>NC_081407.1:589095665-590577619 GCF_030272615.1 Cryptomeria japonica
GCTAAAATTAGAGATGAAATGTGAGGGGATAAAGTCCTCAATTTATAGGGAGAGAGGAGGAGAAATGAAGGGCTAGAATTGACCCAAGATGGAGCGTCAGGATTCCTTGTGAGCCCACACAAGGCCCAAGAGGAGGTGTGGAGACCAAGAGATATGCCTTAAAGGAATTTGTTTTCTCTACACTCCTCAAGGTTCATTGGGAAGACTTCCCAATGTGCCTTGAGAAGAGCAAGGGATATGATATTTCTTGAGGGATGGAAAGGAAGAATTAAAAATTCTTCAAAAGGGATACTCATAAGGATTGGAGGAATAAGGAGGAATTAAAAATTCCTTGGAAGATGAGATGCCTAGAGGAATGTGAGATTTTAAAAATCTCACATTCACCTAGGAAAAGGGCATTTAAGGAGAGTAGTTGGATGGAAGGGACAAGGAGTTGACTTTGTGGCCAATCATGATGATTAGCCACTAGCAACTCATTAAGAGAGGGATTAGAGGACAGATTAGGTGGGATTAGGGGAGATAAGATTTGTAGGAGGATTTGACTAGGATAGAGAATGAGTGGAGGGATTTAAAAATTAGAAGAATAATGCTAAGTGAGCTTAGGGAGTTTCTAGAAGAATTTATTAGGTTAATGATGGATTAGGAAAAGGTGATTTGTAGGAATCACTTAGGTTAACTAATTAATTGGAATTAATTAGTTAAGAGGAGGAATTTGAGAAGATTTAATATTGAGGATTTTTAGATGAATAAAAGGGGATTGATTTATTAAATAAATCAATCAACAGACTATAGTGACAATATTAATTATAATCAATTATAATTAATTAATATTGAGGAGAATTAAAAATTGGCATAATTAATAAATTAATTATGTCAGGAATTTAAAAATAATTAAAATAATTATTTTTTAAGTGTCTATAGATTGATAGCCAGCTACCAGTTGAAGACATGAAGACAAGTTGAAGGAGAGTATATGTGAAAATGTAAACCAGGATTCCTATTCTGTGTAAATGCTTTACTCACAATAATCACAATCAAGTGGTATTGATATTTGTATTGCCATCAATGCCAAAGGGGGAGATTGTTAGCATTGCATGAAGATTGTTTTGATGAAGTATAGTGTTGACATGGATGCCAATAGTAATCGGTAATGAAGATGTATTGTAACCACTAGTGATGTAGTTAACCAACCGGTAGAGAAGTAGTGTTTGAAACTGGTATTACTATTGAAGCAGAGAGATCAATTGGTAACCCTAACGTGTTGATAAGAAGAACCCTAACCGATGGAGTTTGGAGAATCGGTAGTGATGTTCTATGATTGAATGATGAGCGGAGATGATTATTCCACATATGTATGGTGCACGCAATGAGTTTCAAAGTGGTTTTAGTGCGTAGAGATAACTATTTTATCTTGGGAATGAAAAAATGCATAGCAAGAAGTGAATAATACGTGATGAGTTACAGTATCCAATGTGCAATGATCGAGGAGCGGTCAAAGTTGTCTTAAACAATGTGCAGCTGATTGCTATGTAATCCAAAGGTAATGTTTGAACTGATATGATTGTAATCTCTATGAGATCTTAGGTTTTGTTCTGTGTTACTGACCTATTGTATTTATTTTTAAGGTTGATGAGTTTTTTGTAAATTGTGTTGGCAAATTTAGCTTAGTGTGAGTTGTTGTTGCCAAACCAGAAGGAGTATCTGTAGAATGTTGTGAAGGCAGATAGGAGCATAAAAGGATCTTATTAAGCAAAGCAGTGCTATTACCAGATCAACAAGACCCTGTTGTTCTCTAACCATTACAACAGTAAAATCCTCTAACCGGGTAAGCTCTAATAGGATTTTTGTTCAAATCCTCTATCCAGGTGATCCATTAGCTTGGATTTCAAATCCTCCACCGAGGTTACCTTCTACAGGGTATTGCTTTTAATAGGGTATTGTAGTCAACCCGTTAACCGGGTGGCCCTAAACCGGATCTGTTCCTAACAGGACATTTTTGTAAAGCTTCTAACAAGGCTTGGCTCCTAACATGGCGAACTTCAGCAGAGTTCAGAATACTTGTGGGTATTCATCCCCACTGTGGTTTTTCCCATTTGGGTTTCCACGTGAAAAAATATTTTGTCAAGTGGTGAATGATTTTGTGTGTCTTTTTGATATGGTTAATATATTTAATTAGTAAAACCACTAAGACATGTTTAGATGACTAGAAGTGATCTAAAATGAGCTATAACTAATCTTAGTAAAGTGGTTTATGTTTTGGTTAAAAGGTATCTGAGTTTCAGATCTATTACACTATTATATTGATATTTTAGTCAACCAGTAAGTTTGATAGTGCAGTTGCAGTTTTCAGATACAAAGTCTCAACCGATTAAGTTAAGTTAAGTTTTGCAAGTTGTTTATGAGTTCAGTAAATTTTAGTATATTCTCTTTCTACTAATTCACCCCCCCCTCAGTAGTTGACTGGATCATTATTGATTCATCATATTATCAATTGGTATCATATTTGTCCAGGTCCTCTTATGTTTAAGCCTAATAGCTTGAGAAAAAGATCTAGGAGAACATGATGAAGAAAGAAGGTCTGAAGTTCAATAGAGAAAACTACAGAATCTAGAGTGATAGGATGAAAATCTATATCAAAAGTCTAGGAAGCCAGTATTGGGAACATAATGTCAATAAATATAACTTGCCTAGTGGGATTTTGTTAGATGATCAAAAGAAGGAGAAACAGGAGAATAATCAAGCATTGGAGGCCATCATGAGTTCCTTGTCCGATTAAGAGAATATTGATTTTCATGGATTGGAGAGTGCATATGAATTATGGAAGAAATTGGAAGAGATCTATAGTGGTGATAAACATGTTAAGATTGCCAAAGAAGAGAGCTTGAGAGGTAAATTTGATGATATGCGGATGACTGAAGGTGAAAATATTCAATAGTATATTTAGATGATTAAAGAGATAGTCGGTGAAATCAAGAGTGTTGGAGGTATAGTGGAGGATACCACTGTGGTTAGCAAGGTGTTGAGAACCCTTCTACCGGTTTACGCTATCTATGTTGTAGCCATTTAGGAACTCAAGTCTATTGATAAACCAAAGGTAACTCTTGACTCTATCATTGGTAAACTGACTGCTTTTGAATTAAATGGTTATGATGGAAGTGTTCAGAAATCTGAATCTGCATTTAGAGCCCCAGTTTCAAACCCACTAGTAAGGAAAAACAAAGAAATGAGCTATAGTCATGAGTATAGATCCAAAAAAGAGGTAGATGATGAAGATAGTTTGATTGAGCTTGAAGCATTGTTGGCCAATTGGTTACCCAGAGGTACCTATAAGTACAAAGGTAAATTACCGTTGAAGTGTTTTGCATGTAACTGGATTGGACATATTGTTGCTAACTATCCAAATGGAGACAATGAGGAGAAACGTGAGAAGTTTAGGAAGTATAAAGGCAAAGGTAAAAGAAACTATCTCATTGCAGTAGATGGAGGAATCACAGATGATGAATCTTAGGAAGTTGCAAATGAGGATATTGTCTTTGTTGCCATTAAAGAAGAGATGTTAGATCAGAAGGCTTTAGTCTCTCACATGGATAGTTCTGATGACTGGATTATAGACTGTGGTTGGTCACACCACATGACCGGTGACCAAATTAAGTTTATTATTTTGAATGAATTTGATGGAGGTGTTGTGAGATTTGGGAATGACTCACCCTGCATGGTAAAAGGAAAGGGAACAATCTCTCTTAATGGTAAGAGCAGGGCAGATGATGTCTACTAGGTTGAAGGATTGAAACACAATCTTTTGAGCGTTGCTCAACTCAATGATAGAGGTTATCCAATGGAATTAAATAATGTGTTTTGAAAAATCTATGGAAGTAAAGGTGAACTGATCGCAACTGACAAATAGATAAAAGGTAACTTTTTTAATCTAAATTCTAAAGTCGATAGCTCCTTAATTGAAAAATTAGATGATTGTTGGCTTTGGCATCGAAGATTTTGTCATATAAACTTTGATAACATTGTAAGAGTTGCTAGAAACCAATAACACTAAGAGGGGGGGGTGAATCAATGTTATACTGGAATAGAAGATTTTAATCCTAACAAAACATTCATACACCAACCAGATACCAGCATAAATAGAATTGAAAGAAGTAGTGCAACCAATAAGCCAAACACATAAATGAGAAACATAACACACATATTTATACGTGGAAAACCTCAAAGAGGAAAAACCACGGTGGGATTTGTCACCCACAATATCAATTCACTGGCCATATGAAGAGATTACAATATATGATGGGCCTGCACTTGCAGGAAGGCTTACAACGTAGAACACACTTCTCATCACAATAGGAGCTTCACTGACTACATGAAAATCTAGATAATAATCCGAAGAAGTATGAGTTGCTTAATATAGCATCTCCTATGCCAGAATACATTTCCGGTTTAAGTTGTCTATTCCGATTAAAACCCTAAACCTCTGTATCAGAATAAACCTTAGAAATAATTCCTCACATACATAGTCTCTCAAAATGAATTCGCATCATATTACATTTCCATGTCCATAACCATAACTATATTCTCATATATCACAAAGTGATCTATCAAACTGACCTATATACCCTATACAATTTACATGCCTTATGTCAACTTACAAAGATATATACAATACAAATTTACATGGCGACCATATAACATAATTGAATAAGTATTAAAACAATTTGTTGATTCCAGATCCAAGATGTGTCGGCCTCCAATATCGATGACCTTTGCTATAACATGTCGGCCTGTATTGCTTGTGACCAAAGAAATCTTCTATCCTACTGATGTCGGTGTAGAGTCTATGAAGTGTTTTCCGGTACACCATATGAAGCCAGAACCCAAAATCTTGTTTCCATAAATGACAACATAATGAAACCAACCAATAGAGTGTCAATTGCCAAAAATCTCCCCCTTTGGAATTGATGGCAACACTCATGTGAAAGATGGTCATGGTTTCATTTGCCGGTTTCATCCTGCCCTGCTCCCTCTGAGCTGATTATGGAAAATAATTCCATGCAAAATTCCAAAAAATCTGTAGCTCCCCCTAATGTATGCAAATCTTCATTCTTTTTCACATTCATACTACTCCCCCTTTGACATAGATGTCCAAAAATTGTAAAAAGAATGTCAAAGAATAAGTACACTGAATACCTCCAAAAATGTCTTACTGGAGCTTGACCAATTTCAAGATTTCTGGATAAGCTTTCTCTAATAACTCTACATAAGTATCCCAGCTGATGCTGGAGATGGATACAATTCCACTTAATAAATCAGTGACTTCTACTGGTGTGGGCTTATCAAGCATATCCATGCATTCCCTCTTATGTACACCAAGTGAATCCAATCTCAGACTCACCAAACCTCTGAGACTTCTGGCTCTCCGAATGATCTTATCTCTTTCCTTTTCAAAAGAAGAAATTCGGTTCTCCAAGGTTAAAATTTGTCCATCAATAGATGTGGTCAGTGAAGTTAGTCCATCAAAAGAGTTAGCAATATTAGCAATTTTTTCTTGTAATTCCTTTATCTTCTTATCTACATTTGCTATAAGAATCTCTGTATTACAACATACCCTGTATATGTTAGTACCTTGTTTCAAAGAATTTTCAATAAGAATAACTTTCTCCTTAATATTCTTCTTCTCCATCTCAATAATCTGATCAAAAGTGTCTCTCTTAGCCAAAGTGAATCTATCAAGTGCTTTCCAATTAAAGATATATTGCAATGATTGGAAATATGTAGAGATGTGCTCTATTATTACCTTAAGCTTGCTGAAAGGGCTTGCTACATTCTCAATCTTACATTCCAAGACCAATATGTGCAAAACTGTTATTGACTGATCTATTATCCCCTTATGTGTGGATCCCCCCTTCATTAGTTTTTGAGTAGCCATCATCATTATCTCCGCGGGACTCATTTTCGTGATGGATTTCTTCTCAACTTGAGAAGTGCCAATTGTCAACAATGATGGACTCCCAACTGGTGCCTTACCAGATTCCTCTGTTTTCTCTGGTGATTTAATTTTTATTGCCTCCTCACTTGCATCGGTGACTTTGCCACTTGGTGCAGTCTGTGTAACTCCCGGTTCCTCTCTAGGAACAATATCCTCAACCTATACATTAATATCCGGAGGACAAGTATCCTCAATGTTAGTGTCATGTACAATGTTTTCAATAATAACGGGTGTCTCAGTATGTGTCTGTACATTTGTGATAACTGGTGGCTCAATTTCCACTACCTTGATATTCTTCAACACTGTGGGTGAAGTACCCATAATTCCTTTTCCTTTCCCTTCAATCAGTGTATCTACAATCTCATTTTTGTCTCCTGTGAAGTTAAGAATCCTCTATGCTCTCCCAAAAATTTGATCCAAGCCTTTTGTGTTTTCTTTATCACCTCATTCATTCTCCCTAATATTAAGCTAGTTATTCTGTGTTTGCTGTTAAAGACCTTTCTGTCAGCAACCTCTATTGTCTTCTCCATCTCATCTGGAGCTATGGTAACACAGATAGCTAAAAGTTCCCGCATCTTAATGTGTTTGTCTTCTTGCATTGCAAATAACCTTCTAACATCTAACATGTTATATAGCTCTGCCGATATTTGATTTTCTATTTAAATTAATGCTTTCTTATAGATATATAAATATATAAGCACTGCTTCCTCTACCTTTCTTTGTTCATCAACTTCTAATTGATCATAATATAACTCAAAATTTTTCAATATTCCATCCTTAGTGATTTCATCAACAATTTCAGCACAAGTCTTAGGCGGAATAATAGTTACATTACTAGTCTCAAGTGCCTAGTCAATGTCACTTTTCTTCCTCCTCCTAGTAGTACCAAATGCAGCTGATGGTGTGGCCTTAGGTGCTTGCTTCTGTACTGGTAATTTGATGGTAACCTTCCTAACCAGTTGTTTCTTTTCTTCTACCTTAGGTTCTTCCAGTTTCTTCCTCACAACTCTTTTGAAAGCTAATGGTGTATTATCTTCAGATTTAGATTTTGCAATCACAGGTTCAATGTGAACTATCGGATCCTTCCTCTTTCTCCCTCTTTTTGGGAAAACATCAATAAGAGCCTTAATGTCTTTAGAAACTTCATGTACAAACTTGTTTGCCGTACCTTCTTGTTTTTCCCTCTTCTTTCGATTGAACACAATTTCAACCTCAAGAGTCTTTTGTTGTGCAGTTCCACAAGGTTTATCTGCTTCATCTATATTTGCATCAAGTAGAATTTTCAAAGATGCATCAAGAATTAATGCATCCACCTCATATCCCATTTCAGCTATCCAAATCTTCTAGGACTTGCCTGCCTCCATGAGGGTCTCATCTTTCTTGACCATGAAACATATGTTGGTAGAGTATTTCTCTACTATATGCTCAGGTACTCTTATTGTAGACCTCATATTATTTTGAAAATATTTGAAGTAACCCCATACCTTATCATCTCTAAGACTTCCTAATACAACAATTGATTGTTTAAACTATCTTCCTACCAGGATGTCAAAAGCCCATTGCTTCCTTCCAGAACCAGGAGTATCATATAAAAAGTATAACATTAAGAAGACCAACATATTTCCATACCGGAAGGTGCCCTTATTCTCACCTTTAATCTTCCCTAAATTGATCAATAACTCCTCAAGCATCCAACCACAAAGATCTAACTTGATATTTTCTCTCATCATCCTATATGCGTCCAAAATACATGAACTTGAAACTGAATTTGGTCATTTAGACTAAGTTAGCTTGTAGCTTATGACCATGCTACCAAACTTGATGTCAGTGTCGGTGATGGTGCTCACCTTCATTGATCTCTTGTCTGATGTGGTGTCGATGATCTTCCTTATGAAGTCATTTGATACTTTCTTATCCGTATGTGGCCTTGTTGATGAAAAGCCTGTAATTGCCCGAATTGCTTCCTTAGTGATTTTGTAGGGTTGGTCCAAGCATATGAATTCCCCATGTGTTAGGATTCCCATAGATACTGAGAGGGGGGGTGGGGTGAGTCAGTATCTAACCGGTAATCAGATTTTCTTCTCTTAACACATGTAGAGCATATTAATACTGTGTACCGGTAAACAGAAAGTAATGCAATAAACAAAGATAAGAACAACCACATGAAAAAAACACCATAACACAATATTTTAACGAGGAAACCCGGTGTGGGAAAAACCTTGGTGGGATTTGTGACCCACAATATTCACTTACTGGCCAATAAGAGAATATTATTGCTACAAGAGGGGCCTACACATGCAGGAAGGCCAAGTGCCTAGAGCTCACTGCTCAATTACAAAAAGGGAAGTCTCACTAACTTACAAAATGGATTATACAAATCCAATGTCTTGTACTACTTCAAATTAGCATCTACTATGCCAGATCCAGTACCGGTTTATAGCTCTGCTTCTTACATAAACCCTTAACCTATAATTCACATAATAGGTCTGCCTTATTTCACCTAATTACATTCCTCCATGCTTACCTAATTGTTCTACAATGATCTCTTATATATATATGAGTCATTTTACAATTTTCCAAGTCGGCTTACAATGATTTTACAATAATAAACAAAATATATTAACAAGAAAATTGTTGTCGGCTTTTGTGCCGGTATGCTTCCTTTCACTACTGGTGCCAATGGTCTATGTGCCGGTGTAGAATCTAACTTTGCTGGTGCCGGTGGATTGCCTTGCCAGTGACATAGGATTGTAAGGTTGCCATCAATGACAAAACCTTCAATCACCTACAATGTCTCATTGGAGTTTGCATTTGCCAACAATCTCCCCCTTTGGCATTGATGGCAACACTCATGAGAAAATTCAGAAGTGTATCCAAAAATTGAAGTCCAAAAATTGTTACCAAAAATGCGTGCTCCCCCTGAGTAGATGATCCCTAAGTTATTGGATTTTTCTCATACCACTACTCCCCCTTTGGCATCAATGACAAAGGTTGTCAAGGTGTCAATAGAGTGTAGTTTCCTGTCTCAACCTTGTAACCGGTTGGTTACAATCTAAAAAAGTTCTGCCAAAACCAAATTCAAGTTGTCAATGAACTTTTTACTGTCTTTTATTGCTGCCTCTGTTCTTTGAACTGTACCGGTGAGGTGTTGCATTTTCTCTACAAGTGTTTTCTATCCTTGTACCAATGCATTAGATATTTCTTTCCTTAAGGATGCTAGGTAGTCCATTTTTGGACTTAGTCTTAATTTCAGATCCTTAGCCTTACTTTTTATTCTCTCCTTTTCTCTTTCTAGCTTTGGTAATTCTTCCTCAAAACCTATTATCTTTTGCTCAAAAAATGATAATGAATCAGATGAATTAATAAAATTGTCAGCTAATTGATTTATTTCCTCCTGTATCTTGCTGATCTTCTTGTCTATATCAACTGTCAAAAAGTTAGTCTTACAAGTATCTCTGTACAAAGTTTTGAATTCCTTTAATGTGCTACATAATTCCAGTAGAAGTGTGTCAAACTGCCTTGTACACTTCTTTATTTGTTCCTCAAAGAATTTCTGTTTTTCCTTTTCTAATCTCTCTTTGAATGTGTCCTCCTTTATTTGTTCAACTGTCACTATGTTGTCAGTAATATACTTAGACAAAGTGTCAAGTTGACTCAAAGAATCCTTATTATCTACATTACATTTTGGAGCTATCATCTTCAAAATTGGAATTGTGTCATCTATTGCCTTATATGCCTATGAACTACAATCTGTTATTTTCTTTATAGAGTCTAAAAGAACTTCAGTTACATTTGTTGTCTTGAATCCTGCAGTTGAAGAGCCAACACTCTAAATTCTGCCAGTGGGGGCAATATCCTTTCTTGCAGTGACCTTTGGTAGGTAAATCTGTGTTTCCATTTCCTTAAGCAATGGTTTATTTTGCTTAGCAGTTGCCGGTGGTACTGATTTTGTATTAACCTGTTCCTGTGTTGGAGCCTGTTGCTCTGTTTGTTGTTCTGCCTGTTGTTCTGTGTTCCCATCTGCCAGTTTACCTTCTGTGTTATCTATTACTGGTGGCTCATGAGCCATGTCTGTCTTATCAGTTGTGTCCTTATCTACCACAATGTTGACCTTCTGAGTATCAACATCTACTGTATATAATACCTCAGAATTAGGATTTGTATCCTCTTGTGATATATCCATACTCTCATCAGCCAGTTGATCTTTAGTTGTTACTACCGGTGGAGTATTCAAAGGCGGTGGGGATAAGTTATCTTTTATTTTTATGCTCGGAGGTCCACCAACCTTTCCTTTTCCCTTATCCTTGTCTTTCTGATATACCTTGATTGGTTTGGGGTTTCTATATTCTTCCTTCTTTTCTTTCTCAACAAGGAATATATCCCATGCATTAGCATTTTCCTCTGCAACCTCATTTACTCTACCAACCATAAGTGCTACATGTCGGTGTGCAGTTGAGAATACTGTCTGGTTAGCCTCTAAGATCATATCATCTATCTCCTTTGGTGAGTTAACAGGGTAAACAACAAGTAGTTTCTCAATCTTTATTTTCTTGTCAAGCTCTATAACAGCTTGCCTTCTAGCTTCAAGTCTCTTAAATAGTTCTACCGGTACTTCATCTACAATTTGCATCAAAAATTTCTTATAGATATCCAAGTGTAGAATTACACTATTTTCAACTTTCTCTTTATCATCAACTGATAGCGAATCATATAATTTGTTGATGTTTTTCAGCTGTCCTTCCTTTGTTATTTCATCTAACAGTCTGTCAATCAGAGCAATATTTTGTTGAGTCCTTTTCTTTGGTGTTAACTTTTTCTTATTTGGAGTTGTCTTCTTAGTTGGGGGCCTTACTACCTGTTGTTTTTGTCTGGTTCTTCTAGGTGAAGGTGTGGATACCAGTGAAGGTTGTCTTTTCCTTACAACTCTTTTAAATGTGCTGGCATGTCACTCTCTGAAGAAGTTGCAACTGGTGAAAGGTGAGTTTCTGGTTATTGTGCTTGTAACTCATCTTCAGTGATACCGGTTTGTTTAAGTACATCTTCTTTGATAGCCTTAGCCTACCTTGAACCTTTCCTCACTGTCGCTTCTACTTTCTTCACTCTCTTCTTGGATTGAATTTGATTTTAAATGGTTTCAGCACTGCCAAATACCTCTTCCTTAGGTTCATTGGGTGCTTCCAGAAGGGCTTTTGCATATGTTTCAATGATGTGATCATCTATCTCATAACCCATTTCAGTAACCCAAATTGTTCTTGGGATAACTGCTTCCATCCAAATCTCATCCTTTTTAATCACAAAACATATGTCATCCTTATACTTATCTACAATTGGTTGTGATAATCTTACTCTAGTGTTCAACCGGGCCTTCAATGCTTGAAATTATTCATTAATATTCTTTTCTCTATTTTCACCCATGTTGCTCAATAAGTCAGATAACTGTTTGCCTACTGGTATGTCAAATCCAAGGTTCTTATTACCTATACCGGGCACATGTTTGGTTATATGTAGCATTAAGCAAACAATTAAGTTGCCAAATCTAAATGTTCCTTTCTTATCTTTCTTGATCTTTCCCAAATTGTCAATTAGTTCATCCTTCAACCATTCACACACATCAATTTTCACATTATCCTTAATCATGTCGTGAGCACTTTTTATGCATAAGCTGGAAACTAAATTTAATCTGTTTGCATGTGTTGTTTTGTAGCCTAGAATCATGCTAATGAATCTCACATTTATGTCAGTTACATCATTCAATCTTAAAGACCTTTTGTCGGATGTTGCACATGTTAGGTTCATTACTAGGTCATTTGAGACCTTCTTTGTCTTGTCAGGTCTGTTACCGGTGGAGGGTAACCCTGTTACAACTTTTACAGCTTCCTTAGTAATTTTGTGAATTGAATCCAACCAGAAAAATTCACCATGAACCCTGCTCAACACTATCCTTATCACTTCCTTAGGGAATTCCGGAATGTAGAGAATTTCTATGAATCCTAGGGTTTCAATTATTTTGTGTTCAGGCTTCACATTACCAGAATCATCACAAATAACAATCTTGTACATGTTCTTAATTTCTTCATCTCCTAATTCTTCTATATGGCAATGAATATACATCCCAGGGTCTTCTGCAAAAACTACTCCTTTGGGAATTTGAGAAAAAGCACCAACATTATTATCCTTCTTTGCTATTTTGGGAACTAACTGAAAAATGGTTCTAGGGTGCTTGATTACTTCCACTACAGTAGGGTTTGCTATGAATTTAGGTATAGAAGAGGATGCCATGATTATAAATACCTTTTTCTGCTTTTGGAAAGATTGAATGCTGAATTGCTTTGCTTCTTTGCTCGAAATGCCTTAGCTCTGGAAATTTCGTGCTCTTCGAATGTTTGAATGCTCGGTGAAGTAAAATGGAGCCAAAAAAACTAATTTATAATGTCAATCTGCCAACTACCACATTTAATGCTTGCCAGTTAAGTAATCACTTAACTTTATCTGCCTGTATAGAAGTAATTTCAACTTCTTACCATCAACTGAGGGAATAATAGCATATTTCTCATTTGTTTGCCAAACCCTCAAAGAAATTTTCTTCAATTTGATGAAGAGTCTCCTGCCAGTGGAGTGTTACTTTCTTCTGCCGGTGGAGTGTTACTTTCTTCTACCGGTGGAGTGTTACTCTGTTCTACCAGTGGAGGAGTATTCCTATCAACATTTAGTTCTGATTTCCTGATCCATTGTTTTGAGAATTCCTGCTTTACTTCTTCAACCTTTTCTTTTCCTTTCAAACTAGGACCTTTGTTGTTTACCGGTGAGGACTTGCTTCTACAAAATTAAGAAATATGCCCAATTTTGTTACATGCATAACAAGTCACATTATTTTTTGAATAGACTTTCCATAACCTATGCCAGTTTGTGTTCTGCATTGATTAGATAAGTGTCCAAATCTTCCACAAACATAACATCTCACATTCATTCTGCAATTTTCAGAATTATGACCAACTTTGTTGCATTTTGAACAATGACCGGTGGGTGTACTAGTATTCTGATAATTTCTAGATCTACATTGATTTTCTCTATGACCATAATTGTTATAGTTAAAGAATTTTCCATTAAATTTATAAGCATTAGGTTGTCTTACCGGTTTGCCATGATCTTGTGTGTTTGCAGTACCAGAGCTTTCACCAGTTTCAAAGCCAAGACCATTAGTGTCACCATTAGGTTTTTGATTCTTCAACAAGTCACCAAGTTCTTCCGAGCTTTTCTTGAATTTCTCTTTATGTTGATTTGTAGCAGCTAGTTCTCCTTCCAAGATACCTTTTTGTCTCATGAGTTCATTTGAGTCATTTTGTGCATGCATTAGATCTGTCTTCAACATATCATTTTCATAGCTAAGTCTTGTGTTTTTATTTGCAGCATCATTTAGTTTTCTAGTCAAGTCTTCTTCATTCTTCTTTCTATCTTCAATTTCTTTACAAAATCTCATAGTCATATCCTGCATCTCATTCTTTGTTGTCATATTTTCTTGTTTCAGCTTATTCATCAGATCATTAAGAGTTTCCTTTTCATCATTCTCATTTTGCATCTTTTCACAAAGTTCTCTTCTCTTGTTTCTTGAAATAGTAAGATAATTTTCTTGAAGTGCTTGAATGATTTCCTGAGCAGCCTTTAGATCATCTTCAAGTTTGATATTTTTCAATTTTTCTGCATCATAGTCTGAGAGAGCTCCTTCTAGTTGCTTCATCAAGTTTTCCATCTCTACTAGTGTCAAGATCTTCCTCAAGTTGTTAGGCTTCTAAAAATAGAGGACCGGGCTCTGATACCAATTGTTAGGATTCCCACAGATACTGAGAGGGGGGTGGGGGGGGGGGGGTGAATTAGTATCTAATTGGTAATCAAATTTTCTTCTCTTAAAACATATAGAGCATATTAATACTGTGTACCAGTAAACAAAAAGTAATGCAATAAATAGAGATAAGAACAACCACATGAAAAACACACCATAACACAATATCTTAACGAGGAAACCCGATGTGGGAAAAACCTCGGTGGGATTTGTGACCCATAATATTCACTTACTAGCTAATAAGAGAATATTATTGTTACAAGAGGGGCCTGCACATGCAGGAAGGCCAAGTGCCTAGAGCTCACTGCTCAATTACAAAAAGGGAAGTCTCATTGACTTACAAAATGGATTATACAAATCCAATGTCTTGTACTGCTTCAAATTAGCATCTACTATGCCAGATCCAGTACCGGTTTATATCTCTACTTCTTACATAAACCCTTAGCCTATAATTCGCATAATAGGTCTGCCTTATTTTGCCTAATTACATTCCTCCATGCTTACCTAATTGTTCTACAATGATCTCTTATATATGAGTCATTTTACAATTTGCCAAGTCGACTTACAATGATTTTGCAATAATAAACAAAATATATTAACAACAAAATTGTTGTCAGCTTCTGTGCCGGTATGCTTCCTTTCACTGCCGGTGCCGGTGGTCTGTGTGTCGGTGTAGAATCTAACTTTGCTGGTATCGGTGGATTGCCTTGCCGGTGACATATGATTGTAAGGTTGCCATCAATGACAAAACCTTCAATCACCTACAATGTCTCATTGGAGTGTGCATTTGCCAACACCATGTACTCTGCTCAGTACATATCTGACTATCTCATCCTCGAACTCCAGAATATCTTGAATATCAGTGAACCCTAGATCTTTGATGTGTTCATATGCTAGTTTGATCTTACCAGATTCTCCCATGAGTTTATTCATATACATCTCCTTGATCTTTGAAGTGCCTAAGTCCTCTATATGACAATGAATATAGGCCTTAAAATCTTTCACATATACCACTCCCTTTGGAACGTTAGAGAATGCTCCAACCAAATCTTGTTTGGTAGCCACATGTGGATACCATTTAAAAATTGGCCTGGGCTGGTCCTTAACCTCTACTATAGTTGGACTTGCAACAAAAATAGGAGCAAAAGATGATCCTGATTCCATGATTCAAGAAAAATACCTTTAGAACGCTTCCGGTGAAAACCTTCAACAAATCCTTCCAGATGCCGGTGTGATTGCTCAAGAAGAAATATGATTGCCTCTGCACTAAGTCACTCTTAATTGCTCTGAAATCACTCTGAATGCTGGGTGATTAAAAATGAAGTGTAATTGACCTTTTATCCATCGAGAAAACCCTAATATTTTGTTGACATAAATGACTGCAGGTGAATGATACTGGATCTTGCTCTGAACATATCAATGCTAGATAATCCTCTCCTAGAACATCTTCCAGAATCTCTTCTCGGGGCATATGCATTATCTTCCATGAAATTTGCCTACCCCTAAGGCATCTGCCTTAGTTACCGGTTGAGCTCACTGCCAGTGCAGGAGGAACCTCTTCTGCTGGATAGATAACCGGTATATTCCCATATGATGATTGCTCTCTAGTCTTCCTAACCCATCTCTAAGTGCGATCATGCTGAATCTCAATAACCTTCTCTTTGCCTTTATCATTTGATCCTCCATTTCCTGTCGATGAATTTCTTCTTCTGCAGAACTTAGCAATATGTCCAATTTCATTGCATGCATAACATGTAACATTGTTCTTTTGAATTGCTTTGCTAAAACCGGTGAAATTGCTTGGCCTGCAATGATTAGCAATATGTCCAAATTTTCCACAAGCACAAAATTTTACATTCATTCTACAATCTTCTATCTTATGACCAAACTTATTGCATTTAGAACATTTACCAGGAGCAGAATTAGGGTTCTGATTTGCTCTGTTTCTACATTGCCTAGCCATGTGTCCAAATTTATTGCAAACAAAACATCTACCATTGAATTTATAAGCATTGAATTGCCTTACCGGTGCCTTATGGTTTTGATCATCATTAGTAGTATCAAAACTCTATCCTTTCTCAAATCCAAGTCCACTGGAATCTCCAATCTGCCTCTGTCTCTTCAATAAGTCATCAAGCTATGCTGAGCTGATTTTGAAATTTTCTTTGTACTCACTAGCAGCAGTTAAGTATTCTCTTAGTATCATCATTTGTCTCTCAATCTCTTGCTTATTGCTCTGGGATTGTATCAAATCAGTCCTCAATATCTCATTTTCACGAGTCAACCTACCACATTCCTCAAATTTGTTCTTTAGGGATACAACAAGACTTTCTTTCTTTTTCTTTCTGTTCTCAACCTCCTTAGACATCCTAATAGTCATAGTTTGCATTTCATTCTTGATAACCATGTTCTCCTGATTGATATTGTTCCTTAAGTGCATTTTCATCATCCCAATTTTGCAAAAGTTCCTTCCTCCTAGTTTGAATAGATGAAAGTTTCTCTTGTAGGACAAGAATAAATTCCTTGGCAGAATTTAACTCATCTTGTAGCTTGAAATTCTTCAATCTTTTGGCATCATAATCTTCAAGTGCCATCTCAAGCTGCTTCTCCAAAGCCATATTCAATGATTCTGGTTTTAGGATCTTCCTCAAGTTGTTAAACTTCCTTCGAGGCACAAGGCTCTGATACCAATTGTTGGAAACCAATAACATTGAGAGGGGGGGGGGGGGGGGGGGGTGAATCAGTGCTATGCCAAAATAGAAGATTTTAATCTTAGCAAAACATTCATACACCAATCGGTATACCAGTATAAACATAATTGAAAGAAGTAGTGCAACAAATAAGCCAAACACATAAATGAGAAACATAACATACAAATTTATACATGGAAAATCTCAAAGAGGAAAAACCACGGTGGGATTTATCACCCACAATATCAATTCAATAGCCATATGAAGAGATATTACAATATATGATGGGCCTAAACTTGCAGGAAGACTTAAAGCCTAGAGCACACTGCTCATCACAATAGGAGCCTCACTGACTACATAACAATCCAGACAACAATTTGGAGAAGTATGAACTACTTAATATAGCATCTCCTATACCAGAATACAGTTCCGGTTAAATCCCTAAACCTCTATATCGGAATAACCCTTACAATGAATTCCTCACATACATAGTCTCTCAGAGTGATTTCACATCATATTACATTTCCATGTTCATAACCATAACTATATTCTCATATATCACAAAGTGATCTATCAAACTGACCTATATACCCTATACAATTTAGATGCCTTATGTCAGCTTACAAAGATATATATAATATCATATTTACTTGTCAGCTAGATAACATAATTGAATAAGTATTAAAACAATTTTCTGATGCCGTATCCAAGATGTTTCAGCCTCTAATACCAATGACCTTTGCTATACCATGTCGGCCTACATTGCCAGTGACCAAAGAAATATTCTATCCTGCCGGTGTCGGTGCCGGTGTAAAGTCTGTGAAGTGCCTGTCGGTACACCATATGAAGCCGGAACCCAAAATCTTGTTGCCATCAATGACAACATAATGAAAATAACCAATAGAGTGTCAATTGCCAACAAGAGTCAGTAAGTCAAAATCGTTAAGAGGTTTGCCACAATTGAAAAAACCGGTTAATGCTTTGTGCAAGGAATGTTAGTTAGGAAAGATGACATCCTCAACTTTCAAAGGCAAATATTTCTCAGCCGAACATTTGCTAGATTTGGTTCATATTGACTTGTATGGACCAATAAGGACTAGAAGCATTCAAGGTGATTAGTATTTTATGATCTTTATTGATGATTTCTCAGGAATAATGTGGGTCACATTATTGAAGGACAAAACAAAAGCCTCTAGAAAGTTTAAGGCATTCAGATCCTTAGTTGAAAAAGAAAGTTGAAGAAAGATTAAGTGCTTAAGAACTGATCAAGGTGGTGAATTTACTTCAGAGGAATTCACTAGATACTGTGAAGACAATGGAATTAAGACGTAGCTTTCTGCACCTAGGACACCACAATTAAATGGTATTGTAGAGAGAAACAATCAGTCAGTAGTTGAAGTTGCAAGGACTATGCTAATTCAAGGAGGTGTAGCTAAGACATTTTTAAGAGAAGCTGACAACACAACTATTTATATAATGAACCAGATATTAGTTAAAAGAGGTAAGGATAAAACCCTTTATGAATATTGTTATGGTAGATCACCCGATGTTAGTTACTTTAAGATTTTTTGCCGCAGATGTTTTATCAAAAAAGGTGATTATATTGGTAAGTTTGATGCTAAGAGTGATGAAGACATATTTCTTGGTTACTCCATCAAGAGAAAAGCCTACAAATGTTACAACAACCAAACAAAGAAGATCATTGAAAGTGCTAATGTCTGAGTGGATGAGTTTCTTGAAGATTCAGGAGAAATCAATAAGGAGAAGGAGGAAGATGAACCTTACATTCTAGTTTTGGAACTAGAACCGGTGAAGCTAGAAGTTGGTGAAATGAATACTGCAGCACTAGCTCAACCAAAATAGGTAGATTTTGTAGAAGATGAAGAAAGTGAAGAAGAAGAAGAACCTGAAGACCATGTTCATGTTATTCCAAGGTATGTTAGACTAAATCATATTCCTGATCAAATTATTGGAGATAAAGATGCTGGTGCGTTAACCGGAAGAAGCCTAAGAGAGAATTCTTGTATGATCTCCACGATTGAGCCTATAACAACAAAGGAAGCTTTTGGAGATGATCACTGGATCGAGGCTATGGAAGAAGAACTTGACCAGATTGAGAAGAACAATACATGGACACTAGTACCCAGACTAGAGAACAAGAATGTAATAGGTACTAAATGGGTATCCAGAAATAAATTGAATGAAGATGGAGTAGTGGTTAGAAATAAAGCTAGACTAGTATGCAAAGGCTATGCACAAGAAGAAGGTGAAGACTATGGTGAGACATTTACACTAGTTGCAAGATTGGAAGGTGTTAGAACTCTACTTGCATTTGCAGCATATAGAGGATTCAAGGTATATCAGATGGATGTGAAGTAAACATTTCTAAATGGAATATTGGAAGAGAAAATATATTTTGAACAACTAGATGGTTATGCTTTTACTGAAGCAAAGGATATGGTGTGCAAACTACACAAGGCACTATATAGTTTGAAGCAAGCACCTAGGGCATGGTATGAAAGACTACATTCTCACTTAGTGAAGATTGGTTTTCAAAGAAACAGTGAAGCCAATAATTTATCTCAAGACTAAATGAGATAAGATACTGGTTAGTGAGGTATTTGTGGATGATATCATTTTTGGAGGCAATGATGACATGTGTTATGACTTTGCTAATGAGAGGAAAAGTGAATTTGAGATGTCTCTAGTAGGATAGATAAAATTATTTATAGGTTTGGAAATTCAATAGATGAAGGAAGGTATGTGTTATCTATTTGGAAAATTAAAATCAGGAAAAAATAAGTTTGTTTTCATTTTTTTTGGTGATGCCAACTAGAACCCTTGATTTTCACAAATTTTCAACAATAGAAAATCTATCTTTGAAAATATAAAAAAATTAATTTTTGTTAAAAAATTAAAAAAAAGACATAAATTTCATTAATATTTCTACATTTCATCAGTTTACATCATTTTGAAATTCAATTTAAAAATGTCACTTTTATGTGATTTGAAGTTAAATTGTTTTAGTTGTATTGGTCACTTCCTTTATAAAAGTGTGACACAAGTTTGTGCTTTTACCCCCAAGGCCATAGGTTGGCCTCCATCCACCACATCAATACGCACCTAGATCATCCCAAGTATATTTGATCAACCACCTCTATCTGATAAAATGAAGCCTCTAACCAATGCACATACAAAAAATTAAATGTGGTGATTAGGTGGCACCTATCGTAGTGCCCGATCCAGTGAAAGCTGCCCATGTCATAACTGAACCCCTGCTCCAACTAGTCTATGTATCGCATCATCTGGGGGTGCCTTCTCCATGATCACTTTGACCCCTCTAATTGACAATCTAAGGATGCGGTATACGTCCTCGCCTATGACAGTCGTCTCCCCAGTCAGCAAGTGAAATGTGGTGGTATCACTCCTCCATCTCTTTACCAATGCAGTCAGCGTGGTCATGTGAGACCTAATGTGAGGCATGCACACTAAGTGTCCTAATGCAATTGTGTCAATGCAATCCTACTCTGTGGCCCCAAATCCATTAGAAACCCTCAAAGTCGATGATCTCCTCTCTCGACTCACCAGGATGTCTATGCTCCACAAAATCTAGGAAAACTACCATGTCAGAGTCATTTCTTCTATCTATCATATTTCTTCTTGGTTCTCCAACCCTCTTTTTCCCTCTACTTTCCCTCAATTCCACCATTTTTGGTAGATTGTGCTTTCCTGGACCACATGGATGCATTCTTGCTAGTCCTTAGACAATGATATTGCATTCTCGTTGCCCTGCTATGCAAACCCACCATCATGAGAATGCGATCCTGCAATTACGTAGGTCATGGCTTCTTTTTCCCCCTTCCCTTGTGGTAGGATTCATTTCCCATCGTCTTGGTATGCAAACTTGTTTTTGTGGAATTTCTTTCTTGAACCCATCTATCCTAACCTATGTCTATCCAATCCAGCTCTTGTGCATGAGTGGCCAGAATGCATTGCCGCCACTTTAGCACACAATCCTACAGTTCACAAATTGACAAGATTGCTAATTTAACTGCATTACATGCTAAAAAAGGCATAAAAATGAAAGCAAAGCTAAGGTTTTTTCGAACATATCTCATGATCTAGTTATCGGCTCCACCTGATGCTTGCCACCATGTCTACATGATGCCTCAAGATCTCCTTAGCCGCCATTTCATCCAATGCTCACAAAGCTCTAGAACGCACAAGGTAAAAGAAAAAGGGCTATTAAGTGCTCTGATTTCTCTCTTGTGCACAGTAAAGTGAATAGTAAATTCTCAAATTTGCTAATATAAGGCCTTCTAAAGCCCTATTTTCATTGTCCTGGTCCCTTTGGGACTATTTTTCTTTCCATTTCTTCCTATAATTTCCAATTGGAATTTTGTCATCTCCTAATTCTCTTTCTGATCTTAGTCCTTCATCTACCTGGGCCATTTTCTCATTCCCCTACTCTTTGAGTAGTCGCATTGACACTATTCTAGCACCACTACAAAGAGGGGCAAAATGTAGAGACCTAAATTTGATTATTCAAATTAAATTAATTTAGTTATCCTGAGCACCTTTAATTAAAGAAATACAAATGGAGAATCGGGATGAGGATGGCTCTTTGTTTGCGTGGGTGTCATGCTAGGGCCAATGTGCCCTAGCCTATGTCCCATGCTCTGCTTTCTTTGTTCTGGGGGGTTTCTTGCTTGCTGGGGGTCAATTTTTGCTTGCTGGTGGTTGGGTTTTCTAGGCTGCCGTAGTGTTTTTTTGCAAGCCTTTTCTATTTCTTTTTCTCTAGGTATCCATTGGGGTTTGCGGGGTTTGGGGTTGGTTTCCCGTTGCTCTTCTTTTTCTTTTTTTGGTATTTCTCTGGATCCATGGAGAATAAAGGATTATCCTCTTCTCAGATGATCTCTAGAGATCTGGATATGGTGGATCCATCCCATTTGATGCATGCATGTGGCAAGGAACACATTAATAATTCCCAATCAGGGGCAGGTGTCTCTTCTTCGAAAGAGCCTTTTCTCATGAAAAAGGTGAATGGTTGTTTGGAGAGATCCCAAGATCGTCCAATTCTAATTATTCAACCTGAGAAAATGCCAGAGGATGTTGAATATTGGTGTAATCATGCTCTCATGTGAAAATTTATCGGTCTTCGCCTCTCTATACTTGTTTCAAATTCTTGGGAACGCCATGTCTGGAATCTTGAAGGAGACATGGAATTACTTATGGCAGCCAATAACTATTTTCAGGTTATTTTTTCCAACCTAGTAGACAGGAACAAGGCTTTTGAGGGTGGCCCTTATTTTTTCAACCAGGTGGGGCTCTTTATCAAACATTGGCATATTGGCTTTAATTGTGCTGAGGAGTTTCCCTCTTGTATGCCTGTGTGGATTAGATTGCCGAGGCTTCCATTGGAATTTTGGAGAGAAGATATTCTTCACTCAATCTCACTACTTCTTGGTAAACTTGTGGGTTTGGCTTCACAAACTCAAGATTGAAAGGTAATTTCCTACGCTCGTATATGTGTAGAAGTTGATTTAAATAATCCTTTCCCTGACTCTATGGAAATTTGTTTGGGGACATCTTCTTCGATCCAACAACTGGACTATGAGACCTTGCCATTTAGATGCAAAATTTGTCATGAATATGGTTATTACAGCGAAGATGTCCCAGAAATAAATCTTCTAAATCGGCTGTTTCCGATCCTCCTCACTTTGTTTGGGGGAAGATAAGGGGAAAGATCCTATGCCTGATGGTCCTACTGATAAAGATGGCTTCATTCCTATCAAACCTCAGAATAAAGGCAAAGGGAAGAAGAGAACTTGGTTGGATAGGCAAAATGATGTCATCGTAAATAGGTTTGATGTTATAGATGATTTGGTCCAAGAGGAAGGAGTTCCAGTTTAAATGTCCTTGGGTGCCCAATTTTAGCATGAGGTGTTGGATGGGGATTCCAAGAAAGAGGGTCGGGCCCTATCTTTGGAGAATCAACATGATGTTTAAATGGTTATGGATTTTCCTTCCCATGTTTATGACAACATAGATCTTAGTGGTCACAGGTCCCTGGAGGTGTAGTGGTTATGGCGTCTACTCCTCCTTCCACTATAGTGGCCTCAAATTTTGTGAAGAGTTACAAAGCCCTGCCTCTTTTAGGCTTGCAACAGAAGACCCTCAAAAGGAGTTCTTTAGACAAACCTTTAAGGAGTGGACGAAAAATACATCAGGAAAAGGTTAAGCTTATTGGTGATTCTTTGGTTGAGTCAGGGGTTTGTGAAGCCCACTGATTCCCACTTCTCTCAACCACATAAATGATTGTTCTCTCATGGAATGTAAGGGGGTTGAACAACATCCCTAGACAAGGTTTTTTGTAGATTAATTGACTTTGAGTCTCCTGATGTTGTTTTTATTAAGGAAACCAAGCTTTCAGTGGATGGTTTGGCCAGTTGTTCTTTGCGTGTCTCACCCCAGGGCCTTTGACAGGGAGTGAGATCTCATCGCAGTTCAGGGGGGGTTGCTTGTTTCTAGAACCCAAGGAAAGTCTCCCCTTTGTGGTGGTTTTCTAGCAGGTCTTCCATTTCTATGGTCACTTCTAGCTTTGAGACTAGAGAAATATGCATCTTCTCTAATATTTATGCTCCTACTGATCTTGTGGATAAGTCACATATTTGGGCTCACATCAATCTTGTTCGGGATCAAGATCCTTTTCTCCCCTAGATTTTGGTCAGAGATTTTAATGTCGTTACTAGTTTGGAGGAAAAGTGAGGTGGGTTATTTAGGCTTGATCCTTCCTCAAATTTACTTAGGGATAACATTGGTCTCTTGAATCTCATTGATGTGAAGCCAATTAATGATTTCTTTACATAGAATAATAGGAGGAGTGGTGTTGAGGCTATCTCTAAAAGGCTTGATATATTTTTGGTTTCCTGCTATTGGGTGCATGATAGGTGGTCCACCAGTTCAGAAATTCTTGATTAGAGGGGTTCTGATCATTGGCCTATTAAGCTTTCTATTAAATCTTTTAGAACCTCTAAAAATCCCTTTTTTAAATTCCAATTGATGTGGCTTTGTGATCAGTCATTGAAGGAACTTATGGTTGATTGGTGGTATGAAGGGGTGCCTACTCACAAGCGAGCTATGTACACCTTTGGGAAGAGATTACAACATGTGAAATATAGGCTGGAGAGGTGGAATACACAATGTTTTGGGAATATATATAGACACAATATGGCAGCTCAATCTAAGCCAGATGAGGTTACGCATCAAATTAGGGATCAAGGGATGACTGTGGAGCTTAGTATGGCCGAGTCCCTTACTCTTAGGGACTTAGAAGAGTGGGAGTTGCGTGAGGATATTTTCTGGAAACAAAAGTCTCGTGTGGATTGGCTCCAAGTAGGTGATAGAAACACAACTTTTTTTCATAATTCTGTCAAGGCTCAGAGGTATGGTGTTAGGTCCCGGAGACAACTGAGAGGGGGGGGGTGAATCAATTGTCTAATAAATTCAAACCAAAAACTCATTAACCAACTTAATGCTTAATACTGGTAAACCAGTTAAGTATGCCCGTAGACAGTGTTAATAGTAAATTGCCATACCGGTAAGAATTAATGCATGAAACATAAACACAAAGTCATCCACAACACATGACACTAATATTTGTACGTGGAAACCCTGTAAGGGGAAAAACCACGGTGGGAAACCTTACCCACAATCAGATGATACTACTGCAGATAGTAAGTGTACAAAGAGGGGTCTGCACATGCAGAAAGGCAAATAGCCTAGAGCTCACTGCTCAATCACAAATGGGAGTCACACTGACTACAGTTGGATGGTTAAATCCAATAAGAATGTACTGTACAAAATCACATCTTCATATGCTGAATTCAGTACCAGTGTAATGGTGATATGCTTCTACAAAAACCTAACTTCACCTTCAGATGATGTCTTCGTGTATGCCTCTGCTTGATCTCGCATATACCTTCACTCAAATCTTTTTCGCATTCCACACTTGATCTTACAAATCAGATCTTACATTTATACCATACCCTAAGACCAATTTTAGTAGGTCGGCTCTATAAGGTATTGCAATAAAACATTTTACAAATAATATAATATCCGATGCAATAACCGATAACACATGTCGGCTTAATGCATTTATAACAATAATAAATCATCTCCATAGCGTGCCATGCTGATCTGGAAAAGATAAACCTGCCGGTGTAACCCTAGATAACCTGGACCTATTTGTCGGTAAAGGCAAATATGCAAATAAGAATATATCAATGATTAGTACTTCAAAATAAAGTGTCCACATGTTGTCTTCGACATTACCAAGTGTCTTCCATGTCATTCTAGGTACCGGTGAACATTATATCCTGCCGGTTGATCATATACCAGTAACTATTGCACAGATTACTGCTTGCTGGTGAATGTTGTTGGATCTCCAAAGTAGGTGTATTTAGTAGGTGTTGACATCAATGACAAAACCATACTAAAATACCAACAATCTCCCCCTTTGGCATTGATGGCAACACAAGATGGAAAAACAATCAAAGTGCCAAAATAGAAATGCCAAATACAAAAACCAACAATCTTCATTTCTCCCCCTAGGAGTAACAATACCAATCTTTTAAAAAAAACTTTCCCTTAAAATCGTTTTTTCTTTCCAAAAGGATAATGTGTTTTTCCATAGATATCTCTCCCCCTTTGACATCAAATGCCAAAGTCACAAAAGGTCAAGTTCATACAAAATACCAACCAATTCAATATACCAACTACTCCCCCTTAGAAGTAGCTTCCTCGTCAAATACCAGAATAAAAGACTTGTCCATTTAATTCTGCCAGTTGATGACAATCATCAACTGTCGAAGTCACTACCGGTGGTGGTATGACTCTGAGCTGATCTCTGAGATACTCAAAAGTTTCCTTAGGGAAAGGTTTTGTGAAAATATCTGCAAGCTATTCTTTAGTATTCACATAAACTAGTTTTTATCTCTTTTTCTTCAACTTTTTCCCTTAGAAAATTCAGTTTGATAGAAATATGTTTTGTTTTAGAATGTAATACCAGATTTTTAGATATGTCAATTGCTGCAGTGTTATCACAGTATATAGTAATAGGTTCCTTGCATTTTACCTTTATGTCTTTCAACATTTGCTTAAGCCAAAGTACCTGTGTACAATTTGTTGCTACTGCAACATATTCTGATTCTGCTATTGACAAAGATGTACAACTCTATCTCTTACTCAACCAAGAAACTAATCTTTTTCCAAGAAAGAATGCTCCTCCAGTGGTGCTTTTTCTATCATCCACATCTCTTGCCCAATTTGCATCTGTATATGCACATAGATCAACATTTTCATCTTTAGGATACCATAATCCAAGATTTGCTATGCCTTGTAAGTACCGGAAAATCCTTTTCACTGCCGATTCATGATTTTCGTTAGGATTACTCTGAAATCTAGAAACTATATATACTGCATTCATAATATCAGATTTGGTTTGTGTCAAATACAGTAAACCTCCTATCATAGATTTGTATCTAGTTGGATTAATAGGTGTAGATTCATCCCTTTGAGATAATTTGTCATTTGTAGTCATAGGTGTGCTTACCAGTTTAGAGTTCTCCATCCCAAATTTCTTAAGTAGTTCTTTCAAGTACTTAGATTGACTCAAAAATATACTTTTATCAGTCTGTAAAATCTACAATCCTAAAAAGAATTTTATTTCTCCAATCATAGACATTTCAAATTCTTGCTGCATTTCAAGAGAAAATTCTTTGCATAATTCATCTTCTCCTCCAAAGATTATATCATCAACAAATACTTCAATAATCAAGATGTCATCATTAGTTACTTTTTAATATAAATTGCTATCTGCATTTCCTTTAGTAAAACCAATCTTTAAAAGATACTTATCCAATCTTGCATACCAAGCTCTTGGGGCTTGTTTTAATCCATACAGAGCTTTTCTTAATCTGCAAACCATATCATTGTCATCTATCAAAGAAAATCCATCAGGTTGTTCAATATAGACTTCCTCTTCAAGATCTCCATTCAAAAATGCACATTTAATATCCATTTGATAAACTTTGTAATCCTTGTGAGCTGCAAAAGCCAAGAATAATCTAACTGCCTCAATTCTGGCTACTGGTGCAAAGGTTTCATTGTAATCAACTCCTTCTTTCAGAGAATATCCCTTACACACTAGTCTTGCTTTATTTCTGACAACCTTACCATCTTCATTAAGTTTGTTTCTAAATACCCATTTGGTTCCAATTACATTTTTATTTTTAGGTCGGGGAACTAATGTCCAAATATTATTTTTCTCAATTTGTCCTAATTCTTCTTCCATAGCTTTAATCAAAAATTTATCTTCACATGCCTCATTGATAGTTAATGGTTCAATTTGAGAAATAAGACATACCTCTTCATTTTCCAATCTTCCTCTTGTCATGACTCCTTTAAATTTGCTTCCAATTATCTGATCTTCAGAATGATTCAGTCTTACATACCAGGGTGTCTTAGTCTGTTGTTGTTCTTCAATTACTGTGCAATCCTCTGATGATACCGGAGTAACTGGATCATCATTATGTACCAGTGGATTTATTGTAGGCTCATTTGTCATAATTTCTATTTTCGGTTCAGAGTCTATATATCTGGAAGTTCCTCTGAATTGTTCATCAATCTTTACATTTGTACTGTCAACAATTTTCTGTAATCTTTTATTAAAACATCTATATGCCTTTCTCTTAGATGAATAACCAAGAAATATTCCTTCATCACTTCTAGGATCAAACTTACCAATATACTCATCTCTTCTAATATAACATTTACTTCCAAAAATTCTGAAGTACTTAAGAGTAGGAATATTACCAAACCATAGTTCATGAGGGGTCTTATCGGTTTCACCTTTGATGTGAAATCTGTTGAATGTATAGACAACAGTGCTTACTGCCTCTCTCTAGTACACATGTGGTAGATTTGCTTTTGATAACATACTTCTTGCTGCATCCAAGATAGTTCTATTTTTCCTTTCAACAACTCCATTTTGTTGTGGTGTCTGAGGTGCTGATAACTGTCTTTTGATTCCATTCACTTCACAAAATGTATTAAAATCTTTAGATGTGAATTCTCCTCCTTGATCTGATCTTAAACATTTGATTTTCTTACCGGTTTCATTTTCAACCATTGCTTTGAATAGTTTGAACTTCCCAAGTGCTTCTGATTTTTTTTTGAGAAAAGTAACCCAACACATTCTAGAATAATCATCAATAATTAGCATGAAATATCTATCACCTTGTAAGCTTTTAGTTCTAGCTGGACCACATAAATCAGTGTGAATCAAATCAAGAGCATTATTGGATTTTTCTGGAATACTTTTGAAACTAGCTCTAACTTGTTTTCCAAATTGACATTCCTTGCAAATTGTATTATGAGGTTTCACAATTTTAGGTAGATCTCTATCTGCCTTAGAAGTACTGATTTTTACCATGCAATCAAAAGTTACATGACATAGTCTTTTATGCCATAACCAAATTTCATCTATATGTGCAATTAAGCATGCCTTTTCACTGTTATTCAAATGAAAGATATTACCTCTAGTCTGATTACCGGTTGCAATTTCCAAACCAGTTCTATTCATGATTTTGCATTTGCCATTTTTAAATTGTAACTGAAAACCTTTCTCAACTAATTGAACAACACTTAAAAGATTATGTTTTAATCCTTCAACATAGTAGATATTGTTAGTGTTATGATTACCATCAAGAGATATTGAACCCTTACCTTTGATTGAACAGGCTTTGTCATCTCCAAATCTTACTAAACCTCCATTGTATTCTTGAAAGTTCAAGAATTTACCTTTGTCTCTAGTCATGTGATGTGAGCATCCTGAGTCAATAATCCATTCATCCTTTGATTCAACTTTAGTTTCTAGGGCTTGTTCTACCGGTTGAACAATAGGTGCCGGTTGATCTTCTGTTATAGCAACAAAGGCCCATCCATTGTCTGCTGGATCCTCATCAGAATCATCAGTCACACCTTCATTAGCAATGTAACAAGATTTATCTTTGTTGTTCTTAAATCTGTATCTCTGATATTCAGGATTAGGTTTGTATGTTCTTCTAGCTTCTTCTCTTAGTCTAGCATGTCTATCAGGGCATCTTGAAGCCATATGACCAATCTTGTTGCAGTTAAAACATTTAAAGGGTGCTTTACCTTCATACTTACTTCCAATTGGGCCTTTTGGCATTTTTCTTGCAAATAATGCTTCAAGTTCTTCAAGCTCTTCATTCTCCTTCCTGGTTTCTTCAAGTTCTCTTGCATAAAAGGCTCTCCAGTCTGATTTGTCAAAAGATGAAGTAGATGATGTTGATGCTTTGAAGGCCAAATCAGTTTTTATAGTAGCAACAGGACCAAATTCCTCAATTTCAAAAGCTGAAAGTTTTTCAATCAATGTATCCCTAGTTACTGATGTATTAGGCATTGTTCTCAACTCATTTATAGCAGTAACCTTCATTTTATATGCCGGTGGAAAACCTCTTAAGATTTTTGAAACAATCTCATCCTCACTCAAGGTTCCTCCACAACATTTGATACCCAAAAAAATTTCATTTACTCTTTCCATAAAAGCAGAAATCCTTTCATCTTCTTCCATTTTCAGATGTTCATACCTGACGAGGAAGCTTTCAAGTTTTGCAATTTTGACTGTGGAATCTCCTTCATTTAGTGTTTCGAAATGATCCCAAATAGCTTTAGTAGTAGATCTATCTGATAATCCCATGATTTATTGATCTGATAATGCGCTCAAGAGTGCTTCTCTTGCTTTGCAATCATTTTCTTCATCTTTAGCTAATGTAGTTGGAGTAGTCTGACCAACTACTACAACAGTATAACCATTCTTAGTAACTTCCCAGATGTCTTTACCAATGCAATTCAAATGTGTCTCCATTCTGATCTTCCATATCCCATAGTTGGTTCCATCAAGTTTAGGACTATCCTTTCTGAAATAATTAGTAGACATTGGATCTCCTCAAGTTTTTAAACTTCTGCAAAAAGAGGACTAAGCTCTGATACCAATTGTTAGGTCTCGGAGACAACTGAGAGGGGGGGGGGGGGTGAATCAGTTGTCTAATAAATTCAAACCAAAAACTTATTAACCAACTTAATGCTTAATACCGGTAAACCAGTTAAGTATGCCGGTAGACAGTGTTAACAGTAAATTGCCATACCGGTAAGAATTAATGCATGAAACATAAACACAAAGTCATCCACAACACATGACACCAATATTTGTATGTGGAAACCCTGTAAGGGGAAAAACCATGGTGGGAAACCTTACCCACAATCAGATGATACTACTGTAGATAGTAAGTGTACAAAGAGGGGTCTGCACATGTAGAAAGGCAAACAGCCTAGAGCTCACTGCTCAATCACAAATGGGAGTCACACTGACTACAGTTGGATGGTTAAATCCAATAAGAATGTACTGTACAAAATCACATCTTCATATGCTGAATTCAGTACCGGTGTAATGCTGATATGCTTCTACAAAAACCTAACTTCAGCTTCAGATGATGTCTTCGTGTATGCCTCTGCTTGATCTCGCATATACCTTCAGTCAAATCTTTTTCGCATTCCACACTTGATCTTACAAATAAGATCTTACATTTATACCATACCCTAAGACCAATTTTAGTAGGTCGGCTCTACAAGATATTACAAGAAAATATTTTACAAATAATATAATATCCGATGCAATAACCGATAAAACATGTCGGCTTAATGCGTTTGTAACAATAATAAATCATCTCCATAGTGTGCCATGCTGATCTGGAAAAGATAAACCTGTCGGTGTAACCCTAGATAACCTGGACCTATTTGCCAGTAAAGGAAAATATGCAAATAAGAATATATCAATTATTAGTACTTCAAAATAAAGTTTCCACATGATGTCTTCGACATTACCAAGTGTCTTCCATGTCATTCCAGGTACCGGTGAACATTATATCCTGTCGGTTGATCATATACCAGTAACTGTTGCACAGATTATTGCTTGCCAGTGAATGTTGCTGGATCTCCAAAGTAGGTGTATTTGGTAGGTGTTGACATTAATGACAAAACCATACCAAAATACCAACATATAGTAACTCTATTACCTCTCTCATATCTTCAGAAGGGGTTCATCTTTCATCTAAAGAAGAAATTGCTACGGAAGCTGTCAGCTATTTTTCTAATTTGTTTACCAAAGAGGATCGTGAAGCTATGGTGGAAGAGAGGGCCATCTTGAACTGTATTCCCCTCTGATCTTTGCTGAAATGAATGATTCTCTCTTGCACCCCATTTTGTTGTTTGAACTTGAGGGGGTTGTGTTTCAAATGAAAAAAGGCAAGGCTCCTAGTCCTGACGGGTTTCCTATTGAGTTTTTTTATTAATTTTGGGAGATTATAGAGTATGATCTTCTAGATGTGGTTCATGAATCTCATAAGAATAAACAAATTCTCGAATCTATGAATTCTACTTTCTTGGATCTCATTCCTAAGGAGGGGGCTAATAGTTTGGATCAGTACAGGCCTATTTTATTTAATATTGTCTACAAGATAATCACTATATTGATTGTTGAATGACTCAAACCTCTCCTCTGCACTTTGGTTTCTAAGGAGTAAGGTGGTTTCATTGATGAAAGATAGATCCTTGATGGAGTTGCGATAGCAATGGAGGCTATTCATTCGGTGGCTTCCTCTAAGGAGAAGGATATGTTTATTAAACTTGACATAGCCAAACATTATGATAGGGTGAGTTGGGATTTCTTATAGAAGATCCTTTTGGCATTTGGTTTTGGAGAAGAGTGGGTGAATTGGGTTCTTATTTGTGTAACTTCTGCCTCTTTCTCAGTTCTTATTAATGGAGAACCCTCAGAATTGTTTAGTGCTTCACGAGGGCTTCACCCTTTATCTCCCTATTTATTTATTCTCATGGCTGAAGGTCTTGGCAGATTTCTCACTTCCCAGGTGAGACGTGGTCTTATTTAGGGCTGGAGTTGGAGCAATGCTCTACCTCCCTACTCTCATCTTCAATTTGTGGATAACACAGGTTTGATGGGCAAGGCCAAAATCAATGAGGCAGTGAATTTTAGGAGAGCTTTGGACATCTATTGGAAAGCCTCAGGTCAAAAAATTAATGAGGATAAATCATCCATATATTTATTTAATACTCCTTGGCTTATTTAGAATAGGATTGTTAGGATCCTTAGATTTCAGATGTGGTCTCTTCCTTTGTTGTACCTTGGGATTCCTTTAGATTTGGGGGCTTAGCACAAAGATTTTTGGCAAGGAATTTTGGATAAATTTTGTTGCAAAGTTAATCATTGGACTTACAGGTGGTTATCCTCTACTGGAAGAGTGATGCTTTTGAAGACTATGGTGCAAACACTTCCCATTTATAGGTGTTTTGTGCAGGCTCCCCCTTCAACTTTGTGAGAGAGTTCAGTGCTCTTTCCCATCAATTTCTTTGGTCTGGTTGTTTTATTTCTTATAAGTGGAGTTTAGTTAAATGAGACTCTGTTTGTAGACTAAGATATGCTGGGGGTCTTGGCCTTAGATCCATTTCTCTGGTTAGCAAGGCCTTGGTGGCTAAGTTGTATTGGAGGTGGTATAACAGTCAGGATCAAGACTGGGCCAAGATTTTAACCCACAAGTATCTCCCTGGTGCTAATGATCACGAGGTGCCTCATCTTAGTTTAGTGGGCAGGGGCTCTTCTATCCAGGATACTCTTAAAAAAGGTGCCCAACTTATTAAAGATGACCTTTTCTAGATTTGTAATAGAGGCTCTGAAGCTATTTTTTGGCATGACTCTTGGGATGGTCACCCTCCTATTCTGTCTAGTTATCCACAACTTCAACCTATTTGTAACATTTTAACTGATGCTGGATGGGTTGAGGTGGAGAATTTTAAAATGGTTAGGCACATTGGATAGGTTGAGGTGACTTGCTAGAAGTATCCTCTTGAATGGCCCTTGGGTGGCTTGGATGAAGATCATGTGGTGTTGGTTAATATCTTGGAGGGTAGGTTATGTAGTTCCCTCAAGGAGAGAGATATTTTAGATTGGGGTCCTAACCCAAAATGCAAGTTTTCTATTGCTGAAGGTTATGCTCGGCTTGATAGGTAATTGCATGGCCTAATGGATGTTCACTGGTGGAAGAAGGTTTGGAATATCATCTCTTGGTCGAAATGTAATTTTTTCTTATGGTTGGTTGCTCAGAGGAAATTCCTCACGTGGGAGAATCTTCATAAGAGAGGATTCTAGGGACCATCTATTTGTTATCTTTGTATGCATAATGAGAAAGACTACTCCTAGTTGGTTTTTCTATGCCCTTTCTCTAGGGAGATTAAACACAAGTGGTGGGAGGATTGGCAACATGCTTGTTTTCACACTACCTCCTTAATTGACTTTTGGGATAGCTTTGGTAGACCCGTAGCGAAGACCTCTTTTCTTCAAGTGGCCTGGGCTATTGGGCCAACCCTTATTATCTAGAATTTATGGCTGGAAAGGAATCGAAAGGTCTTTTGTGATTCACATGTAGGGATTCCTCAGCTGTGTCAGAAGATAGTTAATAGGCTTCAGGAGACAATCTCAGCTAATTGCAATTTGTCTGAAAATGTTGATCCGGGTGATTATGCTATTGAAAGGAATTTGCAATTGGAAAACATTAAAGTGGACTCTGCTGCTGAAAATAGATCTCGACATGCAAAGCAGTGGATAAGTAGAGATGGAAGGCGGACCCCCCCTCCAATGGGAATCTTAAAAATTAATACAGATGGCTCTTCTCGTGGGAATCCTGGACATGTAGGTATTGGAGGTATAGGTAGAGGTGATGATGGTTGTGCTGTTTTTTTCTTCTCTATTTATATTGGGAAACACTCTAACAATATTATGGAGGACCTATCTATTAAGATTGCTATTGAGTGAGGTTGTTATTTAGGATGTAGGAATATTATTTATGAGTCAGATTGTCAGATTGTTGTGGACATGTTGAACAAACAAAATTTGAATGATGTGAGTTGGCAATTAGCTTCCGTGGTCAGACAAAATTTACAACTGTGTAATACATTGGAATTTGTCTCCTTTTGTCATATTCCCAAGGAGTGGAATAGAGTGACTAATTGTTTGGCCAAGTGGGCTTCAGAGCATGTTGATGGTTGGGAGTTTAGTGGAAGGGATGGTCTCTCCTAATTATCTTGAAACTTTAGACAGGTTAATGCTAGAAGACACGATGTTGCTATCTTGGTGGGCCTAAGGCCTGAACTTTGTATTTATACGATTTCTGATTAAATATTTACCCCTTTTTCCATTTTTTTTTTTTAAAGAACTACACATTATTTAACTAATTAGTGTTCCCTCCTTCTAGCTAATTAATTTCATTAATTACAACTAGTCCCTCTCTAATTAATTAATTGATAGTTATAAAATAATTAATTAATTGAATTTCCCCCTTAAACCCTTCTTCTATTAAAAAAATAATATAATTATTTTATTTAGTTCATGCCACCTTTTTTCTTCCTTTTATTTGAATTTAATTAATTCAAATGATCTATTTGAGTCACATGCCTCCTAACTTTAAGCCACATCTAACCTTTTCTCTAACACATCCTGCCTAGTTAACCAAGGGTTTTGGTCAACCTTATCCCATAACCCTCACCATATGTGTGTACATTCCCAAAATATCTTAATTTCCTAAAATTTGGGGTAATTTCTTCGAATTTGCGGAAATTTCCTAAAATTTGGGAAAATATCCCAAATATCCAAAAATATGGAAATATCTCTTATTTTGGAATAGAACCTTTCTATTTGGGTGTCTCATTTCCAAATAGGCATGTGTTCGAGAGGTCAAAGACACAAGTCATTCCTTCCAATGAAACTTTTCCTTCTCAAGGACACGTGTCATTCTCATCCATGACACTCACCCTTCTCAGGGACACGTGTCTCATTCTTATGCCTCTCCATCTCTCATTCTAGCCTATTTAACCCCCTCATTTTTCTTCACAATCCATCCACTTTCATTTTCATACCCTCATTATGTAAAATTGTTTTCTCACCATTTTGCACATCCATTAAGAATCTTACATCCATCTTGCATTCACTATCATGGAGTGAAATTGAGCATCTACAATATAGAAAACAAACATTAAATAGAGGGACTGTCAAATCAAAGGATAATTTAGAGTTTGAACTTTAGTAGTTTTTATTTTATTTTATCTATTTTTCTTCCTTCTTAACATCCTAATCTTGAGTGTGATTGAAATATGTGTTTGTTTGATTGTTAGTCGTATCTTTTCAATCTCCTTAGTTTTGCATTCACAATTTTTGCATACACTAGGGAACCCCATATAAAAACATTCTATCAAATCATTTTAGATCTAAGACTCCATACCTAGAACTTGTGTATTCAAGCATTCATCATTAAGCATGTTCAAAGATTCAAGGAAATATTTTATCCTTGAAGAATTATGGAGAAAAGTTACATCAATCTTCATGCAAGCATGTTTGATTAGGTATTTCATGTTCATGTGTTTTTCATGACATTACATTCAACATTTATTATTACATGAGTGATTTGAGAGCGAAAATGGACTCCAAGAGGGAAGATAAGTATTCTGGGATGAAGGTAGATGTCAGTGGATCAACACAAAGGCGTTACAAGCATCTTCCAAGTGCAGGTGTAATGCTCAAATGACCACCTTTAGATTGTCAGATTCATGGGATGCTAGCATGGTGCATGGACCTCTCCATGATGCTAGATCTAGTATTTTTTCCCTCACCAAGGAAAATGAGATAGTAGTTTATATATTTCACTAGTAAGGGTAGAAAGTTATGCTAGATAGCCATATGATGGGGCAACCTTAGATCAAGTGGTTTGGCCCCCACTAATAGGAAAACATGATAATGGATTTTGTCAGTATGGGTAGAAAGTTATGCTAGATAGCCATATTATTTGGCAACCTTAGATCAAGTGGTTTGGCATCCACTAATAGGCAAACAAGATAATAGATCAAGTGGTTTAGACCCCCTTTAAAATGGTATGTGTGAAACACATGTCATTCTAAGGATAAGGGATGCTATGTCATGTCAACACAACAAGATGTTTTTATGGAATGCCACCTTGCAATAGATGACACATAGCACCCACAACATAAATAAAAATACAAGAGCATAGGGTGATCCATTAATTTAGTGTCACAACCCATAGCAGTGGAAATAGACAATATATATAACTACATATGGGTGTTTCATCATGGTACCAAACTTTATAGATCATATGAAGAAGGCACATGAAGACAATGAGAAAAGAAAAATTGGGTCAACATGAAAGAGAGCCTAAATGCCCCCAACACTTTTTATCACCCCCAATATTGAAAAGCAATAGATGATGGATAGAAGAAGGGAAATTAACAAATAAAAGAATAGTACGATACAAAATCCCCTATTTCCAAGCACCTACGAAGTTACTTGGGTCCTTCAGAATGAACATAACATATAAAGACATAAAGCCTCCCATTTCCAAGTACTAATGTAATAACTTGGGTCCTTCGGGAGGGAACAAACATAGAAAGCAAGTGTGAGGGAACACAAACAAACATGCTCTAATTTACAAGATAAAGAAAGAGAGGCATTGGCCTACAGGTCATCCACCAATAGGTCATTGTCCTCCCAATCTTGATCATATGAGGAGGGAGGTCAAGATTGAAGAGGGATAACTAGAAAGGCAACGTTGGGTGCAACACCAACAAACAGAGCTAGGGACAAAGAAGCTTCCACATTTTCGTCCAAGAGCCCCTGTGAGAAGAGGGTCAATGGTCACATAAAGATTGTTGATAGTGCAAGGATATCCTCTAAGGAGTCAAATAAAAATCTCTCAGAAGAAGAGACATGTGACTTGGACTAAGGTGGTGCACTGCCAATCTTTGAAAGAGGGGTAGAAATAAACTCCATAGAAGGTGGAACCTCCTCAACAAGATAAAAAAAGGAGACAAATAAATTGAAACAAAAACAAATAAAGACACAAAAAATGAAGGTCTCGGAGTTAGAATTTTTGACAATAGAACTCAGGGATGGGGCCTTTCTCAAACTTTCACTTTGGTTTTTGCAAAGGTGAAGACCTCCGATCAACCGTAGCGGGTTTGAGTACCCTGAGAAAGATATGATGCAAAGGAAGCTATGAAATAGATAGAGCATATAAGGCTGCATTGGGTAGAACCTATGTATGGATAATATTCATAGGTTAGGAAAATGGAGGAACGTCTAGCAAGGAAGTGATCAAAGGAGGCTCCAAGGAAGGGGAAACGAAAACCTATACCCGTTTGAAGTGAGGTTCATCAACAATCCTTAAAATGGATGGAAACAAGACTAAGGATGAAGAAGGAGCAACATCAATAGGCTCAGAAGTAGGCATAGAAGCGACTGGGACAAACATAATCAGTTCACTCATGACACTTGTAGTAGCTTCACAGTCACATGCCATCAAACACCAATAAAAATTGCGCTCATGTGCTTATTGATTACGATGTAGATGGAGTACATGAATGAAAGTATATGGAGTCTCAACAACATTGTGCTCCATAGGAGAGGCCTTCCAAGAAAAAATAGTGAAGGAGAAGGCCCAATCGATGAAGTAGGAGGTATAACTGACGCAGGTCTCACGTTCATAGCTATGGGTGGCCTTACTCATTTTTCTTGAGGAGCAGTTGAAGGAATAGGGGACACCCCTAGAGGCTGTGATGTGGGAGCCAGTGGAGAAAAATGAGCATGATGTGAACATCTACCCTTATCATACTGGGTAGGATGAGGGATGCCAACAAGGATGGGAAACTTAAAGGGAGGACAAGATGCAGACCGTGACAATACAAATGTCTTTCCTTTGTCTGTACTAGGGATAGACACAAGAATTTTGAAGGTACCACTAGAGGTTGTGAGGTCCTAGGTGGGCAAGGAGGTATGCCCTGAGCAACTGGTTTAACCTCAACCCATGATGGAGAATGAGCATAAGGTACTATCCACTCAAGCATAGGAATAAATGAGGTGGTTATGGGTGAAAGAGGAGGAAAGAAAAATATAGTCTGAGCTGACAAAGAAACTAACTCTCCCATATTGTATGTATAATTTTCTTTATACAACAAATCTCCACAGAGAGTCATGGGCCCAATTGGAGCAGGCAAAAAATGGTCTAACATAAAACCCCCATAGGAAATTAATGGCTGAAATCTAGTGTCCTCGATGGTGTGCATTGTGCCCTTGTGAGGAAAATTCAAACACTTATGGACAACCAAAGGGACTACTTCCATTGCAATTAGGTAGGGGATACCTAGTCTAACCCAAAACAGGTTCGATTTAGGAATAACAACTAAGGTGGTGGAGATCACTTTAAGTCCCACAAGGATTGTCAAAGTGGTATTTTTGAGGGGCGAGACAAAAATCTTGTCACATGTACAAATAAAGGCACAACATTAATCATATCTCACCCTATGCCAACCATTAATGAAAAAGATTCCTCCAATATGACATCAAATCGACATGTGGGATCTAGCATCACACCTATGATACTGTAATTGTTGATCTTGGTTAGGATATATAACGAAGTAGGCTCCTTTCTACAAGGAGCGTCTAGAGGTGTGAATGATATTTCTTTGTTTTGCACCCTCTAGCTAGGGGGTGAGATAGGAGTGATAGTTGTGTGTGTGAAAAGTGGTAATCTGCAAGCTATAAGGTACAAACACTTCAATAAATCATTGCATGCATGGTTAGATAGATATAAATCAATGAATATAAAAACCATAGCAAATCGACCTATTGCCTTCTAAAAGATGCAAGTATAGACTTTCTCTCATATTTGTCTAAGCAATACCATTGACTAGACTACACCAAGATGAAGGATTTAATCTATATGAGCACAAAATTTGAGCTAAATGGATGCAAGATTAAGCTAGGTATGCAAGATTAAGCTAGATGAATGAATATTAACCTAACATGATTAAACTAATATGCAATAAACTATGATGTAATATTCTTAATGCACAATATCTCTATGAACCTAGAGCAAAAATAACATAATAACAATAAATCTCTAGGGTTTTTTTGAATGAGAGATGAGAGCCTAAATTTATAGAAAATCCAAAGAGAGACCAATGATCAAGATCAATTAATGATGAGTGGCCGAGATTCTCCAAGAGGAAGCACAATCCTAGTAAAATGATGTGATTGGCTACTTTTCTTAGCTTTAAAGGAAATTGAGCTAAATTTAAGATAAAATCAGAAAAAAACTAATTTATTTCATATTTTTATTCAATTTTGATATTTAATTGATTTAATTGCTTTTTTGAGATTTTTCATTTTATCTCAATTTGATTCCTTTTTCCAATTTTAATTCTTTTTTCAAATCAATTTATTTTTCAAAATTAATTCCTTTTTAATGATTTAATGGCAAATTGATTTATTAATTAAATATCCTAGGATATTTAATTAAACAAATTGGATAATTGATTAAAATGATTTACTTGGAATGATTAATTAATTAAATAGATATTTAATTAATATAGAATGTATTATTTGCCATGTGACATTGATGATTGAGGAATTAATTATTAGGTGCTCAAGATTGATTTAGTTGCCTTTGATTAGGAGCTTGGTGATGTAGCCAAGATTAGGGGCCCATGGTTTAGGTGACCATTTTTAGGGTATTACATTTTCCCCTCTTTGAATCATTGAATTGGTGTGCGAGCAATGCATTGATTCAAAGAATAGTTGATGTCAAAGAGATATCAGTTTTGAACTTGATGGATCATAAACCGATAAAGAGCGAGATGTTCAACTTGATTTGAAGCAATGAAACTGAACAGATTGATTAAAGTGATATCGATCCTGAACTTGATTGAACTAAGACCGATGAAGAGTGAGATAACAATCTTGAACTTGATGGATCAAGAAATAAGTACTGATCTAGAACTTGATTGAAATAGAATTGGTTGAGCGAAGAGATAAAACCGATTCCAAACTTGATTGAACAAGAACATATTAGAGAAACAAAATGTGCAACTTGCTTTGATGCGATGAAACTGAACACTAATTTGAAGTTTGATTGAAATAAGGAAAAACTTGATATGCCCCTAGAGATTGACTAAAGTTTGATTAAGCTTCTTATTGAAAATATTTTTTGCTCATCTTTAGATGAAGATTTGAAAAATTTCTCAACTTTTTGATGATGTAATCACTGATAATATTGACGTAATGAGTATGCCCCCTCGGGAGAGAAATCGAAAGATAGTGAGATCGCAGTGATTTTAGGCAATTTTATTAATTAAAATGATACAACGATGATAATCTGAGCACGATGATTAATTTGAGAATTAATTTGAGATGAGAGTTGATTTAGAAAATATTTGAGCACAGAATGATGTAAAGATTGATGCGAAGATAAAAGTGTCAAGTGGTCAACATTGTGAAAATTTGACTAGAAAATTGATGTTAGATTTCAATTTCGATCCCAAAAATGGACTCAGGATGGTTGATTTAGCTAAGAGTATAAAATTTGTGTCAATCACAGAAAGTTTGAAAATTAGGGTTTCACCAATATAAGGGGTTTAAAGTGCCATTTTCAATTCATTTTTACCTCTCAAAGTGCAAAATTTCAAAAACCTTCTCTGGAGCAAAATGGCAATTCCAGGGCATACCCATCGATTCGAGTGCTAGAGACGACATAATCAACCTCGAAACTACCTAACAACAGTAAGTGATCGATCTTAAGACTTGTTAATTTCTCATTTTGTGAATTTTTGTTGAATTTTTCATGCTAAGTTTCATTTTAGTTCGTTTGGAGTTGTTTAGTCATATGGCCAACTAGGGTTTCTTGTACGAGTAACTGCTAATTTTCTTTGCTCGTATTAAGTCATTAGATTTGTTGTATGGTCTCTACCCTTGTATTGTATGAGTTTTTTCATCATAGACCATTGTATCATCTGACATGGAATAGTAGCTTGTATGATATAGTTTACTTGTATGGATCATAGAGTTTACTTGCACGAGTTGCTTGATGGTATGATGAAATAATAAGAATCCGGTCAACTACTGAGAGGGGTGGGGGGGTGAATTAGTAGATAGAAATTTTTTTACACTTTCACCAAACTCAAAATCAACTTCTCAACAAAAATATGAAACTGACTGGTTTCAACACTGAACTTCAAATGCAATAACACATACAAGATAAACCGGTTGACTGTTATAACAAATTAACAGTAAAAACAACTTGAAACTCACAAAACCTTTTATCTTGACCATCCAAATACTTTACTGACATAAGTTAAAATATATTCCAGTTTGTTGCTGGTTCTCATAACATATCAAAGTGGATTTAGTAGTTATGCAATTCAACAATAAACATAACCACAAAATCATTCACCACTTGACACAATATTTTTGATGTGGAAACCCAAATGGGAAAAACCACGGTGGGGATGAATACCCTTCTAAACTCTTTTGAAGTTTGCCCTATTAGGAGCCTAGCCTATTAAAGCTTTATAAAAAGTCCCGTTAAGAATAGATCCTATTAGGGACCACCCAGTTAAGGGATTGACTATAATGGCCTATTAAAAGAAATACCCTATTAGGAGTAACCTTAGTAGAGAGTTTAGAATCCAATCTAATGGATCACCTGGTTAGAGAATTTGAATAAAGAAGCTTGTTAGAGCTTACCCGGTTAGGGGATTTAACTTTTGTAATTGTTAGAAAACAACAGGGGTTCGTTGATCTGTTTGAATAACACTACACTTGTTTGATCAGATCCTTTTCATGCTCCTATCTACCATTACACATATTGCAGATACATTATTAGGTTCGGAAACCACTCTCTCACTCTCAACTACAAGTTTTCCAACTCTTCAACAAAAGCAACTCATCGACCTTATAAACAAATCATTTGGTTGATAACACAACATAAACCTAAACATCTCATAGAGATTACAAACAAATTGGTTCAAGTACGACTGTTGGATTACATAGAAAATAATATAGAAATCAATGCACATCACTCAAGATATCCTTGACCTCTCTTTGATCACCACTTCATCAAACTCTGTAACTCATCACGCGGTTTGCATTACATGCAATAAACTTGCTCATTCCCAAGACAACAACTATTGTCTCTATGCGCCAAGAAACATTTAAAACATTTTCCATTTAACATGCATACATGTCATAATATTTTTCATTCACCATTTGATTCACCAAACTTTAATGATTAGGGTTTATCATATCAACAGGTAGGGTTTACCGGTTCAACTCTCCACAAACTCTCCTACTGGTTGCATTACACTATCTCTCCTTACTAGCTCTACTTACTGGTTCAAGAAAATATAAACAATGCCATTACAAGATTGTAACTTAACATCATAACTTGACATCATAACCGGTTAATTGACATCAATGACAACATAACATATCATTAATGCAATCTTCAAGAAAATGCCAACAATCTCCCCCTTTGGCATTGATGACAATAAAAATACCAAAACCCTTGATTGTGATGATGTGTATAGGAATCCTGGTTTACATTTTACCACAATCATACAATACTCCTCATAGTCTTATAGTTCTTCTCCCCCTTTGACAACAGTGCCAAAGTGAAAGTAAAACATGCAATGTCAAACTTTACTGTCTAGCATCATCAACCTGCAACTTGATTCTCCCCTTGTGGAATAGCTTCCACTCTACACCAATCCAGTTGTAAAATTCTGCAAGTAGCTCCGGGACTGATGTATTCCTACATCATGCTCAATTGACTTCATGAAGGGGTACAACCCCTAGCTGACCTCTAAGATACTCAAAAGTAGTCTTAGGTAGAGGTTTAGTAAAGATATCAGTAAGCTGCTCCTTGGTAGAAACATGCTCCAAAATCACATCTTTACTTTGCACTTTTTCTCTCAATAAATGATACTTTAATTCAATATGCTTGGTCCTAGCATGCATCACTAGGTTCTTTGAAATATTTATGGCACTGGTGTTGTCGCATAAGATCTTTACTGGTTCAAACAAATTCATCTTGAATCCCTCCAAAATGTGTTTCATCTAGATAGCATAGGTACAATTCATATAAGCTGCAACATACTTAGCTTCAACAATATACTGAGATATGAAACTCTGCTTCTTGCTACCCCAATATACAATTCTTCCTCCAAGAAAGAATGCTCCACTGGTTGTGATTTTTCTATCATCAACATTACCTGCCCAATTTGCATCTGTATACACCTTCAAATCAAAGTTATTGTTGGCAATTGACACTCATTGGATTCATATGTTGTCATTGATTGCAACAAGATTCTATTAGAGACACACATCAGCTTTTGGAGGCATACACTGACAGACACCGACACCAACACCGACACCGACTTCCAACACTTCAAGGAATCCGACATCAGGCTAGGATCTAAAAGAAGTTTTATTTATAAAATCATTTTGTAATTAATCTATTAGGCCGACATTGTATATCTTTTGTAATGTATTGTAAGCTAACATAAGGCACATTGTTTGTAAAGGGTATATAAGTTAGTTTGTTAGGTCATTATGAAATATATATATGATAAGGATGAGATAGAAGAATATGTGACAAGGCAGTAGAACTATGCGAAGGATATGTATGTAGATCATTTGTATGATCTATATATGTTTTGAGAAACATTCTTGGATGTAAGGAGATACCGGTAGAGGTGTTGAGGGTTTATGAACCGTTACATAACATAACTATAACCAGAACTCTTTTTGGCATTGCATATGCATTTTGTGAGTTCATTATTACTATTTTATTTCAGCAGAAGCTTGTAGTTAGTGAGACTCTTTTGTGTTGAGTAGTGTGCTCTAGGTAGTGTGCCTTCCTGCAAGTGCAGGCCCCTATAAATTGTAATATCTCTTCATATGGCCAGTGAATTGATATTGTGGGTCACAAATCCCACCGTGGTTTGTCCTCTTTGATATTTTCTACGTATAAATTCTATTTGTTATGGTGTTCATTTATGTGGATGGTTTATTTTCTTCAAGTTATATGTTTCTTCATTTACCAGTTTATATGTGTATGTTATAAAAGAGTAAAATCTAATGATACCGGAAGAACATTAATTCACCCCCCCCTCTCAATGTTCTTGGATACCAACAATTGGTATCAGAGTTTGGTACCGCGGAGGAAGTTTAATAGCTTGAGGAAGGTCCTAAAACTAGAATCATTAAACATAGCTATGGAAAGGCAACTTGAGATGGAACTTGAGGATTATGATGCTGAAAGGATGAAGAACTTGAAACTGCAAGATGAATTGAATTCTGCCAATGAATTCCTTCTTGTCCTACAAGAAAGGTTATCATCTTCTCAAGCTAAGAGGAAGGAACTTTTGCAAAACCTGGATGATGAAGTGAAAGATATACTTAAAGAACAATGTTAGAAGCTGAGTCAAGCAAACATGCTCATGAAGAATGAAATGCAAGACCTGACTATGAGGATGTCAAAAGATATTGAGGACAGAAAGAAGAAGGAAGAAAATCTTGCTATATCTCTAAAAAACAAATTTGACGAATGTGACAAATTGGCTCATGAGAATGATATGTTGAAAACTAATTTGGTATAATCCCAAAATAATGAACAAGAGCTTGAAAGACAAACAATAACTTTGAGAGATGATCTGACTATTGCAAGTGAGTATAAAGAAAAATTTAGGATTAGTGCTGCACAATTGGATGATTTACTGAAAAAGACAAAGGCAAAGTGATGATTCTAGAGGACTTGAATTTGTACATGGTGAAAACTCTGGTACTGTAAATAAAGATCAGACAACTGATATGCATAACTCATTAGAACAAGGGAAACTGGTAAGGCAATCTAATGCTTATAAATTCAATGGTAGATGTTTTGTTTGTAATAAATTTGGGCATATGGCTAAACAATGTAGAAATAGAGGAAATCAAAACGATAATTTTGTTCTTGGTCAATGTACAAACTGCAAGAAATATGGTCATAAGTCAGAGGACTGCAAAATGAATGTTAAATGTTATGCCTGTGGAAAGTTTGGACATTTGGCTAATCAATGTAGGCCAAGGAATGACAACGGATATGTTAAAGTAATTCAAAAGAACAATGTTACATGTTATGCATGCAACAAAATAGGTCATATTGCTAAGTACTGCAGAAGCAAGACTAAACTGGTCAGCAATGATAAAGAAAATGAGAAAGGAAAGAAGGTAGATTAAATACAATAGGATCACACCAGATGGGTTAGGAAATCTGAAGAACCAAGTGGAGATGCAACTACACCGGTAACTCCACCGGTAGAACAGAGCATTCCTACACCGACAAGAAATTCAACACGTAATTGAGGCATACGCCTTAGGGGTTGGAAAATTCATTGCAAATCTTGCATATTCCTCAGAACAGATTTGGAGAGTGGTATTGATCATTGATGGAGGTTTACCCGACATGAAACTATGAAAATGACATCCGATAGGGCACATCACTAAGCATTTATGATAGAAAATGATTAGGGTTTACTCACTGATAAAAGGAGAAAGTGGATTCATTTTCACTCACCCGACATTCAAGAAAACTAGAGCGAAGCAAAGGCGAATCTCAGGTGATCAAGAGAAAGCAAAGGGATTCTAAAGGGTTTCGAGCAATCATCTGAGAAGTAATCAATATTCAAACCAATGATCATTTTCAGGTTTTTTTTGAAATGGCATCTGGATCATCTGCTCCTACTTTCATTGAAAATCCTACAATTGTTGAAGTCAAGGATAGGTTGAGACCCGTTTTTAAGGAAGTTCCCCAGATAGCCAAGAAGGAAGACTCTGTGGGTGCATTTTCAAGGGTTCTTGATAGTGATGTATGTAGAAGATGTGAGGGCATACATTCACTGCACTTTGGAAGATCTAGGCACTGAGGAGATCAAGGGCATATATCAATCTATGATACTGGGCAACTCCAGAACAATCAAACCAGAATACAAAGTCATTGAAGACCTAGGGTCAACTAGAATCTTATACATACCAAAATTCAAGGATGAGGTGATCATATATGTTCTGAGCAAGGTCCATAATGAATTCATTTAGTTGGACTAGCCGTACATGATCACCAAGGAAGCTATTCAGGTAGTCATCGGTTTACCCAAAGTTGGACAAGAACTTGGGAAGAAGATTTCCAACACTGCGGTGGTGAAGCCATCGGTGCAAAGGAGGATAAGATAAAGGGGACTGATAAGATCATTCCGTCAGTTGATGTTGATTCCCCTGGAAAAAAATTTGGCAATTGGCACTTCTCAAGTTGGGAAGAAATCAATCATTGAGTTGAGTCCTACTGAGTTAATAATGATGGCTACTCAAAAGCTAATAAAAGAGGGTTCTGCAGACAAAGGAATAATAGATCACTCAATCATAGTTTTGCATAGACTGATTCCTGAGTGTATGATTGAAAATGAAGCAAGCCCTTTCGACAAGCTTAAGACATTAACAAAGCATATATCTAAGAACTTTGAATCATTGTAGCAGATTTTCGATCGACAAGCACTTGAGAGATTTACTTTGGCTAAGAGAGCCTCTTTTGACCAAATTATTGAAATAGAGAAGAGGAAGATTGAAGAAAAACTTATTCCTATTGAAAATTCTTTGAAACAATGTACTAACATCTACAAGGTCTGTTGTAATATAGAAATTCTTACAACAAATATAGATAATAGGTTAAAGGAGCTACATGAAAAGGTTGTTAATATTGCTAATTATTTTGATGGAATAACCTCACTCACAACATCCATTGATGGACACATTTTGTCTTTGGAGAACCAAATTTTTTTCTCTTGAAAAGGAAAGAGACAAGATTATTCAAAGAGCAAGGAGTCTTAGAGGTTTGGTGAGTCCAAAATTGGATTCACCTGGTATACACAAGAGGGAATGTATGGATATGCTTGCAAAACCCACAACGACAGAAGTCACAGAGAAAGAAACACTTGCACACTTGTTGAGTGGACTTGTATCCATATCTGAAACTTTCAAAACAAGTTGGGATACATATTTACAGTTGCTTGAGAAATCTTATCCAAAAATTTTTAAATTGGTCAAGCTCCGGTAAATTCTTTTGCACAGGTTCTTACACAAATTATTTTAATTCTTTCACCGGTCTTTGGCATTTATACCAAAGGGGGAGTGTATATAATGTGAAAAATATCAGATATCAGACTGAGTGTATTGCTCAAGGGGAGCATGTTTCATATTTCAGTTGGACCGACAGGGAATCCATTTTTCATGTGAGTGTTGCCATCAATGCCAAAGGGGGAGATTGTCGGCAGTTAACACTCATTAGATTCATATGTTTTCATTGATGGCAACAAGATTTTATATGGAAACAAGATTCTATTGGAGAAACACACCGAATTTTGGAGGCATACACCAACAGACACCGGCACCGGCTTCCAACACTTCAAGGAAGCCGACATCAGGCTAGGATCCGAAGGAAGTTTTATTTGTAAAATCATTTTGTAATTATTATATTAGGCCGACATTGTATAGCTTTTGTAATGTATTGTAAGCCGACATAAGGAATATTGTTTGTAAAGGGTATATAAGTCAGTTTGTTAGGTCATTATGAAATATATATATGATAAATATGAGATAGAAGAATATGTGACAAGGTAATAGAACTATGCGAAGGATATGTATGTAGATCATTTGTATGATTTGTAGATGTTTTGAGAAACATTCTTGGAGGGAAGAAGATACTGGTAGAGGTGTTCAGGGTTTATGAACTGTTATAGAACAAAGCTATAACCAGAACTCTTTTTGGCATTGCAGATGCATTTTGTGAGTTCATTATTACTATTTTATTTTAGCAGAAGGTTGTAGTCGGTGAGACTCTTTTGTGTTGAGTAGTGTGCTCTAGGAAGTGTGCCTTCCTGCAAGTGCAAGCCCCTATATTTTGTAATATCTCTTCATATGGCTGGTGAATTGATATTGTGGGTCACAAATCCCACCGTGGTTTTTCCTCTTTGAGGTTTTCCACATATAAATTTTGTGTGTTATGGTGTTCATTGATGTGGATGGTTTATTTGCTTCAAGTTATATGTTTCTTCAATTACCGGTTTATATGTGTATGTTATAAAAGAGTAAAATCTAATGATATCGGAAGAACACTGATTCACCCCCTCCTCTTAGTGTTCTTGGATCCCAATAGTTACCTCCATAAGGATACCATAAACCATAGTCAATAGTACCTTTCAAATATCTGAATATTCTCTTGGTTTCTATCAGGTGTGTTTCTTTCAGATTATTTTGAAATCTTGCAACTAGACCAACTGCATGAGCTATATCTGGTCTGCTATGAACAACATAGTGCAACTTCCCTATCATTAACCTGTACCCCTTTTCATCAACAGAATTGGCTTCATCTTCCTTAGATAATTTATAACCTGTAAGCATTGGTGTCCCAACTGGTTTACAGTCACTCATACCAAATGTCTTTAACACCTCTTTCACATACTTAGATTGTGTGATAAAAATACCACTCTTCATCTGTTGAATTTTCAAGCCTATGAAATTTTTTATTTCTCCCACAAGAGACATTTCAAACTCATTTTTCATTTCATTTGAAAAGTCATTGCTCATGCCATCATTTCCTCCAAATATGATATCATCTACAAATACTTCACTCACTAGTATCTTATCTCCTTCCGATTTGAGATATATGTTGCTGTCTTTACTGGTTCTTTGAAAACCTATCTTCATCAGGTCTGAATGTAGCCTCTCATACCATTTTCTTAGTGCTTGCTTCAAACCATATAGTGCTTTGTTCAATTTACATACCATATCTTTATCATCGGTCAAAGCATAACCATCTGACTGCTCAATGTAAACTTCTTCTTCCAGTATCCCATTTAGAAAAGATGACTTTACATCCACCTGATATACTTTGAATCCCTTATGTTCAACAAAAGAAAGTAAAGTCTTGACACAGTCAAGTATAGCAACTAGTGAAAAAGTATCACCATAGTCTTGTCCTTCTTCCTGTGCATAACCTTTGCAAACCAATCTAGCCTTGTTTCAGACTACTACTCCATCTTCATTTAGTTTGTTCCTGAACACCCATTTAGTACCTATCACATTCTTATTTACCGGTCTAGGTATGAGGGTCCATGTATTGTTCTTCTCAATTTGATCAAGATCCTCCTCCATAGCTTTAATCCAATGATCATCACCAAATGCTTCCTTAGTAGTTCTAGGCTCAATAGTGGAAATCATGCAAGAATTCTCTTTAATTCTTCTTCCGGTTAACACTCCAACATCCTTATCTCCAATAATATGGTTAGGATTATGATTGAGTCTCACATACCTCAGAATAACATGATCATTATCTTCAGGTTCTTCTTCTTCATTATCATCATCTTCTTCTGAGTCTACCTGTTCTGATTGAACTGGCATAACAACATTCTCTTTACCAGTTTTAGGTTTCATTGGTTCTGGTTCCAAAATCAAAATGCAAGGATCTTCATCCTTTTTCTCCATAATGGTTTCCCTTGAGACTTTAGGATACTCATCCACACGAACATAAACACTCTTGATGATCCTCTGAGTTCGGTTGTTGTAATATTTATAGGTCTTACTCTTGGTGGAGTAACCAAGAAATATACCTTCATCATTCTTAGCATCAAATTTGCTGACATAGTCACCTCTCTTAATAAAACATTTACTTCTAAATATCTAAAAATAACTGAAATTAGGTGATCTACCATACCAGTATTCATAAGGAGTCTTGTCCTTAACTCTTTTTACCAATACCTGGTTCATAGTGTAGACAACTGTACTGACAAATTCTCTCCAGAAAGTCTTTACTACACCTCCTTGAATCAACATTGTTCTAGCAACTTCAACAACTAACCTGTTATTCCTCTCTGCAATACCATTTTGTTGTGGTGTCCTTGGTGTAGTAAGATGCCTTTTGATGCTATTTTCTTCACAATAGCTAGTGAATTCCTCATAAGTAAATTCACCACCTTGATCCATCCTCAAACACTTTATCTTCATGCCACTTTCCTTCTCAGCTAAAGCCTTGAATGCCTTGAACTTACCAAAAGATTCTGACTTATCTTTCAGAAATGTGACCCACATCATCCTTGAACAATCATCAGTAAAGATCATAAAATATCTATCACCTTCAATAGTTTTAGTCCTTATGGGTCCACAAAGATCTGTATGAACTAGATCTAACAAGTGTTCGGCTAAAAAGGACTTTCTCTTGAAAGTTGAGGTTGTCATCTTTCCCAACTAACATTCCTTACACAAAGCATTAACCGATTTGTCCATCTGAGGCAATCCTCTCACTGACTTGGACTTACTCACTTTGACAATGTTATCAAAGTTTATATGACAAAATCTCCTATGCTAAAGCCAACTATCATCTATCTTAGCAATTAAATAGTTGTTGACTTTAAGATTTAGGTGAAAAAAGTTACCTTTAGTCTGCTTGCCGGTTGCAATCAGTTCACCTTTGCTACCATATATTTTGCACATACCATCCTTAAACTCCAATGGATAACCTTTTTCATTGAGTTGTGCAACACTCAAAACATTGTGCATTTAATTCTTCAACCCAGTAGACATCATTTGCACTGATCTTTTCATTAAGAGAAATAGTTCCCTTACCTTTTACTATGCAGGGTGAGTCATTACCGAATCTCACAACTCCGCCATCAAATTCCTTCAAAGAAAGAAATTTTCTTCGGTCACCGGTCATGTGATGTGAACAACCACTATCAATGATCCAATCATTAGAACTATCCATGCGAGACACTAATGCCTTCTGATTAGATGTCTCCTATTTGATGACAACAAAGACAATGTCTTCATTAGCATCACCCTCAGATTCCTGATCAGTGATACCACCATCAACAACAATAAGATAATCTCTTTTTCCTTTTCCTTTTTACTTCTTGAATTTTTCTTGGTTGTGCTCATTGTCACCATTAGAGCAGTTAACTGCAATGTGTCCAATCTTGTTGCATGCAAAACATTTCAAAGGTAGTTTACCTCTGTACTTATCAGTACATCTTGGCAACCGCTTAGCCAACAATGCTTAAAGCTCAACTAGACTATCTTCATCATCAACATCTCTACTGGATCTAGATTCATAACTGTGACTGACATCTTTACTCTTCCTCATAGATGGTTTAGAAACAAAATCTCTAAATGCATATTCAAACTTCTGAAAACTACCATCATAATTATTTAATTCAAAAGCAATAAGTTTACCAATGATGGAATCTAGAGTTACCTTAGTTTTATCAATTGATTTTAGCTCCTGAATGGCTACAACTCGAATAGCGTAGACCGGTAGCAGGGTTCTCAACACCTTATTGATCACTGTGGCATCTTCAACTTTACCACTAGAACTCTTGATCTCACCGACTATCTTTTATCCTTGACTATACTATTGGATATTTTCACCTTCAACCATCCACATGCCATCAAATTTTCCTCTTAGACTCTCTTCTTTGGCAATCTTCACATGCTCATCACCACTATAGATTTCTTCAAGTTTCTTCCATACATCATAAGTAGTCTCTAGACCATGGACATCAACATATTCTGCATTAGACAAAGAACTAATAATAGCCTCTAGTGCTTGATTGTTTTCTTATTGCTCTTTCTTTTGATCATCAGTCATAGTCCCACTGGGTGAAACATATTGAGTAACAACATGTCCCCAGTATTGACTTCCAAGACTTTCGATATAAATTTTCATTCTATCACTCCATATCCTGTAGTTCTCTCTGTTAAACTTTGAACCTTCCTTCTTCATCTTGATCTACAAGATCTTTACCTCAAGCTGTAAGGCTTAGACCTTAGAGGACCGGAAATAATTTGATACCAATTGATGGTATGATGAAAGAATAAGTATTCTGTCAACTACTGAGAGGGGGGGTGAATCAGTAGATAGAAAAATTTATACACTTTCACCAAACTCAAAATCAACCTCTCAAGACAAATACTAAACTGACTGGTTTCAACACTGAACTTCAAATGCAATAACACAGGCAAGATAAATCGGTTGACTGTTATAACAGATTAACAGTAAAAACAACTTGAAACTCACAAAACCTTTTATCTTGACCATCCAAATACTTAAATGACATAAGTTAAAACATATTCCAGTTTGTTGCTGGTTGTCATAATATATCAAAGTGGATTTAGTAGTTAAGAAATTCAACAATAAAAATAACCACAAAATCATTCACCACTTGACACAATATTTTTGATGTGGAAACCCAAATGGGAAAAGCCACGGTGGGGATGAATACCTACAAATATTTTGAACTCTTCTGAAGTTCACCCTGTTAGGAGCCTAGCCTGTTAAAGCTTTACAAAAGGTCTTGTTAAGAACGAATCCTGTTAGGGACCACCCGGTTAAGGGATTGACTATAATGCCCTATTAAAAGAAATACCCTATTAGGCATAACCTCAGTAGAGGGTTTAGAATCCAATCTAATGGATCACATGGTTAAAGGATTGAATAAAGAAGCTTGTTAGAGATTACCCGGTTAGGGGATTTAACTATTGTAATTGTTAGAAAACAACAAGAGTTTGCTGATCTGTTTGAATAGCACTACACTTGCTTGTTCAGATATTTTTTATGCTCCTATCTACCATTACACATATTGCGGATGCATTATCAGGTTCTGCAACCACTCTCTCACTCTCAACTACAAGTTTGCCAACTCTTCAACAAAAAGAACTCATCGACCTTATAAACAAATCATCAGGTTGGTAACACAACACAAACCTAAACATCTCATAAAGATTACAAACAAATCGGTTCAAGTATGACTGTTGGATTACATAGCAAATAACATAGAAATCAATGCACGTCACTCAAGATATCCTTGACCACTCCCTGATCACCACTTCATCAAACTCTGTAACTCATCATGTGGTTCGCATTACGTGAAATAAACTTGCTTATTCCCAAGACAAAAAATGTTGTCTCTACGCGCCAAGAAATATTTAAAACATTCTCCAATCAACATGCATACGTGTCATAATCTTTTTCATTCACCATTTGATCATAAACCAATACAACTGATTCACCAAACTTCAATAGTTAGGGTTTATCATATCAATAGGTAGGGTTTACCAATTCAACTCTCCACAAACTCTCCTACTGGTTGCATTACCCTAGCTCTTCTTACTAGCTCTACTTACTGGTTCAAGACAACATAAACAACATCATTACAACATTGTAACTTAATATCATAACATGACATCATAACCGGTTAATTGACATCAATGACAACACAACATATTATTAATGCAATCTTCAAGCAAATGCCAACATTGCTGCCCCACTATGAAAACTCGTATGAGAAATAGTGTTTATTTTTGAAGGCATAAACATGAATTTTTTATTTCTGTGATTGATGAGTTGGATTTGTGAGCACTTTTTTCACCTTTCTAACTTAATTTGTATTGTGTATTGATGATTTTTCATTTGATTTTCCAAGTTAATTTGCTAGATATACAGTTTCGATGTATATATCCGCCCACCATGAGATTAGTTCAAGAACTAACAGATGATCAGAGAGCTCATATTAACTCATGTGGGTTGGGATGGTTGCTCTATACACTAGATATGCATGTGAATCGTGGATTACTCACTGCCTTAGTTGAGAGGTTTCATCCTGAGCATAATACATTTTAATTACCTATCGAGGAGATGACTATCACTCCCAAGGATGTGTATAGGATTTTGAGGATACCATTTGTAGGTGGCAGAGTAGATTATGATTCTTCTCCTCAGCAGGGGATTACAACATTGTGGAGAGTGTTTCATGATGACACTCTTATAGTTCAATCCATAACTTGGGACAACATGTTGAGCAGGTATGGAGCACAATTTCTAGTTGCTTGTGTGCTTGCTAGCATTATCAGGTATTTTTTCATGTCGAATAGGGGACAACAGGGGTTCTTGTACGACTAGGGGAGGATGCTGGATGTGTTAGTGACACAACCAAGGAGATTGGGTTGGGGTTCTTGCTTATTGGACCATATGTATCATGAGATGCATGAGATCGCCTATCGAGAGGCAAAGAGCATGACTGCTTGGGTTCTTGTTTTACAGATTTGGGCATGGGAGCATATCCCAGTCTATAGGCTAGTTGTTGAGGTTTTGAGACAACTACATTAGCCTATTGTCTGTCGATATGCAGGTTATATTAGGTAGCCCCACTTGGGCAAGACCAATTATTGGAGATGACAACTTTATGACTTGATTGCAGTGGTATGGAGGTCATACATGGGTCTAGAGGTGTGGGATGATTGGAGGCAGGATATGAAGGTGATGTTCATGACTTGCCCACTCATAAGTAGATCTCAAACCATTATGAGTGTTTTATAGTGAGTAGGGTCTTGAGGCAGTATGGGAGGCCACAAAGCATCTCCTAGGAGTTTACAACATACGTCCACTTTGCTGATGAGGAGAGGCGAGGATGGGGGCCTAAACTATCATATGCCTTAGCCACAGAGGAGTTAGCAGGATTATAGCCATAGAGGTTGGAGTATCTGGAGGATGTTGCAGATGTGGGGGTAATTCCCCAGTTTAGGAATTGATTCTAGAGACATCCATTCCCATGATTCATAGATCCTGGAGAGAAGGCCCCTCAAATAGATGAGGGTGATGATGTGCCAACGGGAACTCAGAGAGAGGCGACACCTAGGAGGGGAGGAGGAGATCCAGGTGTTGGCAGTAGCAGAGAACCTATTGCAGGATGACAACGCCAGAGGGGAGAGGGAGGGTCCTTAGGAGAAGTTGGTGGAGATGCAGGTGGTGAGAGGGGAGGAGAGGCTGTAGTAGATGCAGAGATGGATGAGGTAATGGGCCCTGGTGGTGAGGATTCTCCTAGACAAGTATGACATAGGCAAGAGGAGCAGGGTGGCAGAAGTGAGGAGGTTGCAGCAGGAGGTCAGACACTTGCAGACATTATTCGTGTCTTGAGAGGGAGAGTTTGGGGCTTGCAGACATAGATGGCAGTGATGCAAACACAGATGGTAGAGAGAGATCGACGAATCATGGAGAGAGATCAACAACTAAAAAGTATGAGATCAGAGCGTTCCAACCTCCAGATTGAGGTTGTACATGAGACGAGCAAGGCAACATACTACGTAGCAACCTATAGTGTGGTGGTCCCAAAAGATAGGCAGATAGTCCCTTATTATTAGTACATGGCTTGATCGGAGGGAGCTAGGGTACCTCGACAGGATGATGCCCCTATTCAGAATACACCACCTCCTCCACCAGGTGATGAGGGAGAGGGACATAGCTTTATTTTGATGCTTTCTACCATTTTATTGTATACCCCATTTTTGTAGTTTATATGATTCTTTCCCCGATTGACAATATTTATGACATTTGATATCATTTTTACCCTTTAAAATTGAGATTTGATGAGATATATATATATGAGTTCGTGATTTGATCTTATTATACTTGTGTTATCAATATGAGACGACTTATGAGATGTCTTTCTATATGCTTTGTTCTATATGAATGCATTTCTTTTCAGTATGTATATATATAATGGAGATGAATATGGATATTTTTGTTTCTTTTCATATGCAAATAAATGATTTAATGAGTAAAAATGATGAGCTAATAATGCAAATGTGTTTTTTTTTTTTCATGGAATAGTATAAATGCAAATAAGTGCATAATGGGCTTATGGATCTATATGATATACTCATGTATGCAAACTAGGACATGTATGAAAAATAGGACTGAGTCACTAGATTTTAATTTTCTTTTTATCATCATTGAGCAAAAATGTAGGAATAAACATAAGCACCAAGGCACAAAGAGCCAAGATGACCTGAATGTCACATCCTTTTTAATATAGCAAGCGAATATAAGCATCAAGGCATAAAGATATAGGATGATCTAAATGTGGCTTGCATGCAAACACACCAGACAAAGCAGAGTTCCTTCCTTTTCCTATGCAAAATTAATTATCTTGTCCACAATGACCCTTTTATTGTTCATATTCTAGGACAGATTAATCATGCATCTGGATTGCATAATAAAGAAATTTACTCAAAATAGACAATGAACTGATTCCAACCTCCCTATAGCATACAAATAAACAAAGTTGGGGTATGTGTGGTGATTTCACCTTGATGTGAAGGCACTTATCACAGACACCCAGCTTATGAGATGTTTCCAGATCATCAAAATTATTCCTACAAGCAGAAAACAAAGAAAAGTATTATGTCCCTTGTCCTTGCTCCTCTTAGTCAAGATAGACTTCCTCGAGTTACTCAGAGGGAATAATAATTGAAACCAATTTAAAAGACACCACACAAATAAAATTTCAATCAAATCTCAAATAATTTTAGTGATTGTTTTCATTGTTCTCGTTTTCCTTGTTTACTTAGTGGTAAAAATCTATAGTAGATTGGAGACAGGTGACTAACTTATATTGGACAACCTAGTACTACCAGAAAAAAATGAACTTGGATAAACTGCTTAAGACATTTAGATTGATCAGTCCATTACCCTAAGACTAGGACATTGATTGGTTTCAAGCCATGATGGTTCCAAGAAGAACCAGGGTGTCACAAAAGTGACTGAAAGATCATGTACAAGCTAAAGCAAAGATGCAGGACTTCAGTATAGGAAATAAGACTAACCTAGACAAAATCCATTAGTCATACTAATCTATGTCATTTTTTTGATTTGTGTGATCATTGATTTCAAATAATAAGTAACCCGTATAAGATCGATCTGTTTGGTTTCGAGTGTACCCTTCCTTGTATAAGACATCTTGATGTTTGATATAGTTTGATAGATTTATTAACATGACATGCGATAAGTTTGATTGAAGAATTTGAGAGTTTGTCTGTTGTTGATTTGGTTTGATGGATGATCTATGCTTTCTTGCTTTGATTTTTTCAGTTTTTTGATTTTGTGAGTTTTTTATTTTTAGGATTTTTTCAAGACATTTTATGATTTTTATGATTTTTTCAGCTATGCCCCCAGTATGTAGACCTATATGACATGATGATCTGTAGAATGCATGTGGAGACAATAAATTTCTAATATGACCTATGTTAATGTAATATATATGATGAAGATGCATTTCATATTCGAACAAGGATTACTATATTTGTTTAGCACTCCGTAATACACCAATTGAATTGGAGGTACAAAACATTTCATAGATAAGAAGTCAATTGATCCTTAAGGTCCCTTGGAACATCCAAATTAACACACTTAGTGACTAGGATTTACAAATGGAGATGCGGAAAACTTCTCCATTGATACTTGAAACTTTGATCTTGTTTTTTCCATGTGGGTACAAATGAGTTAATTCTTGCTCTTGTGTTCACTAAAGATCCTTAGCATCCTATATGACTAGCTACGTGGATTATTCTAGCTTCAAAAGCATCCCGAATAGAGTCTCGCTGCCAGCAAGTTTTTAGAGATCTGATGAGGTTATAGACTATAATTTTTCAAATATTTCTCCATTGCCAGCAGGCATTCATAGTCCTGATGAAGTTACTCACATGTTCCCATAGTCAAGCTTTTTGTCGCACTTCCATGTGTGATATTTCAATTATACATCATTGCCCTTTTGTCTTGATATGCATATTTGGCATAACACTTTTTCTTTTTAAATTTCTTGCCTTGACTTGTAAGTAATGAAACCTACTTGGGTGTGACAATTATAGTGGCGCTAAAGTAGAATTTTAGATTTTTTACTAGTCATATGATCAACTAGGTGTCTAGAATGAATTAGATATTTTATTAATGTGTTTGAGATAATTGATAGATTTTGGGTTACCAAGACTCAAATAGTGAAATCACTACCCAACCATAAGTAAAGCGTCGTCACAGGGTGATGTTGAAAATGAATGACCTTAGGACCTCAACGATTTCATGTCCGAATATCTAAGAAAGGAGGCGATCCTTGTTTCTCTTGAATGCAAACAAATGATAAACTTGGACAATTGCCTTGTTTTATTAATGTTGCTATATGTAAATGCATAATTTTGAAAATGTGATGCATTTAAAACATAAACTATATGTGATGCAGTGCTTTGAATCAAATGATATTCAATGCAAAAAGAAAAACCTAAACTAAGCCAGCCCTTAGATATAGTATCGTTTAAGGTACATGTTGTTCATAGGGTCAGGAAGTTTTGTGTAGGTAGTTCATTGGTATTTGTTTGAAGAGTCAGATAAAGATGTCTTTTCCAATAGGATATAAAGACTCAGCTAAGTGTACATGTTCAACATCTCCAATGTTGATTTCCTTAGTTTTTGGATTTTGCAATGAAATTAGGGTAAAGTGTTATGCAAAGGATTGGATGAGGGGGATGGAAGAGTGAAAAAGAGGTGTTGGATAATGGATCAGATATTGAAAGGTTGGTGCATGAGTGAATGGAAATGTTGGTAGGATCAATATTGGCACACATCTTGAGGGATGGTGGAGTGATGGAGGAAAAGTAGATCTCATATTTTGAGATTTGGATGGAGGCACAACAAGAGATTTTGGGACATAAGGATCCAAAATGGATGAAGGAGGTGTTGAAGGAACAACAATTTTGGATGCCAATTTGAAATTTTCTTTAGACTACTGTGCTGCAAGGAGCCATTTAGGGATCCACATGATTTTTGATTTTTCATGCTTTTGTGGTTCCTTGGAACACATTGCTTCTACAAGTGCCTTAGGAACCCATATAACTTTTGATTTTTCTTTAGTTTTCTCAGTGGACCTTTGTGTCCTTTTAGATGGATGGAAGGTGCATGAAGATGTATGCCTTTGTTGTTCCTACATAAAGGATGGAGAGGTATACGATCCTAAAATGGATGGAAGAGATGAAGGGGAAGGTGTGTATTTGGATTTTGGTTTAGTAGGGATACCAAAATCTTGAGGAATGTCACTGAGGACATGAACCTTAATATTTTCTTTAATATAGATAGGTTCTTTCTTATGAAGCTCTCTCCCTTTTCCATTATAAATATGTTGACTTGTAGGATACACTTTGCTTTGAGAAGAAGACGCGAGTCCATTATGAGGTGAAGGTGGAATGTAGGGAATGATAGGATCTTGAGAGGGCTTTGTAGGAATGATGGATCCTTGAGGTGAACATGGAGGGTTATGAAAAGGAGATGAAGGGATAATTTGATCTTGATATGGAAGAGGACCATTGGATAGAGTAGGAAGGGTGTTTGACTCTTCATTTTAAATAGGACCATTTGAAAAGGCGAAAGAAGTATCATGATCTTGCTTAGAAAGTGGATTAAGAATGGGATTTGGAAGGATTATTTGCTCTTGAGATGGAAGGGGATCATCTTGGAAGAAATGGAAAGCTATAAGCGGATCATCATGATGAATACTAAGAGTGGGGGTGAATTAGTATACCAAAAATTACTGAACTCAAACACTTTATCAGTCTACCAGTAAATTGGTATAACAGTTTAACTAACAAACTGGTTAACACAAATGCAAACCAAATAGCAAGTAAGGCATTCACCCACAGAAGGACAATCACCATAACACAAGAGATTTTGACTTGGAAACCCAAATGGGAAAAACCACGGTGAGATGAAACTCACAAGTAACTATCTGTAGAATAGTAACCAGACCGGTTAAGGTCATACAATGTTCTTTACCAGAACAGATCCTAGTAGGAATCTCAATCTATGTTAGGAGATAAGTCCGGTTAAAGACTACCTTGTGAGAGGATTTTAGATCCACAGATTTGAATCACCTTGTTAGAGGATTTACAAAGGCTTTTCTGGGCCTACCCGGTTAAGTGTTTCTAACTTGTCAAAGATGTGAGTAATCAACAAGTGAATGATCTAGCAAATAGCACAGTCTGCTTGGTTAGATCCATGATAGCTCATTGCTAATGCATTTCAGCATTACTTCAGTCTTCAGTAAATCCACACTCTGTTATAGCACACAGACTTGATCTTTTCAGTTAAGATCGCACATACAAGAACTCATCAACCACCACAAACCCTAACAACTACACACATATACTAAAACCCTAGACATGATGTCCTTTAAAAGGAATCTGATTTCATGTCAGTCCAATAGGATTACATTGCAAGTTCCTAGGTTCATTATATCTAGACACATTTGGTAACATGACACAAAATCACCTTCAAAGTGTCAGTGGATGGTAACTCATCACAAAGATATACCGGTTGGTAACTCATCACAGAGTATTATCAGTTTATACAAGTTTACCGATTACCGGTTGGTAACTCAGAGTAATATCAGTTTAATTATTAAACAGATTACCGGTTGACAAAAATGAAGACTGAGAAAATGATAACTACCGCTTCTAGTTCCTTTGCTCCGTTCTGCTTGAGATCCTTGAACCGCTTGAGGTCCTCATGCCACTTGAGATTGGTAAACACTTTCTGCAAGACACTGATAGTCTAAAGACTATAACATAATACCAGTTTGAAACAAATATCGGTTGAGCATAACTCATACATACAAAAAGTGATCTCATAGCAAGTGTGTGTCCATCAATGACAATCACAACATAATCATAAAAAATGCCAACACATCATGGGAATCTAGGGAGAATCTTGGTCAACCATTGGATGGGATGGCCCTTGAGGTAGCTCTTGAGGGTCAACATGAGAAGTCTCATCATTAGGTTCATTATTTGAGGGATATGGTATGTATTTTTGTTGAGAAGCCTTAGCAGATAGAGGCATCATGGAAGAGATGGAGGCTACATGTGGGCCATTGATAGACACATGTTCATAATTTTGATCATGCTTGGTAATGACATCTGGTTTCTCCTTAGGTGAAGTTTTAGGATCTCCAATTTCAATAACACCATCACCAAGGAAGCCTTGAATTTTATGTTTTAAATCCATGCAAATTGAAGTCTTATATTTGTGATGCCCATGATATGCACAATATTTACTCAAAAATTCACATCTCCATGTGTTCTTGTTAGGCAATATGATAAGATTATGCTCAAGAATCTCTTTCAAAGTCGACTCAATAGATTGCCCCAAAGGTGTAAACTGTCTATCTAGGGGATACTCGGAGGAAATGTATTTTTGTCTTAGTGAAGATGTCTTGTGATCTTGTATGAGATTTGGCTTTTGATTTTCAATTACTTTCTATTCCACCATATATAATTGTTTTAGCATTTCTTGAAGTATGGTGTTCTTAATATTATAAAATTTTATCTCAATAGGGGTCATTGAATCTTTTTGTTGGGCTTGAATGTCATATATTTCTCTTTTGCGATCTTGAATTTGTTGAGCCAAGATATCCATGGATATTTATGATAGTTTTTATTTGCAAGAATGGATTAGTTTGTAATGAAAAAGATTGTCCTTACTTTTTTCAACTTTCTTAGAAGAGGTCTTGGTTCTAACATGCATTTACAATCGAGGTGACCGAGAGCTAGGAGTGATACATAAGTCAAGATTAAATCAGAGCTAGTTGTTTGTTTGAGGTAATGATTGAGTAAAGTGATTGAGACCAAGTCTAGTTTCAGTAATGATCTATCCTGTATAAGATGTGATCTAAGAAGATTAGGTTGATCAGATTGATGTAGGATTGATTGAACTAGCTAAGATATAATCGATAAAATCGTGTAACATGACAGAGGTAAACTATCAAGATTATTTATTCTTAGGATGAAAATGACCAGATATACACTCACTGTAGACTAATTAGGCAAGTGTGATAGATATGGAAAAGCACGCAAAAAGATAGGCTTCTGGACTGACAAAATCAGAGGCTCATACAACAGAATAAGATAATCCAGATGACAATTTTCATACTACCAGATGACAAACTAGGAATCTTGTATGAGTTGGTATTTATACTCGCATGACATTTTATTTCTTATCAGATGACAAAATGTTAAAGATGACGATAACTCATATGACAATTTACTATTAACTAGATGATAATTCCCACTGGGTAGTACGACAAATTGACAAAGATGAACCCCAGGTGTTAAGACTCGTACGACACAAGACAAGACATGGACAATTTTCTGACAAGGACAAAGTTTTGACCACTGAGTTTTTTATTTTTATGATTTTTTTTTCCAGTTTGAGGGTTTTAGTTTTAGTTTCTAGGATAAAAATACAACAAACATGAAAGATGTAAAGTGACTTCAAGCACAACATGTTAATCCTAAGGAAGTTGGCTGAGAGAGAAAACCTTTCCTCGCAGACTCAGGTACACCCAATAACTAATCAGAATATGGTCGCTGAGTCTCATGCAATGGATTGTCAACACCGTATTAGCTGACTCCAAACGCTAGCGGGGGCATGATATGACAAGTATCTTGGGAGAGTTACTATCTCTCTTGCATAAAGATTATCCCCCTTTCGGAGGTGAACTGGGTAGATGCTATTTTAAAGTTCTTAGTAAGGATTTCTATTCAAAATTACCCCTTGAAGTTACGCAAGTGCGTTTGAGGTCTATAGCCCGACAAGGTACTAAAATAAGATGTAGTCACACAAGCGTGATTGAGACTATGAGACCCTACAAAATACCCGATATGAGAGATCTCAAAGAGAGAGCTCAAATAATCTCATCCTTTGAGACTTTATTCCTGAAAACAGATTTGTTCATTAACCATATCACAATTTAAGTGCCTAGAAATGAATTAAGAATACACAATGTTTAGTTGATTCACCTTAGGCAACCTGCAAAAATAATGCATCAGTAGTCATGTTGTTTTTTATCAATGGATTTTTTGGTAGGCGTAAGTTTAATTGATAGAATATTTGACAAGCATTCTACAAAAAACCAGTTAGGCTATGAAAATCTCTTAGACAAATAGAAGACAAATTAGGGTTAGCATTAGTATCAGCAAAATTCAATCATAAAACCCTAAAATTAACCTCTCTATTTTTAATACAACAAAATAGTAACTCGTACGAGTAACTTTACAGAGCCATACTATAATTATTAGCACACAATATGACAAAAGATGACATCTTACATAAATTTGTATAAGTTTTCTTAGCTTAATGAATGATAAAACAATGATTTGTATGAGTTTTATCACATAGCCGTACGATTATTCTTAGAGAACCAGACGCATAAATACAAAATGAAATGATAGAATTGGAAAATCGTACAAGGATTCCCAACAAACCAGACAATAAAACTCAGAACTCGTATTGTGTGCTACATAAATTCATATGAAAGTTTACATAGACTCTACAAACGAAATCTGGAAAATAAAAAGAAATGATTGTGTGTAGAGGAAAAAGTGAGACTAAGTATGGAAACCCTAATCCCACTCTCATACACACTCATGGAATATGAAAGAGCCTAGGGAGGTAATGCACATCACTACTTCTTATGAGAAAGAGAGAGCCATGGATTACCTCTTAGGTTTTCTATTCCTTTGCTGTAAATGAGAGAGATGAATGATGCAAAATGCAATCTAACCTAGAATGCAAGTAACCAAGCAAAAACTAATCTGAGAATGCAGATCAAAGAAAAATTGATACACTATGGAAAAGTACAGATCAGAAGGAAAAGTCAGAGGTGCACCTGTGTCTGAAATCTGAGAAAAAATGTCCGCGACTAGGGTGCCACTCCACTCTCTAGATTCTGCACTTCTAGAGCTGCAACTAACAGGATGGATTCCGAGGCTTGCAAAGTACTGTTCTACCAGATCTTGCTGATAGAGGGAAAAAATATGGTACCACACAACTATCTTGGGTAGGACCAGGGCACCATGCCCCTGTGCTTAGGGTTTTTGCAAGATCTACAACCCAGAACTATCCCTGTTTACTCTTTCAGTCCCAAAACTTCCAACGATGTTTGAATCCGAACCTATACTCGAAGCTAAAAAAGAGGGTTTGGGATGGCTATATAGGATTTTTCCTGAGTCAAACCCCTGTGTTGGTAATTTCCACCTCCATGAATAGCCAATAATATACTGAAAATGTGTGTGCAAGATCCTAAGATGAAAGTAAACAACCTAGAGCAACCCTAAAGAGTAAACCCTAATTGCTTATAATTGACAAAGTAGATTCTCTAAATCCATAATGCAAATTGATTTAAAGCATGAATATGAATCAAAATGAATCTTATGCAAAGACATGAAAACAACATGAAACCATACCCAACCCAAAGGAGAGGTACACGCCTATCGTCAGTCGGTGATCTCCTATTGTTCTTCTATATCTTCAAAAGCCCCCAATTAATAAAATGATGCTTGATCAATGTTTGATGGATGAATATTGAATGTTGTTGAAGACTTCAAAGATCTACCCTTTCACTGCAAATTAGGCTCTAATGCTCCAAAAATCCGCTCTTAGATTCTTAGAAGAAGACCCCTTCAAATGAAGAAAGAGAGCTCTTAAGTATGAAACCCTAGATCGTAATTTCATTTTTAGGCTGACCTAGGATTTGAATTTCCCACTGATATTTTGGGGTTAAGCATTATTATATCATAGGATTGTGCTCCCAAAATTTCAGGGAAAAAGCCACGGACCATGTGCATTCCCGCCACGGTCCGACCAAATTTTCACCAAATTTTTGAGGCCATTAGATATGATGATATTAGGGTGCATCCCAAAGTTATAGTTGATTTTGAGAAGTTTTGATATGTGAAATCAGGCCTAAACGGTCAAAATAAGACATAATTAGAGTTTACAATTAAATGATTCATTGGAGGAATAATATGAAAAGGGGCACACTTAGGGTAAAGGTCTCAACTTTATAATATATAAAGTGATGAGACATGACCTTAGATTTAATTAAATTAATTAATTAGATGCTTAAAGGGGAATTAGAAATGGAAGATGAAGGACACACTAAGGCAGGTGCTAACCTAAGTATAAAATTGTACCACCCTAGCAAGGGTGTACAATTTACGACACTATATTTATCCCCCACTTTAGCGGTCATATGACACTACGTGCATATGAAAGATAAATTATAGACAAGTAAACATCTTTTGAAAAAAGATATATCCATAAGTTGTTGGACGAAGACCCCTGCGGTATCTACAATACATAGTTAGGAACCACACCCTACAAAACCACATGTTAGATCAAAAAATTACCTAATTCTCACTAAGGAAGGTGATGAAATTCGTGGGTAGCTATATTCTCCCCCTGTTTCAACTTCCTTATTAGTGAGGTGAAACAGAGTATCATGTTTTCCACAATGAATTGTTATAAAGATTTTGATGAAGAAAGTTCACAACAAGGCTTGATTGCTCATCCAAGCACATTATGAAACTAATCCAGAGAAAGAGGATGAACTCAAGATTCTAATGCCACCAATGGTGCATCAATCGGAGCTTCCTAGCTCAAGATATGATAAATTGAAGAAAAAGTACAAAAAATAGGGTTTTAACTTCAAAACATAAAGTCAAAAAGTGCATAACACACAAATATGAAAGTGACACCTTCATTTGTCATTTTCTAATTTTTTGGCACTATTCCCTATAGAGGAGCCCACATACAAGCCATCATGTCACGACGTCGACCTGAGTGACCTACGAGGATGGAGATCCTATGCCAGTTTGTACTCGTCGACCGACTACTTGATGAGGTGAGTTGACCTTCCTTTGTTTGCATTTAACTTTTTCATGCTTTCATAGTTTTTAGGAATGATGATGTCATTGCCAAGACCGAGTCGGGGCCCTCACTTTGGACACCTAGGAGTCCTAGGGTGCCTTGGTCCTCCTAGGCCCCCATGGTCCCAAGGGGGCACCCTAGTCCACCTACGGTGCCCTGGTCCCACCTGGGTGCCCTGGTCCCATTAGGGCGTCTTGGTCCACTTAGGGTGCCCTAGTCACTATTCACCAAAATGTAATGTGGTGAAATGTGAATGAGAGATCGAGAGGAAAACTACCCTTTCCCTCCAAGGAGAGATAAGAGTTTCACTATTGATTTCCCTTCAAACACTTTTCACCTAGTTACATTAGAAGAGGAGAGGAGAATTCACTAGATTCACCCTTCAAAGATGAAGATTGAATTCTGAATGAAATGGGAATGATAAGTTGATCCGCTCTTCCTTATTTGAAATGGAAAGGAATTGATTGAATTATGTAGTGAAAAAGTGACAAAGAACTGATTATAATTTGAGATCAGAGTATAGGATGAAGATGTGCACGTGGATTTGGTAGTAATATGTCAGGATGAAGTTGCCTTGCAAATTTGAGGAAAAGTTGCTCGGATTGTGGTGGGAATATACACGGTCCTTCGAAAAATCTAGGAAACAAAAAGAGTTTTTCTGCCTCTGTAAAGGGAGCCCAAATTTGAAAGTACAACTATGCACCTGCAACCTACACACATAAAAGCGAGGAAAATGGGTTGGTATTGGTGGTTTGCCTTTAGGTCAAACCCCATTTTTGGAATTAACCAAGCAATGAAAGAACGTACTTGCAAGTAGATGTAAATGAAAGACTGAATTGTAAATCACCTCAAGGGAGGTTGTGATATAATTGTTGATAGAAATGCATGTGTGGAATTGAATGTTGGAATCAATCTCCTCTTCAATGGTTTAATCCTTGACTTGAATGCAACACCTAGCCTTGAAGGGCGACTTGAGAATGCTCAATGCTAGAAAAGAATGCTTGAATGCTCTTGAATGCTTGATCACTTATGCAACTTGACAAACTCCAATCTTATCCAAATTTGACTTATACAAATGAGAGGATGAATGCCCCTTAAATATATGTTAGTTGGTTTGATTTTCGTCACAGGCTGATATCGAGGGAGTTTCCCATCCAATGCACAACCCACAATGCATTCTATAGGAAGGTCCTGCCCAAAAAATAGGGCTGGGATACGGGCACCATGCCCTTGTCTTGGGAGGAAAAGTGTGCCATGTCACTATCCTAGGGGGATAGGGGAGCCATGCCTTGTCATACCCCTTTCTCTAGGGAAGAGTGCGGATAGGGTGGTGCGAAGGCCAAGAAAGAAGCTGATTCTGAGGGTTGAGCACTCTCCGATCTTCGATCAGGCTAGAGGATTTGATCTTGCATGCATGAGGATCCTAATGCATTAAAAAAGTGAAAGAAGTTTATAATTTTATGACACTACATTTAGCCCCCAATTTAGCGGGAGTATAAGCGTACACCAATATTGATGGTAAAGTACAAGGAAACAGGATTGAAAGACTTTTACCACATCAAGGAGGAAAGATGTGGCAAGCCCCCAGTGGACTTAGGATCTTACGACTTTGATTGACAAAGTAAAAGGGAAGATCGATAAGGGGAGGACCATGACTGTAAGTAGAAAAATTGCCTTCATTATGAGTCATGAAAACAAGGATACCAAAGATTACAAAGAAAAATAAAGATCACTTAGTAATTCTAATTTTCAAAGAAGGAAAATATGAGCGGAGTGTATGCCCCCACATTAAATCAATCGCGTGTGCCTTGTCAGGAGTGATTTATTTAAGGTAGGATATGTTCATGGAAACCAAGAACACTAAGAGGGGGGAGGGGTGAATCGGTGTTCTACTGGAATGGAGAATTTTAACCTTAATAACACAACAACTTATCAATCGGTAAACATAAAAGCATATAACAATAAGAAAAAATGTAATCACAAATATGAACACCATAACACCATAGATTTATACGTGGAAAACCTCAAAGAGGAAAAACCATGGTGGGATTAGAGACCCACAATATCTATCCACTGATCAAATGAGTAAATATTACAATAAGGGGCCTGCACCTGCAGGAAGGCCAACAACCTAGAGCACACTTCTCATCACAAAAGGAGTCTCATTGACTACATAAAAAATCTAGACTACAATCTGGAGAAATGATTGAATTGCAAAGATAGCATCTCCTATGCCTAAATACAGTTCTGGTTAAGCTCAATTCTGGAGGACTAAACCCTCTTACATAAACCCAACTCGATCACCAATTCTTGACCAAATCCTCTACCTGAATGATTATTATATTATTCACTCCTATTAAATTCCATATCCCTTTCCTATGATCTACAATGAGATCTTACATCATATATATACAAACCCTCGACCATAAACAATAAGGTCGACCACCAGAAAATAAATCGATTACATAATTATAAAACATGTCGGCCTGAGACCAAACAAATAATATCCAACCCATAAGACATCCCAAAAACACATCGAGAAGTCTAATCCACACGTTACATTAAGTCGGTCCATAAGCTAGATAATACTGGGACCCAGTATAGGCCCACACATGCTAAAGCAATTATCCTAATCAACTAAGTCTCTAACATGATGACCATCAACATCTCGAATCTCCACCAGAAGCCACACCAACACCACTTATGCATATCATGAAAGATCTTCAATAAAGCGCTGCCGGTGAAACACTTGTCGGAACAACAAACCAAGCTTACTAGCAAACATGATAGCATCTGATCACTAGATCAAAACCAACTAACTTAGCATGAATTTGAGTAGCATGAAGAAGCCAATTCCATAACCCAAACATATCGAAGCATACCGGATTCATGATAATCCAATCCAACCAGAAACCAAACAACCTACCAGGACTAACGAGATATGGGTAACCAGCCAAAGTAGCTTGTACAACTGGTGTTGCCAGTGTTGCCATCAATGACAAACAACAATGCAACACATAATCAATTCCTCCAAATTTCCAACAATCTCCCCCTTCGGCATTGATGGCAACACTAGATGTGAAAAACATGCAAGTGCCAAGAAATACCAAACAAGTCCCCCCAATGGAAAACAACCAACAATCTCCCACACAAAGATATAGAAATGAAGTTCTAAAATAAAGTCAAAACTCCCCCTATGAATGATATCTCTATAAAGCTCTATTTTTCATATATATCTCTCCCGCTAATGTATATAGCTCCTTATGTTTTTGACATGAATTCTCCCCCTTTGACATCAATGCCAAAAATATGACATAAACATCAAAGCAAAAACATAAACCACTTAATCACAAGGCTAACTACTCCCCCTGAGCAGTAGCATCCCCACATTAATGTTATTCATTCCAGATTGAATAATATCTTTGATAATGCATACCAGAGTGATGCCAGATAACATCACTAGGTCTCTACCAGATAGAACTTCATTTGCTTCCACCTACTCCTTTTGAAAATTATACTTGATAGACATACCAGATGATAATAGTAGTAGATTTATTAAAACGAATAACTATCAGTACATTAAAATCCAACCTTATAAGCTTCACCCATAGAACTTGTGTACAGTTAGTAGCAACAACAACATACTCAACTTCATCAAAAAAAGAAGTACATGACTGTCTCTTGCTAATCCATGAAACCAACTTCTTTCCAAGAAAGAAAACTTCATTGGATGAGCCTATTTGGTTACCTCTATCTCTAACCCAATCCACATTTGAACATGCTCAAAGTGTAATGTTATCATAAAACAAAAACCATACCAGATAATCCTTAAAAACATCCGAAAATCCTAGCTACTGGAGCAAGGATTCAACATAATCAATTCCTTCATTTTGAAAATATCCATTGCAAACTAATCAAGCCAACATCCAATAACATCCAAGACCATGTGTTATCTTTATCTAACTGATCCAGTTCCTCTTCCATAGCTTTCATCCATCATTAATCTTTACAAGCTTCAATAACTAATACCGGTACTATTAAAGAAATTAAGCATACCGCATCAACTACCAACCTTCTTCTTGTCCAATCATGTGATCTTGTGAATCATTTATCCTTACATACCTAGGAGTCTTCTGATTCTCCGTTCCTCCTTCCCAATCTTCAGTTACTATTGAAATTTTTGATATTGTCGGAGTAACTGGCTCAACATTTTGTTTCAGTAAAGGTGTTACTAGTTTAGTTATAATCATTTCCACTACCGGTTCTTGTTCATAAAATCTGATTTGACTTCTATTCCACTCATAACATTAGCACTTTCCATAATTCTCTGCAATCTTTTGTTATAACATCTATATGCTTTGCTTTCATTAGAATAACCAAGAAATATTCCTCCATCACATTTAGGATCAAACTTGCAATGAAATCACTTCTCCTAATATAACATTTACTACCAAAGGTTCTGAAATACTTATCTGTAGATGTATGACCAAACCATAACTCACAAAATGACTTACCGGTACACCAAATTAGATCCAAGATCAAAGATCCAACAAATCTTTGTCGGTTAACCTCCAAACTGACTTCCAAAGATCTGAAATAGGCTTTCAGATCACTACCAAGTGCAATGCAAGATTTGTCATCAATTTTCCTCCCCCTAAGGTGAATGCCTTAGTTTTCGGATGAGTTTCTTGCCAGTGCAGGAACATTCTGCTCTACTAGTTGAGTAACCAGGTTATATCCTTCAACCAAATGAACATTTGGGGCAAATGATTTTGTCGGTTGATCCTAAGACTTCATAACCCACTTCTTCTCATGCTCCTTCCGAGAGTCATCAACCTTCTTCTTTCCCTTCTCATTAGATTTATCACTTCATACTGGTGAATCCTTGCTTCTGTAAAATTTAGCAATATGTGCTACTTTGTTGCATGCATAACATATAACATTGTTCCTCTGAATTGCCTTACTATAACCTTGATAATTCCTTGACTTGCATTGATTATCCATATGTCCAAACTTTCCACATCCATAACATTTAACATTCATTCTACAATCTTCTATCCTATGACCATACTTCTTACAATTTACACACTCACCGAGAATTGCATTATTATTCCGATTTTCTCTTTTCCTACAATTCCTAGCCATATGACCAAATATATTACAAACAAAGCATCTACCATTAAATTTATATGCATTGGGCTGCCTTATCGGTGACTTCTAATTTTGGTTGACCTTCTGATCTTCATTTGTAGTACTAGAACTCTCTCCATGCTCAAATCCAAGACTACTAGTGTCTCTAGTGTCCCTCTGATCCTTCAATAATTCATCAAGCTTAGTAGAACTAACCTTGAAATTATCTTTGTACTCATTTGCAATAACCAGATCATCTCTTAGGATTGTTACCATTCTTTCCAATTCCTGTTCATTGTTTTGTGACTGTACTAATTCATTTCTCAACATATCATTCTCATGAACCAACCTAATACATTCCTCAAATCTGTCTTTCTGATATATAGCAAGATTTTCTTCTTTCTTCTTCCAATATTAAATCTCCTTTGACATCCTCATAGTTAGGGCTTGCATCTCATTCCTCTTGACCATATTCTCTTGACTCAACTTCTGACATTGTTCCTTAAGAGCATCTTGATTTTGTAAAAGTTCCTTCCTCCTAGCTTGTGCAGTTGACAACCTCTCCTACAGGGTAAAAATGAATTCCTTCGTATACCTCAACTCATCTTGCATCTTCATGTTCCTCAACCTTTCAACATCATAGTCTTCAAGAGCTACTTGAAGTTCTTCTTATCTCTATAGATTCTCGATACAGGATCTTCCTCAAGCTGTTAAACTTCCTCTGAGGCACCAAGCTCTGATACCATTTATTGGAAACCAAGAACACTGAGGAGGTTGGGGGGGGGGGTTAATCAGTGTTCTACTAGAATGGAAAATTTTAACCTTAATAACACAACAACTTATGAACCGATAAACATAAAAACATATAACAATAAGAAACAATGTAATCACAAAGATGAACACCATAACACCGTGGATTTATACATAGAAAACCTCAAAGAGGAAAAACCATAGTGGGATTGGAGACCCACAATATCTATCCACTGATCAGATGAATAAATATTACAATAAGGGGCCTGCACATGTAGGAAGGCCAACAACCTAGAGCACACTACTCATCACAAAAGGAGTCTCACTGACTACATAAAAATCCAAATTACAATCCAGAGAAATGAATGAACTGCAAAGACAACATATCCTATGCCTAAATACAATTCTGGTTACGCTCAATACCGCAGGACTAAATCCTCTTACATAAGCCCAACTAGATCACCAATGATCAACCAAATCCTCTGCCTGAATGATTATTACATTATTCGGTCCTATGACAATTCCATATCCCTTTCCTATATGATCTACAATGAGATCTTACATCATATATATACAAACCCTCGACCATAAACAATAAGGTCGGCCACTAGATAATAAATCAATTACATAATTACAAAACATGTCAGCCCGAGAGCAAACAAATAATAGTCAACCCATAAGACATCCCAGAAATGCATCGAGAAGTCCAATCCACACGTTACATTAAGTCGGTCCATAACCTAGATAGTACTGGGACACAATATAGGTCCACACACGCTAAAGAAATGATCCCAATCAACTAAGTCTCAAACATGATGACCATCAACATCCTGAATATCCACCAGAAGCCGAACCAACACCACTTATGCATATCATCAAAGATTTTCAACAAACCTCTGCCAGTGAAACCCTCGTCGGAACAACAAACCAATCTTACTAGCAAACATAATAGCATCCGATCACCAGATCAAACCCAACTAACTGAACATGAATCTGAGTATCATGAATAAGCCAATTCCATAACCCAAACATATCGGAGCATACCGGATTCATGATGATCCAATCCAACCAGAAACCAAATAACTTATTAGGACTAACTAGATATTGGTAACCAACCAAAGCAGCTAGTACAACCGGTGTTGCCAGTGTTTCCATAAATGACAAACAACAATGCAACACATAATCAATTCCTCCAAATTGCCAACAAGATACACGCAAGAGAGAGAGAAGAAGGGAGCACGTTATCACAAGGATTTATTCCCCCATCAAGGAAAAGACCAAAGGACAATGAACACAAAACATGAGGTAGTGTCACTTTCCTCGGGGTCAGGATGTTGTATGATAACTCATGTATATCATGTATGTATATGCATATAATAATCGTCATTCACCAAAGGACACTACCTTGGAAGAAAGGGAAGAGAGGATGTCCTTTGATTCAACATGAAAGAGACCAAGAAAAGATCTCAATGCTTTGCATCATCCCCAAGTAGACATTAAGGGAACAATAGAAGAACATGGATACACATAGAAGAATGGTCACAAAAGAGAAAGAAAGGAGAGAGAAAGATCTACAGTGCTAATGTTGCTAACCTAGCATAGCATCCGCCTCTCGATCTTGCTAATCACTATTTCAGGAAGGCGAGAAACATGTCAGACGAGCGACATCGATCATAGTATATGGAGATATCACAAGATCCAAGAAACAACTATGCTCATGTTGTAAGTCACTTTGTTTGATTCTAGGAGCTAGGATTAGGGTTTGTGAAAACACATCAGATAAATGCTTTTCCACATCAACATATTCATACTTATTATTAGAAGCATTAGGTGTTGTATTTCCATTATGAATAACATTTTCACCCATTTATTCATCAAAGTTTAGAGAAAGAGGAGCAAGAACACAAATAGGAGTAAAACCATCACATGTTTTGTGCAACTTATGATTTGGAGATGTTGGTTGAACATCTTTCTTGGGAGAAAAGGGAATCATGTCAACTCTCAGAGTCTAAGGAGATTGAGTATTTTGAGGGATAGCTTCACGAGCTCGAACATGATGTCTTCATCAGCATTCTATCACACAACGAATCTGTCGAGTCTTAGTGGAAGGCTGAGAAGGAGGAGGAATACTTGAAAAAGTAGGAATGTTTCACTCCTTGATATTTGAAGGTTTAGGTTGAGGTATTTTTGGTTGAACAAGAGGAGAAGAAGGCCTCTTTTCGTGCTAAGAGGAAGGAGGTGGAACTAAGCCATAGAAAGGAGGAATATTAGGTGTAGGAAGGAGACCAGGTCCATCATGAGGAGGAGGTATAGGTCTAACCTTAGGAAGAATATTGTTGTTTTTCTTAAGAGAAGGTAAATTCATATCCATAGGAATAAGTTGATGATCTTCCTTAGGAGGGAGATTAGTTCTATCCATGAGGGGAAGAACCTCATATTAAAGAATAATAGGAATTTTAAGTGTTGGAGATCTAGGTTGACTTAAGGATAAGATCATATTTTTCTTCCATTTTTGATAATATTGAAAAAGAGCATCGCTCCTTGGTGGAAGAGTTTGAAATTGCTTAGGACAAAAGAAATCAATAGGAACACCAGGGCTGCTTTCGGATGGACAAAATAAGCTATGGTTCATGGTTATTATTTCTCCATTGTGAGGAAATTTTAGACACTTGGGTATTAGAGAAGCAATAGCCTTCATGAAAGATAGCCAAGGATAGCCTAACTTCACATGAAATTGCTCAGAAGAAGGTATGATAACAAAGTCAACATCCATGGATTGAGTATGAGCTTCAACAGAATGGGTGATAGAACCAATGGTATGACAAGAGAAGACATTAAATAACTTCACAACCACATTAGAAGCATCATATATTGGTTGACGTAATCATAAAGTGAGAAGATACTCTTCAGTTATGACATTAACCATGCAAGAGGGATCAATAAGGGCACCATGGAGAGGGATATCCTTAACCTTTGCAACTATGTATAAAGGGCCATCAAGTTCTCTAATGGTCTCGCTAGGGTCAAATGTTATACAAGGATCCTTAAGCATATCTTGTGTTTCTACCATATTAACCAAGTTTGGAACCATAGAGGTGAATTCCCTAGTAGAGAAAGAATTAGGCACAATCTCAATAATGTTAGAGGTATGAGAAGGCAAGGGATCAGTAAAAATATTAAGATTTTGATTAGGAGGAGCTACTAATTTATTCCCTTTATTATTCACACCTGCCATAGATATATTATTATTATCAATCAAGTCTTGAATCTTATTTTTCAATGCAAAATATTTCTCAATATCATTACCAGGCTGATGATGAAATTGACAAAAGGAATTGTTATCAAAATAAGGGGATGCAAGTTTAGAAGGATCAATTTGTTTTATAGGAGGAAGTTTGATAACATTTATGTGCAACAACTGAGACACAATACTATGTAAAGGTTCATTCAAGGAAATAAACTATCTTTCTCTTTGGAAAAAATTAGAAATAGAAGGCACACTTGTTGTAGCATTCACATTGTGGTTGTTGATTGTATCATTGAACTTGATGAATCTTTTTGTTGGTTTGAAATTCACAAATGGTTCTTGAACACTCTCCCCCTTATCACTCAGAGCCATAAGAGTGGATTGCTCCATTTGACTCATAACCAGTTGATAATTGTGGAGTGTTGTGCACAACCTAAAATGAAGTAAACTCAGACAAAAGAAGCTTTTCCCTGATACCTTTTTGTAAATTAGAAATGAAAATTCTTTGAATATCATTATCAGGTACATAAAAATAAATTTGAGCACACAAATTCTTATATCTACCAATGAAATCAACCACTTTTTCTTTAACACCTTGTTTACAATGCATTAAATCAGTCAAATTGATTTTAGGACCAATGTTGTTTTGAAATTGTTGGATGAAAGCATTTGCTAGTTGTTGAAAGGAAGTGATAGAATAAGAAGGCAAAGAGAAATACCATTGTAAACATTTATCTCTTAATGTTCTTGTAAACAATTTTGCTAGCAATCTTTGATCATAAGAAAAATCAGTACACAAGGTTTGAAATGTTTTGACATGTGTAAGAGGATCACCTTTTCCATTATAGAGTTCCAATTGAGGTATCTCAACATGTTTATGTTGGCAAATGCACTCCAATGAGAAATTATAGGTGATTGAAGGTTTTGTCATTGATGACAACCTTGCAATAATATGATATCGGCAAGACAAATATACTAGCACCAGCAATGACAAACTCTACACCGGCACACAGAACACCAGTAGTGAAAGGATGGATATCGACACTCTGGCTAACAGGAATTTTGTTGATAATATATTTTGTAATTAATTGTAAAATCATTGTAAGCCGACATTGTGAGTTGTAATATGACTCATATATGTATGAGATCATTGTAGAACATTAAGTAAGAATGTGATAGGAGAAATTATGCAGACCTAATATGCAAATTATAGGTTAAGGGTTTATGTATGAAGCAGAGCTAAAACTGGTACTGGATCTGGCATATCAGATGCTAATTTGAAGCAACACAAGACATTGGATTTGTATAATCAATTTTTGTAAGTCAGTGTGACTTCCTTTGTAATTGAGCAGTGAGCTCTAGGCACTTGGCCTTCCTGCATGTGCAAACCCCTCTTGTAAAATAGTAATATTCCCTTATTGGCCAGTAAGTGAATATTGTGGGTCACAAATCCCACCGAGGTTTTTCCCACACTAGTTTTCCTCGTTAAACTATTGTGTTATGTGTTTGTATTTTGGTATGGTTTTGTCATTGATGTCAACACCTACTAAAACTCTAGCACTTTGGAGATCCAGCAACATTCACCGACAAGCAAGTGACTTTTGCACAGTCACCGGTATATGGTACACCAATAGGATATAATGATCAACGCCACTTGGAATGGCATGGAAAACACTTGGTAATGTCGAAAAACATCATTTTGACATCTTGTCTTGAAGATTTGGTTATTGGCATATTAGCAATTGCATATTTGTTGTTACCGACAAATAGGTCCAGGGTTACATTGGCAGGTTTATCTTTTCCAGATCAACACGACATGCTTTGGAGATGATTAATTATTGTTGTAAATGCATTAAGCCAACATGTTCAATCAGTTATTGCATCAGATATTGTTTTGTTTGTAAAATGCTTTTATTGTAAATATCTTGTAGAGCTGACCTACTAAAATTGGTCTTAGGTTATGGTATAAATGTAAGATCTTATTTGTAAGATCAAATGTGGAATGCAAAAAAGGATTGTGTGAAGGTATATGTGAGAATAAGCAAAGCTATACATGCAGACATCATTTGAAGATTGAAGGAGGGCTTTTGTGAAGACAATCAGAACTACACCGGTACTGAATCCAGCATATGAAGATGCTATTTTGTGCAGTACATTCTTATTGGATTTAACCATCCAACTGTAGTCAGTGTGACTTCCATTTTGTGATTGAGCAGTGAGCTCTAGGCACTTGGCCTTTCTGCATGTGCAGACCCCATTTATGTATACTTACTATCTGTAGTAGTATCATCTGATTGTGGGTAAGGTTTCCCACCATGGTTTTTCCCCTTACAGGGTTTCCACGTACAAATATTGGTGTTATGTGTTGTGGATGACTTTTTCTTTATGTTTCATGCACTAATCCTTACCGGCATTACAATTAATTGTTAAATCTGTCTACCGGCATATTGAATTGGTTTACCGGTATTAAGCATTAAGTTGGTTAAGTTGTTTTGGTTTGAATTTATTTGACAACTAATTCACCCCCCCTCTCAGTTGTCTCCGGGACCTAACAATTGGTATAAGAGCTTAGTCCTCTTTTGTAGAAGTTTAACAGCTTGAGGAGATCCAATGTCTACTAACTATTTCAGGAAGGATAGTCCTAAACTTGATGGAACCAACTATGGCATATGGAAGATTAGAATGGAGACACATCTAAATTGCATTGGAAAGGACATCTGGGATGTTACAAAGAATGGTTATACTGCTCCTACTCCTGGTCAACCTAATCCACCTACCTTGGGAAAAGATGAAGAAAATGATTGCAAAGCAAGAGAAGCACTTTTGAGCGCATTATCAGATCAACAAATCATGGGACTATCATATAGGTCTACTACTAAAGCTATTTGGGATCATTTGGAAACATTGAATGAAGGAGATTCCACGGTCGAAATTGCAAAACTTGAAAGCTTCCGGGTCAGATATGAACATCTGAAAATGGAAGAAGATGAAAGGATTTCTACCTTTATGGAAAGAGTAAATGAGATTGTTTTGGGTATTAAATTATGTGGAGGAACCTTAAGTGAGGATGAAATTGTTTCAAAAGTTTTAAGAGGATTTCCACTGGCATATAAAATGAAAGTTACTGCTATAAATGAGTTAAGAACAATGCCTAATACATCAGTAACTAGGGATACATTGATTGGGAAACTTTCAGCTTTTGATATTGAAGAATTTGGTCCTGTTGCTACTATAAAGATAGACTTGGCCTTTAAAGCATCAACGTCATCTGCTCCATCATTTGACAAATCTGATTGGAAAGCCTTTTATGCAAGAGAACTTGGAGAAAGAAGGAAAGAAAATGAAGAATTTGAAGAACTTGAAACACTATTTGCAAGGAAAATGCCTAAAGGTCTAGTTGGAAGTAAGTATGAAGGTAAAGCGCCCTTTAAATATTTTAACTGCAATAAGATTGGTCATATGGCTTCAAGATGCCATGATAGACATGCTAGATTAAGAGAAGAAGCTAGAAGAACATACAAGCCTAACCTTGAATATCAGAGATACAAATTTAAGAAGAATAAAAACAAATCTTGTTACATTGCTGATGAAGGTGTGACTGATGATTCTAATGAGGATCCGATAGACAATGGATGGGTTTTTGTTGCTATAACAAAAGATCAACTGGCACCTACTGCTCAACTGGTAGAACAGGTCTTGGTAGCTAAAGTTGAAGTAAAGGATGAATGGATCATTGATTAAGGATGCTCACATCATATGACAAGAGACAAAGGTAAATTCCTGAACTTTCAAGAATACAATGGAGGCTTAGTGAGATTTGGAGATGACAAAGCTTGTTTGATCAAAGGTAAGGGTACAATATGTCATAATGTAAGCATAACACTGACAATGTTTACTATGTTGAAGGATTAAAGCATAATCTTTTGAGTGTTGGTCAATTAGTTGAGAAAAGATTTCAGTTACAATTCAAAAATGGAAAATGCAAAATCATGAATAGAACTGGTTTGGAAATTGCAACCAATAATCAGACTAGAGGTAATATCTTTCATTTGAATAATAGTGAAAAGACATGCTTAATTGCACATATTGATGAAAGTTGGTTATGGCATAAGAGACTCTGTCATGTAAACTTTGATTGCATGGTGAAAATCAGTACTACTAAGGCAGTTAGAGATTTACCTAAAATTGTCAAACCTCACAATACAGTATGAAAGGAATGTCAATTTGGAAAACAAGTTACAGCTAGTTTCAAAAGTATTCTAGAAAAATCCAATAATGCTCTTGATTTGATTCACACTGATTTATGTGGTCCAACTAAAACTAAAAGCTTACAAGGTGATAGATATTTCATGCTAATCATTGATGACTACTCTAGAATGTGTTAGGTTACTTTTCTTAGAGAAAAATCAGAAGCACTTGGAAAGTTCAAACTGTTCAAAGCAATGGTAGAAAATGAAACTGGTAAGAAAATCAAATGTCTAAGATCAGATCAAGGAGGATAATTTATATCTAAGGAATTTAATACATTCTGTGAAGTGAATGGAATCAGAAGACAACTATCAGCACCCCAAACACCACAACAAAATGGAGTTCTTGAAAGGAAAAATAGAACTATCTTAGATGCAGCAAGAAGCATGTTATCAGAAGCAAACCTACCACATGTATATTGGAGAGAGGCAATCAGTATAGCGGTCTATGCATTCAAAAAAGTTCACATTAAAGGTGAAACCGGTAAGACCCCTCATGAACTATGGTTTGGTATTACTCCTACTCTTAAATATTTTAGAATTTTTGGAAGTAAATGTTATATCAGAAGAGATGAGTATATTGGCAAATTTGATCCTAAAAGTGATGAAGGAATATTTCTTGGTTATTCATCTAAAAGAAAGGCATATAGATGTTTTAACAAAAGATTGTAGAAAATTATTGAAAGTACAAACGTAAAGATTGATGAACAATTCAGAGGAACTTCAAGGTATATAGACTCTGAACCGGCAACAAAATTTTTGACAAATGAACCTACACCGAATCCACCGGTACAAAATGAAGATCCAGTTACCCCAGTATCATCTGAGGATTCCACAGTAACTGAGGAGCAACAACAAACAAAGACACCCCGATATGTGAGACTGAATCATTATGAAGATTAGATAATTGGAAACAAGTTTAAAGGAGTTATGACAAGAGGAAGATTGGCAAATGAAGAGGTATGTCTTATTTTTCAAATTGAACCATCATCTATTAATGAGGCATGTGAAGATAAATTTTGGATTAAAGCTATGGAAGAAGAATAAGAACAAATTGAGAAAAATAAAACTTGGACATTAGTTCCCCGGCCTAAAGATAAAAATGTAATTGGAACCAAATGGGTATTCAGAAACAAATTTAATGAAGATGGTAAGGTTATCAGAAATAAAGAAAGGCTAGTGTGTAAGGGATATTCTCAGAAAGAAGGAATTGATTATAATGAAACCTTTGCACCGGTAGCTAGAATAGAGGCAGTCAGATTATTCTTAGCTTTTGCAGCACACAATAACTAAATTTTTTATCAAATGGATATTAAATGTGCATTTTTGAATGGAGATCTTGAAGAGGAAGTCTACATTGAACAACCTGATGGATTTTCTTTGACAAATGACAAAGATATGGTTTGCAGTTTAAGAAAAGCTTTGTATGGATTGAAGCAAGCTCCAAGAGCTTGGTATGCAAGATTGGATAAGTACCTTTTGAAGATTGGTTTTTCTAAAGGAAATGCAGATAGCAATTTATACTATAAAGTGGCCAATGATGACATCTTGGTTATAGAAGTATTTGTTAATGATATAATCTTTGGAGGAGAAGATGGATTATGTAAAGAATTTTCTATTAAAATGCAGCATGAATTTGAAATGTCTATGACTGGAGAAATAAAGTTCTTTTTAGGATTGCAGATTTCACAAACTGATAAAGGTATATTCTTGAGTCAATCCAAGTACTTAAAAGAGTTACTAAAGAAATTTGGGATGGAAAACTCTAAATCAGTAAGCACACCTATGACTACAAATGACAAACTATCACTAAGGGATGAATCTACACCTGTTAATCCAACTAGATAAAAATCTATGATAGGAGGTTTACTGTATTTAACACAAACCAAACCTGATATTATGAATGCAGTATGTATTGTTTCAAGATTTCAAAGTAATCCTAGAGAAAATCATGAATCAGCAGTAAAAAGGATTTTCTGGTACTTACAAGGCACTATAAATCTTGGATTATGGTATCCTAGAGATGAAAACTTCGAATTATGTGCATACACAGATGCAAATTGGGCAGGAGATGTGGATGATAGAAAAAGCACCACCGGCGGAGCATTCTTTCTTGGAAACAGACTAGTTTCTTGGTTGACTAAGAAACAAAGTTGTACATCTTTATCAACAGCAGAATCAGAATATGTTGCAGCAACAACTAACTGTACACAGGTACTATGGCTTAAGAAAATGTTAAAAGACATAAAGGTAAAATGCAAGGAACCTATTACAATCTATTGTGATAACACTGCAACAATTGAAATATCTAAGAATTTAGTATTACATTCTAAAACCAAACATGTTTCTATCAAACTAAATTTTCTAAGGGAAAATGTTGAAGCAAAAGAAATAAAACTGGTTTATGTGAATACTAAAGAGTAGATTGCAGATATCTTTACTAAACCTCTGCCTAAGGAGATGTTTGAATATCTCAGAGATCAACTTGGGGTCATACCCCCACCGGTAGAGACTTAGGAAGTTGATGATTGTCATCAACCAACATAATTAACAGAGAAATCTTTTTTCCAGCTTTGATGGGAAGCTACTTCTCAGGGGGAGTAGTTGGTATACTAAATTGATTGGTATTTTGTATATGAACTTGGCTTGGTAAGAACTTTGGCATTTGATGTCAAAGGGGGAGAGATTGTTGTTTGAGAGAGATTATTACTCTCTGTATTTTGATTTCGGAGATTGTTGGTTTTTGCTATTTGGCATTTCTGTTTTTGGCAATTTGATGGTTTTTCCATCTTATGTTGCCATCAATGCCAAAGGGGTAGATTGTTGGTATTTTGGTATGGTTTTGTTATTGATGTCAACACCTACTAAAACTCTAGCACTTTGGAGATCCAACAACTTTCACCGGCAAGCAAGTGACTTTTGCACAGTCACCAAAATATGGTACACCGGCAGGATATAATGATCACTGGTACTTGGAATGGCGTGGAAAAAACTTGGTAATGTCGAAAACATCATTTTGACATCTTGTCTTGGAGAATTGGTTATTGGCATATTAGAAATTGCATATTTGTTGTTACCGGCAAATAGGTCCAGGGTTACACCAACAGGTTTATCTTTTCCAGATCAGCATGACATGCTTTGGAGATGATTAATTATTATTGTAAATACATTAAGCCGACATGTTCAATCGGTTATTGCATCGGATATTGTTTTGTTTGTAAAATGCTTTTATTGTAAATATCTTGTAGAGCCGACCTACTAAAATTGGTCTTAGGTTATGGTATAAATGTAAGATCTTATTTGTAAGATCAAATGTGGAATGCGAAAAAGGATTGTGTGAAGGTATATGCGAGAATAAGAAGAGCTATACATGCAGACATCATTTGAAGATTGAAGGAGGGTTTTTGTGAAGAAAATCAAAACTACACCGGTACTGAATCCAGCATATGAAGATGCTATTTTGTGTAGTACATTCTTATTGGATTTAACCATCCAACTGCAGTCAGTGTGACTCCCATTTTGTGATTGAGCAGTGAGCTCTAGTCGCTTGGCCTTTTTGCATGTGCAGACCCCATTTATGTACACTTACTATCTACAGTAGTATCATCTGATTGTGGGTAAGGTTTCCCACCATGGTTTTTCCCCTTACAGGGTTTCCACGTACAAATATTGGTGTTATGTGTTGTGAATGACTTTGTCTTTATGTTTCATGCACTAATCCTTACCGGTATAGCAATTAATTGTTAAATCTGTCTACCGACATATTGAACTGGTTTACCGATATTAAGCATTAATTTGGTTAAGTTGTTTTGGTTTGAATTTATTTGACAACTGATTCACCCCCCCCCCCTCTTAGTTGTCTCTAGGACCTAACATTATGGTATTCTTTTCATGTGGTTTTTGTTATTCTTGTTTACTGCATTATTTTTGGTTTACCGGTACACAGTATTGATATGCTTTACATGTTTTAAATCAAGTAAATTCACAAACCGGTTAGATACTGATTCACCCCCCCTCTCAATATCTTTGGGAATACTACCAATTGGTATCAGAGCCTGGTCCTCTATTTTCAGAAGCTTAACAGCTTGAGGAAGATCTTGTCACCGGTAGAGATGGAAAACTTGAGAGAACAATTGAAAACAACTCTTTCAGACTATGGTGCAGAAAAGGTGAAGAATATCAAACTTGAAGATGATCTAAAGGCTGCTCAGGATATCATTCAAGTGCTTCAAGAAAATCTTACCATTGCAAGAAATAAGAGAAGAGAACTTTGTGAAAAGATGCAGAATGAGAATGATGAAAAGGAAACTCTTAATGATCTAGTAAACAAGCTAAGACAAGAGATCAGTACAACACAGAATGAGATGCAGGATATGACTATGAGATTTTGTAAAGAAATTGAAGATAGGAAGAAGAATGAAGAAGACTTGGCTAGAAGACTAAATGATGCTGGAAATGAAAACACAAGACTTAGTCATGAAAATGATATGTTGAAGACAGATCTAATGCACACACAAAATGACAGAACTGAACTCATAAGATAGAAAGGAATCTTGGAAAGTGAACTAACTGCTACAAATCATCACAAAGAAAAATTCAAGAAAAGTTCAAAAGAACTTGGTGACATGCTGAAGAATCAAAAACCTAATAGTGATACAAATGGGCTTGGATTTGAAGCTGGTCAAAGATCCGGTACTGCAAACAATCATGATCATAGAAAACCGGTAAGACAACCTACTGCTTACAAGTTTAATGGCAAATGATTTAACTGTAACAAGTATGGTCATAGACCAAATCAGTGTAGATCTAGAAATTATCAGAACACTAATACACCCACTAGTCAATGTTCCAAATGCAACAAAGTTGGTCATAATTCAGAAAATTGCAGAATGAATGTGAGATGTTATGTTTGTGGAAGATTTGGGTACTTATCTAATCATTGCAGAACACATACCAGCATAGGATATGGGAAAGCTATTCAAAAGAACAATGTGACTTGTTATGCCTGTAACAAGATCAGACATATTGCTAAATTTTGCAGAAGTAAGGCATCATCGACAAATAACAAAGGTAAGATCAAAATGTTGATATGATTACACCTCCACCGGCAGAATAGAGTAACACTCCACCAATAGGAGACTCCTCATCTAACTGAAGAAAATTCTTTTGGGGGTTTAGCAACAAAATGAAAAACAAGCTATTATTCCCTCGGTTGATGGTGAGAAGTTGAAATTACTTCTATACCGGCAGATGACTTAAGTTGTGACTTAACCGGCAAGCGTTAAATGTGGTAGTTGGTGAAAATAACATTATAAAGCAAGTGTTTTGGCTCTTTTTCATTCACCGAGCATTCAAATCTTCGAGAGCGCAAAAATTCCCAAGCGAAGCTACTCCAAGCAAAGAAGTGAAGCAATCCATCAAAGCATTCATCCTTAAGGCAGATTGAGGTATTTATAGCTATGGCATCTTCATCCACTCCTGAATTTATGGCAAACCCTACTGTTGTTGAAGTTGTTAAGCGACCTAGACCCATTTTTCAGCTAGTTCCAAAAATTGCTAAGAAAGATGACAGCATAGGTGCATTCTCCCAAATCCCTAAAGGCATAGTATATGTTGAAGACCCTAGAATGTATATATATTGTCATATTGATGAACTAGGTGATGATGAAATTACAAATATGTATGAGACTGTAATCTGTGATGAATCCGGAAATGTCAAACCTGAACACAAGATAGTAGAAACCCTAGGTTTCATTGAAATACTTAGTATCCCAGATTTCCCCAAGGATATCATAAGGATTGTGTTAAGAAGAGTAAATGGTGAATTTTTATGGTTAGAATCTATTCACAAGATCACAAAAGAAGCAGTAAGGGCAGTAAAAGGGTTACCCTCCACTGGCAACAGACCTGACAAAACTAAGAAGGTCTCAAATGACTTAGTGACAAATCTAACCGGTGCAACATTTGATAAAAGATCACTAAGGGTAAACGATGTAAAGGATACAAATATCATATTTATCAGTATGATCTTAGGTTACAAGGCTACACATGCAACTAGGTTAAACTCAGTTTTTAGCCTATGTATTAAGAGTGCCTATGATATGGTAAATGATAATGCAAGGATAGACATATGTGAATGGCTTAAAGATGAGCTAATAGACAATCTAGGAAAGATCAAAAAGGAAAAGAAAGGAACATTCAGATTTGGAAACCTACTTGTTTGTCTGATGCTATACATAACCAAACAAGTACCCAGTATTGGTGCCAAATATTTTGGATTTGATATACCGGTAGGAAAACAACTATCATAATTGTTGAACAATATGGGAGAGAACGGGGAGAAAACCATAAATGAGAACTTTCAAGCACTAAAGGCTCGAATGAAAACAAGAGTAAGGCTATCACAAGCTATTGTGGATAAGTACCAAAAGGAAATTTCTTTTGTAATAAAGAAAGATGAAATTTGGATGGAGGCAGTTATTCCTAGAACCAATCTAGGTTACTAAAATGGGGTATGAGACTGATGACAACATAATAGAAACTTATGCAAAAGTCCTCCTGGAAGCTCCTAAGGAACCAGAAGAAAAAGTATTTGGTAGTGCTGAAACTATAGAAAGCCAAATTCAATCAAGGAAAAGAGTTAAGAAGGTTGAGGCAATTGTTAGAAAAGGAAATCGGCAGGCAAAAGCTATTAAAGAAGATGTGCTAAAACAAACCGGTATAACTGAAAGTGAGTTGGAAGCATTTCAACTGGAAACTCACCTTTCATCGGTTGGAACTTCTTCAGAAAGTGACATACCTGCTATATTTAGGAGAGTTGAAAAGAAAAGAAAACCTTCACCGACACCTTCTCCTACAGCAAAGAGGACAAGACAGAAGCAACAGGTAGTGAGGCCCCCAACAAAGAAATTAACTCCAAAGAAAAAGAAGATGACTCCTAAGAAGAAGACACAACAAACTATTGCTCCCTTTGATAAACTTCTCAGTGAAATTACAGAGGATGGAAAGTTGAAGAACATCAACAAATTATATGAAACACTATCCACTGATGACAAAGAGAAAGTAGAGAATAGTGTAATCTTACACTTAGATATTTTCAAGAAATTTTTGATGCAAGTTGTTGATGAAATACCAACGGATCTATATAATAGACTAGAAGCTAGAAGAGTAGCTATTGTTGAGCTAGATAAGAAAATAAAGATTGAAAAACTAATTGCAGTGAACCTTGTTAACTCACTTGATGAGATAGATCAATTAATCTCCGAGGCTAACCGGTCAGTATTCTCAACTGCTCACCGACATGTAGCACTGATGGCAGGAAGAGTGAATCAGGTAACAGAGGAAACAACAGATGCATGGGACATATTCCTGGTAGAAAAAGAGAAACATGATGAGTATCAAAAACCTAAAACCTTCAAGGTATATCAAAAGGACAGGGACAAAGGAAAAGGTAAGGTAGGTGGACCTCCCAGTATAAAGATAACATACAACTTACCCCCACCGCCTCTAGATACTCCACCAATAGACACTACTGACAATCAACCGACAACTGAGAGTATGGACACACCACATGAGGATTAAAAACCTAATTCTGAGGTGTTATAGACAATGAACATTAAAACTCAGGAAGTTAATATTGTGGTGGATAAGGAATCAACTGAGAAATCAGATGTGGCGACAGAACCACCGACAGGAAATATTGCAGTAGAAAACATTGAAATTGGGGAACTAAAACAAACTGAAGGATCAAGTGAACCCCCGAACACTGGAAGGGAAAAAACCAAAGATGTGCATACTGATGCATCCACTGAGCCACCGACAACTATTGAAACTGAAAAACCAACTAAGTCATCGGTAACAGGTAGCATAGAGGAAAAACTGGCAGTGGACAACATAGAGAAACAGGCTCCTTCACAGGTACAAACAGAGACAGTGCCACCAGCCCAAAATGAAAAGCCTAAAATTTTGTTTGTAGAAATGCAAACTCAAACAGATCCTCTAGAGAAAGAGGAAAGCAAAGCTATAACTACAACCAACATATTACAGATTGTAAAAACTGTTGGACAAACATCCGGTACAACCATGACAGAATTCAAACCTACTAATGTAGCTAAGGTCTTATTAGATTCAATAAAGAAAATAACAGAGTGCAATGCACAAGCCTATAAGGCTATAGATGACACTTTACCAATTTTGAAGATGATAGCACCAAAGTGCAGTGTTGAGAATAAAGATTCTTTGAGCCAATTAGACACATTGTCTAAGTATATAACCAACAACCTAATAACACTGGACAAAATAAATGAGGATACATTTAAGGAAAGAATGATAAAAGAGAAAGAAAAATTCTTTATGGAAACTATGAATAAGAACAAAGAGGAAATGGATACTCTTTTATCGGAACTCAGTGAAATCATTCTCGACTTCAAGAAATTGTACAGGGACACTTGCAAAATGGATGTATTAACAGAGGATCTTGACAAAGAAATTAGAAAAGCACAGGATAAGATTAATAATATTGCTGATAATCTGATTGGAACATCAAACTCATTTTTGGAATTAGAGAAGAAAATTGCAGAGCAGGAAGAGAAAAACAAGAAACTGGAAAATGAAAAACAAAGCAAAGGACTTAAAATGCAGACTTGGTCCAAGACTAGAGTATCTTATTTCTTTGAGAAAAGAAATATCTGAGGCTTTGGTTCCTAGACTAAAGACACCGGAAGAGAAAATGCACATACTCATCGGTATAGTGCAGAGGACTCAAGAAGCCATAAAAGACTGCAAAACATTCAACAATGGAATAAATCTAGTTTTGACAGACATTTTTCAGATTGTAACCCACCGGTTACAAGAATTCGGGCAGGAATCCACTGACAGTGAATGACAACCTTTGTCATTGATGTCAAAGGGGGAGTAGAGGAATGAGAAAAATGGTTCATTTTCTCAGGGGGAGCACACAGTTTTGAGCATATAGTTCTGGTAAGACATTTTTGGCAGACTATTTTTGGATATCATTTTTGAACACTTTTTTCTCATGAGTGTTGCCATCAATGCCAAAGGGGGAGATTGTTGGCAAATGCACTCCAATGATAAATTGTAGGTGATTGAAGGTTTTGTCATTGATGGCAACCTTGCAATCATATGATATTGGCAAGACAAATATACTGGCACCGGAAACGACAAACTCTACACCAACACACAGAACACCGACAGTGAAAGGATGGATACCGACACTCTAGCTGACAGGAATTTTGTTGATAATATATTTTGTAATTAATTGTAAAATCATTGTAAGTCGACATGGCGAGTTGTAATATGACTCATATATGTATGAGATCATTGTAGAACATTAGGTAAGAATGTGATAGGGAAAATTATGCAGACCTAATATAGGAATTATAGGTTAAGGGTTTATGTATGAAACAGAGCTAAAACTGGTATTGGATCTAGCATAGCAGATGCTAATTTGAAGCAGTACAAGACATTGGATTTGTATAATCCATTTTTGTAAGTCAGTGTGACTTCCTTTGTAATTGAGCAGTGAGCTCTAGGCACTTGGCCTTCCTGCATGTGCAGGCCCCTCTTGTAAAACAGTAATGTTCCCTTATTGGCCAATAAGTGAATATTGTGGGTCACAAATCCCACTGAGGTTTTTCCCACACCGGGTTTCCTTGTTATACTGTGTTATGGTGTGCTTTTCACGTGGTTGTTGTTATTCTTGTTTGCTACATTATTTTTGGTTTACCGGTACACAGTATTGATATGCTTTACATGTTTTAAATCAAGTAAATTCACAAACCGGTTAGATACTAATTCACCCCCCCCTCTTAGTATCTTTGAGAATCCTAACAGTTTAGGTGGCACAACTTTAACAATATCAAGAGAAAGTGGGCTCGTAACATCAAAGGTGGGCATATTAAACCTGGATTGACTCATAGAAGCAATTTGTTGTTGTAAGGAAGACATAGTATGGGCAAGATTGTTAAGTTCCTCATCACTCGAGGAAGATACCATAGCCCTAGATCCATCGAGTCTCCCACTGCAGGTGGAGAAGGACCCTATAAGGGGTCCTGATCCTAGTCCCCATCGTCCCACACCTACTATACATAGATAGTATGAGTGTGGAGAGCCTAGCGGGTTCCAATCTCAGGTGGTCGCTTTCCATGATCCCTACTAGCGAGAGGGAGATCTAGGTAAGATGTCATGTTATTGATTAAATTATGTATCTTACCTATTTAAATTTGATGATATAGAATGCTACTGATAAAAAATTTATCTCTTTGTTGCAGCTACAATCCAGGAGTGACATTCTCTAATTCATAATGCAGTGACATACCTCATTGTGACTGCGCATATTCCTAGTTCCTCACAGATATCACACAGATCCCAAAGGAGTACATGATGACACAAGGACCTTTTCTCCTCTATTCGGACAAAGATGGAGGTCCTACGAGAGAGATTACAACAGATAGAGCATGACCTAGCTGTATCACAGATAGAGGTAGCCACATATCATGGGGTTATGATGGAGAGGGATCGCAGGAGCTCCTCGCGGTCCATATCACGATAAACCCCCATGGGGCCACCCCCATGGGGCCACCCCCATGGGGCCACCCCCATGGGTCCAACCCCATGGGGCCACCCCATGGCCATATCAGGAGGGGGCATCTAGCCACCATCCTCTAGCTACTAGTCCTAGGGATAGGATATGATCTTGATGTATTGATGTATATATTATGACACTCATGGATATGTTAGTTTAATGCTTAAACAATATATGCATTACTTAGATTTAGAAGTAACATATTGAGTGATGAACATATATGTCTAATTTTTATTTTTATGTGATTAATTTCTCAATGCTTCATGATTAAATTGATACATGTGTGATTTCATTAAATAACTAAGTATTTAATCAAATTCTACTTTGATGATGTAAAAGAAGAATGTATTAAGCTTGAGAACTATATAACTGTGGTGGTGAGAAAAGCGAGATCGGGTGAATAGGACCTAATCCTACTTTTGCCAACACATTGGGAATACGAAAGAGCCTAGGGAGATAGATAAATTTGGGTATTTATTTTGAGAAAGAGAGAGCCAAGCATTATCTCTTAGGGTTTCTATTTCTCTTGTTGCAAATGATGAGAAAAACTAGGGTTTGAATGATCAAATAGACTAGGAGATAAAGAATGAAGCATAAATAAACTTAGAATTGCACAAAATTGCAGATCTGAAACTGAGATACTGAAGGAATGAAAGGGGGAAGATTTTGGATGTGTACCTGATGCTACAAATTGAACAAAACTGACCTGGACCGGGGTGCCACACCACTGTCCTATTTCTGCAGAGAGGAGGCTGCAACTGAGAAACTGCAAATTTGAGATCCTGAAGCTGCAACCTGCTAAAAATCACTGAAAAGTAGGTGGACCATGGTGCCATGCCAGTGTCCTGGGAAAGACCAGGGCACCACGCCCCTGTCCCAAGTAGAATAGGGTAGATTTGATGATTCTTTGTGGTTCCTATGCCTTTTGCTGAGTTGAAAGTGCCTCCAGGTACCTGTTTCTGCACCTGCAACTAAAAAGGGAAGGTTTGGGTGGCTATATAGGGTTTTGCTTAGTCAAACCCCTATGTTGGTTATTTCCACCTCCACAAATAGCCGATAATGTACTGAAAATGTGTGTGCTAGAACCTTGTGTGTATACAAGATCCTAAAATGAAAGTAAACAATCTAGAGCAACCCTAAAGAGTAAACCCTAATTGCTTGTAATAAATAAAGTAAATGCTCTAAATTAGTGATGCAAAGTGATCTAAACATGAATATAAATATGTAAATTCATCTAAAGAATCTCATACAAAGACATGAAAATAACATGAAATCATACCAATCCCCAAGGGAGAGGTATTGCCACTAGATCTCCTATTATTCTTCAATGTCTTCAAGGCTCCTAATTGATGATGAATGTTGTTGAATGTTTTTGAAGACTCCACATAGGTTTCTCTTTCACTACATAGAAGGCTCCTTATGCTCCAAGAACTCGTTCTTAGATTCCTAGGAAGATCCCTCCATCTCGTTCTTCGTCCCCTTCAAATGAAGAGAGAGATCTCTTATGTATTAAACCCTAGATCTTAAATTCGACTTAATTTTGCCTTTAGGATGACCTAGGAATTGAATTTCCTACCAATATTTTAGGGTTAAGCATTATAATATCATAGGATTATGGTCCTGAAATTTTAGGAAAAAAATCGAGAATCATGTGCATTCTCGCCATAGTCTGACCAAATTTTCACCAAATTTTCAAGGTCGTTAGATATGATGATATTAGAAAGAATCCCAAAGTTGCAACTGATTTCAAGGTGTTTTGATATGCGAAATTGGGTCTTAAAGGTTGAAATAGGACATAATTAGGTTTTATGATTAAATGATTAATTGGAGGAATACAATAAAAATGGGCACATTGTTGGTATTTGCATGAAGATTGCATTAATGATATGTTATGTTGTCATTGATGTCAATTAATTGGTAATGATATTGCTGTTATTGTTGATATTGTTGATATTGTCTTGTAACCGGTAGGATGAGCTAAATGAAGAAAACTGTAAACTGGTATGTAAGTTTGTGAGTTGAACTGGTAACCAATAAAAAGGTTAAACCCTATCCATTGATGTAACCGGTAAATCCTACCTGTTGTTTTTGTTAAACCCTAACTGATTAAGGTTGTTGAATTGGTTATGTTGGTTTATGATCTGATGATGAACAGTAATGATGGTGACACATATGGTCATTGTATGAAGAAAATTTCAAGTGTTTTTGGGTGCGTTGTTGTAACAGTTTTTATCGAGGGAATGAGCAAAGTGTATTGCATATAATGCAAAGCACGTGATGAGTTACTAAGATTGATGAAGTGGTGATCAAGGAGCGGTCAAGGTTTTCTTGATTAATGTGCAGAGATTGCTATGTGATCTAACAGTCATACTTGAAATGATTTGTTTCTAATCTCTATGAGAATTAGGTTTTTGTTGTGTTACTGACCTAATTGATTTGTTTATAAGGCCGATGAAGTTGTTTAGTTGAAGTGTTGGAAAAAGATCAGCTGAGTGTGTGGTTGCCGAACCGGATGATGTATCTGCAGTTTGAGTAAAGGCAGAAAGGAGCATAAAAAGGATCTGATCAAGAAAGTGTAGTGCTATTCAGATAGATCAGTAAACTTCTATTGTTTTCTAACAATTACAACAAATTTGAAATCCTTTAACCGGGTAAGCTCTAACAAGCTTGGTGCTATTTAAATCCTCTAACAAGGTGATCCATTAGTTTGGGTTTTCAAATCCTCTACTGAGGTTACTCTTTACAGGGTATTGCTTCTAACAAGGCATTTGTAGTCAATCCCTTAACCGAGCAGTTCTTAACATGATCAGTTCTTAATAGGACTTTTGTCAATCTTTAATAGGCTTGGCTCCTAATAAGGTGAACTTCAGAAAAGTTCAGATAGTTATCTTGTGAGTCCCATCTCACCATGGGTTTTAGCTATTTGGGTTTCGATGTCAAAAAATATTTGTCTCAAGTGGTGAATGTTTTTGTGGTTATGATCTTATGGTTGATTTGATTAACTACTTAACTATTTTGATAAGTCATGATAACCAGAAGCATTGAGAAATGAAGTCTATTGACATATGATAAAGCATTTGGATGTTTATAAGTTTGATGTTGTTTACTGTTAAATTGTTGTAACAGTCAACAGGTTTATCTTATGAGTTTTTATCTTGACAAGTGGTATTTCATTGATAAGTTTACTTTGAGAGATTGAATTTGAGTTTGGGAAAGTTTGTATCAGTTTTTCAGATTACTGATTCACCCCCGCTCTCAGTAAACTACCAGATACTTATTCTTTCATCATACCATCAATTGGTATCAGAGTCTGTCAGGTCCTATAAGATCTAAGCCTGACAGCTTGAGGTAAAGATCTTGCAGCTCATGGTGAAGAAGGAAGGTCCAAAGTTTAATAGAGAGAACTATAGGATATGGAGTGACAACATGCAAATTTATGCCAAAAGTCTGGTAAGTTAGTATTATGAACATGTCAATACTCAATATGTTGCACCTACTAGGATTTTGACTGATGATTAGAAGAAAGAGCAACAAGAAAATCATCAAGCATTAGAGGCCATTATTAGTTCTCTATTTGATGCTGAATATGTAGATGTTTATGGTCTAGAGATTGCATATGAGGTATGGAAAAAACTTGAAGAGATTTATAGTGGTGATGAACATGTTAAGATTGCTAAAGAAGAGAGTCTAAGAGGAAAGTTTGATGACATGCGGATGGCTGAAGGTGAGAATATCCAGCAGTATGGTCAAAGGATAAAAAAGATAGTCGGTGAAATTAAGAGCGTAGGAGAGAAAGTGGAAGATGCCATAATGATCAGTAAGGTACTGAGAACCCTTCTACTGGTCTATGCTATTTGAGTTGTAGCCATTCAGGAGCTGAAGTTCATTGACAAAACTAAGGTAACTCTTGACTCCATCATTGGCAAACTTACTGCTTTTGAATTGAATGGTTATGATGGTAGTGTACATAAATCTAAGTTTGCATTTAGAGCTTCTATTTCTAACCCATCTATGAGAAAAAGTAGAGATGCCAGTGACAATTATGAATCCAGATCCAGCAAAGATGCTGATGATGAAGATAGTTTAGTGGAGCTTGAAGTATTGTTTGACAAACCGGTTAATGCTCTTTGCAAAGAATGTAGTTAGGAAAGATGACATCCTCAACTTTCAAGAGCATATCCTTTTCAGTGGAGCATTTTTTAGACTTGGTTCATACAGATCTTTGTGGACCAATAAGAACAAAAAACATTCAAGGTGACAAATATTTCAGGATCCTCACTGATGATTGTTTAAGGATGATGTGGGTCACATTCTTGAAGGATAAGACTGAAGCTTCTGGTAAGTTCAAGGCATTTAGGGCCCTAACAAAGAAGGAGAGCGATAAGAAGATAAAATGTCTGAGGACAGATCAAGGCGATGAATTTACTTCTGAGGAATTCACTAGGTATTGTGAAGAGAATGGTATCAAACGACAACTTTCTGTACCAAGGATACCACAACAGAATGGTATAGTAGAGAGAAACAATCGGTCAGTTGTTGAAGCTGCTAGGACAATGTTGATACAAGGAGGTGTAGCGAAAACGTTTTGGAGAGAAGTTGTCAGCACAACTATTTACACTATGAACAAAGTTCTGGTAAAAAGAGGTAAGGACAAGACTCCTTATGAATACTGGTATGGAAGATCACCTGATGTTAGTTATTTCAAGATATTTGGAAGCAAATATTTTATTAAGAGAGGTGATTATATTAGCAAGTTTGAGGCTAAAAGTGACGAAGGTATATTTCTTGGCTATTCCACCAAGAGTAAGGCCTACAAGTGTTTTAACAACTAGACACAAAGAATTATTGAGAGTACTGATGTTCGAGTGGATGAATATCCTGAAGTCTCAAAGGAAACCAGTTTGGAGAAGAAGGATGAAGATCCTTGCATTTTGTTTTTGGAACCAGAAACTGTGAAACCTGAAACCGGCAAAGCAAATTCTGATGCACTAGTTCAACCAGAACATATAAATTCAAAAGAAGATGATGACAATGAAGAAGCTGAACCTGAAGAAAATGATCATGTTATTCCAAGATATGTGAGATTGAATCACAATCCTGAATAGATTATTGGGGATAAGGATGCTGGAGTACTAACCAGAAGAAGGGTAAGAGAAAACTCTTGCATGATCTCCACCATTGAACCAAGAATTGCTAAAGAAGCATTTGGTGATGATAATTGGGTTAAAGCTATGGAGGAGGAATTGGATCAAATTGAGAAAAACAACACTTGGACCCTAGTACCCCGACCGGTAAATAAAAATGTAGTAGGTACTAAATGGGTATTCAAGAATAAGTTGAATGAAGATGTTGTTGTAGTTCGCAACAAAGCTAGGTTGATGTGCAAAGGTTATGCTCAAGAGGAAGGAGAAGACTATGGTGAGACTTGTACACTAGTGGCAAGACTAGAAGGTGTCAGAACTTCACTTGCATTTGCAACCCATAAGAAATTCAAGGTATACCAAATGGATGTTAAGTCTGCATTTTTTAATGGGATACTAGAAGAAGAAGTTTATATTGAGCAACCAAATGGTTATGCTCTGACTGATGAGAAAGACATGGTATACAGATTGCATAAGGCTTATATGGATTAAAGCAGGCACCCAGAGCATGGTATGAAAGACTTCATACACATCTGATGAAGATAGGCTTTCTGAGAACTAGTGATGACAGTAACATATATCTCAAATCTAAAGGAAATAAAATACTGGTCAATGAAGTATTTGTAGATGATATCATATTTGGAGGTAATGATGTCATGATAAATAGTTTTGTAGATGAAATAAAAAATGAGTTTGAGATGTCTTTAGTAGGGGAAATAATTTTTTTCAAAAGCTTGCAGATACAACAAATGAAGAATGGTATTTTCATTACACAGTCTAAGTATGTAAAAGAGGTCTTAAAGACATTTGGCACGAGTGATTGTAAACCAATTGGGACACCAATGGTTACAAGTTGTAATTTGTCTAAGGAAGATGAATCTAAGTCTGTTGATGAGAAGGAATACAAGTCAATGATTGGCAAATTGCACTATTTAGTTCATAGCAGACCGGATATAGCTCATGCAGTTGGCATAGTTTCTAGATTCCAGAAGAATCCTAAGGAAACACATCTGATAGAAACCAAGAGGATTTTTAGGTACTTGAAAGGTACTGTTGACTATGGATTATGGTATCCATATGGAGAAAATTTTGACTTGAAGGTCTACACAAATGCTGATTGGACAAGAAATATTGATGATCGAAAAAGAACAACCGGTGGAACATTCTTTCTTGGAGGAAGAGTTGTTTCATGGAGTAGTAAGAAGCAGAGTTGTTCTTCAAAGTCTACTACTAAAGCTGAGTATGTTGCAGCTTACATGAATTGCACACAGGCTATTTGGACAAGGCACATTTTGGAAGGTTTTAAGATGAAGATTTCAGAACCTATAAAGATTTTATGTGATAATACAAGTGCCATAAATATTTCCAAGAATCCTATTTTGCATGCACGAACTAAACATATTGAATTGAAGTATTATTTATTGAGGGAGAAAGTGAAGAGCAAAGATGTTATCCTAGAGCATGTTTCTACCAAGGAGAAACTTGTAGATATTTTTACTAAACCTCTACCTAAGACTACATTTGAGTATCTTAGAAGTTAGTTAGGGGTTGTACCCCTTCATGAGGTTAGTTGAGCATGATGTAGATTACATCAGTCCCTGATATAGTTGAAATTTTTTACAAAAGGATTGGTGTAGAAGTGGAAGTTATTCCATAGGGGGAGCATCTAGTTGTAGATTATTGTTGTTGTTGCACAGTGAAATTTGACATTACATGTTTTACTTTCAATTTGGGATTTCTATCAAAGGGGGAGAAGAATTATGTGATTATAAGGAGAAGAATCAGTGACAAACTAAAGACATGGAGAGCATGGTGAATACTTGGTAATGTAAACTAGGATTCCTATTCACAATCACAACAACAATCAATGGTATTGATATTTGTATTGCCATCAATGCCAAAGGGGGAAATTGTTGGCATTTGCATGAAGATTTCATTAATGATATGTTATGTTGTCATTGATGTCAATTAACCGGTAACAATATTGTTGTTATTGCTGATATTGTTGATATTGTCTTGTAATCGATAGGATGAGATAAATGAAGAAAACTGTAAACCTTGTGATCTAAACCAGTAACTAATAAAAATGTTAAACCCTATCCATTGATGTAACCGGTAAACCCTACTTGTTGTTTTTGTTAAACACTAACCGATTAAGGTTGTTGAATTGGTTATGTTGGTTTATGATCTGATGATGAGCAGTAATGATGGTGACACGTATGGTCATTGTTGAAGATGATTTCAAATTTTTTTCGTACGTTGTTGTAACGGTTTTTGTCTAGGGAATGAGAAAAGTGTATTGCATATAATGCAAAATGCGTGATGAGTTATTGAGATCGATGAAGCGGTGATCAAGGAGCGGTCAAGGTTTTCTTGATTAATGTGCAGAGATTGCTATGTGATCTAACGGTCATACTTGAACCGATTTTTTTGTAATCTCTATGAGAATTAGGTTTTTGTTGTGTTACCGACCTAATTGATTTGTTTATAAGGTCAATGAAGTTGTTTACTTCAAGTGTTGGTAAAAGATCAGTTGAGTGTGTGGTTGCCGAAATGGATGATGTATCTGCAGTTTGAGTAAAGGCAGATAGGAGCATAAAAAGGATCTAATCAAGCAAATGTAGTGATATTCAGACAGATCAACAAACTCTTGTTGTTTTCTAACAATTACAGTAGATTTGAAATCCCTTAATCAGATAAGCTCTAACAAGCTTGGTGCTATTTAAATCCTCTAACAAGGTGATCCATTAGTTTGGGTTTTCAAATCCTCTATTGAGGTTACTCCTTACAGGGTATTGCTTCTAACAAAGCATTTGTAGTCAATCCCTTAACTGAGTGGTTCTTAACAGGATCAGTTCTTAACGGGACTTTTTTAAAGCTTTAACAGGCTTGGCTCCTAAAAGGGCGAACTTCAGAAGAGTTCATTCTTTTTTGAGAGATCACCCATTTTTTCAAAAAATTTCGGCCATCTCTTGAGGGGGCATACCACCCATTAAATTAACATTTTATGGGGCATTTCTTCATACCTATTTTTCTTTCTTTGAAACGACACGATAAAACTGCACTGTCTCAAAGAGGGGCAAATGTAGTCACATAAATCTGTCCACTTAATTAAATGAATATTTAGTATTTATTTGATTATTTAACCATCAATCAATAATTAATTAAATTAATATTTAATTAATTCATCTTCAAACATTCTTCTATTAATTAAATAAATTATTTAATTTATTTTAATTGATTCATTAAACTAAATTCACACTCAATTAAATGAATAAATCATATTTATTCAATTTAATCCCCTTTTCTCTTTTAAATAAATTAAATAAAACATTTATTTAAAAACATAAATCCCCTCCACTTGCATTTTCGTACAAATGCAAGTTGCAACCACAAGTTGAAATAAACTAATTTTATTTTAATTAAAATCCTATTTTCCCTCACCCACCAAATCCACTTGCAAACCGAACCCCCTTCTAGATTCTTCTAAACCCTTCCTAATTAACTTAATCCATCCCCTAAATATTGTCACATTCCTAAGCAAATTGGAGTCACTTCTCAAAGACTCCAAAGTCTTTGAAAAACAATTAATGCTTTGCGTGTTCAACAAATTAACCTCTAAAGTCTTCCAAACCACTTATGGCTCTTACATGACCATTAATGGTTAATTCCACTTGCACCCATGGTTAAGGACTTTGACCCCTAACTTAACCCTCATGTAACCCATGTGTCTCCTCAAGCATTTATTGCTTTGACCATGGTTATCCCTTTAAACCTTGCACAAGAGTTTACCCCTTGGATAAAAGCTTTATCCAATGGATAACTCTAACCTAACCTTAATCTTACCTCCCAGGTTAACCCTCAGGTCATGTCAAACATTTAATGCTTCTTCCTTCTCCTCTCAACCTCTCTCATGTTGACACTTGTCATCCTGGGATTGGGTTGAAAGCTCTCACATGGATCATGAACCATTCAATCCTGACCCTTGTTGAGATTACTCAATCTCAACCATCCATTGCTCCATTTTTCCTATAAATAGAGCTCATTTCTTCATAATCCACATCCTGAAAACTTGCATGCATCTAGCTTATAGTAAAATCTAGAGAGTATTTAGCATAATTCACTTTGGTCTAAAATTAATCTTAGTTAGTTACATAATATCTCATTTCTTAGCTTGTTCATGTTTGCATTTTCATGAGCATTTACTTCGTACTCTTGAATCCCCATAAGACATCCAAAAATAGTGCAAAAAGCTACTGAGAGCTACACTCATTTGGGAACTTGGAGAGGAGAGGAACAAGGGAGAGCTAATGGCGTAGGGAGCATCATGAGTCAAGTCTTAATATTTATTTGTTTTTATCTGTAATATGCTTCTATGCTTAATCTTGCTTGATAATGCTTTTTAATGGTTTAGCTTTATGTTGATTTGACTAACCCCCGGACTAACCGTTTTATGGCGTTACATTTGGTGAACCCGACGTGAAATGGATGGCATAAGTATGGTGAAAAGTTTATATTTTCTATTTATCAACAATTTATGCTAACGCTCTTCTTGGATGATACTTTCAATTGGTTTGGTTTGTTTATGGATTAATCTACTAACCATTTTGATGGCTGACATTTTGGCACTCCCGGTGTCTCCACAATATACATGTGCTTTTGCTCATGAACTCATGATTAATGCGCATCTGTATGTTTGATAATCATTGCTAATGTTATCCATGTTAAACTTGATTGATTATGTTAATCATGTTGCTGTTATTTTATTGTTTGTATTCAAAGAGATAGCTTCTATTTGAGTCATACACCTCTTTGAAGCATGACCGTTATGCTTTTACATTGTCAAAGTGAGTGCGACATCTTTGTGAGGCAATGAAGATGTGGGTTCTTATGAGTGCCCTATGTTTCTAATTGTTTCATCTTAATTATATCTTGGTTATGCTTGCAGGTTTAGACGTTTTGCCTAACATGTAATGTGCTTTTCTCATACTGTTTTGCATTATTATTTTTGTCCAAATCATGTTGGATATATGCCCCAGGAAGGGAGGCGTCTGACAACAGATCCTACAATCTTTGCATTTCATGAGTTGACATCTCCTTGAGGCATTTTGTCAGTGGTGATTCTTGTATGATCTCCACATTTTGTATGCAGGCCCACGCTTTCTATGATCTCCACAATTTCTATGCTCTATCATTAGCATATTGCATGAAGTTGTTGAATTTGGCTTACGCTTACCATATGCATTTGCTTTAAAGTTTCTAAAGCTTTTCAACAAAAAAAAAAAACATATCATATATATCCTGCAATCAACGCTCTTAAGCAGTTTTAAAAAGTTTTCTTTAAAAAAAAAAATGAGAGAGACTTGTTTCAGGGCCCACGTAAGGGCTAAGAGTAAGAGATTTCTCTTTTATAGAGTAAGATATTTCTCTTTTGCATTAGTTTTTTTTTTTTAGAATAGCTTTTTTTTATTAATTTTATTTATAAATTAGATTAGATTTTATTTTAGTTTTTTAGTTTTTTTTTAAAATTGAATTTTTAAATTAATTTTAATTTAGATTTTGAAGGGGTTGTCATTTAATTTTAGCTTAATTTTAAATTAGTTTTGTTAATTTAGTTTTAGATTAGATTTAACTTTGTTTATTAATTAGGTTCTATTTTTATTTGTGTGATTATCTTAAGTTTTTTTTTTTTTAGTGTGTTATTTTATTTGGTTATGATAATCTATTTTTTTTAGTTTGGAAACTAATTTTGGGTTTACAATTTGTGCAGGATATGAAGGAGCGTATTTCTAACAAATTGTCTTGCAGGGTTTGAAGATGTTGAAATTGCAATATTTTCTTTAAATCATTTAATGAGGCAAAATTGATCAATCCTTGGATAGGCAATTTCATTTTTTTCAACAAATGGTTTAAAACAAACAATCACATTGCTATCTTGGGTTAAAACGAACGTTCACATTGTCTTATTTTGCACAACAAACGGTATAAAATGAACACTTCATTTTGCTATCTTGGATTAAAACAAACTATCATTTTTGCAATCTTGGCTAAAACGAGCATTCACATCTTGCAATATGGGCTAAAAAGAACGATCAACTTGTTATTTTTTTGAGTTTAAAAAGAACAATCATTTTGCAATCTTGGATAAAACGAACACTTCATTTTGCTATCTTGGCTAAAAAGAACACCATGGTTGTTGGAGCAACATCTCCAAGTAGCAAATAGATCACATTGCGATGATGGGTTAAAAAGAACGAGTGTCTTTTGTGTTTGGCACACTTGTGCAGAAAGTTTGTTGAGTGGTCCTACTTCTAACACACACTATCCTCTCCCTTGACTTTCGTGGTCCTAGGTGCAAGAGAAAAGTGTTAGTAACACTCAAAGTTTCTATTTTTAAGAGAGGTCTGCCAAGAGACACATCACTCTTGGGAACAACCTCGCACGGTAAATCCTTCGAGCTGCTATAGAAATCAGGTGAGAGTGAAAGTTGTAGCCTTGGGTATAGTTGTTCCTATAGTGCAACTTGTCGAAAGGACAAATGGGCCCCACCACAAGTTACAAGGCTCTTAAGTGAGTCACTGTAGAATGAACTTATGTCCAAAAACATCAAAAATTACTAAACACCTTTAAGTAGAAGCCCACCCGTTCTATTGATTGAGAATATTTGTGATACAATTCAGTGCAAGAGTATAGATGGTTTTGCTCCCAAGATACTCACCATACATATTTCCTTGAGTAGAAACATAACTTTTTGAAAAGTCACTTGTGGCTTGATAAAAGTGGTGATTCCCCCATCATAGAGATCATCTATTTGTTATGCTTGCGCAAGACTTAGTATATCACATCCTTACCTGCCACGGCGGGATTCATAAGGTATGTAATACCAAAGTCGAAGAAATATCAAGATGTGGGCTGAATTTATCACAACTGGCCATTTGACCTTAGGGATAAAAAAGTGTTTGAAGTGTTTTCGTTTTTGAGTCAAGACCAAGTACAAATTGAGCCGACTTCAGGCTTTGGAAGAACACCTTAAAATACACTTAAAGGAAAGGGTCAAAAAAAGTCCAAGGATTGGGTTGATCTAGACCCATACTCATTTGTGCCTTTAAGGCAACATTCTTGTGTTTGTGTGCTTGCTTTGTTTTCTTGTCAAAGAAACATCATAAAATCCAAAAAATAGAACAAGTATTCATCCAACCAAACATTTTTCAAAACAAACCAAAACAAAAAGATCAAAAACAAAGAGAAAAGTATCAAAATATATGACCATTCTTCACATCTTGAGAAAGAAGAATCCTCACCAACACATCAACTTGAAGAAAAGACCATTAAGCTCCAAGGTTTTAATCAAAAGGAGGAAATTATTCTATCTAAATAGACAAACCTTTGTCTCTCATAGAGATTTTCTACGTCACATGCGTCTATACCTTCAAGGGAAATCAAACAAGTTTGATCAAGAGTCATTAAAACGTAGAGCTTTTATGCAATATAGAGCTTTGAGTTATCACAAGAACAAAGGAGGCAAAATCAATCCTGATTTCTTTCCCCACATTTGCATCACATACAACGTAGCTCGGGAAGAACCACCAACTCCTAAACAAGAAGAGGCAGAGTTTGTCTCTTTTGTAACACAAAGTTTCTATTGAAGTTAAAAACATTTCATCCATTATCACATTTAGATCTCATCAATCCATTCTAACTCTCAAAACATCAAGAGGTTTTTGTCCTAAGTTTTATTTTGATATTGCTTGAATCAAACACAACACATCACTTTTAGATTGTTTCTACATCTAGGATAAGCTCATCTTAAGAGACATATCTATGTAGGTTAAAACTAGTTTATGAGTGAATCCTCTCATTACTAGGTAGTTAAGTCTGTAACACATCTCAGATTTCTCTACACCTTATCACATCAAACCTTATCAAACATAACAAGCAATTCAAGAAAGAATTTTGGTCACATCTACCTTTAAAGTTCTAGAGATCCACATGCAAAACAATTCACCAAACATCAATCTCTCATTTCATCAACAACTCATCATCATTTTCACCCAACTTCAACAAAAACTTATAAACAAAATGGCTCAAACCAGATCTAGAACTAGAGAAATGGAAATTGAGGAAGAAGAGGAGGAAAATATCAATAAATTCCAAGAAGCCCTTGGAGGAAACATAAATGATGAAAATCCAAGTACTCCTACTCCTACGGCAATAGAAAGGGCACAACACAACCCTCTCTTTAATAAATTGTTCGATGAAATACTTAGGAGCAATGTTGATGCTCACTTTTTAAAGCTTGCTCAAGAAGGAGCCAAACTCCCCTCTGACTTTGATCTTGCACAACTAAGACAAGCATTAGAATGACAAAGTCACAATGAGGAAGAAAGAGGTAGAGATCACATCAGATATAACATTCCTCAAGGTAACCCACCACCTCCTCCTCCTCCAAATGACATAGAGATGTTGGGGCAACAAGTTGAAAATCTCGCCCAACAACTTTGTAGTGGTGTAAAGACTAATCAATTTTCACTCAATGACATTTGTCCCTATCCCTTTGATAGGAATCTTTATATGCCACCGTTTCCACGAGGGTTTGAAACACCCAAGTTTGAAAAGTATAGAGGAAAAGGGGATCCTCGCGATCATGTCAGAGAATTCCATTCAGCTTGCCTCGAAGTGACATACGAGGATACGTACCTCATGCACCTTTTTCCCCAAAGCTTGGGAGGAACAATCACATCATGGTTTTCCCGATTACCAAGTGGCATTAAAACCTTCGAGGAGCTAGTTAGAAGTTCTTGGCACATTACTCTCATAACATTGAACGTGATATCACCATGGCTGATCTTTGTAACACTAAACAAAAACCAGGTGAACTATACTCAGTCTTTCTGCAATGATGGCATCAAATGTCTAGTAGACGTTCTCTTCAGTTAACTGAACAAGAACTAGTGGAAATTTTTATTTCCAACTTAAACGAAGAAATGGAATTTCACCTTGACATGAAAGACACAAAATCTTTCAATGACATGATCACCAAAGGCTTGAAATGTGAGTGGGCCCTCATCAAGAAAGGACTTATAAAAATCTACAATGAACCAAAGGATGGCCCCTGTCCATGTTTCAATAGTGACAAACCAAGCTTCTGGAACAAAAACAAAAATGTTGTCAACGACGGGGTTGTGGATGCAAGAACTATCAAAAGTGCACAACCTGTAGTTTGATTTGCAGGACAAAATCCCCCACCTCAGATTAACACAGTTGCTCCTCCAAATCAAGGCCACATCACATCTCACGATGAACCCAGACCGCATCAAAAAAAACCAAAGCGAACGTACACTCCCTTAGGGGAACCCATCGAAACAGTGTTATGACAGTTGGTTTCTCAAAACCAAGTAACCCTACCCAAAACATCAAACTATGAACCTCAAGTCAAACCTGCATGGTGGAGAGATACTGAACACTATGATTTTCATCAAGGAAAAGGACACAAGACAAGCAATTGTCATAGATTAAAAGATCTTATTCAAGATCTTATTGACCGGGGTGATATTGAAATCGAAGGACATGACCCAAAGACAACAAACAATGATCATCTCATGTTTAAAAATCCACTTCCATCACATGATCAAAGGGGTCCTTCTACTTCCGGGAGAAACACATATACCACCAATTATATGCAAGCCACGTATAATTATATAGTGAATCACCTATACGATGCCAGTGAACAAATTGCAACTATAACCATAAAAAATCCCAGCTCCACTTGCAATGTTGTTACACGTCGGAACAAGATTACCATAAAAGCAACTCCACAAGGCACCCCATCTATCCAAAAGCAGTATAACCTTGTGGAACAGTTAGACAAAATGCCTGCACTGATATCTATCTTAGAGCTATTGCGCCTAACTCCATCTCATAAAACCATTTTGGATCAAGCTCTCCAAGAGGCGTCAGTTCCTGCAAACCTGAATATAGATCAGTTCCAAGCCATGGTTGGAAGTCTAAAGTCATCACCTTGTCTCACTTTTTCTGAAAGTGACAACTCTTCCTTCTAGCAACCTCATAATGCTTCCCTACACATTGAAGGATTTATCAACCAGCATAGGATCAAGTGAGTCTTGGTCGATAATGGGGTCGGCCTGAATATTTGTACACTGCAGTTGGTCATAGCTTTGGGATATGCAATAGAATCAATGGATCCTTGCAAGAAGATCACAATCAAAGCCTATGACGATGTAGAGCGTTCATCCAAAGGAGTTGTGGTACTACCAAACCAAGTGGGCCCTTTGGTGAAACACATCATTTGTCAAGTCCTGGACCTTCCTCTACCATACAATCTATTGTTAGGAAGACCTTGGCTACATGCCATGCAAGACGTTCCATCTACCTACCATCAATGTATCAAGTTCCCACATAATGGTGTAGAGATCACAATCCTGGGCGATGCAAACCCCTTTGCATATTGTCATAATATCAGTCATCAACTAGAGATTATTGTTCCTAACAATAGAGAAGCCATCTCCTCCACCTCATACATAAGTCCAGCCTCTCTTGCTAATTCAAACACCACTATACCCAAGAAAGAAAAGCTTAAGATGAAAATAGCAGAGGAAGGTCCTGGGGAATACAATTTGAGTCAACTCTTTTGTGTGGGACAAATGCCCACTTCTCCTAGAACACATGGAAAACCTCAGCAGTTACTTCAAACACCACTGATCACACTAGCATGTGCTTTGACGCCTTTCATCCTTGGAAAGAGTCAAGAAGAAGAGACCAGGGATGAGGACTTAGTAGAATGGATCTATAAAGATCCCATCACCACCGATATGCCGCAAGCTACACTTCCCACGGATCAGTATGGTAAAGGCCTCCTCATTATGCAAAGAATGGGTTATGATGGTCAGAGTGCTTTGGGACCTTGCAAAAAAGGATGACATGAACCATTGCTGCTGGAATTAAAGCCCAAGGATAATAAAAGCCTAGGCTTTCAAAAGGAGATCTTTCCTAAGCTCAGGTTCAAAGGAAAACCCAACAAACCACTATATCAGCCTATTACAAAGAGGACCCTTTTTATTATAAAAGCAGCATCAAACACCATCGCGACTCCCCCACTGAGGCTCAAAATCCCAACACAACCATCTACAACACCCATCATCCCACTTATCAAACCAGTGATCCCATCAACAACAACAATAACATCAATACCACCATTAGCAGCAACAACTATATCAGAACCTATAGGAGTATCTACGACATTAGCGGTTCCAGCTGAAGCAACAGAGTCAACACTACCAATACTCCCCGTATCAGATCCATTGATCCCTATCATCCTTCCTGTAGCTCTGATCATTTCATCTACAATGGTACATCAACCGATCACACCAGCAGTGTTTAACTCAAAAGACATCCCAGTATGGTATAGTAATCGGATACTGGAAAGTGACTTAGAGACCGACTCACATGAATGGGAATTTGATTCCATCTAGCTTAATACTTCAGATGAGGAAGACACATCACTACCTCCACCTCGTAAATACATCCCTGTTTACAGAGAAGCACAGATAAAGACCTCTTGGTTTCCTGAGCTGGAAACATCTTCCACATCCTACGCCTGATTCTGACAGGGAGAGTACCATCAACGACCTTCACCATAATGTCTTAACCCTCACTGACACATCTAACAAACTTAACCTAATCGATGAGGTAATGCCCATCATCCATCCTGAACTCATCGAATGGAACCAGCCTAATCCCCCATGTCTTGATCATTTCCAAAATGATGAGGCAATCATTGACTTTTTGGAACTACGGGATAACATACCAAGCGGGGATCACAAAGCTGGATTCACCATAGAACTTAATAGCGCAGCATACTTTGGGGCAAATGTCAAACCTTTCAGCTGCAAAAATATAACAATAAAACATGGATCTTCTAGTGAAAACCACACCATGGCACTATTTGATTCAACAAAAGTAAAAAGAAAGAGTGTATCCAATGGTGAAAACCTCTCTGAGGCACCTGAGGATGAAAGGTTTGACATCCTTCCATGTAGCACACAACGGGAATGATCAATGATTCTTATCAAGGAAACAAAAGAATACAACGTGGGGACTCCTGAAACTCCTCACCACATACATCTGGCATCTCTTCTAACTCCAGAGGAACAACCTAAATTTGTAGAGTTCTTTCAAAAGCATCAGATCAACTTTGCATGGTCATATGCAGACATGCCTGAGCTTGATCCTAATTTAGTCATGCATCACCTCACCGTAGCAAAAGGAGCCAAACCTATCAAGAAGAAGCTTCGTAAAATGCATCCTTAGATTGCAGTACTAGTCAAAGCAGAATTCAAGAAACTCCTAGATGTTGGTTTCATTAGACCAATTGATTATGCAGATTGGATATCCAATATTGTGCCTGTCGAAAAACCAAATGGGGGCATCTATATTTGTACTAACTTTAGAGATCTGAATAAGGCATGTCCTAAGGATGACTTCCCCCTACCAAACATCAACATCATAGTGGACCTAACAACAGGACATGCCATGCTTTCACTCATGGATGGCTTTTCAGGATACAATCAGATAAAGATCGCACCAGAGGATCAACATAAGATAGCCTTCACATGTCCATGGGGCACATACTGCTGGAATGTAATGCCTTTCGGTCTCAAGAATGCAGGAGCAACCTATCAATGAGCAATGACTACCATCTTCCATGACATGATGCATACCATAATGGAAGATTATGTTGATGACTTACTAGCAAAATCACTCACCAGAGAAGGTCATCTAGACATATTAGATAAAATTTTTGATAGACTGGAACAATATCATGTTCAACTTAACCCAAAGAAATGTGTCTTTGGAGTAACCTTAGGGAAGCTTATAGGATACATTGTCTCAAGTAAAGGCATTGAGGTTGATCCAGCAAAGGTCAAAGCAATCATGGACATGCCACCACCAAAGAACATCAGTCAGCTTAGGACATTACAAGGATGGCTCCAATCCATCCAAAGATTCATTGCACAACTGGCAGATAAATGTCACCCATTCACACACCTTCTATACAAGAACATCCACTTTCAATGGGATGCCAGATGCCAGCAAGCATTCCAGATGCTTAAAGACAATCTCATTAATACACCATTGCCGATCCCACCAGATCCAAGCAGACCATTACTACTCTATATCTCAGCAACAGATACAGCATTGGGTGTACTACTAGCACAACATAATACAGAAGGGAAAGAGTGTGTTGTTTACTACATCTCTCGCACACTGGTTGGCTATGAACTCAATTGCAAACCTATTGAGCGAGCTTGCCTAGCAGTAATCTTGGCGACCACTAAACTGAGGCACTATCTGTTAACACACAAAGTACAACTCATTGCGAAGATCAACCCACTCAAATACTTAGTAAAGCAGCATTGACAGGCCACTTGGCCAAATGGGTGATGATTCTCAGTGAATTTGATATTGAGTATGTGGACCTTAAGGCTATCAAGGGTCAAGTTATTGCAGATCAGTTGGTTGATGCACCACTCATAGGCCACTAATACATTTAGCCTAAGATTCTGACGGAGAAGGTATATTGTGGTCAAACTTGATTTTTTTTTGAAAAAATGCCCGATTTCGTCAGAATTTCGACGATAATGCAATGACATTAAGGGTTTTTTAGAAAAAGTGCCCGTGTTCGTCAAAATTCTGACGATCGCATGCATTACTTAAAAAAAAAAGAAAAGACCAAAATCCCTCCTCTTTACAAAATGCCGCCTCTCATTTGTCCCGCCTCTGTAGCAATCATTGGTGTGACAAACACAGCCGCAGCGGGGAACGGGGGAACGAAGTGCCACGGGCACAAAGTGCCAAGGCTAGCACATAACCAGCGAGGACGACCGCAAGGGAGCCCAAAATGGGCTGTGTAAATGGCAACGCTCGGGCCTCCGTCAACAGCAATAAGAGCTACGGACGGAGGAAGAAGTCATATTTGAGAAAGAGTTATGGATGCGAGTGCTCTTGAGGAATGGTATTTTTGCGGTGAAATTTTCTTGAACTTGTGCTACAGTTGTATCAACAAAATTCCTTGCTAGTTAGGGTATTAGAACAGAATCAAGAAAATTTTCGGTTCATTTTCGTTACATTATGGTCGGAAAATAAATCTATATCCTGATACAAGATTGTTATCTCCTCCCCCATCACCCCCATTTCTCCCCGTGTAATACTTATCCAGAGAATCCAGATAGAGAGATAGACACGGTGATTGGCCAGGAGCAGGAGATAATATGTAAGTTGGAAAATATCAAGGCCGCAACTAACAATTTCCATGAAAATAACAAGCTTGGAAAGGGAGGATTTGGCGCTGTATACAAGGTAACACAATCCTTAGTGGCCCTCTTTTCTATAGTTCCGGAAATGGTTATAAATTTATAGTCAGATATAAACATAGGATTAATGAGTTTTCCTTAGTGGTCCTCTTTTCTAATCTCGATTAATTTATCAGAACAAGTTTCAAGTAGTATTTTACTCAATTTATAGTTTTGGAATCGGTTATAAATTCATAGTGAGATATAATCATAAGATTATTGTGTTGTCTTTCTGTCAGGGGACAATGCCAAATGGAATACAAATAGCAGTAAAGAGACTTTTCGTTCAATCAATGCAAGGAAAGGAGCAATTTCTAAACGAGGTTAAGCTGGTGACGAAAATACAAGATAAAACAATTTTTTTATATTATATATCTCATCAAGATGAGTATTAGTCATTCTTGTTTAGGTATGGAAATATTTTGTGAGAGGAAATATTGTGGATGTGATTGACAAAGCAATAGTAGAAAGCATATCCAATGAGTAAGTTTTAAGATGCATTCATGTGGGCCTTTTATGTGCGCAAGTAGATGCATTAATTCAGCTATCAATGATTGATGTACATGCAATGCTTTTAAACTCTCCAACCTCTAGAATTATAGGCACAAATTCAACTACTTCACCGATCACTCATTCAATCCATCCATCTATTAATGATGAAACTGTAACAGATTTAATTCCTAGATAATCTTGTTTATTCTTTGCACATTAGAATAATAATAAATTTAATATCAAGTAGGTAGTGTTTTTTACAATTTTAATTATGTAATACTTTATCATTATATATTAGTGATTCATATGAACTCACACTTCATGATTAGTATGTAATATCTCCAATTAGAATATTAAGTAATATTTCACTAAATTTCTCACCTCAAAAATTTCTCCACCTTAATGATAGTTAATGTTAAGGATTGAATGAAACAAACTCTTGTTCATGTATCACCTTCTTAGCCTCCTATGGAAGTCATTCTTTGTGTGGTCTACCATGACCATAATCAGGGTCTTAATAAATGTATTAGATACTCTCTATTATCAATAAGAGAGTTATCATAATATAGTCACGGCAAGTGGTTACAAATAAGATTAGTGGGTCCATAGTTCCCACTTGGTTTGTACTTAGAAACATTATCATTTCTTAGTTGTATGGAAACTACAAATTCATGCATCTAGCCAACAATACACACTAGCTATTATATGATTCCACTAATGAGAAAAGCCTAGTCAATCTTATAGTTTGTGGAATTAGTCATGTCCCTCATATAGAATATCTATATATGGAGTATTCTTGCCTATAGATTACCTATTATTTTGCTTAATAATGCGATTATTTCACATACATCATAAAAGTGCCCTTCTAATATGTTTGTGCATCAATCTTGAAACCATATTTTTATTAACCAACCAATGATAAGAATTGTCTTAAACATGCCTCTATATTTGAATCCCACTAGCTTTGATAATCAACCATAATAACCTTAACAATGCATCGATGGCAACAATGCCTAATAAATCATCAATTGTCTTAGGTGAATCTAGCCAAAGCCAACCCATCAAATCCACTAATCTCCCTTGCATCCCAATCATAAAATTTTATGGTTGTTGGAACAAGCTTGGGAGATTTAGTTCTTTCTTTGAAAATCAACATACCCTATTTTGGTTTCCCAAATATTTACTAAATAACTTTGAAGATAAATTGGGAAGAGAATCCATCATATAGATATTTCTTTTCAATAGCCTTAGAGGACATTGTTTTGTCTATCATTTATTATAATAGCTAATACCCAATTTTTTTATAAGATAACAAGCAAAACCTCCTCTTCACAAACTATGTTTTCCTTAATAATCCAAGAATGAAAAAAGGAACCCACATAAAAATTACTTACTCCCTACCATGAAGGCAAAAGAACATCCAATTTACAGATAGATGTACTAAAAGGAAAGAAATATCACCTCAAAATCTGTCTTGAACTTATACATTGAATCTATACACACGAGAATCCCCTTAATAACTCTCTCACAACTTTCAATGCTAGAAGAATGAGTGTTTTCACAAGACTTTCATACTATGATATTTATATCAAGATTCACTTGCATAGTTTTAGAGTCAAGTTGACCCATTCTCATGAGTAGTTTACATGAACCCCTCATAAGAATGGATCACTTAGTACTCATTTCATCAAAGTGATGCTCATAGTATTATTGAAAAATTGTATTATTGTTCCAAATTTTGTGGATATTTAGGAGACACAAATAAAATATAAATGTAATCATTCCATATTTTTGTAGGAGATATTGGAATGAGACTAATAGAAAGAGTAGTAAACATGAGTCACAATGAGCACTTTAGAATAAATCTATACATTATATCTGTAGAGTAGCTTGGAAAAATAGAAGCGTAATTTATTTTCCAATATTCAAGATTATTACTTGGGAAAGAATCTTGAAAAAGGATTGAAAAGATTCCTTGAGCTAACATTGTCTCACTTATCCAAAATTATGAGGAAGGATTCATTAATGAAATGTTCATTAACAAGATGGAGAGAATAATAATTAGGAAGAGATAGATTTCACATGCTACTAGGTGACTAGATTGGAGAGAAACTAGAGGCAAATAATTTAGCTTGGCCATGACACAAAGTCTTAGAATGGATGCCAACCTTGGTGAATGGAATGAAAATCCCAAACAATTAATGAGTGGTGAGACAAGTAGAGGCATCTATAAATTTTGTTTTGAATATATATAAAATAAAGAAAAAATGGGACTAAAACCAAGGGAAATGCACATGGAAAGGATATGATGAAAATCAAAATAAATAGTTTGAAGATAATATTAGTTACCTAAAGGATATTCCACTTGATTATTTGGTATATCATAACTATTTTGACAAATTTTGAAACCATTAGAGGTACCTTTTACTTCTGTAGATGAGGCATTCATTCATGTTGAAGTTGTGATAGCTTATTTGCCTCTTTATAGACAACAAATTATCCATACGAATTATCATGTATACTTGTAACCTCCATCCCAAACCACCTATTTCACTCTTCTTCCTTTGTGTACCTCTTTTATTCTTCCATTACCTCTTCGCTTACCTAGATTCAATCCAAAACATAGTGTATATAGCATAAAAATATTTCATATTTGATTAATATTATCCACAACATATCGAAAAGACAAATACCACACTTACTGTGTCATCAACCAAAAATAATTTACTTACATATTCAAAGAGTTCAATAATGGAGAAACATCCATGCGGTGCTCTACACATGTCCTTGAAGGTTCAAGAAATACTTATTCTCTATTGGTCCAAACTTTAAATCACTTTCCATGCATGAAAATAATTTCAACCATACACAATTTCGCACCCAATAGATTCTCTCAAACTAGTCTACTATCTTAACATAGGGTCAAGGAAAAGCGAGCCAAAATAGGAATCCAAGTGTCTTAAAATCCTTCAAGACCATAGTGGTGAGGATTGAATTTCTTTCTTTAGTGGTATCTTTCTGTAGATTAATTAGTTGGGGATTCTATTAGGACCTTTTCCTAATTAAAAAAAATATATAAAGATTACATCCCTAAATATTGCATTCATAATAGAATAAATTTCTGCAATATTGAGACTATATTCATAATAGATTTATAGTGATGAATAAAGAAATATTTAAGATTATCAAAAAATTGATGTTTTCTTTCTCCCAACCGTCATTGGATATTGGGTGATCTTTGAGGCATTATGTCAAATAGTTCATGTGCCTTATCTAAGCTTACATATTTTGCATGCATGTGTACCTGGGCAGTTGCACTATAACGTCTATACTCACTAATCACATTTGGTTGGAAGTTTCTAAATCCATTTCAAACACATCTTGTGCATATCCTGCAATCTATACTTCCACATTTTCCAAACATGTCAAACAGAGCATTTCCAACTGTAAGCATCTAATATTAATTGCCCTTACCTTCTGCTTTGATGGAAGCCCATACTCTATTCCAAAGCTCCCATAGGCAGAGAGTACGTTGGCAAATAAAACTGATCGAAATGGAAATCTATTTGTTGCATTGACTGCATTGTGAGGATGCTTATGTATTTCATCGACAGCATAAAGCAGGAAAGGACATGAGAATATCTCCTTGGGGAGGTATTCTATGACAGTTGCGAGGTAGATGAGAGTTTCTTATGCCATTTGCTTTGTCCTATGCAGTCAAACGCGAGAACACTGTTTGAATTCAAATGCTAACGGTGATTGTCTTTTTAACGGAAACAGACGGGAAGGGACGTCAAGGGAAGGAATGGGCCCACAACACACCTAAGTAGTCAAACCTTAGTGTGTGTTGTTTAAGGCTGCCCCATTAAGACATCATAATTGATTGGCTCTTCACTCCTAAGACCTTCAAAAGTCTTTAATGGCTTCATTGAGTCCTTTGGTCTTCCAAATTCACCTGCACCAACTTGAATTCTCCTTCAATGCTTGATTGCCTGTTCACTTGGAATTGAATTGATTTTATAACTAAGAGATCACTTGATTTTATATGTCTTGAAAGCATTTTATCCCGATGGCTTTAAATTAAAGTACTTTCTCTTCTATCTAGTATTGGTGGAGCAGATCCTTTTATGATATGTAAGTTGAGAATATTTTATGAAAGGTCCCTAAATGAATACACTTTAAACTGATTTTAATATACCTTGAAGTGTGCAATATGGAAGGTTTGTATTCTTAATCTCCTGCCCATTTCTTAATTTAAAAGATTATATCTTTATTAAATATCTTTATTAACTTGATTTCTCCATCAATTCTTGATGAATGCTTCATTGCATGTTCACTTGGAATTGAATTGATTTTATAATTAAGAGATCACTTGAATTGTAGGTAAACCCCTTCAAATGATAGGGTAGGCATTTTATTGTGATGGCTTTAAATTAAAGTACTTTCTCTTCTATCTGGTATTGGTGGAGCAGAGGTTGCATTGCATCGTCCTAGGATACATATTTCCACAGATACAACACAAGTTAAATGTATCCCAGGTCAATGCAAAGCAACCTCTGCTCCAGAGATCACCAAAAAATAGAGAAATAACTTTAATTTAATGCCATCAGGATAAAAGTCTTTAATCAAGACAGATAAAATTTGAGTTTGATTGTCATCATTTACTTTGCCAAATTCTTCACACGTAACTCCTGAATCAATTTCCTACTCACAAGAATTTTATTATGTCTCAAATATAGGGAAACAGAAGGCTTCAAATAGAAAACTTGAACATGCAACTAAATCCGTTGACTAACTAGAAGAACAAAATTAAGAAACAGTTTGATCATCTGAGAGATGTTGTAGACTTGCAACTCACTAGCTAAGTTTTTGCAGGTAAGAATTTTTTTTGTTTTGGTTATGGTTGTGGTGTTTATAGGGAGACATTTACAAATTTATATCTATTTTCACTATTTAATGGTTTATGGGTTTGTAATGGTAATTTAATGTTCTTTCATATTTTTGTATATATTCTTTATAATAGCCTATTATATTGATTTGTTCTATTATGCATAATGGTGTGGGTCAGACGGCTTTGCTGTTGGTGCATGAAAGCATTGAACGAGTTCTACTTTTAAAAATTACATGAAACATTTTTAATTTATTTGATTCAGTGTTATTTGCAAAAAATGATTATCAATGATGTTTCCTTTCTCCAAGAATTGTCTAGGATCTTTCCATCAGATAATATGTAACATCGAATGACTAAATCTTTTCATTACAAATGCTTATTTTATTTAATTATTATCTAAGCGTGAATTAAAATTTATATCTGTACGGAAGCAGAACATACAAGTTGAAGAGTCATGTGCAAGCAAATTTCCTAAAAGAAAGCAAGCAGGCAGTATCTTGAATGACATGGAAACAAGCTCATCAGCTGCCTAGAAGAGAGCAATTGGAGAATGGCAGAGGAAAGTGTTTAAGGGTGATAAATAGATAGATAGTATGCAATACAAACAAACAATGTCTGGAGTGTCTGATGTGACGTCTCTAATTTATGTCCGGAGGGTCTAACTGGTTTTGGAGTTCCTGCAAAACCTATTGGGCCACGCTTGGAGGAAATCAATGTGTTCATGCAAGGAGCACCTTTTTTCTATTATGAGAATGATACTTTTGCACCGAGGGATATTTGGAAGTCAATATCCAAAAATTTCTATAGTGTGGAACAAGAGTTGGCGGACTCGAAGTATAATTGTCAGCTTTCAGAAGACCAAGAGGTTATGTACACAATCTATCAATAGAAGAGCGATTTCAAGAATTACCTCTCCCCCCCATGACTATTCAGGAAGCACTTCCTCAAACAAGGACTATTGGCCTCCATGGGATCAATGAAAAAAATTAAAGCATAGACTCTAGACGATGTGGTGGTGTCCTTCGTGAAGAACTCTACACTATAATTGAAAATTCACAAGGGAAACTACAAGATAGTGAAGAGAAATACAATCTTGAAAAGTGGGAACAATGGATCTTGGTTTGGGTGGGGCCAAGTCAGGTGGCTCCTCTAGAGGTTGACGAGATAGAAATCATATTAGGATTTGAAAAAGATCACACTCGTGGAACTTCGTGTGCGAGTGATCGATTGTGGTGTTTGGGTAATGCATTCCAAATAGATACAGTTATCATATAAGCCAAGCAAGTTACTCTGTATGTACAGGTACATCGACTCACACACACCTAGACTATCAACAGATACTCTGATCAAGTATCTTCGGGTCTCAACAGGTACTCGATCATGGTAATCCTAGACTACATCAGGCATTTATCACAATGACCTAGTCTCAACGGGGCTGTTGTGATTCATCACAACCATCCATCCCACACACACACTATCAATTGATCAACCAATCCAAACACAATCTAATGGACAATTACATCAATTGTTTACATCTCAATGAGTATTTTGCTTCATATACCTTGACTTCATCGGACAATTACATCAATTGTCTAAGTCACATCAAGTCACCTTGATTCACTTACTCAAGCTTTATCCTGTCCAAGAGACCAACTGACATCAACTGTCATGCTTTGACTTGACCGGGGCAATTAAACCGATTGCACCAGATTGTCCAACCAATTTTGATCAATTGTATAGCATCAATCCAAACCACACACTACATATTCTCTGTATCTCTTGCATGACCTTAGGGTACTTGCTGTCTTGTTGTTTCTTCGTATTCACTCCATTTTCTCCCATTCTTTCATCATTAGTTCTAATTTCTTCTATTCTACCTCCCCTCCACTTTTCATTCTTTTTCGAGAGATCGTCCGATTTTTCAAAAACATTCGACCCATCTCTCGAGGGGGCATACCACCCATTAAATTAACATTTTATGCGACATTTCTTCACACCTATTTTTCTTTCTTTGAAACGATGCAATAAACTGCACCGTCTCAAAGAGGGGCAAATGTAGTCACATAAATCTGTCCATTTTAATTAAATGAATATTTGCTATTTATTTGATTAAAAATGCACCAGCCATCAGTTAATTAAATTAACATTTAATTAATTCATCTTCAAACATTCTTCTATTAATTAAATAAATTATTTAATTTATTTTAATTAATTCATTATACCAAATTCACACTCAATTAAATGAATAAATCATATTTATTCAATTTAATCCCCTTTCCTCTTTTAAATAAATTAAATAAAACATTTATTTAAAATCATAAATCCCCCCCAACTTGCATTTTCCTACAAACGCAAGTTGCAACCACAAGTTGAAATAAACTAATTTTATTTTAATTAAAATCCTATTTTCCCTCACCCACCAAATCCACTTGCAAACCTAACCCCCTTCTAGATTCTTCTAAACCCTTCCTAATTAACCTAATCCATCCTCTAAATATTGTCACATTCCTAAGCAAATTGGAGTCACTTCTCAAAGACTCCAAAGTCTTTGAAAAGCAATTAATGCTTTGTGTGTTCAACAAATTAACCTCTAAAATCTTCCAAACCACTTATGGCTCTTACATGACCATTAATGGTTAATTTCACTTGCACCCATGGTTAAGGACTTTGACCCCTAACTTAACCCTCATGTAACCCATGTGTCTCCTCAAGCATTTATTTCTTTGACCATGGTTATCCCTTTAACCCTTGCACAAGAGTTACCCCTTGGATAAAAGCTTTATCCAATGGATAACTCTAACCTAACCTTAACCTTACCTCCCAAGTTAACCCTCAGGTCATGTCAAGCATTTAATGCTTCTTCCCTCTCCTCTCAACCTCTCTCATGTTAACACTTGTCATCTTGGGATTGGGTTGAAAGCCCTCACATGGATCATGAGCCATTCAATCCTGACCCTTGTTGAGATTACTCAATCTCAACCATCCATTGCTCCATTTTTCCTATAAATAGAGCCCATTTCTTCATAATCCACATCCTAAAAACTTGCATGCATCTAGCTTATAGTAAAATCTAGAGAGTATTTAGCATAATTCACTTTGGTCTAAAATTAATCTTAGTTAGTTACATAATATCTCATTTATTAGCTTGTTCATGTTTGCATTTTCATGAGCATTTACTTCATACTCTTGAATCACCATAAGACATCCAAAAATAGTGCAAAAAGCTACTGAGAGCTACACTCATTTGGGAACTTGGAGAGGAGAGGAACAAGGGAGAGCTAATGGCGTAGGGAGCATCATGAATCAAGTCTTAATGTTTATTCATTTTTATCTCTAATATGCTTCTATGCTTAATCTTTCTTGATAATGCTTTTTAATGGTTTAGTTTTATGTTGATTTGACTAACCCCCGGACTAACCATTTTATGGCGTTACAGTTATCTTGTGAGTCTCATCTCACCATGGTTTTTACCTATTTGGGTTTCCACATCAAAAAATATTTGTGTCAAGTATTGAATGGTTTTGTGGATATGAGTTTATCTTATGAGTTTTTATCTTGACAAGTGGTATTTCATTGATAAGTTTACTTTGAGAGATTTAATTTGAGTTTGGGAAAGTTTGTATCAGTTTTTCAGTTTAGGGTAAAGGGCCTAATTTTATGATGTATGAACTGATGAAATATGACTTTATATTTAATTAAATTCTTAAAGGAAAATTATAAATGCAAGATGCAAGACACTAAGGTGGGTGCTAAACTAACTGTGAAATTGTACCACCCTAACAAGGGTGTACAATTTACGACACTGCATTTAGCCCCCACTTTAGTGGTCATATGATATACCATGCATATGCAAGCTAAAGTACAAAAAAGTAAACATTCATGAAAAAGGATATATCCACAAGTTGTCAGATGAAGCCCCTAGCGGTATTTGCAGTACACAGTTATGATCCGCACCCTACAATAACACATGCTAGATAAAATCAAAAAATTACCTAAATGCTTACTAAGGAAGGTGATGAAATTCAAGGGTAGTTATATGCCCCCCCAGTTTTGGCTTGCTAATTTTAGTGAGTTGAAATAGGGTATCATGTTGACCACATCGAATTGTGAAAGAAGATTGATGACAAATGCTCACAAGAAGATTTGATACAAGATCCAAAACTAATGGAGAATCATTTGGTAGGAAAGAGAATTAAGCCTCAATTCCAACACAACAAAGAGTGTGAGAATTTGAGAGCTCTCTAACACAAGATGAAAGATCTAAATGGAAAACAAATGCAAAGAGAAGGAAGAACAAATAGAAAAGCACGAATATGCACTTTGGTGATCCATGAGAAGAGAAAATGAACCACAGACATCTCACCCCTAAAAATAGGTGATCCATGGAGAGAAGGAAATGGAAAACTAGCCCCCAGAGTTTGTCTGGGTGATCCATGTAAGGGAGGAGAGTGAGAACATTGTTAGTTACACTCTACCTCGTGCATGTGTGTGCAAGTATAATAAGGATACCTACCTTCGACACCAATAAGATATCCATCATACAACAATGCCATAAATCCAAGCAAGAGAGGGAATACTCTTCAAGAAAGGATAAGATAGTTGAAAATAGATATCTTTCTATATAAGTGTAAAGGAGATCCTTGGAGGAGAAGAAACCTTTGTTTAAAAGACACATACCTTCAAGAGGAGTTGTCTTAGACAAATATAACATCTTCTATATTTAATGAATGCAAGAGATTTAAAAGAGTAGAGGATTGAGATGACATCAAAGAGAGATTATTTATAACAACACTCTTCTAAAAGAAGGCAAGAGATCCTCATAAGGGATATGCACGTGCACAAAGTAGAATGGTTTATTATAAAATATACTACTTAATGAAGAAAAGAAATCAATGAATGATCAAAAAAATTCCAACACCAAGGAGGAGGTCCCAATTAAGGATATGTACTTAAGATACCCATTAGGGATGCTTGTTTCAATATGAGAGAAGGAATTCAAGTATAAATACACCTCTACAATCAATAATAAATCCTATTAGAAGACACTACTTCACAAAGAGGAAATTTCAATCTTAAGAAGGAGAGATGTTTTGAAATCACTCTTTCCCCCCATATATATAGGGAGAAGAGATGAGATAGAAATAGGCTATTATGTTGCTTCCAAAATTATTATTGCACATGAAATTGTACCATCATGAATGACAATGAGCTCCTAGTAAATGAGATACCAATGTCACATAATGATAAGCAACATAATAGCTATTAATGTTATTTAAAGATATGATAGATTGAATGAGGTATTTGAATATAGCATTCACATTAAGAGATGGTCTTTTAGATTCTTTGGTGGGCTTAGAAAGATTATATCCAAGTACAAATGAAGCTTCATGTGTATTATGTTCTAAAGGAACTTTAATTCCTTTCTCATTTGCACCACAACCATTGCCATCATATCCACTCCTAGCTAGAATTTGAAAACTAGGACCATAAAGGGATGCCAAATCAGAAAGAGGTGGTGATGCCCCATAGGTCTTAGTGTTATATGAATTAAAAGAAGGATTTAAAGAATCATTTGAATTATAAGTAGCCGAAAAGTGGTTACTTAGTTGTTTAGACAAAGTAGGTTTCTCTTTAGGTTCCTCCTTAGATTTTTCCTTCTCGGTCTTAGATTCATTACAAGGTACCCTTTATTCTCCTATAAAAGTAGGGGTAAAGTATAGAGATCCCCAATCATCATTTGTGAGCACTTCTTTGGGAGAAAAGATATCCTTGGGAGGAGATTCAATTAAGTAGAAGAATCAAGAGTACTAGAAGGAACAACATCATTAAAGGAAATATATGTATTTGAAGAAGTAGAAGGATTGGAAAAAGAATGGGAAGTTGTTGAACAAGAAGATCCAGATTTTAATTGTTCTTGAAGTTTGGTATCAGCTAATAAGGTGTATGTCGTATTGTTATAAATGAATTTGACTTGCCTATGCAAAGTTGAGGGGACAACTTGCATGCTATGAATCCAAGGTCTCCCTAATAGAAGTTTATATGTCAAATTACCAAGCATAACATGAATAGGTGTAGGTAACACAATGGGACCTACCCTAACAGGAAAGGTTCTGAAACCTAGACATTGTTTAGCCACATTATTAAAGCCTTGAATAGTAAGAGAAGAAGGTTTGATGAGAGAATTATCCACATTAATCTTATCCAATAAGTCCACACCACAAACATTTAGGCCAGATCCATTGTCCACAAGGGTTCATCTTATAGTACTATAATGGATAATAACCACAATCATAAGAGGATCATATTGATTTTGGATTTCAGGAGAAGGTAACTCATCTTGTGTGAATACAATTTGAGCTTTGGATTTGTTTGTAGGATAAATAAAAGCATACATGTTATTAGGTGTCACTACTGGTGGGACATCTAAGTTTCTCAAAGTGTCTTGTAACATCCCATGATAAGAAGGTGAGGTTTGAACCAAATCCCAAATAGAAATCTTAGCAGGAGTGGCCTTAAGTTGTTCAATGAGATCATACTCCTTGCTAATATTTGATATACGAGGTTCTTGTGGAAGAATAGGTTGAGAGGAAGAAAGTGAATTTGGGATAACTAGAGGAGGACTAGATTTCTTATTATTTCTTGTGTTGTAGGTATGAGTGACCATATGCTAACTCTCTTTAGTAATTTTCTTAGCATATACATAAGGGCTCTTAGTAGGATAACCTCCTTGCACAATAATAATAGGTTTCTTAGGAGTGCAAAAAGAATCATCGGTATAACCACCTTGAACCACTAAGATAGGCTTACATGGGGAATTTTGAGAAGGAAAAGCACCTTGAACTATGAAGAGGGGTTTATTAGGTGTTTCATTCACATGTATCAAATTGATTGAATGTTGTTTAGGAATATCAAAGGTTTCCTTAGAAGTAGCCTACACAAGATTGTTGGAAGAATTGTTGATAATCTCTCCTTGCACTAAAATGTTATCACATATAAGATCAATTTTAGGAGAGATACTAGGAGTAGGAATTAATGTTTTAGGAGGAAAAGTATTAGTAGGAAAGGTCATATCATCCTCAATCACCAAAGGATCCACATGGGGAATAAATTCTCTAGGAGAAGGATCAACATTACTCTTTAAAGTCTCACCTTTGAGAGGGAGACCTTTGAAAAAGATGTTAACCATCTTTTCTTGAAATAGGGTATCCTTATGAGTAGAACCAGGTTGAGGAGAGGGAAATTATTTACCTTTAGAGAAAAAATGATTGAGATTAATGGAAGGTAAGATGCTATCAAGAGAGTTATCAATCATGATTTTATCCCCTTTGGCTAGGGCTCTCTCATGGTAGAGAGAATAATCAACTCCTTCTAATGGCTCATCCTAAATAGTGAGATCATTAGGAAAATTATTAGAAATATCTTGCACAAAGATGTCCTTATTTCTATTGCCAATTTTGGGAGAAGGGATAACATTGTTCATTAATTCTTTATCCTTAGGAAGGAGAAAATCACTACATCTATTTAAATCATCCTCTTTCCTCAAAATGTCTTCAATAGGATCTTTAGGGGAGAGAGAATTAAGGAAATTTATTATGATTTCATCTTCTTTCTCTAAGACATCTTTAGGGGTAAGGAAAACTTTAGGAGAAGGGAAAGCATTTCTCATTAATGCATTATCTCTAGCAGGGATTTTGTTGGAATAAAAAGAGGAAATGCCATCACTAGGAAAAGTAGGGACAATACCATCTTCTTGCACAAAATGATACTCATGAGGGGAGTATTCTTTAGGAGGGAGACACACATCTTTCTCCAAATATTCATTCTTAGGAAGGAGATCTTTGGAAGAAGTTATTATAACCTCTTGTTGTACTAGAATGCCCCCATTGGTAAGACCAAATTTAGGAGAAGATAAGTCAATGTCCCTTAATACCTTTTCACTTAGAGAGGCATCATGTAAAGAAGGTAAAGTAACACTAAGAAAGGTGTTTATGATATCATCCTGTAGCATTGTAAATTGTATGCACTTGCTAAAGCAGTACAATTTCACACCTAGTTTAGCAACCGCCTTGGCGCATTTTGCATTTTGCATTGCATTTCCCCTTTAGCACTTAATTAATTAAATTAATTAGGTCTAAGGTTCTATTTTATCATCTCCCATATCATAAAGTTGGGCCCTTTTCATTAAAGTGTGCCCCTTTCATTTTATTCTTCCAATACATCATTTAATCAAAAACCCTAATTAGGTCCTATTTTGAACTTGGGGGCTTGATTTCGGGGGTCAAAACATCTCGAAATCAGCTGTAACTTCGAGATTCTCTCTAAAATCATCATATCCAACGGCCCTAAAAATTTGGTGAAAAGTTGTCGGGACCATGGTGCCCGGAGAGGACCATGGCGCCCGGAGTGCACATGGTCCCAGACATTTTTCCCGAAATTTTAGGAGCGCAATCCAATCATAAAATAAATCTTAACCCCAAGAAATTGGTGGGAGATTCAATCTCTAGGTCGGCCAAAAGTGAAATTAAGACCTAGGGTTTCATATATAAGAGCTCTCTTTCTTCATTTGAAAGGATCAGAAATTTTGGTTTTAAGGGACCTTCTATGCAGAGAAAGAGAAGATCTTTGAAGACTTCAACAACATTCAACATCCATCCATCAAGCATTCATCAACTTCATTCATCCATTTAGGGCTTTGAAGACATTGAAGAGCAATAGGGGATCACCGACTGAAGATTGGCTTGTACCCCTCCCTTGGGGTTGGGTATGATTTCATGTTGTTTTCATGTCTTTGCATAAGCCTCATTATATAATTTGTATTCATGCTTTAGATCACTTTGCATCTTGATTTGGAGCATTTACATTATCATTTACAAGCAATTAGGGTTTACTTTCTAGGTTGCTCTAGTTTGCTTACTTTCATTTTAGGATCTTGCACACACACAAGGTCTGCACACACTACTTTTACAATACAACTTGGCTATTCATGGAGGTGGAAATCACCAAAGCGGGGGTTTGACTAAGGCAAAACCCTATATAGCCGCCCACCATACCTTTTCAGATTTAAGTGCAGGTTTCAGGATTCAGACGACGCCGCAAGTTGCAGATCCGACGGAAGCAGACGGAGACTGAACTTCACACCAAATTGCAGAGCAAAAGACCAGGACAGGGGCGTGGGGCACCCTGGTCCTTCTAGGACAGGGGCGCTGGGCGCCCTGGTCCTTCTGTCAGACAGCAGTTTCAGCATTTTTCTAACAGCTTTTCAGGTTGCAAAACAACAGTTTCAGGTGCAGAATCAGAACAGTGGCGCCCACGGCCCCATCCCGAACATTTCCACTTAGATTTTAACCCCAGGTACACATCTGCATTCCCCTTTTATCCTTGTGTTTACAACTTTTCATCACTTAATCTCAATCTTGCAATCTTGTTACTAGTTCATACTTGCACTTTAGGGTTAATAGTTGAACTTGCATCATTCTATCTATCATTTGCAACAAAGGAATAGAAATCCTAATAGGTAGCCCGTGGCTCTCTCTTCCACAAAAAGAAGTAGCCAACTATGTGATACCTCTAGGCTCTTTTGTATTCCACAAGTGTGTGATTGAAAGTGAGATTAGGGCATGTTTGCTTAGTGTCACTTTTTCCCCTACACACATCCTCTTCATATAAGATAGCTAGATGGGAAGGGCACATTTTAGGAGAATTGTCAAGCTCACTCTTCAAATCTTCATCCTTAGAGTATGGGAGAGTTTTGAAGGGATTGGTAACAACTCTTTTAGGAACTAAAATGTTGTCATAGATAGGAAGAGGTTATTTAGGAGATGGTAAAATTGAAACAAGGGAAGCTAACCCTTTATCACATTAATGAAATGAATGCATCATGACAAAAAATTTCCTCATTCAAATGATAACATATGCAAAAATAGAAATGTTCAATTTTAACCAATGAAATCACTCTAAATGTTGATTTAGAAAATGAAATTTATAAGTGAAATTTATTCCTAAATCATATCTGAAATTAATGATCCAAATTAAGCTATCCACAAGTTCAATTTTGAATTGAAAAATTAGGGTTTTAACAAAATTAACCTCTAATTTTTTTGAAATTTGCAAGGAATTGAAACTTGTAAATGTAAATTTGAATTTGAAATAGAAAAAACACTCAGATATGAGAACATAAATCACAATTAAAGAAGGTTGGATTCATGTCGGGTTCACCAAAATGTGGTGGCGGGAAAAGCGAGATCGGGTGACTAGGACCTAATCCTACTTTTGCCAATACATTAGGAATATGAAAGAGCCTAGGGAGATAGATAAATTTGGCTATTTATTTTGAGAAAGAGAGAGCCAAGGATTATCTCTTAGGGTTTCTATTTGTCTTGTTGCAAATGATGAGAAAAACTAGTGTTTGAATGATCAACTAGACTAGGAGATAAAGAATGAAGCATAAATGAACTCAGAGTTGCAAAAACTTGTAGATCTAAAACTGAGATACTGAAAACATGAAAGGGGGAGGATTGTGGATGTGTACCCGATGCTGCAAATTGAACAAAACTGACCTGGACCAAGGTGCCATGCCACTGTCCTATTTCTGCAAAGAGGAGGCTGCAATTGAGAAACTACAAATCTGAGATCCTTAAGCTGCAACCTACTAAAAATCACTTAAAAGAAGGAGGACCATGGTGCCATGCCACTATCCTGGGAAGGACCAGGGCACCATGCCCTTGTCCTAGGTAGATTAGGGTAGGTTTGATGATTTTGGGTGGTTCCTATGCCTTTTGCTGAGCTGAAGGTGCCTCCGAGTACCTGTTTCTACACCTGCAACTAAAAAGGGAAGGTTTGGGTGGCTATATAGGGTTTTTCCTTAGTCAAAACCCTGTTTTGGTGATTTCCACCTCTACAAATGCCTATAATGTACTAAAAATGTGTGTGCTAGAACCTTGTGTGTATGCAAGATCCTAAAATGAAAGTAAACAATCTAGAGCAACCCTAAAGAGTAAACCTTAATTGCTTAAAATTGATAGAGTAAATTCTCTAAATAAAATATGCAAAGTGATATAAAGCATGAATTTAATTATGAAAATTGATGTAAAGAAGCTCATACAAAGACATGAAAATAATATGAAATCATACCAATCCCCAAGAGAGAGGTATTGCCACTAAATCTCCTATTATTCTTCAATGTCTTCAAGGCTCCTAATTGATAATGAATGCTTGAAAAATGCTTGATGAATGTTGTTTAATGTTGTTGAAGACTCCACATAGGCTTCTCTTTCACTACATAGAAGGCTCTTTATTCTCCAAAAACATGTTCTTAGATTCCTAGGAAGATCCCTCCATCTCGTTCTTCGTCCCCTTCAAATGAAGAAAGAGATCTCTTATGTATGAAACCCTAGATCTTAATTTTTCCTTTAGGAAAACCTAGGAATTGAATTTTACACCAATATTTTGGGGTTAAGTATTATAATATCATAGGATTATGCTCCTGAAATTTTGAGAAAAAAGTCGAGGACCATGTGCATTCCCGCCACGGTCCGACCAACTTTTCAACAAATTTTCAGGGCCATTAGATATGGTGATATTAGAGCAAATACCAAAGTTACATCTGATTTTGAGGTGTTCGAGTCTTAAAGGTCCAGATAGGACATAATTAGGGTTTATGATTAAATGATTTATTCAAGGAATAAAATAAAAAGGGGCACACTTAGGGTAAAGGGCCCAATTTTATGATGTAAGAAGTGATGAAATATGACTTTAGATTTAATTAAATTAATTAATTAAATGCTTAAAGGGAAATTATAAATGCAAGATGTAAGACACACTAAGGCGGATCCTAACCTAAGTGTGAAATTGTACCACCCTAGCAAGGGTGTACAATTTATGACACTACAATAACTAATGTGATTTAATTAACTCTAATTAAACACAACAGGATATAATTCCACTTAACACATAAGAAATTGTATAACATGCTAGCACATATGAAATGTAAATCTATTCAATTTACACAAAAGAATCCAAGACAAACAATATAGTAATAAAACATGCTTGTCAAGAATGAAGTAATGTAGATCAAACAATATAACATTATTTGATCCTACATACTTTAATGAAGACATGCTAACATATTACCCAATTTTGAAGAAAAAGATATAGAGAGAGAATAAAAAGTAGACTAGAAAGAGGGACAGAGAGAGAGAGAGAGAGCTAGGAATAGTATCTATGAAGGTGCATAGCATTTATGGGTTCCTTGAGAGGCATACCTTCGACATCTGCTATCCTGTAAGTGTTAGACAGTTCAGGTAACCGAAAGACAACTGAGAGAGGGGGTGAATCAGTTGTCACATTGTAAAGCGGAAAATCGAACCCTAGGTCTTCCCCCACTCCATGGAGAGAGAAAGGAGGTCACTAGGGTTGATGGTTTTCACTTGGGAGAGACTTTACATTCAAAAGAGGGGTTGAAACCCACAAGATCCAATCCCACACAATGTAAGACTGGATTCTAAATGAGTTTCAAGGGTTGTGACAGCAAGGATACCCTCTTTTGTAAAGAATGTAGATAGAAGGATTGAACTAGGAATGCATGTAAAGTAAGAAAGATTCACTTGTAGACGGAGATAGGGACACGGGATGAAGCTACGGACCTAAAATTAGCAGTAAAATGTCAAGACGATGCTGTCCTACAAATTTGAGCGAAAGTTGACAGGACGATGGCGCCCGGAGTGCACACGGTCCTCTGAAAAATCCGTGAAACGAAGGGGGATCTGTTCGTCTCTACACAAGGGTTCCAGATCTTCAATTACAGCCGCGTACCTGCAACCTACGCACAGAAAAGAGAGGACGATTGGGGGGTTAGGGATGAGGGGTTTGCCTTCAGGTCAAACCCCAGTTTTGGAATTAACCAAGAAATGAGAATGCTGTAAATGTAAGTGTTTGTAATGTAATCAAGTACTGATACCTTGTTGTAAGAATGTTTGTATTCTTACATGCGAAGGTGTAATGATGTTGTATGTTGTATGTTGTAGGTGATCTCCTCTTCAATGGTTGAATCCTTGTCTTGAATGCAACACTTAGCCTTGAATGGAGACTTAGAATGCTCAATTGCTTGAAGGAATGCTTGAATGCTTGAATATTTGAATGTTTGAATATCGCTTCCGCCTCATGCACACATATGTCCTTTTTTTCTCCTTTTTTGGGAGAGGAAATGTAGTTTATATACTTGTCAATTAGGGTTAGGAGACTGATTTTTCCGACCTTAGGCCAACCTAGGAACATTATTTTCCAAATTGCAAACTTAAAGACCCGATGCCCAACAAGAGATCGGGCCCAAAATAGGGCTAGGGACCAGGGCGCTGGGCGCCATGGTCCTGAGGGACCAGGGCACTAGGTGCCATGGTCCTGAAGGACCAGAGCATTGGGCACCATGGTCCCACCTCCCGGGACAACAGGGTGCAAGGAGGATCAGACCAAGGTGCAGAAATATGCAGTTTTTGATGTCGTAAACAGGTTTCGGGGTCTCCATTCAGGTTCAACGTTGCGCCGCCATCGTGAAGACCCAAATGCAGTTGAAATTGCAAGTGTTGCAATTTTAGGATTTGCTTGTTCCATTTGACTCACAGTCAGTTGATAATTGTGAAGAGTTGCACACAACTGTTGGAAAGAAGTAAACTCAGAAAATAGAAGTTTTTCTCTAATATCTTTTTGTCAATTAGAAATAAAGATTCTTTGAATATCATTGTCAGGTACTAGAAAAGAAATTTGAGCATACAAATGCTTATATCTACCAATGAAATCAGTCACTTTTTCTTTAACACCTTGTTTACAATGCATTAAATCAATCAAAGTAACTTTAGGACCTATATTGTTTTGAAATTGTTGAATAAAAACATTTGCAAGTTGTTGAAAAGAAGTAATAGAATAGAAAGGCAACAAGCAATACCATTGTAGAGCCTTATCTCTTAATGTTCTAGTAAACAGTTTTGCAAGCAACCTTTGGTCATGAGCAAAATTGGTACATATTGTTTGAAATGTCTTAACATGTGTTAGAGGATTACCTTTACCATTATAAAGCTCCAACTGCGGGATTTCAACATGTTTAGGGGGATAGCTCGATCAATGTCAAGAGAAAGTGGGCTCGCAACATCAAATGTGGGCACACTAAACTTAGATTGATTCATAGAGGCAATTTGTTGCTGTAAAGAAGAGACAGTTTGTGCAAGATTGTTAATGGTCGCTTCAGTCGAAGAGTTCATATTAGACGTGTTAGATTGTGATGGAGGTATTATGTTACTGAAAGAAGGTATTGATTGAGAGTAAGGTGGTGGGACACTATGATAGTTAGTCATAGGAGATGATTGGAAAGGAGGAACACTACAAGGAGGAATGGAAGGGTTAAATGAATTGCCCCCTTGCACCAGGTTCATTTGTGGAGATGTAATAGGAACACTCATTGAAGGAATGAATGAAGAAGTCGGATTGAATGAAGGAAGAGGGTTGATTGAAGAAGAAGGATTGCCCCCATGACTGGTGATCATAGGTGGAATGTCTTGTATCGAAGTAGTCATTATGTTTGATGTAAAAGTAGGTATACTAGCAATAGAAGTTGTTAAAGGAATAGAATGATTGACTTGAGTAAGAGGTTGTGTATAACCTAAAGTTTCAGCACAACTCTTCATAGGCATCACATTCGAATCCACAATGTGTGCAATACTACGTAAAATATCAATTCCATTCTTATCACTTTGAACCATACGTTTTAGACCCTCAATTAATGAAAGAGCTTGGCTATCGGGGTATTCTTGAGACATCCATCGCTGAAAATCATCAAATTGGTTATCCAATTTTGAAAGTTGTTCTACAGGAACTTCATGGAGAGCTTCTTCGTCATTAAGAGGATTAGAGGAATTACCCATGTCCTCGTTAAAAAGGCCATTCAAATTAGGTTCCATCTCCTCGGTAATTAAACCTTGGAAGGACTTAATTGTAAGGCTTCGTCTAACGGGAATAGTGTAAGTAGGGCTTATTGTTGTAAAACTCATGCACTAAAGAGAGAGAGAAGATTTTGAATTTAGAAGTAGCAAATTTCAATAAAATCAGCCAATCTCCTAGATTTAAGCTGTTAAATGCAATCAGGACAATCTCCCGAAGTTTCAGAAAAATTGTCGGGGACCGTGGCGAACGGAGTGCAGACGGTCCTCGCAACTTTTTTCGAAATTTTCAGAGATGAAAGTTATGATGATTTTAAAGCTAATCTGAAAAAATTGAGTGATTTTACGATCTGTAGATAGGCCAAATTAAAGTTGCAACCTCAAAATTGAACCCTACCAAGATTGTTGAAAAATGCAAAATTTGAATTTTGAAAAAGAGAGGGAAACTAAAATTTTGAATTTTAAGATTTTAGAAGGAGTACTGAAAGCAATGCAAGCTTTGAAATTTAAAAGTTGACTCAATTTCATGCAAAATTCAAATTTGAAAGTGGAAATCAAGGTTGTTGTAATTAAGCACTTAATTTCAAAAGTCACAAACTACAAGAATTTGAATAAAGCACTGAAATTTCGAATGAATGCCAACACACTTTTCAGATTTAGGACAGTAAGAAACATAATTTTAACACAAAATTTCAATTTCAACAATTTTTGAATGATTATAAGCCTTTGTCCAAGCAATCACTAGACCAGCTTTGACTTTAATTTTGAAAGTGTTAGAATTGATGAAATCAGCCAAGATTCTGGATTTTAGTAGAAAAATACAGTAAGATCTACTCCCGAAATTTCAGAAAAAATGTCGGGGACGATGGCACTCGGGGTGCACACGGTCCTCGCAACTTTTTTCAAAATTTTCAGGGATGAGAGATATTGTGATTTTGTTGCGGAATCCAAAGTTACAGCCGATTTGGAGGTGTTTTGATCAGTGAAATCATCCATCAAAGGTTGAATCAAGAGAGTTTTAAAAATTAGGGTTTTGACACTTAACCACTTAATTTTCAGAACTAAAGCACAAATATGATTTGACAATTTGCAATAGAAGGGTAGATCTGAAACAAGCATTAACAATTAAACATTTCACAAGCTCAATTACTAAAAAGAAAATTTAGGGTTTTTATGCAATTAACCTCTAAAATTTGCCAAAAGGTCAAACATGGAAATGTAATTAAGGAAGCCAATTTTTTAGATCTAACCATGAATAATCAGAATTAGGATGTTCACGTCGGGTTCACCAAAATGTAAAGCAGAAAATCGAACCCTAGGTGTTCCCCCACTCCATGGAGAGAGAAAGGAGGTCACTAGGGTTGACGGTTTTCACTTGGGAGAGACTTTACATTCAAAAGAGGGGTTGAAACCCACAAGATCCAATCCCACACAATGCAAGATTGGATTCTAAATGAGTTTCAAGGGTTGTGACAGCAAGGATACCCTCTTTTGTAAAGAATGTAGATAGAAGGATTGAACTAGGAATGCATGTAAAGTAAGAAAGCTTCTCTTGTAGATGGAGATAGGGACACGGGATGAAGCTACGGACCTGAAATTAGCAGTAAAATGTTGAGACGATGCTGTCCTGCAAATTTGAGCAAAATTTGATGGGACGATGGCGCCCGGAGTGCACACGGTCCTCCGAAAAATCCGCGAAACGAAGGGGGATCTGTTCGTCTCTGCACAAGGGTTCCAGATCTTCAATTACAGCCGTGTACCTGCAACCTACACATAGAAAAGAGAGGACGATTGGGGGGTTAGGGATGAGGGGTTTGCCTTCAGGTCAAACCCCGGTTTTGGAATTAACCAAGAAATGAGAATGTTGTAAATGTAAGTGTTTGTAATGTAATCAAGTATTGATACCTTGTTGTAAGAATGTTTGTATTCTTACATGCGAAGGTGTAATGATGTTGTATGTTGTATGTTGTAGGTGATCTCCTCTTCAATGGTTGAATCCTTGTCTTGAATGCAACGCTTAGCCTTGAATGGAGACTTAGAATGCTCAATTGCTTGAAGGAATGCTTGAATGCTTGAATATTTGAATGTTTGAATATCGCTTCTGCCTCATGCACACATATGTCCTTTTTTTCTCCTTTTTTGGGAGAGGAAATGTAGTTTATATACTTGTCAATTAGGGTTAGGAGACTGATTTTTCCAACCTTAGGCCGACCTAGGAACATTATTTTCCAAATTGCAAACTTAAAGACCCGATGCCCAACAAGAGACTGGGCCCAAAATAGGGCCAGGGACCAAGGTGCCGGGCGCCATGGTCCTGAGGGACCAGGGCACTAGGTGCCATGGTCCTGAAGAACCAGGGCGCTAGGCGCCATGGTCCCACCTCCCGGGACAGCAGGGTGCAAGGAGGATCAGGCCAAGGTGCAGAAATATGCAGTTTTTGATGTCGTAAACAGGTTTTGGGGTCTCCATTTAGGTTCAACGTTGCGCCGCCATCGTGAAGACCCAAATGCAGTCGAAATTGCAAGTGTCACAATTTTAGGACGCTACACACATATTATAGGAACCATTAGCAATTTAAACTTAAATACCGAAACCCAACACATTAATACCAGAATAGCAGTTAATTATTTAAGCATAAACAATAATCATAGAATAAAAGTCATCCACACAACACCAAGATTTGTACATGGAAAACCCGGTAAAGGGAAAAAACACGGTGGGAAGCCTACCCATAGTCAGATAATACTTCTGCAATAAGTATGTGAATTACAATTGAGGGGCCTGCACTTGCAGGAAGTTCAGTAGCCTAGAGCACACTGCTCATCACAAAAAGGAGTCTCACTGACTATATATAAATCCAATCTACAATTTGGAGAAGTGTTGAACCTCAAAAGATAGCATCTCCTATGCATGAGTATAGTTCCGGTTATGCTCAATACCAAAGGACTAAATCCTCTTACATAAACCCAATTCGATCTCCAATGATCGAACAACTCCTCTACCTGTATGATATTACATTATTTGCACATTACAGTCCTTGACCATGACCTCTTACATATAACCATGATATATTCTACAATGAGATCTTACATCTATTTATACAAACCCTCAACCATAAACAATCAGGTCGGCCACCAGACAATAAATTGATTACATAATTACAAACCATGTCGGCCTTAGACCAAACAAATAATATCAACACATAAGACATCCCAGAAATACATCAATAGGTCCTATCCACACGTTACATTAAATTCAATCCAAAACCTAGATCAACCGGGACCAAGTATAGGTCAACACGCTTCAGCAATGATCTCCAATCGCCAAGTCTCAAACATGATTACCAACAACATCCTAAAACTCCATCAGAAGCTACACCAACATCGCTTATGCAATTCATCAAAGATCTCCAACAAAAGCTCAGCCGGTGAAACCCTCGTCGGAACCAAAAACCAATCTTCTAAGCAAGAAGGATAGTATCCAATCTCCAGACCAAAACTAACTAATTAAATATGAGTATGGGTATCATGAACAAGCCAATTCCATCATCAAATTATACTCGAGCCTACCAGATCATCCTGGATCCAAGTTAACCAGAAACCACTTAACCTACCGGGACCAGAAGGGTGTCGATAAAGCATCCAAACAACTAGTGTTAGCATCAATAAAAAACAACAATGCAACACATAATCAATTCCACCAAATGGTCAACAATCTCCCCCTTTGGCATTGATGGCAACACTAGATGTGAAAAACATCTAAGTACCAAAAAATGCCAAACAAGTCTCCCCTAATGGAAGACAACCAACAATCTCCCACATATAGATGTAGCAATGAGGTTCTGAAACAAAGACCAAACTCCCCCTATGAATGATATCTCTGTAAAGCTCTAAATTATACATATATCTCTCCTTTTATCAATATCTCTTCCCTTTTTTTTCTTTTTCACTTTCTTTTTCTTTTACTTTTTCACATCAATATCTTTGCCCCTTTGACATCAATGCCAGAAATCTGATAGAAATATCAAAACAAAACATAAACCTCTGAAAAGCTGACTACTCTCCCTGAGCAGTAGCATCCCACATCAGTGCCAGAATGAATAGTATCTCTAATAGTGCATGCTAGACTAATGCCAAACCGCATCAATCAAATCTCTACCGGAGGGGTAGAAACTTCCAATTTGTCTCTCATGTATTCAAATGATTCCTTTGATAAAGGTTTAGTAAAAATATCTGCAATATGCTCTTTAGTGTTCACATAAACCAGTCTAACTTTATTTGCTTCCATCTTCTTCTTCAAAAAGTTATACTTGATATATATGTGCTTTGTTTTAGAATGAAATACTAGATTCTCTGATATATCAATAGCAGTAGAGTTATCACAGTGAATAACTACTGGTGCATCACAATCTACCTTTATATCATTCAACATTTGCATCATCCATAAAACTTGTGTATAGTTAGTAGCAGCAACAACATACTCAACTTCAATAGTAGATAGAGAAGTACATGACTGTTTCTTACTGATCCATGAAACCAACTTCTTTCCAAGAAAGAAAGCTCCACCGAAAGTACTTTTCCTGTCATCAACATCTCCAGCCCAATCAACATCTGTATATGCACATAAAGTAAAGTTATCATCCTTAGGGTATCACAAGCCATATTTTGATGTACTTTGCAAGCATCTAAAAATCTTTTTCACCGCCATCTCATGATTTTCTCTAGGATCACTCTGAAATCTTGAAACAATACAAGCAAAATTCATAATGCCAGGCCTTGTCTGAGTCAAATAAAGCATACCTCCAATCATAGATTTGTATCTTGTAGGATTTATCGGTGCAGAAACATCTTTTCTTATCAGTTTCTCACTTGTAACCATAGCTGTACTTACTGGTTTAGAATTTACCATACCAAATTTCTTCAACAATTTCTTAAAATATTTAGTTTGACAGATAAAAATGCCTTTGTCAATCTGAGTAATCTGCAAACCTAAGAAAAAATTCATCTCACCAATCATAGACATCTCAAATTATTTCTCCATATTCTTAGAAAATTCTATTCATAACTTATCTTCACCTCCAAAGATAATGTCATCAACAAATACTTCAACAATCAATATATCATCATCAGTGATTTTATAATATAAATTACGGTCAACACTACCCTTAGTAAAACCAATCTTCAAAAGATATGTATCCAACCTTGCATACCAAGCTCTAGGTGCTTGTTTCAATCCATATAAATCTTTCCTTAACCTGCAAACCATATTTGTATCATCTGATAGTGAAAAACCATTAGGTTTCTCAATATAAACTTCCTCATCAAGATCCCCATTCAAAAATGCACATTTAACATCCATCTAATAAACCTTATAGTTTTTATAAGCAACATAGGCAAGAAATAATCTTACAGCTTCAATCCTAGCTACATGTGCAAAAGTTTCTCCATTTTCAATTCATTCCTTCTAAGAATAGCCTTATTCCTTATAACTTGACCATCTTCATTCAATTTATTTCTAAAAACCCATTTAGTTCCAATAACATTTTTAATTTTAGGTTGGGGAACCAAAGTCCATGTGTTATTTTTCTCAATCTGATCTAACTCTTATTCCATAGCTTTCAACCAATGTTTATCTTTACATGCCTCAAATACTGACACGGGTTCAACTTGTGAAATTGAACATACCTCATTAGTTGCCAGTCTTCTTCTTGTCATCACTCCATTTCTCTTATCCCCAATGATTTGATCTTCAGAATGATTCAATCTCACATACCTAGGAGTTTTTTGACTTTCTGTTCCTCTTCCCTATTCTTCAGTTATTGTAGAATTCTTTGATGTTGCCAGAGTAACTGGTTCAACTCTCTATTCCAGTAAAGGTGCTACCGGTTTATATATAAGCATTTTCACTATCGTTTCCTTCTCATAAACTCTGATTTGACTTCTATTCAACTCATCTACTTTGACATTAGCACTCTCCACAATTCTTTTCAATCTCTTGTTAAAGCATCTATATGCTTTACTTTCATTATAATAACTGAGAAATATGCCTTCATCACATCTAGGATCAAATTTCCCAATAGTATCATCTCTCCTGATATAACATTTGCTACCAAAACTTCTGAAATACTTAATTGTAGGTGTATTGCCAAACCATAATTCATAAGGTGTCTTACCGGTTTCTCCTTTGGTGTGTACTCTTTTGAATGTATAAACCGTTGTACTTGCTACTTCTCTTTAGTAGAGATGAGGTAGATTAGCTTCCATCATCATTGTTCTAGCAACATCTAATATGGTTATGTTTTTCCTTTCCACAACTCCAATCTGCTAAGGTGTCCAGGGAGTGAAAAATTATCTTCTTATACCATGCTTATCACAAAAGTTATTAAACTCACTGGATGTGAATTCTCCACCATGATTTGATTTCAAACATTTAATCTTTAATCCTGTTTCAGTTTCCACTTTAGCCTTAAAGATTTTAAACTTTTCAAATGCTTTAGATTTTTCTCTCAAAAAAGTAACCAACATCATTCTAGAATAATCATCAATGATTAGCATGAAATATCTATCACCATGAATTTTTTTAACTCTAGCAGGGCCACACAAATAAGTATGAATAAGATCAAGAACATCATTTGATCTATCTTGTATACTCCTAAAAGAGGTTCTGACCTGTTTACCCATATGACATTCTTTACATACCATATTATAGGGCTTCATAATCTTAGGTATATCCCTAACTGCCTTAGTAGAACTGATCTTCACAATGCAATCAAAATTCACATGACACAACCTTTTATGCCATAGCCAACTCTAATCAATCTTTGTAATCAAACATGTCTTCTCACTGAAGTTCAAATTAAATATATTACCTTTTGTCTGTTTACTGGTTGCAATCTCCTAGCCAGATTTGTTAATGATTTTGCATTTTCCATCCTTGAACTGTAAATGAAATCCCTTATCTACCAATTGTCCTACACTCAAAATATTGTGCCTTAAACCTTAAACATAATAAACATTGTCAGTATTTTTTTTACCATCCAATGATATAGTTCCTTTTCCTTTGATCATACATGCCTTCTCATCTCCAAATCTAACTAGACCACCATCAAATTCTTGCAAAGATAGAAAATTCCCTTTATCTCTTGTCATATGATGTGAACAACCTCTGTCAATTACCCATTAATCTTTGTCTTCAATTTTAGAAGCAAGTGCCTTCTCCTTAGGTACATTCTCTTCTAGTGCCAGATCATCTTCCTTGATAGTCAAAAACACCCATTCCTTCCCATTGTCAAATCCACTAGCAGAGTCTTCTGTCAGTTCATCATCTGAATCAGTAATGCCGTCCTCATCTGCTATGTAGCATGATTTGTCTCTGTTTATCTTGTATTTATACTTGTTCTGATATCCAAGGTTAGGTTTAAATGATCTTTTAACTCTTTCTTCAAATCTTGAATTCCTTTCAGGACATCTAGATGCAAAATGATCAATCTTATTAAATGAAAAACATTTAAAAGGTGCTTTGCCTTCATACTTACTTCATATCGGACCTTTAGGTACTCTTCTAGAAAATAGTACTTCAAGTTAATCAAACTCATCATCTTCTCTCTTCATATCTTCTAATTCCTTTGCATATAAAACTTTCCAGTCTAGCTTACCGGTTGTAGATGTAGATGCATGAAAAGCAGGTTCAGTCTTCATATCTCCAGAAGGTCCAAATTCCTCAAGCTCACAAGAAGATAGTTTCCCAACCAAGGTATCTCTGATGATAGATATGTTAGCTATTATTCTCAACTCATTAATAGCAGTAGCCTTCATTTTATAAGCTAGTGGTAGGGCTCACAGGACTTTAGAAACAATTTCGCCTTCACTCAGAGTTCCACCACAACATTGAATTCTCATAACAATCTTATTTACCCTTTCCATGAATGTAGTAATCCTTTCATCTTCTTCCATATTCAAATTTTCATCTCACCCGGTAACCATCAAGTTTAGCAATCTTCACTATAGGGTCACCTTCATTAAGAATCTCCAACTTATCTCATATAGCCTTTCCAGATGATTTGTCTATTAGTCCCATTATTTGCTAGTCAAAAAGTACACACAAGAGGGCTTCTCTTTCTCTACAATCATTCTCAAGATCCTTGTCCAGGTTTGCTAGAAGAGGATTTCTAGATCTTGGATTATAGGGTGTGACACCATTCTGTGTGATCTCTCCCAAATCTCCTTGCCAAGACATCTCAAATGAGTCTCCATCTGAATCTTCCATATTGTGTTATTTGTTCCATCAAGCCTCAGAATATCCCTTCGAAAGATAGCTCCAGAAGGACTAGATGAACTTGAACTGTTAGTCAAAATAGGATCTTCCTCAAGAGGTTAAGCTTTCTACAGAGAGGACCAAAGCTTTGATACCAATTGTTAGATAGTTCAGATAATCATAAGACAACAAAGAGGGGGGGGGTTGAATCAGTTGTCACAAATTACAGCAACCATTAAAAATTTAAACTTTAATACCGAAACCCAAAACATTAATACCAAAATAGAAGTTAATCATTTAAGCACAAACAATAATCACATAATAAAAGCCATCCACACAATACCAAGATTTGTACGTGGAAAACCCGGTAAAGGGAAAAACCACAGTGGGAAGCTACCCACAATCAGATAATACTTTTACAGTAAGTATGTGAATTATAATTGAGGGGCCTACACTTGCAGAAAGGCCAACAACCTAGAGCACATTTCTCATCACAAAAAGGAGTCTCATTGACTACATATAAATCCAAACTACAATCCAAAGAATTGTTGAACTGCAAAAGATAGCATCTCCTATGCCTGAGTATAGTTCTGGTTAAGCTCAATAGCGGAGGACTAAATCCTCTTACATAAACCCAATTTGATCTCCAATGATCAACCAACTCCTCTCCCTAAATGATATTACATTATTCACACATTACAGTCCTTGACCATGACCTCTTACATATAACCATGATATATTCTACAATGAGATCTTACATCTATATATACAAACCCTCGACCATAAACAATCAGGTCAGCCACCAGATAATAAACCAATTACATAATTACAAACCATGTCAGCCTTAGGCCAAACAAATAATATCAACATAAGACATCCCGAAAATATATCAATAGGTCCTATCCACACGTTACATTAAAGTCGATCCAAAACATAGATCAATCAGGACCAAGTATAGGTCCACACACTTCAACAATGATCTCCAACCACAAAGTCTCAAACATGATTACCAACAACATCCTAAAACTCCATTAGAAGCTGCACCAACACCACTTATGCAATTCGTCAAAGATCTCCAATAAAAGCTCAGTCAGTGAAACCCTCACTGGAACCAAAAACCAATCTTGTAAGCAAGTAGGATAGTATTCAATCTCCAGACCAAAATCAACTGATCAAATATGAGTATGAGTATTATGAACAAGCCAATTTCATCATCAGATTATACCGGAGCCCACCGGATAATCCCGGATCCAAGTTAACCAGAAACCACTTAACCTACCGGGACCAAAAAGATGTCGATAAAGCATCCAAACAACTAGTGCTGGCATCAATGACAAAACATCAATGCAACACATAATCAATTCCACCAAATGGTCAATATTAAACACTTGATCCATAGACCTCAACAACAATGTATGGTCCAAGCCAATTAGGGCTGAATTTTTCTTTCTCCTTAGATAAGGCATTCATGTTGTGCTAATTCTCGTAAAGGACTAAATCCCCTACTGAGAAGGAATGTTGAATAACATTATCATTGTAGCTTTGTTGCAAAGTTTTATTATATGCTTGAATATGCTCGAGGGCATTTATACGTCGTTCATTGAGCATCTCCAGTTTTTGAAGTCTTTGCTCTCTATAGGAATCATCATCCACTATACCCCTAAGAGAAACTCTCAAAGAAGGAATTTCTAACCCAAAGGCATAATGGCATCAGCACCATAAACAAGATTATAAGGAGTACAACCCGTAGCAACACATGCACTCATGTGATAAGCCCACAAAGCATAGGTTAATTGAGTATTCCAATCCTTAACATGCTTGTTTACAATCTTTCAAAGAATTTGTTCAATTATCCTATTAGAAGACTCAGCTTGACCATTTGATTTAAGATAATAAGGTGTAGAAAACTTATGTTGAATATGATATTTCTCAAGAAACTTCTTCACATCCTTATTTTTGAATGACGTTCCATTATTTGAAACTAAGGCGGAAGGTATCTCAAATCGAGCAATAATGTTTTCCAAAATGAATTGACAAATTAATTCAGTGGTAGTGGATCAAAGAAGAACAAATTCCACCCACTTTGTAAAGTAATTGGTGATAGTTATGATGAAGGTATGTCCTTGAGATGAAGGAGGAGATATTTTACCAACAAGATCCAAACCCCATGTAGAAAAGAGCTAAGAAGCTACATGTGATCGAAGTTCTTGGGCAGGAGCATGGATCAAATTGCTATGTTACTGACACTGATGACATTGTTTAACAAACACAAAGGAATCATTTTGCATGGTTTGCCAATAATATTCCATTCGGAGCAATCTCTGAACTAAAGATCTACCCCCAAAATGCCTCCCACAAGCACCTGAATGTGCTTCCTCCATAGCAATAGGGATTTCATCCTTGTTTAAGCATCAAAGGAGAAGACTATTATAACCCCTCCTATAAAGAACATTAGAAAGGATAATGTATCTAGCATCCAATTGTGAATCCTAGCCCTAGTATTCTTATTTGTAGAGTTAGGAAATGTACCACCACTCAAATATCTCATGATATATGAGTGCCATTCATCAGAATCTATAATGCAACAATATGCCACATCACTAGGATTATCAACAATAGTTGGGGTAGTGAGGTTGTGAATAATGAAGTTAAGTTCTACCAAGGGGTCCTCTAGATACACAAGAGAGGAAACACATGCCATCGCATCAGCATGTCGATTATCTTTTTTAGGAAGAGGCTCCATGGTATAAGAATCAAATTTTCACAACAAGGATATAGCTAGATTTGTATATTGTGATAATTTGTCTTTCTTAGCTTGATAAACTCCTGTCACTTGTCTTATGACTAATTGGCAATCTCCATAAATATGTATATATTTCGCATTCAATTCTAAAGCTGCTTTAATTCTAGCTATAAGAGCTACATATTGAGCAATGTTGTTGGTACATAAGAAATTGAAATGATATGATAAAGGAATAGGCTTCTTTTTAGGAGAGATTAAAACCACACCTGCCCCCGATCCTGTATGACACTTAGAGCCATCAAAGGATAGTTCCCAAGTCTTATCAACCTTAATGGAAAAAATGTATTCATTAGGAAAAGACTCTGGATTAGGTAGGGAGAAGGGTGAAGGAGAATCAACTAAGTGGTCAGTCAACGCTTGACCCTTTATTGCCTTTTGTGAGAAAACTTAAGGTCAAACTTGGTCAACATCATAACCCACTTAGCTAATCGTCTGAAAAGGTCAGTTTTAGAGAAAATATATTTAAGATGATTGAATTTAATGATAACATGGATCTCAACATTCAAGAGATAATGCCTCAACTTTTGAGTTGCAAAGACTAAAGCAAGGCACTGTCTTTCTATTGTAGAATAAGAGACATTGTAATCAAGTAGAGTGTGGCTTATGTAATAAACCGAGCATTCTCTACCATCCTTATCACATTATGCCAATAAGGTTGCAAGAGATTGAGTGGAAGCAATAATGTATAGAAGAAAAGGCATAGAAGGATCAACAGGATGAAGAATAGGAGGGTTGGCTAAATAGGTTTTTAGGTCTTCAAATGCTTGGCAATAATCCTCATTCCATTGGAAAGTGATATTATTTTGGAGCAATTCTGTGAAGGGAAAGGTGTGATCCACAAGTTGAGAGATGAACCTATGAATAGCTTGGATCTTTCCTTGCAAAATTTTTAGTTGGGATACATTCTTAGGAGGTGGTATGTTAATAATAGCATCTATCTTCTTCGTATCCACCTCAACACCACGATGCGACACTATGAATCCTAATAGTTTTCCACTAAAAACACATTTTCAGGGATTCAAACACATGTTATACTTATGAATTCTCTCATAGATTTGATGAAGGATCTTAACATGACCTGTACAAAGAATGGATTTGGCTAAGATGTCATCAATGTAATCTTCTAAGATTTTATGCATATAGTCATGGAAGATGAGAGTCACAACACGCTGATAGGTTGCACCTGCATTTTTCAATCCAAAAGACATCACAATCCAACAAAACCTACCCCAACAAGTGGTGAAAGCAGTTTTATATTGATCTTGGGGATTGATGAAGATTTAATTATATCCAAAGAAACCATTCATAAAGGATAATACAGCAGTCCTTGCTACCGAATCCACTATCATATCGATATTCGGGAGAGAAAAGTCATCCTTTAAAGAGGCCTTGTTTAAATCACAAAAATCCATACACATCCTAATCTTGTTTCTAGCTTTAGCCACACTACAATGTTTGAAATCCATGGGGAATAATCGATAAGATGAATGAATCCAACATCCAACAGTTTTTCAATTTCAACTTTAACAAGTAATGCCACTTTAGGGTGAATCTTTTGAACCTTTTGCTTCGCATGTTTAGCATCAGGAATTAGGACAATGTTATGAGAGACAATCTTAGGATCTATGCCAGGCATGTCAAAATATATCCAAGAAAAGATCTTAGGGAATTCATGTAACAACTCAAAATATTGTTTTCGCTCTTCTTCGTCAAGACATTTCCCTATCTTGATGATTTTATCTTCAACACAAGGATGTTGGAAACCAATACCGCTAAGAGGAGTGGTGAATTAGTGTTATACCGAATAGAATATTTTAATCTTAACAAAACATTCATACACCAATTGGTATACCCATATAAATAGAATTGAAAGAATTAGTGCAGCCAATAAGACAAACACATAAATGAGAAACATAACACATATATTTATACGTGGAAAACCTCAAAGAGGAAAAACCATGATGGGATTTGTGACCCACAATATCAATTCACTGGCCATATGAAGAGATATTACAATATATGATGGGCTTGCACTTGCAAGAAGGCTTACAGCCTAGAGTACACTTCTCATCACAATAGGAGCCTCATTGACTACATAACAATATAGACAACAATCCAGAGAAGTATGAACTGCTTAATATAGCATCTCCTTATGCCAAAATATAGTTTTGGTTTAATCCCTATCTGTTCTAGTTAAAACCCTAAACCTTAGTACCGGAATAACCCTTAGAATGAATTACTCACATACATAGTCTCTCAAAATTATTTTGCATCATATTACATTTCCATGTCCATAACCATATTAAAAAATGATCTATTAAACTGGCCTATATACCCTATACAATTTACATGCCTTATGTCGGCTTACAAAGATATATACAATATCATATTTACATGTGGGCTAGATAACATAAATGAATAAGCATTAAAACAATTTTCTAATGCTGGATCCAAGATGTGTCAGCCTCCAATACCGATGACCTTTGCCATACCATGTTGGTTTGCATTGCTGGTGACCAAAGATATTCTATATTGCCAGTGTCAATGCCGGTGTCGGTGTCGGTGTAAAGTTTGTGAAGTGCCGCCGGTACACCATATGAAGCCGGAACCCAAAATCTTATTGCCATCAATGAAGACATAATGAAACCAACCAATAGAGTGTAAATTTCCAACAATCACCCCCTTTGGCATTCATGGCAACACTCATGTGAAAAATGGTCATGGTTTCATATGTCAGTTTCATCCTGCCTTGCTCCCCCTGAGCTGATTATGCAAAATACTTCCATCCAAAATTCCAAAAACTCTGTAGATCCCCCTAATGTATGAAACTCTTAATTCTTCTCCCCCTAATGTATGAAACTCTTCATTCTTTTTCACATGTATACTACTCCCCCTTTGACATCAATGCCCCAAAATTGTAAAAGAATGTCGAAGAATAATAATTGTACACTGAATACCTCCAAAAATGTCTTACCGAAGCTTGACCAATTTCAAGACTTTCGGATAAGCTTTCTCAAGTAACTCTACATAAGTATCCCAACCGGTTTTGAAAGTGTTGGAGATGGATACACATCCACTCAATAAATATGCAAGTGATTCTTTCTCAGTGACTTCTATCGGTGTGGGCTTACCAAGCATATCCATGCATTCCCTCTTATGTACACCAAGTGAATCCAATCTTGGACTCACCAAACCTCTGAGACTTCTAGCTCTCTAAATGATGTTATCTCTTTCCTTTTCAAGAGCAAAAATTTGATTCTTCAAGGTCAAAATTTGTCCATCAATAGATGTGGTCAGTGAAGTTAGTCCATCAAAAGAGTTAGCAATATTAGCAATATTTTCTTGTAACCTTTTTATCTTCCTATCTACATTTGTTGTAAGAATCTCTATATCGCAACATACCCTCTATATGTTAGTACCTTATTTTAAATAATTTTCAATAAGAATAAGTTTCTCTTCAACCTTCTTCTTCTCTGTCTCAATGATTTGATCAAAAGTGACTCTCTTAGCCAAAGTGAATTTTTCAAGTTCTTTGTGGTTAGAGATCTGATGTAATGATTGGAAATCTTTAGAGATGTGCTCTGTTATTACCTTAAGCTTGCTGGAAGGGCACGCTTCATTCTAAATCTTACATTCCAAGACCAATTTGTGCAAAACTGTTACTGACGGATCTATTATACCCTTATCTGCAAATCCCTCCTTCATTAGTTTCTGAGAAGCCATCATAATTACTTCAGTGGGACTCATATCTATGATGGATTTCTTCTCAACTTGAGAAGTATCAATTGTCAACAATGATGGACTCCCAACTGGTGCCTTACCGGATTCCCCTATTTTCTATAGTGATTTAACTTTTATTGCCTCCTCACTTGCACCGATGGCTTCACCACTTGGTACAGTCTGTGCAACTATCAATTCCTTTCTAAGAATAGTATCCTCAACCTGTATATTAATATTCGGAGGACAAGTGTCCTCAATGTTAGTGTCTTGAACAATATTCTTCGTAATAATCAGTGTCTCAGTATGTGTCAGTACATTTGTGTTAACCAGTGGGTCAATTTCCACTATCTTGATGTTCTTCAAAACTGTGGGTAGAGTACCCATAATTCCTTTACCTTTCCCTTCAACTGGTGTATCTACAGTCTCAGTTTTTGTCTCCGGTGAAGTGAAGAATCCTCTATGCTCTCCCAAAATTTTTATCCAAGACTTTTGTGTTTCCTTTATCACCCCATTCATTCTCCCTAACATTAGGCTAGTTATTCTATGTTTTCTATTAAAGACCTTACTGTCAACAACCTCTATTGTCTTCTCCATCTCAACTGGAGCTATGGTAACACAGATAGCTAAAAGTTCTTGCATCTTGATTTGTTTATCTTCTTGCATTGCAGATAACTTTCTAGCATCTAACATGTTGTATAACTTTGTTGGTATTTGATTTTCTATTTTAATTAATGCTTTCTTATATATATCTAAATATAGAAGCACTGCTTCCTCTACCTCTCTCTGTTCATCAACTTCTAATTTATCAGAATATAACTCAACATTTTTTAATATTCCATCCTTAGTGATTTCATCAACAATTTCAGCACAACTCTTAGGTGGAATCATTGTTACATTACCATTCTCAAGTACTAAATCAATGTCACTTTTCGTCCTCCTCCTGGTAGTACTAGATGTAGTTGATGGTGTGGCCTTAGGTTCCTACTTTTGTGCTGGTAATTTGAAGTTAACCTTCCTAATTAGCTGTTTCTTTGCTTCCACCTTAGGTTCTTCCGATTTCTTCCTCACAACTCTTTTGAAAGCTAATGATGTATTATCTTCAGATTCAGATTCTGTAGTCACAAGTTCAATGTGAACTACCAGATCCTTCCTCTTTCTCCCTTTCTCTGGGACAACATCAATAAGAGCCTTAATGTCTTTAGAAACTTCCTGTACAAACTTGCTTGCCTTACCTTCTTGTTTTTCTCTCTTCTTTCGATCAATCTCAGTTTCAACCTCAAGAGTCTTTTGTTGTGTAGTTCCACAAGGTTTTTCTGCTTCATCTATATCTGCATCAAGTAGAATTTTTGCATATACATCAATAATTAGTGCATCTACCTCATAGCCCATTTCAGCTATCCAAATCTTCTGGGGCTTGACTTCCTCCATGAGGGTCTCTTCTTCCTTGAGCATGAAACATATATTGGTAGAGTATTTCTCTACTATATTCTGAGGTACTCTTATTCTAGACCTCATATATTTCTAAAAAGCTTTGAAGTTACCCCATACCTTATCATCTCTAAGACTTCCTAATGCAACAATTGATTGTTTAAGTTGTCTTCCTACCAGGATGTCAAAAGCCCATTGTTTCCTTCCAGAACCGGGAGTATCATTCAAAAAGTATAACATTAAGCAGACAAATAGATTTCCATACCAGAAGGTGCCCTTCTTCTCACCTTTAATCTTCCCTAAATTGATCAATAAATCCTCAAGCATCCAGCCACAAAGATCTAACTTGATATTTTCTCTCATCATCCTATATGCGGCCAAAATACATGAACTTGAAACTAAATTCAGTCAGTTAGATTGAGTTACCTTGCAGCCTATGACCATGATGCCAAACTTGATCTCGGTATCAGTGATGGTGATCACCTTCATCGATCTCTTGTCGGATGTGGCTCTAGTGATCTTCCTTACGAAGTCATTTGATACTTTCTTATCCAAATGTTGCCTTGTCGATGACAAGCCTGTAATTGCCTGGATGGATTCCTTAGTGATTTTATAGGGTCGGTCCAGCCATATGAATTCCTTATGTACTCTTCTCAGTACATATCTGACTATCTCATCCTTGAACTCAAGAATATCGAGAATATTAGTGAACCCTAGATCTTCGATGTGTTGATATGCCAGTTTGATCTTACCAGATTCTCCCATGGGTTCATTCATATACATCCCCTTGACCTTCGAAGTGCCTAAGTCCTCTATATGACAATGAATATAGGCCCTAACATCTTCCACATATACCACTCCCTCTAGAACATGAGAAAATGCTCCAACCAAATCTTCCTTGGTAGCCACATTTGGATACCGTGTGAAAATTGGCCTGGGGTGGTCCTTAACTTCTACTATAGTTAGATTTGCAATGAAAATAGGAGCATAAGATGATCTCGATTCCATGATTCAAGAAAAATACCTTTAGAATGCTTTTGGTGAAAACATCTAACAAATCCTTCCAGATGTCGGTGTGATCACTCAAGAAGAAATCTGATTGCCTCTGAATAGCTTCTGATTGTGGTAAGTCCCTCTGAATTGCTCTAAATGCTGGGTGATTAACAATGAAGTGTAATAGACTCTTTATCCATCGAGAAACCCCTAATCTTCTATTGACATAAATGACTGCCGGTGAATGATACCAGATCTTTCTCTGAACATATCAATGCCAGATAATCCTCTTCAATATCTGGAACATCTTCCAGAATCTCTTCTTGAGGCATACGCATTATCTTCCATGAAATTTGCCTACCCCTAAGGCATCTACCTTAGTTACCGATTGAGCTCACTGCCGGTGCAGGAGCAACCTCTTCTGTTGGATAGATAACCGGGGTATTCCCATCTTAAGATTTCTCTTCAATCTTCCTAACCCATCTCTGAGTGTGATCATGTCGGATTTCACTAACCTTCTCTTTGCCTTTATCATTTGATCCTCCATTGCCTACCAGTGGATTTTTGCTTCTGCAGAACTTAGCAATATGTCCAATTTTATTGCATGCATAACATGTAACATTGTTCTTTTGAATTGCTTTGCTAAAACTGGTGAAATTGCTTGACCTACACTGATTAGCCATATGTCCAAATTTTCCACAAGCATAGCATTTTACATTCATTATGCAATCTTTTGTCTTATGACCAAACTTATTGCATTTAGAACATTTATCGGGAGCAGAATCAGGGCTTCGATTTGCTCTATTTCTACATTGCCTACCCATCTGTCCAAATTTATTACAAACAAAACACCTACCATTGAATTTATAAGAATTTATTTGTCTTATCAGTGCCTTATGGTTTTGATCATCATTAGAGTACCAGAACTCTATCCTTGCTCAAATCCAATTCTATTGGAATCTCCAATCTACCTCTGTCTCTTCAATAAGTCATCAAGTTGTGCTGAGCTGATTTTGAACTTTTCTTTGTACTCACTAGTAGTTTTTAAGTCTTCTCTTAGTATCATCATTTGTTTCTCAAGTTCTTTCTTATTGCTCTAGGATTGTACCAAAGGAGTCCTTAATATCTCATTTTCATGAGTCAACCTACCACATTCTTCAAATTTTTTCTTCAGGGATACAACAAGACTTTCTTCCTTTTTCTTTCTGTCCTCAATCTCCTTAGAGATTCTCATAGTCATAGTTTGTGTTTCATTCTTCATAGCCATGTTTGCCTGACTCAATTTCTGACATTGTTCCTTTATTGCAATTTCATCATCCTAATTTTGCAAAGTTCCTTCCTCCTAGCTTAAACAAATGATAGTCTCTCTTGTAGGACAAGAATGAATTCCTTACCAAAATTCAACTCATCTTGTATCTTTAAATTCTTCAATCTTTCAACATCATAATTTTTAAGTGCCATCTCAAGTTGCTTCTCTAAAGCCATATTCAATGATTTTGGTTTCAAGTTCTTCCTCAAGCTGTTAAACTTCCTCTGAGGCACAAGGCTCTGATACCAATTTTTGGAAACCAACAACACTAAGAAGGGGGGTGAATTAGTGTTATACTGGAATAGAAGATTTTAATCTTAACAAAACATTCATACACCAACTGGTATACCAATATAAACAAAATCAAAAGAAGTAGTGCAACCAATAAGCCAACCACATAAATGAGAAACATAACACACAAATTTATATGTAGAAAACCTCAAAGAGGGAAAACCACGGTGGTATTTGTGATCCATAATATCAATTCATTGGCCATATGAAGAGATATTAAAATATATGATGGGCCTGCATTAGCAGGAAGGCTTACAGCCTAGAGCACACTGCTCATCACAATAGGAGCCTTACTGACTACATAACAATCCAGACAATAATCCAGAGAAGGATGAACTGCTTAATATAGCATCTCCTTTTGCCAGAATACAATTCCACTTTAAGCTCTATCTATTCTGGTTAAAACCCTAAACCTCAGTACCAGAATAACCCTTACAATAAATTCCTCACATACATAGTCTCTCAGAATGATTTCGCATCATATTACATTTACATGTCCATAACCATATTACAAAATGATCTATTAAACTGACCTATATACCCTATACAATTTACATGCCTTATGTCAGCTTAGAAAGATATATATATATATATATATATATATATATATATATATATATATATATATATATTAAATATCATATGTACATGTCGACCAGATAACATAAATGAATAAACATTAAAAAAATTTGTTGATGCCGGATCCAAGATGTGTCGACCTCCAATACCGATGACCTTTGCAATACCATGTCGGCCTGCATTGCCGATGACCAAAGAAATCTTCTATCCTATCGGTGCCAGTGCCAGTGTTGGTGTAAAGTCTATGAAGTGCCTGTTGGTACACCATATGAAGCTAGAACCCAAAATATTGTTGCCATCAATGACAACATAATGAAACCAACCAATAGAGTGTCAATTTCCAACAAAGGACCCATGTTGATATCAATGGTGTCCTTTATTAGGAGATTGCTTTGTTGAGGAGCATCTTTTAATTAAGAAAATTTTGTAACTATCTCATCATTATTTCTTTCTTTCCTAAAGTAAGCTTCCACATTTAGACAATAGGGAAAATTGTGGTTATGGTGATAACGAGGAAGGTTGTCATAAGTTCCCAAGAATTTAGCTAAGGAATCATCGGTAGATAAAACATACAAAGGAAAGACACAAGAAGGGTCATAGTAAATATATTCTAAATATTTTAGTGAAAGAGAAGCAGAAATGACAATAACACTAATAGATGGTCTCTTAGATGCTTTAGTACACTTAAAAGGACCCTAACCAAGCCTAAATGTCATATCACAAAATTTATTTTCCAAGGGAACCTTAATCCCTTGTTCTTGAGCACCACATCCATTTCCATTATATCCACACCTAGCTAGGATGTGAAAATGAGGACCATAAAGGTTATTCATTTCCGAAGAAGAAGGAGGATTTTCAAAAAGTGAAGAATCAAAATCCTCTAGACTAGAAACTAAGGGAGATGAAGTCTGAGAAGCTATAATAAAGTTATTACTCAATGGCCTAGACAAAGTAGACTACTTTTTAGGTTCTTCTTCTTCTTTCTTTTTTTCGACCTTAGGTTCTCTAGGGGGAATTTTGTATTCCCCTACGAAAGTAGGATTGAAATGAAGGGATCCCTAATCATCTTTTCCAAGAATATTTTTAGGAGAGAAAGTGTTCTCAATTGTAGAGTCGGGCTGAGAAGACTCTTCCTCAAGAACCCTAAGCCCATTTGAGGAAGTATTGGGAATCGATTCAGATATAGGAGATAGGTTCGATGAACTGGTCGCACTAATCAGAGTAAAAGCTTTAGATGAATTATCTAAGATAGTTGGGGAAGAATTGATTGAATAGGATTTAGAACTTGATGTTTGTAAACAATCCTGGAATCTTATGTCACCTAACAAGGTATATGTTATATTGTTGTAAATAAACTTGATTTGCCTATGCAATGTAGAGGGAACATCTTGCATGCTATGAATCCAAGGTCTCCTTAGCAACAAGTTGTATGTCAACTCTCCATACATGACATGGATAGGTGTGGGTAAAGTAACAGGACCTACCTTAACAGGCAAGGTGATGATACCTAGTGAAGATTTAGCAACATTATCGAAGCCACGAATGGTAAGAGAATCGGGCTTAATAAGAGATGTATCAACATTGATCTTATGCAACCAGTTAATGCTACAAAAATTAAGGCCAGGACCATTTTCCACTAGTGTTCATCTTATTGCACTATCATTTATGATAACCACAATCATTAAGGGATCATACTATTGTTGAACTTCACTAGAGGGTAGCTCATCTTGTGTAAACACAATCTGAGCCTTAGGTGCTGAAATAGAGTTAATCAAGGAAGCCATATTATTGGATGTCACTGCGGGTGAGACATTCAATGTTTTCAAGGAATCTTGTAGCATTCCATGATGATTCGAGTAAGTTTGAAGCAAATCCCAAAGGGATATCTTGGCAGGAGTAGCTTTAAGTTGTTCAACAAGATCATATTCCTTACCAAGGGTTTGTGAAATATGAGTTGCTTGAGGAAGAATGGGTTGATGATCAAGTATAGGAGTTGGAACAATCGAAGGAGGGTTAGGTTTCCTATTGTTTCTCATATTATAGGTATGGACAACTGCATTATAACTCTCCTTAGTTAGTTGTCTAGCATAGCTATAAGGACTCTTAGTGGGATTCTTTCCTTGAACCATGAAAAGAGGTTGATTAGGAAGAGGTGAAGTTGGATAAGGACAAGCACCTTGGACAACAAAAAGTGGTTTGCTATGTTCATTCACATTGATCATATTGATTAACCTTTTATATGCATTATTCTTGTTTGAAATTTAAGGCAAAGACATGAAGTCATCAAGGCCATCATCCAGTAAAGCATGATCATAGTGATTGAAAGGCTTATATTTGGACTCAAAAGGAGACATAACTTCATAGAGGGAATTATGGGAGTCAACCATATTTCTAGATCTACTAGAGGAGTTTATAGGAATGTACCCATGAGAGGAATCAACCAACTTATCTTTCTCATTACCACAAAATGGCATAGTAACAAGGTTGATTAATTTTTGGCAAAATTAGGGTTTAGAAGGCTTAGGGTTGAAAAAATCATCTAGAGATTCATCTAATTCATCCTTACTAAACTCATAATCAACAAAATTACATACATCATCAAAAACATGAACATCTTGCAAATAGAAATCTGACATTTTGAAATGAAAATTGCATGAAACTCAAACACACAATGCAAGGAAAATGAAAGAAACCTATCTTTTTTTTTTAATGTTTTGAAAGAAAATGAAATAAACTAGGGGAAGAGCACCAATAGCCATCATAGATAACTTTGCGCACCCATAGATCCTAAACGGTACATCAGATTTTTATTTGTTTTTAGTTGTCTTCGTATGTGACTTAACTGCTTATAACTATTGATCTGGCTTCTGGGTAGTAACGATGCACACCGTGGAATCAGTAGTTGGCATTTCAATAAGTTTGTTGGTATAAGGATATTGAGAAGGTTGTTGGAGATTATTGATATAACTAATAAAGGATAATTACTATCTTAATAATATTATTTTGTCATCGATGTCAAGAAATTGATTTTCTAATTCAGTATGATGTTGCCATATATCAAGAAGTATGTTTTGATGAGTATAAAGATGTCGGTAAGTGACACAAAATGAATGTGAAAATGAAGGGGAATAATAAGTTATTCAAATGGGAAACTATTACCAAGTTAGACAGTGATGAGATTTTATTGTTTTGATTGTTTTGATATCCTATATATGTATATTCAAAGACTGAACAAGAAGAAGAAAAGATTTCATGCAATAAAATGAATATAGGTTTAATACTGTTCTATGTTACCGAGCAAGGAGCTGGTCGGTAAACACTAAGGTTATTGATATTGGTTAAAGAAGTTAGAATGTCTACCGAGTGAAGTTCAGTATTAACCGAGTAACAACCGAGCACTAACAGAATGCATTGGATGAATAAAAACATTATTAAATGAAGGATGCCAATGAGCTGGAGATGTATAGATGATTGGTATGTCATGCAAGAATATTGTTGAGGATCTATGACAATGGAAATACAAGAGTCAAATTTACAGCACAGATTGAATAGTCATAACCTAGCATAAGTACCAAGGAAGGAATACAAGTTCCAAGGCGAGGTAAAACGTTTTTCAAATCGAAGGATTCAATGAACCTAGTAAAGTATGATGATCTGATGGCTAAGATTGATCATGGGAAATGTGATCAAGGAGATTAAGCAGTAAGGAATTGTTTATAAATAAGGAATTGTTGATGAACAATGAATGTGGGCAAATAGAAGAACAATGATGTTTTTGTAGTGATCACCGAGCATAGAAGATTGAAGATCTGATTGATGAATAGATTGAGAAGCCTAGCAAGGAGAAAGATAAGTCGTATGACAAGATTATCTTGAGTAAATTGAGCACATAGAATCTTCTTTAGCATTTCAGATGTGAAGTTGTAGATATATTTTATTACGGTTATTTATTCTATAAGTGACAGGAAATCTCTTAACCAAGTGGACCTAATAGACTTATTTGTAAATCCTCTAGCAAGGTAACATTCTGAATGAGTGTTTGAAATCCTTTGACAAGGTCACTTCTAACAAAGTGCAAGATTCTAACAGATCTGAGGGAAATCCCTTAACTGGGTCACATCTAGCAATGTGTTTATGTAATCTATAACAGGATTGGCTTTTAACTGAGCATACTCTAGAAGGGTATATTTCTTAGTGGGTCCAAAATCCCACAGTGGTTTTTCCCTATTTGGGTTTTTCCATGTTAAATCTGGTGTTAAATGTGTTGTGATGTTTTAAGTTTGTCAGTTTATGAGTTTGAATGATTTACAGTCTAGGTTGCATATTGAAGTAAAGGCTATCGAGGTTTAATCAGATGAATGCATTGAATAGTGAGTTTATATGATTCACCCCCCCTCTCATCTTACTAACAATTGGTATCAGAGCTTTGGACTCCAGAAGAAAATTTTAAAGGAACTTGAGGCAAGATCCGAAGATGTATAAGAGGGATGCCCCAAAGCTGAACAAGTCAAGTTTCTCCACATGGTAGAAAAGGATGAAGCTGCACTTATCAGGAATTGGAGAATATGCAACATATTATCTGGAGAATGATTATAGTGCACCTAGCACCTACCTGATGACAATGGAAGAGATAAAGGCAAAGAAAGAACATATTCAAGCAATGATTGAAATAACATTAGCATTGACCAACTTAGAGTTTAATGATCTCGAAGGTTTTAATGATGCCAAAACTATGTGGAATAAGCTCATATCTGTGTATGGTGGTGATGAACATGTTTAAAGAGAAAAAGTAGACAGTCTAAGAGGTCAACTTGAATCCATGAGAATAAATGAAGGTGAGAACATTATCCAATACAGTACAAGGTTAAAGGAAACACTCAATCAAATCAAAGGAGTAGGAGGAACTATTGAAGAAAAGGATGTAGCAAGTAAGTTGCTTAGAACACTTCTACCTGCTTATGCCATTCAAGTCTCTGCAATTAATGAATTAAGGTTTGTACCAAACATGCTAGTCTCCTTGGATGCTACTATCAGTAAGCTACATGCATTTGAGTTAAGTAATTTTGATAATAGTGGGTCTTCGGTAAATAAAGTTGGATCTGCATTCAACTCTTTTCATCTTCATGAATCTGATGATTACAATGATAGAATGTACAAGTATACTGAAAGAAATCACAGTGGAGCAAGTGAAAGATTTCACAAAAACATGGAAGAAGTACACAAACTATATGAGGAAATTTGAAAGCAAGAAGAGTTTGAAGCATTATTAGCCAGAAGGTTACCGAGAGGTAAAGGTAAGTATAAAGGAAAGTTACCTTTGAAATGTTTTAACTGTGATAAAATAGGACATATGGCTTCTAACTGTACTAACAAAGGATCTAGTGAAAAGAGAGAATACCGAGATGACAGATAGAAAGACAATCATTACAGAGGGCACCGAGACTTCAGAAGGAGAGATAGAAAGACATGCCTAGTAGCTAATGAGGAATCCAACGATGATAAATCTGATGAAACTGAGATAGAGGAAGTTGTTTATGTGGCTATCACAGATGGATCAGATGAAGAAAGGTATGAAGAAAAAACCTTAATATCTCATATAAATAATAATGATTCTTGGATCATAGATAGTGGATGCTCACATCACATGACAGGTGATAAACACAAGTTTGTTAAATTAGAAGACTTTGATGGAGGTTGTGTAAGATTTGGTAATGATGCACCATGTCCGATGAAAGGTAAAGGATTTATCACACTTCTTGACAATGCTAAATGTGATGATGTATATTGGGTTGAAGGTTTGAAATCCAATTTGTTCAGTGTAGCACAACTAAACAATATAGGATACCGAATAGAATTTCAGAAAGGAATTATCAAAGTTCATGACAAATATTGAAAGTTAGCTACTACCGGGACTCAAGCAAGAGGTAATACATTTCATCTTGACTCAACTCAGAACAATTGTCTGTATGCAAAAATAGAAGATACCTGGTTATGGCATAAAAGGTTTTGTCATGTAAATTTTGATAATCTGATCAAAATAAGTAAGAAGCACCGAGTAAGAGGACTACCGAGCTTGGAAAAACCTGAGAATGCAATGTGTCAAGGATGCCAGATGGGTAAGATGACAAGATCAAGCTTTACAAGTAAGTCCTGCACTTCTAAAGGAATTCTAGACCTTGTGCACACTAATCTTTGTGGTCCTATGAAAGTTCAAAGTTATTATGGTGATAAATACTTCATATTATTTGTGGATGATTACTCAAGGATGATGTCAGTTATGTTTTTAAAAGAAAAATTAGAAGCCTTTCAAATGTTCAAATGGTATAAGGCAAGAGTTGAAAATGAAACAGGAAGACAGCTGAAATGTCTAAGATCTGGTAGAGGAGGAGAGTTCATTTATGATGAATTTAACCTATTTTGCAATGATCATGGTATAAAGAGACAAGTGTCTACACTGAGAACACCACAACAAAATGGAATAGCTGAAAGAAGAAATATATCTATTGTAGATTGTGCCAGAACTCTGATGATAGAAAAGAGGGCACCTCAAACATTTTGGAGAGAAGCAATAAGCACTGTAGTCTACACCTTGAACCGTGTACAATTGAAGAAAGGAACTTTGAAGACATCGTATGAAATCTGGTATGACAAGAAACCTAATGTGATTTATTTTAAAATATTTGGGAGTAGATGTTATGTTCACAAAGATGACAGAAATGGAAAGTTTGATCAGAAAAGCGAAGAAGGAACATTTCTTGGTTATTCTTCTAGAAGTAAAGCATTTAAATGTATGATAAAATCATCTAACAAAATAGTGGAAAGTGCAAATGTGAAAATTGATGAATTTGCAAAAAGAAATGATGAAGGAAATTCCAAAGAACTAGAAGATTATGAAGAGTTTGTATATGTTCAACCTAGAAGTCCTACCAAGAAGTTGATGAAGAAAATGAAGAAAATACCCAATTACCGAGTGATGAAGAAGATCATATAGACCCTACTGATCCTATATCAGCCAAATACGTCAAAAGGAATCATGCATCAAGTCAGATTATAGGAGATAAGGATGATCCAGTGATGACAAGGAACAAACTGAGACAAAACACATGTCTGATCTTTGAATTTGAACCGAGGATAGTAAAAGAGGCATTTAGCAATGAAGAATGGGTAAATGCTATGACAGAAGAGATTGAACAAATCAAGAAAAATAAAACATGGACACTGGTCCCAAGACCAAAAGAGAAAAATGTAATCGGTACAAAGTGGATTTTCAAAAACACGCTAAATGAAAAAGGTGAGGTCATTCGGAATAAAGCAAGGCTAGTCTGCAAAGGTTATGCTCAAGAAGAAGGAATAGACTATGGTGAGACTTTTGCACCTGTGGCTACACTTGAAGGTGTAAGAACATTGTTGGCATATGTTTCTTACAAAAATTTCAAGGTATATCAAATGGATGTTAAATCTGCATTTTTGAATGGTATACTAGAAGAAGAAGTTTATATTAAACAGCCTGAAGGATTTGTTGAAGAGAAGAATAAAGATCAGGTATGTAAGTTGAACAAAGCTTTATATGGCCTAAAGCAAGCACCTAGAGCATGGTATGAAAGGTTGAACTCTTATCTAATCAAGATTGGTTTTATGAGGACAAGTGAATACAACAACATGTATATGAAGAATGATGAAGAAAATAGAATATTGATTTCAGCCATATTTGTTGATGATATTATTTTTTGTGGAAATGATTCTTTATGCAAGAACTTTGGAAATGAAATGTGCAAAGAATTTGAGATGTGATTAATCGGTGAAATAAAGTATTTTATAGGTTTACAGATACTGCAAATGAAAGATGAGATTTTCATTACTCAATTCAAGTATATAAAGGAAATCTTGAAGAAATTTGGAATGGAGGATTCTAAACCTGTAAGTACTCCTATGACTACCAATTGTAAACTATCAAAGAATGATGAACTGCATCTATTGATGAGACACTTTACCGATCTATGATTGGAAAGTTGCAATATGTAGTTCACAGCAGGCCTGATATATCACATGCAGTAGGTATAGTTGTAAGATTTTCTGCAGATCCCAAAGAAACCCATATGACAGCAATCAAGAGAATTTTTAGATACCTGAGAGGCACTGAAGATTATGGTTTAGTATATAAAAAGAGGAATGATTTTGATTTAAAAGTCTATACTGATGCTAATTGGGCAGGAAACATTGACGACAGAAAAAGCACAAGTGGTGGAGCTTTCTTCTTAGGTGAAAGACTAGTAAGTTGGCTTAGCAAGAAACAAGGATGCATTTCACAGTCAATAGATGAAGCTGAATATGTCGTTGTAGCATTGAATTGCACCAATATAGCATGGATCAAACAACTGTTGGAAGGTATGAATGAGAAAGTTACTGAGCCAGTAACTATATTTTGTGATAATACTAGTGCTATTAATATTTCAAAGAATCCGATAATGCACTCTAAGACAAAGCATATCTCTATAAAGTATCATTATCTCAGAGAAGAAGTTCAAGAAAAGAAAGTTGTGCTGGAATATATTAGATCAAAGGAACAAATTGCAGACATCTTCACAAAGCCACTGCTTAGGGACACTTTTGAGTATCTCAGAAGCAAGTTAGGGGTCCTACCCCTATCTTCTACTCACTGACTAAGTTCGGTGAAAGCATCAATTCTATGACTCTACAGAATATTATTTATGACTTGAAGCTGACTTACACACTTTAGGAGGCCGCCTAAAGTTGTGCAGGAAATAGTGATTGAAGACAAGATGCTCTGATCGAGACTGAGATGATACATTTGTATATGTTTTAACTACAAGGAAATTACTTCATAGGGGAAGGAATCATGAATTGGTTTTACTTTTTGGAATTGTTGTCAAAGGGGGAGAAGACTAATAGGAGAAGATAGGAGAAGACTAATGACTAGGGGAGAGAATTTCAGGAGAAATCAAGGATAACAGCAGATAGTTTTATAGCAATATGAATCTGAATCAATTGAAATGAATTAAAGTTGGTATTGCCATCAATGCCAAAGGGGGAGATTTTTGGCATTTCAATAAGTTTGTTGGTATAAGGATATTGAGAAGGTTGTTGGAGATTATTGATATAATTGATAAAGGATAATTACTATCTTAATAATATTATTTTGTCATTGATGTCAAGAAATTGTTTTTCTAATTCAGTATGATGTTGCCATATCTTAAGAAGTGTGTTTTGATGAGTATAAAGATGTCAGTAAGTGACATAGAATGAATGTGAAAATGAAGGGGAATAATAAGTTATTCAAATGGGAAACTATTACCAGTAACTAGACTACACCAAGACAAAGAATTTAATCTATATGAGCACAAAATTTGAGCTAAATGGATGCAAGATTAAGCTAGGTATGCAAGATTAAGCTAGATGAATGAGTATTAAGATAACATGATTAAACTAATATGCAATAAACTATGATATAATATTCTCAATGCACAATATCTCAATGAACCTAGAGCGAAAACAACATAATAACAATAAATCTCCAAGGTTTTTTTGAATGAGAGATGAGAGCCTGAATTTATAGAAAATCCAGAGAGACACCAATGGTCAAGATCGATTAGTGATGAGCGACTGAGATTCTCCAAGAGGAAGCACAATCCCGGTGAATGGATGGGATTGGTTGATTTTCTCATCTTTAAAAGAAATTGAGCTAAACTTATGATAAAATCAGAAAAATTGATTTATTTCATATTTTAATTCAATTTTGATATTTAATTGATTTAATTGCTTTTCTGAGATTTTTCAATTTATCTCAATTTGATTCCTTTTTCCAATTTTAATTCTTTTTTTAAATTAATATATTTTTGCAAATTAATTCCTTTGTAATGATTTAATGGAAAATTGATTTATTAATTAAATATGCTAGGATATTTAATTAAATAAATAGGATAATTGATTAAAATGATTTACTTGGAATGATTAATTAAATAAATAAATATTTAATTAATATAGAATGATTTATTTTCAATGTGACATTGATGATTGGGGAATTAATTAATTAGGTGCTCAAGATTTATTTAGTTGCCTTTGGTTAGGACCTTGGTGATGTAGCCGAGATTAGGGGCCCGTGGTTTAGGTGACCATTTTTAGGGTATTACAATAGTGACCATGTTGAAAAAGGGAACACCACCCGACTCGGAGTTTGATGATGCATAAATAAAATAAGATGAAAGAGGTGGAAAAAGAAGCATAAATTATCTATAATTCATTGTTTGTCTTATCCACATACTTATTAGGATTTTGTTTTTGCTCATTAACCCAGATGGCACCACTATCTATATGGTCTTGGATAAATGTCTAAGGCAGATACAATGCTTAGTATCGTGTCTAGGCACACGATGGTACTAACATAATTTAGAACCATCATAGCATCTAGGATATGGTCTACTATTAGACAATGGTTGAATCTCAAGGAGAGTGATGAGATTATCTTTTAACAGTTTATGCATGATGCTTAAGTAGGAGTCAGTCAACTTGGTAAAAACATAATTTTGTGGTATCTCCTGTATAGATCTCTCAATAACCTAAGGGACCCATAACACATTCGCCACTACCTTGTTCTTTTCAGATCCTCCTCCAAAATAGTCTCTATGGGAGCTTGAGGAAGATTCCCCTAATTGAATCATAATGTGTTGATAATTGGTGAGTGTAGTGCATAAATTGGTAAATTTTGAATAACAATTTAAAGCCAATTTCTCCCTTAGTGTCGACTGCAGAAACTTGATAAACATTCTCTATAAATCGCAATTCAGTAGGCAAAAAGGGATCTTGGTGGAGATAGATTAATATTGAGAGATAAAATCCATCACCTTTTCATTGGGCTTTTTCTTACAATGAACTAGGTCTGCTATGTTAACTTGGCTTCCAATGTTTGCTTGAAACCTCATACAAAAAAAATCCATAAGTTGATCAAATGATCGAATGGAATAATCACGCAGTGAACTATGCCATTCAAACATGGTTCCTTTGAGGGACCCAGAGAATAATTGATGTAGCAACAAATCCAAATTATTGTAATCAATACAAATGGTTATGAAAGAATTTAAATATGCATTTAGATCTCCTTCTCAACTACATCAATCGAATTTTAGAGGTTCAACTCCTTAAGAGGTGATCATATTTAGAATAGTCACATCAAGGGGATGCAACAATAATAAGTAGGAAGAGATGAATGATGGAAGAAGATGAAAGGTTAGTAATTTGTTGTTGTAATTGTCCCATATTTTGCAATATGGTGTTAAGAATAGGATTATATTGTGGAGGTTTTGGATCAATACTGCCTCTATCACCACTGGTAGAACTACGACAACCACCACCACCAACACTAACAATAGGTCCAAAAATAGTAGAGGTCATTATTATTCCAGTATACCTAGAGGGCATGTATGAGACATTAACTTTGGGTATTGTATATCCACCAACAAAAAAACCAATAGTAGGCTTTGTATTCACCATATGGATTGTTTCTTGAGGGATATCAACACCAATCTATGGGCCGGTGGTATTAGATTGATCTTCTTGAATAATGCCATCAAAGAGTGGTACATGATTTTTAATGATCATATAAATAGCCCTCGACACTTCTAGACCCTTCGAATATAAGATTAGCATATCTCCCAGATGATGAATAAAAAAACTAGCCCAAGGAAGGATGTTTTCTCACTCAAGGAAAACTTTGAACCCCTCCAAGTTTCTCTCCAGAAATACCTAATCAAACAGAACCTCAAGAGAAGATTTATGATTGATGACAGGTGGAAACTGAGGGAGACTGTTTGTAGGAGTACAATTTTATGAATTATATGTAGAGGAACACCTGGTCATGATACCTTTGATAGGTTGAGAAGTGAAGAGATGATTCAGGTCAGGTAAGTCCATGAACATCAACCCTAGATGAGATGGACTGTAACAATTTGGAGGGATACTCTTTGTAACAGTTCTTATTACAGCTCTAGTAGTTGTTTGGGTCAAAAAGCTCATAGACAAGCTTCATGTAAATAGGTCAAAAGGAGAAATACAAAATTTTGATTCACGCCGGGTTCAACAAAATGTAGAGGGAAAAAGTGAACCACTTTGATAGGTGGGTGAACACAAGTCAAGGACTCACTAATTAACCTCTCCACTCAAGATGTGGTACAAAGTATAAGACTATCAGGTATCCCTTAGATGATACTAAACATGTCACAAAGGTCTTCTGACACAATTCAATGATGCTCTGTGTAAGGTTGCACGTGTCGATCTTAGACGATAGAGAAACATGCTGGCATCCTCTACAAACAGGGTCACAAAGTCCGTACAAAAAATAGATTGTGATGGAAACATGTCTACATAACATAAAAGAAGTAAATAACAATATGAAAAGGTAAATATGACTATCTGTGAAATAGTTAAAGAGAAAGGGACATAAATATTACAATTGGTCCATGCTTGAAGTCTCCAGCTAGCTCCTTGAATCAACTTGGCAACCTGCACACAAGGTGAATATAGATAAAAGGTTGTGGGCCTACCAGAGTTAGATCCCCACTTTGGCGTTTCCACCTCCACGGACAACCAAGATATATAGATGAAAAGATAATTGAAACAATAGATAGAAGATACAATAGCAAAGATATTTGTGAGAATTTGACAAGATCTAGAGTCCAATTGATAGCACAAACAAGAGAGAATAAATGTGACAAGAATAAATTGTATTCCTATCAAGATGCAAAATACCGATCAACTGGATCATCAAAAATTACATACAATATGGATAAGCCTTCTTATAAAGGCAAGGCTATGAGACAAGATAGCACACAATGATGACATGTGGCTCAATGAGATGAAAGGGTAGGTAGGAGAAATAATAAAATATTCCACATGAGGTGGATCACCCATAATAAGTGGATATGATAAAGTAACAACGATATCACACCATAAAAGGTGGAATTTCTCCTACATACAAACTCCCAATGTATGCACATCAATGAGTGTCTCATTTGCAAACTACGATGTTATGCATTTACCTAAGTCAACTTAAGTAAGGTGTAATTATATCCTATATGAATAAATAATTACACCAACAATATTAATGAATATGCTATGGAGATAACCAAAGAGAAACAAAGAAGAAGAATCCCCTCCTATACCAAAAGAAATGTTAGCAATTGAAACTCAATTGGTTGGTTTCACTATGTTCTCATTGATGGCAACATGGTATCTTGTTTCGACTTCATGTTTTGGTTCAATGGTGTACCGATAGGCACTTCATCGACAGATACTTCATCGACACCGACACCGACAGGATAGGAGGATTTCTTTGGTTACCAACAATCTAGGCCGACATAATTTAGAATATGGTTATCGGTATTGGAGACCGACATCTCTTGGATCCGGCATCAACAATTGATTTTGATATTCATGTATTTATGTTATCTAGCCGACATGTAATTTGATATTGTATATAACTTTGTAAGCCGACATAATTCATGATAAGTTGTATAGGGTATATAGGTTAGTTGGATTAGATCATTTTGAGAGAAGGATAATGGTAATGAAAATGTAATGAAAATACGTGGACGTGATATGATGCGAAATATATCAGAAAGACTATGTATGTGAGGATATTTTTATAAGGGTTATTCCGATAAAGGGTTTAGGGTTTCAGACCAGAACAGATAGAGCTTAACCAGAACTATATTCTGGCATAGAAGATGTTATCTTAGTAGTTCACACACTTCTATGGATTGTAGTCTAGATTTATATGTAGTCAGTGAGGCTCCTTTTCTGATTGAGTAGTGTGCTCTAGGCTATAAGCCTTCCTGCAAGTCAAGGCCTCTTATATTTTTTAATATCTCTTCATATGGCCAGTTAATTGATATTGTGGGTCACAAATCCCACCATGGTTTTTCCTCTTTGAGGTTTTCCATATATAATTTTGTGTGTTATGATTCTCATTTATGTGATTGGCTTATTGGTTGCTTTACTTCTTTCTATTCTATATAACTAGTATACTGGTTGGTGTATGCATGCTTTAATAAGGCTAAAATTTATCTAACTGGTAGAACACTGATTCACCCCCTCCTCTTAGTGTTCTTGGATTCCAACAATTGGTATCAGAGCCTTGTACCTCAGAGGAAGTTTAATAGCTTGAGGAGGATCTTGAATCCGGAATCCATAGATATGGGCTTGGAGAAGAAACTTGAGATGGCACTTGAAGATTATGATACTGAAAGATTGAAAAACTTAAAGGTACAAGATGAATTGAATTCTGCTAAGGAATTCATTCTTTTCCTACAAGAGAGGCTGTCATCTATTCAAGCTAGAAGGAAGGAACTTTTGCAAAATCAAGACAATGAAGAGAAAGATGCACTTAAGGAATAGTGTGAGAAACTGAGTCAGAAGAACATGGTTATGAGAAATCAAATGCAAGCTATAACTATGAGAATGTGTAAGGAGATTGAAGATCGAAAGGAAAAGGAAGAAAATCTTGTTGTATCCCCGAAGAACAAATTTGAAGAATGTGGTAGGTTGGTTCATGAGAATGATATGGTAAGAACTTATTTAGTACAATCCTAGAGTAATGAACAAGAGCTTGAGAGACAAATAAAAATTCTAAGAGAAGATCTAACTACTGCAAGTGAGTATAATGAAAAATTCAAGATTAGTTCAACACAACTAGATGAGTTATTGAAGAGACAAAGACAGATTAGAGATTCCAGTGGACTTGGATTTGAGAAGGACAAAGTTTCAGTACTGCTAATGAAGATCAAAACAACAAGGAACCGGTAAGGTAGTTTAATGCTTATAAATTTAATGGTAGATGTTTTGTTTGCAATAAATTTGGTCAATGACTAGGCAATGCAAAAACAAAGCAAATTAGAACCCCGATTCTGCTCCCAGTAAATGTTCAAAATGCAATAAGCATGGCCATAAGACAAAAGATTGTAGAGTGAATGTTAAATTATATGCATGTGGAAAATTTGAGCATATGGCTAATCAGTGTAGATCAAACAATTTCACTGGTTTTAGCAAAGCAATTCAAAGGATCAATGTTACATGTAATGACGTTGGACATATTTCTAAATTCTGTAGAAGCAGAAATCCACCTGTTGGTAATGGAGGACCAAAAGTGAAAGACAAAAGGAGGAAGGAACCTGAAGTACACATTGAGCCTATTATAGCAGAGTCTACATTTGAGGATGATACACCATTGGCTTTCAAGAGGGTTATAAGGAAGAAAACATAAGAGCCCAAGGTCGAGGCTAAAAGGCAACTAGTTAGAAAAGTCACTATCAGGTTAGCAACATAGAAGCAAGCCCAAAAGCAACACCTTTAGCTCCATTCAGTACTACAAAAAGAAAGAAGAAGGCTGACATTGATATGGCAATTCAAACTGGTAGTGTAACTATCATTCCACCAGAAACTTATGCAAAATTAATTGATGAAATAACTAATGATGGCATGTTAAAGAATGTATAGTCTTATTATGATCATTTAGATAAAGTTGAACAAAGAGAAGTAGAGGAGGTAGTTTTGTTATATTTGGATATTTATAAGAAAGCCTTGATATAAATTGAAAACCAAATACTAGAAAAATTGTATGATATGTTAGATGCTAGAAGGCTATAGACATTACAGGAAGATAAACACATAAAAATTCAAGAACGATTATCTGTTTGTGTTACTATTGTTCTAGAGGAAATGGAAAGGACACTTGAGGTGGCAGATAGAAAGGTCTTTAACAACAAACATAGAATAACCAGTCTTATGTTAGGAAGAGTAAATGAAATAATAAAGGAAACTCAAAAGGCATGGGTTAAGTTCTTTGAAGAGAACAAAGGTTTCTTTACTTCACTGAAATCAATGAAGGATACTGTAGACATCCCGGTTGAAGGGAAAGGAAAGGGTATTAAGGGTGCTTCACCCTCAATTTTAAAGACATTAATAAATTGGAAATCAAGCCCCTGGTAGATACAAATGTACAAACAAATATTGAGACACCGACAAATATAGAGAATGAAAAGGTTGATATTGTACAAGATACTAATTTTGAGGACAACAGTCCTCTGGATACAAATATATAGGTTGAGGTTACAGTTCCTAGAGTGGAACCGACAATTACAGAGACTGTACCAAGTGGCGAAGCCATCGGTGCAACCGAGGAAGCTACTAAGGATAAATCATCAGAGGAGAAGGAAGGAGAATCTGGCAGGAACCGATTGTAGGTCCATCATTGTTGTCAATTGACACCTCAAAGGTAGCAAAGAAAAACATAGCAAAGATGAGTCCTACTGAACTCATGATGATGGCAGCACAAAAATTGATGGAGGGATCTACAAATAAAGGGATTATTGATCATTCAATCACTTTTTTGCACAAACTAGTCCCAGATTACAAGTTTGACAGTGAAGCGAGCCCATCTGGCAAGCTTAATATAATTACTAAGCATATTTCAAAGTATTTTCAATCCTTGCAACAAATTTCAAACCACTAAGGATTGGAGAGGTTCACACAGGCTAAAAGAGCTACATTTGATCAAGTGATTGAATCTGAGAAAAAGAAGATTGATGAGAAGTTGAAACTGATAGATAATTCTTTAAGGCAATGTACAAGTATTTACATGATATGTTTTGATTAAGTAAAATCAAGTATTTGAAAGGTACCTGAACCTTGAACAAACCAGGAGAAAGAATTGCTAAAAAAAGTGCTTGGTCACTTCAAAAAACAAAATGAACCCACCGAAAGGGATCAGCATAACACAACATTACATAATAAAGTATCTTGGTACAGATAGCAAAAGGAAAGCATAAAGACAACAAAGAGACCTAACCAGGGATAGCAACAAAAACTAAATACTATTCATAATTTCCTCAACGTGAACAACCATTTGTTTCATGTTGTTCGCTGAGGTCTTCAGATCCTCCAGCTCACAACCTTCGATGTCGCCTTTTTTCTTTGTGTTAGCTCTGGTCCTCCTTTCATGCCCTTTCTTGTTCCACTTCTCTTTATCACCATCCTTTTCTGCATCATTCTCGAACCTATTAATAAGGATGTTCATGTTGTCCACCGAGGATTTGAGGATTTGGAAATTCTGGTCGGCAATCTTCTTTACATTGAGCTCCAGCTTGTCAATTCTGGTGCTGAAATATTTCATTTTATATTCCATTTCCTTAGGATCTCCCATCTCATTGACCTTTTTCTCTGTTGCCATAATTTTTCCAACCATACATTCAATAGCTTATGCATTATGTAGAACGGCCACCAGTTCTTTAACATGTTCTGCCAAGGGCTTGTCACCAACTGTAATTCTTGCAATAGCCTGTGTATCAGTTTTCAAACTGTTAACATCCTTCACCATAGTAGCGATGGTCTCACAGAAGGCCTTAAGTGTGTCTTTGTCCCCATTGTCACTTTTATCCCCTTTTTCCTCCTTATGCAGATTTGTGGTATTCACGGTCTCCAAATTATCCATCATCGGGTTACCCTCCCCTTCTTTATCCTAACTATCAACCACCTTATTTTCTTCAGCCTCCTCTTCCGATTCAACCTGAACATGATTGAATTCGGAATTCCTCCCCTTTTTAATGTTCTTTTTCTGAGCCTTCTTTCCAGTGGTTTTCCCTTTCCTTTTTTAAGAAAATTTTTCCTCAAGGGATTCAGTTGCAGAGTCCGACGTATCAGAGTCTACAATAATCCTCCTCTTCTTGGCCCTAATCCTCCCTTTCTTTCTAGTTTCCTCCGACTCTCCCTTAGTATCCGAGTCAAAATTAAAACCACTATCCTTACTTTCTGTAGTTTCATCTCTAGAATTTTTGCCTTTGATAGGCTTTTCAATGCACTTCCCCTTTAGCATTTTATAAACCAGGACCATAAGCCCCTAGTGGAGGGCATGATCGCCTTTAGGATCCTTATGAATTTCCTTTATAGTATGATCCATAGAACAGGCAAGGTAATAAGGAAGGCTAACCCTTTCTCCATGACGAAAATGATTAAGAAGAATGAAGTGATGCCCGTAGGCCCTGGTAAACCTACCGTCTAAGGTAATGTATTCAATAGAAGCGAAAAGAACAAACCTCCAAGGCCTACAAATTCTCTTCGGTGAGTGGTAGGAATTGTCAATTTTGATCATCTTTCACCTCTCTCCATCCGTAACTGGAAACTTGTCCGCAGCTTTATCAGATATTCCTCTGTCCCTGTAAAATTTCATACCCTTAGTAGACATCCCCGTGGCCTCGGCAATAACCTCTTCATCGACATTCATCATCTATGAACCTATCAGAACTTTTCCATTTTTCCAGTTCTTGATGAAGTAAGAAGTAATTGCGGGGTCTTTCCCACTTAGTCATTCCATGAAAACATTCATTCCTCCCTGCTAGAGGATATCCCAAACTTCATCATTCTTTCTCCAGTCCAAGTAGGAAGCAGGTTCAAATCTCTTCTTGTTACCTCCCATTTTTCCAGCACCTTCCTTGCAATGCCTTCTCTCTCTTTGATCACTTCCTCTCTGGTTTTTGTGATTATTCTGTAAGAGTGCCCAAAATCCATGCCAAGTTATTATGATAAGACACCTATTTAAAAGTCCATTATCTTCAAATGAGCCCTGCATCAAAAAAGGCAGAAAGGTCATTAGAAATAATGATTAAAAGTACCACGTTGCCTTGTATAGCTTCAGTCTTGATTGAGCAAGGATTTCATTTCGCTTTCAATCTCTGTTTCACCATAATTAGTAATGATGTCTCCCGATTGGCAGGCTAGGTTGGTAGCCCAGTCAGCACAAGAGTTGGCCTCCCTATAGGCATGTGTAAAAACACACATGTCAAACTCTTCGCTAATTTTACTAGTAGCTTTAATAGCATTACTAATAGACCAGGACGATGGGAATTTCATATTTAAACAGTTGATAATGTTTAAGGAATCTCCTTCACACCAAACTTTAGTACATTTGGCTTCCTTGGCAAGGATCATCCCATGATAGGCCACCATGGCTTCGGCTACGTGATTGGTTTGATTTCCTATGGGGATACATTTGATAATTTTACATATTCCCCACTCATCCCTTAGGACCACTCCACATCCAGCAACCCCCGGGTTACCCTTAGAGGCCCCATCAAAATTGATTTTCATCCATCCTTTGGGCGGGCTGATCCATCTCACTCCCTCTCTAGGGTTGCTCTGAACAATCTCTTGAGCCTTTAGTCTCCACTTTTTATAGATACATTGATCCTCCTTAGTGTGAGGATTGTCCATACCACCTATAATATTCAGATTTTCCACTATGCTTCTTCTTATTTTTTCAAACATAATTTTAGCCTTGGTAGTCTTTTCCCTGAAAATTCTATCATTTATCTCTTTCCAAAGACCCCAGCACATGTGGGGTAAAGCAATTTTCCATAATAAGGTTGTGGTTTTGTTTTTTGAAGGGTGATGCCAAGACTTGAAAATTTTCTGAATCAAATTAGGGAAGCTCCAACTAATATTGAATTGATCTAGATAGCTTCCCCAAACATCAGCAGAGAAAGGACAATGGAAGAGCATATGATTTATAGTCTCCTCATTCTGCTTGCAGAGAATATAGAAACTAGGCATGCTAATACCTCTTTTTCTGATATTCTCAATAGTGAGAATTTTGTCTTGAAGGGCTATCCAAAAGAAAATATTGATTTTGGGGATGACACCTTTCACCCAAGCTTTGGCCCAGCAAGGACTTTCTGTGTTCTTGAACTGTTGATGATATAGAGAAGTCACTGAAAAAGTACCACTAGCTGTGAGTTTCCAAATTATTTGGTCTTCTTCTTCAATCCTCACCATAGAGTTCATAACTTTGTTCAAACTACCTAAAGACTGATCCACTTGAGATAAGTCTCTCCACTGTCCCTCTTTCCAGTAATCCTCAACCTTGGTTCCAAATCTTTCCTTGCATTGGTTCTGATATCTGTTCCACTCAGGGTTTTCATTCAAAGGGGAATCCAGAAGCCAAGGGTCCTCCCAGAACTGAATAAGATTCCCTTTCCCCAACTTCCACTTTGTACCTTTGATAATTAATTCTCTAGTCCTAGAGAAATTTTTCCAAATATTGGAACCAATTGGGATGCTCTCCACTTTGAGGAAACTTTGAAGATTCGGGCATTGGCTTTTGTATTTGTTGTCCCATATGTTTTTCCACTCTCCTTGATTTCTATATCCTCTCCAAATCTGCTTGGCCATGAGGTGATCATTTATGTCTCTTATTCTTCTAAGGCCAAGACCTCCTTTATTCTTAGGCTTACAGACCTTCTCCCATGCAATTAAGTTCATTCTCTTCTTCTCTACCACCCCTGTCCATAAGAAGGATCTCTGAATCTTTTCAATGGCCTCAGCATACTTAGCTAGAATCCTGAACAGACTGATGGCATAGAGGGGGATACTTTGTAGAGTGGATTTAAGCAGTTGGACCTTACCTGCTTGACTAAGGAGAGCTCCCTTCCATCCAGACAACTTTTTGTGGAATTTATCCACCAAGGCTCCCCAAAAGGTGTCTGGAGGATCAAGGCCTAAGGGGAGCCCCAAGTAAGAAGCAAGCAGACTACCAATTTGGCCCCCCAAAATGTTACTAATTTTAATCCTCCTTCTCTCCAGAGTATTGGTAAAATAAACAAAGCTTTTAGACCAATTAATTAGTTGACCAGTGGCCTCTCCATAGTTGTCCAAAGCCTTTTTTAGTCTTCTAGAGTCCTTAACAGTGGCTTTTCCCATTATTATAGAATCACCAACAAACTGCTGATGAGAGCATATTTGATCAGCCGAAGAAGGATTCAAACCGCAAAACTCCCTTTTCTCAACCAGCTTACCAATATATCTCCCCAAGCATTCTGCCATGATGATGGAGATCACTGGAGATAGAGGATCCCCTTGCCTGAGACCTCTTGAGGCTTTAAAGAAAGGAGAAGGGGAGCCATTCATTAAAACAGAGAAAGAAGCTGAAGAAACAAGTTGTTTGATAAGGCTGACACTTCTAGGACTAAAGCCAAAAGCAGAGAGAACATCCACCATAAAATCCCAATCCACTCTATTGTAGGCTTTAGAGAGATCCAGTTTCAGAAAAAAAACCTTCTTTTTTAGAGAATGCCAGTGAGTGGATATTTTCATGCACAGATATGATAGAATCCAAAATTTGTCTTCCCAGGACAAAACCACTTTGCTGAGGCGAGATGATGGAGGGCAACAGCTTCAAAATTCTAGAGGTAAGGACCTTAGAGATAATCTTATAGAGAGAGTTGCATAAACTTATAGGTCTGAAAAGATCCATAGAGTCTGCCCCCTGTAGAAGTTGAGAAAGCCAACTTCACAAACCTCGAAGATCACCTGCATGCAAATAACCTGTCACAGAAAGAAGAGATGGAGACAAACAAGCAAGGGTGCTCTGAAAGCTGAAAAAATGTATTCATCCAAGAGAGATAAATTACAATGATGAATCCTTATAAAAGGATATTGTGCAACCCTAAAAGAAACCCTAATAGGTAGACATTTAATAATTAATATAATTATTAAATGTCACAAATGCAAACTAAAGTGAAATCTTAAGAGAGGAATAAAGGTAATTTAATCAACATGATTAAATTAAAACCTTTACTCTAACACCCCCCCTTAAGATGAGCAAAAGTGCAGTTACAAACATGTGCAAGAAAGCAAAGGTAACTACAATGCAAGAAAGTAAACTTGGGTCCCGGCAACAAGGCCTGATCAGGTACCCAATTACAACCAAATCTCTGTAAAGTGGAGAAATAGAGAAAACCTCATGGGAAAAACTCTACTCCAAAAAGAGATGAAAGAAATAAATGCACTAATAACAGAAGGATAGGAGGTGGATAACATGATACCCCCCATAGACAACTTCTATCATATAAGTACATATACAATGGTCTCCATAGGAGAAAAAGAAAGAGACTAGAAGCCCCCCCCACAATGAAGAAACTCCTGTCGCACATATGGATGCCTGAGGTAGAATCCAAAAAGAGATCCTGAAGCGGCATATAATATTCCTCCCCTTGGGAAGAAATGGATCCAAAGGACGAAGATGAAGAAACCCTGTGAAGAGAGAAGAATCAATCTGTCTCAAGATGTGTGCCATAATAGGATGCTGAAGAATCCCTCTGTCTGAACTGAAACAAAAGATGTCAAATCCAAACTGAACTGAAGACTCAAAAACTGCAACCTCTGAATGCACAGATGATGGTGGGCTAACAGCTGGAATATGGCTGTCAACAAAGAGGAGCTGAAAATCCTCAAAGTAATCCTCCAAGTCTGCAATATAGGACTCTACAAACAAAGACGAAATGCCTGCAAGATAAGAATCCCAAGTAGCCATGTCTGAAAGATGTATGATGTCCTGCTTAGCTGAATCAATAGGAGCCAAAGAAGAGGCAATATCAAACTGATCAGGAACAAAAGGAGATGATGTTGATACATGTATAATCTCAGTCTGAAGAGTAGGAACTGTGAGACAATCCTCTGATTCATCGGAATATGTAAGGGTGTCTAAATATTGAAGTTCCTTTAAAGTATCATGATCAAAAGGTGTGTTATCTCTCCAACCAATGGGTACAAGACAATCTGAAGCAGGATCCTTTGGGAATGGAGAAAGACTGGGGTCTCCATAGATCTCCCAAAGACGTGTCCAAAGTGAGTGAGGACAATCAATGCCCGATATAGCCCACACAGTGTCAGAATCAACACTAGACAAAATAACTCCTACTATGTGATTTCTAATGATATCCCAAGCTATTTTTCCCTCTAAAGTTGCTGGTTCAGGTATGAGATCATACAAATAAGGCAAAATATTAAGCCACCTACAGTGTGTAAGTATGCCCTTTGCCCATGACTCATAATTACCCCGTTCTAGAAATACAACTGAAGGGTGAGTAGAAAAACCCATGATAACTCTTCAAATTAACAAATCTGAGACTAAATGACTTTAATACTGATAAAGCAGATCAAATGAAGCCATCCCATGCAAACAAATTATTTCCAAGTCTGAAACGTCCAAGTAAGTGACAGATGTGTTAAAACACAAAGTACTGAATAAAATGTACCTGGTGTAGATTCTGGAAAAATACATGATAGATCTGGAAAGAGCACAGAACCACCTTTCCGACGCCTATTTGCTTTCGAAAAACGGAGTCCGTATTCAAAAGATATGGCTCCTGGAGTGCAAAAAACTTGTTCTGACTTCGACTGGCAAAAAACACTACAAAACGGAAAAATCAGAAAAAAAGATCTGCATCTTTTAGATCGGGCTCGGAACCAGCTTTCCAACGCCTATTTTCATTCGAAAATCCGAGTTAAAATGCCCGAGTTATACCCGATTTAGTAAAACTGCTCCAAAAATGCCCAAATAGGCCCTTTAAGCCCTCAAGGGCTTAAAAAAAATAAGCCCCTGGTCCTCTGGGTGACCAGGAGCTGGCGTAGGGGGGGCTGGCGGTGCGGAGGCGGCGCAGGGGCGGCGCAGCTGGATCCGGTGGGGTGCAGGCGGCGCGGGTGGCGGCGGTTTTCGCCGGTGGCGCGGCAGTGGGGACCGGGCCGCGGGCGGTGGTTACCACCGGCGGCGGTGGCCGCCGGGCTATGCACCGGTGCTGTTGGCCTTAAAAAAGGGCTGCGCCTGGTTTTAAAAAACCGTGGGGTTTTTTTGTTTTTTTTTTTTGATTTTTTTGAAAATTTCGCCTCGGTTGTCGTGCCCTAGGGTCGTACGGCCTTGGGGCCAAAAAAAATTTGCCTCCTGGTGCAACTGTGTCCAAATCGGACGAATTTTATATGGAAATAGGGGTTTTTGGGCGCTACGAGCTCAACGGTGAGGTCCGTTTGGGCTCAAAGTGCACCGAAAAAAAAATACCCCTATTCCAAAATAAAAAACAGAAGACACACAGATCTGATGCAACCAAAACCGGAAAATCAGATCTAACCCTCGTAGCTCCAAATTCTTCAGAAGACGAACAGGAAGCAGCAGGTTTGCAGCTCTGATACCATGTAGAAGTTGAGAAAGCCAACTTCACAAACCTCGAAGATCACCTGCATGCAAATAACCTGTCACAGAAAGAAGAGATGGAGACAAACAAGCAAGGGTGCTCTGAAAGCTGAAAAAATGTATTCATCCAAGAGAGATAAATTACAATGATGAATCCTTATAAAAGGATATTGTGCAACCCTAAAAGAAACCCTAATAGGTAGACATTTAATAATTAATATAATTATTAAATGTCACAAATGCAAACTAAAGTGAAATCTTAAGAGAGGAATAAAGGTAATTTAATCAACATGATTAAATTAAAACCTTTACTCTAACACCCCCATCTTTTTGGGAATGAGAGCAATAAAAGTACCATTAACTTCTTTTAACAGTTTTCTAGCACCAAAAAACTCTTTCACTGTTTTGGTGACATCATCTCCTATAATATGCTAGTACATTTGGAAGAAAAACATGGGAAAGCCATCCGGACCTGGGGCTTTGTTGCTTTCAAAGGATTTGACAGCTATCAAAATTTCTTCATGGGAAGGGATAGCCGACAGGTGATCATTCTGTTCCTCCCCCAAAATGGTAGGTATGCTGTCGAAAAGTTCCCTCTGTGCCTGTATTTCCAAATTTTGATCCTTAGCAAGTAAGTTAGAGAAAAAATCCATAGCAGCCTTGCTCATAGAGTCATCATCAACAACACATCTGCCATTCACTTTAATTTGAACAATTCTATTCATGGCCTTATGTCTTAAGGTGGACATATGGAAGTATTTAGTGTTCTTGTCCCCCTCCTTTAACCAGACATTCCTCGATCTTTGTTTCCAGTAGGTTTCCTCTTTAGCTATTATATCATGATATCTCATAAGAATAGCATCTTTAGTGTTTCTAGACATATTAGTGTAACCATTGATTTGTATTTTATCTTGGATTTCCTTGAGCTCTAAGAGGGTTGTAGCTTTTGAGGTAAAGATGTTCCCAAAGCAATCCTTATTCCACTTCTTAACATTATCTTTAACATTCTTCAGCTTTTTGACCACTTTGTACATGGTGTTCCCTTCAATACTGACCTGCCACCATTCCTTAATCTTACTTTCCAGATCCGGGTGTCTGGTCCACATTTTTTCAAATCTATAAGGGAAATGTCTCCTATTCTTTAAATCAGTCGTGAAGGTTATGGGATAATGATCTGATCCAGCCCTTATGTGAGAGGATAAAGAACATTCATGAAGATTATACCAATCTAAGGAAAGAAGAGCTCTATCGAGTCTAACCTGGATCAGACTCTCACCACTTCTTATGTTGGTCCAGGTGTATTTGACTCCTTGCAAATCCAGATCATGAATTGCATTATTGTTTATGAAGTCCATCAAGTCCAGTCTACTATCCAGGTTAGCTTGACTATCTCCCTTTTTCTCATTTTCCTTCAAGGGAGTATTGAAATCTCCCATAATTATCCAACTGTCCTCAACAAACCTACTTCTCAGCCTAGTTAGATATCTCCACATCTCACTTCTACCAGTCTTTGTGTTGGGGGTGTAAATGTTAGTTAGAACCTAGGTTGTACAATTCTTAAAGTGCTTAAATCTTATACAAGCCAGATTGTTGTCCTGAATCAACACCTCTCCTTCTACGTTGTTTTTGTTCCAGAAGGTAATAATTCCTCCTGATGCACCTTCTGAACTACCTCCACTGACTCCACCATTTTTGAACATATTCAAACTTTCAACTTTATCTTTAACCATCTTAGTTTCTTGAATCAAAAAAATATCAGGGTTTTTATCTCTAATCATGTTTTTAACTAAATTATGCTTGTGGGGACTATTAAGTCCCCTAATGTTCCAGGAGATGATTTTCATGGATTTTTAGAAATACCTGCCTCAAAGATGGTTCTTTGGGTACCATCTGCTAAGTTCTTGCTTGTTTCCAAAGATCTTTTCTTGGCATTTGAGTGTCTTCCTGGAGAAGTATGTTGTGCTCCCACATCACAAAGCTTGCTTTTGGTGTTTCTAGTCATCGTACTATTGATTGGGTTGTTGTTGTTCTTTTTTTTTGCTTGTTCCTTCTTTTATCCTCTGCTGCTTCTTCATCCTCCTGCTTAGTTTCACTCTTCCCCAGTGCCTTTTTTATGTCTTCTTCATCTCCCCATTTTGGATCTTGATCTTCCAAAAACGCCAGCTTTCCCTTTGCTGGGGTGGTTAGAGAAATTTTTGATAGCCCTTGGCCCAAAATGGTGTTAAGTTGGGCCTCCTGGAACCAGTCTATTTCTTTCTCTTGATCTTGAGATTCTAAAACAAGGTTAAAGTTATCTGCTTCCTCTTTGTCTGAGGGTTTTTTTTCTGCTTTATCTGGGACTAACTCTTTCTTGTCCTCTTTCAGTTCTTCTTGCTGAGTGGTGTCTTTTTCTTTATACTCTGAGTCCTCAACATTCTACTCCAGCATCTGAATCTTTAGTTCATTACCCACTTCGCTGGTAATTTCTTCCTCCACCCTTCCTATCTAAGACTGATTCTCCTGATTAAGATCATTGGATTCCAAGGCTTTTAGTGGCTTGTCTACTTTTTTCCAGACCTTAGTTTGGGGGAAGGGTTTATCCTCCATATTTGGACATTTTTTAGCCCAGTGTCCAACCTTTTTACAATGGAAACAGGTGAAGGGGATTGTTTCATAAACAATATTTTGCTTCCACTTCCCCAGTTTCAATTCTATCTCTATTTCCTCTGGCATGTTCATGTCAGGTTTGACTCCAACACAGATCCTAGCATAAATCAGTCTTCTTCTGGATGCTGTGACCTGGTCAATAGCAATGAGCTCCCCAAAGGTATTGGCAATACCTGCAAAAATGTCTTCCTCCTAGAATTCCATTGGGAGCCTAGGTAGTTTGACCCACACCGGGACTTGGGCCAAAAAAATATTTCCTTTAGCTACATTAGGGTACCACTTCTGGATGTACATAATGTATTTACCTATTGTCCAAGATCCACTACAAAGGATGTTTCTTCTATCCTCATCACAGGAAAAAGAGAAAGATAGACAACCTCTGTTCATTGCTACCACATCAACCTGACCTTTCAGGTTCCACTTTCTTTTGACAAATCTACAAAATATTTCTATGTTAGGTCTTGACCCAAAAAAATTACCAATCAACGTGTTTTCCATTCTGGCAATGTTTTGATCTATGATTTGGTCTGGAACAACGATAGAAAACTTGCCTTTGAGACACATTTGAGGAGTTTTTAACAGGAGGCAATGAGGACTTACCTTTAGGCTTAGCCCCAAATAGCGAGGACCACTTACGTGTCTGTCCATTGGGTCCCCCCTTCGGGTCCGTTGATGAATGAACCTTTTCCGAGAGATCTTTTCCTTCCACCATGTTCTCTGAGACACAAATCAGTTGCTGTCCTTGGGCTCCTTCTGAGTTGTCGTCTGTTGTTTTTGAAGTTTGAACCTACCCTTTCCCGCTCTCATCTGTTAACCACTCTTCACATGGTGTTCCTTCCCCTGGGTGCCCCAAAACCATGGGATCATTAGGGTCCTTTCCATCTGAACCCCCCCCTCTGAAGGAATCTCTATATCATCTGCCACATGCTGTCCTGATGCCGATCCAGAACTCCCGCTCAAATTTGAATACTGGATTCGACCGCCCTCCATCTCGTACATTCCTACTCGAGGAATATTTTCTCCCCATATTTACATGATATGTTGTAACACAGATATACTTACATTTAATGTGCACAAAAAGATTAAGGAACTACAGGAGAAAATTGCAGGTTTAGCTAATTCTTTTGATGGATTAAATTCATTGAGTACATCCATTCATGGTCAAATTTTTGTTTTGGAAGCTCAAATTTATGTTCTTGAGAAAGAAAAAGACAAGATCATAAGGAGAGCCAAAAGTCTTAGAAGCTTGGTGAGTCCCTGGTTGGATTCACTCAGTGTACATAAGAAGGAGTGTATGAATATAGTTGGGAAGCCCACACTGACAGAGTTAAATGAGAAAGATTCCTTTGCACATATGTTAAATGGACTTGTATCTATTTCTGGTAGTTTAAAATCTGGTAGGGATACTTATCTTGAGCTATTGATGAAGGCTTATCCAGAAATTTTCAAATTTGTCAAGCTTTGGTAAGATGTTTTTGGATACTCATTGTACAATTTTGGATCTTTGACATTCTTTTTGAATTCTGGCATTGATGTCAAAGGGGGACTGATATAGATGTGAAAAAGAAATAGAAGGATTTTTATACATTAGGAGTATGGATTATTTTGCATTGATGAATATTCAACTCAGGGGGAGTAGGCAGGATGAAACCAAAACCATTTTTCACATGAGTGTTGCCATCAATGCCAAATGGGGGAGGTTGTTGGCAATTGACACTCAATTGGTTGGTTTCACTATGTTGTCATTGATGGCAACATGGTATCTTGTTCCGACTTCGTGTTTTGGTTCAGTGGTGTACCAACAAGCACTTCACTGACAGATACTTCATCGACACCAACACCGACAGTATAGGAGGATTTCTTTGGTTACTGACAATGTAGGCCGACATGATTTAGAATATGGTTATCAGTATTGGAGGCTGACATCTCTTGGAGCCAACATCAGAAATTGATTTTGATATTCATGTATTTATGTTATCTAGCCGACATGTAATTTGATATTGTATATATCTTCGTAAGCTGACCTAAGGCATGATAAGTTGTATAGGGTATATAGGTCAGTTGGATTAGATCATTTTGAGAGAAGGATAATGGTAATAAAAATGTAATGAAAATATGTGGATGTGATATGATGCAAAATATATAAGAAAGACTATGTATGTGAGGATATTTTTGTAAGGGTTATTCCGATAAAGGGTTTAGGGTTTCAGACCGAAACAGACAGAGCTTAACAAGAACTGTATTCTGGCATAGAAGATGCTATCTTAGCAGCTCACACAGTTCTCTAGATTGTAGTCTAGATTTATATGTAGTTAGTGAGGCTCCTTTTGTGATTCAACAGTGTGTTCTAGGCTGTAAGCCTTCCTGCAAGTTCAGGCCCCTTATATTTTGTAATATCTCTTCATATGGCCAGTGAATTGATATTGTGGGTCACAAATCCCACCGTGGTTTTTCCTTTTTGAGGTTTTCCATGTATAATTTTGTGTGTTATGGTTCTCATTTATGTGATTGGCTTATTGGTTGCTTGACTTCTTTCTATTCTATATACGTTGGCATTATGTGAACCGGTATGAGGACATGATGACATTGTATGTTGTCATTGATGTCAATATGCTGAAGAAGAGAGAACTGGTATGTTACCAAGAACCAGTATAACATTGTGAACCGGTATATGTGCCAAAGTGAAGTGGTGTGTTTGTTCAAGGTGAACTGGCATGTGGTTATGGGAATCGGTACATGGAAGCTTTGTATGACTATCGGTTGGTAGTCTCAACTTCAGGGTTCCCGGTTGAAGTGCTTCAAGCCTGTGTGACTCAACCAGTGACTTTGTGTGATGAGTTAGCATTGTAATGAAGAACAGATCATGTTGCCACGTCAGCCTTATGCGCGTGAAGGATCTTGCATGAAGGAGATTGTTCCTATCTACCTCGGGAATGTGCAAAGTCTGTAAACGATGAAAACACGTGATGGGTTATCAGCCGCCATGAAAGCAGTAGAAAATGAATGATGGAGAACGTCTTGAGATTGGTTCAAGACTGTTGCATTTAATGCAATGTTCTCAACGGTCAGGATTGAACTGTTTGAATTGCTTAACCTAACAGGTTTAGGGTTTAAGGTTTATGCTACCAACCTATCTGTTTCCTATAAGGTCGATGTTGTGTTTCTTTTGTTGGTTGTTGGCAAAATTTGTGTGTGTGTATCCAAGTGAAGAGATACAAGATTCTTGCCAGACCAGAGGAGAGAAGTGATACCTACAGAGTGTAAGTGCAGAAGGTGAAGAGGAGCTAAAGTGGATTTGCATTGGCATTGATTGTTGTTACCAGATCATTGTAATACCTGTTGATCTCTAACCACTTCAACAGTTGGGAAATCCCTTAACAGGGTAGCTTTAACTGGCCTACTATAAATCCTTTAATAGGGTGACTCAAAACCATTGAGTTCCTGAAATCCTCTAACAAGGTAACCTTTAATAGGGTTTAACCCTTAACTGGGTATTCTAGCCATCCCTTAACCGGGTGATCCCTAACAGGATCAGTTCCTAACAGAATCTATTGTATCAGTCTTTAACCGGACAAGGCTCCTAATAGCGCGGACTTCTAAAGAGTTCAAAAATAGCTTGTGGGTATTCATCCCCACCGTGGTTTTTCCCAGTTGGGTTTCCACGTGAAAAATCTGTGTGTCATGTGTGGTATTATTCATGTGATGGTTTAAGTGATTTGTGTCTGAAGGTAAATCATGTTGATCTATCTGTATATATATTTTGATGATAGATTACCTATTCATGCACTAGGGTGAAATGGAAATGAAGTATTAGATTGTATGAAAAGATAAGTGTCAACCGGTTTATGCTTGTCTTAGTTATTCTGGGTTTTACCGGTTGTACTCTGTTTAAGACCGGTGTTACTGTTTGTTTGCCAAAGCACAGTGTCTATTGACAAACCGATTTTAGGAATGTGTTTTTGTCTGTACTGATTCACCCCCCCCTCTCAATACTGGTTTGGTACTATTCGTTCATCATTGAGTTATCAATATATACTGCTATATAGGTTGGTGTATGCATGCTTTAATAAAGCTAAAACTTATCTAACCGGTAGAACACTGATTTACCAACACACACCCCACCCCCAACCCCCCACTCTTAGTGTTCTTGGATTCCAACAAGCAAGAGGCTTGCCGAATGGTAGGTGAAGAAGAAGTTGGTCTTCATCAAAGCATGATAATGGTAGCAACATGTGAGAGCCAAATATGCAATGAAAGAGAGCTTCCAAATGAGCATGAGCAAGCATAGATGAGAGAAGAAAGTTAGAGAAACAAGTAGAGTGACCGAAGGAGCAACTGGAGAGATTGAATGAGTGATTAGAGAGCCAAAATGGAGTCCAAGAGGGAAGATAAGCTTTCTAGGATGAAGGCGGATGTTAGTGGATGTGAAAAAAGGCATTACAAGGATATTCTAGGTGCAAGTGTAATGCTCAAATGACTACCTTTAGATTGTCAAATTCATAGGACGCTAGTGAGATGCGCAAACATCTTTGCAGTGTGCTAGTGTCTATGAGTCAAACAATTAATTGGTTAGGAAAAGGACAAGACAGAGGCTGATGGGGAAATTTAAATGGACAAAAGGACAATGAGGTTAAGAGGATCTCTAATCAATATAGAGTAAAGGCACTTATGTAGTGTAGCATTACACGGGGTGTAATTATGACACTACAATCTCTTTAGATTATCCATATTCTCCTAGATCTTATCTTAATTATCAACATATTTGTAGGGAAGATGATGTTATGCATCTTATTCATGACCTATCTTCTCACATAACATTAAGACAAGATGAAGCTTTAGATGATAACGACCCACCTTCCCAACTTATCAAAGAGGACATGAGTGATGGTAAAAAGGAGAAATTACCTACAAAGGACATCCCTTCTTAATTTACTCATCCCTTTGAATTATCCATGTACTCTTACACTACAAATTTTAAATAAAATCAGGATAATGGTCCTTCATCCTCACAATTAAAAAATTATTTAAAGAGGAGTGGTTATAATATAATCTCAAAACAAGGTTATAGTGGACAAGGACTTGGAAAATATGAACAAGGAATCAAAGTCCTTATAAACCCTCATTCACAAGCTAGTACAAAAGGTTTAGACATCCTCAACATTGACATATGGATAATCTCCTTAAAGTTCAAAAGTTTTAGGAGTATCTTGCAAGACATAAACTCCATCGTCCATCTAAATGTGCTTCTTCCTCAAATAATCCTTTATGCACATATCATCAAACTAATGATAGTCATACAAATGAATGTCTTAATTTTCAAAATGAAATAAAAGGACTCATTTCAATAATGGAACTCTAAAAATAATAGAAAACAATCCTTCTCCTTCTAGCACATCTTATCCTTCATCCCAAGAGATGAGACCTACCCCTATTCATAATCAAGACAATTTAGCTAAAATAATCTTTTAGAGATTTACGTATGATAAGAATGTTGTTTTTCCTTTCATAGGATATAATAATAATAAAAAAGGTGACGAGTATTGTCTTTTTCATCGTTCGTATTCTCATTCTCTTGGAAATTGTAAAGCTGTTAAAGAATTTGTTCAAGACCAATATGATTAGGCTCACATAGCCCTTACAACTAATCTTGCATTTTTTCTTAGTGAAGAGGTAGTGCCAAGCATTCCACTCACCTTATTATGTTGCTCCTCACCCTATGACAATAGTAGTTTAACTTTATTGGTGGCTCTTTGTCACGAGTGGTGATACCTTTTAAGTTTTAAATCATACTTAGGAAGCAACATAATTTACCTTGTCTCCTCGCCTAGGGGGTAAGGATAGTATATTCAATCCTCTCTCCTTTCAAAGATTGCCTCATCTTTTGAGTTGTATTTTGTATATGATCTTGATGTCTTTTTATTGCACCGAATCTTCCTTCATGTGAGTACATGTGTGTTCCTTGCTTAGGATCTTTTCTTTGCTTAAAATGCTAACATATATTTTATGTATATCTCTCTTTGGACATTGTGTAATTCTTCTCTTTGTCCTTATACTTGTGAGGCATTAATTTCTCCTATCTTTTCTAAGGATCCACTTTTCCTTTGCGAGAGGTGTTTCCTTATGATACAGTGTTTTTCCTTGTGTGAAGTTACTTGTTTGCTCAAGGATTCTCTCTTATGCAAGAGGTGTGTATCCTTGTGTACAACCTCTTCTTCACTTGGCAATTTATTCTTATTATAAACAAACCCCTCACTTTGGGTCAAAAGTGCGTTATCCTTCATCAAGAATCGCTTTTTCCTAGCAAGAATGTATCAAAACCAGAACTAACTCTTATAAAAGATGCTTAAATCCTAAAACTAGACAATGACATATGCAATAGGGTGAGTTGAATAGAATAACATACCTTGCTAGAGCTATCATCTTTTCCTTTTTCAAGATGAGTGGAACTAGCATAACACAACTTGCTAGACTATTATAACTCTCCTTCTTTACATGAATCAAACAATATAACATACCTTGTTGTCCTATGGATATTCATGTTCCAATGGATCACCTAGCATAACACAACATGCTAGCCTGTCAATTCGACGACCTCTCTTGCTCTTCTTCTCATGAATCACCTAGAATAATGCAACTTGCTAGCCTATGACATCCATTTTCTCTCTTTTCTCCTCTCCATGAGCTGATAGCTTTGCTAATTGTGGATCATGGTTCATCACTTGATGCATGCTCTTGCTCTTTTATCGTGGTCACTTATGTTCTTGTGATAGCATTTTGAGAATGTTATTAGTGGTTGATACATTTGATTATCAAGGTCTCTTCAACTAGTTGACTTGGAGCTTTTTATTTTCAATACTAACCCTTTGTGTTGTGTGTCTTTTGTCTTTGTTTGGATTTTTTGTCTGTCTTTTTTTGTCTGTCCTTGCACGTGATTGTGTGAGTTAAGATCCTAAGATTGGGGGCTTGGTTCCACAAAATTAGTGATGTCTCATTTCCTTGCGATCTCACTCCTAGTTTTTTCTCTCTTTCATCTTTCTACTTTACCGCAAGTATTTGCATAGGCTCATACTCCTGTTAAAGTGGGGGCTAAATGTAGGATTGTAAATTGTAACTAGTACAATTTACACCTCATGTTTGTGCCCCTACTTTCCATTTTCATTCCCCTAAGTCCCTTTTATTCCAACGTTGATGTCACATGTTGACACCAGTAAGTGGTCCCATCCTAGAGCTGCCCCCCCTATCTTTAAGTTTTTGGTGCCGTTTTTGGAGGACCAAGGCATAGGGTACATTGGTCCTAGACCAAGGCACCCCCTAGCGCCTTGGTCCCCCTTAAACAAGTCCCAATTTGAGATTGAGTGGGTTCTCTCCCTCCTCGATGGAATTTGGTCATTGTGGCTACACTTGGAGGTTGGCCTAATCAGTAATTTACCTAGGTAACCCCATATAAAGACATCATGTCAAATCATTTTAGATCTAAGATTTCACACGTAGCACTCATGCATTCAAGAATTCATCATTAAGCATGTTCAGAGATTTATCCTTCAAGCATTATGGAGAAAAGTTACATCAATCTTCATGCAAGCAAGTGTGTTTGATTCGATCTTTCATGTTCATGTGTTGGTCATGTCATTACATTCAACATTTGTGATTACATTCAAAGAGCATTGCATCATTAATCCTTCCATCAACCATTGCAGATCTAAAGTATATCTCCTAGCATTTATTTCAATATTTATGTTATTCAATTCAAGGTTAATTCCTAAACCATGGTTTAACCTAAGGCAAACACCTATCCACAACACTTTAGTCTCCCTTTTTGTGTGCACTTAATTGACTCAAGAGCTATACTCAGAGATTCCAGCAAATTTGACGATGATGAACAGGTTCAACTTTCGATGGGGCGAAATTCGGAGGACCAGGGAAAATCTCTACAACCTGGTCTGAAAAAATCAACCCAAACTTTCAGGAGCAGGTTTTGAATCTCTTGTTTTGCTTAGATCTCAGTTTGTGGCTCCGTTGGATATTTGTAGCATTCTTTCTTCATTAATTTACTTCAATTATCCCTTGTTTTGCCATAGTTTCATAATTCACATCCAATTTTCAATGACAAAGAGAGCGTAAAATAAAAATGAGTGAATCTAATTAGAATTTCAGCCCTTTTCCTATTTGGATTGTGGCTAGATCTATTGGATTCACCCTCTTCCAATGTAGTGATCTCCCAATTAAAATTAGTTGTTTCATTATGTTAATTAGTGAACCCCTAGTTTTACGACCCCATTACAATACCAAAGACAATCTAAGCCAAATTTATCTTAAGTAACACATGAAACACTTCATTTAATTGCATGTAGTCCCAAAATAGAGTCTCCATACTCTTTAAGAACTTTTGTTGAGTGAAATATGAACAAACAAAAAGAGGATTTAAATCTATAGGACAAGATAGTGTTGCCTTAGATATTATTTAAAAAGAAAACATACAAATTAACAAAATAGAAACATACCTTAGATCCTTGCATTTGGGCAAGTTTTGTAAATTCATCTAGCATGCATGCCAAAAAGTGATAACAGAGCTAATATTTAAACCAATTATTACTTATTCATTTTGTGAATGGATTTTTACATCACATGTCATCTAGAAACCAAACAATGAACAAACATGTCAATCCAACATACATGTCATCTCTCTTTGAAAATAGATCCCCCTTTCCATAAAATTTGCTTGTATTTTTCTTTATTTTTGAATTAAATATTGATTACAAATATCTTTTTCATTTGAGCATCAAATTTAGGACAATACAGGCTCACACATTAGAAATCACCTATGGAAGACCATTAACCAATACTTATAAATCCATTATTATTTAGAAACCACCTTCATATTAGAAGCTAATTATGGTAGAACAAGTAACTTAAAATTCTATGTCCCTATGGAGAATTGAAATTAGATGTCCCTATGGAGAATTGAAATTGTGTCCCCAGAATGAAAACCCAATGTCCAAACTAATTAATCTCAATCCCTTAGACCTTGTATTTTCCTTTTACAATCTATCTCAATACTAAAGTATATACAAAAATGTCATTCTTATTGATATATTATGATACCTTTTTAAATTTTTAGATTTGTTTTGAGATTTAATTTTCATTGCCTAGATTTTCTCTAGATGAATTTTGCTTCCTTTGCTTTGAAATATTATTACTCCTAAAATATATGCATACAATTAAATACATAATATTATATAATATAACTATTTTTTTTTTAGAACAATAAGAAAGATTTTTATTATTATACATTCCAATTATTACATCTATACCTATCATTCACAATATAACATAAATACAAATCAAAACATTTCTAAGGAGCACTTGATTTAATAACAAAATTCATGTTGTAGATAGTGTTGAGTTCAAATCTTCTTCAATTTTTTTTTTTTCAAAACATAAAACATATAAGGGAAGAGCACCAGCTACCGCCCATGTTCCAATAACCGTGCACTCCTTGTGCACCCAACCCCCCAATTACTAACTTTAAAGAAACCCAAAACATGATAACTAAAATCCTATTAATAAGTTTCACATGTACCAATAGTTGCTCATTTTTTAGCTTTTTTGGTACATAATTGATCCTCGTGTGCAGAGTATTTGTGCACAAACCACTGGGTCATTTGTGCATAAGTATTGCAATTTTAAGTGCACAATTATTGGAGCATCTTTAAGTAGGTATCATGCGACACTTTGAAATGTGTACTTTTTGACCCTTGTATGCATAACAGATCCCCCAACGTACATTGCCATTACCAAGGAGCCAAAATAATAACTATAAACAGTTATCTTACATATGAAAACAACCAAGAAAAATCGTCAATATCTAATATACTGTTTGGGATCTGTAAATATACAAAGTTAACTATAACGACTACTAATAGACTTCCCTTACTATTAGATATATAGAAATTACATTTAAATCATCCCTCCAATGAACGACAAAAGTAAATGACAAACAACTCTTACCTACCCTGCTAGGGTTAAAGTTGTCGGTGGGAAGAAACAAAATTCCTTATCTTTAAGGATTGAAGAGATCCATTCAAAGGCCATTGCGTGATCGATCCGCCATCGTAAGCTAAGTAAAGACTTTAAAAATAGGGATCAGAACTGACATAAGTCAATAACACGTGATCAATTTTCACTATAAATGCACACTCATTCTCCGCATAAGCACTCACACGCGTCAACAATGGCTGGAGTGATACCAGTCTGGATTGCTCTCGTAGCAACACTCTCTGTTTTTCTCCAAGGTAAACTTCTCACATTTCTATATTTAGATATAAAGATCTCTGTCCCCTAACATTTAGCATTGCATATTTAGACAGAAAGACTAAACTAATGCTAGCTGTATTGAAATGTTTCGAGTGCAGGAATAAATGTGAAGGCAGCAACTTTCGATATCACAAACCAGTGCCCCTACACAGTCTGGGCAGCGGCAAGTCCAGGTGGAGGGCGACAGCTGGCAAAAGGGCAGACGTGGACCATCCAAGTCGCGGCCGGAACAACCGGGGGCAGAGTCTGGGCACGCACGGGTTGTTCTTTCGACGGAAGCGGTCGGGGCACCTGCCAAACCGGTGACTGCAATGGCATGCTCAGCTGCCAAGGCTACGGCCAGGTGCCAGCGACCTTGGCCGAATATGCCCTCAACCAATTTCAGAATCTTGACTTCTACGATATCTCTCTCGTGGATGGCTTCAACGTGCCTCTTTCCATGACTCCCACTTCTACAAACCCTAACTGCAAGGGGAGAATTACATGTTTGAGCCACATTAATTCCATGTGTCCTGCTGAACTGAAGGTAAATGGTGGATGCAAAAGCGCCTGCGCCAGATATAATACGGCCCAATACTGCTGCACAGGAGCATCTGCCAACAACTGTGGCCCAACCAATTACTCCAAGTTTTTCAAGGGGCAATGCCCCCAGGCCTACAGTTATGCCAAGGATGATGCCACCAGCACCTTTACTTGCCCTAGCGGAACCAACTATAAAGTTGTCTTCTGCGGCTAGGTAACTTTTAACTGCATCTCCTTTGTGTGTACCGTCTATCTACATATATAGACCATAAATAATGAGGAAAAGTTTATCTTCCCTTCCACCCGGGAATTATAGGCGTAGTGCATGCCGGGTGGATAGGCGGACCGTTGAGGAAAAGTCATCTTCCCGCCTCTCTGTTTTATTCCCTATCTATGCGTTTGAGCACTGATGTCAAGTCAGGAAACTAAATTGTTAAAAGCTGTTTGTTTCTCAAGTTTAGTGTGTGTTGAATGCATTAAAGAGTTTTAAATACTTTTACGAGATTAAAGTAGCTTATGAGATATATCAAGAGATTAAAGCACAGGCTCCAGCACAACAGCCTTGTAAATTTTGTTACTCCTCTCGAAATCAATTACTTCGATCTAAGTTGTCTCAGTCAAGTGAATATAGTCGGCGGTCCTCGAAATAATCCCATTTAACTTAAACAAAGTCGTGCAATTCGTACAAAGTCTTCTCAGAAGTTTAAAAAAACAAAGTGTACAGATGATGTGAATATAGTCGGCGGTCCTCGAAATAATCTCATTTAACTTAAGCAAAGTCGTGAAATTCGTACAAAGTCTTCTCACAAGTTTAAAAAACAAAGTGTACAGATGATAAGTGTACAGATGATGAGAGGGTGAGAGAGGGTTATGTGAGGCAGTGTCTGGACTTTGTCCAAAACAGATATTTCGTACAACGTGATAGCGATGTGCTAGTCAATCGTAATCATTTATTGTAAAATCGATGGTGTAAAACGTGTGACTAACATGCATGTTAGTCAATCCGTACTGTCGTTTTGGAACCGGAATAGACGCGTCCGATTGTGATATGCTATTTGTATTGTCGGCCTCGTTGTATATAAATTAAAATCGGTCATGTCAGCGAATAGTTCAGAAGAGCGAATCGAGCACGCCAGAAGTACGTTTAGTTATTTGAGCTACTAGTTTACAGTGAACGTCGTAGGTTTAATTGTGTAGTTTTTCACCAATAGTTGGCTATGATACTAATTTCAAGAGAGAATGTTGCGGGTTCAAGTGTTTAGTTTTTGATCAATAATTGGTTATGATATTAGTTTCAAGAGGGTGGTGGGTTTAACTATTGCGTTTTTTATTAATAGGGGAAAAGATCTAGTAGTTGAATGTGTTTCAATCGTTATGATAGTAGTTGTTGATTTAAAATCCATATTTCTTGTTTATTGCATTCCAATTGTTGTGATAGTAGTAGTTAATTTCATATCCATACTTGTTGATTTAATGTCCTTTTTTTTTGACAATATTGTACCAATAGTTGTGAGTTTAATACCTATAATTGAATGAAATGTAGCTTTAGCTGTAAAAGGCAACCAATCATGTGATGCCCCATCGGTTGTACAATTATGGGACCCCTTTATGCATGACTATTGGTCTCACCTTTTTTTGGGGTTGTGTTTGGACACCTTGGCAAAAATCATGTTGATTTGGCATCATATTCGATGATGTGGCCTTGAAACCTTAGATAAGCAAGGGACTTGCCAAGTAAGTTGCTTTAAAAATAGGAGTGATTTGAAATTTCCAGGTAAGATTTTGAGAAGTGCAAAGTTAGGGTGTTTAACTACTGGGTCCTCTCCCATAATTGTTATTCATATCATGTCAAGAGTGAAGGTTGCAGGGTTAATTGTGTAGTTTCTGATCAATAATTGTCTAGGATATTTGCATTGCATGCCCCTTAGAACCCAAACAATGAACATACATGTCAAATACAACATAGATGTGATCTCTCTTTGAAAATAGATCCATCTTTTCATCAAATTCACTTGTATTTTTTTTTTTTTTTAATAAAATATTGATGATACAAATATCTTGTTCATTCAAGTATATCAACATTAGACTAATACAAGTTTTTTATAAACAAACACATTAGAAATCACCTAGGAAATAACAAAAGTCACAACTTAGAATTCCTTTTTTATTTAAAAACCATCACTTTAGTTGTCCTTATGAAGAATTAAACTTGTGTCTTCACAATGAAAACTCAATGACTTTACCAATTAATCTCAACCCCTTAGACCTTGTATTTGTAGGTCCCGAGGACAACTGAGAGGGGGGGGGGGGTGAATCAGTTGTCTAATAAATTCAAACCAAAATCTTACCAAAATCTTATTAACCAACTTAATGCTTAATACCGGTAAGACAGTTAAATGTGCCGGTAAACAGTGTTAATAGGAAATGCTGTACTGGTAAGAATTAATGCATGAAACATAAGCACAAAGTCAACCACAACACATGACACAAATATTTGTACGTGGAAACCCTGTAAGGGGAAAAACCATGGTGGGAAACCTTACCCACAATCAGATGATACTACTGCAGATAGTAAGTGTACAAAGAGGGGTCTGCACATGCAGAAAGACCAGCAACCTAGAGCTTACTGCTCAAATACAAAAGGGAGTCACATTGACTATAGTTGGATGGTTAAATCCAATGAGAATGTACTGCACAAAATAACATCTTCATATGTTGGATTCAGTACCGGTGTAATGCTGATATGCTTCTACAAAAACCTAACTTCACCTTCAAATGATGTCTTCGTGTATATCTCTGCTTGATCTCACATATATCCTTCCTTAAATCTTTTTCGCATTCCACATTTGATCTTACAAATAAGATCTTAAATTTATACCATACCCTAAAACCAATTTTAGTAGGTTGGCTCTACAAGATATTATAATAAAACATTTTACAAATAATACAATATCCGATGCAATAACCGATTGAACATGTCGGCTTAATGCTTTTATAACAATAATAAATCATCTCCATAACGTGCCATGCTGATCTGGAAAAGATAAACCTACCGGTGTAACCCTAGATAATCTGGACCTATTTGCCGGTAAAAGCAAATATGCAAATAAAAATATACCAATGATATTACTTCAAGGAAAAGTGTCCACATGATGTCTTCGACATTACCAAGTGTCTTCCATGTCATTGCAAGTACCGGTGAACATTATATCCTGCCGGTTAACTATATACCGGTGATTGTTTGAACAGTTTACTGATTGCTGGTGAATGTTGTTGGATCTCCAAAGTAGGTGTATTTAGCAGGTGTTGACATCAATGACAAAACCATACCAAAATACCAACAATCTCCCCCTTTGGCATTGATGGCAACACAAGATGGAAAAACCATCAAAGTGCCAAAATAGAAATGCCAAGTACAGAAACCAATTCTCCCCCTGGGAGTAATATGTGTTTATACAAAGATTTATTTACAATACCAATTTCTCCTCAAAAGGATAATGCATTTTTCCATATATTTTTCCTTAATGTTTTTCCATATTTCTCTCCCCCTTTGACATCAAATGCCAAAATCACAAAAAGGTCAAGTTCATACAAAATACCAACCAATTCAATATACCGGAATAAAAGATTTGTCCATTTAATTCTACCGGTTGATGACAATCATCAACTGTCTAAGTCTCTACCAGTGGAGGTAAGACTCTGAGCTGATCTCTGAGATACTCAAAAGTTTCCTTAGGCAAAGGTTTTGTAAAAATATCTGCAAGCTGTTCTTTAGTATTCACATAAACCAGTTTTATTTCCTTTTCTTCAACTTTTTCCCTTAGAAAATTCAGTTTGATAGAAACATGTTTTGTTTTAGAATGTAATACTGGATTCTTAGATATATCAATTGTTGTAGTGTTATCACAATATATAGTAATAGGTTCCTTGCATTTTACCTTTATGTCTTTTAACATTTGCTTAAGTCAAAGTACCTGTGTATAGTTTGTTGCTATTGCAACATATTCTGATTCTGCTGTTGATAAAGATGTACAACTATGTTTCTTACTTAACCAATAAACTAATCTTTTTCCAAGAAAGAATGCTCCTCCAGTGGTGCTCTTTCTATCATCCTCATCTCCTACCCAATTTGCATCTGTGTATGCATATAGATCAAAATTTTCATCTTTAGGATACCATAATCCAAGATTTGTTGTGCCTTGTAAGTACCGGAAAATCCTTTTTACTGCTGATTCATGATTTTCCTTGGGATTACTCTGAAATCTAGAAACTATACATATTGCATTCATAATATCAGGTCTGGTTTGTGTCAAATACAGTAAACCTCCTATCATAGATTTGTATCTAGTTGGATTAACAGGTGTAGATTCATCCCTTTGAGATAATTTGTCATTTGTAGTCATAGGTGTGCTTACCGGTTTAGAGTTCTCCATCCCAAATTTCTTGAGTAGTTCTTTCAAGTACTTAGATTGACTAAAAAATATGCCTTTATCAGTCTGTAAAATCTGCAATCCTAAAAAGAATTTTATTTCTCCAATCATAGACATTTCAAATTCTTGCTGCATTTTAAGAGAAAATTCTTTGCATAATCCATCTTCTCCTCCAAAGATTATATCATCAACAAATATTTCCATAATCAAAATGTCATCATTAGTTACTTTGTAATATAGATTGCTATCTCCATTTCCTTTAGTAAAACCAATTTTTAAAAGATACTTATCCAATCTTGCATACTAGGCTCTTGGAGCTTGTTTTAGTCCATACAGAGCTTTTCTTAATCTGCAAACCATATCATTGTTATCTGTTAAAGAAAATCCATCAGGTTCTTCAATATAGACTTCCTCTTCAAGATCTCCATTCAAAAATGCACAGTTAATATCCATTTGATAAACTTTGTGATGCTCTGCAAAATGGACAAGGTTAGTCTGAGATACATAACACACACACAAGAAACCGTTAGTGTTAATCAATCAAAAACTAATCTAAACAGACATATCAAAAGAGATACTAAAAACATGAAAGCATATTTAACTAAAGAAGCAAATATGATGAGTCATCTCCAAATACCACCTAACATGCTCTTAGCTTCTTCTCCTTTGTTCCTCTCCTCTCCAAGTTCCAAAATAGTGTAGCTCTCAACAGCTTTTTGCACTATGGATGCTTATGGAGGATTGAGATTTGAGTATTTTGTTTTAAATGTAAAATGAAAAGCTAAAATACTAGATGATATTAAAATGATTGATTTTAATTCAAAATAACAAGATTTTAGTTTGCTATGCTAAATGCTCTCTAAAATGCTTATACGTTAAATGCATATAAGTTTTCAGGATCTGGATTATGAAGAAATGGGCTCTATTTATAGAGAAAATGGAGCAATGGATGGTTGAGATTGAGTAATCTCAACAAGGGTTAGGATTGAATGATTTCAAATTCATGTGAAGACTTTCAACCCAATCCCAGGATGACAAGTGTCAATGTGAGATAGGTTGAGAGGGGAGGGAATAAGCATTAAATGCTTGAGATGACCTTGGGAGTTAAAGTCAAGGTTAGTTGAATGAATAAACTCTTTATTCAAAGAATAAAACTTTTATCCAATGGATAAACTCTTGTGCAAATGTGAAAATGATGAATATGGTCAAAACAATAAATGTTTGGGGAGACAAGTTTGAAATAACCATAAATGGTTATGTAAGAGCCATAAATGGTCATGTAAGAGCCATTAGTGATTTTTGAAGACTTTGGGGGTTAATTTGTTTGAACACACAAAGCATTAAATGTTTTTCAAAGACTTTTGAAGTCTTTGAGAAGTGACTTCATTTTGCTTAGGAATATGACAATAATTAGGGGATGGATTAGACTAATTAGGAAGGGGTTAGAAGAATCTAGAAGGGGATTAGATTTTGCAAGTGGATTTGGTGGGTGAGAGAAAATAGGATTTTATTAAAAAAAATTCATTTATTTCAATAAATGTGTGCAAGTTGCATTTGTAGGAAAATGCAAGTGGGGGGCGGGATAATGATTTAAATCAATATTTTTTATTTAATTTATTTAAAAGAGGAAAAGGGGATTTTAATTAAATAAATAGATTTTATTTATTTAATTGATTGTGAATTTGATTTAATGAATTAATTAAAATAAATTGAATAATTTATTTAATTAATAGAAAAATATTTGGGAATAAATTAATTAAATATTAATTTAATTAATTGATGGCTAGTGGAATTTTAATCAAATAAATAGCGAATATTTATTTAATTAAGTTGGACAGATTTGTGTGACTACATTTGCCCCTTTTTGAGACGGTGCGGTTTATCGCGTCGTTTCAAAGAAAGAAAAACTGGTGTGAAAAAATGCCCCATAAAATGTAAATTTAATGGGTGGTATGCCCCCTCGAGAGATGGACCGAAAAATTTCAAAAAATCGGGCGATCTTTCGAAAAAGAATAAGAATTGGCAGGGTGTTAGAAGAGAAGAAGTGAGCAAGATGGGTGAAAAATAGAAGAAAATGGGGGTAAAATGGAGAAATGGGGGGCTCAGGAAGTTCACAGGCACCACAGCGGTGAGCAGGGGGAAGTTACGGTGACGGCGAAGGGTATAAATGGGGTGAAAGGGGTGAAAACAGGATCATTTGTGACCGCGACTAGTGTGAAACCAGAGCTCTAATAGTGACCTTTTGGAGGAGCGAGTAACAGTCAGGATGCCGATACCGATTACCGAGCACAGATTTGAGCGAGTCCGACGGTTCCAGCGGCCAGACGACTACGGACCAACGATACGCAAATTGGAATTTTGAATTTTTATGCATTTTTTATAGGTGTTTTACTGAATCCAAGTCGAGTCGGAGCAAGAGCGCTAGAACTATGGTTTTGGCGCTTTTGCTCCATGAACTAGCGCTACTGTGCCGCAATGGCGCTATTGCCCTATTGTTTGAGCGCTTTTGAAATGTTTTAGCGCTATTGTATGCAAGTTTAGGCGCTATTGATTAATAAACACTATTGAGGACTTGTTTGAGCGTGATTGATCTTGACTAGCGCTACTGTGTAGTTGTTTTAGCGCATTTGAAGTTTGAGCGCTGTTAGATAGCGGATTGAGCGCTTTTGTTAGGGTTGTAGCGCTATTGTGGAAAAACTAGCGCTTTTGTTGGTATAATAGCGCTTTTGTTTTAGGATAAAGAGATGCCCAAATTTGGATGAAGAAAAATCTCTCGATGCCAATGATGGATGGATGGCGATGTGAAGTGGGAGTTGTTTTGAACCATAGCAGCCTGATGAGACTTAGGTCATTGGGATAAATCCTTGTTGAAGTCTAGGTTGCCATGATTGCTTACCTGTTGAGACCCGAAGATACTTGATCAAAGTATCTATTGATAGTTTAGGTTTAAACTTAAGAAAGTTTGAAAACAAAACAACTGATGATGATTGATGAATGTCCATGTGCAGGAGGAGCTAGGCGTGTTGCAGTTACGTGAGCGACATCTTGCGACACAGGGGTTGCGGGATCGATTGACAGAGGTGGAGATTGATTGCATTGCCGCCACCGGATTGTATGAGGTGATGCACATGCCCGTGATTCGTATGAATCACGGATTGATCACAGCATTAGCAGAGCGGTGGCACAGCGAGATGTGCACCTTCCATCTGGCACAGGGGGAGATGACAGTGACTCTAGAGGATGTGTGGCGCATCCTACAGATTCCGATTCGGGGGGAGCTGGTCACATATGACAGATCCTGGGGGACCCTTGCAGTTTAGAGGATTTTTGATGAGGACATGTTTATTGATGATGGCTCGATTGCCTAGGAGGAGATAGCGGCGTTATATGAGCCTCTTCTAGCAGTCTTATCAGGTATCGTGGGAGGACTTCTTTGTCTAGACAGGTGATCACATGGTTTAGTCGTGGGGTGGGGACAAGTGATCGAGATGATGATTACTGAGGGGACTCGATTTGCATGGGGGTCGTGCGTGCTGGCGCACCTGTACTAGGAATTCCATGAGGTGGTTTATCGGGGGAGGGATTCTTTAGTAGTGGGAGTGACGCTACTGCATATTTGGGCATGGGAGCATCGACCAGTGAGTCGACCAGTGAGTCTGAGATTCCGTGCAGTAGATCAGCCGTATATGTTCATGTATAGCGGCATGATGAGTCAGCCCCACCTAGGGAAGTTAGAGTGGTGGCGGTGGGCACTGGACGATCTGGATGTAGTCATATGGCGACCATACTTGGAGTGTGAGCCATGGGATGATGATGCAGAGGCACTGCCTTATGTTTTTATGACCCGATTCCTCATTGGGAGGACCTCATATCATGTGGAGAGACAGGTGCCCGGGAGAGTGCTGAGATAGTTTGGACGGCAGCAGGGACTGCCTAGTGGATCAGGGGAGTATGCTCGGGTGATTTGGGAGAGGTACGCATGGGGGCCAGTGCTACTGTATGATCGGGCATTGGCGGAGTTCCGGATGTTACAGGCGAGACTGTGGGATATACAATCGAGGGTCGTGGATGCAGGAGTGTCAGATGAGTACACGCAGTACCGGGCAGCGCACCCGATCTTACGGATATCTGATCCAGCAAAGCCGATCCCGAATTTTGAGGATGAGAGGGGATGGAGATGGAGGAGGGCAAGAGGTTGAGGACCGAGGGCAGGGGGAGGAGGAGAGGGTGGAGGAAGAGGAGGTGGAGGAGGAGGAGGAGGTGGTGGGTTGGGGATGCGGGTTCAGCGAAGAGGGAGAGGTGGACTGCCTCTATGGATCGCACAGGGACCATTGATACAGGGAGGAGTTTGGCTGGGTGGGTGGGGGATGGAGAGGGAGATCCCAATGGACAGAGGGGAGGGAGCTACTGGAGAGGGTGGTATAGGTGAGGCTGCAATGGATATCGGGGAGGGAGCCACTGGAGATCTTCGAGATCACATGATAGCTCATTTGCAGACCTGAGTAGAGGATTTGGAGGCGGATGTGCTGGCTAGGGATGTGCAGCTATTTGCACGGGAGTCAGAGATGGCGGTGGTGCTGCGGGAGAGGGATAGTGCAGTGGAGAGATTAGCAGAGCTGCAGGAGAGAGTTCGGATGGGAGTAGGAGCACAGGGGCCGACGGGGGAGGTGATGAGGGAGATGCGACGAGCACAGACAGAGATAGACTACTGGTGGGGTTTATATGAGTAGGTGGTGCCAGTTAGTCAGCGAGCTCTTAGCTATTCTCAGATGCGGCAGGCCAGATCAGAGCGATCACAGAGGGTGCAGAGCAGTGGGGGTGTGATGGGTCGTCTACGGAGGGAGAGATCAGGGGATGCAGGAGTGAGTGGTGGTTTGATGAGGCCTCCACGGAGAGATGGATCAGGTGGTGCGGGCATCAGTGGTGGAGCAGGTGGAGGTGGAGGAGGTGGTGGGACAGCATCTGGCCATAGTGGCATTTGAGAGAGCATTTTTGCATATATGTATTGTATCATTGTTTATTTTTTTGGACTGTATCTTGGATGGCTCTTGGTAGCCGATTTTGTAGACTTCATTGTACTCTGATATATGAGATGATATATATGAGGAGATCCCATATTTGGATGATATGCATTTGATATGTATGGATGTTTTATGCAGGATGATGAGTTATTGCTTAGATGGATATGTACACATGTATTCATTTGATGAGATGTTTCTTTTATGCATGTGTTTTTATGATGATATATGATGTGGGATACTGACATATAAATGCAGGTTTATATATGTATGATTTGTTTGATTTTTGATGTAATGCTTTATGTATGTAATGCCATGATGATGATGTATGCTTGTGATTATTTATGAACAGGATTTTGGTGTTTCCTATGCAATGATAATTTATGCGATGATGTTAATGCAATGGTCGAATGAATGATGTTTATGTATGGATATGCATCTAGATGTTTTTTAGATGAATGTAATATGGATAAACAAAATGTAAAGTACAAATGTTTACATGATAATGCCTAAATGAAATGCATATGTAAAATGGATATATATAAAATGGTATGAACCAATGTTTGGAAACAAATGGATTTATGATTCTAAACGCTTAAATATGATTTAAGTAAAAATGATAATGTGATGATACTATAACTTATGGTTTTTAATAACTGCACCTTAATGCAATTAAAAAAAAAGAGGATAATGAATGCAATGTGAATGAATCTTAAAATGAGCATAATAAGATACTTTTAATAAATGGATGAATGCACCTTTTGACTATAAATGAATGTATGCAATAATAAATGATAAAGGATGATGAAATGATGATGGATAATTGACACTAAATGAATGCCTAGTAAATGATTTAAAACAATCAAAGACAATTTGATCTCACGAATGAATCTAATTATTTATGATTGATGTAATGATGCAAATGTTTAATGAAAACTAATGTAAAAAATGAACTATATGCAATGTGAAGTTAAAAATGACATGAATGTACTTAATGCAAGATGCAACTAAATGCGATGATGAGATGACCATGAGGAATGCAAGGTTTTTGAGACTTTGCATGATGCATTGATGATGTATCAGAGTACTTGGTCATGTATTAATTAAATAAATCTTTATTTATTTAATTAATTCATTTATCCTAGATTTATGCGCTCTGCTATTTGGCGAAATGCGAAATCATTGTTTAGCGAACTTGTCAAGGTTTTCGGCGGGGGGATGCAGACAAGTTTTTGCCTCATGCCCGAGGAGCATCTCTGTCTTCAGTCCGCCATGTAAGAAAAATCCTGCAAGAGCCATTACGATTTCAAACGAAAGGCGGGATTCGGTTTACAGAGCGGGCGAGTTTGGGAAAAATGATGTAATTAGGGCAAAAAAGGCCGATGCATTGTCACTACCCTCCGACGGAAATTGGCAAGTTTTTCGCTCGAAAAAAACCAAGAAGAAGATGGGCGAAAGAAGAAATATGTCTTTAAATTTTGATAGGCACAAACCCACAACCTCAAATCAATATCCGGCATCTGGGGCAAATCTGGTGCCGCTCGGGAAAGTTAGAAATTTTGAGCCAAAACCCGAAATAAGGCAGAGGCGAATATGTAATATCCCGACAAATTTGATGGAACCCCAATTCAATTTATATAGCAAATGTGGGGTTTTTGCAAAATGGGCAGGTTTTGGAGAAGATGCAAACAAGATTATCGATTGGTGGATGGCCCTATATCCGGGACAGGTAAGTATCACTATCCTGGAAAATAATTTTCTTGCAATTTTGTGTGATAATCAAAATACAAAAAATGACATTCTCCATGGTAAGGTAAAATTGTATAAAGGCTATGGTTTTTTTCGATGTGAATGAAACCGAATTTTGACCCACACTCACAGAATTTAAATAAATGCCCAGGATGGATTAATCTGGGCACATTACCAGTCGAATATTTGGATTTTAAAATCTTAGAATATATAGGGGAACATTTTGGTTCTTTTTTGGGCTGTGAAGGTCTAGGAAGAGATGTTTTAAACAAGAATATCAAAATCTTAGTAGAATCTGACATCAATTTCCCGGACTTAGAACCCACCATGCTAGTATCAAACAGGGGGGAGTGGAGCATTCATCCCACCTTCTATAATGGGGTTATAAATGAATCTGATATAAGGCTGAAATCATGCCCAGTTCTGGTTAAAAGTATCGAGCAAATGGAAAACCCTCTTTCAGATCAGTATAAAAAAATAACATCAAATTCATCCCCTGTACATGATAATTGCCCTCCAGTGGCTAACACAGATGAAAATAGACACAACAATTCCAGTAACATTAGTGATCTTGATAAAATAATAGATGAGGCAAATTCTATAAAAGAAGATGCCTTAGTGGAGATGACAAAAAGAATCTCCGACTCGGTGGATTCATTGAAATTTCCATCTGAAACAAAGTCAGTCAAAAATTTGGGACAAGATAATGAGGCAGATCATGAAGAAATGTCTTCTAGAATGGCTGCAGTTCTTGAGGTATTCGATAATAATGTAGTTGAAAATCTTTCTCCGGAAGAGGAAGCTGAGAAGAGGTTCCTAATTCAGGAACTCTTGGCTTCTATGGATGAGGAAGAAAATAATGAGAATAGGGTAGGAGATATCATACCTCTTCCTGTCAATGACTACACAGTAGCTCAGTCCCAGCTGGGAGAGGATGATGGAGAGGGAGTGATAGTTCCCCAGTAAACCTTAGGGATTAAAAACATATATGACGGGAAAAACTTTCCTGACTGCGCTAGAGAAGCTAAAAGTAGAGGCAGAAAATCTTTGAGGGAATTAAGATTGCAGGATGGAAATGCAAAAGACCAAGGCAAATTAACAGCCTTCTTTGATGCTGGGAAGGGGAAGGGCCTTCCCACGGTCCTATGAAAATCTCTTCATGGAATGTTAGGGGCATGAATGCCCCTAACAAACAGCGTTTAATTGGACGCAACATTATAAAATGGAAACATGACATCGTTCTTATACAAGAAACTAAATTAGCCCAGGTAGAAGCTGAGGCTTTTAAAAAGAAATTAGGTCTTCTTTGTTGTGAATTTGTGGAAGCCAGGGGAGCTTCTGGTGGTATTGGAATAATTTGGAATCCGTGTAGTATATTATTTCATCCTATAGCAGGTAATAGAAATTGGCTATTGGGAAAGGTAATAAGCAAACACAGCAATCTCACATTTACCCTAATAAACATTTATGGCCCAATCCCGGATGTAGGAAAGCGCAGGGTTTGGTCGGAAATCTCATTTATGATGGGGCTAGATACCTCTTCCCCTGTTATTCTAGGAGGGGACTTCAATGCTATCCTGAATTTATCAGAAAAAAGGGTGGTATTCGTAGGGAACCGCAGTCCTTAAAAGACTTTAGAGAGTGGGTTGCTCATAACAATCTGATAGATATAGAAACTAGTAATGGTGTGTATACCTGGTACAATAGAAGATCAGGCTTCACACAAATCGCTGAGAGATTAGATAGATTCCTTTTTAGAGGGAACTTGAGCGATCTAGCGGTTAACCTCTCAGCTTCGCTACTCCCATCTTCAGGATCTGACCATTACCTTGTCATCCTCAATATTGAGGGAGAGGCTACACCGCGGTGTTGCCCCTTTAAGTTTGAAAAAATATGGATGCAAAATCCGGATTTCTATGATCTCGTCTCCAGGTGGTGGTCTGAGGTAAGTTTTTAGGGATCAAAGATGTTTTGCCTTGTAAATAAACTAAAACATCTCAAGAGCAAATTACTGAAATGGAATAGTGAAGTTTTCGGTAACATTTTTGAAACCAAAATGTCATTAGAAAAAGAAATAGCAGACATAAATGAAAAAGTGTTTAGACTAGGAATGGATCAGGATAGCTTCCTCAAAGAAAAGGAGCTTCTCGGGAAATATGAGGATACGTTAACAAAAGAAGAAATATTTTGGAAACAGAAGTCTAGAGAGAATTGGCTTCAAAATGGGGATAGGAATACTAAGTTCTTCCACAACAGTACAAAAATTAGGAGGAACACTAATAGTATTCACAAGATCATGAGTAATAATGGTATTCTACTGGAAGATCAAAAGGACATAACTACAGAAGCGGTGAACCATTTTAAAACCCTGTTCAGTTCGGAATCTTCCCTTAAAGATGCCAATTTAACTTTGCTTAGGAATATTCCTAAGATCATTACTGAAAACCAAAACAAAGCGCTTAGCAACAAATTTACAGAATCAGAAGTAAAATTAGCTTTGGGGCAGCTTAACCCTGATAAAGCACCCGACCCCGATGGTTTTCCTGCTTGCTTTTTTCAAAAATGCTGGCACATTATTGGTAAGGAGGTAGTGGAAGCATTGGAAGCTGTTAGAAACTCTGGGAGTATTTTAAGGGAGATCAACAACACTTTCATTACCTTGATTCCAAAGAAGGAGGAATCAAGAAATTTTGAAGACTTTCGACCTATCTCCTTATGTAACACAATTTACAAACTTTTTACTAAAATTTTAGCGAATAGATTGAAAGGCATCCTTCCGTGCATAATTTCTGAGGAACAGACCGGTTTCGTACCAGGTAGATCTATCTTTGATGGTATTATTATTGCTCAAGAAGTCATGCACTCGTTACAACATAATCGATCAGCTTCTATGATGATCAAATTAGACATTAAGAAGGCATATGATAAAGTCGATTGGAGATTTCTGTGTAAATGTTTAGAATCCTTTGGTTTTTCTAAACAATGGATCAATTTAATCTTCGAATGCATCTCATCTCCCAGGATATCATTACTTATAAATGGCTCCCCAGCGGGCTTGTTCCAGATATCTAGAGAGATTAGACAAGGAGATCCTTTATCCCCTTTCTTATTTATCATTATGGTAGAGGGCCTTGGGAGAATCATCTCATGTGCTCGAATGAATCAGATTATCAAAGGAATTAAAATTACTAATGGAATGGAGGCCATTACCCACCAGCAGTTTGCTGATGACACAATGCTGATGGGATGTGCAAATAGGTCTGAAGCCATGGCTTTCAAAAGGATTCTTGACATTTATGCATTAGCTTCTGGTCAGGAAGTGAACAAGAATAAATCGGAAATCTTCTTCTTTAACACCTCGCAAAACATAGAGACAGATATTTGTAATATCTTTGGGTTTGATAAAGGGAAACTTCCTTGTAAATATTTAGGAATTCCGATGGATAAGGGAAACAATATAAATTCATTATGGAAAGGAATCCTTGAAAAGATGGATCTCAGGCTGGATTCTTGGAAGATCAAATGCCTATCTTCGGCTGGGAGGATTACATTACTAAAAGCTGTTATGGCGGCTATTCCGATATATCAAATGTCCTGCCAGCAACTACCTAAAGGTGCTCGACTAGAAATGGTAAAAAAGATGAGGAAGTTCTTTTGGAATATGAATTCAGACAAAAAGAAATTTGCTTTAATTTCTTGGGATAAAATTAGCCAGCCTATCAGTATAGGGGGAGTTGGCATCAAAGATTTGGGGGTACAAAACATGGCTTTGGGGGCGAAGTTAGTCTGGAAAATGTACTCGGAACCAGATCTTAAATGGGTAAGGATCCTCAAAGCTAAATATCTCACTAATTCCAACCCTGATGGTATACTGAGGATGGATATACTACCTAAGGGATCCAAAGTCTGGAATTTTATGCTAGAATGTAGAGAGGTGATCAGAGATTATCTAACTTGGGATATTGCGGATGGATCTGAGGCATTGTTCTGGGAAGACTCATGGGGGGGTTATTCAGCCCTAGACAAAATAGGAATAAGCGAAGAAGGTATAGAACATTGCAAATCAATCAGGGGCAGATTTGTTAAGGATTATATCAAGCTTATCTCCAATGACCCCGCTTTGGGTTGGGAGTGGAAACCCCTTGATGAGATGAACTTGACAAATGTAGACAAGGAGATCCTCTGGAATAATTTGAGGCATAGGCATTTCTCATTACATAGTGGGAAAGACAGGATAATATGGGCAGGTAGTTCTTCGGGCATTTATAAAGCCAAAGAAGGTTACTCACTTTTAAAACTCAGACGAGCTGCAACCAATCCTAATATTCCGATTAGCCTATGCTGGAATAACGTGGGTCTACCCAAAGCTGGTATTTTCTCATGGGCAGCTTCCCAAAAAAGGATTCTTACCTCAGATTGGCTCTCAAAATCAGGATTCATGGGACCATCGAGATGCCCTCTATGCGAATCTGAGGAAGAAAATGTGGATCACCTGCTTCTTAATTGTAGTTTCAGTCAGAGATGTTGGGATTGGCTTTGCTCAAGCCTTGGTTGGCCGACCCCGAGACCTAGGGACATTTCAGAATGGCTGATTAGTTGGCAACCTCCCCACACAAAGGATATATATCACTTAGTGTGGAAAATAGCGCCGACAATTCTCATATGGGAAATATGGAAGGAAAGAAACAGGCGGATCTTTAAAGAATCAAAATTGAGGGTAGAATCCCTTCTAAATAAGATCGAGGTAACAATTGTGGAAAAAGTCAATAATAGACTAAGACATACACAGGAAAAGTCTATTAATTTAACCAGATGGGATGAGGTTCTTCGATCTAAGTGGATGGGTTTGATAATCCCCCCGTTTATTGGGAGTGGAGGTAAACAGGCTGAGATAGATAGGAAGCTAACAAAATGGGCTCCCCCTCGAAAGGGCTGGGCTAAGCTAAACTTCGATGGTGCTTCCCGTGGGAATCCTGGTACAGCAGGTATAGGGTGTGCTATTCACCAAGATAACGGAGAACTAATAGCTAGCATTAATAAGCTTATAGGTGTGGCTTCGAATAACATGGCTGAGTTTTCAGCGTTGCGGGAGGGATTGATTATAGCTAAATCACTCAAGATTAAATATCTTGAAATAGAAGGGGATTCGTCGTTAACTATAAATGCAGTCAGGACTAGGGAAGTGTCAAACTGGAAATTGAAAGCGGAATTAAAAAGAATTCTGGATTTGATCAAATACTTTGAGGAAACTTCGGTTAAACATATTTATAGGGAAGGCAATTCTATAGCAGACAAGTTAGCCAATTTAGGGGCAGATGGTAATTCGTATGTCTTTAGGAAGGGTATACCCATGGATTATTTCTAGGTGATGGCCGTGTCACCCCTTCATATCACTCCTTTCCTAGTCCTCTCCAAGTTCCTCAGCTCTAGGAAGTGTGGCCACAGTCTCCTTATATCAGCATTTTGGTATACTAAGATTCAGATATATATATATATATATATACATATACATATATATATATATACATATATATATATATATATACATATATATATATATATATATATATATATATATACTCACATATATATATATGTATATATTTATAGACAATCCCATATTCATCGGATTGATTCATGTTATATGATGTATTCATATATATATAAATATATACATATATATATATATATATTCATATATATAGATATGTGTATATATATACAATCATATATATACACATATATATATTCATATATATAGATATGTGTATATATATACAATCATATATATACACATATATACATATTCTCATATATATATATATATATATGAGTGTGTGTGTGGGTGTAAATAGAAACATTCACAATTACACACACGCATATATACATATATATATACAGAATATATATATATATGAGTATGTATATATATAAATTAATATATATTTATATATATCCATATCTGAACCTCCATTTATGCTTGCATACTTTCTCCTAAACGATCCCTAGACAACAAATTCTGTGTGTGGGTGACAGGGGTGTTTCAGTCGTGTAGAGAGGAGATTGGTAGAAGTCTGGTTTTTCTGTTCTGGCACTTGCAGGTTATCCCTCCAATGCATGTAGTCTGAGTTAAGATTGTCCTGGGCAGCGAGGGTATAGACTTCAATAAGGAATAAATCATATCTTGTAATGGCATTTAGGGACTGCCAGGCTATGTGTCTTCGAGCTATGGTTATTGGTTTTTTTTGATATTTGGTATTCAAGATTCTATGTATCGGTTAGAGTTGGTAATAATTCTAACATAGGATATAAGCCTTGTGTTAAAATTGGGACAGATATTTCTGGTTTATGTCTCGATGGTTGTATGACAGTAGAGGATTTTACAGAATAGCATAGCATTTGACTCAACTTGGATTTTGAGATACCCTTTCTCTATCGTGTGGGGTTCATTCGGTTTCTTTCAAACGACTGAGGAATGGGTGGCATGTTTTTATTGCGGTTTTGAGGAGGGTAGTAGAGGTAAGCCCAGACTTAGTCATGGATTCAGATATTTAGAAGGTTCTTCTTATGATAAGTCTCTGGACAGTCCCTCTGCTCTTTTGTTGTTTCACTCCTTTCTCTAGGCATATTTATTTCTGTGTGCATCTGTATATACTCATGATCCTGGCAGACTCAATGAAAGATTATTTTGCATATTGGCATATAAATACACATACATATGCATATGAAAATATTTATGTTTTGGAGAATCTGATGTTTGCAGAGTTAAAAGTAATTAAGAATCTGATAGAAATTGATCCTTTCCATTAGTGTAGGCTGAATTGTAGCCTGGATAATCTCTTAAGTTGAAACCCAAAAGGTTAAGATGGTTTCAAGCTAAGGGATATCCAGGCTATAATCCTCTTACATAAATAGAAAAGATGTAATTATTCATTGAATGATTGTTGCAAATTATTATGTTTACTATGCTTCTAACAGTCTGGCAAAGTAAGTGGCAATAAGGTTTTGCAGATTCGGGAAACAGGACAAAAGTTAAAGCTCGAAGCATTAGTGGATTTGCCAAATTTGGGAAGATGGATCCAACCGGAAAAGTGCTGCAAGATTTTATGTACAGAAAGAATCTAAGATGTCTTAATAAGTTAGCCTCCATCCTCAGATGAGGATTTGTAAAAATTTATAGTTGTTTATATTATCTGATCCCATAAGGGATCTGGGCTAGACCGGAGGTTTTCTTATCTCCATTCTTTCCTATCGGTGCCCACACTGAATGGAGATGTAATATTTTTATAAAAGAAATAAATTTTGGCTTCGGCCTTTTATCGATCAAAAAAAATAAAATTAATTCATTTATCCTCTTCTAGCCTTATTTCTCATTTAAATAAATACATTTATTTATTTAAATTATCCTTTTCCTAAATTAAATAAATATTTTATTTATTTAATTGATCCCACTTCTTCTATTAATTATATAAATCTTTATTTATTTAATTAATTCATTAACCTTTTCTACCCATGACACATGTCATTCATCTCTTAATTCATACACTACCTACCCTTTTCATTATTTTATTATTTCTTTTACCTACCCTCTAATCATAGCCGACCTTCTTTTACACCTCTCAATCTTATCCCTCCATTTCATATAGTGTCTTCTATATAAGATGATACTTCCTTCATTATCAACCCTAGCTAATCAATTTATGCACTTGACTACACTACGCTTTTGACATATACGATCCTACTTGCAACCACATCCCGTTCTTTGTTGAGCTCTTGTGCATATAAAATCTGAGAGCAAATATATCAAACAAGATCAATGGAGATAGGAAGAATGGAGATCCAAACCCTATTGGACATGTGATGGTATAATCTTTGTGATTTCATTTGATTTGCATTGTCTTAGGTAATCTTCATATATTATGGTGGATCTTTGTTGTTGTTAGGCTAGGGTTTTGTGGTTGAATTCATTTAGCCTTTCAATATCGTTATTGTTGTTATCTATTTTCACCATATACATTTTGGCACTCCCGGTGGGACTCTTGTCCCTTTTTGCATTTAACATCCTTGTTACAGATTTTGTGTTTTGAAAGTTGCAGATCTGACATTTTCGACAACATTTTGATATTTTTGCGTCTATGTACTTTCGGATCACGTTTTTGATTTTCTGGCATGTCTGTGACATCTGGAATCGCGTCTGTGTTATCGACAACATTTTATTTTGCAGATTTTGGAAACCGTGTTTGTGTTCATAAGTCGCATCTGCGGTGTTTTTAGACGCGTCTGTGTCCAGAAGTCGTGTCTGGGTTCTGTAGCCGCGTCTATGTCTCACAGAACCACGTCTGCGTCTCCAAGTCACGTCTGTGTCGAAGGTAATCGCGTTTGTGTGCACCGGTTTCCAATTTTGAGTTATTGATTTAGTTTTGGGTTTTGCATTTAAGGTTTCGGATATGGTTTATTTTGAGCTAACATTTTCAGATTTAGCTAACGAAATTGGTGCAACTTGTCTTGAAAGTGAAATCGTTTGGTTGAAGACCCCTATTTTCACAAAGTCTTTTGGATCTAAAATTTACCTAACTTGTGTGCTTGCAGGAAGGGGTGATCATTTGAAACAATCCAAACTACTAATAAATCTTTGTTGCAGGTCCTTGGCAAGGGTTTTTGGATTTTTATTGTGTGCCTTGTTTTCATAGACTAGCAAACACTTCAATTGGTACACTAAAATTGAATCATTGTCTTTTGTGTCTTGAGCAATAGGCTCTTTTTATTTAATCTTTAGAGGGTCTGTCTTCCCGTGTGGTCATTAGGACTACTAGTGAGAAGAGAACGACCCAAGTGGTAGCGAGGAAAACCCACCTCTTCCGAACCACTATAAACAACTGTATTCATGGTGAAAACTATGAATAACGTGTGTTGATTAGTTCATATCGACACTATGTCTCCCCATAAACCCGTTTGATCAAATTTATTTGATCAGTTGTAGGGCGTAACCCCTACCGGCTGGGAGCCTTCTGTATTTACAGAGCTGAAAGTGCTGCATGTATGGCCACATGAGCGGATGCCCTTACTAGCACCTTTTTGTTTTAGAAGCCCAAATCCTTCTAGTTGTTGGGGCAGGAGGTCGGACCTTTGGTAGCGGCCCACACACATACGGTTCTTAGTAGAGATACAAAGTTCGTTGCGGGGAGTTTTCGCGGGGACTGATGCTTGGCTGACTCGAGAAGTGAGTGCCGAGGGTGGAGCCAGTGAGGTCAAGCATCTAAGTATCCACTCTGAATAGTGTAGCCTCGGGGGTAAAACCCCATGTGGGATCAACAACTATTGTCTTGGCCAGCCATAAGAATTGTGCTTGACTTATTTTAAACATTCAAAACATTCAAGACCAAACAGCAAAACATTGTGTCTTTTGTGTCTTCAAGTGTATGCAAAACATTTTACATCAAACAACACACTTTTCTTGGAGTCATTTTGAGTCTAGACACTTACAAACATTGGGTCTTCATCAACACTGTGTCCTCTTGTCATGAAAAATAGTCAAACAGTCAGATTTGGTCACAACAAAATGACTTCACAGATTGGAAAAAATTGCACAAATTTTGTAGAAACGCATCTGTGTCTGACATAATAGCGTCTGTTTTGTATAACTACATCTGTGAAGGGCAGAAATGTGTCTGTGTTTCCAGAATCAACAGTGCATTTTACAAAAATCTCAAAAATGCATTTGTATTAAACAGAACCACGTCTGTGTCAGGAAATCGCGTCTGTGAAGTATACAGGCGCGTTTGTATTCAGAATTGGAAAAATTTTACAGTCCAGCAAATAAGAGCAATCAGTTTCAGAATTCTTGAGCTTCCTAGGTCATTTCTCCAGGGTTTCATTTAGCATTCAACCTATCTTTGGGTCTCACAAAGTCCATCATTGCTTTACACCTCACATTGCATTCACATGTGTCTAAACTTGAGTCAAAAGGTCACTTGCTTGTCCTCATCATACTTTTTCAACACACTACATACAACAACACTTTGCTAAGTGGTCCCTCATCAAGGTCTATCACCTTTGGGTCTCATTTGGTCTTACTTAGAGTCAAGGTCAACTTACCTCATCAAGAGAAACTATCCTCTCTTTGGAAGCCACACCTACTCTACTACATACATACTTGGTCTTACACTTTGGACATTGCAAGTACACTTCAGATTCATTTACATTCCATCCAACTCTTAGTCTTCCATACTTTTTCCATTTTCATCTAGTCTAACACATCTCGGTCAATACCTAGTTCATGGTTGAAACCCGTCTTCAAAAATCTAGAAGAGAAACTAAAGCGGCTCAAGAGTCCGCAAACATGAGTTCTTATGAGTATGACAATGATATCTTTTTCAATTCTGATCATACTACATTACCTGACATGGATGCCTATAGAAACATTCCAAATGTTGAGAACATGGACACTACAAACAACAATGCTACACATAATGACAATACGGACAACTTTTCTGTACATTCAGCAGATGTGGAAGAATCCATTATGAATCCCCATTTCAATCGATTGGTTGAGGAAATAATGAGGAGAGATAAACAATACTTCTTACAAATGATGGCACAAAGTGGAGCCAAGATACCTCATGATTTTGACATGTCTCAAATAATGGAAAATCGACCTTTGCAACAAACTCACTCCAACATGGATCAAAGGAGGCCTAATAGTGGAGGCAATAGAAGACCACATCTTGTGCCTGAATCACCATCATCTTTGTTTCAAAAACTAGAGGTCCCACATACACATGGTCAAGCATATGATACTCACCTTCGCAGACCATTATGGAAGTCTTATGCAGAAAAATATGCTCAATCACATATCAATGTTAAGGATGAACCACCAAAGCAATTGGATATTCAAAGGCATGCTCAAAATTTGGACACAAGGAAACCCCCTGTCAAATTTGGGGGCAACACATTAGAACATGACATGCCTGTAGAGTATGGTATACATGGACAAAATAGATATTTCGTTCCTCAACATGAATCTATACCAAGTGGTCCATATATGCAGCATCACTATAGACCTCCTCCATATGAACATGTGTATGTTCAATATCATCCATATATGCAACATGCTCCTCCTCCAATTGGTGCCTCAAGCATAGGGTATGGTCCAAGAAGTCGATCTCCACCTAAGAGCAATTTGGAGCAACAAATCAGGGACTTCCAAAAGAAAATGGAAGATATAAATACACCAAAGCCAACATACACAATGAGAGACATATGTCCTTATCCATTTGACAAGAACATTCCAATGCCTCCTTTTCCTACACACTTTGTGACACCTAAATTTGATAAGTATAGAGGAAAAGGGGATCCTAAGGCACACATAAGACAGTTTTTCACAGCTTGCATTGAGGTAGCAGCAGAAGAGACATATTTGATGAGATTATTCCCACAAAGCCTAGGTGATCAAGCTATGGAATGGTTCTCCCAACTTCCACCTGGTATTAAGTCATGGGGTGACTTAGCAGAGGCATTTATTCAACATTTCTCCTACAATATAGAGACAGACATATCAGTCACTACTTTGTGCAACACCAAGCAAAAAGAGGGAGAGTCTTTTGCATCATTTTTACAAAGATGGAGGAATCTAGCCAACAGATGCTCTTGTGAAATTCCACAAAAACAAATGGTAGAAATGTTCACCCAAAATGTTAACAAAGACATTGGCTATGATCTAAGGAAAGCTTGTTTGTCCACCTTCAAGGACGTCATTGAAAAAGGATTAGCAACAGAGAAGGTCCTAATTGAACAAGGAGTCATTAAGATATTCAAAGAAAACAAAGATGACTTTAAAGGAAAAGACAAACCGAGATTTTGGAATAAAAACAAGAACACAGTCAATGATGGTGTTGTTGACGCCAACACAGTGCGACCCAAATTCATTTTTTCTGGATCAAGTTCTACAAACAATCAAGTGAATACTCAAACAACTTCCAGATCATGAAGGAAGTACACTCCATTGGGAGAACCACTTGAGTCAGTTTTCAAAAAGCTAGTGGCAAACAAGGTAATCACAGTTCCAGATTTTCCTCCATATGAACCAAAGGTTAAACCAAATTGGTGGAATGATGATGAGTATTGTGAATTTCATAAGAGCAAGGGTCATAAAATAGGAAATTGTCATCAACTGAAGAACATCATACAAGATCTCATTGATAAAGGTGACATTGAGATTGAGGGACACTCATCCAATCAAGAACATAAAATGTTTAAGGAACCATTCCCAAAGCATGACAAGGGAAAAGCTACAGCCACAGATGACCAAACCAACTATACCAGAGCATCCTATAACTATGATTCAACTATCAATCACATTTCAATGGACAATTACGTCTCTACCATTATCATCAAGGACAAAAACCCTGAGAATTCTACCCGGAGACCCAGGATTGTCCTAAAAGGTGTTGGATCTTCTTTTGAACCTACCACTAAATGTAATGTCACAACCCGCCAAGGTAAATTCACTTTGCAAGGTGCTCCAGCTAAAAACACCGCTTCCTCATCAACCAAACCTGAGTATGATCTTGTAGAACAGTTAGGGAAAACACCTGCGCTCATCTCCATTCTTGAGCTCTTACGCATATCCCCCGCACATAAAGCTATTCTTGACAAAATCTTGAGAGATACTGTCGTTCCTACTGATCTGAACGTAGACCAGTTTCAAGCCATGGTGGGATACATTTCCATTCCACACCCCATTACATTCACAGAAGCCGATGACGCCTCCGTAAGTCAGCCACATAATGCACCACTACACATTGAAGCCTTCATACACAAACATCGAATAAAATGAGTCCTGATAGATGGAGGAGCAGGTCTAAACATTTGTACATTGAGCACTATTAAACAATTGGGATATTCTGACAAAGTTGTGAATTCTACAAACAAAATTACTATCAAAGCATATGATGATGAAGAGCGTTCATCCAAGGGTACAGTCATTTTACCTCTCAGAGTTGGGCCAGTTACAAAGGATGTGGTTTGTCAAGTCCTAGACCTTGATCTCACATACAACATATTGCTAGGACGTCCATGGATTCATGAGATGAGCGCAGTACCATCTACATATCATCGATGTATCAAGTTTCCACACAATGGAGTTGAAGTGACCGTCAAAGCTGACCCTAATCCATTCATATATTGCAACAATCTGCAACCTAGATCAGAAATAACAATTCCAACCAATCGAGAGGCTATTCCTTCATCAGCATATGTGGATCTAGAATCCTTGAAAGCTTCTACATCAAAACAAGAAGAGCTAAAAGAAAAATTTAAGATCAAAGACATGGGATGTGGTGAGTATATCTTTCATGTTGATCAACTTCCACTATCTGCTAAGGTATTCGATCAACAAGAACAACCTACAAACAATTTGCAAGGAATTGGGTGTGAACCACCTAGTGTTGTGGCTACTAAGTTTGAATGCAAATCTCCTCTAGCGGTGCAAGAATCTCTTGATATCAATAGTCCTAAGAGTGGTTCCGGCAAAGAATCTATTGAGTGTATCGCCAGCCCACTTGAGAACTCACATAGCTTTACCATATCATCTGCTCATTCCATTTTCACTCCACTTCCAGACTTGGATCAACAAGAATCACAAAAGCCCTTAGTCATTGGGGATCAAGAATCAAGCTTTGAAAAGAAAAATATAAAAGTCAATAATAAAGAAAAGTCCTTTAGTCCAAATCAAAATCAAAAGCTATTGGACTCTGCAAAAATCAAAGTCAAAGCTAAAAATCCTATGAAAGAAAAAGAACAAGAGTTGATCTCCCCTAATATCAAAATAACTGGGGGAAAAAGTTCTAAAATTTCAAGTCAAAAAGCATACTTGTTGATCCTAAGTCTCCATCATGCTATCCTACTTTCACTTCTTTTCACAATCATAAGCCTTCATCACTCATCTACTTGTTCCACACATCCTTTCCCTTCTGGCGATACATCATGGACCTTTAATGGAGCTTCCTCGAAGGACTTTGTTATCAGGGATGCCCAAACTTCTTTAGGTGACACGCATATGGGCCTGTGTAGTCCACACACTAGTAATTCTATCTCAATTTCTTCATCAAGGAAGACAGTCACTCAAGATACACATCATTCAGTCAAGGAACGTTGCAGTTACAATCATAGGGTCAAGCCTCGCACATTTGAGGTAGGTGATTTGGTTCTCAGAGAAAACCCCAAAAATAAAAAAGACAGAGAGAAGAAGGGCAAGTTTGAACCAAATTGGCTTGGTCCTTACATCATTACAACAACATATGGATCTGGGGCATATCAGCTCTCAACTACAGAAGGTGAACCTTTGGAGAATCCTATTAATAGCATGCACCTTCACAGGTTCTACACATAGCTCTTCAGAGTATCCTAATTCAAAAAATACAAAAAAGTTCAAAAATTTCAAAAATACAAAAAAAAAAAATCAAAAAATTCAAAAATACAAAAAAATTATAAAAACATAAAAATCGTTACTTGGTGAAAACCTGGCAAATAGGCGCCTTGTGACACAAAAAACATTTAAAAATCAAAAAAAGTAAAGAGAAATAATTTTGTCCAAAGGTGAAAACCACTTCGGTGGTGCCCTAGGCAAGTACCATGGTGAAAACTGGGTCACCAGCGCCATGCGTAGAGACATTGCTCCTCCCTCCTTCAGGATTCACTTTCATCCTTTCACTTTGCACACACCCACAACCTATTCGTTCATAATAAACTTACCCATTCCCATCATGACTTGTTATTGATCTACCCAAGATTGGTTAGCCATGCATAATAAACCCCCCTTTTCACCTCCCTTTCCATCCATAATAAATCAGATCCTATCTGTGGCTAAGGCAAATCCTACGTCTAGTAATGGGTGTGGAATTGAGAACATCACATGTTTCGAGGATTACAGTTTCTTCCAGCTTCCTTCAGTCTATCCGCGCACAATCCGCAATAAAGCAACATTTGCATCGCAGATCCGCAATAAAGTTTCATCTTCTCCGCAATAAAGTATCAATTTCATGGATTCAGTCAGTTTCAGATGAGACAACAGCAACAATGGGCTTCAACAAATCAAATCTTTCAACAGACTTAGACAACATATGGTTCTATGCTATCTATCCTTTTTGTGAAAGTAAACATTGTGACCACAATCGAATAAGACTTATACAAGTGACAAGAGACACTAAATTTGAGGACTACAGTGGATGTTGGTGTCGAGTCTTGGTTTTCTTTTGATTTCATCTTTTTTGGTGACATGTCTTTTAGCTTTTCTGGGATGTCTCTGACTAGAGATTCTATCTCCAGGATGTCTTTGACTAGAAAGGCGAGGATGGGGTATCGTCACCTATTTTTCTTTGTTGTTTGTGGATTGTCTCTTAGTAATGCTATGACTTGTCCAAGGATATGAGGACACTGTGAGTCTAGTGTGAACTGGGGCATTCCTTGTTTGCAACTGTCTTATCTCCATGCAAACAGGTACAATGACTTTCTGGGTCGAACATATGCCTCGATTGTCATAACCTACTTGCCATAATAAAGCTCAATGATGATAACACACAAGAAGCTCGTTCACTTTCATATCTTCTGTCTTCCATCCCCCTTTCTTGATTGACTTTCATCGTCCTTCCTGAGTCCGCATAGCCTGCTATCACATGATTGAGTATAATGACACACCAAAAATATTTGCATTTCATGTAGTTGCACCTGCATTACCACATATTAAGCATTCCATACATACATATAGATATCACAACTGCATCACATCCTGCACACAACACATATTAGCACATTTTATATTCTCATCATGTAAATAGTTATTTGCATTATCATATTCATCTGCATTACATACATTCACATTTGCATCATGCATACACATATAAAACATGAAAGAACAAAAAAAAAGTATTGCATTGCATCATATACATATTTGCATCCATATCATAAGCATCACATAAGAACATCTCATCACATAGGTACACATGCATATAGCTGCCGCAAAGATAAATCATCTCATATATATATATATATATAAAGTGTCATGATACAATGATGTCAAAATCATATGGCTACAATCACCCGAAGGTGTCTACATCATCATACAAAAATGGTACAATACTGATACATAGGGAGCCCTCTGAGGGTATGATGAACTCCCTCCCTTGGAGCCGCCTGGCCTCGACGGAATCTAAGCCCCCAAAGGACCCACCCCAGGATCATCCCTCCTGTCTCCTCTATCTGGTGGTGGTGGAGGACCCATAACCCCACCACTAGACGCCTGTCTCCTCCGGCTCCCTCCCGTAGCTGTCGCTGTCCGCGATGGTCTATGGAAGCTCCTCGCCCGCTGATCAGCTGGCACCGCACCATAATAGAGATCCCGCCAGTAACCGATCTCCTCCCCTGCCCACAGAACATAGGCATATCCGGCCCCTGTGTCCTCTGCTGCCTGCCTCCCAGCTCTCAATGCTATCTCAGCCTCTATGTAGCGCTAAATGGCCTGATCCCGCTCCCGCTTAGTATCTTTGAGCCACCTCCTGAGCCTATCCCTCTCTCTCTCTCCAGCTCTTGGATTTCATCTGCTTGTCCCTGGCAGATCTCCCTTAGCTCCATCAGCTCATCCTCCTCTGCCTCATCCCCCTATGGCTCCTCCTATACGAGTGCCTGCCCCTGTGCCTGTACCTATACTGGTGCCTATCTCTATATCTGTCCCTGTCCCTATACCTGCACCTGTCTGGGACCCTGTGCTGCTGGCACCTATAGCGGTAATCCACCGCGAACCCTCACCATCCGAGCTTGCCTGTCCTCTCCACCCTCCCTCCGTGGTGCCACCCTCCTCTCTCCAACTGCCCCCCTCCTCCTCCGTCAGCCTCTGCCTCCATCATCTCCGTCATCATCCCCATCCCCACCACCATCTCCATCTAGTAGCTCTTCAGGATCTGTCAGGCGTGGGAATGGATGCTCGACCTAGTATGCTGTGTACTCGACATCCATGCCGACATCCTCAATCTCTGGCCACATGTCCCAGGGTAGGGGCATCATCTCTACTAGCTGTGTAACAGCCTGATCATATGATAATAAAGGCTCAAACTGCCCCTGATCTTTGACAGTTCGTGCATACATGCGTGAACCCCATGGCATCCACTAGATCCTACCGAATTGCCTGCCCACCCTGTCCACTAACTGCCTCTCCAGTACATAGGGCATCTGCCCAATCAGATACCTGCTCCGAAAGGTGTAGGGCAGCTCTACTGCATCATCCTCCCACTGCTCGCATCTAAGGTATGGCCTCCATATGACCATAACAATGTCATCAATCACCCGCTTTCATTGCTCTAACTTGCCATTCCATGGCTGCGAAGTGATCATGTCGTACAAGTGTACAAAACTGCGTCTGTGACCTCTACCTCTGAAATGTATTGGTCTCGTCACTGGCAGATGCTCATAGGCCCACACTTGTAACAATGTGACCCCGCAGCCCAATCCCATTGACCCATGGTACACAAACTGGTGCAGCTCGTAATACAGGTGTGCTAACACACACGATCCTCAGGCATATCTGGTGTGCTGTGTCACCAGTGTCTCCAATGCTCCTCCCCAGCCCACAGCCAACCCTCGTGTTGCTCTATCAGGACATAAGAACCCACTAATCGCTCCTCCTATCACTGCTGGCAGTGCTAATCCTATAGCTATCATGGTGTCCCAAGCCACATGCCTTGCCCTCATCTCCAGTCTTGGGTCTTGGAACACTCATCTCAGGGCCTCCCTGTCTCCATCTCGCTCGTAGGGAATCAGCTCCCCATCGATTGGTATCCTCAGGATCCTGTATACATCCTCTAGGGTGACTGTCATCTCACCCATCGGTAAATGAAAACGTACAAGTCTTGAAGTGCCATCTCTCCGCCAATGCAGTCAGCAGTCCCATGTTCACCCGAAACTCAGGCACATACAGAATATGTCTCAATCCCATAGCCTCAATCGCAGCTCGGTCCTCGACTGTCAACTCAGGTTGCAACTTCTGAGTCGATGGGAATCTCTCCCGTGACTCCAACATAGGCAAATACTCCTGCAGTCAAGCAAATCAATCATGTCAGTCATCGTGGCATTCAATGTTCATCACAAAATGCTACTTTTTATCTAAATGCATCTGGCTATCTATTCTAGTGACACTCACTATTCATCATAAAGTGTTGCTATTTATCCTAGTAGTACTCTCTGTTCATCACAAAGTACTACGTGTGTGACACTCACTGTTCATCATAAAGTGTTGCTTACATTTGCACTCCCTGTTCATCACAAAGTGCTGCTCATATTTTAGTACTCCCTATTCATCACAAAGTACTATATCTTGGTACTCACTGTTCATCACAAAGTGCCTTGATCTATCCTATCCTAGGGCCTCTGCTTGAGTGTATCCTCTTGAGTAGTTTCCTAATTGGCAATATGTTCTATCATAGAATTGTCAATCTTAGCCCTATTTGCTATCCTAGTCTTCCCTAGAGGACCTGCTTGAGTGTATCCTCTCAGTAGCTTATCCAATCGACAACGTATGTTTATCATAGAACTGTCGATTTGACCTAGAAGACAAATTCACATTTTTGGACATAAACGCGCTTTCCTGACATAAACGCACTTGAAGACTGCATAAATGCGCCTGTTTTACACAGACGTGCTTGAAACACACAGACGTGCCTATGCTCTGCACATACGTGCTTGGGTGACACAGACATGCCTTTTCGGCATGGACGCGCTTGGCACAAACACAGACGCGCCTCGCGAGCATAGACGTGCCTGGCACCAACGCAGATGCGCCTACATGTTTTTGACATTTTTTGGACCCTATTCTAAGCGCATTTATTACATTATCTAGCATGCATTAATGACAACAATAAATGCATCAAAGTACAAGGAGGTTTTGTGGTACTTATTGGCTCTCCTGCCTCTGCTGGCCTCTAAAATCGGCGAACACAATTGAATCTGTGAGCCATTGCCATCGCTGCTAACTGCTGCTGCTCTATCTCACTCTGCACTCTGATCTCTTGGATATGTGGATGACAATGAGGATGTTTTCCCCTCGTGGTCTATCTTATAGACTGCCCTAGCCCTCATTTCCCAACTCAGTCTTCATTATCCCGTGACTCTGTCACTTTATCCGGTCAGTCCATTCTATCCCGTCTTTCTTATTGAGAGATTGTCTGCGATCTTTTCAGACATTTTTTCATCCAATCTCTCGAGGGGGCATATCATTCTCATCTTGGGGCAACTCTGTATCAGTTCATTTTATCTTCTTTGAAACAACACCACAAGCCGCATTGTCTCAAAGAGGGGCAAAATGTAGACACCCAAAATTGTCCAATCTAATTATTTATTTAATTATCTAAGCTTAATTCTTCTATTAATTAAATAAATCTTTATTTATTTAATTAATTCATTTATCCTCTTCTAGCCTTATTTCTCATTTAAATAAATACATTTATTTATTTAAATTATCCTTTTTCTAAATTAAATAAATATTTTATTTATTTAATTGATCCCACTTCTTCTATTAATTATATAAATCTTTATTTATTTAATTTATTCATTAACCTTTTCTACCCATGACACATGTCATTCATCTCTTAATTCATACACTACCTACCCCTTTCATTATTTTATTATTTCTTTTACCTACCCTCTAATCATAGCCGACCTCCTTTTACACCTCTCAATCTTATCCCTCCATTTCATATAGTGTCTTCTATATAAGAGGATACTTCCTTCATTATCAACCCTAGCTAATCAATTTATGCACTTGACTACACTACGCTTTTGACATATACGATCCTACTTGCAACCACATTCCGTTCTTTGTTGAGCTTTTGTGCATATAAAATCTGAGAGAAAATATATCAAACAAGATCGATGGAGATAGGAAGAATGGAGATCCAAACCCTATTGGACATGTGATGGTATAATCTTTGTGGTTTTATTTGATTTGCATTGTCTTAGGTAATCTTCATATGTTATGGTGGATCTTTGTTGTTGTTAGGCTAGGGTTTTGTGGTTGAATTCATTTAGCCTTTCAATATCGTTATTGTTGTTATCCATTTTCACCATATACAGTATCCAAGACCAGCTTTTATGGTCACTTTTGCCTATAAAGCCTACATATGAATAAATGAATGGATGGGTGATATACAACAGAATGCAAGATATAAACAGATGAGATGAAATGATGATCCATAGTGCTCTATTTCCATCATTGAGCTTTAAAATGTTGGAAGAGAATACAAGCATCTTGACATAATGATTCAAGATGACCTGAGTATTCCTTACATGGATTTTATATAGCAAGTTAATACCAACGAATTGATATAAGGGTCAAGTCGACCAGAGTATTGCTTGCGGAACAGACAAGGATTATCTCCGTTTATGCATGACTTGGATCGTCCTCCTTGATCTTATGCTGATCATATCCCGAGACAAGTGCACACTGTACTAAGAGATAAAAACCTTTATCCAGTTTGGATGAGGTAGGAGGAACCAAAGGAAGAGCAATGTACCTGCAAACAAACAGTATATACATAAAGAATAAAGAATAAGGATCCTTGGTAATTGTTCATGCTCATGTGGTCGAGGTATATGCTATAGTCAGCAAGCCGTAATGATCCATGACTGCATTTGGCATAAGATCACGTAGCTTGGTGAACTTCCCACGTAGACACCATTAGTACATGCCCCGGAACTTCATCAGAAATAATGCGCAAACGATACAAAATAATGCTAAAAAATCCCGATACAGATAAATGAATGATTGTACTCACAAATCAACCAAGTATTTGATAGCTTAACATAATTTTTTTGTCAAAGAAAATGTCACTTTTGTCTTTGCTTTGGTAAGGAAGGATGCATCCTTGTTAAAGACAATTTCTGATTTTGTTGATGTTGATTGTGTGGTTTGATTGGTAAATGGTCATTGTGTGAGTATTATGTCAATGTTTGTTTTGTATCTGCGCGAATGAGTATGTACAAAGTGTTGCCATGTTTTTGTGTGATTTTCAATAGTTTTTCGATGTTTTTGGATTTTGAATTGTTTTGAATGTTTTTGGATTTTGTGAGACATTTTTGAATGTTTTTGGATTTTGTGAGTCATTTTTGAATGTTTTTTGGATTTTGTGAATCACCAGTAATGTAGAATCCACTTCCACCAACTAGATTTAAGGGCATTGCCCCCAAGTGTAGACATGACTATGAAAAAGTGGGATGCAAGACGCATGAAGTACTTTCTTTGATTACAGATCCAATAATAAGCCATGGTTTAGATGGATGGATGGGTGTATGTATGAATGTGATTGCAACGAATCTGAAAGATACTGGAGCCATTGTCTTTACGAGTGGCGCCTGTTTGCCAGGTTTTCACCATCGCACTTACCCAAGGTGCCACCAGAGTGGTTGTTCACTGTTTGGATGCATGATTTTTCTTTTCTTTTTGAATGTTTTTGTATTTCCTGGTATGCAGGGGAGCCTGATGCTCTGTACAGCTTAGGTATAAAACCATTTGAAGTGCATGCTATTGATTGGATCTGTGAGCGGTTCTCCTTCTGATGTAGCCAACTGATATGCCCCGGACCCGAATACAGCAGTGACAACATATGGGCCCAGCCAGTTTGATTCAAACTTGCCCTGATGTTCTCTGTTTGGTTGGTTGCGAGGATTCTCTCGGAGAACAAGATCACCTACCTCAAATGTACGAGATCTAACTCGGTGATTGTAGCTTCTACTCATGTGCTGCTGATAGGCTTTGAGGTGATTATATGCAGCTTGTCGCTTCTCATCGAGTAACTCTAAGTCTTGGAGGCGTGAGACTTTGTACGCTTCATCATCTATTAGATTGTGCAAGGAAACCCATAGTGATGGGATCTCAACTTCAATAGGTAAGATAGCTTTTACACCATAGACCACTGAGTAGGGAGTTGCGCCTGTAGGGGTTCGAATGCTAGTTCGATATGCCCATAGTGCTGGATTCAATTGAACATGCCAATCACGACTGGCATCATTGACTGTCTTCTTTAGGATCCTTAATATGTTTTTATTGGATGCTTTAGCCTAACCATTGCCTTGTGGGTAGTAGGGAGTGGAAAAGCGGTGTTGGATATGAAATTTCTCACAAAGTTCACGGACATCCTGATTTTTGAAAGGAAGACCGTTATCTGTGATGATGTACATGGGCACACCATACCAGCAGATGATGTAGTTGAGGATGAATGAGGTGATCTACTTGCCAGTGACTTGGGTAAGTGGAATAGCTTCGATCCATTTTGTGAAATATTCGGTGGCGGTAATAATGAATTTATGGCTGTTGGATGAAGATGGATGGATCTTACCTACAAGGTCAAGGCCCCATTGACAGAAAGGCCATGGTGTTGTGATTGGTTGTAGTTCCTGGGCTGGTGCATGTATCAGGTCGCCATGAACTTGACATTTCTTGCATTTTCTGACAAAGTAGTAGGAATCTTTTTCCATAGATGGCCAATAGTATCCATTGCGCAGGAGTTTCTTGGCTAGTGACGGACCACTCAAGTGAGTCTCGCAAATTCCTTCATGGACTTCTTCCAAAGCCTTTGTTATCTCACCTTGTTCCAGAAATCGAAGGAGAGTACCATCAAGACCGCGTCGGTATAGGGTTTCAGCAATAATGGTATATCGAGTAGTTTGGCGAATGAAGGTTTTACGTTGGTTGGGAGGAAGGGTGTGATCGCAAAGATAGGTGTAGAATTCACCGTACCATGGGGATTCAGAACTAACAAGGTGACATATCATTTTGGATTCGAGGATATCATAAGCGGGAATCCAAAGCTGTTCTACCAAGAACTCGTAGTGTGTTGAATTCTGTGGAAGATCTAGGAGAGATGCGATGGTAGCCATAGCGTCAGCAGCTCGATTCTGATCTCTTGGTATCTATTCAAAAGTGATAGTAGTAAATGATGTCTTTAGTTTGTCCACCATTTGCTTATATGGCATGAGTTTATCATCCTTGGTCTGATATTCATCTGTTGCTTGTTGAATGACCAGTTGGGAGTCGCCATATACTTGCAGTTCTTGTAATTTCCATTGTATGGCTAACCTGAGTCCTGTGATCAAGGCCTCATACTCTGCGATGTTGTTGGTGCATGGAAATGTGAGCGTGTAAGACTTCAGGATGCTGTCACCTTGAGGTGTGATAAACATAATGCCTACCCCTGAGCCATGCCTAGTGTACGAACCATCAAAGTATAATTTCCATGGTTGTGTTGCTGTGATCATGAATATCTCTTCGTCTGGAAAATTGGAAATGAGAGGATGATCACCTATGATAGGCGCATTGGCCAACTGATCTGCAATAACCTACCCTTTGATAGCTTTACGATCTACATACTCGATGTCAAATTCACTTAGAATCATCACCCATTTGGCCAAGCGACCTATCAATGCTGCTTTGCTGAGTAAATACTTGAGTGGATCAATCTTTGCAATGAGTTGTACCTTGTGTGTTAACAAATAGTGCCCCAGTTTAGTGGCTACTAAGATTACTGCTAGGCAAGCTCGCTCAATAGGCATGTAATTGAGTTCATAGCCCACCAGTGTGCGAGAGATGTAGTAAACAACACACTCTTTTCCTTCTGCATTATGTTGTGCTAGTAGTACACCCAATGCTGTACTTGTTGCTGAGATATAGAGTAACAACGGTCTACTTGGATCTGGTGGCATCAGCAATGGTGGATTCATGAGATAGTCTTTAAGCATCTGAAATGCTTGCTGGCATCGGGCATCCCACTGAAAGCGGATGTTCTTGTGTAGTAGGTGTGTGAATGGGTGACATTTATTTGCCAACTGTGCAATGAATCTTTGGATGGATTGAAGCCGCCCTTGTAATGTCCTTAGCTGACTGATATTCTTTGGTGATGGCATGTCCATGATTGCTTTTACCTTTGCTGGGTCGACCTCAATACCTTTGCTTGAGACAATGTATCCTAGAAGCTTCCCGGAGGTTACTCCAAAGACACATTTCTTTGGGTTGAGTCGAACATGGTATTGTTCCAGTCTATCAAAGATTTTATTTAAGATGTGGAGATGCCCTTCTCTGGTGAGTGATTTTGCTAGTAAGTCATCAACATAATCTTCCATCATAGTATGCATCATGCCATGGAAGATGGTGGTCATTGCTCTTTGATAGGTTGCTCCTGCATTCTTGAGACCGAAAGGCATTACATTCCAACAATATGTGCCCCATGGACATGTGAAGGCTATCTTATGTTGGTCCTCTGGTGCGATCTTTATTTGATTGTATCCTAAAAAGCCATCCATGAGTGAAAGCATGGCATGTCCTGCTGTCAGATCCACTATGATGTCGATATTTGGTAGGGGGAAGTCATCCTTAGGACATGCCTTATTTAGATCTCTAAAGTCAGTACAAATGCAGATGCCCCCTTTTGGTTTGCCGACAGACACAATATTGGAGATCCATTCTACATAATCAATTGGTCTAATGAAACCAACATCTAGGAGTTTCTTGAGTTCTATTTTGACTAGTACTGCGATTTGAGGATGCATCTTACGAAGCTTCTGCTTGACAGGTTTGGCTCCTTCTGCTACGGTGAGGTGATGCATGACTAAATCAGGATCAAGCCCAGGCATGTCTGCATATGACCATGCAAATTTGATCTGATGCTTCTGGAAGAACTCTATAAATTTAGGCTGTTCCTCTAAAGTGAGAAGAGATGCCAGATGTATGAGATGAGGATTTTCAGGAGTCCCCACATTGTACTCTTTGGTTTCCTCGATGAGAATCGTTGATCATTCTTGTTGTGCATTAGCAGGGAGAATGTCAAACCCTTCATCCTCAGGCACCTCAGAGAGGTTTTCACCGTTGGATATGCTCTTTCTTTTTACTTTTGTCGGATCAAACAGTGCCACAGTGTGGTTTTCACTTGAAGATCCATGTTTTATTGTTATATTTTTGTAGCTGAAAGGTTTGGCATCCGCCCTGAAGTATGCTGCGCTATTAAGTTCAATGGCAAATCCAGCTTTGTGATCCTCGCTTGGTAGGTTATCCCTTAATTCCAAAAAGTCAATGATGGCCTCATCATTTTGGAAGAAGTCAAGACATGGGGGATTTGGTTGGTTCCATTCGATGAGTTCAGGGTGGATAATGGGCATTACTTCATCAATTAGGTTAAGTGCGTTAGATGTATCAGTGAGGGTTAAGATGCTATGGTGAAGGTCGTTGATGGTACTCTCCCTGTCAGAATCAGGCGTAGCATGAGACGTAGGGTCTATGGAAGATGTTTCTAGTTTAGGAACCCAAGTGGTCTTTATCTGTGCTTCTCCATAAATAGGGATGTCTTTGCGTGGTGGAGGTAGTGATGTGTCTTCCTCATCTGAAGTGTTAAGTTGTACAAAATCAAATTCCCACTCATGTGAGTCAGTCTCTGAGTCACTTTCCAGCATCCGATTACTATACCATACTGGGATGTCTTTGGAGTTAAATACTGCAGGTGTGATTGGTTGATGTACCTTTGTAGTGATTGGTGCTGTAGGGCGGTCGATGGGGATAAAAGAATATGGTACTGGGAGTATTGGCAGTGTTGACTCAGTGGCTTTGGCTGGAACTGCTGGTGCCATAGATGCTGCTGCGGGTTCTGATATAGTTGCTGCTGCTAATGGTGCTATTGATGTGATGGCTGTTGCGAATGGAATTACTAGTTCGATTGGTGGGATGATTAGCATTGGTGATAGTTGTGTTGGGATTCTGAGCCTCGGTGGGGTAGTTGTGATGGTGTTTGATGCTGCTTTGATAATGAAAGGTGTCCTTTTGGCAGTAGGCTGACATAATGGTTTGCTGGGTTTTCCTTTGAATCTGAGCTTAGGAAATATCTCCTTTTCAAAGCCTAGGCCTGTATTATCTTTGGGCTTCAATTCTGGCATCAGGGGTTCATGTCGTCCTTGTTTGCAATATCCCAAAGCACTCTGACCATCATACCCCATTCTTTGCATAATGAGGAGACCTTTCCCATACTGATCCGTAGGAAGTTTAACTTTCGGTATATCAGTGGTGATGGGATCTTTATAGATCCATTCCGCCAAGTCCTCATCTTGGGTTTCTTCTTCTTGACTCTTTCCAAGGATGAAAGGCGTCAAAGCACATGCTGGCATGATTAGTGGTTGCTAGAGTACCTGCTGTGGTTTACCATGTGTTCGAGGAGAAGTGGGCATTTGTCCCACACAAAAGAGTTGACTCAAGTTGTATTCCCTAGGACCTTCCTCTGCTATTTTCATTTTAAGCTTTTCTTGCTTTGATATAGTGGTGTTCGAACTGGCAAGAGAGGCGGGACTTATATATGATGTGGAGGAAATGGCTTCTCTATTATTAGGAATGGTAATCTCTGGTTGATGGCTGATATTATGACAGTACGCAAAGGGATTTGCATCGCCCAGGATTGTGATCTCTACACTGTTATGTGGGAACTTGATACATTGATGGTAGGTAGATGGAATGGATTGCATGGCATGTATCCAAGGTCTTCCTAACAATAGATTATATGGCAGAGGAAGGTCCAGAACCTGACAGATGATGTGTTTTACTACAGGGCCCACTCGGATTGGTAGTACCACAGCTCCTTTAGAGGAACGCTCCACATCGTCATAGGCTTTGATTGTGATCTTCTTACGGGGATCCACTGATTCTATTGCATATCCCAATGCTGTGACCAACTATAGTGTACAAATATTTAGGCCTGCTCCATTATCGATCAAGACTCGCTTGATCCTATGCTGATTGATAAAGCCTTCAATGTGTAGCGAAACATTATGAGGTTGCTGGAAAGAAGAGTTGTCACTTTCAAAAAAAGTGAGACAAGGTGATGACTTTAGACTTCCAACCATGGCTTGAGATTGGTCTGTATTCAGGTTTGCAGGGATTGACGCCTCTTGGAGTGCTTGATCCAAGATAGTTTTATGAGATGGTGATAGGCGCAAAAGCTCTAAAATGGATATAAGCGCAGACATTTTGTCTAATTGTTCCACAAGATTGTATTGCTTTGGGATGGAGGTGGTGCCTTGTGGAGCTGTTTCTATGGTGACCTTGCCACGGCGTGTAACAACATTGCAATTGGAGTTAGGATTTTTTATGGTTATAGTTGCAACTTGTTCATTGGCATCATATAGGTGATTTACAGTATAATTATATGCAGCCTGCGTATAATCTATGGTATCACTTCCTCTCCTAGAAGTAGAAGGACCCCTCTGATCTTGTGATGGAAGTGGATTTTTGAACATCAGATGATCATTATTTGTTGTTTTTGGGTCGTGTCCTTCAATTTTAATTTCTCCTCGATCAATAAGATCCTGAATAAGATGTTTTAATCGGTGACAATTACTTGTCTTGTGTCCTCTTCCTTGGTGGAAATCACAGTGTTCAGTATCTCTCCACCATGCAGGTTTGACCTGAGGTTCATAGTTTGATGTTTTAGGGAGAGTGACCAAATTTTGAGAAATGAGTTGTCGCAACACTGTTTGAATGGGTTCCCCTAAGGGAGTGTATGTGTGTTTTTGTTTTTGCTGACGAGGTCTTGGTTCATCATGAGATGTGATGCGACTTTGATTCGAAGGAACATTTGTGTTGTTCTGAGGTGGAGGATTTTGTCCTGCAAACCGAACCACTGGTTGTGCGTTTTGGATAGTCCGGGCATCCACAACCCCATCATTGACGATATTCTTGTTTTTATTCTAGAAGCTTGGTTTATCGCTATTGAAGTGTGGGCGAGGACCATCCTTTGGTTCATTATAGATTTTGATGAGTCCTTTCTTGATGAGGGCCCACTCACATTTCAAACCCTTGGTGATCATATCATTAAAAGAGTCTATGTCTTTGACATCCAGGTGAAATTCCATTTCTTCGTTTAAGTTGGAAGTGAATATTTCCACTAGTTCTCATTCAGGTAACTGAAGAGAACGTCTGCTGGACATTTGGCGCCATCGTTGCAGGAATATTGAGAATAGTTCACCTGGTTTTTGTTTGGTGTTGCACAGATCAGCCATGGTGATGTCGCGTTCAATGTTATGAGAGTAATGAGCGAGGAATTTCTGGATAAGTTCCTCAAATGTTCTAATGCCACCTGATAGTCGAGAAAACCATGATGTGGTTGTTCCTCCCAAGCTTTGGGGAAAAAGGTGCATTAGGTAGGTGTCTTCATATGCCACTTCGAGACAAGCAGAATGAAATTCTTTGACATGATCGCGGGGATCCCCCTTTCCTCTATATTTTTCAAATTTGGGTGTTTCGAATCCTCGTGGAAAGGGTGGCATATAAAGATTTCTATCAAAAGGATAAGGACAGATGTCATTGAGTGAGAATTGGTTAGTTTTGACACCACTATGAAGTTGTTGGGTGAGATTCTCGACTTGTTGCCGCAACATCTCCATTTCAGTTGGAGGAGGAGGTGGTGGGTTACCTCGAGGAATGTTATATCTGATGGGATCTCTACCTCTTTCCTCTTCATGGCAACTTTGTCTTTCTGATGCTTGTCTTAATTGGGCAAGATCAAAGTCAGAGGGGAGTTTTTCTCCTTCTTGAGCGAGTTTTAAGAAGTGAGCATCCGCATTGCTCCTGAGTATTTCGTCAAACAGTCTGTTAAAGAGAGGGTTATGCTGAGCCCTTTCTATTGTTGCAGGAGTAGGAGTACTTGGGTTTTCTTCATTCGCATTTCCTCCAAGTGATTCTTGAAATTCATTGAGATTTTCCTCTTCTTCTTCTTCCATTTCTATTTCTTGTTGCCTTGATTGTGATCGGGTTTGGGCCATTTTGTTTACAAGCTTTTATTGAAGTTGTGTGAAAATGATGATGAGTTGTTTGATGAAATGAAAGATTGATGGCTGGTGAATTGTGTTGCACGTGGATCTCTAGCACTTTTAAGGTGCATGTAACTGAAATTCCTTCTTTGAATTGGTTGCTTGTTTGATAAGTTTTGATGTGATAAGGTGTAGAGAAATCAGAGATGTGTTTACAGATTGAACTACCTAGTAATGAGAGGATTCACTCATGAACTAGTTTTAACCTGCGTAGATGTGTCTCTTAGGATGAGCTTATCCTAGATGTAGAAACAATCTAAAAAGTGATGTGATGTTTTTGATTCAAGCAATATCTAAAAGAGAACTTGGGACAAGAACCTTTTAATGTTTTGAGAGTTGGAACGGATTGATGATGAAGTGATGATGGATGAAATGGATGAAAAATGTTTTCAACTTCAATAAAAATTGTGTTACAAATGGGACAAACTCTACCTCTTCCCTTTCGGGTGTTGGTGGTATTTCTCGAGCTGTGTTGTAGGTGATACAGACATTTGATAAAAAGTTGGGACTAATCTTACCTCCTTGGTTTTTGTGATAACTCAGAGCTCTATATTGCATAAAAGCTCTGCGGTTCAATGATTCTGAATCAAATTCATTTGTTTTGCCTTGAATGTAGAGGCGCATGTGACACAGAAAGACTCTATGTGAGACAAAGATTTGTCTATTTATATAGAAGAATCTCCTCCTTTTGATCAGAGCCTTTGAGCTTAATGGTCTTCTTTTCAAGTTGATATTCTGATGACGCTTCTTCTTTCGCAAGATGTGAAGAATGGTCATAAAATTTGACTCTTTTGTTGTTTGCACTTTGTTTTTTTGATGTGTTTGGTTGGATGAATACTTTGTTTTTGGAAGTGATTTTCTGATTTTTCTTTGACAAGAAAACAAAGCAAGCACACAAACACAAGAATGTTGCCTAAAAGGCACAAATGAGTATGGGTCTAGATCAACCCAATCCTTGGACTTGTATATGACCCTTCCTTTAGATGTATTTTTAAGGTGTATTTCCAAAGCTTGAATTTGGCTCAATTTGCACTTGGTCTTTAAAACGAACACACTTCAAACACTTTTTATCCCTAAGGTCAAATGGCCAGTTGTGATAAATTTAGCCCACATCTTGATATTTCTTCAACTTTGGTACTGCATACCTTATGAATCCCGCCGTGGTAGGTAAGGATGTGATATACTAAGTCTTGCACGAGCATAACAAATAGATGATCCCTATGATGGGGAAGTCACCACTTTTATCAAGTCACAAGTGACTTTTCAAAAAGCTATGTTTCTACTCAAGGAAATATGTATGGTGAGTATCTTGGTAGCAAAACCATCTATGCTCTTGCACTAAATTATATTGCAAATATCCTCAATCAATAGAACGGGTGGGCTACTATTTAAAGGTGTTTAGTCATGTTTGATGTTTTTGGACATAAGTTCATTCTACAGTGACTCACTTAAGAGCCTTGTAACTGGTGGTGGGGCCCATTTGTCCTTTCAGCCAGTTACACTGTAGGAACAACTATACCCAAGGCTACAACTTTTGCTCTCACCTGATTTCTATAGCGGCTCGAAGGATTTACCGCGCGAGGTCGTTCCCACGAGTGATGTGTCTCTTGGTAGGCCTCTCTTAAAAAGATAAAAATTTTGAGTGTTACTAACACTTTTCTCTTGCACCTAGGACCACGAAAGCCAAGGGAGAGGATAGTGTGTGTTAGAAGTAGGACCACTCGATCGACTTTTTGCACAAGTGTGCCAAGCACGAAAAACACTTGTTCTTTTTAATCTGCCATTCCAATGTGATCTAACTATTTGGAGATGTTGCTCCAACAGTCATGGTGTTCGTTTTAACTTCAAAGGCAATATGTGTTGTAATCTAGAAATTGGAAATCTTGATCAACTTAATGAAAAACACGTTTGCATGAAGTAAATTCGTTTGCAAGATTTGAAACAAGTGGATTGTAAGTTTTACTTGCACCAAAATTTGAAGTGTGGCAAGAAAAATAGAATTGTTGATTTTAATCCCCAAATGAAGTGTGTTTCCTAACTTGCAAGAAAACAAATGTTTGTTTTGTTTAGTTTTAATGCACCAAAAGACGAGTGACCCTAACTAGAAAGCAAAGAAATTTTCTTTGTTCAAGTTTTAAAGCACCAAAAGAAAGTTTGTGATTTTTAATGGTGAGTTTTAACCCTGCACAAACAACGACTGGGTAGTAAAATTCATGTCTAGGGGGGGCTTCCACAAGCCTAAAAACTTTCATTTTTTTCGGTTAGAAGGCCCTTTGTACAACGTTCTGTTACAATAACGCTAGTCTGTGTTTGAACAGAGGCACTATTTAACACAAACGCGCTAAAAGAAAGGGAAAGACAGAGAGGCAAAAGCGTTGAAACAGGGTGAATAGAGCCAAAACAATGTCAAAAGCACCAAAACAGTTCCAAAAATGCTGATATTGATACAATAGCGCTAGAACAACAAGTATCAATAGAACTGGAATGAGTTCAATAGCGCCAAAGTGCAACCTGTGTGACATTTTCAACATTCAAACATGTTATTGGTTAAAAAAAAATGGTCTTTTTGGTATTTGGATTCACGTCAGGTTCACTAAATGATGCTCTGCAAAATGGACAAGGTTAGTCTGAGATAAATAACACACACACAAGAAACCGTTAGTGTTAATCAATTAAAAACTAATCTAAACAGGCATATCAAAAGAGATACTAAAAACATGAAAGCATATTTAACTAAAGAAGCAAATATGATGAGGCATCTCCAAATACCTCCTAACATGCTCTTAGCTTCTTCTCCTTTGTTTCTCTCCTCTCCAAGCTCCAAAATAGTGTAGCTCTCAGCAGCTTTTTGCACTATGGATGCTTATGGAGGATTGAGATTTGAGTATTTTGCTCTAAATGTAAAATGAAAAGCTAAAATACTAGATGATATTAACATGATTGATTTTAACCCAAAATAACAAGATTTTAGTTTGCTATGCTAAATGCTCTCTAAAATGCCCATAGGTTAAATGCATACAAGTTTTTAGGATCTGGATTATGAAGAAATGGGCTCTATTTATAGGAAAAATGGAGCAATGGATGGTTGAGATTGAGTAATCTCAACAAGGGTTAGGATTGAATGATTTCAAATCCATGTGAGGGCTTTCAACCCAATCCCAGGATGACAAGTGTCAATGTGAGATAGGTTGAGAGGGGAGGGAATAAGCATTAAATGCTTGATATGACCTTGGGAGTTAAAGTCAAGGTTAGTTGAATGAATAAACTCTTTATTCAAAGAATAAAGCTTTTATCCAATGGATAAACTCTTGTGCAAATGTGAAAAGGATGAATATGGTCAAAACGATAAATGTTTGGGGAGTCAAGTTTGAAATAACCATAAATGGTTATGTAAGAGCCATAAATGGTCATGTAAGAGCCATTAGTGGTTTTTGAAGACTTTGGGGGTTAATTTGTTTGAACACACAAAGCATTAAATGCTTTTCAAAGACTTTTGAAGTCTTTGAGAAGTGACTTCATTTTGCTTAGGAATGTGACAATAATTAGGGGATGGATTAGAGTAATTAGGAAGGGGTTAGAAGAATCTAGAATGGGATTAGATTTTGCAAGTGGATTTGGTGGGTGAGGGAAAATAGGATTTTATTAAAAATAAAAATTCATTTATTTCAATAAATGTGTGCAAGTTGCGTTTGTAGGAAAATGCAAGTGGGGAGGGGAATAATGATTTAAATAAATGTTTTTTATTTAATTTATTTAAAAGAGGAAAAGGGGATTTTAATTAAATAAATAGATTTTATTTATTTAATTGATTGTGAATTTGATTTAATGAATTAATTAAAATAAATTGAATAATTTATTTAATTAATAGAAGAATGTTTGGGAATAAATTAATTGATGGCTAGTGGATTTTTAATCAAATAAATAGCGAATATTTATTTAATTAAGCTGGACAGATTTGTGTAACTACACTTTGTAATCCTTGTGAGCTGCAAAGGCCAAGAATAATCTAACTGCCTCAATTCTGGCTACCAATGCAAAGGTTTCATTGTAATCAACTCCTTCTTTCTGAGAATATCCCTTACACACTAGTCTTGCTTTATTCCTAACAACCTTACCATCTTCATTGAGTTTGTTTCTAAATACCCATTTGGTTCCAATTACATTTTTATTTTTAGGTCGGGGAACTAATGTCCAAGTATTATTTTTCTCAATTTGTCCTAATTCTTCTTCCATAGTTTTAATCCAAAATTTATCTTCACATGCCTCATTGATAGATAATGGTTCAATTTGAGAAATAAGACATACTTCTTCATTTGCCAATCTTCCTCTTGTCATGACTCCTTTAAATTTGCTTCCAATTATCTGATCTTCAGAATGATTCAGTCTTACATACCGGGGTGTCTTAGTCTGTTGTTGTTCTTCAATTACTATGGTATCCTCTGATGATACCAGAGTAACTGGATCATCATTCTGTACCAGTGGATTTACTGTTGGTTCATTTGTCATAATTTCTGTTACCGGTTCAGAGTCTATATACCTTGAAGTTCCTCTGAATTGTTCATCAATCTTTACATTTGTACTCTCAAAAATTTTTTGTAATCTTTTTTTAAAGCATCTATAAGCTTTACTCTTAGATGAATAACCAAGAAATATTCCTTCATCACTTCTAGGATCAAACTTGCCAATATACTCATCTCTTCTAATATAACATTTACTTCCAAAAATTCTGAAATACTTAAGAGTAGGAGTATTACCAAACCATAGTTCATGAGGGGTCTTACTGGTTTCACCTTTGATGTGAACTTTGTTGAATGTATAGACAGCAGTGCTTACTGCCTCTCTCCAGTACACATGTGGTAGATTTGCTTTTGATAACATACTTCTTGCTGCATCCAAAATAGTTCTATTTTTCCTTTCAACAACTCCATTCATGATTTTGCATTTTCCATTTTTAAATTGTAACTGAAAACCTTTCTCAACTAATTGACCAACACTTAAAAGATTATGTTTTAATCCTTCAACATAGTAAACATTGTCAGTGTTATGTTTACCATCAAGAGATATTGAACCCTTACCTTTGATTGAACAGGCTTTGTCATCTCTGAATCTTACTAAACCTCCATTGTATTCTTGAAAGTTCAAGAATTTGCCTTTGTCTCCAGTCATGTGATGTGAGCATCCTGAGTCAATAATCCATTCATCCTTTGATTCAACTTTAGCTGCTAGGGCTTGTTCTACTGGTTGAGCAATAGGTACCGGTTGATCTTCTGTTATAGCAACAAAGACCCATCCATTGTCTGCTAGATCCTCATCAGAATCATCAATCACACCTTCATCAGCAATGTAACAAGATTTATCTTTGCTTTTCTTAAATCTGTATCTCTGATATTCAGGATTAGGTTTATATGTCCTTCTAGCTTCTTCTCTTAGTCTAGCATGTCTATCAAGGCATCTTGAAGGCATATGACCAATCTTATTACAATTGAAACATTTAAAGGGTGCTTTACCTTCATACTTACTTCCAATTGGACCTTTTGGCATTTTTCTTGCAAATAGTGCTTCAAGTTCTTCAAGCTCTTCATTCTCCTTCCTAGTTTCTTCAAGTTCTCTTGCATAAAAGGCTCTCCAGTCTGATTTGTCAAAAGATGGAGCAGATGATGTTGATGCTTTGAAGGCCAAATCAGTTTTTATAGTAGCAACAGGACCAAATTCCTCAATTTCAAAAGCTGAAAGTTTTCCAATCAATGTATCCCTAGTTACTGATGTATTAGGCATTGTTCTCAACTCATTAATAGTAGTAACCTTCATTTTATATGCCGGTGGCAAACCTCTTAAGATTTTTGAAACAATCTCATCTTCACTCAAGGTTCCTCCACACCATTTGATACCTAAAACAATTTCATTTACTCTTTCCATAAAAGTAGAAATTCTTTCATCTTCTTCCATTTTCAGATGTTCATACCTGACTCGGAAGCTTTCAAGTTTTGCAATTTTGATTGTGGAATCCCCTTCATTTAGTGTTTCCAAATGATTCCAAATAGCTTTTGCAGTAGATCTATCTGATAATCCCATGATTTGTTGATCTGATAATGCGCTCAAAAGTGCTTCTCTTGCTTTGCAATCATTTTCTTCATCTTTAGCTAAAGTAATAGGAGCAGGCTGACCAGCTACAACAACAGTATAACCATTCTTAGTAACTTCCCAGATGTCTTTACCAATGCAATTCAAATGTGTCTCCATTCTGATTTTCCATATTCCATAGTTGGTTCCATCAAGTTTAGGACTATCCTTTCTAAAATAATTAGTAGACATTGGATCTCCTTAAGTTGTTAAACTTCTGCAAAAAAAAAGAGGACTAGGCTTTGATACCAATTGTAGGTCCCGGGGACAACTGAGAGGGGGGGGTGAATCAGTTGTCTAATAAATTCAAATCAAAATCTTATTAACCAACTTAATGCTTAATACCGGTAAGAAAGTTAAATGTGCCGGTAAACAGTGTTAACAGGAAATGCTGTACTGGTAAGAATTAATGCATGAAACATAAGCACAAAGTCAACCACAACACATGACACAAATATTTGTACGTGGAAACCCTGTAAGGGGAAAAACCACGGTGGGAAACCTTACCCACAATCAGATGATACTACTGTAGATAGTAAGTGTACAAAGAGGGGTCTGCACATGCAGAAAGGCCAACAGCCTAGAGCTCACTGCTCAAACACAAATGGGAGTCACACTGACTATAGTTGGATGGTTAAATCTGATGAGAATGTACTGCACAAAATAGCATCTTCATATGTTGGATTCAGTACTGATGTAATGCTGATATGCTTCTACAAAAACCTAACTTCACCTTCAAATGATGTCTTCGTGTATATCTCTGCTTGATCTCACATATATCCTTCCTTAAATCTTTTTCGCATTCCACATTTGATCTTACAAATAAGATCTTACATTTATACCATACCCTAAGACCAATTTTAGTAGGTTGGCTCTACAAGATATTACAATAAAATATTTTACAAATAATACAATATCCGATCCAATAACCGACTGAACATGTTGGCTTAATGCTTTTATAACAATAATAAATCATTTCCATAGCGTGCCATGCTGATCTGGAAAAGATAAACCTGCCGGTGTAACCCTAGATAATCTGGACCTATTTGCCGGTAAAAGCAAATATGCAAATAAGAATATACCAATGATATTACTTCAAGGAAAAGTGTCCACATGATGTCTTCGACATTACCAAGTGTCTTCCATATCATTGCAGGTACCGGTGAACATTATATCCTGCAGGTTACCATATACTGGTGATTGTTTGAACAGTTTACTGATTGCCGGTGAATGTTGTTGGATCTCCAAAGTAGGTGTATTTAGTAGGTGTTGACATCAATGACAAAACCATACCAAAATACCAATAGTATTTTCCTTTTACAATCTATTTCAATGCTTCAGTAATAGAAAAATCACATCTTATACATACATTATGATACCTTTTAAATTTGTCAAGAATTTATGTCAAGATTTACTTTTTACTAACTAGATTTTTCTCCTAAATAAATATTGCTTTCTTCACTTCGTAATATTATTGCTCCTAAAATATATACATACAATTTTATTGAAAATGGAAAGAAAGATTTTGATTATTATGCATTCTAATCATTACATACATATCTATAATTCTCAATACAATATAAATACAATTCAAAACATATAAAACAAGTATTAACTACTATATAACAAACTTTACACTAGATCATCTATCCAATCAACCACAAAACTAAATTTAAAACAACTCTTAAGCTGAGGTCCCATGAAGAGGAAATAGAAAGTTGGTGTTCTCATGAAATTTGTAGTGCAATTTAGTTTGTAAATAATTAAATTTCATTTTTATTATTTTTCTAAATTTTTTGGCAAGATTCATCTCTTTCTTTTTTGGTGGAAATCAAACTAAGAGGATCTACAATATTCCTAAGGTGTGCACAAATATGTAGACCTAAAAAGTATGAGCTTCTATTTTCTAAGAAGAGATTCTAAATAACTAGCCCACAAATTTCTTTATGGACCTCCTCTTCCTTAAAAATAGAAGCTGACCTATTTTTCCTCTAAGCTAATTGGTGGGAGACTCACAACTTAGGTTGGGGTCCCATGGAGGGGGGCTTCCTAAATAATAGAGGTGGCCTGAGATTTTTTAGATTCTAAATTTAAGGATGCTGGCATTCTCATGAATTTTGTAGTGCGGTCAACTTAAGTTTAAATTCCTAAATTTAAGCAAGTTGGTGGGAAAAAAATATAGTTTTATCTAAATATTCTTAAGGTGGTGGGGCAAAATCTAATCCCACCCTATTTTCAGCTCATTAAATTTACAAGTCTAAAAAGTAGGGGATCTATTTTTTTCAACTTAAGTTTAAACTCCTAAATTTAAGCAAGTTGGTGGGAAAAAAATAAAGTTTTATCTAAATATTCTTAAGGTGGTGGGGCAAAATCTAGTCCCACCCTATTTTCAGCTCCTTAAATTTACAAGTCCAAAAAGTAGGGGATCTGTTTTTTTTTGAAAAGATTTCAAATAGTCTCAGTAGCAAAATTTTTTTTTTCCATGAGACCACCTCTTCCTTAAAAATAGAACTTAAGCCTCCCTCAGGAAACCCCACCCTCATGCTCTTCCAAAACTGCATCCACATCATATCACGTAGAGCCGCCCAATCTATATCTAGCCCACCTGGGGAGCACGGGAAGTTCGACTTTTGGTGGGGAAAAACAAAACTTATCTTTACGAATTTGAAGAGCTCCTTTCAAAGGCCATTGCGTGATCGATCCGCCAAGATAATAAGATGACACTCCTAAATTTATCGAACACTCTGAAAAGAAGTGACATTAAAGTCAATTACATGTGATCGATTTCCATATTAATACACACTCATTCTCAGCATAATCACTCACACTTGTTAACAATGGCTAGAGTGATACTGGTCTGGATTGCTCTCGTAGCAGCACTCTCTGTTTTTCTCCAAGGTTTACTTCAACATTTAGCATTGTATATTTAGATAGAAAGACTAAAGTAATGCTAGGTATATTGAAATGTTTTGAGTGCAGGAATAATTGTGAAGGCAGCTACGTTCGATATCACAAACCAGTTATGACAAGGACGATCCCGCCAGCACCTTGACTTGCCCCAGCGGAACCAATTATAAAATCGTCTTCTGCAGCTAGGTGACTTTTATTGCATTTCCTCTCTGTGTATATATATAGACCATAAAGTTTATCTTCCTTTCCACTCGGGAATTATAGCTGTAGTGTCGGGTAGATCGGCGGGCCGTCGAGGAAAAGTTATTTTCCGGCCTCCCTGTTTGATTCCCTATCTGTGCGTTCCGCATAATGTGTTTGAGCTCTAATGTTTAGTCAGTAAATAAAATTGTTAAAAGCTGTTTTTAGAGTATGCGATTATCTAAGGTTTGGGGTGTATTGAATAAATTAAGATTTTTAATAACTTATGTAGGTTTCGATCAATAATGGGTTACATATATGACTATAAAGAGCGAATGTTGTGGGTTTAAGTCTGTATTTTCTCAAGCATCAATAGATGTCATAATTCAAGTTCGATATATTCAAAGAGAAAATATCAGTTGTGTGTGTCAATCTTGTAGGTTCTTGTTTAATAATTTCTTAATCATACTTAACGAATTCTTGTTTGTTGATTCATCTAATTTGTTACCCTAAGGATGGTAGTTAGAAGAAAATTTTAAAGTGATGTCATATTCAAATGTCTAGCTAGAAAACTTTTAGGACACAAATGTAGGATTGATATCACAAACTAAAGCATGTGAACATCCAAATTTGGTGTGATGTTTTCTTCTAAAAATTTAGTAAGAAGTTTAGTAGTGCATTGTTTTAAATCTTGGATTTTAGAACACATCGTATTTAATAATCAATAGTGGTAAAAATGTAACTATGTTGCACAAAGGAAGGTGGCTTGATCATCCAATATAGTCTAGTGTCATTTGATGAACAATTTTACCTCAATGATAGGCTACAGGGGCACTACGAGAGTTCTCTCCATGGTTGTTGCAACTTGACATGTGTGGCAAATCTTCACATGTTCATGTGTATCTCAAAACAAGGTGGGCCAATAGTAACCAAGTAGCCAAACTTGCACCATTCCTTGTTCCAAATTTACTATAAAAATTCTCCATGATTTAGACATCTCAAAAAAATCCCTTCATGGTTTCTCTTGTATAATGCTGGTCCTTGTAACATATAGTGACTTCTTTGATCATCCTTAAATCTCTCTTCTAAACTGCATTCAAATGGGATGGATACTTTTGATTTAGCAAGTACAAAGTGATGTCATCATACTACGCATCCAAAGATACCTCTTCTAAGAGATATTGCTTCTCTACTATCAATATTTCTAAGTCTTTAGAAAGACTTGCCTCTATTGCAACCTCTTTGTTCTCATTATCCATGTCAAACTCATTATCTCCCCTCCCTTGTGCAGTGAAAACATCATTAGAAAAATAATTTATTACACCCTCACCTTTATTAATATTTTCGATTCTCCTTTCAATCTCTTCTCTTGTGTTCATTCACGTTTTACTTCAACTTTATCATTCCAACTCTTATTTATTATTACTCACTCTCTTTGATTTTCCAAAGTCTTTCTCTAATTTCCTCAATTCTAGGAATTCTCAAGCAAAAGTCCTTTTTTTCTTCCTCTTTTCCATCTTCAACTTCTCGAAGATCCTCTTACCAACACCCTCAAGTTTTGGTGTGAACTACCTTATTTTAGTAGTTTGTTTACACATTCAAAAACCTCTATTCCACAAACCCTCTATGCAGCTTCTCTTGCAAGTTGCACATATACATGCAACAAAACTCACACATTCCACTCTTAGGTCTTGGTGCAAATTACCTTACATTTGACACAATGCCTACAAACTCAGAAACTCCTACTTTGATATCACAGATGTGTTACACACATAAATTTATGTTGTCATTGATGTCAAACTTGTTGATGGTTAATGAACTTTTAAATGATTTACTATCTTGTAATTCTTTCTTCTAAAATATCTCTACAATATCTTCCACATGTAGCTATTTGTAATGGTTAGTGAGCTTTTATATGATTTGCTGTAAACCACTCGTGAGAAGGAGAACTAATTAATAAGAGGAATTATTTATGGAGGATGAATCTTCTTACATGGATATTTTATATGTTTCATTTTTAAACCATTCCTAAGATGGAAGGCCATTTAATACGTGAGGAGTCACGTGGAAAGCTCTTAAGTCCAAAATGTGGTTATGTGGGAGATACCACTAATTTATTTTAATTTTGATGACTACATTGATCCACATCGACCCTTGTAACGTGGCCCACATGAAGGCTTAAACCAGTTTCTTAATTTCTGTTCGAGCTATAGATAATGCAATCTACATACTTTTACGATATTCATGAACAGCGGACTTCAAGCCGGACTTTATATTTCATCATATTCTTTTATTGTATTGGTATCCAGTGAAGGTCCAAATTTCTTTTCCTCCATTTCTAAACCTGGAAAGTATACAACATCCATATTTAATTAAAACAGTGCAGAGAGAGATTCCAATGGAAATAGCATAAAATGAAATAAAAGGAAATCTGGCAATATGTAAAAGGAAATAAACTAAAAATAGTGTGTTTAGCTTCAAGAGGGAGCTTTTATAAATGCTAAATACAAAAACATGCATATTAAAAACTGACAAACAATTTAAGAAACTGCAATGACAACGAAGGAAATAGAGATGGCATTAATTAAGAAGGATTCATAACAATTACATATTTTTTCAAAGTGCACTCCAATTAAAAAAAAAGAATGATGGGCCACACACAAGGACTACAAAAATAACCAGCAAGCAGGGTAATTGAGGGTGTTCGATATCAGAATGATAGAGCACTTATAAGGACTGGACAAATAAAGCGTTACACATTCATCCAATACATACATGGAACATGGAAAATTGAAGAGAGAAATATTCTACAGTTTGCACGGAAGCTAATCAGCCATACAATACATGGAAAAGATGGAAGCTGGTAGCTAAAACCAACCTAAATATATTAGAAATCGAAACACTTAATAATTTTAAAGTTCTCTGAAACACTCAAAGAACCAGACAACATACACCATGAATACACCCTTTGAAAAATAAAGAGAACTTGACCTTTCTATGGTATGTTGGGCGCCGATCAAAGCATAATTAGACTTTTCATAGAAACAAAAAATAAAGTAGCAGACAAAACCAGGGGTGTTATACTAAAGATAACAATTCTAAACTTTGAAAGTGTTGCTCTTTGATACTTTTGTCCTCGATGACAAGAAAATAAAAAGGGAGAAGTTGTGTTGCTTAAATTTCATATTTTGAGGCGAGTGTATTAAGCATGTGGTTATATTCTTAAAAAGCCTTTCTCTCGGGCCAGGCTGGTGACACGGATACATTGAATTAAGCTGACTTGTTATATTTTTTAAAAAGCCTTTCTCTCGGGCCAGGCTGGTGACACGGATACAGTGAATAACACTGACTTGGCATTTATTGAACGGCATCTTTGGTTAATATTGTGTTTAATATGTCTACGGACTAGTAGCATATACTTTGGAATACTCTATGTGACTGACATATTAAAAGTTTTTGGAAGCATCGCTTTGTTTCATTTGTCTTTGAACAAGTTTATTGTTGGTTGAAGTCCGTCTCAAATCCTAGACGCCATGAGAGATGCAGCCGCTGCTGTAGCAAAGGAGCTCGAGTTAGTTTGTTTGGTTGGGAAGAATGATGCAAGAGTGGACTTAACAGTGAGCTAAATGGATTTCTAGTTAGTTTCTTTTCAGTTATCAATGAGGTTGCGTATTACAAGTAATATTCTTGTTCATCTGTTTAAAAAGATTCAGGTATTTCGAATCTGGTTTTTCAGTCATGAAAAATGGAAATAATGAAACAGACTTAGCTTTATTTTTGGTTTTCAAATTTGGGAAATTCAAGCATCTTTAGTTTATCTCTCAGCTTCTCTTTCCGTTGCACAGTTAATCGGTTATTTGTTTTCAGTTTGCAAATTCCCGTAAGGGTTTGGTAACCCTATACGAGGGTTATTCTTGAAGACGTTTTTTTGTTTGGGGAAGAGAACAGTTTAAATACAGAACAGAACATGTTGAAATCTGCGTGTGAGGAGTGTGAATAAGGGAAAGGCAAAGAATTTGTTGAAAAAGAAAAACAAAGTGCTATGTATAACAAAAGACTATCAGAGATTTTTTGATAGTCGAGGGTTCGAGAGTATTACTCTGTTTTGTTGCAGAGTACATGAGGCTATAATGGTTGAAATTATTTTGTTGTTCAAAGATTGAGTTTTCTCTCTGATATTGTTTAATTTCTTTAAAAGAATGTTATTATTCTCTATCTATGATTCAAAGCCTTGAAGAATATTGTTGCAAAAAATCATTTAGAGAGAATCATTTGTACAGATTGGTAAAATATACTCGCTCCAATCACTGATGGTTTTGTGACTGCAGAACTAAGTGCAATCATAAAATTACCAGTGACTGTAGCTTGAGTTGGAATGTTTCTATTGGATAAGAAAGAGGGGTTGGTGCTCCTTGAGGCCTTGTGGTTTCTAAATCTTGTGTACTGAGTTGGTGCTCTTTGAAATAATATAAGGGATCTTACCGAGTGGTTTTTCTACCCCAGGAGGGTTTTCCACTCATGAAAACTATGGTGTTATGTGCCCTGTCTTGTCTCAGTTTGTCTTACTGGTTTATGCTCTGATACTACATGTCTTTTGCTTCCTTTATTTCATACTCTGTTTTGTTTGAACTTATGTGATGCAATCTTTGCAATACTCGTTTAACTGTTCTATGTTTTTGTAAAAGAATCAAAAACTTTTTGCTTTCTGAAAAACATGATTCAAGTTTTTCATTTGGTCTTATTATGTATTTCTTGTGTTGTTAACAATGCTAGTTTAAGGTGTTAAGTCTCATTTGTTTAGCTTTTCATCTTACATTCATCTGTGCTTATTGTTAAACAAGATTGTCAAGTTGTAAAGAAATTCTTGTGAAAATCGTTACACTCTGATTCACCCCCCCCCCTCTCAGAGTGTCTCCACTTCCAACAAGTGGTATCAGAGCATTGGGTCCCTCATATAGGTCTGTCCTAGGGATTGTTCCTGGTCATTTGGAAGTTTTTTTTGATGGCTCATTCTCAAGAAGGTGCATCTCTATCAAGAGCTCCTCTTTTTTATGGCACAGATTATGTGTTCTGGAAGATCAGAATGGAAACATACTTGATCTCTATTGATGTAAATGAGTGGAACATTGTTACTACAAAATATGTTGTTCCTACTTCTATTCCTTCAGATCCTGATGCTAAAACTCAATATGAGTTAAATGCTAGAGCTAAGCATGCTCTGTTATGTGGTCTCACCAAGGATGTGTTTGTTAAAGTTATGCATTGTGCATTTGCTAATGAAATATGGAGTAAGCTAGAAACCATTTATCAAGGTGATGCAAAGGTCAAGGAATCTAAAATTCTCACACTCAAGAATCAGTTTGAGTCATTGAGAATGAAAGAAGATGAGACTATTGCAAATTATTTTCTTAGAATTGATGAAGTTGTGAATTCGAGAAGGGGTCTTGGTGAAAATGTTGATGAAAAAGATGTTGTCAGAAAAGTTATTAGAACATTACTTCCTAAATATGAAACTAAGGTGTCCACTTTAGAAGAAAAGAAAAGTTTTTCTACTATGTCTCTTGACAGCCTTCAAAGCATACTTACAGCTTATGAAATGAGAATTGGTAGTAATTCTTCTAATTCTAAAGAAACTGCTTTTAAAGTAGAAAAGAAAGAGGAACCAGATAGTGAGTCTGAACTTTCAGATGCTATAGAAGCCCTGCTAGTAAGAAAGTTAAAAAAAAAATATAAGGGAAAACTACCCTTCAAATGCTTTAATTGCGGTAAAGCCGGACACTTTGCTGCTCAATGTCCCCTGAGTGATCAAAACAGTGAAGAAGAAAAATCAGAAAAAGTTTTCAGAAAGAAAAAATGGAACCCTAAAAAGAAATTCAATCCGTTTCAGAAAAAAGAAGAGTCTTTTTATAAAAGAAGATTCTGAAAATGATTCAGATGACTCACCTTGTGAAGGTGATGAAACTTTGTTTATGGCTGAAATAGAAACTTCCTCAAGGAAAGATATAATGAACATATCAGAAGATAAATCTGATGACTTAGATCAAGGTGAAAGTGATCTTGAAGGAGAATTGCTTTGTGCTCTTAAGGAAATCAAAAGACTAAAGAAGCTTGTAGTTTCTCATGAAAGTGAAATTCAAATTTTGCAAATTGAATTAAAAGATTCAAAGCAAACAGTTGAAGATTTAAAAGTTTTACTTGCTGATAGTGAATTGAAAGTTAATACTTTGGAACAGCAAACTAATTCTTTGCATAAGCAGATTGAGCAGTATGAAAGTACCTTGCATTTAAATGAAATTTTAAACAAACAAAAACTATGCAAGAATATGACAGGTGTAGGTTTTGAGAGTGCTAAATCAGCAAAACAGATTACTAAACCTACAAATAGAAACCAATTTTAGGCTTACAATAGAATGACACCTTTTAGGTTTGGATTCTTTCATGGTTACTGTTTTTACTGCAACAAGTTTGGCCATAAGGTTAACACTTGCAGATTTTTACAACATAGAACTTCTATGATTGGATACAATCAAACCTATGGCTTTCCAAACACCGTGAAGTGCATTAAGTGTAACACCTTTGGACATACTTCTTCTCAATGCAAATCAAAGGCAAATATTCATAAGATATGGAAACCAAAGTTTGTCCCTAGTATTGAACAGTCTATGATAGTGCAATCTGCATTCTTTTCAAGTAAGAAGTCACTGTGGGTGTTGGACAGTGGCTGTTCACACCATATGACAGGAGACAAAAATAGATTTATTCATTTTGAAGACTTTGATGGAGGTTTTGTAAGATTTGGTGATAATTCAGGAGCTTTCGTCAGAGGTAAGGGTACATTATTACTGAATGATGATACTCCAATACATGATGTGTATTTTGTTGAAGGATTGAAACACAACCTACTTAGTGTTAGTCAGATTTGTGATAGTGGTTATAATGTGTCCTTCACTTCTCATGGTTGTACTATAAAAACTAAGTCTGGTAAATTTGTAGCTACTGGGTTGAGAACAATTGGCAATGTTTACAACCTGCTTGACTCCACAAACTATGAAATCAACGAAGGCATGTGTCTTATGGGTCAAGTTGAGGAAAATTGGTTGTGGCACAAACGTTTGGGACATGTGAACTTTGATAATCTGGTTCGAATCAGCAAGAATCAGAATGTTAGAGGCTTACCTATCTTGAGTAAACCAGAAAAATATGTGTGCAAAGAGTGTCTTAAAGGTAAACAAACAAAAACAACTTTTAAATCTAAAGAACACTCTTCTACTAGACCGTTACAACTTGTTCACACAGATTTATGTGGTCCAACCAGGACACAATCCATCAACGGTGAAAAATACTTCATGCTTTTTGTGGATGATTATACAAGAATGATATGGGTTACTTTTCTCAAACATAAATCTGAAGCATTTGTCAGATTTAAAATTTTCAGGAAAATGGTTGAACGTGAAACTGATTTAAAGCTCAAATGTTTAAGATCAGACAAAGGTGGTGAGTTTACATCACAAGAGTTTATAGATTATTGTGAGAAACATGGCATTAAAAGACAATATGCTGCTACCCGAACACCTCAACAGAACGGGGTGGTTGAAAGAAAAAATAGAACAGTTAAAGAGATGGCTCGCACAATGCTGAATGAAGCAAATATGCCTGACAAATATTGGAAAGAAGCTGTTCACACAGCAGTTTACATTTTGAATCGTGTGCAAATCAGGGTAAAATCCACTTTTACTCCTTATGAACTTTGGTATGGTAAAGCTGCATCAATTAAATACTTCAAAATTTTTGGTTGCAAATGTTATATAAAAAGAGATGAAGAAAATCTAGGTAGTTTTGATGCTAAGACTGATGAGGGTATCTTTCTTGGATACTCTACTCATAGCAAAGCTTATAGATGTTTCAATAATAGATTGAACAAGATTGTTGAAACTATTAATGTAAGATTCGATGAGCAATTTCTTCTAAGTGATGGTATGCAGGATGTTGAAGAGGATATTTCAATAAGACTGGAACAAGTTCCTAAATCCGCTGAAGCGGAAATTTCAAATGAAAAGAGTCCTCCACCAAGTCCTAAAACTGAAATTCCTTTACATACATCCTCTAGAATCATTACTAAAAGACATCCTCAAAGTCAGATTATTGGTGAAATGGATGCTGGAATCTTGACTAGGAGAAGAGCAAAAATTGGTGAACAAGCTCAAATGGCTGAGCATTACTGTCTGGTAACTGATTCTGAACCTAAGTTTGTTTCTGAAGCTCTTGTTGATGATTGTTGGCTACATGCTATGCAAGATGAAATCAGTCAAATAGAAAAGAATAAAACCTGGGAACTTGTGCCTAGACCAGATGATAAAAATGTTATAGGGGGTAAATGGATTTTTAGAAATAAACTTGATGAATCTGGTAAAGTTGTTAGGAATAAAGCACGCTTTGTGTGTAAAGGCTATGCACAGCAAGAAGGTATAGATTTTGGTGAAACATTTGCACCTGTTGCTAGGCTAGAGTCAATACGAATATTTCTGGCATATTCATGTTATAAAAACTTTAAAGTGTATCAAATGGATGTTAAAACAGCATTCCTTAATGGTTATCTTGATGAAGAGGTATATATGGAACAACCAGAAGGGTTTGTCTCTGCAGATAAACCTGATTATGTATACAAGTTGAAAAAGGCTCTTTATGGCCTTAAACAAGCTCCAAGAGCTTGGTACTCCAGGTTAGATGCCCATCTTACAACAAACGGATATACTAGAGGTGGTGTTGACAGTAACCTGTATGTCAAAATTGAAGGTAATGATACTTTAGTTGTTGAAGTTTATGTGGATGATATTATATTTGGCAGTCATAATGATGCCGTATCCAAAAAGTTTTCAAAACTCATGGAATCTGAATTTGAAATGTCCATGTTGGGTGAATTAACCTTCTTTCTTGGGCTTCAAGTAATGCAGCTTGAACAAGGCATTTTTCTCTCACAAACCAAATATGCAAAAGAGATGCTTAAAAAGTTCAATTTGACAGATTGCAAACCTGTTAGTACTCCAATGGAGACTGGTTGTAAATTGACCAAGTCAGATGACTCACCTGAGGTAAATCAATCTGAGTATAGATCAATGGTTGGCAGCCTACTGTATTTAACTACATCTAGGCCTGATTTGATGCATGCAGTTTGTTTGGTTTCACGTTTTCAGTCTGCCCCCAAACAATCTCATTTGATTGCTATAAAAAGGATATTCAAGTATATTCAAGGTACTTTAGACTTTGGCTTGTGGTATTCACGAAATAATGATTTTACTCTTGTTGGTTTTACGGATGCTGACTGGGCTGGCTGTATAGATGATAGAAAAAGCACCAGTGGTGCAACTTTCTTCTTAGGAGATCGCCTTGTTGCCTGGCACAACAAAAAGCAAGAATGTGTCACTTTATCAACTGCAGAATCTGAATATATTGCAGCAACAACTTGTTGTACACAATTAATCTGGATGTCTCATCAACTTGCTGATATGGGTATTATAGTTGACAAGCCCATCTCCATCTTCTGTGATAATACTAGTGCCATCAGTCTTTCAAAGAATCCTGTGATGCACTTTCGCACTAAACATGTTGCTATTAAATTACTATTTCTACGAGAACAAGTGTTGGCTAATGAATTTCAAGTTTTATATGTACCTTCTCAGGCACAAGTAGCGGATATTTTTACAAAAGCTTTGTCTAAAGAAGTCTTTGAACGGCTAAGGGATAGATTGGGAGTGCTTTCTCAATATGCTCTTGTCTCCACCTAATGCATGATTTGAGGGGGAGTGTTGCTCTGTTGATTTACTTTCTTTTTGTCCTTGTGATTAAAACAAAAACAAAACAAAAAACAAAAGAAAAAAAAGGGGGAGAAATTGGTATTTCATTTTGGCATTTCAGACAGTGATATTACAGTGACATTGGCATTTCAGTTGATATTACAGTGGCATTGGCATTTTTGGCATTTCAGGCATTGGTATTTCATTTTGGCATTTTAGACATTGGCATTTCATTTTATTACAGTGACATTGGTATTTCAGTGATATTACAGTGGCATTGGCATTTCAGGCATTGGTATTTCATTTTGATATTACAGTGGCATTGGCATTTTATTTTGGTATTACAGTTTGGTATTCTTGTTTGATACAGATCAGATTGGGAGTTCATTATTCTGACAGTATTCATTCTTTTTACAGAATTGCATTTTACAGGTTCAGAGGATCTTGTATTTCTTACAGGTTTGCATATAACAAGGTTCAGTGTTGATTGTATATGTTGTATTTGTTGACAGTGGAATTCCTTACATTGATTTTGGTCCTTTCAGTTGACAACATATTTCATGGCAACGATGGTTTCAATTTTTTTTCTTTTTAATTTTTTTGCCATCAAGGACAAAGGGGGAGTTTGTTGCTCTTTGATACTTTTGTCCTCGATGACAAGAAAATAAAAAGGGAGAAGTTGTGTTGCTTAAATTTCATATTTTGAGGCGAGTGTATTAAGCATGTGGTTATATTCTTAAAAAGCCTTTCTCTCGGGCCAGGCTGGTGACACGGATACATTGAATTAAGCTGACTTGTTATATTTTTTAAAAAGCCTTTCTCTCGGGCCAGGCTGGTGACACGGATACAGTGAATAACACTGACTTGGCATTTATTGAACGACATCTTTGGTTAATATTGTGTTTAATATGTCTACGGACTAGTAGCATATACTTTGGAATACTCTATGTGACCGACATATTAAAAGTTTTTGGAAGCATCGCTTTGTTTCATTTGTCTTTGAACAAGTTTATTGTTGGTTGAAGTCCATCTCAAACCCTAGATGCCATGAGAGATGCAGCCACCGCTGTAGCAAAGGAGCTCGAGTTAGTTTGTTTGGTTGGGAAGAATGATGCAAGAGTGGACTTAACAATGAGCTAAATGGATTTCTGGTTAGTTTCTTTTCAGTTATCAATGAGGTTGCGTATTAGAGGTAATATTCTTGTTCATCTGTTTAAAAAGATTCAGGTATTTCGAATCTGGTTTTTCAGTCATGAAAAATGGAAATAATGAAACAGACTTAGCTTTATTTTTGGTTTTCAAATTTGGGAAATTCAAGCATCTTTAGTTTATCTCTCAGCTTCTCTTTCCGTTGCACAGTTAATCGGTTATTTGTTTTCAGTTTGCAAATTCCCGTAAGGGTTTGGTAACCCTATACGAGGGTTATTCTTGAAGACGTTTTTTTGTTTGGGGAAGAGAACAGTTTAAATACAGAACAGAACATGTTGAAATCTGCATGTGAGGAGTGTGAATAAGGGAAAGACAAAGAATTTGTTGAAAAAGAAAAACAAAGTGCTGTGTATAACAAAAGACTATCAGAGATTTTTTGATAGTCGAGGGTTCGAGAGTATTACTCTGTTTTGTTGCAGAGTACATGAGGCTATAATGGTTGAAATTATTTTGTTGTTTAGAGATTGAGTTTTCTCTCTGATATTGTTTAATTTCTTTAAAAGAATGTTATTATTCTCTATCTATGATTCAAAGCCTTGAAGAATTTTGTTGCAAAAAATCATTTAGAGAGAATCATTTGTACAGATTGGTAAAATATACTCGCTCCAATCACTGATGGTTTTGTGACTGCAGAACTAAGTGCAATCATAAAATTACCAGTGACTGTAGCTTGAGTTGGAATGTTTCTATTGGATAAGAAAGAGGGGTTGGTGCTCCTTGAGGCCTTGTGGTTTCTAAATCTTGTGTACTGAGTTGGTGCTCTTTGAAATAATATAAGGGATCTTACCGAGTGGTTTTTCTACCCCAGGAGGGTTTTCCACTCATGAAAACTATGGTGTTATGTGCCCTGTCTTGTCTCAGTTTGTCTTACTGGTTTATGCTCTGATACTACATGTCTTTTGCTTCCTTTATTTCATACTCTGTTTTGTTTGAACTTATGTGATGCAATCTTTGCAATACTCGTTTAACTGTTCTATGTTTTTGTAAAAGAATCAAAAACTTTTTGCTTTCTGAAAAACATGATTCAAGTTTTTCATTTGGTCTTATTATGTATTTCTTGTGTTGTTAACAATGCTAGTTTAAGGTGTTAAGTCTCATTTGTTTAGCTTTTCATCTTACATTCATCTGTGCTTATTGTTAAACAAGATTGTCAAGTTGTAAAGAAATTCTTGTGAAAATCGTTACACTCTGATTCACCCCCCCCCCCCTCTCAGAGTGTCTCCACTTCCAACAGAAAGATCTAACAAACACTGTCGAAGAAACAAAATCATTCCAGCTATCCAGCAAACTATTTGAATATTTAAATTAGAGAAGTGATTTACCTTTTACCTTCGAATCCTTTTCTTTTCTGGTAAGTCGATGTGGAAAGAGGAAGCAGCTCCTTCCTTCAATCCTTGTTTGTAGCTTGGTAAGATTTCTTCATAAGCTTTGAAAAAACTTATCTTCTACAAACAACTTGTCTACAAAATCCTACTACTACTAATAAATTTTTTTCAAGAATTCAAGAATTTTTTTTTTATCAAAACAATGATCTCCCTCTTTTGAAAACTGAAATTCATTATATAGTCATCTTCCCACTACTAAATAAATTAATGGATTAAAGATTCTTTTTCCAAAATAAACTCCATGCAAAATTAATTATTTTCAAAGTGGGAGTTACATGCGAGAAATGAAATTTGAAAAATCTCTTCTAGAAACTTCTCCTTTTCTCCTACGACATGTGCTAAATTAATATATTGAGTAAATAGGAAATTTCCAATTAAATTTATGACCTCATGTGTGTCACCACTTATTAATTCTTTTCATTTAAAATATTTCAACCTTATTAAATTTATAATTTCTAACTAACATTACTTTTAAAATTAATAATAATAATAAAGTAGTAATAATAATAATAATAACAATAGCACTTTGCTAGGGAAAGCCAAAGGAGTGCGTGGAAGAAGGTCCAATAGGCAAGTAAGAGAGGCCAGAGCCAATGAAAAAGGGATAGTGAGTGTCATCGATTTTATGAAAAATGCCAAGAGAGGATCTATCTCCCTTGGTGAGACATGAAGATAACTACTTGGAATTTCAAGGGCCTGACAAAAGACACTTGGTCAAATGAGTGTTGAGTAGGAGTTCTAGTGAAATCATAGTGATATAGGAAACAAAACTTAGTTTAGACTATGCTGAAGGTTTTTTGAAATATTGTAGATATTGGGAGGGAGTCTTTCAAGAGGCCAATGGCTCCACAGGTGGGCTTGGTATTTTATGGAAACCAAACAATGTTAAAGTCAACCTCTCGGAGAAAGAAGAGAATTGGATGATTTGTAAAGTTTATAGCATTAGGGAGAATTTAGAGTTTCCATTAATCAATGTATATGGGCCATCCAAAACTGCTGATAAGACAAAGGTATGGAATACTTTGACTATCAAGATTAAGGATTTATTTAGTGACAAGGTGGTTGTGGCTGGGGATTTTAGTGCCTTATTGGACTTGGATGAGAAAAAAGGGGGCCTGCGAATGACAAACAAGGTGATGGACGATTTCAGAGATTTTGTTGAACGAAATCAGTTAGTGGATGTCAAGCCCAAAAATGATCGATATACATGGACCAATAGAAGAATTAACTTTGCCAATATTTCTGAAAGATTGGATAGGTACTTTATAGGTGAATACTGGATGGGGTCTTCATTCCAAGCGGAAGCATGCATTCTCCCTATCTCTCTATCAGATCATTTCCCTGTGGAACTAAAGTTGAGTGAAGGCCTACTTAAGGGGAAGTGCAACTTCAAATTACTAAGTATGTGGTGGAGAGATGGGGAATTTCTGATTGATCTTGAACGGTGGTGGAAAGAAAGTAATTTTTTCAGGGGTACCCCTAGTTTCTGCTTTACAAAATGAATGAAGTTTATGAAGGGAAAAATCAAAAGTTGGAATAGAGACTGCTTCAAAAATATTTTCGAAGAGAAAAGTCAAATTGAAGAAGCACTTTTGCAAATAAATTCGGACACAATTTTGAGGGGAATGACCAATGATACTTTTCTGAGAGAAAAATTGCTAAAGGAGGAGTTGGCAGAGGTTTTACTAAGAGAAGAAATATTTTGGAAAGACAAATCCAGAGAGCTCTGGATCAAAGAAGGAGATGCTAATACACAATTCTTTCATGTGTTGGTCAAGACAAAGCGTGATAGAAATAGAATAGATTTTGTTATGGACCATAATGACAATCTTATCTCCTCCTCTGAGGCTATAGAAGAGATAGCAATCAATAACTTCAAAATATTACTAGGCAATGACATTGGAGCGACAAATACACATTCGGCTCAGATGGTGGATGTTATTCAGCAAAAGATTTCTGATGAGGACGTTAAATATATGTCGAGTCCCTTTACTAAAGAGGATGTGAGAAAAGCAGTGTTTAATATGCATCCAAACAAAGCCCTTGGTTCGGACGGAATAATAAGGGAATGTTACCAGAAGTGTTGGAGTTTTATGGGTGACAATATCTTCAAAGTGGTGGAGGATTTTAGAAAACAAGGAAGATTTATAAAAGAAATATGTCATACAAACATTGCCCTTATTCCAAAGAAACAAGATTGCACTTCAATGTCAGATTACAAACCTATATCTTTATGCAATTAAATATATAAAATCATTTCCAAGACGATGGTTAATAGACTCAAACCAATTCTGATGAAGATCATATCACCGGAGTAGCATGGCTATACTCCAGGGCAAGAGATAACGGACAATATTATCATGGCAGCAGAGACTATCTACTCAATGCATAGTTCCAAAGCTAAAGGTATGATTATTAAACTTGATGTGAGCAAAGCATATGATCGCGTTTCCTGGAATTTTCTTTTTGAGGTTCTTAAAAAATTTGGTTTTAAGAAAAATTGGCTGGATTGTATAAAACATTGTGTATCCTCTGTGAACTACTCTGTGATTGTCAACGGGTCTGTGAGCGGTTTCTTCCAGGCTACTAATGGGTTAAGACAAGGAGATCCCTTGTCACCATTCCTATTTGTATTGATGGCAGAAGTGCTAGGTAGGAATATCAAACACAATGTTGGTTAGGGGGCATGGAAAGGTATTTCTATCAAGGGGTGCATAGAACCCGTGTCACATTCACAGTTTACAGATGATACAATATTATTTGGAGGTGCTACAGAAAGAGAAGCTCTGATAATAAAAAAAGGTGCTAGACGAATATGAGGAATGCTCTGGTCAGAGTATGAATAAAAAAAATCATTGATATATTTTTTAAATACAAACAAAAGGACACAACTAAAGATTAGGAGCATATTGGACTACGGTCAAGGTTGCTTCCCTATAAAATATTTAGGAGTACCATTATTTGCAGGGTGAGTGGACACTAAAATCTGGGAAGAGGTGATAAACAAGTGCCAAACAAAAACTACCTCTTGGAAAAATAAATGGTTGTCTCAAGCTGGTAGAATACAAATGATCAGGTGGGTACTTTTGGTTGTCCCTACTTATTTTATGTCTTGTTACCAATTGTCCAGCAGAGCGACCTCTGCTCTAGATGGGATGCTAAAAAAGTTCATTTGGGAAGGGCATAAAGAGGAAAAAAATTCCCTTAATCAATTGGGACATATCATGTTTGTTAAAGGAAGATGGGGGGGCAGGTTTGAGAAAAATGAACCTCCAGAATTTGGCACTTGGTGCTAAGTTAGCTTGGAAAATGTATAAATATCCCCACAAGGGATGGTGCAGACTGATGGCAAACAAGTATCTAGATGCAAATGAGCTCGAAAGAATTTTCACAATGGCAAACACTGCAGGAGGTTCTCCAATTTGGAGATTCATTTGGGAGAGTAGAAAAATAATCACATATCATCTTACATGGAAGATTGGTGATGGGAAAAAGGCCAAATTCTGGAGAGATTCTTGGTGTGGGGAGGAAACATTGGCAGATTTGATGGAAGATCAGGATTGGGTCAATCAGGTGGAGGCAGAGGTTGGTGTATTCATGGTGGATTACATCGGGCAATTTGATCCCCAGAAGGAACCGATCATTTGGAAAATAGTTGGCGTAGAGAACAGGGGTAGCAACTTAAAACTGGTAGAGATTCTTAAAGGTAGGAAGGTTCATATCTCGAATGAGGTAGACACACTTATATGGAATGCTGCTAAATCAGGTAACTACAAGGTAAATTTGGGCAATGAAATACAAAGGAGACAAAAAGACAACAATTGGCCTGCGATCCTATGTTGGGATAAAAGGGTACTCCCAAAAGCGGGTGCCTTTTTATGGATTGCACTTCATGGAAGGATACTGACAAGTGACAGATTAAAAAAAATTGGTATATAGGGTCCTAACAGATGTTATCTTTGCATGAAAGAGGAAGAAAGAGTTGATCACCTATTATATGGATGCAAATATTCAACTCAGTGTTGGGATTGGTTTTTAAGCAAGTTGCAGAATCACATGGTCTGTAGTGCTACTTTCAAAGAATTCATATTTTCTTAGCCTACGGTGGGTAAAAACCCAAAGTGGGGTAGCTTGTGGATAACATGTCCATCATTGGTTGCTTGGATGATATGGAAAGAACAAAATAGGAGAGTATTTAGGGAGGAAGAAATGGAGGCTTCAATTCTCATTAACAGAATCCAGGCGACAATAGAAGAAAATGTTAATGCCAAGATTTATGGTCAGAGCTACAGATTATATACCAAGTGGGATATGGAAATGGAACAGGTATGGAATTTGAAACAGTGAAGTCTCCATAGGTTGAAGGATAAGTCGATTGGGAGGAAGAATGTCAAATGGTGCTCGCCGCCTCTAGGTTGGAAAAAGTTAAACTTTGATGGTGCTAGTCGTGGCAAATCGGGCATGTTGGGCTTTGGGGCGGTGGTCAGAGATGAGGATGGTCATTTTGTTGGGGCTATATGTGGGCCAACATGAATTATTTCCAACAACGTGGAGGAAATCATTGCATTAGAGGAGGGGTTGAATTGGGTCATAGCAAATAATCATCCAAAAGTAGTTATCGAAGGGGATTCTCAAATTATACTAAATGGTGTAACCAAAATTTTTTTTACCAATTGGAGTCTTAATGAATGGATCCCAAGAGTAGACCAACTTATTCAAAAGCTAGATGACTATCAGATAAAACACATATATCATGAAGGAAACCATTTGGCGGACTTACTTGCTAATCAGGGGGTAATCAAATCTCAGACAAAGGTCATTTTGGTGGCAGATTCGGTGTTCAAGGACCTAAGCGTCTTGCTGAAAATGGACAGTGATAAAATCACAAGGAAGGGGATCGGGTAATCCCAACCACAGGAAGGTACCATTGGGAGAAGAGATGATCTCTCTTATCAACTTCGATGTTTGAGGACGGGGCAAGTGCATTTGATCTCAGGTTGATGGATGTCTCTGGTTCTCGGGATTATGGTGGTTGTGGTGGCGACGAGACACCATCATGACACATCGAGATCTAAGTGCATTTGAATCCAATGGATGGAGGAATTATATAACACATGGGGAGTCATTGTTTCCACACATAGCGAAGGAAATGGTGCATCTATTCGGGCTTAGTTGCCTCTGTAGAGAGGAGACATTGGAGGTGCAGTACGACAGATTGTTCGACATTGATACAGATGGTCTTTAGGCGATATGCAAAATAGTGGAGGGCGCCCTCAACAATGATAGGCACTAGTGCGGTGGGCAGATCTATGAAATAATAATGTGCCTTCTGGTCGATTTTTTACCATCCAAGGAGGCCTGTATCAAAAACATTGCTGGTTTTGTTAGGGATGTTGATGCAGACGCCATGGGAAGTGTGATCATGGAGGTGGAAGAAGAATGGGGCAGCATTCTGGGACCCTTTTTTAACACAATAGTCTATCTGTCAGATGTTGAATGCTCAGATTCAGAGGACGAAGAATGGGTTGCTGCAATGGCCCTCAAAGCCAAGAAGGAGGAATTCATGCAAAACACTTGGGAGGTGTTTCACGTGGGTGTGAAGAACGATGACATGGACCCTTTCAAGTGGATGATGCAGACATAGGAGAGTTGGCTCTCGGAGGGTAGCGTCGAGCAGGTGGCTTTGATCGGGTCTCGGGTTGCCACCATTTTAAGGCTCATATAATATGGTCTGCGAAGGGCCCAATTTTTATAGCTTATGTTATAAGCCTTGTGTATGTAGGGGTTTGTTATTAGGCAATTGAAACATGATTGTAATATCTAGTCATAACTAATATAGGGAGCTATCCCCATCAAAGATAGTCATAACTAATATAGGGAGCTATCCCCATAAAAGAGGGTTATGACATGAAACGAGGAAGGTGTACATCAAATAGGTATGTGGATATATTGGCTTGTGAACCAAAAATGAGAAGACATAAAAGGTTCTCTAATTTGTCCGTGACAAATGACTATAGATCTGATGTAGATCTATAGAGTTTACCAACAATATGTTTATGTTTATAAAGGTTGAAGTTTTATGATGTTTTTGAAGCTATGTTGATATGATATTGTTGGGGTCTAAAAATGGTCAATTCTTGCAGTGTCGCACTTTAACATGTCCACGTTACCTTCTTCTAGGGTTTTCACATCTTATTAACATTTCTTCTATGTCGCACACTTGATCTTTATCATTTGTCGGCATCTTGTCATTCTTCTGTGCTTCTGTCCTTTTCAATTGTGTTTTTTGCATTTCTCAATTAGGTCTTGTCAATAACATTTTCAAATTGCAATCTTTGATCGTAATCAATTTGTCATGTCAACTGGACATCTTCAATCCTAATTGGTGTCAAATTAGGGTTTTGTCCTCAATCTTTATCATTGTCAATCATTTTTTCATGTCAATTGGACATCGTCAATCCTTATTGGTGTCAAATTAGGGTTTTGTCCTCGATCTTTGTCATATTCAATCAATCTTTGATCAATCATCATTCTTTTTCAATCATCATTTGGGATTTTTTTTGTCAATTATCGGTCAATTTTGTCAATTTTGTCAATTTTGTCAATTTTGTCAATTTTGTCAATTTGTGATCGATTCGTCATCGGTCTTCGTCAATCTCGACATCATGTCATTCAATATTCATCAAATTGACCTTTTATCAATCTTTTATTTATTCGAGGTCCTCTTGTTACAATTAAATGTTTCATTTAATTAGCTAATTATGTCTTCTTTGCGAATTAATTAATAAATGAGAATTTATTAATTAATCTCACCTAATTTTCCTCATTTTCTAATTTTCTAATTTCTAATTTCCTATGTCCACCTAATTTTATAATTTTCTAATTTCAAATTCCTCTAATTTTTCTTCCTAATTTTTCCCACTAATTTCTCCCCTTTTTGTGCTCAATCATGTCATAATTAATGAAGCTATTTTCTCTCCAATTTGTCATTCAATCAATGAGCAAATTTTGTGGGTAATTTGTCATAAATCAAGTGGCTATTTTATCTCTCAATCATGTCATAATTGATGAGCACAAATTTCTCTCAATTTGTCATATTTTCACATAGCAACTTGTCATGAAATTGGTCATTCAATTTGTCATAATTTTGTCATAATCATGCTAAATTTCCAATTTATTGCCCTTTTCAAATGCTCATCAATTTTGGAGATAATTTATCTATAAATTGACTTCTCTTTTCAATCATGGCTAACCACAATTAGAGTACCCTCATGCTATCAATTTCAATTTGCAACTTTAATTTCAATCACGCTTTGCACTTGTAGGTGAAACCCACATAATTTGGAGGTGAAAGAATAATAATGGAGTCCAAGGAAGGAGATTTCTGCATATGGTTTGCATTTTGGTTTTGAAATCTTGTCTTTCTTCCTCTATTGAATGTTCTAGGATTATATTTCATTAGCAATTAGGTTTGTGGTTGCCTAATATTTATGATTTTGATGCTTTCACCTAAATTAATACCTTACATTTTCTGGTGAACCAGATGTGAACTAACCTATTTCTGTCTTTTGAGTGCTTTTGGAGTGTTTTGCAGGTCCAATTTACAGAAAAGGAGTCTTTTTGAGTAGTTTCAGGTGCTTTTGCGCATGTGTGGGGTACTCCTATGCTTGTGCAAGCTCTTTATGCGCATGTGTGGCTCATAATTGTGCCTATGCAAAAACATGGTTTTGGGTTAAAAGACTCAATTTTTTTGTTGTATTGCCATTATTGAAGGATTTTGATCTTAAATTAGGCTTCAATTTTTAAAAATGATGGCTTAAAATAAACTCACATAGTATTAAGTAGGTTGGTTAATGAATAAAAACTCTCACATCATTTGGTTCTTTCATGCAATTGGGTTAAAAAGAACTTCACAGTTTTCGATTTGGGCACTGAAATGAACACAAATCTTTTCATTTTGTTTCAAATCAGGTTCAATTAGTCTAATTAGGGCTTAATTTAATTCACATAGCCTAATTAGGTTGGTTAATAAACAACAAACACTCACACTCTAGTCATGAGGGTTTGGAAATCATAAGTTTTGCATTTCAGTTTTGAGCACCTTAAGCTTGTGCAATTTAGATTTTTGGTTTTGCATTAGCTACTTTTTCACTTAGATTCATCATGGGTCTTTGAATTTGAGCCATATTTTTCTATTATAGTGGATTTGTTGACTCAATTAGGCCAATTTGTCTCAAAATTAGGGTTTCTATGCATGTTAGGGTTTTGATTTCTCAAGATTTAAGTTCTGATTGACCATATTTCTCTGTTTTACAAGTGCCCTACACTCTTGCGCCTATTTGAGACTTTCCTACACCTTTGTGAGACTTTCCTACGCTTGTGTGAGAGTTTCTTGCGCTTGTGTGAGACTTTTCTAAGCCTGTGTGAAGTTGTTCTATGCTTGTGCAGGGGCAGAACTTGAGGTATAATTTGTCAATTTTATTTGTAGAATAGAATGATTGTTCTATGTTTAATAAATTTTTTCTTTCTATGTTACTGATGATTTGTGAAACACCTTGGAAAAACGTTTGACGAAGACTTATTCACAAACTACTAATTTGTTTGTTGCAGGATGGGATCAAAGAATTTTATCAAAACTGAGTGCTTGTGATTTTTAGAGTAGGTGCCCACTTCGATTTCCTAAAGGTTAATGAACACCATGTTTGCCATATCTTATTTTATTTTGTGTGTTCTTTTTTACCCTTAGAAGTGGGCTTGCCTCCCGACTTGTCTAGCACTTTTCACAGGCATTGGTGAGAGGGAATGACCCAAAGTGGCAATGGGCTAAAGCCAAGCTCTTCTAAGACACTATAATCAAACGTGTTTATGATGAAAGTTGCAAGCAATGAAAGCTAGAATGGCATAGCGACGAATAAATTCATCGGATCTATGCCCACCTAAACATATGCCCTGACTAAAAACCTTTGTGCATAGAGACCAAAAACCTTCTACTTGTTGACTCAGGTGTTGTGATATGTGCATACTGAAGAAACTGCTCATGTGCCCTTCAATTCGAGATAGTAAATTCTTGGGAAGTGATGCCCTTTGAATTCAAAACTTGGTATGCTCGCAAAAGTGAGTGCCATGGAGGGGAGCCAGTGCTACCAAGCTTCTAACTATCTGGTTGAATGGGGTATTCTGGGTAAGGGGATTCAACAAGTATTGTCCTTGCCAGCCTTAGGATTTTGTCATTGAATGTGCATGAGTGTCTTTTGTCAAAGTCAAAAAAACATCTTGTCTTTCGTGCTTGTTAAAAGTGAATCATAAACAAAGGACACAATCAACCTTACAAACATTGGCAAAAAATAAGTTTTCAAAAGCAGTCATAATCAACTTTGATCATAAAACCCAAACAAGAATCCAAACAAACTTCAAACAAAGTCAAACTTGGTCCAAAGAACTTCAAAATATTCATCCAACAATTTGCAAATATTTAATCAACATGGCTTGTCAAAAGATTGGGTACCCTTGTTCCAACATTCATGTCACTTAGGGATAGCTTTTGCATAGTCCAACTTAGTTCTTCAGACATATTGTCATCCTCCTTCATTTTAGTCCATTTCATTGCAAGCAACCTCATTTCGCACTTAGGTTTAAAAATCATTTCCCTAGGTCTTCATTGCATTGTCATACCCAAGCTAGGTTTTCACGTAGGTTGCAATCTTTCATTACCATTGTCATCCCAAAATTTGATCTTCACTTAGGTCATATTATTTGCTTTCATACCCCTTTCTTGCATTAGATCATACCATTGCATAGTCCAAAACTTTAGGTCATATCATATTCCAAGTTTTGTCAATATTTTTATTCATACCTTAAGCTCATATCATTGCATAATAGCCTTGATTCATTTCTTACCCTTAGGTCATTTGATTTCATCTTCTTAGGTCATATTCATATCATATCTTGGGTCCATATCCTAGGCCCTTGTCAATAGTCATTATCCTTTTGCAAAATAATCTCAAAATTAGGTTTGCCAAACTTGCAAAATCAAATCTCTAGGTCATGCCCTAAGTTTTTGTTAGGGAGTCTTGACCTTGTCCAACATTTGTCTTCTCATCAACATCATTTTGTCGAACCTAGCTTAATATACAAGAATATAGGTGAGACGTTGTCATCCTATCTTATTGTCACTTGGTCCTTTGTCCTCTTAAGGTATAGACTTCATTTCGATTTCCTAAGGGTCATATCTTTTAGGTTTGCATTCTAAAGGTTTGTCAAAAATGTTTAAAAACAACAAAAACATAGATTGCATTCTTGTTCAAGGTCACATTTGCATTCCTCAAAGTTGCATTTAGCTGCATTTCATTGTCATTCCAAAAATTAAAAAGTCCAAAAACATAAGTTGCATTGTCAATCATTTAAGTTGCATTTAGTTGCATTTCATTGCCATTCTAAAAAGCCAAAAACTTCAAAAACACAGGTTTCATTGTCATCCTTTTATGTTGTATTAGTTGCATACATAAATCCTAAAATCAAAATCCCCAAAAAATTGCATAGTGACATGCCTATTGAAACGAGGTCTAAGTACAAGAAATTGCATGAATCAACATATCAAGCCATGTCTTTTCTAATGGATGATACTCAGTTGAGACAATCACAATTCTATCCAGCACACCAATGAGACAATATCGTACAACCAAACTTCAATCTAAATGTTGGTCCACATACAAACATGCTACTAGAGTATGGAATCGTTCAATTGGGACCACCACCAAATTTTGAACCAATATTTGTACCAATGCAACTAGGACTTGGTAGTGTTCAACCAAGATCACCCTCAAATCAAACAATCATTCAAAACCAAACCTCAAGTTTGCATCCGAAACATAAAAATATTAGTTTGAACAAGATTGATCCTAGCACTTGCAATTTGGTTAGAGAAAATGAAGAGAGATAATCAAATACCACCAACCATAAGAGAATCCTACTCAGACTCAGACTTAGAATCAGAATCCCAATTGGAATTTGAGTCATACCAACCTTCATATTCTTATGAGACTCAACCTTCAAAAGTAATCTATCCTTCCTACCAGTCCAGCTTACACATGGTCCAACAAATCCAACCAACACAACCAATGGTGCAATTTCAACAATATGTCCAGCCAAACACACAATGTCAACAAATGGTTCAACCAACTGTCAAGTATCAACATCCAACTCAGATAACAAATAAATATCAACCATTACAACCATAAATTCAAAAACAAAAGTTACAACTCACACCAGGAAAAATTTCAAACATGACAAACCAATTCGACCAAGTCCCAAATCAAATTCCATTCAACCAAAACCAAATTTTAAACATGTCAAACCAACTTAACCAAGTCCAAAATCAAAACATCTCACCAAATCGAAACCAAATCCCTTTCAAATAGATTCAAAATCCAAACCCAACCATGCCAAAACCTCGTAAGGATTCAAATGTGTCTCCAAAGAAAGGTAGCTCTTTTATACAACTCTTGAAGAAAATCTTAAGCTATCCTTCTAAGAAAGATAAAAATCATATACCTATGTCTAGCAATGGCTCATCCCCTCATAAGAAAATTGAATCTCCAGTGACATCTATTCCTAAAACTCTTGAAAATTTACAAGATCCTTCCATATAATCCCCATCAAATGATACACCTAAGGATGCAATTCCCGAAGGGTTGTCCGTAATTGATTTCCAAGCTAATCCAATTCATGATGCAAGTCCTTGTCATACTTCAGAAATGCTAGACCCAGTGCCACCATGGAATTCATTTCCCATCAAACATATTTTAGAGGACCCCATTCAAAGTCCAACTCCCTCATGTCAAAACATTGATTCCTTGCCAAAATCCCCCGTGCATATTCAAAGTCCAACCCCATGTCATGAGGATAATTTAGAGCACGAAGAAATGAGTCCTAAAGAGGATCAAGATCAAGATATGCCAATCCATCCTATCTCAAATTATCCTCTTCCATTGCATGACCAAAATGTCCTTTTAAGTCCCATTGACAATCCACTTCCTAAGAAAGATCAATATATCCCTTCCATCCTTTCTGATGATCCTTTTGAAAGCCAAGATTATAGCACCTTTCAAGAGGAGTCCCACGATCTTCCTCCTTGTCAAGATCAAAGTATCCTTTCATCTTCATGTCCACCATGAGGTCCTATGATCCCTTTAGATCCTTTGCAAGATCCCCTTATTCCTCCATCTTCATGTCTTGATCCTCCATATACACTTCAAGATCTCATTTCCTTTAATGATCCCATTATTCCTCCCACTCCATCTCATGAAAGAGCCTGTTATTGATCCTAAATCCCCTCGTGATCCTGACCCCTTGGTATTCTAACATATTTGTGTAAGATTTTCAAGGAGCCCCTACATGCACAATGGGTTCCTCAACTTTGGTCAAGTCTGATCCACTTCATGATCCCACTATTCCCATTGTATCACATCCACATCATAATGGACTCGCATCTTCCTCCAAAAGCACAAAGTACCATATGAGTCAAAATGTTTATAAAGACAAAGGGGTAGACCTTTATGAGAAAGAACCCCTCCATATACCAAAGAAAATCTTAATGGTCATGGAATCAGTAATATTCTCAAGACATTGGTATTCCTATGAAGCCTAAGTTGAAACATATGCCTTCCCCTTCATTCCTTCCATACATTTTAGGTCCTTATATCCCTTCATCCTCTATGCAAGGTCAGCAAAGGCACACATCTTTGAGCACCTTCCATCCATCCAAAAGATCTTCATACCATTTCTATCCATCCATGCATTCCTTTCCCTCTCCAAGAAAATTAGATACTAAGCATAAAGGTCATAAGTCCAATAATCCACATACAGTCAAAGATTAACATGTCCAATCTAATCATCATGTCAAAGGAAAGAAAAATATGATCCAAAAAGAAAAATAAATATCCAAAAGGCCACAATAGTCCAATACTTAAAAAGAGAATTCAAAATCTATATGGCTTCCTAAATCCCTTGTGCAAGCAATGCATCCCAAGGAACTTCAAAAGAATGAAAAGTCAAAAACCATGTGGATTCCTAAGCGGCTCCTAGAAGCACAACTGTCTAAAGAAAAATCTAAATTGGCATCTAAAATTGCTATTCCTCCATCCAAACCTTTCAAACCTATTCCTCCATCACCTCTTTCATCCATTTTGGGTCCTTCTGTCCCAAAATCCTTGGCTATTCTTCCATCAAAATCTCAATATCCAAAATCCATTTTTCCTCCATTAGTCAACCCCTCAAGGTGTGTGTCAATGTTGATCTTGCCAAACTTTCCATCTGATCATGCACAATCCAAATTCTTCCAATACCCTATCCATTATCCAACACCTCTTTTCCATCCTTTGATTCATCCTATCCAATCCTTTGCATAAATCCTTGCCTTAGTCCTATCTTATTTCCATGTCATTCTCCTACCAACGTATTTCAACATGTCATGGTCCATTTTAAAAGATACCATCTAGACAACAAGATGCTTGAGTCCTTCTTCCATCCCTTGTCTTGTGTCCATTTTCTTCCAAAAAGTCAAAATAAAAAAAAAGAAAAATAAAGTTGAATAAAGAAAAAAGGAAAAAAAACAAAAAAAGAAAGAAAAGAAAAATAAATCATCCACTGGTGAAAACCTGGCAAACAGGCTCCTTGGGCATGTACCATGATGAAAACATGGCAAACAGGCGTCATGTGTAATATATGAACTTCTTGCATACCATACTTGGGGGGCAGGTTTCATTTATACTATCATATCATATCCTATTGGCCTTCATTATCCTTTCACCCTTCATTATCCTATCATACCTTGTCATACTCCTTCATTATCTTATCATCCCTCATGCCCATATTCCCTTTTCCACTTTTGATCTTGACAAGGTTGAGGATATTCATGAGCATCATGCTTCCTATTCGCAACTTTCAGTCTATCACATCTTTTGATCTATATCCATCTGCTTATTACAACCTTTTGTCCACATTCCTTGGCTTATTGCAACTTTCTATTATTATCCCTTAGCCTATCACATCCTTATCCTATTCATGTCCCTTATCCATTTTTGATCTTGCTTATCATGTCCATATCATGTCACCGTCCATACACTCTTTTCTGTCCCTTGATATTGATCTAACATAAGGACATAAAAATCCAAAACATTGTTTCAAAAACCTCTTGACATGTCCCTCATGCCATGCCATTTCTTTACATTGTCATATCCAGTCCCCTGTCCCATTGTGTGGTAGCCCTTAGGAAGTGAATTCGCTCTACCTTTTCCATAATAAATGGCCTTTGTCTTCCTTCTATCCACCAACATTTCAACAAGCCTATTTATCCATTCATCCGATCCCTTGGCTTGCTAGACACTGGAAAAAACAACAACTAAAAAGAAAATAAAGTCCTGAAAAAAATCACAAAAAAGTTTAAAAATGTCTTGAAAAAATCCTAAAAAATAAAAAAATGTCTTGAAAACATCCTAAAAAATCGAAAAACCTCCTGAAAAAATTCACAAAAGTCGAAAAAATGTCCTTAAAAAAATCCTAAAAAAAATAAAAAAATGTCTTGAAAAAATCCTTAAAAATTGAAAAATGTCCTGAAAAAATCCTAAAAAAAACAACTAATGTCCTGAATTTTTTTTCAAAAAAATCACACTAAAAGTTGAAAAATGTCCTGAAAAAAATCCCTAAAAATTATAAAATGTCCTGAAAAAAGCAAAAAAATAAAAAATTTCAAAAACCTTAAAAATTGAAAAATATCAAAAATCCAAAAACAATTGCTTTTGTTTCATTTCGCCAATAAACTATCCCTTTTGTACATAAAACAATTGATTTTGTTTCATTTCGCCAATAAATTGTCCCTTTTGTACATAAAACAATCGTTTTCATTTCATTTCGCCAATAAACTATCCCTTTTGTACATAAACAATCGTTTTCATTTCATTTCATCTCGCTAAAAAACTGTCCCCTTTGTACATAGACATACATTTTAGCAGATGTCAGATGGAAAACATAGTTAAATATCGCACTTTAACGAAATCACGCTTTAACAGGTGAACTATTCAACTGAGCAATCATTCCAACTGATCAAACTTGTCATATCAATCAAACAAAATCAACATTGTTGGTCCTTCATCAATATTATCATGGGTCTTATACAAGGTGTAGTATACTTGAAACCAGACTATGTCCTGTCTTAGATGGGGTACTACATTCCCTGAAACTAGACAACATGATCGTCCTATCAACATAACACTGTCACTTTGACAATGAAGATCATAATGTTTGTATGACTTGTTTGAATTTGTGAGTCTTATATTTTTATTGATTTATCTTTGACCATGATCCTATGTTGCTTGATGATGTCACTGAGTGATTTAGAGTGACCGGGATAGCTCATGGTCCTTTTTTGTTTTTGTCTTCTATTTGTGGAGTGTTTCTAGCATTCTGGGGCATGTAAGTCTTGAGTGTTTGTGATAACTACGTTCACTTTGTGAACGCCGCACATACCTCGACCCTCGACAGGCATAATGTCTTAGGTTGTTTTCGATTTATTCCTTGTTTGCAAGCTATCTATAAATTATACAAAGGGATCACATTTTCGCCCTAGCCTTCATTGCCATGGTGCGCTGCCCATTTCGCAATATCAAAATAAATGTTTTCACCTACTTTATGTGCATTCGTGAAAGCAAGTTTTCTTCACCACTAACCGTTCTTCATCTAATTTCCTCTTACTAACATTTCTTCCGTTAGTCCTCACAGTTAGTTCGGTCTAGTGCTCCAACACACCAAAAACATTTGCATCCTGCATTCATTGGTTAGCACATTTGCACATCATAATCATTTATTGCATCACAAAAATGATAAAAAAAACACAATGTGCACATCATTACCATTTTGCATCATAAAATAAAAAATAAAAGCATTTTGCATAACATCATTATTCATTGCATTCTATTACGCATCAGAAAATGAAACAAAACATAAGTGCATATTTCATTCATGGCATCATATAAAATGTACATAAAGCATCCATACATGGCATCATATAGACAACACAATGCATATCATAATGTAACTGCATATCATATCATATAATATATATCAAAAGTGTCAGAGTACAAAATCAGACTCTCGATGATGAAGCTCCTCCTATCCCTGGTCCTGGTTGTAGAGGCCTTCTTGGCCCAATCACTCCCATGCTGCTTTGTGTCCTTCGAGAGCAGGATCTTCTCTCTGTCCTAGACCATGACCAACCCTGGTATGATGGTTCCCTCTGCTCTAGTGGTACCATGCTCTCATTTAGTACTTTCCAATGTCGTATCTCATCTCCTGAATAAACTAGCATTTGTGCCATCTCTCACACACTAGTATCTCTGATCGAATTGATGTATCTTTGCAGTGCCTCCTTTGACCTTTGAGCATAGGATATCATTGTGTCTCAAGTAGCTATGAAATTAGCTATCTTTACTATATACTTATCCCTCTCAGCTACCCACTGCTCTCTGTCAACAACCTACTATCTCCTCTCGGCTACTAACTGATCCCTCTCTAGCTGTACAATATAATCCCATGGACTATTTACAGTCACCCTCTATGTCTATAGCTCCTCCACTTGGGCTCTGTCATCCTCAATGGGTATATTCTATAATGGCTCATCCTCTACCTAATCCACCTGTATAGGACTCCCCTCCTCCTCTCCACCTCTCCTCATCGTCCTCCTCTCCATCATCCTCATCCTCCTCTTCCTCCTCTCCATCTCCCTCCTCATCATCCTTGTCCTCCTCATCCCCTAGGAAGTTTTTCTGTCTCCTTAGAACCGGAATATTAGGACCTGTCAGTGGTATCAGGCAATGCTGTGCAAACCATCTATCATAACTCTCTGTAGTCCCTGCGTCACCCTCATTTGACCCCCAATCCCACTGTCTAAGTTGTAACTGTGCAAAATTGATGTAAGCAATGTGTGGTTGTATCATCCTACCCCACTGACTGGTCTCTCTCAAGGATTGGGCAAAGTATGCATCCCCTATCGGCACATCCTTCTGCTCAGCGAACTGTCATTTGACCCTCTCTAGCAGATGCATATGTATAGCTCTCAGGTGGTTCATTGACTGCCCTATCAAGTATCTCTCCTATCAGCAATAAGGTAGATTCTCATCGTCCTCTAGCCATCTGTGGTAACCTTTGTATGGTCTCCATGTGAACTCTTGCAGTCTGTCCAATTCGTGCCTCTAATATAATGTGTACCTGAAAGGTCCCTGGTTTAACATGCCTCTATAGTATTATACATATGGCCTATGAGCTATCAACTATCTCTCTGCAATCAGTCTGAACACTGCTATGTTCTCAAATGTCTATACCTGCAATAATGTCACCCCACAACTTAGTGTTTGTACATCCCGATAAGCATTCTGATCTAGCTAAAAATACAACATGGAAAGCATGCATAATCCCCATGCATATGTGATGCTCTCTATGCACCTCCACTCGAGCACTCTGCCCCATCTTCTTGGAGCCAAAAGACATGCTATTACCACTCCAACAATGACATATTGTATGTCCAACTCTACTACCATCACCTCCCAACAAATCTCTCGCTTTGACACCTCTATGTCATCTAGATCACACTCGAACAATCTGCATAGTGGATCCATCCCTATCGATGGGTCATAAATCACTCTCTCCCCCTGAATTAGAATGTGTAAGATACACAATATATCCTCTAATGTGGTTGCCGCCTCACCCATTGGGAGATGAAATGATGATGTCTCTGAATGCCATCTCTCTACTAAGGCGGTTAGAAGTCTTGCATTTGTCCTAATCTCAGGCATATAAGTAATTTACCACAATCTTATGGCCATCAACATGTCATGATCTCTAGTCCTTAATCTATGTCAAAAATTGAAGCAATCTGGTATATTCTCCCTAGTAATCACTAGTGGCAGGCACACTTGTTTCAATCATGGAGCATCACTTTGTCAACTTTTAGGGTTTCATCCTAAGGTCTAAATTTCCTCATTTTGAATGCAAATTGGGTGCATTCATGTCCTATTTTATCCTCTTTAGGTCCCCTTTGCCTTAGGACCCTTTTTGCCTTTGACAGTGTGTTTTTCACTTGCGCAATGCACTCAAAATTCTTCCCAAGGAACTCTTGCGCTTGTGCAGTCTAAAATTGCACTTGTGAAGGCTATAACTACACTTGTGTAGGTCACACAAGCACATAAATTCCTCATACGAGCGTAGAACCTGCCCACATAGGCGCAATTATGTTGCTCGGTCCCCAAAACACGCTCCTGCAATGTCCTAAATCTACATGCAATTGACCAAAAACAAAATATGGATTTTGAGCCAATTACATGTCCTCGTCCATCCTTCATTCTTCTGAAGCTACATACACGTTCCCCAAGGTGGTCCACCACTGGAATGTTCGCCATCTCTCTGCAAGGTCCTTTGTCCCGAGCACAAAATCTTCCAAGCTAGCATGTGCAAATGAGTCATTTTCACCTTTCCCATCATCTTTATAGCTTTTCCAAGTGTCTAGATGAACATTCACCTTTCTCATGTTGTATTGGTTGCGGTCTTTTTTGCCTTGTCACGCTTGTATCTTGTGCAACCAATGTCTGATTTCTAGTTCATTCAAACAATTAGCCTCTTGTCTCAATTTTTCCGGCCAACTCTTTGAGAGGGCATACATATATCGTAATTGTCATCTGGGGCATATTTATTAATTGTTCTTTGAAACAACACTCAAAATCGCATTGTCTCGAAGAGGGGCAAAATGTACCTGCATCTAAAAATGGTCAACACTTGTGGTGTCATACTTTAACATGTCCACGTTACCTTCTTTTAGGGTTTTCACATCTTATTAATGTTTCTTCTATTTCACACACTTGATCTTTATCATTTGTCGGCATCTTGTCATTCTTTTGTGCTTCTGTCCTTTTCAATTATGTTTTTTGCATTTCTCAATTAGGTCTTGTCAATATCATTTTCAAATTTCAATCTTTGGTTGTCATCAATTTGTCATGTCAATTGGACATCATCAATCCTAATTGGTGTCAAATTAGGGTTTTATCCTCAATCTTTATCATTGTCAATCATTTTTTCATGTCGATTGGACATCGTCAACCCTTATTGGTGTCAAATTAGGGTTTTGTCCTCGATCTTTGTCATCTTCAATCAATCTTTGATCAATTATCATCCCTTTCCAATCATCATTTTGAATCCTTTTTTGTCAATTATTGGTCAATCTTGTCAATTTGTGATCAATTCATCACAAGTCTTCGTCAATCTCGGCATCATGTCATTCAATCTTGGCATCATGTCATTCAATCTTCATCAAACAAACCTTTTATCAATCTTTGATCGATTTGTCATTGGTCTCAATCAATCATCAAATCTTTGTCAATTTTGGATCGATTAATCAGTGATCCTTTATCTTTTATCATCAATCAATTTGGTCATTTTGTCAATCCTTATCATTTTGTCATTGATCTTCATCAGTTTATCAATTTTTATTTCTTGTCATCTTTATCTTTCTTGGCTTCGATTTTGTCATGACCTAATTGTTATCCTTTCATTTCTAATCTATCTCCTAGGGTTTTATGATCTAATCATTTAATCCTATTCGACATTTCCATCTAGGTTAAATAAATTATTTTATTTATCCTAGGTCCTCTTGTCAAAGTTAAATATCTCATTTAATTGGCTAATTATGTCTTCTTTGTGAATTAATTACAAAATGAGAATTTATTAATTAATCTCGCCTAATTTTCCTCAGTTTCTAATTTGCTAATTTTTAATTTCCTATTTCCATCTAATATTCTTATTTTTGAATTTCAAATTCCTCTAATTTTTCCTCCTAATTTTCCCCACTAATTTCTCCCCTTTTTGTGCTCAATCATGTCATAATTAATGAAGCCATTTTCTCTCCAATTTGTCATTCAATCAATGAGAAAATTTTGTGGGTAATTTGTCATAAATCAAGTGGCTATTTTCTCTCTTAATCATGTCATAATTGATGAGCACAAATTGCTCTCAATTTTTCATATTTTCACATGGCAACTTGTCATGAAAATATTGGTCATTCAATTTTTCATAATTTTGTCATAATCAATACTAAATTTCCAATTTATTGCCCTTTTCAAATGCTCATCAATTTTGGAGATAATTTGTCTACAGAATGACTTCTCTTTTCAATCATGGCTAACCACAATTTGAGTACCCTCATGATGTCACTTTCACTTTGCAACTTTTCTTTCAATCACGCTTTGCACTTGTAGGTGAGACCCACATAATTTGGAGGCGAAAGAATAACAATGGAGTCCAAGGAAGGATATTTTTGCATATGGTTTGCATTTTGGTTTTGAAATCTTGTCTTTCTTCCTCTATTTAATATTCTAGGATTGGATTTCATTAGTAATTAGGTTCGTGGTTGCTTAATATTTATGCTTTTGATGCTTTCCCCTAAATTCCTACCTTACAGATATCTCAGCGAAGAAGTTGTGTGCAATTGGTGTAAGTATGTACAAATGTTGTGCGGATGTATGTAAGCTATCTAAAGGCATTCTGGATGACAATATTGATAGTATTTTATGTTTCTGAAGGATTGGTGACTTTCTACTTGATCAAGAAACTTATAATTTCTTTAGGTGACTATTTTGGTGAACATTATCTTTGTCTAATGGTTCTTTTTTTGTACTAGACATGTATCTAATGGATATATAGATTGGAGAGGAATAGTTATGGAAGGTTGATCTCTTCATATTTTATTTTTTAGGTGGACATATTTTCTACTGTAAGATATATTTGTGTTGTTGTTTATGGTTAATGCGGTTACAAGGTTTGTGGAGGAATGCATTACATTCCTTGACTTTATAATAATAAATTGGTATTGTTGATCGTCAATATCCATGTTCCTTGACACTTGATGTTTCTTCTATGATGGTTCACAAGACTTATTTCTAGTTGGGATTAAAAGTTTGAGTAAAGTAAATTGGTATGAGTAAAATGCTTTATCTTGTGAAGTCAACTTTTATGTTTTGGTTTGAGCAGCCGCATGTGGTGAGTGTATTGGTTCCCAAATACATAGAATATCAAATGCTAAAGATATGCCAATTCTTATGCTCAGGTTCAATATTTTATTTTTGGGAACAAACACGATTAATAAAAGTGATTCAAATTCTCTACTTTTTAGGCTCTGCAAGACCTTGGTGGGTAAATCAATAATACCATTATTTAAATGTGTGCTATACTAATCAATGATGTTTTTTTTGCAGATAATCTTCATGCATAACCTTAAAGGTTTATTAAACTTATTCCTTTTATCAAATTATTCTTTTATATACCTTCATGAAGTGAAACAAAAATAATAAAAACCAAAACTAAAATCCACAACTGAAAATAAAGTGTACCAAATTGATTTTAACATTTATTTTGGAGCAAAATTATAATCGATTCCTTGACCATAGGACCACAAAATCAAATCACAAAATGGATATGTTTTATTTTAATGATTATAACCCAAGTTGTTCAAAACTTAATTGTTTATGCTTGACATAAACATATAAGGAACTCTATCACAAAGTCCTACTTCTTAATCGAAACCAATTCTTCCAAACCATAGTAATATATTTGATAGAATTTAATCTCTCATTAAGAGAACCCAAAAAACATATCACACATAAGCACAAAGATGAAATGACAAATCAAATATACCCTAGATATATTGATTTATATGATAAAGAAAGACACAATTTAGAGATGGCTAAATAATATCTTCTCATTATGACCAACAAATAATTGAAGCCAAAGTTAGAACACAAAATTGATTACCAAATCTCAATTACTTTATGAAAATCATTTTACAATAATATGCTCTTTCCCAAAAATAATATCTGAATCCCCGTACAAAGTCTTGATTTCCTTCTTATTGGAGCGAAGGAGAAAAAAAGATACAAACCATTTACATTCCATATTCACACAAAAACTCTTCAACTACCCCCTTGTGGAATCACATTACATAAAATTATTGCAAGTTTGGGTAGAATGAGTTGATGGTGTGTTGTCATTCATGTCAAGATGATTTGGTTGTCATTACTGACTGGTTGGTATAGTTGATGTTGAGTTTCATGTGCAATTTTGTTGAGAGTTTTGCTCCACATTTCTTCTATATTATACATCTATTCATGCAATTTGGATATATTATTAAGTAGTGTTTAGAAATATTAGATTCAGGATTTGGTGCTTCAGATTGTAGTGTAAAGGAAGTTGTGTTCATGAGTGAGTGATGATGTTTGATAGTGTTTCCATGTGAAATGCATGATCCACATTTCTCTACATTATGGTTTTTGGTTTTGTGGTTTTGGAGATGTTGGTAATGTCATTCGCTTCATTCTATTCAGTTGGTATGAGTTCTTGGGCTTTAGAGGCATGGTTTTAAAGTTTGATAGTGTTTACTCCAGGTTTGGTCGACCTTGTGTGTTTACACTTTACATTGTAGCTTCAATGATTATCAATCAATGTGTAATGTGTATGATGTTTATTTGGTCTCAGTTAAGATGTATTGTGGTCCACTTTACATTCTTTTCTACCGCGGGAATGTTTAGTGCCAACCTAATTTGAATTGTATTTGGTTAAGGTGCTTAAATGACCTTGGGAAATTTTGAATATGTAAGGATGATACAAATAATTGATAATTTATTGAGGATGAAAATGCAAGGAAGTGTGAGTCGTGGAATATGTGTATCTACGTATGCAATGAAGGTGTGTGAAAGAGGATCTATCTCCCTGATTGTTTGAGTTAGCCATAAGTGTTGATTGAATTGGTAAAAAGTGTTGGGTAGTATAGAATTTTATGTGTTAGCTACCAGAAGCAGTGAGTTGAAGGTATCTACAGATCTTATAGTTGTAGAGGTGTATTAATGGTGGATTATTTCTCTTTTATTCTTCTTCATCTGGGTATTGAGCCCTCTGATAGTAAATGTTTCTCCCTTTCTCTCAGGCAATGAGCCTCTAGTAGCGATCCTTTCTTTGTAAAAATCACCTTGATCGATGTCACCCTAATAGGTGTTCATATATTAAGAGTAATATTCTCTGTGGTTTTTCCCTTAACAGGGTTTTCCACGTCAAATCTAGTATTTCATTATGTATGATGTATTTTTCTTTTCATGTTCTTTCATGCTCATATCTTTCTGTGGATTAAGTGATAAAGTTAAGTTATCGTGTATCTGATTTAAGGAAAAGATTTAGAAATTGTGTGAACAACTGATTCACGCTACCTCTCAGTTGTCTTGTGCATAAGAATGTTGGTGTAAATTATGTCTCATAATTACAATTTACTTAAGTTGACTTACGGTAATGCATTTCATAGTAGTTTGGATATGAGACACTTAGGGAAGTGTGCACATATAGGGATGATGTATGTAGGATAATTTCCACCTTTTGTGGTATTATCTTGTTGTTATTACATTCCACCTTTGGTGGGTGATCCATCTCTTGTGGAATATTTTATTATTTCTCCTACCTAACCCCTACCTACCCTTGTTTCTCATTGATCCACATGTCATGATTGTGTACTCACATATCCATATGGTCTTGCCTTTATAAACAGGCTCATCTTCATTGTATGTATTTTTAGTGATCCAGTTGATTAGTATTTTGCATCTTGATTATAATATAATTTATTCTTATCCAATCCCTTTCATCTTTCTTCCTCTCCTCTTCCTAGTGCTTCCCACTTTTTTCAAGGTTCTTGATACCTTCATAAGTCCACCTATCAAAGCCCAATCTAGCATCAGAGATGTTTTTGAGATTATCCAGAATTAACCCTTCTCCAGCAAACTCCTTATCCTTGCTCGGGTTCTCCTTGTCCTTCTCCTGCTCGAGCTCATTCTTCTCCTGCTCAAAATCCATATCTTTTTCCTCATCAATTTTATCATCCTCCTTCTCCCTTGGTTGGCTATCGACATTGACTAAACTAACACTATGGGTAGGACTATCTTGGTCGAAAGCATCCTCAGCTTCTCCTTCCTCTTCCCCCACATCCTCTTCTTTCCAACTTTCCTCCCCTCCATACTCCTCCATTTCCATCTCACTGTCATCTTTTCCAATATCTTCTAAAACATTCTCCATCTCCATTTGAGTTTCCTTGTCCTCTTGAATTTTCAACCTAGTAGCACTTTTGCTCTTTTTGTTTTGAATCGACTCTTCCTTGCTTGTCCTGCCTTCCTCCATCTTTCTCTTACCCTTTCCTTGAGACATAGACAACCTCTTATTTTCCTGGATAGCAAGAATTTTGCAGTGCTCATAAATGAGAAAAATGAGGCCACAATGAAGCACCGAAGTCAAAGGGTTCTTACTGTTCTTATTAAGAGATCTCAACAATGACCTAAAGAGGTAGTAGGGCAAGGAAATCCTTTTCTCATGCCTGAAATGATTTAACAACATGAAATGGTATGTGTGGACCCTGGTAAACTGACCCTCCATAGTAATGTATTCCATGATAGTATTCAACACACATCCCCAAATTTTCTTTATGTTGGACGCATCATAATACCCTCCCATAGCTTTACCAATTTTTGCCCTTTCCTTCTCCTTACGCGGAAAAATCTTAACTGCGTTATTAGAAACTTTCAAATCTCTAAAAAAATTAAGACCTGAGTGGGGCATACCAGTTACTGTCACTATGAGGTCCTCATCCAACTTGAACCAAACCCCATGAATTTTGAAAGAAACATTGCTCCAGTTTTCAGTGATTTTGGTGACTGCAAGATTAACCTTGCCTTTGTTATAATCGACCAGCTTGTCCATGAAATTCGCCATAAACCCTTTTTCTAACTTAGTCCAAACCTTTGGTATTTCCTTCCATCTGGACATGTTATCTGGTTCTTCTCTCCTTATACCCCCTCCCATTTTCAAATTCGCAATACCAACTCTGTTCTTCTGCAAATTCGAAGCTTCCTTCCACTCGCCTCTCAAAATTTTGAAAATGTTGACCCACAAAGTGTGCGGAAGATTAATATCTTTAATTAAGATTATGCCATTCCACCAGGTCATCATTAACTTTCCATAAATGTAGATTACTCATTGCAACTAGCATGATTGATTGTGCGATTCATCTTTTCCCATGAATTTGTCCTTTCTTAGAAGATTTTTAATATCAAAATTAATATTACCTTCCCCGTACCAAATACTTTGAGCCTCAAAAATAACACCTAGGTTTTCCAAACCATTTGCAACCAAATTTTTTTCTCTAAAGGCATGTGTAATTATAATACTTTTAAAGCTAGCTATAATTTCTTTATCTTTAAAAATTATATTTTCAATAGACCAAGATGGCTCAATTTCTCCCTTCAAGCACTTGATAATATTTAGAGAGTCTCCCTCCAGCCATAAGTTATCATGATTAAGATTTTTAGCAATAATCAAAGTATTCAAAGCTGCAGATGCTTCAACATAATGACTTGTTTGATTACCCAGAGGCCCAGCAACTGCCACCAAGAAACTTCCAGCAAAATTCCTGACAATTCTCCGATAACTAGCTTTACCCGAATTCCCCTTAGACGCCCCATCAAAGTTTGCCTTAATCCATCCCTAAGATGGAAAGCACCATACAAGACCTTCCCTTCCCTTATCCTTACAAGATTTGATATTAGTAAGATTCCACCTTTCATTAAAGTCCTCTTTAGCAGCTAATCCATGATCAGTTCCATTTAAACATTCAAATATTCCTCTATAGATTTTATCCACCACAACCTTAGGGATAACATTTTTATCCCTAAAAATCCTATTATTGCGCTCCTAGATATTCCATATAACAATAGGGAGAGTAAGTTTCCATACCTCAAAATTCTTAGAATTGGAATTAGGATAGTACCATTATTGCCATAGCTCCCCCAAAGAGTTTGGGAATACCCAACTCAACTTCCACCTACAAAAAAATATTTTCCAAATTTCCTGGCTAAAAGTGCACTGGTAGAGGATGTGACAAGAAGACTCCTCTTCGATTCAACAAAGAGAACACCTATTAGGAAAAACAAATCCACGCTTTTGGAGGTTATCAAGAGTCAGCACCTTGTTTTGGATAAAAATCCAAAAGAAGATATTAACTTTAGGCATTAATTTTTTTATCCACACTTTGGCCCACATAGGAGTTTCTTCCAGCACTTTGTTGTGGATAGCCACCACCAAAGACACAGAGTAATTTCCATATGAAGTCTCCCTCCAAATCAAACTATCCTCCTCATTGTCCCTAAATTTTTTAGAAGATAGCAGAATCTCAAGAAACTTTAATCCTGGACATTGCTGGCTGAACTCAATCCACTTTCCATTTCTCCAATAGTCTTTAATAGAACTACCATACCTGTTTTTGAACCACTCTTTCCATTCCTTAAGGATAGGAATATCCTCCAGAGGTTTGTCCAAGAGCTAACTATCTTCCCAGAATCTGATAATTCCTCCATTCCCTAATTTCCACCTTCTTCCAGCAGTAGCCCAACTTTTAGCCGTTTGAACTACATTCCAGATTGCAGAGCCTTTGACCAAAAAAGAGTTATCCATAAATTCTTCCTCTAAAGGTTGCATATAAAGATATTTATTTTTCCAGACTAGATTCCATTCTCTTTCCTCCCCTTTCATTCTCCAGATTTGTTTAGCTAACAAGGCATTATTCATGGACATAATATTCCTTAAACCCAAACCCCCAGAAGCCATAGGAGTACAATTTTTGTTCCAAGCAATAAGGGGAATTCTATTTTTGTCTTCCACTCCCAACCAAAGAAACTTTTTTTGAATTCTCTCAATTTCCTCCACAAACTTTCTAGGGATTTTAAATAAACTAAGGGCATAAATAGGCAAATTTTGAAGAGTAGCTTTAAGAAGCATTACCTTGTCCTCTTGACTAAGGATAACTCCTTTCCAGCCAACCAGTTTAGAGTTGAATCTGTCAACCAGCTTCATCCTTAAATTCTCTGAAGGCTTAATACAAAGAGGGAGCCCCAAATAGGTTGAAGGAAACTCAACAATTTTACATCCAAGGATTCTCTCAATCCTTATTTGTCTTTCAACAGGACTATTAATGAAGAACAAAGAGCTCTTATCCCAATTAATTTTTTGACTGGAAGTAGTTTCATATGTATCCATAACATTCTTCATATTTTTTGCTTCCCTAATAGTAGCTTCCCCCATTGTAATCGAATCATCAACAAATTGTTCATGAGAATAGGTTAAGTTGGAAGATGAAGGTTTCATTCCTTTGAGTTTTCCATCTTCCACATTTTTGATAATATATCTACCCAAACTTTTAGATAAAATAGTAAACAAGATAGGGGAGATGGGATCCCCCTGTCTTAGACCTCTAGAACTTTTGAAGAAACTAGAAGGGGATCCATTAACAATAACAACAGAGGAGGAAGTTTTCGTCAATTGAGAACATAGATGAATCACTTTTTCCCCAAACCCAAAGGCTTTCATAATTCTGAAAAGGAATTGCCAATTCACTCTATCATAGGCCTTAGACATATCCAGCTTAAGAAAAAAACCTTGTTTTTTAGCAGCAGTCAAAGAGTGAATATTTTCATGAACAGAAATAATAGAATCCAAAATCTATCTACCTGGGACAAAACCATTTTGTTGAGGTGAAATAATCCTGGGAAGAATCTCCAGCATTCTAGAAGTAAGAACCTTAGACATAATTTTGTAAACAGAATTACAAAGACTAATAGGTCTGAACTTATTAAGAGAATCAACTTCAGAAACCTTAGGAATAAGAACGATGAAGGTCACATTCAATTCTTTTAAAAGCCTCCTGGAACCAAAGAACTCTTTAACTCCATTACAAATATCAGTTTCCACTATATGCCAAAAGATTTGGAAAAAAAACATTGAAAAACCATCCGGCCCAAGAGATTTATCTCCTTGAAAAGAAAACACCGCCTTTTTGATTTCCTGATTAGATGGAATCCTAGAGAGATTTTTGTTGTCTTCCTGATTTAAAATGGGAGGGATAGCCTGCACAAGAAGGTCTTGATTTTTGTAATCCACATCATCCACCCCTCCCAAAAGATTGCTGAAAAAATCCAAAGCTTCCTCTCTTATATCATTTATTCGACAAAATCCCCCTAATACTAGATAACCTGGAAATCATGTTAACCACCCTATGCTTTAGAGCTGTCAAGTGGAAAAACCTGGTATTTTTATCACCTTCCTTCAAATACAAGGCTCTTGATATTTTTCGCCAAAAAGTCTCTTCATTAGAAATAATTGTGAGATATTTAGACAACAACCCATTTTCAACAGATCTCAAGTCCTTTGAAAGCCCTTCCTCTTGAATTTTATCTTGTACTTACTTAATTTCAGTCTTAATTTGGGATTTTCTCTTGAAGATATCACCAAATATCTCTTTGTTCCAGATTTTGATTTTGGCCTTTATTATGTTAAGTTTTTTAGCTACTTTGAATAAAGTCATTCCCTCAACCAGAAAATTCCACCAATCAGCCACACAGATTTCCAGAGACGGGTAGGATAACCATGCTTTTTCAAATCTAAAAGGGAAGTTTCTCTTAGTAGACAAAGAATTAGCAGTAAAAGAAATAGGGTAATGATCATAACCAATCTTAATAATTGACTCCAAAGAGCAACTATACTTAGAAATCCAATCAGGAGGAATAATGGCTCTATCCAACCTTACTTGAATAAGATCAAACCCAGTTTTGCGATTGGTCCAAGTATAATTAATCCCTTGGAGATCCACATCCATAAGAGCTTGATCATTAATAAAATCCATAAGATCTTGTCTTCCCTCTAGCTGCAAAGGAAGGCCTCCCATCTTTTCATCCTCTTTGAGAGGTGTATTGAAGTCACCCATTATTATCCAACTTTTATCAGCAAAATTTAGTCTTTCTTCAGCAAGGCTCCTCCAATATTTAGATCTTCTAGCTTTAGAATTAGGCGCGTAGACATTAGTGATAACCCAGGCAAAGTTATCCTTAATATGTTCAAGCAGAACTGAGGTCCTATTAACATTTGCAATGACTTCCTTCCCTATAATAGTATTTTGGTTCCAAAAAATTGTTGTTCCTCCAGAAGCACCCTCCAAAGTTGTTCCAATAACTCCATTATTTTTGAATATTCTAATCCTTTCCACCTTATCCTTACTCATCTTAATTTCCTAAACAAGGACAACATCTAGTTTATGATCTCTTATAATATTTCGTAACACATCTTGCTTATGTGGGGCATTTAGCCCTCTTATATTCCTTGAAATTATCTTCATACTTTAACCGGGGATAGGCCTGACTCAATGGAGCTCTGTGTTCCGTCAACACGATTCTTCCAACTTTCCTATTCCCTAATTTAATGTTGAAAATTAAATTTAGTTTTATTTTTTCTTTATTATTTTTAATAAATTTTTTAAATTTTGGGTATTTAAATAAATGTTTTTATTAAGGTTTTAAAATATTTTTAAAACAAAATTGTCATTTAATAAGCAAAATGGGAGTTCATATTTTTTTCGTCTATCTATTATACCCGTTTTGTGGCATTTTCAACCAACAGTCAAGGGGGGGGGGGGGTCAATTTTCTCCTTCATATCTCTTGGTACTATCCCAATCAGAGGCATCCTCATCTACAATATTCTATAGGGCATCTTTTTGGTGGCATCATCTTCTTCAGTTTCCAGCTTTGCACATTTGTGATTATGTTGTATGCTCTTGCATGAGCAATGTTGTACTCGCACTATTATAAAATGCCACACCTCTTTGTATCTTGTCATTGATGACATATTTGATGTAATCCTTTTGTACTTATATTAGGAATGTTCACGTGAGACCTTTATTCTCTTGTTGAGAAGGTATTTGGATTGAGTACATCTATCATTGGTACTCATTCGTCTGTCTCCATGCCTGATCTTTATCATGTTGCAGCGAGTGATTCATTGATCATTCTTCATTGACATTGGTACCTCGTTTTGTCACACTTTGACATTATTGGTGCAAGATTGGCTCTCTTTCTTCCTAATTGGGAGGTATTTTGGCCAACTTATTGGACCATCCCTGCAGGAGATTCTACATTAAGGGGGGGCTACTTGGTCTCTCTTCTTCTCTGTTATGGGGGGGACTTTTTCCTTACATGAGGTTTTGTTCTTCTCATACATCATTGGGAGAATTGTGTGCTTTCATCATCTCTCTTTTGGTGGGGAGTTTTTTCTCATTGGGTTTTTCTCTTTTTCTCCATTTGTGAGAGATTGCATTGCATTTGTACATGGGTACCTAACATGGCCTTGTAGCCGGGACCCATCTTGCATTGTAAGCTTGAGCCTAGATTTCCCTAAGTTGCACTTAAGGTGGGGTGTTGGTGTAAATTATGTCTCATAATTACACTTTACTTAAGTTGACTTACAGTAATGCATTTCATAGTATTTTGGATATGAGACACTTAGGGAAGTGTGCACATAGGGATGATGTATGTAGGAGAATTTCCAACTTTTATGGTATTATCTTGTTGTTACATTCCACCTTTGGTGGGTGATCTACCTCTTGTGGAATATTTTATCATTTCTCCTACCTACCCCTACCTACCCTTGTTTCTCATTGAGCTACATGTCAAGATTGTGTGCTCACATATCCATATGGTCTTGCCTTTATAAGTAGGCTCATCTTCATTGTATGTATTTTTAATAATCCAGTTGATCAGTATTTTGCATCTTGATTAGAATATAGTTTATTCTTATCAATATATTTTTCTCTCTTATTGTGCTATCAATTGGACACTAGATCTTGGAAAATTCTCACAAAGAACATTAAACAAAAACAACAATTATATTATATTATAATTCAAAATTTAAGTTAGCTCACAACTATTAGAGTTTTAAATTAATTTAAGAGAGAGAATTTTTAAATTACTAACAAATTAAAAAAGGTACACAAAGAATTTGGAGACCATTAAGACGTAGATATGACTGTACCCAATGTTGATTGACAATAGTGAATACCTGCTAGTGAAATCCTCCTTGTTAACAATTGGAACATAGATTTCTGTCTTGATAGTATAATTTTATATTATATCAATATTTAAATAAACATAAGAAGGAAACTTACAAAATATTAGAATGGATATTAAGTCATATTCATCTCATCATTTAAGCCCACACAAACACCTGTGACCTCCTGGCCTAGCAAGGTTCTCTTCTTCATAAAACATGACTTAACTGCATCCTGCTTTCTCCATTCTAAACATATCTTTGAATAGAAAAATTCAACTAGTGATCCATGTGGTTCTTAACAGAACAAAAATGTGTATTTGGGGGGGTCAAACCCGTGACCCCCCACTTACTATCCTTTCTCTCTATCGATGAGCTTCGACATCTCCTCAAAGATACAAAGTGTGCCAATTTTATTTAAACTTATTTTGGCAGGCCGATGGTTTGCACCATCGACCTCACCCTCCATATTAAGCTTATTTACCAATGCACCACCGCATTTGTCGTTGTTGAATTTAGACATTTATCTTTTTCTTCAACAATCCCAATAACCATAATCATTTACAAAAGCCAAAAATCATTATTTTTTAAGGCTCAAAATTATAATTCATGTAATTAAAAGGGATGAATATTTTTAAGATTATACGGGTTATAAAAAGGGGATTTTAAAAGATAGTGTGTTGTAAGTAGGTAATTTTCCAAATCATTTGGTTTTAGGCCAAATTAAAAAATATTTGTGTATAAAAAGGGGGCAAAAGAGGAGATGAGTTAGTGGAGAAGTGTGAGAGAATTTCTTTTGGAGAGTTCGATAGTGAATGGTTCGTCTTTGAGCATTGGGAGCTTGAATTCAATCTTGTTGTATGTGGGAGAAGGACTTTTGTAATTCATTATCATTTGAGGAGATGTAAGGAGTGTTTGTAACCATTTTCTTTAGCTAAATCAAGGATCAACCACTCCATTGGAGGGACCCGGAGATGTAGTCAATTGGCGAACTCCATTATCAATGTGTTTGCTTGTCTTCTCTTCTTTCTCTCTTTTGTTCTATTTATTGCTATTTGATTATTGTGTTTATTTAAGAAATTCAATTTTAATTTCAAGACCTTCAATTTAATCATTGTAAAGTTAACATCTCACTGGCAATAGTCATATATCCAAACATCAGATCAAGTGGTATCAGAGCTTGTTTGACTAATGTTTGCAGAGGTGGATGTTAACACAATCTAAGAGCTAATGAGGTGAAATAACACTTGCAAAGTATTATCCTAAGATTGGTAAACGAAAGACCTTTCCATCAAAAATGTTAGAAATTGCAATTAAACAAGAATACCTCGAGCTTGATGAGAAAGCTTTTTGGAAAGCCTTTTTTGAAATGAAGGCTATGGTGGAAGTACTCTACAAAGAGAGGAAAGAACAAATGAAGCATGAAAAGGAAAGTCATCGAAGGACCATGAAGATCTTGAGGACAAAGGGAAGCAATCAGGAGGTGGTCATTTGCCACCAAAAAATCCTCCATCTCCTTCTCCTCCTTCTTCCCCCCCTTCTTCTTATTCTGTTAATCCTTTAAAGAGCACATCTAAGCCTGTAATTAAACTAGATGTAAAATTTGAATTACCTAAGTATTGTGGGGAGTTAGATGCCGAAAAGTCGGATGATTGAGTCCAATAGGTAGAAGTGTACTGTAGGATTCAAGGCCTAGTAGAAGATGCTTCTAGGATCCAGTTAGCTACTCTCTGGTTGGGAGGAACAATTCTCACCTGGTGGGAGAGTAGGACTCGAGAAAAAATTGCTTGCCATGGAAACGTTGGTATGACTTGGATGGAATATGTTGCTACTCTCAAGAAGAAGTTCTACCCTTTAAGGCATATGCAACAATTGATAATGAATTGGCAAACCTTTAGGCAATCTAAGGGTCAGTCTATCCAAGATTACACCCATGAGTTTAGAAAATGAGTTATTTCTTTGGATGTTCCATTGTATACTTAGGATAAATTGCTTAAGTACATAGGTGGTTTACATTCTTACCTAAGACATTCTATTTTGATGTTGAATCCTAGTAATTTGGATTAAGTCAGTGTTCAAGCCACGCATCTAGAGTCTAGGGGTAAGAATATGGACAATGATAATTTTGTACAAAAATCATCTAAAGTTACAGAGATAGGAAAAGCGAAGAAGACAACTACAATTAAGAACAAGGATGATCAACTCACATGCTCTCATAGTGACAAGAATGGCTATGATGAAGGCCACTGTTGGCAGCTCCATCCAGAATTGAAGCCAAAATAGGCTCAAAAACATAAAGGTAAGGAGAAGGCCACTAATGTTGTTATGGATCTTGGTTTAGAGTTTGAAGATGAAACTAAGATAACAACAATGTGATTGAAAGGTAAAGCTTATATTGCCAATGTTTCTATTTCTAATTGTGCTTCTACTTCTCAAGTCTATGACGTTCCTAAAGATAAGAAAAGAAATAATATTTTTCATGTAAGGGTTGTTGCTAAGCACACTAAAATTGATGCACTCATAGATAGTTAGTCCCAAAATAACTTAATCTCAGAAGATGTTGTAAGGAATTTGGGATTGAAAACTATACCACATAAGAGACCTTATCCACTAGGTTGGGTTTGCGAAAAAATGAATTGCAAGTAACAAGGCAATGCACTTTAAGATTCACAATCTCAAGTAAGTATATTGATGAGGTGTAGTTTGATGTGGTTCCACTAGATGTTTGTGGGATAGTGTTGGGTAGTCCATATTATATGATTGAAATGCTATTTTCTACAAGGAATTGAATTAGTATCATTTGTTTAAAGATGGCATATCAGGTATATTGTACACTCTCACAGGGTTAAGACTAATCAATCTTTTGCAAAAATAGGGCAATTGAAGATGGTGATTAATGCAAGTAAATATTTGACTCTTATGTCTATCAATACATGTGCTTCTAGGAAGGGCACTGAGGTAGCCAAGGATACTAATGAACAGATGTCATGGGATAAACCAATAGCACATCTTGTGGAGGCAGAGAATGAAAGCATTGATGGTCCAAATGTTCAACCTATGGTTGAAAGTTTGGAGGCTCCCTTGGATAAAACTATTCCTATTGTGAAAGATAAATATGTTATTAATTTATTCTCTTTCACATCTACATTATTGCTTAGCTTGATACTATTCAATGGTTGTTGGATAGTAGCTATGACAATTGATGTAGATGGTTATGGAAGTGATAGAATGATGCATATGTTCAACAATATTGTCGCATTCTTGATTGTGGTGATGAGCCAAGTGTACAAATGGACAGATGATACATGGCAAGTGGGGAGGCCATGTCCTCACTTAATATCTAAATAGAAGCCACTTTTGGAGGCCCAAAATTTCTTTAGTGGGGAGGATTGATCCAAGTGGTTCTTAACAAAACCAAAATGTGTATTTGGGGGGGTCGAACCCGTGACCTCCCACTTACTATCTTTCTCTTTACCTGTGAGCTTCGACATGTCCTCAAAGATACAAAGTGTGAGAGTTTTATTTAAACATGTCGATAACTGTATAAAGAAAAACTGGCGGGCCGATGGTTTGAACTGTCAACCTCACCCTCCATATTAAGCTTATTTACCAACACACCACTGCATTTGTCACTATTAAATTTAGACATTTATCTTTTTCTTCAACAATCTTGATGTAGACTAGGAAATTGAGGATGCATCAAAGCAAATAACAATTAGGACAATCACAAAACCTAAAACTGCAATGAAAATAATCCTAATCTAATCAATGAAAACATGAAGACGAGATATTCAAAATGAAATCAAAGAAAACCAAATGCAGATATCTCCTTCATGTGGCTCCATTGTTCTTCTTTCACCTTCCAATTTGATGTTGTTCTCACCTACAAAGTGCATTTGCAAGTGGAAAGCAAGTTGTTGATGAAATTTGTAGCATAAGGTTAATCGAAAATGTGATTGATTGATTGACAAAGGAATTCATCCAATTTATAGACAAATTGGAGAGAGGACAAGATTAGCATTAAGAGATTTGAAAGGAAATTCAAATCAAGAATGGCAAAATTATGACAAGTGTATGACAATTTCTATGCAAGGAGTATGCCAAATCATGACAAATTATGACAAGTTGCTATGCAAAATGTATGACAAAAATTTGAAATAGAAATAGAAATTAGGAGAAATTAGAAAAATAGGTGAATTAATTAATAATTTTTCATTCATTAATTAATTCACAAAAAGAGGAGGAATTAATTAGCCAATTAAATAAATATTTAATTGTGACAAGAAGACTTAGGATAAATAAATAAATTATTTAACCTAGAGGGAAAATGACAAACAAGATTAAATGAATGAATCAAAAAACCCTATAAGATGAATTAGAAATGCAAGGACGACAATTAGGTCTTGACAAAAGATAATTGATGTAGGTTCGATCATGATTCTGATTAACAAAGGACCAATGTTGATAAATCATTGAGATTGGGTGACAAAAATCAATGACAAATTGACCAAGATTGACAAGGAGATCAAATTGATAGGCACCAATAGATGAGGAACAATGACTAATTGATCCAAATTGACATGATTGAAAAGGACAAAGATCGATGATGAATCGATCGCAAAATGACGAGATTGACAAGGACAAGGATCGATGACAAATCGATCACAAAATGACGAGATTGACAAGGACAAGGATTGATGACAAATCGATCGCAAAATGACAAGATTGACCAGGACAAGGATCGATGACAAATAGATTGCAAAATGATGAGATTGACGAGAGGACAAAAACCCTAATTCTATCATCAATTAGGATTGACGATGTCCAAATGATGATAAATGAGCACGCACATTGATGCGACAGGATAAGATCGACCAAAATCATGACTGAAGATTGTTATCGACAAGACCAAATTCGAAAGTGAGAAAAATGAGGAATGCAGAAGAAGGACTCGATGCTCACAAATGATAAAGAACAAGTGCGCAACATAGAAGAAATGTTAATGCGACACAAGAACCCTAAAATAAGGCAATGCACAAATGTTAAAGTATGACTCCGCAAGCGTTGACCATTTTTAGACGTCTACACCTGATAACCATAATCATTTACAAAAGTCAAAAAAACATTATTTGTAAGGCTCAAAATTATAAGAGTTGTGTAGTTAAAAGGGATGGTTATTTTTAAGATTATATGGGTTATAAAAAGAGGATTTCAAAAGATAAAGTGTTGTAAATAGGTGATTTTCCAAATTGTTTGTCTTTAGGCTAAATTAGGAAATATTTGTGAATAAAAAGGGGGCCAACTAAGGAGATGAGTTAGTGGAGAAGTGTGAGAGAATTTATTTTGGAGAGTTTGATAGTGAATGGTTCATCTCTGTGCATTGGGAGCTTGAATTCAAGTTTGTTGTATGTGGGAGAAGGCCATTTGTAATTCATTATCGTCCGAGGAGACATAAGGAGTCTTTGTAACCATTGAGGTGCTTTGTAACCATTTTCTAGAGCTGAATCAAGGATCAACCACTCCATTAGAGGGACCCAAAGATGTAGCCAATTGACGAACTCCATTATCAACATGTTTCCATGTCTTCTCTTCTTTCTCTCTTCTGTTCAATGTATCACTATTTTATTATTGTGTTTATTTAAGCAATTCTAATTTTAATTTCAAGACCTTCAATTTAATCATTGTGAAGTTAACATCTCACGTGAAACAGTCATAGATCCTAACATCAGATCAACTAGGACAAATGTTAAATATACAACTAATTATCATGAATATTATTTAATGCATTAAGGGATTCCATCCCATATTCAATTGAAAACAACTTATCCATGTGGGTATTCACATTCCATGCTATCTTTTCCTCATCACTCTAGTGAAGCATAGTCATAAGTGGCCTTAATTGGATAATTTATTGCTTCCATTCCTCTTGTCCTTTCAAGTTCCTATCTTCACTTATGAAGAAAGATGGAAGATGAGTGCTCTTCATTTGATCATATCTATGAAGCTCTTTCACCATTCTTTCTCCACTCTATCGAGGTACTTCTTGTGTATAATCAACGACTTATAGTTTTCGAACTATCAACAAGTACCATATTTATTACTTCAAAGGCCTCTTTGCCATATCTTTCTCCACTATTTATCAAAATGAAAAAAACACTTGGGGTATTCATCTTGGATTCTAAATAATTTTTCATACATCTTAATTGAGACTCCAATCTCTTATGTTCACCAAATATCTTGTATGTGGCTACAAATAGTTGCCAAAATTGAGCAACATCTTTCAAACCTGTCATTTACCAAACCCTGTACAAATTTTATATCAATTTTGAGTTCATCAATTAATTTCTTCTCTTTGTCCTGTGAATTTGATGCCTCCTTTTTCCAGTGGTCTCTTTCCTCAATTAATTATTTTATTCTCTTTCCTTAATTAATTCTTCGTCCTTTGACTTTGATTCTTCCTTTTATGGAATAAAGTATTAGTGTTTGGTCAAGATTGATTCAACCCCTCCCTCTTAGTCTTGGGTTATGTTTTATACTTCTACTTTACCATGAGCATGCATGTAGGATTATACTACCACAAAAGTGGGGGCTAAATGTATCATCCTAGATTGTAACCCTATACATTTTATACCACTTTTTGTGTCCCTAATTTAGTGTGTCCCATTTTAGCTCTTAGTCAAGCTCATTTTGGCCTTTTTACCTTGAAACTAATGCCTGTTGGCATTACATTAAGTTTGTTGGTATGATTATATTGAGAAGGTTATTGGAGATTGATGATATAATTGATAAAGGATGATTATTGTCTTAATAATATTATTTTGTCATTGATGTTAAGCAATTGATTATCTGATTCAGTATGATGTTGCCATATCTTAAAGAGTATGTTTTGATGAGTATAAAGATGTCGATAAGTGACACAGAAATAATGTGAAAATGAAGGGGAGTAATAAGTTATTCAATGGGAAACTATTACCGAGTTAGACAATGATGATATTATGTTATTTTGATTGTTTTAATATCCTATTATTGTGTATTCGAAGACTGAATAAGGAGAAAAGATTTCATGTAATAAAATGAGTAAAGGTTTGATACTGTTCTATTTTATCGAGCAAGGAGCTAGTCAGTAAACACCAAGGCTATTAGTGTCGGTTAAAGAAGAAAGAATGTCTACTGAGTAAAGTTCAGTATTTACTGAGTATCAACCGAGTAGTAACATAATGCATTGGATGAATAAATACATTATTAAATGAAGGATGCCAATGAGCTGGAGATTTATAGAAGATTGGAATGTCATGCAAGAAGTTTGTTAAGGATCAAGGGCAATGAAAATTCAAGAGTTAGATCTACAACATAGATTGAACGGTCATAATCGAGCACAAGTACCAAGGAAGGTATACAAGTTCCAAGGCAAGATAAAACATTTTTCAGTTCGAAGGATTCAATGAACCTAGTCAAGCTTGAAGATCTGATGGCTAAGATTAATTATGGGAAATGTGATTAAGGAGATTAAGCAGTTAGGAATTGCTTATAAATAAGGAAAAGATGATGAACATTGTAGGCGGGCAAATAGAAGAGCAGTGATACTGTAGAGGTGATTACCGAGTATAGAAGATTGAAGACTTGACTGAAGAACAGAGTGAGAAGCCCAACAAGGAGGAAGATAAGTCTTATGACAAGATTATTTTGAGCACATAGAGTTTGCTTTAGCATTTCAAATGTGAAGTTGCAGATATATTTTATTACTGTTATTTATTTTTGTAAGTGACAGGAAATCTCTTAACCGAGTGGACCTAACAGTCTTATTTGTAAATCCTCTAGCAAGGTAACATTCTGAATGAGTGTTTGAAATCCTTTGACAAGGTCACTTCTAAGAAAGTGCAAGATTCTAATAGATCTGAGGGAAATCCCTTGACCGGGTCACATCTAGCAATGTGTTTATGTAATCTTTAATAGGATTGGCTTTTAACTGAGCATAGTCTAGAAGAGCATATTTTCTTAGTGGGTCTGAAAACCCACTGTGGTTTTTCCCTATTTGGGTTTCCACGTTAAATCTGGTGTTAAATGTGTTTTGATGTTTCAAGTTTATCTATTTATGAGTTTGAATGATTTACAGTCATAGTTGCATATCAAGTAAGTTCTATCGAGGTTGAATCTGAAGAATATATTGTATTGTAAGTTTATCTGATTCACCCCCCCTCTCATCTAACTAATAATACCATCTATCTACATGGTGATTTGATTCCTTGTCTTGAACTAAGTACACCCCATCCTTGGCTTGTTCATCCTATTTTGGGTGGACAAGGGTGTTTGCGGAACCCTTGTCCTAGATAATAGCACCTAGGGTGCCCTTATCCCCTTAATCGGGTGCAAAATTTGGATATGTCGATGCCTGCTTCCTACCAATTGGTTTTGGATCACAATGTATTAATTTGATCATTAGAGGTTAGCCTAATTGGTGTAATATCTTGAGAAATCTATATAAGAGCATTTTTCCTAGTTCATTTTCAAATGACAAGAATTCATTATCATTCACCTTCAAGAATAAGAATTTTCAAGCATCAATATGACATTTCATCCCACCATATTCGTCAAGCATCCTTCAAGATCTATACATCATGGACCTTAGCAAATTACATTAATCTTCGTACAAGCATGTGTTCATGATAAGTCATTCATGTATAGTCATGTCATGCCATGTTATTTCATTAAAACTTATGATCATATTCAAAGAGCATTGTATCATCAACCTTCAATCATCTATAGGCTCGTTCCTTGTTTACATAACTAAACTAGTGGACACTCATTTCCACATCACTATAAATAGATATTCATTTTATTTACTATTTAAAAATCAAATAAAAAATCAAGTAAATTTATTTAATGATAGAGAAATGATTAGCTAATTAATTAATTAAAATTTAATCATTGTGAACTAGAAGAATTTTATGAAAATTAATTAATTTAATTATTTAAAAATGGAAGAAAATTTAAATTTAAATAATTCAATGACTAAAAAATGATATAACTATCAATATGAAGGGGAATGATGTTTATTTAATTTTTCAGAAGAAAAATTGATGAGGAATGATCAAGTGATTATAGGAGAATGTATTAATATTTTTAAGTGTCTACACATATAGTGTAATTATACTATCTGTAGTCACATAAATCTGTCCACTTAATTAAATAAATACTTAGTATTTATTTGATTATTTAACCATCAATCAATAATTAATTAAATTAATATATTTAATTAATTCATCTTAACCCTCTTCTCCTATTAATTAAATAAATTATTCAATTTATTTGATTTAATTCACTTAACCAAATTCAGACCATTAATTAAATAAATAAATCATATTTATTTAATTAAATATTCTCACATTTAAATAAATTAATATTTATTTAAATCCCCCAAAATCCCACCTCTCACATTTAAATAAATTAACATTTATTTAAATCACCTTTATCCTCTACCCACTTGCATTTTCCTACAAATGCAAGTTGCACAATTATTTTAAATAAATAATTTATTTAAATCACCTTTATCCTCCACCCACTTGCATTTTCCTACAAATGCAAGTTGCACAATTATTTTAAATAAATAATTTATTTAAATCACCTTTATCCTCCACCCACTTGCATTTTCCTAAAAATGCAAGTTGCACAACTATTTTAAATAAATTATTTATTTAAAATCCTATTTATCCTCACCCACTTGAAACCTTTAATGGTTTCCCTTAAAGTCTTCAAAACTTGATGGCTTTAAAGTTTTCAAACTTGATGGCTTCAAACTTGATGGCTTTCTTCTATAGTCTTCTTAAGCCTTTAATGGTTTCCCTTAAAGTCTTCAAACTTGATGGCTTTAAAGTCTTCTTAAGACTTTAATGGTTTTCCTTAAAGTCTTCAAGCCTTTATTGGTTTCCCTCAAAGTCTTCAAGCATTTTAATGCTTTATCTTCCTTTTTCTCATTTAAATAAATTAATATTTATTTGAATATTTATCCAAATGCAAATTAGACCATTTAATTGAAATAAATGATTTTATTTTAATTGAAAATACCAAAATTTCTCCCACTTGCATTTTCCTACAAAATCCACTTGCATGCCTAAACCCCTTCTAGATTCTTCTAAACCTTTCCTAATTAACCTAATCCATCCCCTAAATATTGTCACATTCCTAAGCAAATTGGAGTCACTTCTCAAAGACTCCAAAGTCTTTGAAAATCAATTAATGCTTTGTATGTTCAACAAATTAACCTCTAAAGTCTTCCAAACCACTTATGGCTCTTACATGACCATTAATGGTTAATTCCACTTGCACCCATGGTTAAGGACTTTGACCCCTAACTTAACCCTCATGTAACCCATGTGTCTCTTCAAAGCATTTATTTCTTTGACTAGGGTAACCATCATGTCCCCTCAAGCATTTAATGCTCCTTATCACTCCTCACAAGCCTCCTCATGGTGACACTTGTCAACATGGGATTGGGTTGAAAGTCTCACATGGATTGAATATCTTTCAATCCTAACCCTTGTTAATATTACTCAATCTTAACCCTTCATTTCCCCATTTCTTCTATAAATAGAACCCTTCTCCTCAAGCAAAAAAGAGAAGCATTAGAGTATTGTTGTTATACTGACATTAGCATAGAGCTTTCTCATAGCATCACTATCTACACTTGCATAGCATTTGCTTATCATATTCAACTATCTTGAATCTCCATATGGCATCCATGGCTAGTGCTAAAAGCTGAGAGCTACACTCATTTGGGACTTGGAGAGGAGAGGAACAAGGGAGGAGCAACTATGAGCATCTTGATTAGCTATTTTATTCTATGTTTATATGCTTTCTATTTCATGCTTAATATCTCTCTTGATATGCCTATTTAGGATAATCTTTTGTTGCTAACACTAACGTTTGTTTCTTGTGCTCTTGTGTGTGTTGCCATCAAACAGATTTTCTAATCCTTTTTGCAGAGCATCATTTGGTGAACCTGACGTGAATCCAAACACCAAAAAGATCAACTTTTTTTTTTTTAACCAATAACATGTTTGAATGTTGAAAATGTCACACAGGTTGCGTTTTTGACACTGTTTTGGTGCGTTTGACATTATTTTGGCGCTATTCACCCTATTTCAGTGCTTTTGCCTTCTCTTGTCTTTCCCTTTCTTTTAGTACATTTCTGTTAAATAGCGCCTCTGTTCAAACGCAGACTAGCGCTATTGTAACAGAACGTTGTACAAATCACCTTGTAACCAAAAAAAAAAAAAAAAATTAGGCTTGTAGAAGCCCACCAAATAGGCGGATTTTACTAACTATTTTTCTCTTTTGTGCAGATTTAAATTAGATTAAAAAGTAGATTTATATTTCTTACTAACTTGTTTTTGAAGTTGGTTTTAAAAAAATGAATTCACTTTTTATTTTGGTTTAAAATTAACTTCACATTTCAAATTTGGGCTTTTAAAAAAAGAATCACACATTTGTTTGGGGCTCTTAAAAAGAATTTCATTGTTCCAAGGTAAAAAGAACCACAAACTTATACAAAACAACTTTATTTCTTGCAAGTTAGGAAACAAACTTCGTTTTGGTGCTTAAAATCAACAAAACAAAATTTATTTTCTTGCATCAACTTAAAAGAAATTTACAATCAACACTTTGTTTTGGGGGCAATCTAAAAAGAACAAGCCATTTTTTCTTCAAGCTCAAAAACAAATTTTACTTCAAGCAAACGTGTTTTTCTTTAAGTTGACCAGGATTTCCGAATTCTAGGTTACAAAACACATTGCCTTTGAAGTTAAAAAGAACACCATGGTTGTTGGAGCAACATCTCCAAATAGTTAGATCACATTTGTAATGGTGGATTAAAAAGAACAAGTGTCTTTCGTACTTGGCACACTTGTGCAAAAAGTCAGTTGAGTGGTCCTACCTCTAACACACACTATCCTCTCCCTTGGCTTTTGTGGTCCTAGGTGCAGGAGAAAAGTGTTAGTAACACTCAAAATTTTATCTTTTAAGAGAGGCCTGCCAAGGGATCGATACTCTTGGGAACGACCTCGAGCGGTAAATCCTTCTAGCCGCTATAGAAATCAGGTGAGAGCGAAAGCTGTAGCCTTGGGTATAGCTGTTCCTACAGTGTAACTGGCCGAAAGGACAAATGGGCCCCACCACCAGTTACAAGGCTCTTAAGTGAGTCACTGCAGAATGAACTTATGTCCAAAAACATCAAACATGACTAAACGCCTTTAAGTAGTAGCCCACCTGTTCTATTAATTGAAGATATTTGCGATATAATTTAGTGCAAGAGCATAGATGGTTTTGCTCCCAAGATACTCACCATACATATTTCTTTGAGTAGAAACATAGCTTTTTGAAAAGTCACTTGTGGCTTGATAAAAGTGGTGACTCCCCCATCATAGGGATCATCTATTTGTTATGCTCGTGCAAGACTTAGTATATCACATCCTTACCTGCCACGACGGGATTCATAAGGTATGTAGTACCAAAGTCGAAGAAATATCAAGATGTGGGCTAAATTTATCACAACTGGCCATTTGACCTTAGGGATAAAAAGTGTTTGAAGTGTGTTCGTTTTAAAGACCAAGTACAAATTGAGCCGACTTCAGGCTTTGGAAATACACCTTAAAATACATCTAAAGGAAGGGTCATATACAAGTCCAAGGATTGGGTTAATCTAGACCCATACTCATTTGTGCCTTTGGGGCAACATTCTTGTGTTTGTGTGCTAGCTTTGTTTTCTTGTCAAAGAAAAATCAGAAAATCAATCCCAAAAACAAAGTATTCATCCAAACAAACATCTGTCAAAACAACCAAAAACATCAAAAACAAGGTACAAACAACAAAAAGTCAAATTTTATGACCATTCTTCACATCTTGCGAAAGAAGAAGCATCATCAGAATATCAACTTGAAAAGAAGACCATTGAGCTCAAAGGCTTTGATCAAAAGGAGGAAATTCTTCTATATAAATAGACAAATCTTTGTCTCACATAGAGTCTTTCTGCATCACATGCGTCTCTACCTTCAAGGAAAAACAAACGAATTTGATTCTGAATCATTGAACTGCAGAGCTTTTATGCAATATAGAGCTCTAAGTTATCACAAAAACCAAGGAGGAAAGATTAATCCCAACTTCTTCCCAAACGTCTGTATCACATACAACACAGCTCGAGAAATACCACCAACACCCGAAAGGGAAGAGGTAGAGTTTGTCCCATTTGTAACACAAAGTTTTTATTGAAGTTGAAAACATTTCATCCATCATATTTCTCATCCATCATCATTTCATCATCAATCCATTCCAACTCTCAAAACATTAAGAGGTTCTTGTCCCAAAGTTCTCTTTTAGATATTGCTTGAAATCAAACACATCACATCACTTTTTAGATTGTTTCTACATCTAGGATAAACTCATCCTAAGAAACACATCTACACAGGTTAAAACTAGTTCATGAGTGAATCCTCTCATTACTAGGTAGTTAAATCTATAACACATCTCATATTTCTCTACACCTTATCACATCAAAACTTATCAAACAAGCAAGCAATTCAAAGAAGGAATTTCGGTTACATCTACCTTAAAGTGCTAGAGATCCACGTGCAACACAATTCACCAAATCATCAATCTCTCATTTCATCAAACACTCATCATCATTTTCATGCAATTTCAACAAAGACTCATAAACAAAATGGCTCAAACCCGATCACAGTCAAGACAACGAGAAATAGAAAGAGAAGAAGAAGAAGAGGAAAATCTCAATGAATTTCAAGAAGCACTTGGAGGAAATGCAGATGATGAAAACCCAAGTACTCCCACTACTGCAACAATAGAAAGGGCTCAGCATAACCCTCTCTTTAACAGACTTTTTGACGAAATACTCAGGAGCAATGCGGATGCTCACTTTTTAAGACTCGCTCAAGAAGGAGCCAAACTCCCCTTTGACTTTGATCTTGCCCAATTAAGACAAGCATTAGAAAGACAAAGTCGCCATGAAGAGGAAAGAGGTAGAGATCCCATCAGATATAACATTCCTCGAGGTAACCCACCACCTCCTCCTCCAAATGAAATGGAGATGTTGCAGCAACAAGTCGAGAATCTCGCCCAATAGATTCATAGTGGTGTCAAGACTAACCAATTCTCCCTCAATGACATCTCTCCCTATCCTTTTGATAGGAATCTTTACATGCCACCATTTCCTCGAGGATTCGAAACACCCAAATTCAAAAAATATAGAGGAAAGGGGGATCCCCGCGATCATGTCCGAGAATTTCATTCCGCTTGTCTCGAAGTAGCATATGAAGACACATACCTAATGCGCCTTTTTCCCCAAAGCTTGGGAGGAACAACCACATCATGGTTTTCCCGACTACCAGGAGGCATTAGAACGTTTGAGGAACTCATCCAGAAGTTCCTAGCTCATTACTGTCATAACATTGAACGCGATGTCACCATGGCTGATCTATGCAACACCAAACAAAAACCAGGTGAACAATTCTCAGTATTCCTGCAACGATGGCGTCAAATGTCTAGCAGATGTTCTCTTTAGTTACCTGAATGAGAACTAGTGGAAATATTCATTTCCAACTTAAACGAAGAAATGGAATTTCACCTAGATGTCAAAGACACAGACTCTTTTAATGATATGATCACCAAGGGTTTGAAATGTGAAAGGGAACTTATCAAGAAAGGACTCATCAAAATCTTTAATGAACCAAAAGATGGTCCTCGCCCACGCTTCAATAGTGATAAACCAAGCTTTTGGAATAAAAACAAGAATATCGTCAATGATGGGGTTGTGGATGCTAGGACTATACAAAATGCACAACCTATGGTTCGGTTTGCAGGATAGAATCCTCCATCTCAGAACAACACAAATGTTCCTACAAATCAAGGTCGCATCACATCTCATGATGAACCTAGACCTCGTCAGCAAAAACAGAAACGCACATACACTCCCTTAGGGGAACCCATTGAAACAGTATTGCGACAACTCATTTCTCAAAATTTGGTCACTCTACCTAAACTATCAAACTATGAACCTCAGGTCAAACCGGCCTGGTGGAGAGATATTGAACACTATGAATTCCATCAAGGAAGAGGGCACAAGACAAGTAATTGTCACCAATTGAAAGATCTCATTCAGGATCTTATTGATCGAGGAGAAATTGAAATTGAAGGACATGACCCAAAAACAACAAATAATGATCATTTGATGTTCAAAAATCCACTTCCATCACAAGATCAAAGGGGTCCTTCCACTTCCAGGCAAGGCACTGATACCACTAATTATACACAAGCTGCATATAATTACACTGTAAATCACCTGTATGATGCCAATGAACAAGTTGCAACTATAACCTTCAAAAATCCCAGCTCAAATTGCAATGTTGTTACACGCCGTAGCAAAGTTACCATAAAGGTAGCTCCACAAGGCACCACCTCCATCCCAAAGCAGTACAATCTTGTGGAACAATTAGACAAAACCCCTGCGCTTATATCCATTTTAGAGCTTTTGCGTCTATCACCATCTCATAAAACTATCTTGGATCAAGCACTCCAAGAGGCGTCAGTCCCTGCAAACCTGAATATAGACCAATTTCAAGCAATGGTCGGAAGTCTAAAGTCATCACCTTGTCTCACTTTTTCTGAAAGTGACAACTCTTCCTTTCAACAACCTCATAACGCTTCGCTACACATTGAAGGCTTTATCAACCAACACAGGATCAAGTGAGTCTTGATCGATAATGGAGTAGGCCTAAACATTTGTACACTACAGTTGGTCACAGCATTGGGCTATGCGGTAGAATTAGTGGATCCTCGTAAGAAGATCACAATCAAAGCCTATGACGATGCAAAGCGTTCATCCAAAGGAGTTGTGGTACTACCAATCCACGTGGGCCCTGTGGTAAAGCACATCATCTGTCAGGTTCCCGAACCTTCCTCTGCCATACAATCTATTATTAGGGAGACCTTGGATACATGCCATGCAAGCCGTTCCATCTACCTACCATCAATGTATCAAGTTCCCACATAACTATGTAGAGATCACAATTTTGGGCGATGCAAACCCCTTTGCATTTTGCCATAATATCAGCCATCAACCAGAGATTACTGTTCCTAATAATAGAGAAGCCATTTCCTCCACATCATATATAAGTCTAGCCTCTCTTGCCAGTTCGAACACCACTATACCAAAGCAAGAAAAGCTTAAGATGAAAATAGCAGAGGAAGGTCCTGGGGAATACAACTTGAGTCAACTCTTTTGTGTGGGACAAATGCCCACTTCTCCTCGAACACATGGTAAACCACAACAGTTACTCCAACAACCACTGATCACGCCAGCATGTGCTTTGACACCTTTCATCCCTGGAAAGAGTCAAGAAGAAGAAACCCAAGATGAGGACTTAGCAGAATGGATCTATAAAGATCCCATCACCACTAATATACCGCAAGTTAGAATTCCTATAGATCAGTATGGCAAAGGTCTCCTCATTATGCAAAGAATGGGATATGATGGTCAGAGTGCTTTAGGATATTGCAAACAAGGACGACATGAACCTCTGCTACCACAATTAAAGCCCAAAGGTAATACAGGCCTAGGCTTTGAAAAAGAGATATTTCCTAAACTCGAATTCAAAGGAAAACCCACCAAACCATTATGTCAACCTACTCCAAAAAGGACACCTTTCATTATCAAAGCAGCTTCAAGCACCATCCCGACTGCCCCATCAAGGCTCACAACCCCAACACAACCATCTACAATACCAATCATCCCACCAATCAAACCAGTAATCCCATTCGCAGCAGCCATTACATCCATAGTACCATGAGCAGCAACAACTGTATCAGAACCCACAACAGCATCTATGGTACCAGCAGTTCCCGCAGAAGCCACTGAGTCAACACTGCCGATACTTCCTATGCCAGATTATTTTATCCCCATCAAACTTCTTGTAGCACCGATCACTATAAAGGTACATCAACCAATCACACCTGCAGTGTTTAACTCAAAAGACATCCCGGTATGGTATAGCAATCGGATGCTGGAAAGTGATTCAGAGACCGACTCACATGAATGGGAATTTGATTCGGTACAACTTAATACTTCAGATGAGGAAGATGCATCACTACCTCTGCCATGCAAAGATATCCCTGTTTATGGAGAAGCACAGATAAAGACCACTTGGGTTCCCGAACTGGAAACATCTTCCACAGACCCTATGTCTCATCCTACGCCTGATTCTGACAGGGAGAGTACCATTAACGACCTTCACCATAATGTCTTAACCCTCACTGATACATCTCCCGCACTTAACCTAATCGATGAAGTAATGCCCATTATCCACCCTGAACTCATCGAATGGAACCAACCAAATCCCCCATGTCTTGACCTCTTCCAAAATGATGAGGCCATCATTGACTTTTTGGAATTAAGGGATAACCTACCAAGCGGGGATCACAAAGTTGGATTTTCCATTGAACTTAATAGCGCAACATACTTCGGGGCAGATGCCAAACCTTTCAGCTGCAAAAATATAACATTAAAACATGGATCTTCTAGTGAAAACCACACCGTGGCACTGTTTGATCCAACAAAAATAAAAAGAAAGAGCATATCCAATGGTGAAAACCTCTCTGAGGCGCTTGCGGATGAAGGGTTTGACATTCTCCCTGGTAGTACACAATAGGAATGATCAACGATTCTCATCGAGGAAACCAGAGAATACAATGTGGGGACTCCTGACAATCCTCATATCATACATCTGGCATCTCTTCTCACTCCAGAGGAACAACCTAAATTTATAGAGTTCTTCCAGAAGCGTCAAATCAACTTTGCATGGTCATATGCAGACATGCCTGGGCTTGATCCTGATTTAGTCATGCATCACCTCACCGTCGCAGAAGGAGCCAAACCTGTCAAGCAGAAGCTTCGTAAGATGCATCCTCAAATTGCAATACTAGTCAAAATAGAACTCAAGAAACTCCTAGATGTTGGTTTCATTAGACCAATTGATTATGCAGAATGGATATCCAACATTGTTCCTATCGGCAAACCAAAAGGGGGCATCTGCATTTGTACTGACTTCAGAGATCTGAATAAGGCATGTCCTAAGGATGACTTCCCCCTACCAAATATCGACATCATAGTGGATCTGACAGTGGGACATGCCATGCTTTCACTCATGGATGGCTTTTCAGGATACAATCAAATAAAGATCGCACCAGAGGACCAACATAAGATAGCCTTCACATGTCCATGGGGCACATATTGCTGGAATGCAGGAGCAACCTATCAAAGAGAAATGACCACCATCTTCCATGACATGATGCATACCATGATGGAAGATTATGTGGATGACTTACTAGCAAAATCACTCACCAGAAAAGGACATCTCCACATCTTAGATAAAATCTTTGATAGACTGGAACAATACCATGTTCGACTCAACCCAAAGAAATGTGTCTTTGGAGTGACCTCCGGGAAGCTTCTAGGATACATTGTCTCAAGCAAAGGTATTGAGGTCGACCCAGCAAAGGTAAAAGCAATCATGGACATGCCACCGCCAAAGAATATCAGTCAGCTAAGGACATTACAAGGGCGACTTCAATCCATCTGAAGATTCATTGCACAATTGGCCGATAAGTGTCACCCATTTACACATCTGCTACACAAGAACATCCGCTTTTAGTGGGATGCCTGATGCCATTAAGCATTTCAGACGCTTAAAAACTATCTCATGAATCCACCATTGTTGATGCCACCAGATCCAAGTAGTCCATTGTTACTCTATATCTCGGCAACAAGTACAGCATTAGGTGTATTGCTGGCACAACATAATGCAAAAAGAAAAGAGTGTGCTGTTTACTACATCTCTCGCACACTGGTAGGCTATGAACTCAATTACACCCCTATTGAGCGAGCTTGCCTAGCAGTAATCTTAGCAGCCACAAAATTGAGACACTATCTATTAACACACAAGGTACAACTCATTGCAAAGATTGATCCACTCAAGTATTTACTCAGCAAAGAAGCATTAACAGGCCGCTTGGCCAAATGGGTGATGATTCTAAGTGAATTTGACATTGAGTACTTGGACCGTAAAGCTATCAAAGGTCAAGTTATTGCAGATCAATTGGCCGATGCACCCCTCATAGGCGATCATTCTCTTATTTCCAATTTTCTAGATGAAGAGATATTCATGATCACAACAGCACAACCATGGAAACTATATTTTGATGGGTCATACACTAGGCATGGCTCGGGGGCAGGTATTCTGTTTATCACACCTCAAGGTGATAGCATCCCGAAGTCTTATAGGCTCACATTTCCATGCACAAACAACATAGCAGAGTATGAGGCCTTGATCACAGGACTCAGGTTAGCCGTACAATGGAAATTACAAGAACTACAAGTATATGGCGACTCCCAACTAGTCATTCGACAAGCAACAGATGAATATCAGACCAAGGATGATAAACTCATGCCATATAAGCAAATGGTGGACAATCTAAAGGTATCATTTACTACTATCACTTTTGAGTAGATACCAAGAGATTAGAATCGAGCTGCTGACGCCATGGCTACCATCGCATCTCTACTAGATCTTCCACAGAATTCAACACGCTATGAGTTCTTGGTAGAACAGCTTTGGATCCCCGCTTATGATATCCCCGAATCTGAAATGATATGTCACCTTGTCGGTTCTGAATCCCCATGGTACGGTGAGTTCTACACCTATCTCCGCGATCACACCCTTCCTCCCAACCAATCAAATAACCAACGTAAAACTTTCATTCGCCAAACTACTCGATGTACCATTATTGCTGAAACCCTATACCGACGCGGTCTTGATGGTACTCTCCTTCGATGTCTGGAACAAGGTGAGATAACAAAGGCCTTGGAAGAGGTACATGAAGGAATTTGTGGAACCCATGCAAGTGGTCCATCACTAGCCAAGAAACTCATGCGCAATGGATACTATTGGCCATCTATGGAAAAAGACTCCTACTACTTTGTCAGAAAGTGCAAGAAATGCCAAGTTCATGGCGACCTAATACATGCACTAGCACAGGAATTGCAACCAATCATAACACCATGGCCTTTTTGTCAATGGGGCCTTGACCTTGCGGGTAAGATTCATCCATCTTCATCTAATGGCCATAAATTCATTATTACCGCCACCGAATATTTCACAAAGTGGATCGAAGCTATTCCACTTACCCAAGTCACCGGCAAGCAGATCGCCTCATTCATCCTCAACTACATCATCTGCCGGTATGGTGTGCCCATGTTCATCATCACAGATAACGGTCTTCCTTTCAAAAATCAGGATGTCCGCGAACTTTTTGAGAAATTTCATATCCAACACCGCTTTTCCACTCCCTATTACGCACAAGGCAATGGTCAGGCCGAAGCATCCAATAAAAACATATTGAGGATCCTAAAAAAGACAGTTAATGATGCCGGTCGTGATTGGCATGTTCAACTAAATCTAGTGCTATGGGCATATCGAACTAGCATTCGAACCCCTACAGGTGGAACTCCTTATTCATTGGTCTATGGTGCAGAAGCTATCTTGCCTATTGAGGTCGAGATACCATCACTACGGGTTTCCTTGCACAATCTCATTGATGATGAAGCTTATAGAGTCTCACGTCTTCAGGACTTAGAGTTACTTGATGAGAAGCGACAAGCTGCATACAACCATCTCAAAGCCTATCAGCAGCGCATGAGCAGAAGCTACAATCACCGAGTTAGACCTTGTACATTTGAGGTAGGTGATCTTGTTCTTCGAGAGAATCCTCGCAACCAACCAAACAGAGAACATCAGGGAAAGTTTGAATCAAACTGGCTGGGCCCATATGTTGTCATTGCTGTATTCGGGTCTAGGGCATATCAGTTGGCTACATCAGAAGGAGAACCGCTTGCAGATCTAATCAACAGCATGCACCTCAAATGGTTTTATACCTAAGCTGAATAGAGCATCAGGCTCCCCTGCATACCAGAAAATACCAAAAACATTCAGAAAAATGTCCTGAAGAAAATACAAAAACATTCAAAAAAGTAAAGAAAAATCATGCATCCAAATGGTGAACAACCACTCCAGTGGCACCTTGGGTAAGTACGATGGTGAAAACCTGGAAAACGGGTGCCACTCGTAAAGGCTATGGCTCCATTGTCTTTCAGACTTGTTGCGATCACATCTACTTCATACATACATCCATCCATCCGAAAAACCATGGCTTGTTATTTCTCTGCAATACTTCATGCATCTTGCGTCCCGCTTTTTCATATGTCATGTCTAAAACTGGGGGCAATGCCTTTAACCTATTGATGGAAGTGGATTCTACATTGTCTTATGATTCATTAAGTTCTTCATTCAAACAATCATCAAAAATCCAAAAACATTCAAAAATATCTCGCAAAAATACCAAAAACATTCAAAACAATTCAAAATCCAAAAACATCGACAAAACCATTGAAAAATCACACAAAAACATGGCAACACCTTGTACATACCCATCCATGTAGATACCAAAATAAACATTGACAAACTACTCACACAATGACCATTTACCAATCAACCACACAATCAACATCAACAATCAAACTGTCTTCAACAAGGATGCATCCTTCCTTACCAAAACAAAGACAAAAGTGACATTTTCTTTGACAAGAAAATTATGTTAAGCTATCAAATACTTGGTTGATTTGTGAGTACAATCGTTCGTTTATCTGTATCAGGATCTTGCAGCATTGTTTTGTATCGTTTGCGCATTATTTTCGATGAAGTTCTGGGGCATGTACTAATGGTGTCTACGTGAGAAGTTCACTAAGCTATGTGATCATAGGCAAAAACACAGTCATAGATCACTACGGCTTGTTGACTACAGTGTATACCTCGACCATATGAGCATGAACCATTACCAAGGATCCCTATTCTTTATTCTTTATGTATATATTGTTTGTTTGCAGGTACAATTCTCTTTCTTTGGTTCCTCCTACCTCATCCAAACTGGATAAAGGTTTTATCTCTTATTATGGTATGCACTTGTCTTAGGATATGATCAGCCTAAGATCAAGGAGGACGATCCAAGTCATGCATGAAAGGAGATAATCCTTGTCTATTCTGCAAGCAATACTCAGGTCAACTTGATCCATTATATCAAGTTGCTTGTATTAACTTGCTATATAAAATCCATGTAAGAAATACTCTGGTCATCTTGAATTTTTATGTCAAGTTGCTTGTATTTTCTTACAACATTTTAAAGCTCAATGATGAAAAATAAAGCACCATGGATCATCATTCCATCTCATCTGTATATATTGCATTTCGTTGCATTCCACCCATCCATACATTCATAATAGCTACATATCATGCATACATAGTCATAATAATGCATAATCTATTTTACTCATCTTCTTCCATAGGACTCGATCCTAGTCCTCCATATCTTCTATCTAACATCAAATCCCCCCTCACCTTCCCTATCTTGATCCTCAACATCATCCTAATCCTTGCATCGCTTCCCATCCTCACTCATCCACAAAATTAAGCCAATTACTCTGTCTACACAGATACATCGACTCCCACACACCTAGACTATCAACAAATACTCTGATCAAGTATCTTCGGGTCTCAACAGGTAATCGATCATGGTAATCCTAAACTACATCAGACATTTATCATAATGACCTAGTCTCAACGGGGCTGCTATGATTCACCACAATCATCCATCCCACACACACACTATCAATTGATCAACCAATCAAACACAATCCAATGGACAATTACATCAATCGTCTAAGTCTCAACGAGTATTTTGCTTCATATACCTTGACTTCATCGGGCAATTACATCAATTGTCTAAGTCACATCAGGTCACTTTGATTCACTTACTCAAACTTTATCATGTCCAAGCGACCAACTGAAATCAACTGTCACGCTTTGACTTGACAGGGGCAATTAAACCGATTGCACCAGATTGTCCAACCAATTTTGATCAATTGTATAGCATCAATCCAAACCCCACACTACATCTGCTATGTATCTCTTGCATGACCTCAGGGTACTCGCTGGCTTGTTGTTTCTTCATATTCACTCCATTTTCTCCCATTGTTTCATCATTAGTTCTAATTTCTTCTATTCTACATCCCCTCCACTTTTCATTCTTTTTCGAGAGACCGCCCGATTTTTCAAAAAAAAAAAAAAAATCAATTTGGCCCATCTCTCGAGGGGGCATACCACCCATTAAATTTAAATTTTATGGGGCATTTCTTCACACCTATTTTTCTTTCTTTGAAACGACGCGATAAACTGCACCGTCTCAAAGAGGGGCAAATGTAGTCACATAAATCTGTCCATTTAATTAAATAAATACTTAGTATTTATTTGATTATTTAACCATCAATCAATAATTAATTAAATTAATATATTTAATTAATTCATCTTAACCCTCTTCTCCTATTAATTAAATAAATTATTCAATTTATTTGATTTAATTCACTTAACCAAATTCAGACCATTAATTAAATAAATAAATCATATTTATTTAATTAAATATTCTCACATTTAAATAAATTAATATTTATTTAAATCCCCCAAAATCCCACCTCTCACATTTAAATAAATTAACATTTATTTAAATCACCTTTATCTTCTACCCACTTGCATTTTCCTACAAATGCAAGTTGCACAATTATTTTAAATAAATAATTTATTTAAATCACCTTTATCCTCCACCCACTTGCATTTTCCTACAAATGCAAGTTGCACAATTATTTTAAATAAATAATTTATTTAAATCACCTTTATCCTCCACCCACTTGCATTTTCCTACAAATGCAAGTTGCACAACTATTTTAAATAAATTATTTACTTAAAATCCTATTTATCCTCACCCACTTGAAACCTTTAATGGTTTCCCTTAAAGTCTTCAAAACTTGATGGCTTTAAAGTTTTCAAACTTGATGGCTTCAAACTTGATGGCTTCCTTCTATAGTCTTCTTAAGCCTTTAATGGTTTCCTTTAAAGTCTTCAAACTTGATGGCTTTAAAGTCTTCTTAAGACTTTAATGGTTTTCCTTAAAGTCTTCAAGCCTTTAATGGTTTCCCTCAAAGTCTTCAAGCATTTTAATGCTTTATCTTCCTTTTTCTCATTTAAATAAATTAATATTTATTTGAATATTTATCCAAATGCAAATTACACCATTTAATTGAAATAAATGATTTTATTTTAATTGAAAATACCAAAATTTCTCCCACTTGCATTTTCCTACAAAATCCACTTGCATGCCTAAACCCCTTCTAGATTCTTCTAAACCTTTCCTAATTAACCTAATCCATCCCCTAAATATTGTCACATTCCTAAGCAAATTGGAGTCACTTCTCAAAGACTCCAAAGTCTTTGAAAATCAATTAATGCTTTGTGTGTTCAACAAATTAACCTCTAAAGTCTTCCAAACCACTTATGGCTCTTACATGACCATTAATGGTTAATTCCACTTGCACCCATGGTTAAGGACTTTGACCCCTAACTTAACCCTCATGTAACCCATGTGTCTCTTCAAAGCATTTATTTCTTTGACTAGGGTAACCATCATGTCCCCTCAAGCATCCTCATGGTGACACTTGTCAACATGGGATTGGGTTGAAAGTCTCACATGGATTGAATATCTTTCAATCCTAACCCTTGTTAAAATTACTCAATCTTAACCCTTCATTTCCCCATTTCTTCTATAAATAGAACCCTTCTCCTCAAGCAAAAAAGAGAAGCGTTAGAGTATTGTTGTTATACTGGCATTAGCATAGAGCTTTCTCATAGCATCACTATCTACACTTGCATAGCATTTGCTTATCATATTCAACTATCTTGAATCTCCATATGGCATCCATGGCTAGTGCTAAAAGCTGAGAGCTACACTCATTTGGGACTTGGAGAGGAGAGGAACAAGGGAGGAGCAACTATGAGCATCTTGATTAGCTATTTTATTCTATGTTTATATGCTTTCTATTTCATGCTTAATATCTCTCTTGATATGCCTGTTTAGGATAATCTTTTGTTGCTAACACTAACGTTTGTTTCTTGTGCTCTTGTGTGTGTTGCCATCAAACAGATTTTCTAATCCTTTTTGCAGAGCATCACTATCTATCAAATTTATTGTGATTATAATGTGTACTATTTTAGTTCCATTTATGGTTTAAATTTGATAGTCAACCTTACATGTCAAGTATTTTTTTGTGCCCTATGATTTTGATTATATTAAGGTAGAGGACCTAGTAATTGAGCACCCTAACTTCATGCATCTCAATATCATGTGGCAAATTGGCTTTCTCTCAATTTTTTGGAGAAACTTATTTGACAAGGTCACTTCTGTTGAAAACAAGATGCCACTGAGAGGGGGGGTGAATCAGTGATTTGTAATTTTTTAACCCTTTTAACTCTAAGAGAGATTACCAGTTTCCAACCTAAGGACCAAACAAACCTACCGGTAAGATGAAGATAGACAACACAAATCAACCACCCAAAGGGCACATCACATAACACTGGTATATACGAGGAAAACCCAAGATGGGAAAAACCTCAGTGAGAACTACTGTTGGAGTTTGCTGCTCCAATCCAGCCTCACAGTGAAAACCTTCGGTTACAACATTTAGGGAACCAACCCAAGGAGTACCACTCCTTCTTTAGGGCACCAACCCCTGATTTTAGGGAACCAACCCCTACACCGAGCTCCAACTCAGTGATTACAACGTCATATTTCAAATATAAAAAATTAATACCCAGTTACAAATATGTTATCTAACCTCTGCAATCTTTCTTTCGGTTCTGCTCTTCTCAACTAGTCTTCCTCTTCTCTGCTCTCTACCAGTTCTCTTCTCACACAGATCCTCCTCTCCTTCACTCTTTGCTACAACCTTACTGGTTCAGCCTCAACCTCTTCTCTACCGGTACTATGTTCGGTCAGATGCACTGCTACCTGCTACCACCAGTACTCTTCACTCTAATCTCTTTTGATCTTCTCCTTACCAGTCAATCTCTACTCAAATATTTCCTTGTTGGATCTTCACCGACACTCTCACTGCATTGCAACACCTTCTCTTCTATTTTGTAGGCTCTAGCACCACTGATTTACACCACTGCAACTCTCTTTGCAGTTTACCGATCACTCTGATATTTTCGGTTAAGCATCTGCTAAACCCTCTCACCGGTTACACCTCCAACACTCATTCTCTATGATCTTATATGAAGTCTCTGACTAGTTGGCTTTCTGCTGCTTTTTCCCACTACACTCTTCAACATCCAACCCATAATCTTCTGGCAGTATCATCACTTAACTTAATCATGATTCGACATACTTATACTTGAGTTTTACCACAATGAATGACATTCAAACTTCTGGCTTGATAGGGTTTCTTCATCGGCCTCAAGGCAGGCCAAATCCAATCAAATTTCTATCTAGAGATTGACCACCTGCAACAAATCAATCAAACTCCACCAATCCATCTGCGTTCAGAACATGTTTGCCCTATTTGATAAAGATGGCACCTTATCAGTCTTGAGCTCCAACATGGCACCTTATCAGTGAAACACACTATTGACATTAATGTCGATCAGTCACCACCTACTCCACTGACAACTCTTCACCAACCATTGTATGTATGACACCTGTCTCCTACATGTTATATTTGTCGACATCCTCCTCTACTTGGTTTTCCATGTCGGTTTGACTTTCTTTGTTGACCAAGATTGACTGCTGGTTCAACTCACCTTACTGATATAGCCTAATTCCATCAATGGGCCTTCATACCTGCAAACCTCTTCTCTGTTAGTGGATCAACTTGGCCTTCCACCAAACATGTTGGTCCTACTACTCATTCCATTTATTGACATCATTAATCTTCTTTGAGTATACCAGTTTACATCCTTCAGTTCTTCTTTTGCTTGCTTGCTTGCCTTACTGGTGAGCCTGGTTTACCAGAAGATGATACAATTCATGTGTACCGGTAACCTTCCTTCTGTCTTCTTGCTCACATATGGATTGACATCATCATGTCTTACTTCTCCTATACCAGTCACCACTTCTTACTCACCGGTGACCATGCCAAACTAGTTGACATCAATGACAACTTAATGCCAATAATGCCAACAATCTCCCCCTTTGACATTGATGTCAACTTACTGCAAGACTTCATACCGGTAGATTTCTCCCCCTTTGACACAATGGCAAAGGATCAGGGTACTTTATACTCCCCCTTAGTCAAATCTTCTCTTAGGGATTATAGCCGGTATTGAGACATACAACCTTGAACTTCCCCTATGATCAACACGTGGTTCAAGAGATATAGATACTATTATGAACTCCCCCTGAAACATATAACTCCTTACTAACTTAAGTGCATAAGGCAGGTGACACAACTCCCAACTGGTGTCTTAAGTACTCAAAAGTGCTTACCAGAAATGGTTTGGTGAATATGTCTACCACTTGTTCTCCTATAGGGACATAGTCCATCTTTACTTCCTATCCTTCAACCTCCTCTTTGAGAAAATGATACTTGATGGCTATATTATTTGTCCTAGAATGCATTACCAGATTCTTTGATATGTGGATGGCACTTGAATTATCACACCAGATGAGAATATGATTAGTGATGTCCACTTGTATGTCCTTGAGGGATTGCTTCATCAAAAGCACACTAGAGTAGCATCTAGCAACAACAATGTATTCCACTTCAACACTTGATAGGGAGACTGAATCCTACTTCTTGCTATGCCATGAGACCAACTGACCACCTATGAAGAATTCACCACCACTTGTGCTCTTCCAATCATCAATGCAACCTACCCAATCAACATCAGTATATGATTCTAAGAGGAATTCCCCTTGTTTAGGGTACCACAATCCATAACTAAGTGTTCCTTGCAAGTACCTAAAAAATCTGCTTATGACAGTCATATGTGACTGCTTAGGTGCAGCTTGAAATCCAGCCACCATGCACACTTCCTTCATTATATCCAGTCTAGAAGAAGTAAGATACAATAGACTGCCTATCGTGGATCTATACAATGTTTGATCCACCACTGGTGATTCATCATTCTTTCTTAATTTTCTTCTAGTCACCATGGGAGTACTTAGTGGTTTGCAATCCTCCATTTGAAATTTCTTCAACATATCCTTTGCATACTTGGTTTGTGAGATGAATATTCCCTTATCTTGTTGTGATATCTACAAACCAAGGAAGTATGTCAGCTCTCCAAGCATTGACATCTCAAATTTTGACTGCACCTGATCAACAAATTCTTTGCAAAGGGTGTCCTTGTTGCCTCAAAAAATAATGTCATCTACATACACAACCACAATGATCATGTGGTTTCCATCTTTCTTGATGTATAAATTTCTGTCAGCACTCCCCTTTTTGAATCCTTTCTCCTTCAGGTACTGATCTAGCCTTGAATACCATTCTCTAGGAGCTTTCTTTAAACCATACAGAGCTTTCTTCAACCAGCACATAAAGGTTTCATCATCATGTAGCAGAAAACCTTCTGGTTGCTCCATGTACACTTCTTCTTCCAAATTTCCATTGAGGAAGGCATATTTTACATCCATTTGATATACTTTATAACCCTTGTAGGAAGAAAAGGCTAGAAACATTCTAATTTCTTCTAATCTAGGTATCAGTGCAAATGTTTCTTCAAAATCAATTCCCTCTGCTTGAGAGTAACCCTTGCACACAAGTCTATCTTTTTTCCTAAAAAATTTACCTCTATTCTTTGCAACCTCTCAACTAGAAGCACTTGAACTAGAGAACAAAAACCAATCAGTTAGACATATTCTCCCCCTATGCAGGTAACTCACACCTTTGTTCACATCTCCCTGTATACCGGTCCATGGTGCATCAGTAATGACACTTGATTTCCTCCCATGTCAAGTGTATCAGGTACCAATCATAAGATATGACTGTGGACTCCCCCTGAATCACAACCCTCCGGTCTTCATTTTTTGTCAAGTCCTAAAGCGATACCCAAAACTACATTTCGCACCAATGTAAGTGAGCATCTATACATGTTGATGGTCTTTCACTTCCATGACATCCATTCCATCTTTGTGACATAAACATACCTAGCCACAATGTCAAGTCATATTGACTCCATGTCATCACTCATGCCGGTTGACATCATGATGTCTCATACACATGGGATCGGCTACTGGTCTAGCACTTTGTCATTTAGGTCAACTTTTGATATCCTCAGAGACATCAAATCATCTGTCCAGGCTATCGGAGCCACTGCAACATAAGAAAAATATATTGACTCTCATATTCTTCAATACCAGTAACTGTCCATAATGGCAACATATTGCACCTGCTGGTTTACTGTACCAATTCAATATCTCTTCCAGTATACTTTGTCCACTGGCTCTCCTTCTGATGTCACATTCCAGTTTGACACTTGCAGCAATGATCCATCTCGCTTGTGTAAATGTGTAGCCAAGATATCAATTGCACACATTCATTCATCTCAACTTCTTCATCATGTCGGTGACTGCTCGTCCTTTCCCTTGTCCTTCTCAAAATTTGGGGGTGAATTATTTGATCAACATATAGCTCCCCCTAAAGATCTGCATCTCCTTTAAACTTTAAGAGATATCACCTATGTATTGAGTGCACAGTATCGGTGCTTGGTCATGTTTTCTTCCTTGTTCCTCCATACCTGCTTGGACTCCCTCTTCTCATTTGTATCCTTTGGATCATGTCTCATCTTCTTTTGCTAATAGGTCTTTTCTTTACTAGGCTATATAGTATGACTGGGTATATTGCAATAAAAGCATACTACATTCATCCTAACTGGATGAATGGAAGATCTTCTATCAGACCAGTTAACAACCTTCTCTTCTTCACTAGTTCTCGCATTGCTAGTTATCATATTACTTTCTCTGATCACTCACCGGTTACTCCTAGTCTTTCTTCTATCTCCCTCGGTATCACACCACACTATGCCACACACCACCTTGATCAATCATACCTCATCGGTTAGCTTAACTGTTAGACCTGCAATAATTTACCGGTTACTCTGTCTCTACTAGTTAGACCCTCTCACCAGTTCACCTGCTAACTCACTCTGCAACTTTATTAGAATAAAATATAAGGAAGATGATCTTTCTCCTTGCTCAATCTCTCTTCTCTCTCACTCTTCACATCAAGCATCAACTGATTTCAGTCTTGAGCTCACATATTTATCTTCTGGGGTTCCCACCAAAATAACATTCAAACAGTGTCGTGTTAGGTTTTTTATTCACCAACTCGATCTATATAGGATTTTATCTGATCTTCTTTTCCAGAGAGATGATCTGCATGTCATCTATCATCACCCCAACACCTCGCATTCCAATGTGTGTTTTCTATATCTGGAGGTCTGCACCATGCTTTTCTACATTTCTCTATCACATGCCATCAATGGCTCGGTTGTTTCCTTCAATGAATGGGTACGAAGAATAGATCTCCTTGCAGGATAAGTTCAATCACTTGCTAGCTTTTCTTCCTCATGTTGCAATCTTTTGCCATCATCCCATGTCTTGTGGGTTCTTCATAAAAGATAACCTGCTTGTTGACTGTTACGTCGATGCACACTTCACCAACATGTGCATGATCACCCCTTGGCTTCCAACTGTCATCTTTGTCGGCATCCTCATCAGCTTGGTTTTCCATGTTGGTTTGACATTCTTTGTTGACCAAGATTGACTACTGGTTCAACTCACCTTACTGGTATAACCTAACTCCACTGGTGGGCCTTTATACCTGCAAACCTCTTCTTTGTCGATGGATCAACTTGGCCTTCCATCAAACATGTTGGTCCTACTACTCAGTCCATTTACTGACAATATTAATCTTCTCTGAGTATACTAGTTTGCATCCTTCAGTTCTTCTTTTTCTTGCTTGCCTCACCGGTGAGCATTCTTTACTAGAAGATGACACAATTCATGTGTACCGGTAACCTTCCTTCTATCTGCTTACTCACATATGGATTGACATCATCATGTCTTACTTCTCCTATACTGGTCACCACTTCTTACTCACCAGTGACCATGCCAAACCAGTTGACATAAATGACAACTTAATGCCAATTATGCCAACAACTTCTTGTAACTTAACATTTTAGGTCTCAATCATCATATATGATGGCACATCGTGTCTAAAAAAGCCCTCCATAAAATTTAAGCATAGTTGAGAATTAGGTCATTTTTTGTTGATGCGTCAATGCAACATAATCTGATTTGTTGTTTTCTAGATCTAATGAATACATTTCATTCAGTTATAATTACTCACAGTTAACACTAACAAATTTAAAGTCACAACTACTTATACTATACTATTAAAATTAACGGGCATTAAATCCACAAGTGCATTACAACTATTTTAACTTGCTCAATTACTTGAATCTCTCTCTTGTACGACAAAATGATTGAACATAATCATACATAATTAAATTTTTCTATTACAATTGATATAAATTCTATAAAATATCTCACTAGTAGATAGTGTAGTGTCCCTCCTTGACATGCTTTTATTTTGATACATTGATAGAATTCTATGGACTTGTTTAGATACATTGTGATACTCTTGGTAGATGCTTGTGGTTTTGTTTATGTTTTAATGATACTAGTGGATGACAGTTATTCTATGTTGATAGATGGTACATTATGTTATATGTGGATGATGATATACTTTGGATTATGTTGTTATTTAGACATTTATGCATATTCAATGGTTTATGTTACTTATGATCTTATCATGTTATGAGCTAACTTTACTTCATGTTATATTGGATATGGTGTGAGTATTGATGTTGTATCTTTATGATGTATTATATGTGTGTACGTGGAATGGACAATGTCATACCACTCATTGTGAGCAGGGTGTGATGTTTTGATTCTCTTTCCACCTATGCTTCTCTTCTGTGACTGTATTATATATATGTGTTGTGCATATACGTTAGGTGTTATGCAGGATTGCAGGTACTAGACATCGACTCTACCTGGCTTCATAGGTCCGAGCGTGTCTCTAACCCCAATGGTAAGTTGAAATGGACAATGATATAATGTACTATCACATTCTAGGCCTAGTCGATACCTTGTCAATTCTAGTATTTTGGTTATGTGGTATTTTATTTGATTATTATCTTGGGTTGATTTTATTGTGATAATTAATTAGTTAATAATGTTATAAGTTCTAATGTGCGATTAATAAATAATGGTTATTGTGAGTTTAATGCTATTAATTAAATTATTTTATTAAAATTATTTAATTGAAATTTTTATATTTAATTAAAATTTTAATTGATTATTTTTTTGGAGCTTTTATATTTAATTGCCAATTAATTATTTATTCCTTTATTTTATTTGATTTGTCTTTATTGGCTAATTGGGAGTTTTATTTAGTAATTATTTTCAATTATTTTTTCTTGTGTTTTCGAAGGTAGAAGTGGAGTGAGCTTTATGCTTTGCATTGAATTTCTAATTAGGTTTTGTGCATGCAAGATTACTATTATTATTATTAGTATTTTTTCTTTATGTTTTATTTAGGGTTTTTAAAATTGTTTTTAGAGGAGCTTTGCATTATTGTTGCATTGGCTGAATTTTGGAGAAGAAGTGATATTTTTTCTAGAGAAATATTTTTGGAGATTTTTTGGTATTTTCAGAGAAGAATTCCTTTTGGATTTTGAAGAGGTTTTCTATGGAATTGTTTGTTATGAATTGCATATTTGGGAGTTTTCTTTGTGGTTATGGATTGCACTGGCATTTTATGGCTTTTGGTTGTGCTTCAACTTTTCTTTAGATTTAGACCTTTTGTCTAATTTATAGGTTGGAGCTTTTCTTGCCCTTGTATTTAATTTTATATTTTGATTTTTTTTTTAGAAAGTAAAATATTGTTTACTTCCTAATTGTGAGGTGTGTTTGTGCTTTCTTTTGATTTCTATGTTTACGCAAAAACATTCTGCATTTGAAAACATTTCGTGTATGTGTTAGGGTTTTGTGTAATTGCACTAGAGTTTTCTGTATAGGCATTGTTCTTCTGTTTGTTTTTTTACCAATCAATTTTTCTATGTCTATGACGAAGCAAATGCTTGATTTTGGGATTTTTATGATTCCCTGTGATGTTTCTCCAGATTTTGACTTGATACTTTTTGAGCATTTTGGTATTATGATGTACTAGAGATAGGTTGATATGCCTTTCTATCCAATTGATGGACTCATATTTGGATATATGTTGATATTGAGAATATTAATTTTATAATTGGCTTATGTGTGAGGCTGTTGGATATTGACATTATGGTTTCGGTTGTATTATGATTTAGTTTGGATATGGAACCTTTGAATAGATGCATTATGAGATTTTTGAGATTCTTTATATTTGTGCTATGTTTTATCCCTAGACTTTAGGAACGTGTTAGGGGGAGTGGCTTCCAAGTGAGTGTCTTGGTCTAGAGAGAGGATTGCCAGGAGATCTCATTGGAAGTTATATGTAAACAAGTGATAATTTAAATAATTAATCTAAATGGGTTGGGTAGAAGGTTTTCACATTACTAAGATAATGAAATGTTTTGGTGCCCCACTCATGGCCTATAGTACTAGTACAGGCTTGGGATGAGATTGGGAAGGCCTTGGAGAGGTAAATTGGACTCCCTTGAATCTCTCAAAGGTTGAGATGATTTTGTATGGGTATCATGGGTGTTAGGGGGGGTCCCTAGGATTTCCCTTTTTCTGTTGTGATAGCATGTGATGACACTTTCCCCTACTTCTGTCCTTGGTATTAGCCCTTTAATTATGGAAGTCTCTAGCATTTTTCTTTATTTTATATTTGTGTCTATGTCTGGTGTTGATAGTCTTGTTTATGTCATTTGTTGTGATTCTTGGGAGGTAGGTATTAGTCTAAGCTCAGTGTGTGTGCGGCCTTATATCATTCTTCAGAGCACGAGAGTGGTTCCTTTTGGTTCCACATGGTCGAGTGGTTGATACATTCTTCCATTGGGATATTTTCTCTGCGCTGGATGTTTGTGAGCATGTTGGATATTTCTACTTTTTAGTAGTTTCTTGTACTATTGAGTAGATGTATACCATGATTACCTATTTTATACCAGATGATGTATATATGTAACAAGATACTTGTATATGATGTAATTTGTAACTTAATGTTGATTTATGTAATGATGATTAGACAGATGTGGATATTAGTATTGTTAGATTGAGATCATTTGATGAATTGGTATTAAAAGGATATAATGAAGAATAATCATTGGTCTTTAATGGTTGTTGTATATTATCTTATTGATGTAATAGTTTAGTACTGACATTATGATACCCTAGGGACAAGATGCAAAGATTGTAATGAAGTTAAGAATGTAAAGGATGTATATATACTTATCTATTTATACGATCTTTCCACATGTTTGTGTTTAAATTGTATGTGAAATTCATAATGAGGTTTATGTATTAATGTAGTTTGATGTGTAGTTGTTACTTTAAAAAAAATATATCTCCTCTTTTCTAGATTATGTGTTAGCTTTTATAGGGTTTTCATGACAGGAATTACAAATAGTCTACTTGTAATACATTGTATTAGTTGTGATAGATAAAGAATATTTATAATTAAGAACAAAAAAAGGTGTATTGTTATCTTTATTGATACCATTGCTTCACATTTTAATTCATTAATTATCTTAACACGCTAAACTACTTGACTCCTATCCAACAAAAATTAAATATAATGATTCACCTATATGATTTAATTTTTAATCCTCATTTACACTAAAGTTTTTTTTTGGTTAGAAAGTAAATTGTTTAATTATATATCTCACTAGTAGATAGTCTATTGTACTACATTGTATCTGTTGTTATAGGTAAATATAAAGTTATAGTTATGAAAAATGTGCATTGGTTATCTCCATATTTTAATGGCCTAAATTGTTGGCAAATGCACACTCCAATGAGAAATTGTAGGTGATTGAAGGTATTGTCATTGATAGCAACCTTACAATCCTATGGTACCGGGACTAACAGATAGTTTACCAGCATCGACAAAGATGATTACCAACACCCCAGCCAATAGGATTTTGTTTATTACATTTTGTTTTTAATTGTAATATCTTTTTGTAAGCCGACAAGGCGAATTGTAATAGGACTCATATATAAGTATGAGATCTTGTAGATCATTTAATATGCGGACGTGATTAGATTATTGCAGAAGTAATGTGTGAATATTAAAGAAAATTTTGGATTAAGGTTTATGGTTATTTTGTGAGCTTAAACTGGTACTGAACCTGGCATAGCAGATATTGAATCGAAGCAGTACATTATATTGGATTTGCATAATCCATTTTGTAAGTCAGTGAGACTTCTCTTTTGTAATTAAGTAGTGAGCTTTAGGTAGTTGGCCTTCCTACATGTGCAAGCCCCTATTGTAAGTAATGTTCATTTATTGGCGAGTGAGTGAATATTGTGGGTCACAAATCCCACTGAGGTTTTTCCCACATCGGGTTTCCCCATTAAAAACATTGTGTTATGGTGTGCTTTCTATGTTGTGCTTATTATTCTTATTTACTGCATTAATTTTGGTTTACCAATACACTGTTTTGGAATGCAATTTACTTAATAAGTTCAGAAAATCCATTAACCGGTTAGATACTGATTCACCCCCTCTCTCAGTATATTTGGGAATCCTAACATAAATGTTTTTGTTCATGGAATAGAACACGTAGAGAAACTCTTTGCCTTTCAATTAGCAACATGGAGGCCCCAACCATGGCCTTTGAATTACCCTAAAGTTACTAACTTGTTGGCCCACACTTACCCTTTTAAGGAATGTCAATTTGAAGGTAGGTTTTGATTTTAATTGCTTAAATAAATTCCACTGCCTTAAGTATTTTGTTGTTGCAGCAGATCTGCAAGAATGAAGATGAACGATAATGGGTAGAGCCTTGAGAAAAGGTTCTTGTTGACTATCTTCAACAAAATGGTCATGGTAGCTGGATTTCTCTTTTGAAACAGGTTAGTATGTATATAATATCATATGTAATATTGTGTTTATTGTAAATATCCACATTAATCATTTGCATGTTGTTATTATGGACCTTCTATAGTTGTTATTTGCATGCTACATATAACATCATTTCAAGACATAGAGTATATACATAGATCTTGATCTCAATTATATAAGAAACTCAAAAGGGACATCTGAGTTCTGTATTTAGATACTCAACTTGTTTGTAACAAGTACATGCAAACCTGCATATATAATCATTTGAATTGGAAGAATAGTGACATATATTTATGAACTTGTTGTATGTAGGAAATCATGAATAAGATTCATAACACATAAAAGCCAACCAAAAAGCTAAAATGTTATGAAGTATAATCCTAATACATTCAATAGAAGCATGAAAATGAAATGTTTTAATAGAAATGCAAACCAAAAGAAAACATCTCTTTCATTGTTGTTCCATTGATCTTCTTTCTCCTTCAAATTTGGTGTAGATGTCACATAAAAATGCAAGTGCAAAATGAAAGCAAGTTTTGACAAAATGATAGCAAAGTGATTTTGATAGCATAAGGATACTCAAAATGCCATTTTAAAATTGAATGAGAAAAGAGCCAATTTATAGGGAAATTGAGGGTTGATTGGATGGATAAGATTGATAAAGATTTTGATAATTAATGACCGATTAATTATCCACAAAGGGGGAATTAAGAATTAAGTCTAATTGTCAATATGAGACCAATTCAAATGATTTGAAAATGATAAAATGCCAATTATAATGATTTAGGACCAAATCTGAATGAAGAAGACTGATTAGGGTTGGATTTGAAATGAACTGAAACCAGAGGAATGATGCAATCTCAACATAAGATAAAGATCAAATGCGACATACAAGACATGTTAAAAGTTAGGTTAGTGATGACCAATTTTGAGTGTCTACATTGTCTATAGGGACTTGTTAATTCTCATGTTAGCATATTGAAATAGGATCTAGGTGCTTGATTAATAAAATCGTTGTTTGAATGTAAACACTATTTCTATATTTGATTCTCAATTGGGTAGACTGAGTTAGTATCATAAAGGTCAAAAGAAAATTGTAATTAGTTTATTTTATCTTGTTTAATTGATTCTGTTTGGGATTTTATGTAGCTAGCAAATTAGCATCTCCCTTGAGAGTATATGTTGCATTTGAGTTTATATCACAGCAATATCTTGAGAGACTCTACATGTGTCATAAATTTATGTTTCCTTAATAAGTCTTCATACACACACATTTCTATATTTAAAGAATAACTTTCAATAATTAAAGAAAGAATAGCTGTCAAATTTAGCTCTTATAATTTTTCTTTTATCATTAAATTTTTACAATTGTTCAAATTTAAGATTTATGTATCTTTTGAATACCGTATATATATAACATGTTCCAACATTTAAAGAATTGAAAAAATGATTAGTCTTGTTCTAATTTTTTTTGTCTTTAAATTTTTGTAATTGTCTAAACTCACGTATCTTTTGAATATAAGAGGATGGAGAAGCTAGGAAAATTTATGTATCTTTTGAATATATAAAATGTGTATCTGTATAAAAATTTTTGGGAAGAATTTGTCGCTTGTGTAGGATGTTGGCTTTGTATTGTCATTGATGTCAACTGGTATAGGACGTTATCAGTATCACTGAGATTGATGTCAACTGAGTGAACAAGAGGCTATTGGCATTAGAGTGTGATATCATCCGGAATAGAAGACGGACCAGAATGGGAGAAGAAATGATGTGTTGTAATTGGTGACAACCAAGTGACCATCTTCATGCAGAAGAAAGAACCGGTATGTACCAATATGCTAGAGGTGTAGTAAAGTGACCACTCAGTAAAAGGGTTGTTGATATGGTGTTGCATACAACCAAAATGAAGAGACTACATGATGGGCTATTGATTGTGATGAAGAGGTGGAATGCTATTTGAATCACATCAACACTAAAGGTCAAGTATGGGAAGGCCACTGGACTGCTAGTATGATGCTAACTAATAAAACTCCCACCAGATGAAGAAGCTATCATAGGTTATGTGATAGGTTGACAGAGTAAGACACTTCTGTTAGCAAGATGACACATGGAAAGATACTGAGACATATGTCAAGTTGAAGATGTATCCTCCCCTCAGTAAAGTCACACTTATACTAGCAGAATGAATCCTTGAGATAGGCAGGTGAGTGAATGAATAGACCAGATGACCAAGAGGAACATGAGAATGCTTCCAGAGTCCGAGATCAGTTAAGCCTCTAGAAAGTGTGATCAGAGATACACACTGGATAAGCATGTGAAGACAATATGTGTTACCTAGATGGTGAAGGAAGATTTGAAGTGAAGGGTTTTGCTACTATAGAAAACCGGCTGTGAGATGAAATAGATAAATGATGCTATGACCGCAGATGCACACAAAATAGAGTTACCGAAATGAAGAAGGTGTGTTGTGTTGCCACCAGTACAGATCTAATGAAGGATGATGAAATTGAGTCATCTAGGTAGTCATCGATAAACAAGGATATTGGTATGCAGCCGAGTGAGTTGAATGTAAAGAAGTGAAAGACCTTCATTAGATGAAGTTACACATGTGGAGTTACTCTTGATGGCTACTAAGGATTGGTATGGTTGATGCTCGGTTGATGTGTTACACCAACAAGATTAAGCTGATGTTGGCATGAAGGTTTACTGGCATGATTTGTGCCGGTATAAGAAAATCGGTAAGGACTGAGGGTTTGTCGAATGTGCAAGGATGAACCGACTCTATGTCAGTGAGATTGGATGCATGAGAATGTGATGACATGCGGAGCTAAGGTGGTCAACATGAAGAGGTTAGTGATGTCTAGTGTCAGAGAGGTACTTGTGATTGGTTGACATTAAATGCTGATTGCAACAATCATGGGGGAGTTGCAGAGTTTGTGGTTCGATGAAAGATGAATGAAAGAGGAAGATCTAAGATTTGTTGGTGCCATGATCGATGAATGATATCCGACTGTAGATTGACCTTGAGAAGGAAATGACTAGATCATAAATGTGTCAACTGACTTCAAGGCTGAAGAATAGGGTTAGATTTGCTATTTTTAGCAAATATGTATTGGATGATGGAAAACGCATATACATGCATTCCTCCAATGCAGGTGATTGATCCAAGGTAGATTGGATCGGATCTGATGAAGATTTGATCAGTGGAAGAAACCCTAACCAACTGAAGTTTGAATTGGTTTTTGGGAAAACTTGTTTATATATACGCAAGCCAAAATCAATGAGAAGTGATGGTTGAATGATGTTGCATGAGAATATGCTAGACAGAGTATTGGTATACCTTTGTGAGGAATGAAATCAATCTAAGTCAGTTTGGAAAAGATATTAAGTGTCTGAGTATTAGAAGGAGAACCGGTAAAAGGGTTTAACCGGTAAGGTCAAGGCTACCGGTGAGAAGGTGGTAGAAAGTGAATGCAAGTTGAATGAAGAACAAGAGGAACCTAGTCAAGTAAGAAGGAATGGTAGAGTACTAACAATGAGAGATAGTTATGGACAAGATAGAGGTAAACTAGAAGAGAAGAGGCAGTGTGCTGAGTGAAGAAGGAACTAGTAAGCAGCACTAGTGAGAGGAAGAGAGCAGAGAGTGATAGAGGAGATCCAACAAGATAGTGGTTGAGTTGCTGAAGATTCGGTCAGAGTGAGTAGAGAACTAGTAAGGAAGAGGAGGTACCTTACCGGCACGGAGGATTTTATTGAGAGGTTACAAGATTCACTTGTAACTAAATTACTACCTTTGTATTTGAATATAATGTATTGTGATCATTGAGTTGTAACTCCTTTGGGTTGGTGCCCATAAACTAGCAAGGGTTATAGCTAATAAATCAGTTAGGGGTTGGTGCTCCTTGGGTTGGTGCCCTAAACATTGTAATTAGAAGATTTCATTATGAGGCTAGATTGGAGTAGTAGACTCTAGTAGCATTGCTCACGAGGTTTTTCCTATCCTTGGTTTTCCTCATACATGCTAGTGTTATGTGATGTCCCTTTGTGTGTGATTGCATTTGTGATTAGTCTACCTAGTAACTAGTAATTCTTCATTGTGTTAGATCCCATAACCGATATACACACATAAGTTAGTTAGAGGGAAAAATTTGAAAACCATTGATTCACCCCCCCTCTCAGTGGTGTATTGTTTCTAACAATTGGTATTAGAGCCTAGGTACCCTATTTATCAGTCTTTCACTCACTTGGGTAGATCTTGTCTAGGACACAATGGTTTGTTTAGTATCAATCCCCACTCTAGTTTTTGATGATTCAAACCATTCCATCTAGATTTTTAGAATGGATGTCTACTTGTCATCTCTAGGGTTTGATGTATGGATGTTAGTAGTTAATGGACTTCCTAGGAATGTCTGTCCTCCCACTGGCTTTGAAGAAGAAAGAAGATGCATGTGCAATGAAGAAGCCATGAAGGCTATATTCGGTGGGATCACCGATGATGTTTCTTCACAAGTGGACAAATGTAGATCGACAAAGAGTCTATGGGATAGACTAAAGAAGCTCTATGGAAATGAACCCTGCACCACTGGATCAGTTTGTGAGAGTGAGAAGAGTAATGCATCAGACACATGTACAAATGACAAAGGAAGATCAGATTGTTGTAGTAGCAATGGTGATGAAGAGACTCATCTCTTTATGGCTCATGAGACAAATATTGAATATCACATGTCAAAAAGGGATAATGAAGATAGATCCCACCGATATGATGTGTTTGGCAACAATAATGAAGAATATGAAGAAGAAGGTGACAAGGTAGATAGATCTAGCCGTCAAGATCTATTTAGAAGTGATAATGAAGAAGAAGATAATGTAGAAGTTGATCTTGAAGCAGAACTTGTTGGTGCACTTGAGGAGCTTAGGAGAGTTAGAAATGAATATAAGTTATTCAAGAATGATGCGGTTGTTGAGAAAAACCGGTTGATCAAATGTCCTGAAGATTCTAAGAAATGTATCTTAGAGTTGAATATTCAACAAGAAGACACCATGAAGTGCAGGTGCAAAGATATAGAGGATGAACTAGAAGAAAATGATAAAGAGCATCAATAGATAGTAGGTGAAATGGAGTCTCTCAAAAAAGACCTTGAGAAATGTCAAGAAGAGCTCAAGGTGAGGATCCAGTATGATAGTGGCACATATGCCTTGGATAAGATGCTAAGTCAAAAGAAACACTACAAGGATGCTGGAGGATTGGGATGTGGTACCGGTGAATATTCAGCAAGAAAGGATATCCCCCAAAAGAATACTGAGTTTGTCTCCTTAAATGGAAAATGCAAGGGACAAACCTTCACTGTCAGATATGCTCCAAAGAAAAGGATAGATCTGATCACAACCGGTGAGGACATGGGGTTGAGGATGAAGAATGATGCTGCATGGAGGAACAATGCAGATCTAAAAGGAAAATAGGAGAAGATAGCTTCACGGGGAGCAAGAACATGAGAAGGCAACCTAGAAGGGCTTCCACCAATAGAAGACAAGGAGTTGTTGCTGCCCACACATCAAATCAAGTGTGGAAGAAGAAGGGATCTGTTAGAAGACCTGTAGAGAATGGACAACCCTGGATGCATTACCAGAGAAGCAGAAATGGAGATACCAAACCGGTAAGATCGCCTCATGTTTGGCAAAATAAATTTGTAAGTAATAAGTCTCCTCTCTCTAGTTATTACTTTTCATGTAATGGCTATGGCCATAGAGCAGAAGAATGTAGAAAGGGATCTAGAAGAAACTATCTAAGATCTCATAAAAATCATGCATATGAGCATATTGCATCTAGGGGTAGAAGCATGTATATCCCCTCTCTTGGTTATTCTAGGAAGAATCCATTTGTTGTTCCTAACAATCGAAATATTGTGTGTTATAACTGCAATGGATTAGGTCATAGAAGTTATGATTGCAGGAGGAAGAACTTTCATTCATATGGCAACCAGTGGATCAGTCATGCTCAGTATGAGAGAAGCTATAGGGGATATGAGTAGCACAAACCTGCATGGAACAAGATGAGTGGTGTTTCTACTCAAGAAAGATATCCAAGGAGACCAATAGACAGCTATAATGACATGAGAAGAAAAGGAAGAGAAAATCGGTATAGTAGAAGGTTCCCAAATCATGAGATTCGCATGGACGTTGTGTGCTACTACATCACTACTTTTGATCATGATGCAGAATCCAGAAGTGCAAGGATCAATTATCAGGAGAAGAAGAAACCTGCTCCCCAAACTGAAAAGGGGAAGAAAAGTGAGACCAAGCAGACATGGAGGAAGAAGAAGGAAAGTAGGTCCATGGATCGGTATTGTGCATTCAATGCACAAGTGATATCTCCTATGGCTTAAAGGAGATATAGGTCTAAGGGGGAGCTAAATGTTGATAAGATCATTCGCCCCCTTAGTGAAAGTGGACAAGGAGATGAACAAGTTGTTTCTGGTTAGAGGAAGAAAATGAAATGGCAGTGTGTGTGTAGTTACCGCCTTAACTACACGTGGGAGATGGTTTACTACTACAGGTGAAATCGATGGTAGCAGAGGTAATTGGGATTGAGAGATAGAGGTTAAGAGGAAAGTGTCTTGGTAGAGATAAGATACCAGTATAAGACACCGGTATGTGGAGCATGTTACCAGCATGAATGTTGATCAGTGTTTCAAGTTGTGTAAGTCAATGAGTGTAAGGATCATTGCAATAAATTTGGTAGCCTGGATGGATGAGGTTATGTCACAGGTATAGCTATGAGTTCTGGTTGAGGACCTGATAGAAAAGATGAAGACCAGAGATCTGTGTTTCAGGGGGATTTCAGAGCCATTATTTTTCTGATTGGTATCAGACTAGTATACTCAATGTGTGTTGGTGTGTGAGCCCTGCATTTCTTGTGTTGCTTGAGATAATGTTGAGGTGTATAAAAGTCAAAGGGGGAAAGATAAGGCTGAAGTTCAATAGTTTGATTGGTGTCAGACCAAGGTTCCCTATATGTTGCCTAAAAGAGAGATGCATCACAAACAAAAAAGAGGGAGAGAGTTCTTGTAGTGTCCTAGATGTCATGACCCTTTAACATTGTTGTCAAAGGGGGAGAAAGATGTTGTAGTATACTGGATACTACATGTGTTGATATCAATGCCAAAGGGGGAGATTGTTGGAATTGTGTTGTCATTGATGTCAACCGGTATAGGACATTACCAGTATCACTGACATTGATGTCAACTAAGTGAACAAGAGGTTGTTGGCATTAGAGTGTGATGTCATCTGGAATAGAAGATGGATCGGTATGGGAGAAGAAACTATGTGTTGCCATTGGTGACAACTAGGTGACCATCTTCATGCAGAAGGAAGAACTGGTATGTACTGGTATGCTAGAGGTGCAGTAAAGTGACCACTAAGTAAAAGGGTTGTTGATATGGTGTTGCATACAACTAGAATGAAGATAATACATGATGGGCTATTGATTGCAATGAAGAGGTGGAATGCTATTTGAATCACATCAACACCGGAGGTGAAGTATGGGAAGGCCACCAGACTGCTAGTATGATGCTAACTAGAAAAACTCCCATCAGATAAAGAAGCTATCACAAGCTATGTGATAGGTTGACAGAGTAAGATTCTTCTATGAGCAAGATGAGATATGGAAAGATACTGGGACATATGTTAAGTCGAAGATGTATCCTCCCCTCGGTAAAGTCACACTTGTATCGACAGAATGATTCCTTGAGATAGGGAGGTGAGTGAATGAATAGACCAGATGACCAAGCAGAAGATGAGAATGCTTCTAGAGTCTGAGATTAGTTTAGCCTCCAGAGAGTGTGATCAAAGATACACACCAGATAAGCATGTGAACACAATATGTGTTACCTGGATCGTGAAGGAAGATTTGAAGTGAAGGGTTTTTCCACTATGGCAAACTGGCTATGAGGTGAACTGGACAAATGATGCTATGACTGCAGTTGCACACAAAATAGAGTTACCAGAATGAAAAAGGTGTGTTATGTTTCCACTAGTGTAGATCTAATGAAGGATGATGAAATTGAGTCATCTAGGTAGTCACCGATAAACAAGGATACCGGTATGCAGCTGAGTGAGCTGAATGTAAAGAAGTGAAAGACCTTCATCAAATGAAGTTACAAATGTGGAGTTACTCTTGATGGCTGCTGAGGAGTAGCATGGTTGATGCCTAGTTGATGTGTTACACCAACAAGATTAAGCTGATGTTGGCATGAAGGTTTACCGGCAAGGTTTGTGCCGATATAAGAAAATCGGTAAGGACTGAGGGTTTGCTGGATGAGAAAGCATGAACCGACTCTATGTTGGTGAGATTGGATGCATGAGAATGTGATGCCATGTGGAGATGAGGTGGAAAACATGTAGAGGTTGGTGATGTTTGGTGTTAGAGAGGCAGTTGTGATTGGTCGATATTAAATGTTGACTACAACAATCACGGGGGAGTTGCAGAGTTTGCGGCTCGATGAAAGATGAATGACAAAGGAAGTTCTGAGATCTGTTGGTGCCATGATCGATGCATGATATCTGACTACAGATTGACCTCAAGAAGGAAATAGTTGGATCATAAATGTGTCAACTGATTTTGAGGCTGAAGAACAGGGGTAGATTTGCTATTTTTAGCAAATATGCATTGGATGATGGAAAATGCATACAGATGCATTCCTCCAATGCAGGTGATCGATCTAAGGCAGATTGGATCAGATCTGATGAAGATTTCATCGGTGAAAGAAACCCTAACCGACTGAAGTTTGAATTGGTTTTTGGTAGGAAAACTTGTTTATATATACGCAAGCCAAAATCAATGAGAAGTGTTGGTTGAATGATGCTGCATGAGAATACTATGTTGGACAGAGTGTTGGTATACCTCTATGAGTAATGAAATTAGTCTAAGTCAGTTTGGCGAATATCTTAAGTGTCTGAGTATTAGAAGGAGAACCGATAAGGTCAAGGCTATCGATGAGAAGGCGGTAGAAAGTGAATGGAAGTTGAATAGAGAACCAGAGGAACCCAACCAAGTAAGAAGGAATGGTAGAGAACCAGCTGTGATAAATAGATGTGGACAAGATAGAGGTAAACCGAAAGAGAAGAGGTAGTGTGCTGAGTGAAGAAGGAACCGGTAAGCAGCAACAGTGAGAGGAAGAGAGCAGAGAGTGATAGAGGAGATCCATCAAGATAGTGGCTGAGTTGCTGAAGATTCAGTCAGAGTGAGCAGAGAACTAGTAAGGAAGAGGAGGTACCTTACGGGCAAGGAGGATTGTATTGAGAGGTTACAAGATTCACTTGTAACTAGATGATCACTGAGTTGTAGCTCAGTGCAGGGGTTGTAGCTCCTTTGGGTTGGTGCCCATAAAATAGCAGGGGTTGTAGCCCATAAATCAGTTAGGGGTTGGTGCTCCTTGGGTTTGTACCCTATACTATAAAGGGTTGGTGCTCCTTGAGTTGGTGCCCTAAACATTATAATCAGAAGATTTCATTGTGAGGCTGGATTGGAGCAATAGACTCCAGCAACATTGCTCACTGAGGTTTTTCCCATCTTGGGTTTTCCTCGTACATGCTAGTGTTATGTGATGTCCCTTTGTGTGTGATTGCATTTGTTATTAGTCTCCCCACTAACCGGTAAGTTTGAATTGTTTTAGATCCTATAACCGATATACACACATAAGTTAGTTAAAGGGAAAAATTTGAAAACCACTGATTCACCCTCCCTCTTAGTGGTGTATTGTGTCTAACATAGGAATAATTACCTATGAGACTATGAATTGACAGTAAAGAGACTTATTTTTCCAGATGAAGAAAGAACTATGACTAAGCAATAAGTAGAAAAAACACTAGGTTATGGCCAAACTTGTCATTGGGTAGCCACTTGACTGACAAGGTGATATTGCTACTTATAATATATTTTACTTTTTTAGGTGGTCTAGAATAGCTTCACAACTATCAGGAAGAACTGGTTATGAGATCAAGGATTTCTAGAACATACCGGAAGAAAAATCCATTGCAAATATAAATAGATTCTTCCAACCATGCACAAAAATCTAAGATACTCAGTGCAAATATGATGTAGAAATCTGAGCCCTCAGCCCTGATGAGGCACAAGTCACAGTGAGAAATTGCATAGCTTGAAGCTGAAGCAAGACTGCCAGTGATTCAATTCTGTTATGTTCATTTTCCTCTTCTAACAATAAATTGATGGGTTCCTTTGAAGTTTGACTCTACATTATCATTTCCCATCAACTGATTGTTAGAATAGGAAGATGGAGATGACATAATAGAATCTTTGCACAACCTTGCTTCAACTTCAAGCCTTGAAATTTCCCACCGTAATATGTGCCTCATTGGGGCTGAGTCTTGTGATCCCTATAAACTATTCAACAAATAGATCATTATTAATAATGGTAAGACTACCAATAACAATAATGAGAACTCCATGGATTGGATGATGATCTAGGGAATTCCTTTTCAATGTTTTTATGAACTGATACATGTCCCTAGATAACCCTAAGCCCAGTTTCATCATTTTGCTAAAGTTGCAACTCTAATCAGCTTGACATTGATCAACCAATGGATTTACATTGATTGGAGTGCGATTGCTAGATCCCATTATTCTTCCTTTGATGATAGTCAAATAGAAAGAAAGAGGTTCTCTTGAATACTCCTCTAATTCATATACATGAGATACTAGGCTTGCTGAAACTACTTCTGGACCTTCTTGATAACAATAATGCTAATAATAGAACATCAGCTACATGGTGACAGTTTTTTGCAACAACCAGTTTGGGCATGGCAATAATTATGCCATGATGTGGACAAGGACTACTATAACAACACACCAGGAGTTCATGCTCAAACTGTTGGGTATATGAAGCCTGACAGTCACATGGTTGTTTGTCTTCCCTAGAAGACTCTTCATTTCATATTGGAGATGTCTATATAAATGACTGAGTGCAGTCATGTATGTAATATTGGAGATATTGATTAATATAAGTGTTCCCCGCTTTCTAGTATATGTAGCCTTTAATGGTGAACCATGTTAAAACCTTGCATCATGCGTTGTCATGTATATTTTTCTGTTTATTTTCTTTTTAGTTTAATTGTTGAATGTTTTCTTAGTTAGTTTTAATCTTCACAATTGGTATTAGAGCCAGATTGGATTGAGCAGAGATGGAAGATGAAGATGATGACGCTATTGAAGAATTTCTTGATAATTTTAAATCTACTTGTATATGGTGAAAATGGATAACAACAATAATAATATTGAAAGACTAAATGGATTCAACCACAAAACCCTAGCCTAACAACAACAAAGATCCATCATAACATATGAAGATTACATAAGACAATGCAAATCAAATGAAATCACAAAGATTATACCATCACATGACCAATAGAGTTTGGATCTCCATTCTTCCTATCTCCATTGATCTTGCTTGATATATTTGCTCTCAGATTTTATGTGTGCATAAGAGCTCAACAAAGAATGAAAATGTGGTTGTAAGTAGGATTGCATATGAAAGATTGAATGTTAGGATGGTTGATTAGAATGTATATGTCCAGGGGTTGATAATGAAGGAAGCATCTCCTTATATAGAAGACACTATAAGAAATGGAGGGATAAGATTGAGAGGTGTAAAAGATAAATGGTTAGCTATGATTAAAGGGTAGGTAGAGGAAATAATAAAATAATAAGAGGGTAGGTAGTGTATGAATTAAGAGATGAATGACATGTGTCATGGGTAGAAAAGGTTAATGAATTAATTAAATAAATAAAGATTTATTTAGTTAATAGAAGAAGTGGGATCAATTAAATAAATAAGAGTATTTATTTAATTTAAGAAAAGGATAATTTAGATAAATAAATGTATTTATTTAAATGAGAAATAAGGCTAGAAGAGGATAAGTGAATTAATTAAATAAATAAATATTTATTCAATTAATAGAAGAATTAGGATAAAATAATTAAATAAATAAAATATTTATTTAATTAGACTGGACCATTTTAGATGTCTACATTTTTCCCCTCTTTGAGACAATGCAGCTTATCACGTTGTTTCAAAGAAGATAATATGAACTGATACAAAGTTGCCCCAAGACGGGAATGATATGCCCCCTCGAGAGATTGGATGAAAATGTCTGGAAAGATCGTAGACAAACTCTCAATAAGAAAGAAAGGCTGGAATGGACTAACCAGATAGGATAGAGTGATAGAGTCACGGGATAAAGAAGACTAACTCGAGAGACGAGGGCTAGGGCTAGGGATAGGGCAATCTATAAGATAGGCCACAAAGGGAATACATCCTCATTGTCATCCACACATCTAAGAGATCAGAGTGCAGAGAGAGAATAGAGAAGCAACAATCAACAACGATGGCATTGGTGCATAGATTCGATCACATTCGCCAATTTCAGAGGCCAGCAGATGCAGGAGAGTCGGTGAGTACCACAAAACCTCCTTGTACTTTATCGCAATAAATATTTGTTGGCAGTGGGTCAGCTTCCCTCGTGGTGATTTGTGATATGGTTTAACAGCCTCCTATGGATTCTATAAGTCTAGTGGTTGTATCAGGCATTGACAGGTCGATCTTTTGGTGCAATGACAACTCTAGCTTGTAACAAGTGGTATCAGAGCTTGTTCACAGGTTCGAATCACACAGGCCATGGTGAGTGAGGTTGGGAGGGGGATTGTTGGCAGTGGGCCAATGTCCCTCGTGGTGATTCGTGACATGGTTTAACAGCCTCCTGTGGATTCTATAAGTCTAGTGGTTGTATCGGGCATTGACAGGTCGATCTTTTGGTGCAACGTCAACTCTAGCTTGTAACAATGTTGTCATTAATGCATGTTAGGTAGAGCAATAAATGCACATTTAGGTATGTCAAACAAGGTCAAAAAAACACAGAGGCGCATCTATGTTGGTTCCAAGTGCGTCTGGGTTAGCTAGGCATGTCTGTGTTTGTGCCAGGCGTGTCTGTGCAAGAAAAGGCATCTGTGTCAAATACAAGCACGTCTGCGTTGTGCAAGCACGTTTGTGCTATGTGTGCACGTTTGTGTAGAGTAGGAACGTCTGTGAAGAGAAGGTACATTTATGCAATATGTAAGCGCGTTTATGTCATGAAGGCGCGTTTGTGTCTTCTAGGTCAAATCGACAGTTCTGTGATGAACATACACTGTCGATTGGATAAGCTGCTGAGAGGATACATTCAAGCAGGTCCTCTAGGGAAGACTAGGATAGCAAATAGGGCTAGGATTGATAATTTTGTGATAGAACATATGTTGCCAATTAGGAAACTATGCAAGAGGATACACTCAAGTAGAGGCCCTAGGATAGGATAGATCGAGGCACTTTGTGATGAACATGGAGTACCAAGACATAGTACTTTATGATGAACAGGGAGTACTAAAAAGAGTAGCACTTTGTGATGAACAGTGAGTACAAATATGAGCAACACTTTGTGATGAACAGGGAGTGCAAAAACACGTAGTACTTTGTGATGAACAGGGAGCACCACTAGGATAAACAACAACACTTTGTGATGAATAGTGAGTGTCACTAGGATAGAGCGCCATATGATAGATATAAGCACTAGGATAATAAGTAGCATTTTGTGATGAACAGGGAATGCCACTATGACTGACATGATTTGTTTGACTGTAGGAGTACCTACCTATGCTGGAGTCATGGGAGAGATTCCCATCAACTCATAGCTTATGACCGAAGCTGACATTTGATGATAGAGCAGCTATTGAGGTTATGGGCTTGCGACATATTTTGTATGTGCCTGAGTTTCAGGTGAACATGGGGTTGCTGACTACGCTAGCTGAGAGATGGCACTCAGAGACTTGCACTTTCCATTTTATGATGGGTGAGATGATAGTCACCTTAGAGGATGTGTACAGGATTCTGAGGATATCGATCGATGGGGAGTTGATACCCTATGATCGAGATGGAGATAGGGATTCCCTGAGACGAGTGTTCCATGATCTGGGATTGGAGATGAGGGCTATACATGTGGCCTAGGATACCATGACATAGACAAGATTGGCACTACCATCAGTAGTGGTAGGAGCGATCAGTGGGTCCCTATGTCTGGATAGGACGACATGAGGGTTGGTTGTGGGATGGGGGAGCACATTGGAGACACTGGTGACACAACATACCAGGTATGCCTAGGGACCATGCATGCTAACACATTTGTACTATGAGCTTCGTCAGTTTGTATACCATGGATCTGTAGGATTGGGCTGCGGAGTGACATTGTTGTAGGTATGGGCTTATGAGCATCTACCAGTTACCTGACTGATTCATTTCAGAGGAAGGGGCCATGGGCACAATTTTGTGTATTTATATGATATAATTACATCTCAACTACGGATCGGGAGATTGGAGTACTAGTGTCAGGTCATCGATGAGATTGACACTATGGTATGGAGACCATACCGAGAGTGTGAGGAGTGGGAGGATGACGCCGTGGAGCTGCCATACACATTCAGGAGAAGGTATCTGATCAGGCGGATGCCCTATGTACTGGAGAGGCAGTTGGCTGACAGGGTTGGCAGGTAGTTCGACAGGATTCAACGGATGCCACAGGGTTCCAAGATGTATGTTCGGACAGTGAGGGATCAGGCACACTTCGGTCCATTGTTGTCATATGATCAGGCAGTGATGCAGTTGGTAGAGATGATTCCCTTGCCTTGGGATATGTGGCCAGAGATAGAGGATACAGGGATGGATGTAGAGTATACTACATATTGGGCTGAGCATCCATTTCCACGATTGATAGACCCAGGGGAGCAGATAGATGGAGATGGCGAGGGTGATGAGGATGATGATGGAGATGGCAAAGGTAGAGGCCAACAAGAGATGAGTGTGGCTTTGCGGAGAGAGGGTGAAGAGGAGAGATAGGCTCGCGTGGTGAGAGGCAGAGGTGGATTGCCTTTATAGGTGCCAACAACACATGGTCCCAGATAGGTACAGGGGGGGACAAGGATGAGGACAGGGGCAGGGGCAGTTGTAGGTACAGGGGGGATAGGGATGAGGACAGGGGCAAGGGCAGCCACAGGAGCAGCCATAGGTACAGGGGGGAGAGGAGGAGTATGAGCTATTGGAGTTGAGGGAGATCTGCCAAGGGCAGGCAGATGAGATCTAGGATCTCGAGCGGGAGAGGGATAGGCTCAAGAGATAGCTGAGGGACATTGAACGGGAGAGGGATCAGGCTATCCAACGCTATATAGAGGCTGAGACAGCACTGGGGGCAGGGAGGCAAGCGGCAGAGGACACAAGAGCTAGATATGCTTATGTTCTATGAGTCAGGGAAGAGATATGCTACTGGAGAGACCTATACTATGGATTCATGCCACCAGAGCAGCGAGCTAGGAGCTTCCGTAGACCATCGCGGATAGCGACGACCACTGGAGGGAGGGACAGGAGACAAGCATTAAGCAGTGGGGTTATGGGACCTCCACCACCACCAAATAGAGGGGATAGGAGAGATGATCCTGGGGCAGGTCCTTCCAGGGCTCAGACTCCATCGAGGCCAGGTGGCTCCAAGGGAGGGAGTTCATCATAGCCCAGAGGGCTCCCTATGTATTAGTTTTGTACCATTTTGTATGATGACACCTTCGAGTGATTGTAGCCATATGATTTTGACATCATTATATCATGACACTTATGATTATATATATATATGAGATTCATCCTTGTGGTAGCTATATGCATGTGTACCTATGTGATGAGATGTTTCATGATGTATGTTTCTATGTGATGGTTATGATATGGATGCAAATATGTATATGATGCAATGCAATATTTTTGTTCTTTTATGTTTTTAATATGCTATGCAAATGCAAATGTGGATGTATGAAATGTAGATGAATATGCTAAGAATGTGAAATGTGCTAATATGTGTTGTGTGCAGGATGTGATGCAATTGTGATATCTATATGTATGTATGAAATACGAATATGTGGTAATGCAGGTGCAGACTACATGAAATGCAAATGTTTTTGGTGTGTCATTATACTCAGTCATGTGATAATAGGCTACATGGACTCAGGAAGGACGATGGAAGTCAATCAAGAAAGGGGGATGGAAGATAGAAGATATGAAAGTGAAAGAGCTTCTTGTGCGTTATCATCATTGAGCTTTATTATGGCAAATAGGTTATGACAATCGAGACATATGTTCGACCTAAAAAGTCATTGTACCTATTTATATGGAGATTAGACAATTGCAAACAAGGAATGCCCCAGTTCATACTAGACTCACAGTGTCCTCATATCCTTGGAAAAGTCATAACATTACTAAGAGACAATCCATAGATAGCAAAAGAAAAATAGGTGACGATACCCCATCCTCGCCTTTCTAGTCAAAGACATCCAGGAGATAGAATCTCTAGTCAAAGACATCCCGAAAAAGCTAAAAGACATGTCACCAAAAGATAAAATCAAAAGAAAACCAAGACTCGACACCAACATCCACTGTAGTCCTCAATTTTAGTGTCTCTTGTCACTTGTATAAGTCTTATTTGATTGTGGTCACAATGTTTACTTTCACAAAAGGATAGATAGCACTGAACCATAATGTTATCTAAGTCTGTTGAAAGATTTGATTTGTTGAAGCCCATTGTTGTTGTTGTGTCTCATCTAAAACTGACTGAATCCATGAAACTGATACTTTCTTGCAGAGAAGACGAAACTTTATTGTGGATTGCTATGCAAATGTTGATTTATTGTGGATTGTGCATGGATAGACTGAAGAAAACTGGAAGAAACTGTACTCCTTAGAACGTGTGATGCTCTTAGTTCCACACCCATCACTAGACGTAGGATTTTCCTTAGGCACAGATAGGAGCTGATTTATTATGGATGGAAAGGGGTGAAAGGGAAGGTTTATTATGAATGGCTAACCAATCTTGGGTAGGTCAATAACCAACCATGATGGGAATGTGTAAAGTTTATTGTGAATGAATAGGTTGTGAGTGTGTGCAAAGTGAAAGGATGAAATGGAATCCTGAAGGAGGGAGGAGCAATGTCCCTATACATGGCGTTGGTGACCCGGTTTTCACCATGGTACTTGCCCAGGGCACCACTGAAGTGGTTTTCACCGTTGGACGAAATGTTTTTCTGTTTTTCAACCTTTTTTTTTTTGTGTGTGTCACAAGGCCCCTGTTTGCCAGGTTTTCACCAAGTAACGAGTTTTTTATTTTTATGGCTTTTTTTGTGTTTTGAATTTTTTGATCTTTTTGTATTTTGAATTTTTGAAATTTTTTGTATTTTGAAATTTTTTGATCTTTTTGTATTTTTGAATTAGGATATGCTGAAGAGCTATGTGTAAAACCTACGAAGGTGCATGTTCTTGATAGGATCCTCCAAAGGTTCACCCTTTGTGGTTGAGAGCTGATATGCACTAAATCCATAAGCTATTGTAATGATGTAAGGACCAAGCCAATTTTGTTCGAACTTGCCCTTCTTCACTTTGTCTTGCTGATTTTTATGATTTCCTTTGAGAACTAAGTCACCCACCTCAAATGTGTGAGGCTTAACCATATGATTGTAGCTTCGATGTTCCTTGAATGAATGATGTGTAGCTCGAGTGACTATCTTCCTTGATGAAGGAACTGAGATAGAATTACTAATGTGTAGACTACACAGGCCCGTATGCGTGTCACCTAAAGAAGTTTGGGCATCCCTGATAACAAAGTCCTTCGAGGAAGCTCCATTAAAGGTCCATGATGTATCGCCAGAAGGGAATGAATGTGTAGAATAAGTGGATGAGTTACAAAGGCTTGTGATTGTGAAAAGAAGTAAAAGTAGGATGGCATGATGGAGACTTAGGACCAACAAGTATGCTTTTTGACTTAAAATTTTAGAACTTTTGCCCCCAATTATTTTGATATTAGGGGAGATCATCTCTTGCTCTTTTTTTTTCATAGGATTTTTATCCTTGACTTTGATTTTTGCAAAGTCCAATAGCTTTTGATTTTCATTTGGACTGAAGGACTTCTCTTTATTTTTTACTTTTAGATTTTTCTTTTCAAAGCTTGATTTTTGATCCCTAATGAGTAAGGTTTTTTCTAATTCTTGTTGATCCAAGTCTGGAAGTGGATTGGAAATGGAAGGAGCGGATGAAATGGTAAGGCTATGTGAGTTCTCAAGAGGGTTGGCGATATGCTCAATAGATTCTTTGTTGGAACCACTCTTAGGATTATTGATATCAAGAGTTGCTTGCACCACTAGAGGAGATTTGCATTCAGACTTAGTAGCCACAACACTAGGTGGTTCATACCCAGTTCCTTGGCATTGCAAATTGTTTGTAGGTTGTTCATGTTGACTAAATACCTTTGGAGGTAGTGGGAGTTGATCAACATGAAAGATATACTCACCACATCCTAGGTCTTTAACCTTGAATTTTTCTTTGAGCTCTGCTTGTTTTGATCTAGAAGCTTTCAAGGATTCTGGATCAACATATGCTAAAGATGGAATGACTTCTCGATTGACTAGGATTGTTATTTCTGATCTAGGTTTCAGATTGTTGCAATATATGAATGGCTTTGGGTCAGCTTTGACGGTCACTTCAACTCCATTGTGTGGAAACTTGATACATTGATGATATGTAGATGGTACTACGCTCATCTCATGAATCCATGGACGTCCTAGCAATATGTTGTATGTGAGATCAAGATCTAGGACTTGAGAAATCACATCCTTAGTAATTGGCCCAACTCTAAGAGGTAAGGTGATTGTGCCCTTGGATGAGCGCTCTTCGTCATCATATGCCTTGATGGTAATTTTGTTTGTAGCATTCACAGCTTTATCAAAATATCCCAATTGTTTAAGAGTGTTCAATGTACAAATGTTTAGAATTGCTCCTCCATCTATCAGGGCTCATTTTATTCAATGCTTGTGTAGGAAGGCTTCAATGTGTAAAGGTGCATTATGTGGTTGACTCACGGAGGCGTCATCAACTTCTATGAATGTAAGGGAGTGTGGAATGGAAAGGTATCCCACCATGGCTTGAAACTGGTCCACGTTCAGATCAGTAGGGACGGAAGTGTCTCTGAAGGTTTTGTCAAGAATGGCTTTATGTGCAGGGGATATGCGTAAGAGCTCAAGGATTGAGATAAGCGTGGGTGTCTTCCCCAACTGTTCTACAAGGTCATAATTAGGCTTGGTTGATGAGGAAGTGGTGTTTTTAGCTGGAGCACCTTACAAAGTGAATTTACCTTGACGAGTTGTAACATTACATTTAGAGGTAGGTTCGGAAGAAGATCCAATTCCTTTCAGGATGATCTTGGGTCTCTGGGTAGAATTCTCAGGCGTTTTGTCCTTGATGATAATGGTAGAGATATAATTGTCCATCAAAATGTGATTGATAGTTGAATCATAGTTATAGGATGCTCTGGTATAGTTGGTTTGGTCATCTACAGCTTTAGCTTTTCCCTTATCATGCTTTGGGAATGGTTCCTTAAACATCTCATGTTCTTGATTGGATGAGTGTCCCTCAATTTCAATGTCACCTCTATCAATGAGATCTTGTATGATGTTCTTCAGTCGATGGCAATTTCCTATCTTATGACCCTTGCTCTTATGAAATTCACAATACTGATCATCATTCCACCAATTTGGTTTAACCTTTGGCTCATATGGAGGTAGATCTGGAATCATTATTATTTTGTTTGCCACTAGCTTCTTGAAAACTGATTCTAGTGGTTCTCCCAATGGGGTGTACTTCCTTCATGATTTGGAAGTTGTTTGAGTATTCACTTGATTGTTTGTAGAGTTTGATCCAGAAAAAACAATTTTGGGTCGCACTGTATTGGTATCAACAACACCACCATTGACCGTGTTCTTGTTTTTATTCCAAAATCTTGGCTTGTCTTTTCCTTTAAAGTCCTCTTTGTTTTCTTTGAATATCTTAATTACTCCTTGTTCAATTAGGACCTTCTCTATTGCTAAGCCTTTTTCAATGACATCCTTGAAGGTGGACAAGCAATATTTCCTTAGTTCATAACCAATGTCTTTGTTAACATTTTGGGTGAACATCTCTACCATTTGTTTTTGTGGAATTTCACAAGAGCATCTACTAGCTAGATTTCTCCATCTTTGTAAAAATGATGAAAAAGATTCTCCATCCTTTTTTTTGGTGTTGCACAAAGTAGTGACTGATATGTCTGTCTCTATGTTGTATGATAAATGTTGGATAAATGCCTCTGCTAAATCACCCCATGACTTAATTCCAGGTGGAAGTTGGGATTCCATAGCTTGATCACCTAAGCTTTGTGGGAATAATCTCATCAAATATGTCTCTTCTGCTGCTACCTCAACGCAAGCTATGAAAAAATGTCTTATATATGCCTTAGGGTCCCCTCTTCCTTTGTACTTATCAAACTTAGGTGTCACAAAGTGTGTAGGAAATGGAGGCATTGGAATGCTTTTGTCAAATGGATAGGGACATATGTCTCTCATTGTGTAAGTTGGCTTTGGTGTATTTATATCCTCCATTTTCTTTTGTAAGTCCTTCATTTGTTGTTCCAAATTATTCTTAGGTGGAGATCAACTTCTTGGACCATACCCCATGCCTGAACCACCAGGTGGAGGAGGAGCATGTTGCATATATGGATGATATTGATCATACACATGTTCATATGGAGGAGGTCTATAGTGATGTTGTGTATATGGACCACTTGGTATAGAGTCATGGTGAGGAATGGAGTATCTGCTTTGTGCATGTATACCATACTCTACAAGAATGTCATGAGTTTGTTCTAGTGTGTTGTCCCCAAATTTGACACGGGGTTTCCTTGTGTCCAAATTTTGTGCATGCCTTTGAATATCCAATTGCTTTGGTGGTTGATCCTTAGCATTGGCATGTGATTGAATATATTTTTCTGCATAAGACTTCCATAGTGGTCTGTGAAGGTGAGTATCATATGCTTGACCATGTGTGTATGGGACCTCTAGTTTTTGAAACAAAGATGATGGTGATTCAGGCACAAGATGTGGTCCTCTATTGCCTCCACTATTAGGCCTCCTTTGATCCATGTTGAGGTGAGGTTGTTGCAAAGGTTGATTTTCCATTATTTGAGACATGTCAAAATCATGAGGGATCTTGGCTCCACTTTGTGCCATCACTTGTAAGAAGTATTATCTATCTCTCCTCATTATTTCCTCAACCAATCGATTGAAACGGGGATCCATAATGGAGTCTTCCACTTCTGCTGACTGTACTAAAATGTTGTCCATATTGTCATTGTGTGTACCATTGTTGTTTGTAGTGTCCATGTTTTTAACATTTGGAATGTTTCTATAGGCATCCATGTCAGGTAATGTAGTATGATCAGAATTGAAAAAGATATCATTGTCATACTCATAGGAACTCATGTTTGTGGACTCTTGAACCTCTTTAGCTTCTCTCCTAGATTTTTGGAAACGGGTTTCAACCATGAACTAGGTATTGACCAAGATGTGTGAGTCTAGATGAAAAATGGAAAGAGTATGGAAGACCAAGAGTTGGATGGAATGTAAATGAATTTGAAGTTTACTTGCAATGTCCAAAGTGTAAGACCAAGTATGTATGTAGTAGAGTAGGTGTGGCTTCCAAAGAGATGATAGTTTCTCTTGATGAGGTAAGTTGACATTGACTCTAAGTAAGACCAAATGAGACCCAAAGGTGATAGACCTTGATAAGGGACCACTTAGCAAAATGTTGTTGTATGTAGTGGGTTGACAAAGTATGATGAGGAAAAGCAAGTGACCTTTTGACTCAAGTTTAGACAAATGTGAATGTAATGCAAGATGTAAAGCAATGATGGACTTTGTGAGACCCAAAGACAGGTTGAATTCTAGATGAAAACCTAGAGAGATAACCTAGGAAGCTCAATAAGTCTAAAACTGAATGTTCCTGTTTGATGGACTGTAGAAGTTTTTCAATTCTGAACATAGACGTGCCTATATACTTCACATACGCGTTTAAATGATACAGACATGGTTCTGTCAGACACTGACGTGTTTCTGAGATTTTGTAAGTGCAATGTTTCTCAAAGGACACAAACGCGTTTCTGCCCTTCACAGACATAGTTAGATGACACAGACGCAGTTCTGTCAGACACAGACGCATTTCTGAAAACTTTGTGCAATTTTTCCAATCTGTGAAGTTGTTTGTTGTGACCAAATCTGAATGTTTGACTGTTTTTCATGACAAGAGGACACAGTGTTGACGAGGACTCAATGTTTGTAAGTGTTTAGACCCAAAATGACTTAAATAAAAGTGTGTTGTTTGATGTAAAACTGTTTTGCATACACTTGAAGACACAAAAGACACAATGTTTTGATGTTTGGTCTTGAATGTTTGATTGTTCAAAAGAAGACACGCACAATTCTTATGGTTGGCCAGGACAATAGTTGTTGATCCCACATGAGGTTACTCTATTTAGAGTGGATACTTAGATGCTTGACCCCACTGGCTCCACCCTCGACACTCACTTCTCGGGGCAGCCAAGCATTAGTACCCAAGAAAACTCCTTGTGGCGAACTTTGTATCTCTACTAAGAACCATATGTGTGTGGGCTACTCCAGAGGTCCGACCTTTTGCCCCAACAATTAGAAGGATTTTGGCTTCTAAAACAAAAAGGTGCTAGTAAGGGTATCCGCTCATGTGGCCATACATGCAGCACTTTCAGCTCTGTAAATACAGAAGGCTCCCAGTCAATAGGGGTTACGCCTTACAACTGATCAAATAAATTTGATCAAACAGGTTTATGGGGAGACATAGTGTCGATATGAACTAATCAACACATGTTATCCATAGTTTTCACCATGAATACAGTTGTTTATAGTGGTTTAGAAGAGGTGGGTTTTCCTCGCTACCACTTGGGTCGTTCTCTCCTCACTAGTAGTCCTAATGACCACACAGGGAGACAGACCCTCTAAAGATGAAACAAAAAGAGCCTATTGCCCAAGACACAAAAGACACTGGTTCAATTTTAGTGCACCAATTGAAGTGTTTGCTAGTCTATGAAAACAAGACACATAGTAAAGATCAAAACCCTTGCCAAGGTCCTGCAACAAAGATATATTAGTAGTTTGGATTGTTTCAAATGATCACCCCTTCTTACAAGCACACAAGTTAGGTAAATTTTAGATCCAAAAGACTTTGTGAACTAGGGGCCTTCGAAAAATGATTTTTCTTTCAAGACAAGCTGCACCAATTTTGTTAGCTAGATTTGAAGATGTTAGCTTAATATAAACTAGATCTAAAATCCAAATGATAAAAAACTGAATCAAAGAAACCAAAATGCAAAAATGGAACACAGACGCAATTATCACTAACACAAATGCTAGATAAATATGCAAACACAGTTAGATCTGACACAAATGCGGTTCCTGAATACAGACGCGGTTCCTCAACACAGATGTGTCTGGAGGCCTCACAATCGTGAATAGGGAACACAAACTCATTTCCTGGAATCTGCAAAAAAATAAAATAATGTTGAAGGTGCAGATGCGATTCCAGATGTCACAAACGCGGCAGAAAATAAAAAACGCGATCCGAAGGTGTGCAGATGCGAAAATATCGAAATGTTGTCGGAAATTTCAGATCTACAACTTCAAAAACACAAAATCTGCACAAAAGATGTTAAATGCAAAAGGGACAAGGGTCCCACCGGGCGTGCCAAAATGTATATGGTGAAAATAGATAACAACAATAATAATATTCAAAGACTAAATGGATTCAACCATTAAACCCTTGCCTAACAAAAACAAAGATCCACCATAACATATGAAGATTACCTAAGACAATGCAAATCAAATGAAATCACAAAGATTAGACCATCACATGTCCAATAGGGTTTGGATCTCCATTCTTCCTATCTCCATTGATCTTGCTTGATATATTTGCTCTCAGATTTTATGTGTGCACAAGAGCTCAACAAAGAATGAAAATGTGGTTGTAAGTAGGATTGCATATGAAAGATTGAATATTAGGATGCTTGATTAGAATGTATATGTCCAGGGGTTGATAACGAAGGAAGCATCTCCTTATATAGAAGACACTATAAGAAATGGAGGGATAAGATTGAGAGGTGTAAAAGATAAATGGTCGGCTATGATTAAAGGGTAGGTAGAGGAAATAATAAAATAATAAGAGGGTAGGTAGTGTATGATTTAAGAGATGAATGACATGTGTCATGGGTAGAAAAGGTTAATGAATTAATTAAATAAATAAAGATTTATTTAATTAATAGAAGAAGTGGGATCAATTAAATAAATAAGAGTATTTATTTAATTTAAGAAAAGGATAATTTAAATAAATAAATATATTTATTTAAATGAGAAATAAGGCTAGAAGAGGATAAGTGAATTAATTAAATAAATAAAGATTTATTTAATTAATAGAAGAATTAGGATAAAATAATTAAATAAATAAAATGTTTATTTAATTAGACTGGACCATTTTAGGTGTCTACACTACTAATTTTGTTACTGAAGAATTTCTTGACAATTTGGATTCGACTGAAGAGGAGGACATTGAAGCGAGTGAGGATGAATTTGAGGAAGTTGAGACCAAGACTCATGAGGATTGTGAAAAAGAAAAATTTATGAGGTTGAAGGAAGAGAATGTCCTACTCATAGACAAACTGATTTGTATGGACCAGAAACTGATGGTTTTGTGTCACATGATGAATATTGAAAAAGATAACTTTGAGAAAGAATGGGATTTTTCTGAAGAAGCCATATTTCAGCAAGAGGAAAGTGATGGGAATCTCCTAACAGAGGAATCTTTCCTTACAAAAAAGCATGTCTTGTTGATAAGAAAGCCTTTCTTTGGTGGAAAGAATCCATAAGAGGATTCGGGGTGTCTGGCGACTGAATATCCCAGGAGCGCAGGGATTATAGATCTCAAAGAGGCGGGAGAGAGCCTCTAGCTCAAGGCTATGCAGGATCTAGAAGACTTCGAAAAGGATGAGAATATGGTCTTTGAGGAAATTGGATTTCAAAATGAAAATGAGAGCGATGATTTATTGATAAAGATTGCAAAAGTAGAGGCAGAGTGGAATGTATTGATTGCAGAGGGAGCTGCTAAAGACACAGGATGAAGTGAAGATGATACAGTTTGTGTCACTGGTGATTGGCCGATGTATGGAGCTGGTAGACCAAAAGTAGATCCTAATATTTTCAGCGAGCCTATTATCATTCACATAGAACAAAACTGCCATGATTCTATACTAATAAAGTCTTACGACCATAGTCATGGAAGGAATGTGGTTGAAAGTAAGCGGAATGATCCCACCTTGGTGTACAAGAACCGCGGCAGAGTATCGAGGGTTCAAATCCCACCGTCGCCCAGTTCTGGGTGGAATACGTATCAATGGAAAATGAGACTTCCATGTCGCACGCTATTTATGTTGGTTATTCGAAGAGTCTCTGAGAGGATTCTGGTAGTCAAATTGAAAAGGGTTTGACACCATGGGACCAACAACAGGAAACCAAAGTATTTGCGACTTAGATATAGGAGAGATGCAAGAGCGGGCATCATGACAGGAATCACCATGTCTTAGAGGTTATTCCCCAAAAGCAAATGCATGGAGATGGAAAATGGTGGCATTGAGTGGTACATGAACACAAAGTATCGAGTACAGGAGATGACTCATCCAGGGCTTCCATGTTTGTTTCTCCCATGGATCGAGATAATCCTTATGAGTTGGTGCGGACCATTGTTTTCTACCTGCTGGTAACGAGTTGTAGACTTTCTGTGGCTTCGAATCCCTAGTGAACATTGTTGGTAGAGTGGATCTCAGTGAGCAAGGGGCGTGGAACAGTCCATCCAAGATTGTGGGCAAATTTGTCAATGGAAGTCTGTGGTGGCAGAGTTTTCTGAGCAGGGAAGATTATCCGCAGTTTCAAAGGTCGCTAGTTCAAACCCATGCAATTGCGATTCTCAGAAATGGAAATGTGTCAAGGCTAAGGTAGATGATAATAATGATGTGGTGAGCATGGCTTGGTAGTTTCGTCGTCCTGACAGTGGTTGGGAGGAACATGTGGCAATGATGTGGCTGGAATATCTGAAGGCATTACTGAATGCTTGCAGTGATTCCCTAAAGTTGGTGAGTCAAGGTCATGATAAAATGGAAGGGCTCGTGCTTGGACAACATGTTTTTCTGGTTTTTCAGTTACGGGAGAGCATAGGGGATCATAATCGATTAACAAATAAAGTAATAGGAGATCAAGTTTGTGACTCAGATCTGGTTTGGAGATGACTTATCTGTAGTGTTTTTGAATAGGAGTTTGTGAAGTTAAAGTCTTGTCAATTGGGTGCAATGTAGGTTTAGAAAAGGAAGCATGGACGTTTCACTGCATGGCTATGTTGGTTGGATTTCACGAGGGAGATTGTTGGGTATATGAAGCCCAACAGTCACATGGATGTTTGTCTTCCCCAGAAGACTCTTCATTTCATATTGGAGATGTCTATATAAATGACTGAGTGCAGTCATGTATGTAGTATTAGAGATATTGATTAATATAAGTGTTCCCTGCTTTCTAGTGGATGTAGCCTTTAATGGTGAACCACGTTAAAACCTTGCATCATGTATTGTCATGTTTATTGTTCTGTTTATTTCCATTTTAGTTTAATTGTTGAATGTTTTCTCTGCTCATTTTAATCTTCACACAAACATCATCTACACGCACTTGATAAAACACCATTCTTGTTAATGATTATCTCCCTAAGTCGCACTTCTATTAAACACTATACTTCACCTTGAGTATTTCTCCGTAAGTCGTGTTTCTATTAAACACTATACTTCACCTTGATAAATACTCAAAACAAGTGTTTACCAATTAAGCTTATTTTTCCTTTCGGAGATTTATACAGGTTATTTTATTGGCTAAAAGTCAGTTGATGATAATTATTTCTTCAGTGATATTTGGGGATAATTTGATGATAAAGATCCCTTCCTTAATTTTGTATTAACTGTTTAATTTCTTTTATGTTATGTTCAGGCTTTGGGTTTTGAACTTTTATCTTTGTCTTGGATGCCATTTCATAAACTTTGAAAGTGTACCTTTTTACCATTTATTTTGAGATTAATATATTTTAATTAATTAAAAAAATCAAATATTTAACTTATTAGAAAAAATAAACTATATATTCATAATCTTGTATATAAAAATCGTAAATATGATCTTAATTTTCTTATCTACACTTTATATCATTAACTATATCTTCAGAATAAATGGTAGTATTTGCAATTAATTTCTTTTGTATAGTTTATAGTTAATTTGAATCTCTTTCCAGCAAAATACAAGTGAATATATGTGTGTCCGTTCTAAAACTTTTATTTTAATTCTTCTCAATTTAATTTTTGTGAAAAGGATAGATGTGGATAGGAGGTAGCCAACTTTTTGATAGCAAGAAAATAGTAAGTTTAATTCATTTTAATTTATTTTTCAAATCTTAGAAAAAAAATAATAATATAATTTTTTTTAATGGATGTTCATTGAGTTAAAATGTGAATATATGGTTTGCAAAGTTTACTCCTTTTCTAGAGGGCATTTCTTGAATTGCCACAATTTGTGTTTAATCTTGACTATGAATTTTATTTGTTCTTTAGGACTTCTAAAATGCCCTATGAATATAATAAAATTTGATAGCATGTAATGGTATTTTTGCACATGGTAGAATTCTTTGCAACTCTACAATTGGTGAATCATTTTTAATTAATTTTGATGGTTGATGGAGAGTTGTTCATTGTCTTGAAGTCAACATTTTAATCACAAATTAGAATCACTTATTAAAATTGAATGCATTAGAGTTAGAGTAACAAAAATTAAATTGGGTTGTACTAAAAAGTCTATGTATAGAATCATTACACATGGTTACATCTATTCTATTGTGTTTCTAGTTGTATTATCATAGTGGTGTCTGTTAGTTAAAGTTCATCATATGCAAAATTGTACAATTCACAACTCACAATAAAACTTATTTATTTGGATATGATGGTGTTTTGCTAGCATCTTTATGAGATTGTCTAGAGAAAGGGAGGATTTTGATAATTTTCACTAACAATCAAATCCCATAAAGGATTTGAAAGATTTTAAATGGAGTATTGAATAATGTGTCAATGCCTATATGGAAAGGGTCCAAAATCTATGTAAGTGTATGTGTACAATAAAGAAGGTATAGTATCAGAGTTATGAGTGTTTCTTAGAGATAACTCATACTAAAATGTTAAGTGCATTTGTAGGTTGTGTTTGTTTTTTTGTTTTTGTTTTACAAATTTTTATATCTTTAATAAACAATTACATGACCATTTTAATTGTTTGAACTCATAGAGAGGATAAGCCTACAAATTGGAGTAATAAGAAGGGAAGTTGAATAGTTTTAAAAAATAGTTTAAATGAATAGTAGGTTACATGGATGGTCGATAATGTTGCATGGTCCTAATCAACATTTATTAATTTCTTGTCACTGATATTCTCTAACTGTGATCCACTCAGCATGCATGACTTCCAATTTGGTAGTGACATAGATGATATTACCATTTTTGCACACTCATGCATTTATGGGAAAGATTTACAGAGAGATACGAAAGATTTAAAAAAATTTAAAGGACAAAGGAATTAAGAGGGTTAGAGAAGGAATTACATGATGGTATCGATAAGCATGACCACATTGACAAAAACCTAACATCCATCAATTTATAATTTTAAATATATTATTTCAAACTGTTTGATGATCATAGATCAATAGCTGAAGTTTTATTTCGGCCCAAATTTCTGAAGGAAACGTAGTTCTCCAGAATGGAGACACATATCAAATCTTAACCTCTCGCCTTAACCTTGATCTTAACCACAATCTTTGCCAACGCCAAAGTATGAAGACAACGTTCTAGGTTTTGCTGGCCTCTCTTAGCCTTCCCCACATTCAGGATTCCTACCCTTCTTCCTTTTTGACATCTCCAATGAAATAAAGGCTGTAAAAAAATATCAACTTGTTGAAGAAGTAATAATAGACTATATGATTCATTGGCCCTACGACCTACAATCTAGATGTCTGAGGTCTCCCAAGTGACCATTGATGGGTCCCCACTAAATAAGAATGAACTCAGTTCAGTGCAAACAAATAGAGATGAATTTAGAATAATATTATAACACTTCAAAAATATTATCACTTACCTCTAGGTCACTAGAATTCGCTAATGCAGTCAGCAGCAATGGTTTTTCTTGGCCTGAGACTTCACTGGTGATCCAAATTGAGAGCTCAGAATCGACCAAATTGTGTATAGATAAATCTGATCTTTGATTGTATTTATACCAATCCTTATTTGGCAAATTCGGGAGGAATTTTATATGGTGTACAAATATTTGGCGAATAATGCTTAACTATAACACGTCTTATGTAATTTTCGAGATGATTATGGGTCGTCCAATTAATTGGCAATTATAATAGAGATGGAAAAAATTTGGGTGAATTAAGACACGCTTCCACAAAATTTCAAGCGAATTGGGTCCTCCTGGCCAATAAATCTTTATATGGCTATTAGCAAATTATGGCCGTCTATTAAGACAACCTCAGAAAGTGTACGCGAAAAATATTGAATTTACCATGTGGAAAACATAGATTCTATTGGCGAAATATTGAGAGAGATACAATTAATTACATAAAACAATGGGTGATTGGGCCATGCATTTGATGAATATTTATAAAGTCCGAGCAACATGGCCACCCCCGATTGATACAATATATTTGCCATTTTCCAGGTTGCCGACATGAAGTATTCGCCATTAGTGAATATTTACCACTCAAGTAAACCCTGATCGTGAGATCTAAATTCTAACCATCCATTTTTTGATTGAAGAATTTGTGTGAAGGAAATAAGTACCCTAAGTAGATTGCAAATAGATTTTTTCTTTTAGAGAGCTCGATGCAACAACTAAAAGAAAGGAAAAACATGTGTTCATGCAAAATAAAAAAAGGTAATCAAATTCAATTTGTTGTTTGCAAAGGCCCAATTGCCAAGAAAAGGAAGAGTATTTTATTTGGAGGAACAAAGACATAGTACTTGCTGAGGTTGCCCAAGCTAAAAGGGTTTTTAACTTGATTTCAAAATTGTCACTGCCAAGTAAGGCCACCACTTTGTGAAACCATATGAAGTAAAATAGAAAGCTACTACTAAGGAGATAAAAGCTTTTTAGAAGCTACCTAAGTCAAAAGATGCTACCAATTTGAATTGAAAGACAAAGAAAATTACACGTAGTCCATGAAAAGTTGAAGTCCATCTTCATATGAGGAGATTGAAGTCAAAGGGATTCACAGTGCAACAAGAGGAATCGAGGTTTTTGAATAACCTTATGTTTAATAAAAAAATTGTTTAAACAAAGTGGAGATCCAACAAGTCAGAAGGGAGGTTGATGAGATCATCATAATTTAAAATGAAGCTTTGTTTCCCATTTGAAGTAGTAGGAAGATTGCAGATCACAATAAGAACCCCAAAATAGAAACTAACCAATAACTCATTCTTGGCATCTATTTTGAATTACTATTATTGAAGAAGTTGAGGAAATACAACTTCAGAGATCCCAAGAACACCTGCATGCAAATACTTGTCACAAGAGAAGAATGGAAGCACATAAAGCAAAAAAGCATAAATGCTCCGAAGAAGAAAATTATCATTCAGAAAGGGAATCAATCTTATGAACAAGTACAATACAATCCTTATAAAAGGATAATAGAAACCCTAAAGATATGCAACCCTAAAGAAACCTTAAAGGGATAATGTGTATTTTATAATTATTAAATACCTACAACATTTATTAAATGCCTAAGTTTAGCTTAAGCGTAGAGTTTAATAGACTAATAATTAAATAAATAATTATTAGCTAATACAAGATAACTCTAACACCCCCCCTTAAGATGAACTTAGGGAGTAGCTAAAAAACTAAATGCATGAAGCAAAAAATGCAACTACATGATGAAGGCAAATTTGGGTCCTGGTAACAAGGTCTAATGAGGTACCCAAATACAATGAAATCTCTATAAACTAGAGAAATAGAGAAAACCACATGGGAACAAAACTCTACACCAAAAAGAGATGGAAAAGAACACCACTGAAGCATGAAGAACCTGCAAACTCTGTCGAAGAATAACTACTAATTTGAAGAACCTCCACTGAAATAGAACATGACCAGGTAGAGAATACTGTAATCTGCATGAGTGCCCTCAAATGACACTACTCGAATCAGATGGCAAATAAGGCAAACACTAAACTCAAAGATACAGATGGCATTAGTAACCAAAGCCTGAAGAGCTGATCAATCGAACCATGGAAGCATTATAACCAACAGGACAAACCTCCCCATAATGTGGAAGTGGGAGAGGGACAGGAACACTGAAAAGATCGGCCAACAAGAATTGCATGATGAAGAACCAAGAACATCAAAGGTGTAGAGAAAGTACATAGTGTCATGGAAGGAACACTCACTTGACACACATCATGAGGAAAATGTCATGGAAGGAACACTCACTGGACAAAGGTAGATGGTAAACAAAAGGCAAACATCAACCCCCTCATGGCACTTTATAAGTAGTGCATGTATAATAAGACACAAGAGGTGCAAGATTCTATGTAAACAATGCATGATGACACTTTATCTCAGTGCGTTTGCATAAATACAAGCTACAATGATAAGAAGACTGGAAATAGAAACGAGAACCAAAATAGAGACATCCTACCCAGAGAAGAGATCCTAGGACCTGAAACAACCAAGATATCCACGAGAGTGCTGAAAATAAAAAAATTGAATAAAATATGCATGGAGCAAAATTTGGAAATAAAACTCATATGGCTAGAAAGTGCATAGAACAAGCTTTCCAACGATATAAAGTTTTCAAAAAATGAAGTTTGGATGCTCATTCTATGACTCCCGGAGTGCAAAAAAGAGACCCGACTTTGACTGAAAAAAACACAGTCAAACAGCAAAATTGGAAAAAAATTACCAACATAACGAGGTCCGGCTCGGAACTAGCTTTCTGACGCCTATTCGTTTTCAAAAAAATGACTCCGTATGCCCAAGATATGACCAAAAAACCAAACCCCTCTTTTAGGGCATAAAAAAGGGTAAAAAAAAAATTATTTATTTATTTTTTTGACGAAAATTTTCTGACGCATTTGCAAGTACAACCGTACGGATTTTTGTGCCTTGTAAAGCATGCCAATGAAAAAATCATGGCCCAGATGCGCTTGTCACCGAAATAGGTCGAATTATATATCAAAATGATTGGAAATACCCTTCAGAAGCCAACTGTGACCTCTTTTTTGGCCCAAACTACTCTAGTTTTTTTTAATAATTTTTTTGATGAATTTCTCGAAATTCATGCCAAAAAAGGCAAAACCAAAGAAAAAATTTAAGAACCAAAATTTGTCAAAAAAATTGATAAATTTTATATGGAAATGGTGGTTTTGGGGTGTACAGAGCTCAATGGTGAGGTCCATTTGAACCCAAAATGATCAAAAACAAAACAAATACCCCATATCCAATAAAAAACTCTGAAAAAACTTGAAACCCTCCTCCAAAAAATCTTCTAAAAAATCAGGAACAAGCAACAGTAGATGTAGGCTTTGATACCATGAAGAAGTTGAGGAAATACAACTTCAGAGATCCCAAGAACACCTGCATGCAAATACCTGTCACAAGAGAAGAATGGAAGCACATAAAGAAAAAAAGCATAAATGCTCTGAAGAAGAAAATTATCATTCAGAAAGGGAATCAATCTTATGAACAAGTACAATACAATCCTTATAAAAGGATAATAGAAACCCTAAAGATATGCAACCCTAAAGAAACCCTAAAGGGATAATGTGTATTTAATAATTAGAATACCTACAATATTTATTGCATGCAAATACCTATCACAAGAGAAGAATGGAGGCACATAAAGCAAAAAAGCATAAATGCTCTGAAGAAGAAGATTATCATTCAGAAAGGGAATCAACTTTATGAACAAGTACAATACAATCCTTATAAAAGGATAATAGAAACCCTAAAGGGATAATGTGTATTTAATAATTAGAATAATTATTAAATACCTACTATATTTATTAAATGCCTAAGTTTAGCTTAAGCATAGAGTTTAATAGATTAATAATTAAATAAATAATTATTAGCTAATACAAGATAACTCTAACAATTATTTAGGAGATAAATTATGAGTGGTCAAAATGGTAACTTCCGAAAGATCGCATCCAAAAAGGAAAATTTCAATTTTGAAGAAGAATAAGCCATATTAAAATTTGAATCTCCTATCAAACTTGTCTTCAAAACTATGACCACAAATATTTATTAAACATTGGCCTTTTATTACAAATTTATTCATCCTACAACATTATTCAACAAAAACCTTGGAAAAATTTAATTAGAATAATTAATTTGTTTGTTGCCCTTGTTACTCCTTTTGGTGTGGTTTCAATTGCAAGATGTGAGGCAATTTCTTGTCATCTCAATTCTTTTCTCTTTGTTTTAATTTTCTATTGGAACTTGGTGTTCACCCCTTTTCTTAGGGGAACCTCTTTGTTATCATATTATCTGGTTGTGTTCTTTACAATTAAAGGTGTCTTTGGTTCATTGTTTTGTGGTGTTGACTCACTCCATGGTTGCTTTCTTCTTAGTTCATGATGTCTTTGATATAAGGTTTCAGGGTCCTTTTCAAAACCTGCTAGATCTGAAAGTGATGACTTAGTTCTAGGTTGGGACCCTTGTCTCCCACTAGTTGTTGCTTCAATCAAAAGCGCCTGTTTAGTCTCACTCCTTGTGAGACTCTTTGTTCTTTCCTCCTAGTGGTATTTTTAGCTTAATCTTTCTTGGGCAACATTGTTAAAGTTTTACCTACCCTCTCCCGATTTACCTAATCAGAACATGAAATTTAAATTTTAATAATTAAATAATTATCAACTATAAGGGGAATGAATTTAATTTATTTAATCAATTTAAATTATTTAATTAATATCAAAAGAAAAATTAAGGAGAAATGATGAAGTGATTAGGCAAAAATGCATTAATATTTTTAGGTGTCTACATATAGAATGTGATTGTACTATCTATCATTTTATTGTGATTTTATGGCATAATATTTTAGTTCCATTTATTATTTAAATTTGATAATCAACCTTACATGTCAACCAATTTTTTTGTCCTTAGATTTTGATTATATTAGGAGAGAGGACCTAGTTATTGAGCATCCTAACTTCAAGCCTCTCAAAATCATGTGGCAATTTTGAATTAGTCTCAATTTTTTATAGTGAGCTACTCGACAAGGCCTTTCTTATAACTAACATTTTAAGTTCCAAAATCAAATATGATGTCACATCGTGTCAATAAAAGCCCTCAAAAAAAGGTAAGCATACTTGTGCATTAAGTCATTTTTTGCTGATGCATCAATGCACAATAATCCAATTTGTTATTTTTTACATCTAATAATTACATGTCATTCAATTATAAATACTCATAGTTAGCATTAACAACTTTAAAGTTAAAACTACTTGTACTATACTATTAAAAATATTGGACATAAAATCTACAAATACATTACCACTCTTTTAACATGCTCAACTACTTGACTCTTGTCTTGTGTACCACACAATGAGTGAACATAATCATACAACCATATGATTTAAAAGGAATCTCTTTACATTAAATTTTTTTATTAAAAAATAAATTTCTATAAAATATCTCACCGATAGAAAATTGATTGGATGCGACAACTTAAATCACACACTAAGCTTTGACTTCTAGAATTAAAAATGTTAACACTCAAAATTGACTAACAATCTCCAAACTTAATTTGTTGCTTAATGTGTGTGGTATTGAATGTGTACTATATTACTCCACTTTTTGAAAACCTAAACGTCTCTGTTAATTCTTGATAGTCATGAAATAGAACACGTACAGCAGCTCTTTGCCTTTCATTCGGCAACATGTAGGCCCCAGCCATGGCCTTTGAAGGTACATTTTGATTTTAATTGCTTTATATTAATTTTAATATATTTTGTTTTTTTTGCAAGTGCTCCGCAATAGCTTCACAACCTCCAGGGAGAACACAGCTGAAGATAAAGCTGTTAAGAATGGTTAGGAGATTCTTGCAACCATGCACAAAAATCCGAGATGCCCAGTGCATGTCAGAAGGATTCAGATGCACAAGAATCTCAATCCTCAGCACTGATGAGGGTCATGTCACAGTAGGAAATTGCATGGTTTGAAGCTTAAGCCAGTCTGCCTTCCTCTTCTAACAATATATTGATGGGAAATGATAATTCCAAGGCAACCATTGATATTTTCTTGAATATTTGGAACTCAGAAGCAGGCACAATGTTTAGAAAGAATAACTTTGGATTTCACCTCTGTATTATAGTTTCCCATCAACTGATTGTCAGAAGAGGAAGGTGGAGATGGCAGAATAGAATCTCTGCACAGCCTTGCAATTTCCCACTGTGACATGTGCCTCACTGGGGCTGAGGACTGAGATCCCTGTTAACTATTCAGCAAAGAGACCGTTATTAATAACGATAATGAGATCATGAACTGATACAAGTCTCCAGTTTCATCATTTTGCTTAAGTTGCAACAATAATCAGCTTAGCATTGATCAAGCAAATTGATTTATGTTGATTGGATTGGGATTCCCAGATTGAATGATTCTTCCTCTGATCATATAAATGATCTGGGGCCAAAAAGAAAGAAAGAAGTTGACCCATATTGGAGAATCCTCTAATTCTTCTGAATCATTCACATGACATTCCGAACCGTGGAGACTCCTCTAATTCTTCTTTGTGTTTTGAATTTCTTTGTCTTGGATGTCGTTCCAAGACATTGAAAGTGTACCTTTCTACCACCTATTTTTTTAATTAATTTAAAAATCAAGTAGAACTTATTCATAGAAAATAAATCTATATTTTCTGTCTTGTATATAACAATCATATGTGATCTTAATTTTCTTGTGTACGCTTTAAATGTGTGCAATGGCTTTATGGTAATGATTCAGTGTCTATGCAAGCGTATGTGTACAATCAAGGAGGAATAGTATCAAAGTTATGAGATAACTCACTCTAAATTGTTAGTTGTATGTGTAGGTTGTGTTTGTTTATACACTTTTTTTTCTTTTTCTTTTATAAACAATTACTCATGAAATTTTTTATTGTTTGAACACACATCAAGGATAAAGATACAAATTGGAGTGATAAAAAAGTTGCATAGTTAAAAACACTAAAAATTAGTTGAAGTGAATTTTAGGGATGAGATCATAGACACTATAATGTTCAAGGAGAATAAATGATGTGAATTTGAACAAAAACTATTTTTGTAGGACCTAAAATGTTTAATGTGAAATGGGCCATCATATTAGGATTAATATAAGTGCCAAATAATAATAAAAGGTTATTGTGGTGTTTATTGAAACAAAGTGGCTAAGAGTATATAGTAAAATAGAGGAAAATTTGCTACATAGGAATTTTTAATCTTTAAATAATTTTTTAATTCTTGATGTGTATATTATTTAATTTTAGAGTAAATTTCATCAATATAAATTATTTCACTTGTATTTGGAAAAGGAAAATAAATAATAACATTAATCAAATAATATTAGGGAAAATAAATAAATTGAATCAATAACTAATAAATACTCCTAGAATCAATTAGGTATGACATATATTGTGTTGGATTTTAAAATTGGCTTTATTTACCCCTTGCTTATGTGTTGGATCTGAGGGTTTAGGGTTTTTACAAAGGATTTTAGAGCTGATAAGGTTTTCCCTTTGTTTACCCGGGCAATGTTATATTCTATAGTTGACTTATATCTACCGGTAACCTTGCTTTAAGTTGTCACCGGATGGGTCCTTTTTCATTCATTTACTGACCCCTGCACTAGGAGTTACCTCTTGAGGATATTGTTTTTATTATACACCTAAATATTGGAGTGTCCCCATGTTTTTGTCTTTTAAAAATTCCCTAGGAAAGTCCCCATGCACGATCACTTTATCCTCGGCTAGTCTCCACATGCTAAAATGGTTTACCTAAAATGCCCTCTTTAGTCTCATAGTTATGCGGGATAAGGGATTCACAAAGCTTAAATAACAAGCCTTATCCTACAACACTTTTGAAGCCGTGATGAAGCCCCATGGGATAAGAAGAATACAGAGATAATGAAGAGATCTTTATCCCATGGCCATTTCATATAAACAAAAGGCTCGTGCGGGATGCAAAGTGTTTGCAAATGTATTAGTAGTTATCGCTGTGTAATGTGTCCAAGCGGGATAAGATAATATAAAGAAGTAGAGAGGCAGGTCTTATCCCGCGATGGTTTTAAGATGCCTTGATAGCCCCGCAGGACAAGAAACAACTCAAAATCAAAAGGTAAAGTTATCCCGCAATTTTTATAGGTTGATGCAAAGGTGTTATGGGATAAAAGGTAGAAAGGTAGATACAAAAGACCTTATCCCACAAGAGTTTTTTTTTAGTTAGTAATGGTCGCGGTATAAGAATTTTAAGGCAAAATTGACAAGCTCTCTTATCCTGCACATTCCCGCAGGACAAGAGGGGAAAAGCTTAAGAGGCTTATCCCGTGCGATACAAAATTATCAAGGAAGGGCACTTTCAAGGAGAAAAGGACAGAAAGTTATGAGAAGAGTGATATAAGAGGATATTCAGAAAGTATACCAAGGTTTAATCCCACGAGAAGAGACAACATTGATGAATGAGAAGAAGGATAAAAATAAAAGGGTGTCGATAAAGAGAGGATGGCATGGTCTTATCCCACAAGGCTGCAGAGAATGCTTTCAAATGTTGTGGGATAAAAAATAAAGGTAAATACATTGAACATTTATCCCACGAAGATTGTCAAGATAGAAAAAGGTGGTGCGGGATAAGGAAATAGAGAGGAATCTGAGAAATAATTATCTTGCAGAGATGGTGAATGGCACTAAATCACAAAAAAGGTCCAAACAACATGGATTTTGAAAAATTTGAGTTGGCCAAGGACAGTCTAATAAATACCATGTCATCATTTGATGGTTGTCAAGGACAATCTCGATCGTTCAAACCCTGATCGACAGATAAAATTCAAACTTGGCGCCAATAATTTTCTCTGTCTAACATGAAGGAATTAATGGTGTCGCAATAAAAGAGAAATTCATCGATTTTCTCTCATAACTTGCATCTGAAGAAAATCCAAAGCATCCCTGAGTGAGAAGGAAAGTGAATTTCAGCAAAGAAACATGCCATCCAGCAAGTTCAGCCCAACAAAAGACTAGTAAGTCAAATTTTCTGCCATCCTTTTGCATTTTCTAAGCTATTGTAGTTGTAATACACAAAGCTTTTGTGTGTATACCCTAGAGTCTGTAGGGTTTGCGTCTGTGTTTAATTTTCTAGGCTTTCCTTCATTTTTCATAAATTAAAATGACCTCTCTGGCTACTCCCACTACTGAGAGTACCCCTAAATATGGCACTAGCTTTGCAATGCTAGAAATTACCCATGTCATTCCACTTGATGTAATTCCATCTGTGTCAATAATTGCAAATGTTTCCGCTATTGAACCAAGCCCTGAATCTGCCCCACAAATATCTAAAGAAGTCGAAGCAAGTTCCCCTCCTAAAGAAGAAACTGTGAAGAGAAAGAAGAAGACAATTCAAAAGACTATCACTCTTATTTTTGATAGTGAGTCTTCGGATGAGCCTGCCCATGCTCCTAAATTTAGGAAACCAATTCAAAAGAGGAGAAGAGTTGCCCATAAATTACCTCGAAACATCTACCACTAAAGCTCATCCTCCTACGAAAAATGCCCTACTATTGAGAACCCACCCACTGAGGAAACCCCAATTCCTCAAGAGCAAGCCTCGTAGAGGGAAAACCTTGCTAAATAGAAGAGGGAAACTATTCCTAAAAAACATCAAGTGAGGGAATCTGCTCCCACAAAAGGACTAGCTTCCAAAGCTCCCAAGAGACCTATAAAAACATCTAGAGGGGAGTCATCAGCTCAGGCAGAGCAACCAAAGACAATGCCAACCACCCCCCTCACTCTTAAGATGACAATAGAGGAATTGCAGCATGAAGTTGAAAGGAAGTTGGAGGAGGCTACAAAGAGACCAACAAGACAGACAAGGATCCCCCATCGATACCTATTAGAGTTATTTGAGGGGTCCTCTATGAGTGACATCATCAGAATTGCCTTCCATGACAGGGAGGCAGGATGTAGAGATGCAATTACAAAGGAAAGGGGGTGGAATGTATTCTACTCTTTTTATGACAATAGGGATAAACCTGTCCCAGTGTCGAATCCTTGGACACTGAACTTGGGGAAGCTAGTGGTGTTGAATGTATTTGTAGAACCAATGTTGATAAGGGAGCTAGCTATTTCCTATGACTCCCCAAGAAGAACTGTAAGATCAGAGGATGACTATGTCCTTTTGGACATTTCACACATGGCTATTGTAGATTTTTTTGGTTTAGACGGGTCTACCCTCAAGGAAATCAATAGGGGTAATCTGGAAAGGAATTACCAATATAAAAAGGACATCTTTAGAAAAGAATTCACTCCTCATTTTATGAAGAAGCTTTAGAAAAATTCACAAAACGATGTCCTTCCATTAGAGAGGGAGCCTTTCAGATTAGAATGATTTGATCCTTATTTTATCAAAATCTACTATGCATTGGGGCAAGTACTTGGGCTAGGTTGCGAGCTAACCAAAATGGCCATAGATTTCATGATGATTGCCATTAATATCCAGCACCCCACAATAAATGAGTTGTATGATTTTGTAGCCATTATCCATGATAAGCTCCATGAAGGGTTAATGGCAGCAAGGAATAAATAAGAGAAGCTTGAGACTATTCTTTGTCGTTCCATATGATTCTTTGCCAGAATAGGGCTTATTGGGGTCCATAATTGACAATAAGGACAAATTATCCACACACAAGTCTTCCATGGCCAGTACAAAGATGGACTCAGGTGTGGGACAAAGGATTCAGGTTTGGCAACTACTCATTATTTGATCAGTTTGTTATGAAGGTATTGTTAAGGTTTGGAGTGAGGCTACCTAGGCTGCCAAAGAATATTATCAAAATTTTAAGGATAAGGAGTTGCAGGGGTGAAGGAGTGGTGTATCCAGAGGGAGACTTCATCCACAATTTTTGAGATTTCTTTTTGTATGGCAACTGCACTATTATCAGAGTATACGGGTGTGAGCAAGTGCCCCATGTTTTGCCACTTTTTGTCTCTCCTAGGCTAGCATTCATTGAATTAATTTGGAAACTAATGTGTATGGTGAGGATACAAGTTCCAACGGATAAGAAAGGGAGACTCCTCCCCAGGGTGATCAATTTTGAAGAGTTTACTGTAAGATGTGACACCCTAGAAAACGTACAAGATTTCCTCATAAAGAATTACAGGTGGAAGGTTACCCAAGCTCGACATTTTTGACCCCGAGGGATGTATAAATGATCTCAAAATAAACAAGCTGAAAGAGAAGGGTTATTTTCATTCTTTTGATGAATGGGAAGATCTCATAAGAAATTCTCTCTCTGCTAAAGCAGAGCAACACAAGAAGAAACAAGAGCTCATGAAGAGGCTTGAGCGAGAGAGGAAATAGGAGGATCCCAATTTTGAAGGTTTTTACAACGAGTTCCAAACCGAGTTTTCCAGGATGTCTTTCATGATTAGAAAGGAAGATGATATAATAAAAATGGAAATGGAGAGAAGGGATGACAAGGACGAAGGGGTTAAAATTGAGATCGGGCCTATAGACCCCACCCCTACAGTATACAAAATGAAAGAGCATACAGTGACAGTTGAGAAGACATCTCCTAGCAATTTTGTTCAGGCAACTAAATAGGTTAGGAGAGTCGAAAAGGGAAAGACACAGATGTCTAATTTTGTAGACGTCCAGGTGGATTTTGATACAAGTGTGCCACCCCCTTCTTCCCCTTGAGAAAAATACCTTGAAGATGAGGCTATTGAGGTCTTAGATGACTTAGATAGAGCCATTATCCCGAGTACAATCCTTGTTGATGGGGCAGACGATGAGAGGATAATTAAGTCAAATAATTTTGTAGCAGATGACAATTTTGTGAACTCTCCCGAGTTTAGATCTTTTTGGCTAAGGGAAAAATTAAAGGACCTATTTGATGAGGAGATCATAAATTTTGATAGGAATAGCTTTAGTTTCACCCCTGAGGAAGGTAGGGATATGATTAAAAATAGCGACATGCTTCTTGTCTCAGTTTGGGATTATTAGAAAATCTATCTATTGGATCAAATTATGCAACAAAAGGACCCAAATTTTGCATAAGATTTCAATGATCGTGGGTCTGAGGTGAGTATAGGCCGAAAGGCTTTTTCTCTATGGTCAAGGGAACCAAATGTTCAGAAGCCTTTGGTTCTACAAGGTGCACAACAAAGGACAGGGGATGCAGTAATTAGGACCCTTGAAGACACCACTGCATTAGAGGTTGTGGCAATCACCTCACATGAAGTCCAGTTTTCTCAATTGGCAGTGGATGACCTTGAGCAAAAATACTTAAGATTAAAAGACATGCATGTGACTCTCAATGCAAATTAGAACAAGTTATTCATTGAGAATTACGCATTGAAGGAGAAAATAAAAAAGGTGACTGCAAATTCTTTAGGAGGAATTAGCCCTGAAGAATTATAAAGAATGAATAAAGAGTTCTAGATAGTTAATGATGAAGCTGAAAATAATTATTTTGAAATTAGGAGAGATTCAATTTTGAGGATTTCAAATAAGATTATTGACAAATTAGGTGAAATTCATTCTTCATATTCTTTGACATCTCAGCTCCTAAGTCAGCTAGAAGAGATTATTTCATTATTTCAACCAATAAGATTCACTTGGTTACCAAAGGGTCAACAGTTGAAAGAGGTCATGCTGGCAGTAAAAAATGTGGCCTAGGCACCTCAAATTATTGGGGTCACTTGGAAAAATTATAATTTATTAACTAAAGAGTTTTCCAACATAGAAGAAGAGAAGAAATCAGTGTTGGGAATGATCAACTCTTTCCAAGGGCTTAAAAAGTGGCACGTCCCTACAATTTTGATAGATGATGGACAGATCAAGAGCCTAGAAGAATGGAGGCAAGGACTCTAAGATGTAATAAATGCAGGTTTAACATCTTTGGCCACTGATCCAAACCAAGGGGATACCTCTTTTAATATTATGTAGAAGATCACAGAGGTAGATCAGACGTACCATAGATTTGCCTTGGGAGCTGCAGTTGTATGCGCCCATAAAACAAAGGAAGCAATGAGTAAATTTCAAGGGTTGAGGGATTCTTGATGGCCAGCCGATGAGATAGAAGCATTTCATAGAAGGTACTTCTCCTCAGAGGAAGAGCAACCTGATGAGGAAGACTGTGCACAATTTTTCTTTTGTTAACTAATTTTTTTTGTGCAAGCTGCAAATTTTGAGGAGGACTGACATATACTTTCAATCATCAAGGACCGTTCTCCAGGTTACATACTGCCAAACACCAAGATTTACCTCATATCCTGACAGAAGCATGTGTCAAGGTACCAATGAAGAGGCAGATTTTGCGAACCTACAGCCCAAAGCTTCCAGGACGACGACTTCTAGCTGCCTGCAATTAATGAAGCTAGGAAGATTGCACACATGTTGACAAGGACAAGAATGGGCCTTATGGAAAATTGTAATGACTTGTACTTTTGACATGTGTCTTCTTGGCTTGAAGCTTGTTTTTCTCCCTTGGGTTATAAAAGAGAATTTAGAGCCAAGAAGAACGATTTTGAAAATTTTGTTTAGTATGTACTAGGATAGCTTTAAAACAATATATTGGCAAATCTTCTACAGGTTTTTAGCACATCCTTTTATCATGAATGTATCATTTTATACCAAAAATCAATAAAGAGAACATTCTTTTTTTTCTCAAATCTGTTGTATGGTGTTGTATGAATTGTTATGTTAATGACATTTTCAATTTGTCTTCTTCAATGGAGAATGTGTATGTCTTGATAGGCTTCATTTCAAGTAAATGACTTAAATTCTGGATTGAATATTGTAACATTTATGTGAAAGGTTTTGTGAGGAAGTTAATGAATATATTATTAGTCTGAGCATTCTAAGCAAGTCTATTGTACTTAGTATTGGATTCTAATGATGATATTGTGATATGATATATCTTCAAATATGTTATTTGATTCTGTATTTCCCTTGAACAAGCACTGGTGATACTTTTCTTGGTTTTAGGATACTTTCAACATTCTTATTTCACCTTTTATATTTCATTTTCCAATTCTGCATTAGGAGTAGAATAGATTAGAATCAATTTTCAATGCAAGAAAAGTAACAAAAACTAAGGTTCAAGCCAAAATTCATAGTATATCTTACTTTTCCTTGGTATATTTTCATTGAAAGCATCTTCTAAAACACTACAATGTCTGTCCATGTAAAGTTGAAATGCTATGAAACATTGCAACATGGATACCCACCTAGGTCCTACAGAGCCTAAAGAGTAGAAGATTGCAGCCTTTGTGTTGAATCTTGTTCATTGGCCAAAACTGAAGTAGTCACCAGTTAGGAGGGACCTCAAAGAGATTGATTCGGACCGGTCAGGTAGAGTAAACACAACAGAAAAAAAAAAAAAAAAAAAGATATAATGGAGGCAATCTAGAACAGATTGATTTATTTCATGAAAATTGATTACAACCAACTGGTAACAACTGGGTTACAACACAACCTGTTCATAGGTCTGCTAGAACATTCTCAAAGCACAAAATAGGTCACAACCGAGACCTTCAATCTTAATATCTATCTTCTACGCTTAGTCTAGCTACTTTATTCTTCGATTGATTCCATTCTAATGCGTAATTACAATTATATATATGATTCAAGGGGATTCACTTGGCCCAAAAAGGGATCAAAACCCGAAGAACAAGACCTAACGTGTAAAACCAACAAGGTCGGTCTCTTCTAAGAGATTCCTCTGAAAAATCCAAAGGATGATGTGTAGATCATGGGAAAAGGTCGGCCACACGCCAAGGAACATCGGAATCCATGGCCAAGGCCCACAAGCTTTGGAAGGGGTTTCGGTATATCACCAAAATAGGTCTAGGCAACCGGTAACAAGAAATTGTCAACTAGTAACAAGAAACTATCAAGGAATCTGATAGCGATAACTTGTCAAAAATGATCCAAATGTGATGTGGTCTAGAAATAAGGAAGATGATCAAGTATTCAAGTAGAATCCAACTCCAAAGGATCCGGTGAGCCAAAATTGGGACACACATAAAGAAAAGATGAAACTACAAATGGAAAGAAAAACAAAAAGAAAATGTTTTTGGTTGATGCAAGATTGCTATGAACTGGGGATGTTCTTGCATCAGACATCCAGGGTTATTGAAAAAGCGAGCCTCGCACTTTGTTGGGGTCAGAGTCAAACCAAGGCGGTCTGCCTATACCTGAGAAATCCAAGATGAATCTTCAACTGGTTTGTCTTTCTACTTCACAAGATATTCCTTATACTGATTGCTCCGAGTACTATGCCCAATCCTACTGTCCAAAATTTCTTCAATCTAATCTGGTTCCTTCCGGGGAAACTGTTTCTCCAAGTTTGCAATATTGTCCTCATTGAATTTTGGTTCATAATACTCATGAAGATCTGCAATGTTAAACATAGGTAAAATACTTAGACTATCTGGTAACTCCACTTCATATGCATTTCCATAACTAAACTTCCTCAAAATCTTGCAAGGTCCAAACTTTTTTATCTGCAATTTTTTATAAGTTCCAACCAGGAATCTCTCTTTTCTCAGATATACCATTACTTCATCACCAGCTTCAAATTCCTTATGTCTCCTCTTCTCAATTGCCTTCCCTTATACTTGTTCATGTTTTCCAAATGTTGCTTAACCTAAATGTGCAAGGTTGTCATGTGATTTGCAAAGTCTCCTCCTTGTGAAATTCTTTGGTCTTCACTACTAATATCTCTCAATTTTGATATACCTCTAGGATGCACTCTGTTAACAATCTCAAAAGGTGTTCTTTCGATACTCCTATTTATTGAATTGTTGTAGAAAAAATCTACTTGTGCAAGGATCAAATTCCAACTTTCAGTTTTATCTCCAACTAAACATCTCAACAAGTTTCCCAAGCTTCGGTTATCTACTTTTGTTCGTCCATCAGTCTGTGGATGAAAAGTAGAACTGAACTTCAAATCTGTCTCCATCTTCTTCCAAAGTGTTCTTCAAAAATAGCGAACAAACTTAGTGTCTTTGTTTGAAACTATGCTTTTAGGTAATCCATGCAATCTCACTACTTCCATGAAAAATAGGTCTACTACATGTAATGCATCTGATGTCTTCTTACAAGGTATGAAATGAGCCATCTTCGAGAATCTATCCACTACCACAAATATAGAATCATTCCCTCTCAGTGTTTTAGGCAATCCAAGTACAAAATCCATGCTTATATCCTCCCAAGGTCTTATCGGTACTGTCAAAGGCTTATACAATCCCACATTCTAAATACTACCCTTTGAAACTTGACAAAATCTACAAATTTGCATATATCTCTTAACATCCTTATGAATCTGGGGCCAAAAGTACTGCTAAGTCACCAATACTACTATTTTGTCAATACCAAAATGTCCAGCTAATTCTCCATTGTATTTCTCCTTTATCATATTCTCCCTCAGAAAAAATTTAGGTATGCACAACTGAACTCCTTTGAATAACGTCCCATCTGGAATGAAGTAATCCAACCACTTGCTTCTATCTACCATAATCGGTTCTCTACATGCTTTCCAAGGTTTTGAAAAATCAGGGTCATCATCATACAAAGTCTTTAGTTCTTCATATCCTAATACTGTCACTCTCATCTCTATCAGCAAATTCCTTCTCCTACTCAATGCATCAACAACTTTGTTAGATTTCTGAATTCTATGCTTCAACACAAAGGTATAACTCTGCAAAAACTTTACCCATCTCATATGTCTCTGATTCAACTTACTCTTATTGTTCAAATACTTCAAATCTTGATGATCTATATACAACACAAACTCCTTAGGCAACAGGTAATGTCTCCACTTCTTCAAGGATTGAACTATGGCATTAAATTCCTGATCATACACTGAATATCTCCTCTAGGAATCATTCAATTTATCACTGAAATAAGATACTTCTCTCCCTTCCTGACTCAATACTTCTCCTATTGTTGTTCCACTTGCATCACAATCCACTTGAAATACTTTTTTGAAATCCAATAAAGCTAACATAGGCTTCTCAGTCACTTTCTGGTTCAACAGTTCAAAACTTTTGTTTGCTCTAGTGGTCCACTTGAATTCCTTCTAATCTCCTCTCATGGTCTTAGTCATAGGGTTACAAACTGAATTGGAATTTTTGATGAACTTCCGGTAAAAACTAGCTAATCGATGAAATGATCTTACCTCTCCAATGCTTTCTCATGTAGGCCACTCAACAATTAATTTTACTTTCTCAGGGTCCATCTTCAAACCATCCTTAGATATCAAAAATCCCAAATAGAATAACTCATCCTTCATGAAAGTACACTTCTTGATATTTATCAACTTTTCTTCTCTCAATCTCTCTAAAACTTGTCTCAATTGCAAAAAATGTTCCTCTTTTGTCTTACTAAAAATCAGAATGTCTTCCAAATATACAATAACAAACTTACCCAAGAATCTCTTTAATACCTCATTCATCAGCCTCATGAAAGTACTTTGTGCATTAGTTAACCCAAAACACATCACCGACCATTCATACAGTCCTTGATTTGTCTTGAATGTTGTCTTCCACTCATCTCCTTCTCTGATCCAAATCTGATGATATCCACTCTTCAAATATATCTTTGTAATGTATTTTGTTCCACTCAAACAACCCATTATGTCATGCATCCTAGGCAAAGAAATCCGATATTTCACTGTGATCTTGTTTATTGCTCTAGAATCAGTATACATTCTCCACTCTCCCTTCTTCTTAGGTGCTAATACTGCTGGTATTGCACAAGGGCTTAGACTCCCCCTAATCAAACCTTTTCTTCAATAGCTCTTGCACTTGTCTATTGATCTCCTCATTCTTTGTCGGTGTCATCCGATGTGCAACTTTGTTAGGCAAACTAGCTCTGGGAACCAAGTCCATGCAATGACTAATACTTCTCATAGGTGGAAATCCATCAGGTACATTATCTGAAATGATGTCTTCATATTCTATCAGCAAATCTTTTATCTCTTCCAGTTGTTCCTCCTCATGCTCCGTATTCTTAGTCTTCTTATGAATTAAGGCGAAATACACATTCTCATGTCTCAATGCATCCAAGAATTTCCTTCCATCTACCAAACAGATTTTAGCATTCGTACAGACTTGATTCTTAAAAGGTTCCTCCAAGGGTAACAAGGTTTGCTTCATCCCATTGGCTACAATAGTGTATGTATTCTTCCTCCCATCATGTACTGCCTATCTATCAAACTACCAAGGTCTACCCAACAAAAGATGACAAATATCCATAGGCATAATATCACGCAAGACTTCATCATGATAATTCCAAATTTTCAATTTCACCAAACATTGAACTCACTTACTAACAACTTATGTTCATCCCAAATCCATGCTATCTGATAAGGCTTAGGGTGTTTCAATCTCTCCAAATTCAACTTATTCACCATCTCTTCTAAAATAAGATTATCTCAACTAACACTTTCAATAAAAAAATTACAACACTTACCAAATACCTTACATCTGGTCATGAAAAAATTCTTCCACTGCAAGGGCTCTTCATCTCCTCCAGTATGACACAAAGCTCTCCTCATCATCAATAATTCTCCATCTTTTGGTTTATTGTCTGATCTGGTGTGTTTTTCTTACACCACTGGTGCTCTTCCGGTATTCTCTATCTTCTTACACTCAAAAGAACGATGTAATTTTACTCCACTTAAAGAAAGTTTCTCTAAATGTTCTCTTGTCTTGTCTTCCAAAATTCTCATTCTAGTAGCCATCTGATTCTCTCCTCTGGTAGAAATTTCTATCATCTTTCGAGTATGAATTATTTTCTTTGTTCACTTTCTTGTCCTTGTTTTGATCTGTACAGGTTCCTCTACCTCCGGTATATCCTCTTCCTCCTTGAAATCTTCCTTTGGTAAACATTCCACCTCTGCCTCTCTGCCTCTGCTCATGTCTTTTATTTAGCTTCTCTTCTTCTTTTAGGGCATACTAGTAAGCCTCTTCAACACTCTCCAATTTTATCAAATTAAGTTCATCTTGTATAGACATCCACAAGCCATTCAAATATCTTGCAAGTTCTTCAACTTCATCATCAACATGTTCGGATCTGATATTCAACTTGTAAAATGCTTCGATGTACTCCTTCATGCTAGATTCCTTCTATCTCAAATTCTGCAACTTCCGAAACAGATTCACTTGATAATCAGCTAGCATAAACTTCAATTTCAACTTAGCAATCATCCAATCCCATGTTTAATCTTCTCTTTACCTCTTCTTTGTTTATCAACTTACAAATGCTCCCACCAATGAGATGCAAATTTCACCTTCCTTTCTTTTGCAGTGTTTTCAAAATCAAAGTATTTCTCCATCTCCAAGATCCAATCCATCAATTCATCCAAATCCAACTTCCCATCATATTCTGGTGGGGTAAAATGAGGTTTAGTATTTGCCCTACTCAAAACCCTCAAAAACCTTTCCTCATCCGGATCAACCATCGGTGGGTTTACTTGTTCTATCGGGGCTTCTTCTCCTTCATCTTCACTTACATCTTCAATATGTCGGCCTTTTCTCTAGGCTGTCTCCATGACTTCCAACCAAGCTGCTATACCTTGCAACATTTCCATCACAAAAGGGTCTCCATTCCCACACGCTCAACCATTCCTAGTTCCTCTTCACGCCATTATTCACGCTGGTCCTCTGTAACTGTAGGTCGAATCCACAATCTGCCGCCCTACAACAAAAATCTTAGGACAGGCAACCTCTAAAATGAAACTCACTTTGATACCACTTGAAGCAATCAGCGGTTAGGAGGGACCTCAAAGAGATCAATCTGGACTGGTCAACAAGAGTAAACACAACGGAAACACAATACAATACAACGAAAACATAATATAATACAATACAATACAAATAAAAAAAATTAAGTTTGATTTTAGCTAAATGAATGCGATGATCTAAATGACAAATGCACAATACAAAAGGAAAGTTTCTTCATGTCGGGTTCAAGAAAATGTAACAAAGGAAATTTTCTACCTCGAGGATGATGAATGCAAGAGAACAAACCAATCCTTCAATACCTCACTCGAACTAGCACTAAGATGAGCTAGGGGATAAAAATAACAAACTAGAGCAACTACCCGCATCCATGGTTCACAATAATCTTGCATCAACCAAAAACATTTTCCTTTCTGTTTTGTTTTCTGTTTGCAGTTTTAGTTTTCCTTTCTATCTGTCTCAGTTTTGGCTCATCGAATCCTGTGGAGTTGGATTCTACTTGAAGACTTGATCATCTTTATTGTTTCTAGATTGCATCATTTTTGGATCATTTTTCGGCAAGATATCACTACTGGTTCCCATTACAGTTTCCTATTACCGGTTGCCCGGACCCATTTTGGTGATCTACCAGAACCCCTTCAGAAGCTTGTGGAGCCTTGGGCGTTGATTATGATTTTCCTTGGTGTGTGGCCGACCTTTTCCCATGATCTATGTTTCATCTTTTGGATTTTCCGGAGGAATCTCTTGGTGAAGGCTGACCTTGTTATTTTACATGTTAGGTCTTGATCTTCAGGTTTTGATCCCTTTTGGGCTGACTGGGTCCTTTGGATGGATATATATATATATATAATTATGCATTAGAATCAATCAATCGAAGAATCAAGTAGCTAGACTATGCGTAGAAGATAGATCATAAGATTCAAGGTCCCGGTAGTGACCTATTCTACCAGGCCTGTGAGCCAGTATGTTGCAACCCAATTGTTACTAGTTGGATGTAATCAAATTTCATGCAATAAAATAATCTGTATAGCATTGTCTCCATCATATCTTTGTGTTTTTGTTGTGTTTACTCTTGCTGACCGATCCAGATTTATCTCTTTGAGGTCCCTCCTCACCAGTGACTACTTCGCAAATGCACAATACAAAAGGAAAGTTTCTTCATGTCGGGTTCACCAAAATGTAACAGAGGAAATTTTCTACCTCGAGGATGATAAATCTAAGAGAACAAACTAACCCTTTGATACCTCACTTGAACTAGCACTAAGATGAGCTAGGGGATAAAAATGACAAACTAGAGCAACTACCCGCAACTCAAAACTTTCAGATGGCTCAGTCAAGTCTTTGTCCCGAGGGCGAGTGCACAGGGCTGGGACACTAGCATGAAATGTTGTCGTCCTATATGGAGCAAGTACAAAACACGTTTAGAAAACTCTAGACGCGAGGATAACATGATATATCATGGAAAAATGAGTAAACTAAACTAACAAATGTAGAATACGAACTAACTGAAACAAATAATTTATAACCGTTCCACGATTGAAGCCTCCCGGTAAATGGTTTTCCTCCCATGATTGATAATCCTATGCACAAGTATAAAGGAAAATGTTGGGGTTGTGTTTTGGATCCTACCTAAGTCAGACCCCCATCTTGGTGTTTCCACCTCCATGGACAACCTAGATAAAAGGCCACGGGGAAAATAAATGATAAAGAGAACTGGAAAATAATGCAAGACAAAGGATGATAATGTGTAAAATGAAAGGAGAAAAAGGATAAGTAAACTTCCCTTTCCAAGATGATGTCATGAGCTATTTGTAATGCTACAATAGTGATAGACTTCGCAAGAAATACTATGAATGTTGTTCAAAGAGATTGCCAAGAGCTCCAACTTGCAACTAGTATTCTCAAAAATGCAAAAAGGTCCCCAAAATGCCTTCAAATGAGACAGAGATATAGGCCTTGGAAGGCAAATCGACATCGGTGGGTTCATATAGGAGCATTATGATTCCTTCCGTTGGAATCAGACATCACTAAGAAGGGGGGGGTTGTTTGAACATGTAAAATATTTAAACTATGATAATGAAATAATTTAATTAAATGATTTTAAGAATGTAAACTATAGAAATACTAGAAAAACAATGAGTTTACATAGAACACATGAATTTATGTGGGGAAAGCCATTATTGGTAAAACAGCCCCACAAATATAGCATCTATATTATAAGAACACAACCTGGGGAGACTTCTCTTCAAACTTCCACAAGCCTCTCCAATAATTTACATAAATTCAATATTTCACACCATCCAAAATGGTGAGTAATCCTCCCTTAAATATAGGGAGAAAGGTTGGTAAAATACCTGAAAGGGTAGTTACCATACCTTTTCAATAACAATCTTGTTTACAATTAATAAATAAATAACTTTTAACAGTTCTTTAATTTATTAATTATTCACAAGAAATGTTGAACGCTTTTCAAGAATTATGATAAAACATTATATATTATAGGAGTTTGACCCCTAATAATATTATGTTCTAACAGAGGTGAATTAGTGATCTACCAGTTTCCAAATTTTCAAACTTAACTTTAAACCACTGGAAGCATAAGCATGAAACTGAAATGCAGGAACATAAAACAATCAATCACAGAATTATAACATCATATTTTTAAATGGAAACCCAAATGGGAAAATACACGGTGGGATTTGAACCCACAATATTATTCCACTATGGCCAATAGCATAACAATATTACAATATGGGGAATGCAAAAGCATTTAGGAACACTGCCTAGAGCTCACTGCTCAAATACAATAAGGGCTATAACCCTAGAAGGATCACTGCCTTACAAAACATATGCAAAGATGAATTACAGTGAATGAACTCTAAAATAGCATCAATCTATGATTGGATGAGTTTTGGTTAAGTGCAGATGATCTGTTGTCTTCAAACTGTTTATTTCCTCTGCTTTTCTCTGTTTTGCTCACCGGATCAACAAAGATCAAAAGTGCGCAAGTGAAATTGCACTCAATCAACATAAAATAGATCACCTCATTAACTACACACCAAAAATTGTTATCCAAACTTCTCTTATATATCCACACAAACCAAAAGTAATCTTTTACAAGTCGGCTTCCAAAGATATGAAAATATGTAACGTGTCACTGCAAGTTGGCTTGAATCCAAATAAAAAATCAGCACCGGATAAAAAAATGTATGAACACACGCTTCTTATAGGTCCCACATAAATTCTAAACACATTTACCAATCACTAGAATTCTTCCAGACCAAAACTTCTCTGACCAATCCTAAAATACCGGTTAACACTTGCTTCCAGTTAAGAAGAATTATGGCTATTGGATCGAATCTCCATGAAGAGTTGCCATCAATGATAACCCTAGACCAATAATAAACCATCAGAAGCCACTGGATAAGTATCAATTGCCAAAAATCTCCCCCTTTGGCATTGATGGCAACACTCGTGAAAATGGCTGTGTTGAGAACTGTACACCGGATCAAAGGAATTTCTAAGGCTCCCCCTTAGACCAAAAAACCAAAAAACCGCATCAAGATTTTGTACACTCCATTTTCACTCAGCTGTACATTTTTCACCTTTACTCTCCCACTTTACCAACAAAGCCAAAGATGGGGTATTGTCCAAAATTTATATACAAAGATACCTACCAGAGACCTACAAATACTTGAAGATGTCAGCAAAAATGGTCTTAAAAAATCCCAGGTGAGTGTCCCACCCACTCTTCAAGTTATCCAAGACTGTAATGAATGGACTAGAAATACAATTGCATGAATCTCTACTTCCTTTAGATCAAATGAAATGGGTTGAGTCATTTCCTTCATACAATCTACCTTATTGCTTATTATGGTGTCCAAATGGGGGGCAATCAGGTTTCAGAGTTCACCAACTCTCCTCAAAATTTTGTCCTTGTCTGCATTGAGGCTCGAGATCTGATTATTTAGAGCCAATTTTTGTCCTTCAACAATGTTGGTTGGAGCTACATTGGGACCAAAGGACTGTGAAATAATAGCAAGTTTAACTTGGCAAACACTTATTTGCTTGTCTATATCTATAGGGAATTTGGGAAAAATTAGACAAGGCTTATACAATTTCCCACCTTCTGACAATGTGTCTGAGATAACCTATAGACCTTTATTCAATCTCACTCTATAATCTTCAATCAACTTTTGTAATATCTGCATCCTTACATCCTTAAATATATCCAAAACTCTCTTAGTAGTAGACTTTTCTAAATAATCAAAACTGGTATTTACACTATTAATCAATTGTAACAATTTACTGGAGGGGCTAACATTAGAATCTAACTATACATTCAGAGCCACCTTCTCATGTCATTCTTGAGCATCTGATTTGTTGTGTACATGGCAGTTCTAGAGACAGAGTTGTGTCTGCTTGACTGGGAAACTTTGTATCCAACCACCATTGATGTAAACTTCACATCATGCTCTAGAATGTCGTTGATAGTCATCGCTCTATTGTCGAACTTGAAAGCAATAGTTGTTATCACTATATTATTTGATACTTTTCTTAGGCCAGGTACTTCACCGGTTTCACTGAGGCATGTCAAAGCTTGAATTGCCTATTTAGTGATCTTGTGAGACCTATCAGCCATATTAACTCATCATGGGCTTGAATGAGAATAAGCCGAATCCACTCTGCTTTGTTGAACAATGGAAAATGGATGAGCTACAAAAAAACCTTGTCCCGAAGAACCTTATACTCTAGTTTGAGGTTTCATAAACTGTCTACCAAGTATTTGTTATATAGGTTCAACATATCAGCATTGCCAAGCTCCTTAAGATCATAATGGATGTATGCCCTAATATCCTCATTGTGAAGGACGTCGTAGGGTACTAAAGAAAATGCACCTTCTGGATAGTCTTAAACAGACTTGAAAGGGTGTTTCTTGAAAATAGTTTTGGATCTATCCTTAATCTCGACAACCATTGCGGTATAAATTCCAAAAGTTGAAGCCATCTCAAACTTAGGGTTTGTGGAAACTAATAGTCTGAAACATATAAATACCTTAATGCACAGCTAGGCATTGGAATTCTCTTAGGATCATTGAAATTGTTGTTGAGATTGCTAAATCACTTCACTCTTCTTCTTTGCACTATTCTCTTGATTGCATTGTGACAAATGAAGCTTTGAAATTCACTTTTAACCTTTGCAAACCTAATTCTTTATTGCAATAAATGTTGCAACCGATTACCTTGATTTTCATAGTCGCTTACCGAAGCATCAAACCTTCTCTAAAACTTTTGGATAACATCTGGATATAATATTTAATCCTTCTCCAACCTTCCAAAATTGATTGCATATGACTGAAGAGGGGGTTCTTAGAATTTGCATGAAAATTTCCCCCTAAGGCATAAAGCCCTAGTTACCGAATGAAGATCCTGCACCGGATTTGGGTGCAAATCCATTGTCTCCTTTGGATTCATCTTTTCTAACCCACATCTTCTTATATTTGTCTCTGACCTCTTCTACCTTTTCCTTGCCCTTCTCATCTGATTTGTTCTTGTCTACTGAAGCACTATTCTTGCTTCTAGAGTACTTAGCAATGTGACTGGTTTCATTGCATGCATGACAAACAACATTCTACATAGGTTTGAAGTTCATCTAATTTGGTCTCATCCTACACTGGTTAGAGATATGTCCAAACATCCCACAAGAATAGCACCTCTTATTTTGGAAGTTATTCATCACTGTTCTACACATATTTGACATGTGACCAAAATTATTGCATATGAAACACTGACTGGTAAAGGTAGGAACATTATTCATGTTGTTCATTCCATTATTCATCCTACTTCTGCATTGAATGTCCTACTTCTGCATTGATTCACCATATGACCAAATTTATTGTAAGTAAAGCATCTACCATTGAATTTATGGGCATTAGGCTGTCTTACTGGAGGATTATTGCCCTTCTTCCAGATTAGGTTTTACATTACTTTGTCTAGATCCAGAGGATTCTCCTTTCTCAAATCCAAGTCCTTTCCATGTCTCTAACTTTCCAGCATCTTAGCAAGCCTTTTTGAGCTAGCTTTGAATTTGTCTTTGTAAGTAGTTGCAGTAGTAAGTTCATCCCTTAGGGTAGCAATCTGTCTTTCAAGTTCTTGACCATTATTCCTTGACTATTTCAACTCAAGCTTCAACTGATCATTTTCATACGTAAACCTGAAGCATTCATCAACTCTTTCCTTCAATGATTGTGCTAGATTCTCTTCATTTTTCTTTTGGTCCTCAATCTCCTTAGTTATCCTCATCACAATGGATTGCATCTCATTCTTCAATGCATCATTCTCTCTCTCAAGCTTGTCAACTTCATCAGCTTTACAGTTATTTTCCATGATTTGATCTTCTTTCTCCTTCAGCTTGTCCATCAATTCTTTCCTTTTGTCTCTAGAAGGGTTCACTTGATCCTTCAAGTTATTAATGAAATCATCAGCAACATTCAAGTTTCTTTTCAAGGAACTAATCTCATTTCTTGTTGCATCAAGATCCTCAAGTGCCACACTAAGCTATCTCTGAAAACCAGAATCCATTGAATCAATCTCCCAGACCTTCCTCAAGTGGTTAAGCTTCCTTAAAGGAACTAGGCTCTGATACCAATTATTGGAATCAGAGATCACTGAGAGGGGGGGGGTGAATAAGTGTCTACTGGTTTCCAAATTTTTAGAGTTAACTTTAAACCATCAGAAGCATAAACATGAAATTGAAATACAGTAACATAAAAAAATCAACCACAAAATCATAACACTGGATTTTTATGTGGAAACCCAAATGGGAAAAACCACGGTGGGATTTGAACCCACAATATTATTCCACTATGGTGTGTAGGAATACAATATTACAATATGGGGAATGCACAAGCATTTATGCACACTGCCTAGAGCTCACTACTCAAATACAATAAGGGCTACAACCCCAGTAGGCACACTGCCTTAAAAAACATATACATAGATGAATTATAGTGAATCAACTCTAAAATAGCATCAATCTATGCTTGGATGAGTTCCGGTTAAGTGCAGATGATCCATTGTCTTCAAATTGTTTGTTTTCTCTGCTTTGATATGTTCTGCTCACTAGATCAACAAAGATCAAAAGTGTGCAAGTGAAACGGTGCTCAATCGACACAAAATAGATCACCTCATCAACTACACACCAAAAGATGTCATCCAAACTCCTCTTATATATCCGCACAAACCAAAAGCAATCTTTTACAAGGTGACTTCCAAAGATATGAAAATATGTAACGTGTCACTGCAAGTCGGCTTGAATCCGAATCAAAACTTAGCATCGGATCAAAAACATATGAACAAACGCTTCTTATAGGTCCCACCTTACTTCTAAACACTTTTACCAATCACTGAAATCACCAAAATGCTTCCAGAACAAAACTGCTCTGACCAATCCTGAAATACTAGTTAATTGGCTATCGGTTAACACCTGCTTCCGGTTAAGAAGAATTGTGGCTACTAGATCGAAGACTTGCCATAAATGACAACCCTAGACCAATAATAAACTATCAGAAGCCACCGGATGAGTGTTAATTGACAACACCTTCCAGGAATAGGTATAATCAGATTCATGGGATGTTAGCATGCCACGCAAACATCTTCGTGTCGTGCCCTAGTCCCCAAAGGTGATAGGTTGGTGGAGTTGGTAGAGACCAGTTTGGAGCTGATTGGGTGATCCAAGTGGACAAACGGGCAAAGGTGAAAATGCCCAACCTCTGATGACATGAAGGAAGGTGCCATTTGTCGTGTTGAATCACAAAGGGAGAGATTTTTGATATTACAAGGATTAATAAAAATTTGATTGTATCCTGAGAAACCATCCATAAAGGATAACAAAGCATGGCCAATAGTAGAATCTACTATCATATCAATGTTTGGAAGCAAAAAATCCTCTTTCGAAGAAGCTTTATTGAGATCTCAAAAATCAGTGCATATTCTAATCTTATTATTATTTAAATAGCAATGACAATAATATTTGAAATCCAAGGAGAATAATAAATAGAGCAAATGAAGCCAACATCTAAGAGTTTTTCAATTTCATCTTTGACAAGAAAAGCTATTTTGAGATTCATTTTTATAATTTTCTGCTTCACGGGTTTAGCATCGGGAATCAATACAATGATATGAGTAACAATTTTAGGATCAATGCCAGGCATATCAAATTAAATTCAAACAAGTATTTTAGGGAATTCATGCAATAAGACAAAATATTCTATTTGTTCCTCACTTGTTAAACATTTCTTGATCTTTATGATCTTTTCTTCATTACAAGGATCCCTTTTAACACCAACGGTATCACTCACAAGAAGATTCCTTTGTTGAGGAAGATCCATTGGTTGAGGGAATTTATGTGTCTTCTCATCTTTATCATCATCTATTTTAGTATCTTTCCCAAAGTATGCCTCAACATTTAAACAATAAGGAAATCTATGATTATGGTGATATTGAGGAATATTATCATAAGCTCCTAAAAACTCAGCTAATGAAACATTAGTAGAGAAAATATCTAGGGAAATTTGATTAGAATTAGAGTCAATGTATCTAGGATATATTAATGAAAGTGAAATAGAGGAGAAGATGACATTGACATTAAGAGATGGTCACTTAGAGGCTTTCGTGGGTTTAAAGGGATTATATCCAAGTCCAAAAGATGTTTCACGAAATTTATTCTCTAAAGGAACCTTTAATATCCCTTGTTCTTGTGCACCACAACCATTGCCTTTATATCCACTCTTAGCTAAGATGTGAAAATAAGGACCATAAAGAGAAGCTATTTTGTGTAGGGATGGCGAGGCTTCATATGCCTGAATGTCATCATTAGTTATAGTAGAAGGGGTAGAAGAATGTTTAGATGCAGCCACAAAATTCTTACCAATTTTTTTAGACAAAGTGGGTTGCTTTTTAGGTTCATCTATATATTTATACTTTTCAATCTTAGGTTCTCTCAGAGGGACTTTGTATTCTCCTACAAAAGAAAGTATAAATTCTAAAGATCCCCAACCATCACCTAAGAGCACTTATTTTGGTGAAGAAGTATCTTCAGGAGAGATTGTTGATTTTGTTTGAGTTGAAGAAAAATTAGGAATACTCAAAGAAGTAGGTGTACTTGGAGATGTAGGAGTGTTGGAAGAAGATTTTGAAGTATTTTAATAAGATGAGGTTTTCAAACAAGCTTGTAAATTGGTGTTAGCAAACAAAGTATACATCTTATTGTTGTAAATGAAATTATTTTTCCTATTCAAAATTGAAGGAATAGCTTGCATACAATGAATCCATGGTCTTCCTAACAAAAGATTGTAGGTAAGAGTATCGGGCATGACATGGATAGGTGTAGGTAAAATAATAGGTCCCACCTTAATAGTAAATGTTATAGTTCCTAAAGAAGATCTAGCCACGAATAGTGACATAATCTGGTTTAATAAGGGAAGTGTCCACCTTGATCTTATGCAATAGATTAATGCTACAAATGTTAAGGCTAGAGCCATTATCAACAAGAGTTCATCTTATAGCATTACCATTAATAAGGAAAACAATTGTGAGAGGATCATATTGGTGTTGAACCTCAGGAGAGGGTTATTCATCTTGTGTGAACACAATTTGAGCTTTAGGGGTGGTCATGGAGTCAATCAAAGAAGCTACATTATTAGGTGTTACTGTGGATGGGACATCTAAAGTCTTTAAAACATCTTGTAACATTCCATTATTCATGGATGAATTTTGAATTAAATCCCAAAGAGATATCTTGATAGGAGTAGCTTTAAGTTGTTCAATAAGGTCATACTCCTTACCAAGAGTTTGTGAGATATGAGGTGCTTGTGCAAGAATAGGTTGGGAAGTAGGAAGTGAAGAAGGGATAACTGAAGGAGGATTAGGTTGCCTATTATTTCTTGTATTATATGTGTGAGAAACCAAATTATAACTCTCTTGGGTAATCTTTTTAGCATATTCATAAGGAATCTTAGTGGGATATCCTCCTTGCATGGTAATAATTGATTTATTAGGGGTACAAAAGACATCATTATTATAATAATAATGGGTTTATGAAGAGGTTTTTAAAAGTTATGCTCATTCACATTTATCATATTAATCAATTTCTTAGATGTGTAATCATTGTTTGAAGAAGTTGTAATAGACATGAAATTATTAAGAGCATCATCCAACATGGCATGGTCATGACTACTAAATGGTTTATGTTTAGATTCAAAGGGAGACAAATCATCATAGAGAGGATTGTTATAAACCACCATGTTACTATATTTGGAGGATGATTTCATAAGAATGACTTCATGGGAAGAGTCATTCAACTTATTTGGATCACAACTACAGAATAGTATAGTAACCATGTTGATTAGTTTTTGACAAAATATTGGTTTAGAAGGTTTGGGATAAATAAACTCTTCAAGAGCCTCATCAATTTCTTCCTTACTAAATGCATAATCATCATAAGTAAATACATCATCATATGAATTAAAATATTGCAAATAAAGATCTGACACTTTTGAAACAAAAAGTGCATACAAAGCTTAAAAACACACAATGCATATAACATTTTTTTTGAGATTTTTTATGTTTTTGATTAAAAGAAAGCATGAAATTGCTAGATTTAATTAGAAAATGCAAAATGTAAGAAGTTATAGCACAAAAATGAGCCAGGATGTAAGCACATGGGGTTCACCAAAATGTGTTGGGTGAAAATGAAATCGGGTATACTAAGACCTAATCCCACTCTCCTTCACACATTAGAATATGAAAGAGCGTAAGGAAGTGATTCACTTTTATTTCCTCTTGTGAAAGAGAGTCAAGGAATACTTTTAGGGTTTATATTCCTTTGCTGATATGAGGGACATGAGTCAAGTGTAAAATAATGATAAGCTAAGCTAATGAATTATATGAAAACAACTATGTTAATGCCAATAACAGAAAAATGTAGAAGTGAAATTGAGATACAGACTACAGATCTACTAGAGGAATTCTTATGTGTACGGGCCCTCGAATCTAAAATGGGGGCCCGTTAGTAAATCCAACGGGCAAAAAAATGGAACGGGCCCCTGTTTAGTAGAATTTGGATCCACAACCTGCCACTTGGCTCGGTATTAGGCCTTGGATAGGCCTGGGATGGCCAAACCTAAGACACGGACCTGCAAATTCAAATCTCCATGAATGAAAGCACAAATATGAACTTCTGAAATAGTTTATGTGCCTCTAATCAGAGAATTTTTATACGAAATTAAAACCCATTTTAGATTATACTGTCTAGATTCTATATATGTAAATTTATTTAAAAATTAATTATTTTAACTATTTTTCATTTAATTTATACTAAATCGGGTCCATAAATTTGAAATATTAACTAATTTTGTTAATTTAATAACTTTTAAATTTTAATGAATTATGAAAAAAAAATATATGTCATCAATCTACACAAAATTATTTTCTATTTACAAAAAAAAATCAAAAAATGTTAAGTTTAAGTCAATTATGTGGGTCGTACGCGTCAAATTTTTAAAAAGATAATTATGGCCATTAAAAAATTAATTAAAAAAAAATTAGAAAAAAAAATACAGAAAAATATGCTCATCAATTTTCATTGTGTTACAAACCATTTCCCAAAATAGTTTGAGAAAATAATTTTAATTGTGTCAAAAAGTGTGGGTCGTACACATGCATGGTATGGTCCTAAAACAGACATTTTTAAAACATAGTTTTTAGAACTCCATTCGAAAGGTTATTTTTTATTATATGGGTATTAAAATAAATTACATATTTGGAAAGTACACTTAGAGGGATATCTTTTATATTACTGACTTTTTCCAAGATTCAATCTCTAAGTGTTTCAAAATTTAAGCTCAAATGAGACAAAATCTGAAAATCAGGGAAAACACTTCCACTTTTTGGCCAAAAAGTGGACTCATCTTCTTGCACTGACCCTATACCTGATATCATAAATTGGGTTTGATTGAGTAGGACCAAGGCGTTGGGCGCTCTGGTCCCAGTTGTAGAAGTGATATGGAAGTCTGGAATCTATGAACTAAAGTTCTAAAGGTCTAAATTGCCCAAATATACCACTAAATAAATGCAAAGGACCAATGTGCTATGTGTTCTGGTCCTAGAGATCTGTGACCTGCTTCTATATTGGATTCTATCCATGCTGATTTCAGCTTCCCAAAATTTTGCAGCAACCTACAAATGTGCTTGCAAGCTGGGAAAAGGTGTATGGGTGGCTATATAGGGTTTTTCCTTAGTCAAACCCCTTGTTTTGGTGATTTCCACCTCCACAAATATCCAATAAGGTATTGAAAAGTGTGTATGCCCTAGAATCCCATGTGTTTGTAAGATCCTAATGAGTTAGAATGGAAAACTAGAGTTCTACCCTATGATTGGAGTAAAAACCCTAAAAGAACATAATGTAAATGCCTCAAACCACAAATGCAATATGGATCTAAAGGAATAATGTAAATTTGAGAATGAATGATGTGAAACTCACACAAAGATATGAAAATAGCATGAAACCATTCCAAACCCTAAGGGAGAGGTACAATTCAATCAACAGTCTGTGATCTCCTTATTATTCTTCAATATCACCTAAGCTTCAATTGATGATGAAAAAGGTTGATGAAGACTTGATGAATGCTTGAACTCGCTGATTGAAGACTCCACACAAACCTACACTTTCACTTCATAAGTGGCTCCTTTAATTGCTAGAGAGTTGGGATCCTTCAAATGAGGAAATAAAAGGTTATATATATAAAACCCTAACTTTATTTTTTTATCATACGCCCACCTAGAATTGATAAAATTTCACACAAAGCTAGATTTAAACATTATAATACCGTCAAATTAAGATCCCAAAATTTAGGGAGAAAAAGTTGGGACCAGTGTGATTCACACTGGTCCAACTAACTTTTTTCCAAATTTTTAGGGATGCAAGATATCGTGATTACAAAGCCAAAACCAACTCGGTGCTCAATCCAAGGTGTTTAGATATGTGAAAATGAGCCTTGAAAGTGGAATATGACTTTATTAGGATTTAAATTAATTAATTAATTAAAGACGATTAAATAAAAAGGGGCACACTTAGGGTTAAGGGCCCAATCTTATAATGTGTGGAATGATGAGAGAGGATTTAAGACTTAATTAAATTCTTAAAGGAATTTTAAAATTCAAATGCAACACACTAAGGCGAGTGTTAGCCTAAGCATGAAATTGGACAACCCTAATGAAGGGTGAACAATTTATGATGCTACAACATAAAGGCTAAATTTAGACGATAAACTAGCTGCTTGATGTAGTGGACTGGTTGAGAGCATGAGTTGAGTGAATGCATGTTTTAAAAGATTGAATTGATTGAAGAGTCAACACAGAGTGACTGTGAGTGGAATTGATGAAGTGGAGGTGTATGAAGAATAATTAGTAAAATTAAATAATTAAAAAAAAATTAATTCATGTGCATAATTTTGAAGATAGAATAATAAATAAAATATTGGCTTTATTTATTTTTAGGAAAAAATAATTGAATAGATCAAGTCAATTTATTTAATTATGGATGAATAATTAGCTAAATTTATGAACTAGAAGAAAATAATGAAAATGAATAGATTAAATAATTCAAAAAATATTTAATTAATGTGCACAAGAAGAATGATTGATAAATTCATTAAATAATTAAAATTATTTAATTAATAAGGTTCATTCCATAGTGTGATGGTTAAGTGGTGATAGTGGCATTGTCGCAAATAGGGTTCAAACCCCTATTTGGCCATTGTGATCATAGGTTTGTGTCCTCGTAGATCTCACATGTTCACAAATTTGATCATCATTATTGATGCTACTAGCGTTGATGCCAAGTGTTCATGTTTGTGCTCTATTCCCTTATTTGCGGCCTCACCTAGTTATGGGCCAAGCCAAAAATTTTGATTAAAACAATTATTTATTTAAATTAAATAAAAGAAAATAAGTTAAGGAATTAATTACAAATTAAAAATCATTCAATTAATGTGAAAATAAAGAATTTTTTTAAATATAATTAATTAAATAATTATTCAATTATTTAATTATCAACATGATGGGGAATGATTTGCAATTGGTACTCTCTGTACTGAGAGTGAAAAAAAGGTCATGGTTGACTGTTTGGCCAAAAATATGGAAGCTACCCCAAAAATTAAGGAGATCTATGACAAGAAATTCACTAATACCGATGAGAGTCTTAGCAAGTGTGAGTCCACTCTCTGTAACATCATGGAGAGTAGCCATAGCATTCTCAAAGCGACTGCGGAGAATATGTCCACTATGGTAGCTAAATTGGAAAAGATTTATATAGAGAAGAATATTGTAGATTTGGACAAGGATAACGCTGTTGGGCTTGATGATTCGGGTCCCCCTGGAAAACACACAAGAGCAAGTATGAAGAAGAAAGTCTTAGCTATGTCTAAGGACATCATGGACCTAAAGGATGATGCTAAAAAGATGCATCAACTTGAGGTTGAAGCAGTTGAAACCCTGAAGAGTTTGGGTTAAGTTCTTTGTTTGTGTTTTTGTTTCTTTGTTGGCAGTCTGTTGGTTTTTTGTTGTACGGTTGGGTTGGGGTGTCTTTTTGTTGTATTTGTTGTCTTTCAGCCCTGTGTTGTGTTTTTGGTTGGTTTGTTTTATGTTGGGTTTTCTATGATACATCTTTTGTAATCTTTTTGTAAAGGGTTTCGAGTCCCTTCAAAACCTGTTTTTACCATAATCAAAAACATAATGGGGAATGATGTCAATTTAACTGAATAATTGATATTATTTAATTAATGTCAGAATAAAAATTGACGAGGAATGATCAAATGATTAGGTGGAAGCGTGTTAACATTTTTAGGTGTTGGCACATAGAATGTGATTATACTATCTATCAATTTTATTGTGATTATAAGGCATATTATTTTAGTTCCATTTATGAATTAAATTTGATAATCAATCTTACATGTCAAACAAATTTTTGGTGCCCTAAGATTTTTATTATATTAGGAGAGAGGACCTAGTTATTGAGCACCCTAACTCCATGCCTCTCAAAATCATGTGGCGATTTTGAATCTCTCAAGTTTTTAGAACAACTTACTTCTCAAGGCCCCTTCTTGTACCTAACATTTAGGTAGACATAATCAAATATGATACCACATTGTGTCTTAAAAATTCCTCCAAAAAGGATAAACACTAATGTGTATTAAGTCATTTTTTGTTAATGTTTGAATGCAACATAAGCAGATTTGTTGTTTGTTAGATACAATGAATAAATTTCATTCAATTATAAGTACTTATAGTTAGGACTAACAACTTTAAAGTCACAACTACTTATACTATACTATTAAAAAAATGAGACATTAAATTCACAAGTACATTACAACTATTCTAACATGTGAACTTAGTGACTCTTGTCCTTGTACATTAAATAATTGAACATAATCATGCAACCATACAATTTAAAAAGAATCCCTTTACATTAAATTTATCTATTAAAAAATAAATTCTATTAAATATCTCAGTGGTAGATAGTCTAATTGTACCATCCATTGTGATAGGAAAAGAATATTTATAGTTAAGAATATTTTTTTTACAAAGTGCATTGGTGTCTATAATGATAGCATTACTCCACATTTGAACAACCTAAATTCATTCTTCCTAGTCATGAAATAGAACATGGAGGTCCCATGAAATAGAACATGGAGGTCCCATGAAATAGAACATGGAGGTCCCAGCTGGCATGGCCTTTGAGTTACTTGAAGAGGCAAAACGTCACGTCAAGCCTTGATGCTCAATATTTGTCACACACCCCCTTTTAAAGAATGTCGCGGATTTCAAGGTACATTTTGTTTTTAATTGCTTTATATTAATGAGAAAACTAATATCCCTGTATTATTATTTATTATTTATTATGCGACTGCTACAGATAGGCATTAAAGGGATGAAAACAGCAATTGAGTTATATTCAGCAAAATGGCTTCTTCTGAAACAGGTTCGTATGTACATAATATCATCTGCAATATTGCGTTGATTGTAAATATCCTAAATACTCATTTGTTAATCAAGTGTATATACAGATTTTGTTTATCATATTAGGAGCTTCTCAAATTCTTCCGATATTTACATGCATGTCACATATAACGTCAATTGCATGGGAAAAATGTTAGACATAAATAATGATTAGTATATAAGAAACTCAAGGGTTACGTTTTTGCATTTGAAAAATCAAGGGCTATGTTTAATAGTGTGTTGATTGTAAATAGATTGCACTTGAAAAAAATTTCATTTGTTAGTGAAATATGGAACAACTTAAATCACATATATTAAGTTTACATTTCTAGGCTTAGGCTTAATATGTTTTGATTATGAAAGCAGGGATTACAGGGCTCTGACCCTTTACATAAGGAACAAAACAAGGGTGCTCATCCCAAAGAATAGAAGAGGCCACAAGCCCTCACAACACACAGGTCCAAACGACTGTAAACAACATTAGCCCAATGGCTGCAGAAGGAAAGAGGCCACAAAAACGTACAGCCCCAAGGCCAACAAGGCCAAAACCAACACAAAATCAAAAGACTCCTTGCAAATACTAATAAAAAGACAATCCATAGAGTGGGGCAACCTTACAAAGGGGATGAGAGGCTTCCCAAGTCAACCAAAAGATCACAATGGCCACCTCCCAATAGGAAGTCAAACCCCCTTCAGCAAAACCCCTTTTCACCGAGTTGACACTCAGAGTTGACCGACATTTTCTAGGCTTAATATGTTGCTTAAGGTGTGTGGTCACACTAAGAATACACTTCAAGACTTAAAAGTGTTAAACACTCAGAGTTGATTAACATTCTCTAGGCTTAATATGTTGCTTAGTGTGTGTGGTTTAAGGCTGGTCGTGAAGTATATAAATGTAGATTTTGTTTATCATGTAAGGAACTTCTCAAACTCATTTGAGTTCTGCATATATGGAACTTCTGTAGTAGTTGCTTGCACACCACATATATAACATCATTTGACATTAAACGCTCATTATATAATGAAGTATATACATAAATTTTGACTATTGTATAAGAAACTCAAGAGCTACATCTAAGTTCTATCTGTAACAACTTGTTTGTAGCAAGTACATGCAAACCCACATATACAATCATTTAAATTGGGAGAATAGTGACATATATTTATGAAATCCACATATACAGTTTCTTGCATATAGGGATTAGTTGATTCTCAAGTAAGCGAATTGAATTAGGACTTGTGATGCTTAATTTATGAGATGGATGGTTGAATGTAAAAACACTAGTTTAGTTTATCTTGTTTAATTGATTCTGTTTGGGTTTTTATATGGCTAGCAAATTAGTATCTGCCTTTATGTTGCATTTGAGTTTATGAGTATATAACAATAATACATGGACGGATTGTGCAACTTATGTCATAGATTTATGTTTTTATAATAAGTCTTTGTCCATATTCACTGATTTTACTTTAAAATATGATTAACAAGACTATATTATATAAAAGTGAGAGATTTTCTATATGTTGTATAAGTTTAATGTTTTTTATTAAAGGGTCAAATAGGTTTTCAAGGGACCTAAAACCGTATATACAAAATGTTGTCTTCATCAACACATCAACAAAACAAAACTAGAATAGCAACAAAACAAAAGACAGAGGAAAGAGACTTGACAACAACAAGACACCATGCCAATACAACAAAAAACACACAAGAAATTAGTTACTTTATGTTCTTTAAGACTTCAACAACCTCAACCTCACACTTCAAAACCTCTTGAAAAAGATTCTTAATATCCTACAAGGCCTTCAACGACTGATCAACAACCTTTGGCCTCTAGTACGAGTGCATGGCCCTTTGCCCTCTTCAACACCAACTTGATTGTCTTTGTCTCCAAATCGATGAACTGAGGATTACCTTGTTGCAACCTTTCAAAATTTTCAACCAATATCTTCATATAGCTTGCTAACCATTTAATCACATTATGGCTAAATTTGACTAGCTTAACTAGCTCAACATTAATATCCTCCATTTTTTTTTCTAGGGCCACAATACACACTTCATAATTTGATTTCGAACTAACCACATCCATCACTACCTTTTGAAGAGACACACCACATGTGTGCCTTCTTTATCCACCCACAAGTCACCATACTCCACACCCTAATCTAGCGTTGCTTGAATAGACCTTATCTTAAGGCTCATCTGGTTGATTTCATGGAAATACCATTTGTGCATCTTAATGGTGTCCACCATTGCATCCCTAGCAAGACCCAGAAAATCATCGTCAATCTCCTTTATACAAGTTGAGATGGGGGGATTCAATGTTTAAATGATGCGGGAAATGGTGATCTATTGTTATATATGAGGCATGTTCTAACATTTAAAAGAAAACTTTTGATAATTAAAAAAATATTAGCCATCAAATTTAAATAATAAAAGTTTGTAATTATCTGAATTTAATATTTATGTGTCTTTTGAATACAAGAGGCTAGGGAAGCTACGTAGATTGACGCATATTTTTAATTTATGCAAAGTTTGAATTTTGAATGTGGGAAGAGTTGTCGACTATGTTCAACATTAAAAGAGGGTCATTTTCGCAAGAAGAAAGAACTATGATTAAGTAATAGGTAGAAAAAATAGTAGGGTATAGTTAGGCTTTATCTATTCACTAATAATTTTACTAGAGACAAGGTGTTCCTAGTTCTGTCTATCTAGCTGACAAGGTGTTCTTGTTAATTTAAATATAGTTCAAACTTTTGCAGGTGGTTTGCAATAGTGAGGATTGGTAATGAGATCTTAATGAAAATATGTTGTGAAGATAATTGGATTCTTCCACCCATGCACACAAATATGAGATGCCTAGGGCAAATAGGATGCAGGGGTATCACTCCTTAGCTTTTATGAGGCACATGTCATAGTAATAAATTGCATGGCTTGAAGATGAAGAAAGGCTACCCAGAGATTCAATTATGTTGTGTTAATATTCCTCTTCTAAAAATAAATTGATGGGAAATGATAATGCATAGGCTAATTTCAAGGAAAATATTGATATTTTCTTGAAGATTTGGAACTTAGAAGGCACGATCTTATGAAAGAATAACTTTGATTTCACCTCTGCATTATCATTTTTCATCAAATGAATGTTAGAAGAGGAAGATAAAGATGTAAGAATATAATCATTGCATACCCTTTCTTTAGCTTCAAGCCTCACAATTTCCTATTGTGACGTGTGCCTCATTGAGGGTGAGGCCTAAGATCCCTATAAACTATTCAACAAATAGACTATTCTTAATAACAATAAGACTACCAATAACAATAATGATCTAGGGAATTCCCTTTCATGAATTGGCATGAATCACCAATTAACCTTAAGCCCAGTTTCAACATTTTTCTCACGTTGCAACTCTAATCATCTTGAGATTGATCACCAAAATGGATTAATGTTTATTGAATTGGGATTACTAGATCCCATTATTCTTCCACTGATGCTATAGATGATCGAGGGCCAAACAAAAAGAAAGAGGTTCACCCATGAGGACAAGGATCATGTGCACTTTATTAAACACAATTCTTGTTCACAATTATCTACCAAATTCATGTTTCTATTGAACACTGTACTTCAGCTTGATAAATACACAAAAGTAGTGTTTACCAATTTTTTTTTTTTCCTAAAGGTTTGTAGGGAGTGTTTTTATTGTCTAGAGTCGATTGATAATATTTCTTTATTCAATGATGTTTAACAATAATTTGATAATTGGTTGGATTGATGGTTCACACGAGTGTAATAGATTTCGTGACGGTGAAATCTGTTTAGACACTACTTGCAATAATCACAGCATTTATTGTATGATTTTATTTTAGAGCCGGCTAAGTTTTTTTCTCAACTCTGCCTCTGCTCTAGTTCGGCATTGTTTCTTTGCTGCCATGTTTCCCATTTTCTCTGCTAAGCTAGAAGAAATGACCATGGGGGGTGATAGACTAAGACTGGAACCTGACAAAACAGATGATTTTAAAGCCAGGTCGGCGGTGTGGTTTGTCTGCGCGGAAGGCAAGATTGATAAATTAATGGAAAACATGAAAGGAAACGATGAGAGATTGTCTAAGCAGTTCGTCACCTCCTGGGAGGATAGAAGGGTCACCCTAGGTGGTATTTCCTTCGAAATCAATGAAGAGGTGATCGCTCAGGTGACGGGTCTATCCATGGAGGGGAGGAAATGGAAGAAACAAAGCCGCATTTCAGATACCACCAGCTTGAACTAGTTTTTCTATGAGGGGGAGAACCCTATGAAGAGGGCGGGCGACTTCAACCAGGAGAAGCTTCGGCCACCTTGGGATGATGTCTTCTACATCATAATGAAGTATTTCACCCTTGAAGGATGGTATGGGGTCTTCTACTATTATCACCTTCCTTTCCTTAACCATCTTAGGAATAAAGACCTTATCTCCATTCTTTTTTTTTTGCTACACTCTTTGGACTCTAATGTTAAAGATATTGCGAAGGCTAAGAAAAAAGGCAAGGACTTTCCTATTCTATGCCAAGGCCTTATCCTCTGCCTCTACAATTTCCACCTAGCCCTTCCCCCCCCCTCGCACGATTTATGTCTAGAATGTGACTAAAAATCAACCCCTAGCCATTGATGTTGATAAACCCGACATAAGCCCTCCTTAGCTACCTAAAATTGGCTCCTGTAGTAATAAAAATAAAAAGAACCATTTGGAGGATGCTAAAACCCCTAAGAAAGTTATAATTTAGGAAATAGACTCTGATGTGGAGATTACGGATGAGGCTAACACTCCCCGTTGCTCTATGAGATTGGCCTCCAAACCCCATGAGAAATCCTTAAGGGACCCCTCCTCATCCCATGAAACTAGGAATTCCATCCCTTTTGACAATGTGGCCCCATTTCAGTTTACCTCGACCCCTCACTCTATAAGTTTCACCCATGCTTTTGAGAGTCCAAATAATTCCATGAGTCTGGAGGACAGCCCCAAATCCCAAACCAACTCTTTGTCCCCTACTCTCAGGTTTGATAAGATGATGGTGGTGGAGGAAGTGAGCAACATAAAGGAGGAAGAGGACATCAATCTGGAGAAATTGGGTAAGAAAGTGGAGGGTATGTTTGAAAACTTGTAGGAAATCACCAGCAGAATGGAGGCCATCGAGAACAAGTTGTTGGACGTCTCTAGGTTTCCTTTGAATGTTATGCACTGCTTGGTGACCACTCTGTGTCTTCTGCGGGAAAGCACAATCAAAGGAAAAGGAAAGGACGACGAAGAATACAAGGAACCCTTCAAATTCCTCACCAAGGAATGGGCTAGGAAACTCCTCCCCAAGAGGAGCCATGGGAAAAAGAAGTAGCTATCTTCTATGGTCTGGATCTCTGGTTTTTTGTTCGGCCCTAGTGGCCTATCGACTTATAGTTTTAAGTTCTGGTTATGCTTGAACTTAACTATCTATTGCCCTGCATGGCATGCTTTGTTAGAATAACCAGTGGACAACTAAGAGGGGGGGTGAATCAGTTGTCAATAGATTATATTAATCAAACCACTTTATAACCTTTAACCGGAGCACATAAACATTAATTACTGGAATAGCAGAAACAGATACCGGTAAGCAATAAAACTTAAGAATGAAACAGAGAATCAACATAATGCAACCATACCACATAACACCATGATTTGTTCGTGGAAAACCCGATAAAGGGAAAAACCACAGTGGGAAGCCTACCCATAGTCAAATGATACTTCTACAGAAAGTATGTGATACAATAAGGGGTATACACATGTAGGGAGGCACACTCCCTAGAGCATACTTCTCATTAGAAAGGAGTCTCACTAACTATAGAGAGGTTATAACCACCTCAATATAATTGGACAACAATCCAGAAGAATGAACTGCTAATGATAGCATCTACCATGCCTGACTACAGTCTCAATTAAGCTCAATACTAGAGGCCTTTGACCTCTTACATAAACCCAATTTGATCACCTATGATTGGCCAAATCACCTTCGCATATGATATTTCATTCCATGACCATTACCACCACAATCTACAATGAGATCTTACATTAATTTATAGAAACCCTAAGGCCTAAACCAATTAGCTCGGCCACCTAAAGAATATTACAATAAGATCATTACATACATCCACATTACAATGATATACCATGTTGGCTTTAGACCAAAACAACATTAACCAATCCATAAATCATCCCAATAATGTGTAGAGAACACGTAACATGATATTGGTCCATAACCTGGACCCAAATAGATTCACCACGCCAAAGCGATGTCTCCAATCAGTCATGGAATGAACAAAGATCACCTTCTACATCTTTAATTCCATCTAGAAGCCGCACCAACCCCACTTATGCATCATGTCAAAGATTCTCAGTAAAAGCTCTGCTGGTAAAACCTTAAACCCTTACCAGTATAGGCTTACTAGAGTGTATGATAGCATCCGATCATCAAGTCAATACCAACTAAAAAAAACATACTCCAAAAACATCAAACCAAACATATTCCATTGATCCAAACATGTCGATAGTATCCAACTGATAGTCCCTTCTGTCGGTAACACTAGTTCTTCTACCGGTAACCAAAATCTGTCTATCGGTAACCAATCATAACAGCTAGTGTTGACATCAATGACAAAACTTCAATACAACACATAATCAATTCCTTCATATTGCCAACAATCTCTCCCTTTGGCATTGATGGCAACACTAGATTTAAAAAAGAAAACATCTAAGTGCCAAGAAATGCCAAAAATTTCTCATAGAAGATATAACAATGAAAAACTGAAAAATCCTAGCAACTCGCCCTGAGGACTGCAGTCCAATTTGAAACTGATCTGAATCTCTCTCCCATATGACATATTATGACATTATTTTTCACATATAACTCTCCCCCTTTGACATTAATGCCAAAGATATGACATAGATATCAAAATCTTGTGAATCTCAAAGCTGACTACTCCCCCTGAGTAGTAGCACCACTACATCAATCTGAAGCAAAGGATAAAGCTGATGATGCATACTAGACTGATGCTCTGCTCCATTAGTTAAGTTTCTGCTGGAGGGGTAGATACCCCTAACCTGTCTCTCAAATATTCAAATGATTCCTTAGACAACAGTTTAGTGAATATATCTACAATCTACTCTTTAGTGTTCAAATAAAACCAATTTGAGTTCCTTTTCCTCAACCTTTTCTTCCAGGAAGTTATATTTTATTGAAATGTGCTTAGTCTTAGAGTGAAATACCGGATTCTTAGATATGTCAATAACTGCAAAGTTATCACAATAGATAACTACTGGCTCACTACAATTTACCAGAGTACGATAAGCCATATTTTGTTGTTCCTTGCAAATACCGGAATATCCTCTTTACTGCACATTCATGATTTTCTTTATGATTACATTGATATCTTGAAACAATAATTACTGCATTCATAATATCCAGTCTAGTCTGAGTTAGATATAACAAGGAACCAATCATAGACTTATACCTTGTCGAATTTACTAGTGTAGATGTGTCTTTGATAGATAATTTATCACTTGTCACCATAGTAGTACTTACCAGTTTGGAATTATCCATACCAAACTTCTTCAACAATTCCCTTAGATACTTAGTTTGACAGATAAAAATTCCTTTGTCAGTTTGAGTAATCTACAAACCTAAGAAAAATCTCCTCACCAATCATAGACATTTCAAATTCATTCTTCATATTATTAGAGAATTCCATGCACAATTTATCTTCACCTCCAAAAATGATATCATCAACAAATACTTCAATAATCAGAATATCATCATCAGTGATCTTGTAATATAAATTTATGTCAGCACTACCCTTAGTAAAACCAAGCTTCAAAAGATATTTATCCAACCTTGCATACCAAGCTCTAAGAGCTTGTTTCAATCCATATAAAGTTTTCCTTAACCTGCAAACCATATCTTTGTCATCTGTCAGTGAAAATCCATCAGGCTGCTCAACGTATACTTATTCCTCAAGTTCACCATTCAAAAATGCATATTTAACATCCATTTGATAGACCTTATAGTTCTTGTATGCTGCATAGGCAAGAAATAGTCTAACACCTTCAATTCTAGCTACTGGTGCAAATGTCTCACCATAATCAATTCCTTCCATTTGAGAATATCCTTTACAAACCAGTCTAGCCTTGTTCCTTACAACTTTACCATCCTCATTTATCTTATTTCTAAAAACCCATTTAGTTCCAATAACATTCTTATTTTTAGGCCGGGGAACTAAAGTCCAAGTCGTATTCTTCTCTATCTGATCTAATTCATCTTCCATAACTTTTAACCAATGTTTATCTTTACAAGCTTAAAATACAGATGTCAGTTCAATTTGAGAAATAATGTATACCTCTTCATTTTCCAATCTTCTTCTTGTCACAACTCCCTTGTTCCTATCTTCAATGATTTGATCTTCAGAATGATTTAATCGTACATACCTTGGTGTCTACTGAACTTCAGGTTCTCTGTTCTGATCATCAATCACAATTGAATTTTCTGATTGTACCGGTGAAATTGTCTTTATGTCTTGTACTGGTTGAGGCATTGTCAGATCAGTTATGATCACTTCCACTACCAGTTCTCTGTCATATGATATAGATTAATCTTTGTATTGCTCATCCACTTTCACATTTTCCCTCTCCATAATTTTCTGCAATCTATTATAACATCTATATGCTTTTCTCTGAATTGAATATCCAAGAAATATCCCTTCAGCACATCTAGGATCAAACTTCCCAATCGAATAATCCCTTTTGATATAACATTTAGTTCCAAAAATTCTAAAATATTTAAGAGTAGGTGTATGTCCAAACCATAGTTCATAAGGAGTCTTATCGGTTTCACCTTTGGTATGAACTTTGTTGAATGTGTAGACTATTGTATTCACTGCTTCTCTCCAATAGATGTGAGGCAATTTGGCTTCCATCATCATGGTTCTTGCTGCATCCAAAATAGTTATATTCTTTGTTTCCACTACTCCATTCCACTGAGGAGTCTAAGGTGCAGTTAACTGTCTCCTAATTCCATTTATCTCACAAAAATTATTAAATTCATGAGATGTGAACTCACTGCCTTGATTTGATCTCAGACATTTGATTTTCAATCCAGTTTCTATTTCCACCTTTGCTTTAAAGATCTTGAATTTCTCAAAAGCTTCAGATTTCTCCCTTAGAAAAGTCACCCACATCATTCTAGAATAATCATCAATTATTAGCATGAGGTACCTATCACCTTGAAAGCTTCTGGTCCTTGTTGAACCACATAAGTTAGTATGAATCAAATCAAGCACATCATTAGATTTATCATGTATGCTCTTAAAATAAGTTCTAACTTGCTTTCCCAATTGACATTCCTTACATACTGGATTATGAGGCTTTATAATCTTAGGTATATCTCTAACTACCTTTGTTGAACTAATCTTAACAATACAATCAAAATTAACATGACACAACCTCTTATGCCATAACCAACTGTCATCAATATGAGCAATCAAACATGTCTTATCACTGGTGTTCAAGTGAAAGATATTACCTCTAGTCTGAGTACCGGTTGCAATCTCCAAACCAATTCTGTTAATGATTTTGCATTTTCCATCTTTGAACTGAAGTTGGAATCCCTTATCCACCAATTGACCAACACTTAAAAGATTATGCTTTAAACCTTCTACATAGTAGACATTATCAGTATTATGCTTTCCATCTAGAGAAATAATACCTTTACCTTTGATCATACATGCTTTGTCATCCCCAAATCTGACTTGATCGTCATTGTATTCTTGTAGGGACAAAAGTTTTATTTATCTCCAGTCATATGATGTGAGCATCCACTATCAATTACCCATTCATCCTTGTCTTCAACTTTTGCTTCCAGGGCCTTTTCTTCATTCTTGATAACTGGTTCCGGTTCATCTTCCTTTAAAGAATAGAACACCCATTACTTTCCACTACCAGATCCACTAGCAGAGTCTCCTGTCAGTTCATCCTCTGAGTCATCACTTACTCCTTCCTCATCCACTATGTAGCATAGTGTTTTTTTTCTTAAATCTATATTTGTCTTGATTAGGCTTAAATGATTTCTTAACTCTTTCTTTAAATCTTGCATTCCTTTCAGGACATCTAGATGCAAAATGACCAATCTTATTACATGCAAAACATTTAAAAGGTGCTTTTCCTTCATACTTACTTCTTGTCGGTCCTTAAGGTACTCTTCTAGCAAATAGGGCTTCAAGTTTCTCAAAATTTTCATCCTCTTTCCTCATATCTTCCAATTCTTTTGCATATAGGGCTTTCCAATCACTTTTGTTGGTAGATGATGATGTATGAAAAGCAGGTTCAGATTTTGCAGCTCTAGAGGGTCCAAATTCTTCAAGCTCAAAAGCAAATAATTTCACAATCAGAATGTCTCTGTTAATTGAAGTGTTTTCCATTGTTCTCAATTCATTAATTGCAGTAGCCTTAATCTTGTAAGCCGGTGGTAGGGCTCTCAAAACTTTAGAAAGTATTTCATCTTCACTCAGAGATCCTCCACAATATTGAATTCCCATGACAATCCCATTTACTCTTTCCATAAATGTATCAATTCTTTCATTATCTTCCATCTTCAAGTTCTCATATCTTACCCGGGAACCATCAAGTTTAGCAATTTTGATAGTAGGGTCACCTTCATTAAGAGTTTTCAATTTATCCCACATAACCTTTGTAGATGATTTATCAGTCAATCCCATGATTTGTTGATCAGTGAGTGCACACAAGAGGGCTTCTCTTGCTCTACAATCATTTTCAATATTTTTGTCCAAGTTTGCTGGAGCAAGATTCCTAGATGTCGGATCATAAGGTGTATATAATTTCTCAGTGATATCCCAAATATCCTTGCCAAGACATCTAAGATGAGTCTTCATTCATATTTTCCATATCCCATAGTTTGTTCCATTGAGCTTATGGATTTCTCTGCTGAAAATAGTTGCCGGTGGATTTGAATATTAGTTGCCATAGGATCTACCTCAAGTGGTTAAGCTTCTGCAAAAGAGGACCAAATCTCTGATGCCAATTGTTAGAATAACCGGTGGACAACTGAGAGGGGGAGGCGGTGAATCAATTGTCAATTGATTATATTAATCAAACCACTTTATAACCTTTAACCAGACCACATAAACATTAAATACCAGAATAGCAGAAATAGTTACCAGTAAGCAATAAAACTTAAGAATGAAACAGAGAATCAACAGAATGCAACCATACCATATAACACCATGATTTGTACGTGGAAAACTCGGTAAAGGGAAAAACCATAGTGGGAATCCTATCCATAGTTAGATGATACTTCTGCAAAAACTATGTGATACAATAAGGGGCCTGCACATGTAGGGAGGCACATTGCCTAGAGCGTACTGCTCATTACAAAGGAGTCTCACTGACTATAGAGAGGTTATAACCACCTCAATATAATTGGATAACAATCCAGATGAATGAACTGCCAATGATAGCATCTACCATGCCTGATATAGTCCCAGTTAAGCTCAATACTGGAGGCCTTTGACCTCTTACATAAACCCAATTTGATCACCTATGATCGACTAAATCACCTTCGCATATGATATTTCATTCCATGACCATTACCACCATAATCTACAATGAGATCTTACATCAATTTATACAAACCCTAAGGCCTAAACCAATTAGGTCAGCCACCTAAAAGATATTACAATAAGATCATTACATACATCCACATTACAATGATATACCATGTCAGCTTTAGACCAAAACAACATTAACCAATCGATAAATCATCGCAGTAACGTGTAGAGAACATGTAACATGATACCAGTCCATAACATGGACCCAAATAGATTCACCATGCCCAAGCAATGTATCCAATCAGTCAAGGCAGGAACAAAGATCACCTTCTGCATTCTGAATTCCATCTAGAAGCCGCACCAACCCTACTTATGCACCTTGTCAAAGATTCTCAGTAAATGCTCTGCAAGTAAAACCTTAAACCCTTACCGGTATAGGCTTACTAGAGTGTATGATAGTATCCAATCATCAAGTCACATACTCCAGAAACATCAAACCAAACATATTCCATTGATCCAAACATGTCGGTAGTATCCAACTGATAGTCCCTTCTGCCGGTAACACTAGTTCTTCTATCAGTAACCAAAATTTGTGTGTTAGTAACCAATCATAACAGCTAGTATTGACATCAATGATAAAACATCAATGCAACACATAATCAATTCCTTCATATTGCCAACATGCTTTTATTAAGACTTTTATTTACCTGGTTAATATAGGTATAATGATTAAATTTTTTGATAGAGGAAAGTTTTAGGGGGCTGTGATTTTGTTGCTGCTCTGCTAACAGTTGGCTTGCCACTTTTTTTCTTGTTTTGGCTTCTTTTAATATAAAAAACAATAGTTTGATAATAAATATCTCTTCCTATTAATGTTGTATTAGTTGTTTGATTTCTTTTATGTCATGTTTAGGCTTTGTGCTTTAAACTTTCATCTTTATTTTGGATGCTAGTTTGTTTTGGATGTCGTTCCAAGGATTTGAAAGGGTACCTTTCGACCACTCATTATCAGACTGTTATTTTTTTAATTAATTTTAAAAATTAAATAAAAATTATTATTAGAAAAAAAATTATATAATCATAGCATTATAACAATCATATACGTGATCTTAATTTCCTTCTACACACTTTGTACTTTTAGAATAAATGGTAGTACTTGCAATTAGCTTCTTTTGTGTGGTTTATAGCCATTTTGCATCTCTTTCCAACAAAATACAAGTGTGTGTATATATATATATATATATATATTTGTTTGTTCATTTTTTTTAAATTGTTCTCAATTCAATTTATAGAAAACGGGTGGATGTAGGAAATTAATAGTTCAATCCCTTTTTATTTATTTTTTAATCTTAAGAAGAAAACGTAACAATATCATATTTTTTAATAGATGTTCATAGAGTTAGAATGAGAATATGTGATTTGAAAAGATTACTCCTTTTCTAGAGGCCACTTCTTTGATTGCCACAATTTGTCTGTGATCTTGAATTTAAATTGTATTTGTTCTTTTGATTTTATATTTTAATCTATAAATACAATAAAGGTTGACAACATGTAATAGTATTTTTTTCACATGGTAACATTCTTTGCAACTCTACAATTGGTGAAGCATTTTTAACTAATCTTGATGATGTAAGGAAGTTAGGTAGCAGAACAACTTCCTGCACTAATCTTGAGAGGAGGGTAATGAAAAACGTTATAAAAATCGTTACAAAAGTTACAGAAACTTAACAGAAACAACATAATATCATGCATACCACAACACAACAACACACTTATTTACATGGGGAAAACCCTTTCGAAAGAAAAACCCCACACTCCAAAAGTAGCTCAATATATTATTCAACAATCAATAACTCATTATAATATACTTGCAGAGAAATATCTTTACAAGAGTACCACTAATCAGAGAGTCAGAGGTAACTCAATCACCATAAGACTCTTACATACAACCTCTATCTCATGCACCTCATATATAGGAGATATAATATAAGAAACCATCAAATGATATTATAAAATCATGGGCTAAAACCACCCAATAAAGTAGAGCCAACCTTATCTCCATTATAGATGCCCTATGACATGTCAAAACACACATCAACAAGTGTTCCACCCTTATACAACTCATTTATGTGTCCAATGAAATTTATATTTCCTATTTTAGGAGTCCAAACTTTCGAAGGCCATAACTTGTGAACCGTGTATCCGATTGATGAACCATTCCAAGGGCCAGAAAGCTCATGAAGTGCTTTATCACCTTGTAAATTGCTACGACATTTACTCCCACTTTTTAGGATGTTTCAGAGCCTCTAAATTCCCCAAAATTAAATTTAAACCTTTCATCGCACCCTTCAAAACTAGCTATGATCTTGCGACATAAATTTACCAACATGCTTTTCTAGCTAGCTAGAAGCTTTGGGGAGAATTTCGCACCATTTCATGATAAAACAAAAACTTACTATAAATAGTGACCTAATATAAATGCAAGGTTGAGACACCATTTTCCCAAAATTCTGCCACTTGTTGAACACCTTGCAAGATAAAAGGCAGTATCAACACAATAAATTAATTGCTAGGGGCCATGAGGCCCATAGACTCCGAACACCATTTGAACTTCTCTGTGCTCACAACCTTAGTTAAAGAATCTGTAACATTCATCAAAGTCTCTAATTTAACCAACTTTACCCTACCATCTTCGACCATATCTCTGACAAAATGATACTAAACATCAATGTGCTTGGTCCAGGCATGAAATGTCAGGTTCTTAGCTAGGCAGACCGCACTCTGACTATCACAATAAACTGTCATTGTACCTTGTTTTATTCCAATATCTGAACATAGTATTTTAAGCCAAATAGCTTCCTTACAAGCATGAGTATCTACCATATACTTTTCTTCTATAGTTGACAAAGCAACCACTACCCGTCGCTTACTCATCCAATTAATTGCACCACCAAATAAAGTAAACACATAAGTACTAGTTGATCTTCTACTATCAATATCACTTGCCCAGTCTGAATCCACATAACCATGAATATAAAGGGAAGTCATGTCTCCAACCAAAGTACCATGATTACACAAAGAATACTCTGAGGTACCCTTCAAATATCTGAAGACTCTTTTGATTGCATCCCAATGAACTCTACCAATATTAGACATATATCTCAAAATAAATCCCACTACTTGGGCAATGTATGGCCTAGTATAGACCATAGCATACATCAAACTTTGAACTGCACTCTATTAAGGAAATTTTCTCATGTCTTCCATATCTAATGGAGATGTACGACAATTTGAAACAAATAATTTCATTTCAACTATAAAAAGAACACACAATGGTCTACAATCCTGCATGTTGAACTTCCGTAAAATTGAATCCACATACTTACTCTAGCCTAGCCATAACTTTCTATTTACTCTATCTCTTCTAATTTCCATCCCAAGAATATGTTTCAATGCACCAAGATATTTCATTTCAAATTTAGCAGCAAGCTGAGACTTTAATTCTAAAATCATACCTTTCCCTTTACCAATGAATAACATATCATCAACATATAATGGCATGTATTGGAAATGATCACCATTAGATTTATAATAAACACAATGATCTAATTTAGAACATTCAAATCCCAAACTCAACACACATGTATCAAATTTATGGTACCACATCTTAGGACTCTATTTGAGGCCATACAAATATTTCTTCAATTTACAAACCAAATTGCATTTACCTTTCACCACATAGTGCTCTGGTTGTGTCATATAAATATCCTCCTCCAGATCACCATGAAGGAAATCATTTTTCACATCCATTTTCTCAACCTCTAAATCATAAGCAACAGCAATAGAAAGCAAGAATCTAATGGATGTCATTTTTGCAATAGGAGAAAATATCTCACCATAATACACCCTGAACATGAGATTAGCCTTTGCAACCAACCTTGCTTTATACTTTTCAATGCTTCCATCTGAACCAATCTTTTTCTTGAACACTCATTTACAACTAATAGGTTTCCATCCTCTAGGCAATGGTACAAGATGCCATGTGTCATTCTTTTTCAAAGATACCATTTCTTCTTCCAAAACAGTCTTCCAAGATTGTACATCATTCATACCTAATGCCTCTTCTATAGATCGACGTTCATCTACATTATTATTCAAAGAAAAAATACATCTCCAATCATCAGGTGGTTGTCAATGTCTTGTAGACCTTCTAACAAGTTGAGTTGGAGGATCTTCCTCCTCTTCTAAAGATTTAGAGCTAGATGAGCTCTCCTCAACTTCTTGCCTATCAAGTGGTCTTGATTCAACTCTTTCAGGCGTAGAAGGGAATTGAATCACATATTCTTGTTTATTATATTTTGGCTGCAATGTAACATAAGGAGACTTAATTTCTCTAAAAATAACACTTCTATTATGAGTCACATTTTGTGCAACAGGGTCCCAAAGCTTGTATCCTTTCACACCATAACTGTAATCGATGAAGATACATTTTATAGCCTTGTTCTCCAACTTTTTTTTGTTCTCCTTTGGCACATGTGCATATGCCTCGCAACTAAAAACTATAAGATGTCTCAATGAAGGCTTGTGACCTGACCATTCTTTCATAGGCATTTTGTAAACAAGAGCCGATGTAGGAGACCTATTAATCAAGTAGCAAGAAGTGGCAACAACTTAAGCCCAAATTTTTTGTTTTAGACTAGCACCACTCAGCATACTCCTAGCCTTCTCTAGCAGTGTGATGTAAATTCTTTCTACAACTCCATTCTGCTGTGGAGATATGAAGCTATCTTCTGTCTGTTAATGCCATAGTCTTTATACAATCTATCAAAATCATTAGAGAAAAATTCACTGCCATTATCTGTCCTTAAACATTTAATTTTCTTTCTGGTTTGTAACTCAACTATAGTTTTACTCTTTAGAAAGTATACGGTCCATGTCCTTCTACTAAAATCATCAATGAAACATAATATGTAGATTTTCCAATCGAAGGAACATCTACAGGACTAAACACATCATAATGGATAAGATCCAAAACACCACAAGATTTATGAGAACTCGAGTAAAATTGAACACGGTTTTGTTTTCCATAAATGCAATGGTCACAAAAATCAAAGTCAAGATTACAATCATTCAAACCTTCAACAAGGTTTTTTATTTTTCAAGGTCCTCAGACCCTTTTCTCCAATGTGGCCAAGTCTTTGGTGCTGTAGACACCTAAAAATGTCTCATTGATTATGTACTAATTATTCCTCTAATTGATTAAATAATCTTTATTACTTAATTAAGTTAATTAAACTTATTCTTCTAAATTCTTCTAATTTCATATTTCTTCATCTTATTAATTATTCTATTTTCCTATTCTATCATCATTTAATCATTTTAATTTTTTTCTAAATATTAATTAAATATTTATTATTTAAATTAATTATGGTTAATTCCCCAATTTAAATAATCTTTATTATTTAAATAAATTACTAATTATTCAAATTCTATCTCTAATCATCTAATCATTCAACCCTCTTCTAAATATTAATTAAATATTAATTATTTAATTAATTGTGATTTAATCCTTTAAATTAAATAATCGTTATTATTTAATTAAAGTCCATTTCTAAATAATTAAATAGTTTCTTTAAAATTATTTAATTAGCTAATTAATTCTTCCATTTCCAAATCCCCAAATTCTAATTTCATATTCTTCTAATTTCTTCCAAATTCAAATTACATGTGCATGATTTCAAAAACCAAATTGAAAATCAAAGTCAAGTTCTAAATATATTCAAATGCTAAATTGAATTAATTATTTGAATAATATCTCATACAAAGATTAAATTAATAATCTAAACCAAAATGCAAGCACATGCTAAATTAATCAATTCAATCAATTAATTAATTAAATCATTTATCTCTTCAACTTCTATTTCCATCTTTCAGTTAGCTTTTTCTAAATTAAGCACTTTGTGTCATCTTCTTTATTTCCTCCAATCATTATTTTTCTTCCTTCAGTTAACTCTTTCATCAATCAGTTGACTTGATTAATCTATTCAATCTATTGAGTTTCACTCCTACAATCAGTAGTTCAACTATCAACTTGCATTTGAGCTCACCTGAGTTCACACCTCTTGATCAATCTGTTCCACCTTTCAATCAATCTTCTCCAATTTTCTATAAATTGAGCATCCAATCTCCATTTTCAACAATCACGAACTTTGAATCTTTGTGTCACTTGTAGGTTACCAGCGCAATATCTGAGAGCCATCATACCACGAAGAGGAGAAGAGCAATGGAAGAAATACGCAGTCACGGAATAGGGAGTTTTTTATAGATTGAAATTATAATTCCTATTTTGCTTGATTGTATCATTTCATTGTCTGGTTTGTTAGATTTGTTGATTAGATAGGGATTCATGATTTCCCTTGTGCTTCTAATTGATAACTTTGTTTATTTGAAGATGAATTCTAGCATACGTTACATTTTGGTGAACTGGACGTGAACTAACAACAATTTAACCTTTTTTTGTGTTTTGTGTGATTTTTGCAGATTGTACGGATTGTTCATTTTTTTTGCAGGTTGCATGAATTTCAAGAAAATATTTTCCATCACGCAATCAAGCTTACATCATCACACAATCACATAGATAGAATTACGCATTCAACCCTTCAGGGTCACACATTCGCTCTAACAGGGTCACGCAATCGCCCTGTCCAGATCACGCAATCGCCCTTTCTAGGTCACGCATCCGTAGGGTTAATTGCTATTTTATTTTTCTTCTGTCTATTATTGCTTATGTATAATTCTTTCTTAAATTTGTTTAATCCAAGATCAAAATTACTTTTTTATTTCAAGATTTGATTAACACAGTTTATGGCAAGAAAAGTTCAGTTCAAGATTTCAGGTGCAAGAAGGACGAAACAACAAAGGAGAGAAGCCAAACGATATCAAAAAGTTCTCCAGGCAGAAAAACTGATATAGGATTCGGAAGAACAACTAGCCTTAGACAGTTATAATAGCTTAGTTCTTTCTTATACAGTTAAATATGATCTAATCAATATTGAATGGATGGTGAGGGATTTGGCTAGGGCTTCACAATTGGTTTCGCAGGTTCCTCATCGGGTTTAGTTTTCTTGTATTTTTCTAATTTTTGTTGTTGTTTGTATTCTGTCACGCAATCAACCTGTTAGTGTTACGCAATCGAGCAGATAAAGTCATGCATTTGCTCTGTCAGATTTACGCATTCGCTCTGTCAGATTCACGCATTCGCTCAGTAAGTATCACACAATTGCTCAGGTAGTATTATGCAATCGTCTTTGTCAAGTTCTCAGTTTCTATTTTCTGTTGGTTTATTTTGCTACTAATCTTCTGTTTACAACCTGTGGCGGATTCGCAGAGAGGATTAGATTAGTAATTTTGCATGCACATCTCACAACAGTTAAAATGGACATGGATGGATAATCTCACACTTCGTCATTGGTGCTTAAAATGAACATGGGCTAATATTGACATGCATGGATAATCTCACACTTCGTTGTTGGTGCTTAAAATGAACATGGGCTAAAATTGACATGCGTGTATCTCACATTTGGTTTTTGCTGCTTAAAAATCAATAAATGGTTAAAATTGACATGTATGCCTTCATACTTGGATTTGGTGTTTAAAATTGACATGCACATGTGGATCTAACACCTAAATTTGGGCTATAAAATGAACGTGAATCAGGCTGCATTATATTAAATCATTTTTCATTTTCTTAAGGGAAAATAACTTTTCATTGTGTCTGGGGTGGACCTATAGTTGAACTAGCTGACTTTCTACCCACCATCGGGCCCATGGGAGAAAGAAGGAAGGTGACAACGATATCCAAATTTTCTTTTTGTTCTACGTAGTGAGGGGTATCTTTGACTGGGGATTTCATCACCCCATAGAGGTACTTTGAATTGGGATGCATTGAGGATATCATCTCTCCCAGCGTACTCTCGAGCGGGTTTTTCGAGCTGCTATATAAATATACTAGTCAGGCAGCTAGAGTGTCGAGTGAATTCGACGTATGTGGGGGCCTTCCCTACACCGATAAGCTCAACTAAAGCCTTAAGTGGCTTGCTTTGAGAATCCATCATTGGATCGGGATCCCTTGAAATCTAATACTAAGAATCAAATTAGTTGACAAAAATCCTACATTCAGTGGTTTCGGGAGTGTGGATCGTACCCCATAGATACCCTTCATGTACCTTACACTATGATACAGGAATCCCTTGGCTATAATATCCTCAGATCTTCGGGGTAAGAGAGACTGGCATGCCCAAGAAGTGTGTGCCATGGAGTGGAGCCAGTGCTGCCAAACTCTCTATCTGTTCATTTTGTCTCAGTATTTCGTAAGGGCCTCATTGAATTGTGTCCACTATCCAACCTAAGATTGTATTTCATGATTTTTTATGTATCGTTGTGATAGACCAGTATTGAGTCAGTCCCTTGGGCTATTTCAGGCCCTATCCCACGTATCTCCAAATTTTCTGAGATTGTATGAAAATTGAGTCAGTCAGCTATACATACCTATCAACCATTGTTCTCAGATTTGGAAAACTGCAAAACATTGTCCTACACATGAAGTTACCAAAAACAAATTCCATTTTGAAACTGATTCTCAAAATGTCCTTACATACTTGTGACCATAGGCAGTCCCATTTACGTCTTCATAGTCTTTTGCATACTCCCACTTACATCCTCATTATCGTCCTTAGTCTTCTGCATAGTCCCATTTACGTCCTCATTATCGTCCATAGTCTTTTGCATAGTCCCACTTATGTCCTCATTATCATCCATATTAGTTGCATAGTCTACCATTTATCATTTACGTCTTCACCTAGACCTCATATACATCTAAGTCCATTATCAGTTATAGGTTCATAGCATGTGCCTTCATGGGTCTCCCAGGTGATGGTTTGCTCCCCTTCGAGCAACCTAATCTAGTTCCAAACAACAGTCAATGAGAAATCATTGATGGTCTAGCTAACTTAGCTTGGGATTTAAGAAGAAGCACACCCCAATATATGGGAGTTATATACGAGATAGATATTGAGTCTAGGATTGCCCGTACGATTGATAGAGAGATTGAGGCCGAACAACTTCGTCAACAAATGGAAAGTCTTGCATTAGAGAAAGCTAGAAAGGCTAAAAAGGTCTCACATCAAAATCTTCAATAGAGAGTCTAGTATAGTATTGCATACCTCATATTTACATCTACTGTCTAGTGTTAGGTCATCGTCTTGCATAGAACCATCATCATATAGGCAATTTTAGATGCCCATCACAAGGTCCCAAAAAGCAAAAGGAATAATGGACCCGAACAACACACAGTATATAAACCCTACTTGGAACATGGACATGTCAACAGGTCAACACTCAGGTACACAGACAATGTCCACCATAAATGAATTACAACAACATATGACAAAGGAAGAAATTGAGTCTGCACAACAAGACCTGCATGTCCTCATGATCCTAGATGCACTTATACATAGCGATAGGGATAAGTATCTTTCACTGTTAATACAAAATGGGGCAAAATTACCTGAGGATTTTGATGTCACGAATATTTTACCACCAGGAACAAATTTAGGTCAGGATAATAGTCAAACACTACCCTTGATGCAAATACAAGCAACGACCTCCAGTCTTCCTCAAAATGTACCTCTTCCAACAAATGTCAACATAGATGCAAACTTTCAAACGAGGGTGTCATCTTCAGCGATCAATGCTAGTATACCATCATAGAGCATACCGATAATGTCAAGTGTCTCAGCACCAATTCAAATGCAATCAAAGAGTATAACCCAACCTCCAGTTTCCTATTCTATGGGATCCACATATGGTTATCAAAATGTAAATCTAGGTATTACCAATACAACAGGTACAACTCAACCAAACATGGGTTCACATATCGCCTATTTCACAGTACCTACTGGAACACACAACACACAAGGTTATAATCTTGGTACCTTTCAACAACCTCCTAGTTATGTAACCATGAATCCTTTTGTGGGACATACACACACACAAGGTATACCTTAGACATCAATAGAGATTCTGACACAACAAGTACAGAGTAGGACTTACATCCTTATCCATTTGATCACACATTATACATGCCACCCTTTCCACAACATTTTGAAATGCCCAAATTTGATAGATATCGAGGGAAGGGTGATCCTAGAGATCATATCAGAGAATTTTTTATGACATGTATAGAAGTTGCCTCGGAAGATACTTACCTAATGAGACTATTCCCTAAAAGTCTGGGAGGTTCAGCTTTAGAGTGGTTTTCACATCTACCACCAACCATCACGTCATGGGGGGAATTAGCTAAACAATTTATTGCAAACTTCTCGCACAACATTGACACCCTGATTACTTTGATGGATTTATGTGCCTCTAAGCAATATGAGAATGAAACATTTGCATCCTTCATACAATGATGGAGGGCTCTCTACAGGAGGTGCAAGACAATTATCCCAGAAACAGAGCAAGTGGATATTTTTACAGAAAATTTGATTCCTAAGATAAAATATTTGATACAAATGCAGTGTCTTACCACATTCAAACAAATCACAGAAAAGGCTCTCAAATGTGAGAAGGGCTTGGTAGAGCAAGGTCTTATTAAGTATGGTAATACCAACAACAATGACAAATCTAAGTTTTGGTTAAAAAAAAAAAATGTGACCAATACACCAGAACAATAAACAGAACTCAGCCCGTTTTATCACTGGGAACGAGTCAGTCAACAAATCCACATACTGGGAATAACACAACCTCAACCAATGTAAATGCTATGCAGAATACAAACACAAGATATCCCAGGGTAAACGCTCCAAGAAGTTACACACCTTTAGGAGAACCTATTGAGTTAGCGCTCAAAAAGTTAATACAGACAAACATGATAACTCTACCTGAAGTAAGAGTATATGAACTAGGTCCTTTCAAACCTACATGGTGGAATGACAATGATTTCTGCGATTATCATAGGACTAAAGCTCACAAAATGGCAAGTTGCTACAAATTGGAAAACTTGGTCCAAGATATGATAGACCAAGGGGACATCACAATTGATATGGATAAGGCCTCAACAAACACGAATCATATGATTTTTAAAGATCCTTTTGTTAATCATGACAAGGGAAAAGCAACCACATCAGGTACCTAAGACAACATGGCTAACTACACGAAAGTCTCATACGACTACACTATTCATACCATTAGTTCAGGAGATACAACAAACAATGATTCACAAGAAACACCTGATTAGGAGGACCAATATCAAGACACTCATAAAGATGACAACCAAATCTGCATGATATCTGAAGGACCAAAATACGATGATGATACAAATCTTTGTCTCCAGGACTGGGGGCAGGATCAACCATCTCACTCAGATTGGTTTGAAGACGAACTCATTGAACATATTATGAATGTCAAACATACACATTGGGACTATGAAGAATGATTTAATATAAATCTTGATAAGACAACCTATGATACAAATGATACAATTGCTACAATCACAATTACTCCCAGAGACAGAGACTGTGCAGTGGTTACTCGCAGGTCAAAGGTAACCTTGCAAGGGATACCACAAAATCAACCACCAGCAGAAGGGACTTACAATGTAGTTGAGCAACTTAAGAAAACTCCGGCATAGATATCCTTATTCGAACTTCTACATATTTCACCCAATCATAGAGCTATACTGGACAAAACACTTCAAGATTCAGTAGTGAATAGAGATATAGATGAACGTGCCTTCCAGTTTATGGTAGGAAATCTGACACAAGGTACACATATTGCATTTACAGAACAAGATATTCCTAGTGATAAATTGCTTCATAATGACCCACTACATCTAGGAGCTTACATTCACAAGAAAAGAATCAAAAGAGTACTTATAGATGCGGGAGCCGATCTGAACATTTGTACCTTAAAGCTGGTCAAAGCACTGGGATATTCTGAACTTCACATTGATTCTTCCAAAAGGATAAACATCAAGGCTTACAATGATGAAGAATGTCCATCTAAAGGAATTGTAACATTACTTGTACAAGTAGGACCAATAATGACAGAGGTCGCTTTTCAAGTCTTGGACAGAGAGCTGGGATATAACATGTTATTGGGCCGCCCATGGATCCACACCATGCAAGTAGTACCATCTACATTTCATCAGTGTGTCAAATTCCCATACAATGGTATTGAAATCACCATAAAGGGTGATCCAAATCTGTTTCAACATTGTAATTATCTAAAAGACAGTGTCGATAATCAGGTACCTATCAATCAGGCTGCACCTCTCACTACACAGTTGGAAACATTAAAGATCACAGAAATACAACAAGATATTCCTACGACATCCTCCTTACAAATAAAGGATATGTGTTGTGGAGAGTACTCTATTGCAAATACTTTAAATGGGAAACAGTTGCCTTTTTCTCCTAAGTCCTTTGGGAAACCTCACACTACAATACAAAAGAAAGACAAAGGAAAAGAAATTGTCAGATACTCAGACTCATGCTCTTTCATTAGATGGGGAGACTTAGAGGAAGAATCCTTGAATGAAGATGTTAACCATTGGATATATAGAGAAGAAGATCATATGACAACATCCAGAATACACACAGATCAGTATGGCAATGGATTCAAAATACTCCAAAGACATGGATATGATGGTACCATAGGCCTGGGATTACAAAAGCAAGGAAGACTAGAACCTGTTGTTCCTAATGATAATCCAGGAAATCAAAGATTGGGATACAAGCATGTACAACATATCACACAAGCCAGACAGCGTACCCTTGATATACTAAATTGACCAAGCAAACCATCAGATTACATATCACAAAGGAATTGGTCCACACAGGCTCTTCCATCTTCATCTCAAACAAGCAATCAAGTACCAACATCACCAAGCATAGAATCTGATGGGGAATACATGAGACAACTCTTGCAAGAACCCACCGCAGAGTTACAAAATGATGCAGTTATTGACACAATAGTACATGCTAATGTGGCAACAGATGCAGGATTACCACCACCTGAATCCCACTCATGGTTATTGTCACTACTTCTACCACGAGAAGCAACTCAGGCTCAACCTAATGAAACAGATGAAGAAAGATTGCAAAGGCTTATACTTGGCTTAAGAAGGGTCACTAATGCACAAAGAAGACTAGTCAATCTACAATGGAATCAGGGAGAGGAACAAGAAGAAATAAGTGATGATAGCCCATATGATGAAACATATATTGACAGTGAGACAGATTCACATGACTACGAAATCTTATCACTCCATGATTCTAGCCTACCAGAAGATCAACATAAAATGACGAAGCAATTTCAGAATTTCTAGGAGTCAGAGAAGGATTTCTGCAAGGTGATCATAAAGTAGGGTTTTCTATAGACCTAAATAGAACGACATACTTTGGAGAAGAAAGTACTTCTCAAACAGAAGATAAGGATCAAACTACCCATAATGACAAAAGTGATTTGGGTAATCTTCCTATGGAAAGAGAAAGTTCAGCATTACTTACAGAGGAAACAAAAGAAGTAAACATAGCAGAAAGGAAAATTGTACATAACATCCATCTGGCAAAATCACTGAGCAAAGAAGAAAAAGACAGATTCATTCATTTCTTCAAACAATGACCTATCAACTTTTCTTGGTCCTATTCAGACATGCCGAGCTTAGATTCTGAATTAGTGTTGCATCACTTACCATTGATACTAGGAGTTAAACCTTACAAGCAAAAATTAAGAAAAATGCATCCAAGTATTGCATTACTGGTTAAAATAGAATTACAAAAGTTGTTGGATGTAGGTTTTATCAGACCTATTGAATACGCGGAATGGATATCAAACCTAGTACCTATGACTAAGCCCACGGGAGGCATCAGAATCTGTACCAATTTTTGAGATCTAAATAAAGCTTGCCCTAAGGATGACTTCCCGCTACCTATTATTGACATGATAGTTGACCTCACAACTGGAAATGAGATGCTATCCTTAATGGATGGTTTTTCAGGATACAACTAGATTAAAATTGCACTAGAAGATCAACATAAAACGACCTTTACATGCCCATGGGGAACATACTGCTCGAATGAGATGCCATTTGGTCTTAAAAATGCTGAGGCAACATACCAGAGAGCCATGACAACATTATTTCATGACACGATCTATAACATAATGGAAGATTATATGGATGACATATTGGCTGAATCACAAACCAGAGAAAGTCACCTTGCAGTTCTTACACAGATATTTGATCGGTTGGAATAGTATAATGTCAGATTAAGTTCGAAAAAATGTGCATTTGGTGTAACAATAGGTAAGCTATTAGGGTTTATAGTATCAAATAGAGGAATTGAAATAGACCCTGACAAGGTCAAGGCAGTCATTGATATGCAACCTCCGTCAACACTTAAACAGCTCAGAGGGTTACAAGGAAGATTGCAATCCATAAGGAGATTCATACTACAGTTGGCAGATAAGTGTCACCCATTCCAACATTTACTCAGAAAAGGAGTTACTTTTAAATTGACAGAAGAATGCCAGGAAGTTTTTCAAGCTCTAAAAGATTATCTTTTGAACACACCAGTATTAATATCTCCTACTCCAGGACAACCTCTATTGTTATACATATTAGCAATGAACTCAGCTCTGGGAGCTCGATTGGCACAGCATGACAAAAATGGAAAAGAAAGAGCCGTTTGTTATATAAGTAGGACTCTGATTGGCTATGAGCTTAATTATACCCCCATAGAGAGAGCATGCTTAGTAGTAATCTTTGCATCCCAAAAGCTCAGACACTACATGTTGAGTCATAAGGTACAACTCATTGCACGGTTTGACCCACTCAAATACCTATTGAGCAGAGCAACATTGACCAGGCGATTGGCCAAGTGGGTTATGATCTTGAGTGAGTTTGATATAGAATACATAGATAGAAAAGCTATCAAAGGACAAATCATAGCAGATCAATTAGCAGAGGCTCCTATACAAGATAGTCACCCATTGCTGATAGACTTTCCAGATGAATCCGTGTTTACACTAAATGCCTCAGTAATGTGGAAGTTATACTTTGATGGATCATATACAAATCACGGATCTGGAGCAGGTATTCTCTTCATTACTCCTCAAGGAGATGTTATACCTAAGTCATTTAGGATCAATTTCCCATGCACCAACAATATGGAAGAATATGAAGCTCTCCTCATAGGGCTTCGTACAACTGTGAAATGGAAAATACAAGAGTTACAGGTCTATGGTGATTCACAGTTAATTGTAAACTAGGTCAATGGTGATTACAATACAAAGGATGACAAACTCGTGCCTTATAAGAAATTGGTCGAAGATTACAAGGAGCACTTTAGCAAAATTACCTTTGAACAAATCCCCAAAATACAAAACAACCATAAGATCTCTTCTGAATATGCCTGCTAACGAAACTCAGTTTGAGTTCATCATAGAACAGTTAATGCTACCTGCATATGAGACCCCCCTATTAGACTATGTATGTGCAATTATGGGTCTAGAATCGCCTTGGTACAATGAAATATATACATATTTGCATACCCAATACATGTCACCAGATCTATCCCAAAATCAAAAGAAGACCTTTATTTGTTAGGCATCTAGATACACCATTATAGCTGGTACTCTGTATAGAAAGGGTTTCGATGGAACTCTTCTCTAATGTCTGGATGAGAATGAAGCACACCTTGCTTTAAAAGAAGTCCATGATGGAATTTGTGGGGCTCACCAAAGCGGTCCGCCATTATCAAAGAAACTGCTGAGAACAAGGTATTACTGGCCAACCATGGAAAAAGATGCTTACAAGTATGTACAAAAGTGTAAACAATGCCAAATGCATGGAGACCTTATTCATGCATCAGCACAAGATCTTCAACCCATCACATCACCATGGCCATTTTCACAATGGGGATTAGATCTAGTAGGTAAAATCAACCCTACTTCATCCAATGGGCACAAGTTTATCTTGACAACCACTAAATACTTTACAAAATGGGTTAAGGTGATTCCTTTAACATACACTACTAGAAAGAAGATAGCAAAATTCATTCTCAACTACATTATATGTAGATACGGAATTCCAATGTGCTTTGTTACAGATAACGGGCATCCATTTAAAAACCAGGAAGTGAAAGAGTTGTGTGACAAATTCCACATACAATAGAGTTGTCACGCCATATTATCCACAAAGTAATGGGCAAGCAGAGGCTACAAATAAAACAATATTGAAAATTCTTAAGAAAGTAGTCACTAACATAGGACGAGACTAGCATCTCCAGTTGAATCCCACTCTCTGAGCTTACAGAACAGGAGTGCGCACACCTACAGGAGCAACACCATATTTCTTGGTCTATGGTACATAAGTGATACTCCCCATTGAAATAGAAATACCGTCTCTAAGAGTATCCTTACAGAACATTATATCAGAAGAAGACTATAGGGTAGCAAGGTTGCAAGAACTAGAGACCCTTGATGAAAAATGACAAACGAAATTCAATCATTTACAAGTATATCAAAACAGACTGAGACAAAGTTATAATAAAAGGGTCCACCCACGAACCTTTCAAGTGGGAGATCTAGTACTTAAAGAGAATCAAAGGAACTTAGTAGAACGAGAAAGGCCAGAGAAATTCGAACCTAATTGGCTAGGTCCTTTCATTATAACAAGGGTCATAGGCAATGGAGCCTATCATTTGGCAACCATGGAGGGAGATCCAATCTCTGATCCTATGAATAGCATGCACCTTAAGCGATATTATACCTAAGGGCTGTGTAGTTTAGGTTTTTCTTTCTGCATTGCATATCATATCATTTAAAACACTGCATAACATGTAGTTTCCTTTTTAGATGCACTGCATTCTTAAAGTTCTGCATTCTTATATAGAAGCATCAAATAAAACAAGGCAATTGTTCGAGTTTATCATTCATTTGCATCTAAGGAAAACAAGGGTCATTTCCTTTCTTAGATATTCGGACATGAAAACTTTGAGGTTCTAAAGTCATTCATTCTCAACATTACCCTGTGACGATGCTTTACTTATGGTTGGGTAGTGATTTCACTATTTGAGACTTGTTAACCCACAATCTATCAATTGCTATATCTCACACATTAACAAAATCTCTAATTCATTCTAGACACCTAGTTGATCATATGACTAGTGAAAAATCTGAAATTCTACTTCAGCGCCACTGTGATTGTCACACCCAAGTAGGTTTCATTACTTACATTCAAAGCAAGAAAATATAAATAAAAAGAGCTATGCCAAATATCCATCTCAAGGCAAAAGAGCCATGATATATAACTGAAATATCATGTATACAAATGCGATAAAAAAGCTTGACTATGGGAACATGCAAGTAACTCCATCAGGGCTATGAACGCCTACTGGAAATGGAGCAATATTTGAGAAATTACAGTCTATAACCTCATCGGAGCTCTCAAGGCTTGCTGGCAGTGAGGCTCTATTCGGGATGCTTTTGAAGTTAGAATAATCTATGTAGCTAGTCGTATAGGATGCTAAGGATCTTTAGTGAACACAAGAATGGGAATTAACTCATCTACACACACATGGGCAAAAGAAGATCAAAGTTTTAAGAACCAATGGGGACGTTTGCCGCATCTCCATTTGTAAAACCTAGTCACTAAGTGTGTTGAGATGAATGTTCCGAAGGGCCTTAGAGATCGATTGACCACTTATCTATGAAATGTTGTGCACCTCCATTTCAATTGGTGTATTCAAATGCAAAAACAAACACAGTCAACCTTGTTCAAATAGGAAATGCATCTTCATCTTGCACATTGCATTCACATAGGTCATGTCAAAAATTCATTTGTCTCCATATGCATTCTGCAGATCATCATATCATACAGGTCTGCACACTAGGGGCATAACTAAAAAATCCAAAAATAAATTAGATTAAAACCCTCAAAAAATCCAAAAAATCAGATAAAGTCCTGAAAAAATCCAAAAAATCAGATAAAGTCCTAAAAAAATCCAAAAAAAAAATCAATAAAAGTCTTGTAAAAATTCAAAAACATTGAAAAACTCAAAATTCGAAAACATTGAAAAACTCAAAATCCAAAAACTTGAAAAACTAAAAATTCAAAAACATCCATATAATGTCTTGAAAAAATCAACCACAAACATTCATATAATGTCCTAAAAAAAGCAAACAAAAAACATTCAAATATGATCCTGAAAAAATCAACCAAAAACATTCAAAAATCTACCTACATAATCCAAAAACATCGAAAAAGCTCTTGGAAAAGAACTAAAAATCAAAAATCAATGAATCAGAAAAACTTGCAATAAGATGTCTTGTGAGAAACAAATACCCTAGCAGATATCCAGCAAACACTTCGTATGAAGTTAACAAAGGATACGACTATCCAGTCAAACATCTGCAATCAACTGATCAAACTGTCTTATCAATCGTATCATATCCATATCAACATGATCTTTATCTTGTCTTAAACAAAAGAGGATACACTCGAAATCAGACAGGTCAGTCTTAAATGGGGTTCGCAACTTTCTGAGATCAGACATTATCAACCATCACATCAAACAACTGAGAATGAAGGCACAAGGTCAGTATAGCTGTTGAATTTCGTCCGGGTCAGTCTTTATCTTTTTATCATTTGGCGACATATATTGTTTCTATGCTACTCAAGGATGTCCACAAGTGACTAGAGGAGCTATGATGAGCATTATCTTTTTCTTTGTTTTCTGTTTGTGGTGTGAACCGATGAAATTCTAGGGATATTTCTCTAGTTGGTGTTTGTGATAAGAGCCTTCACATCAAGGTGAAATCGCCACACATACCTCGACCCCTAATGCAATTCCCAGAATGGAGGGTTCACTCCTTGTCTGCTACATGTTTGTTTCTACAATGAGATATCTTTACATCTTGGTTCCTTATACCCTGATGTGCTAAAGTTTATTTTCTCAAATAATAAGGCTCAGTGATGAATATATATTGACGCAATAAAATATGTGACATAGGTTCATGATTCATTCAATTTCATTTTCATTTTTCATCTCATTTGCTTATTGATAGTTTGCTGGTTTCTCATCTTCTGTCTAAATCACATTATTTCTACCATTCTTTCTAACATCATTGTTTCTCTCTACCATCTGACTAACATTTCTTCAAGGAGTATCTGATTTAAAATTGATTCAACAATTATCATACAAAAATACAGTCATTATAGAGTTCATTCGCATTTCATTATAGAGTTCATTTGCATTCATTATAAAGTTCATTTCCATTTCATTATAGAGTTCATTTACATTCATTATTGCATTCATTTAGATTTCATTACTACATACAAGTACTACCATTGCATTTAGAATCATATAGAATTCAAGTAGATATGCATCATACAACTCATAACATCATATAAAGCATACATGGAAAATAATATACATAGGTCATTTCCAAAAAACCTGCATGCCATATATATAGCTCAAAAATGATAATGTGTGTGAATACAATAAATAAGCCCAAAGGATCAGATAACATGATCAACCAATGCTACCTCTATTAGCAGGTGGATGTTGTCCACTAGATCCTACCCTAGGATGTCGAGGTGGTCCCATAACACCACCACTACTAGTACGTCATGAAGTAGATCTACTCGATCTCCTCCCCATATATGCACTAAAGCTAGGCTCTTTCCGAGCCTCAAGGACGACTCTCTCATATGCCTACCGATAATAAATAGATTCTTGCGCAACAGTGAAATACCTATCTGCCTGGTCGGGCACATCTTTACCTACTCTAAAAAGATGATTGAAGGCATCCATAGTAATCTGACATCTCCGCACTGCCTCATCTCTCTCCTTCTAGAGACGATCTTGCTCGATATCTCATTTGGAGACCTCGTCCTCCAAACTCTAGACCCACACTCTAAGAGTCTCTAGCTCATCATCAACCTGTCCTCTCCCATCCTTAGCACCAGGCACATCCTCCAACTCTAGCATATCATCATCATCATCATCACCCTCACTACTCGATGACTCCAAAGAATCATCGTTGTCCTTACTACTAATAAACTCAATGTCTCCACCAATGTCTATATCCTCATCTCCCTCTCCTCTACCACCATCTCCCCCATCTCCACCACCATCTCCCCCATCTCCACCATCTCCTCTGGCTCTCTCCCCTGCGTCTATCCTCAACCGATGTCTAGGATGGCGAATCTTCTGTGTTGTAATCAGAACAACAGGATCAGTCAAAGGCACTAGCCCGTGCCTAGCAAACCACACATCATACTCCACTGTCATCCCTGGATATGCTCCACCTCTACCCCAACCTCAGAGTAATGGTTGCAAAGAATCGAACTCAGTAGAAGAAACATGTGGCTGAATACACTCCCCAATTAGATACCTCTTGTGATACACGAGCAAAATATGCAGTAACAACAGGTGTCACCTTTACCTCACCAAACTGTCTGAGAACCCACCCAAGAAGATACATCTCTATGATCCGTTGAGTCTCAAAGGTCCTCCCAATAAGATATCTCTACTGTCGATAGAAAGACAAGTGCACTACATCATCAGGTCAACTGGGGCAATCTAAGTAAGGTCTCCAAATGAAATGCTGCAATGTATCCAACTGATGTCTCCAGTACAAGGTGTTCCCCGAACCCCTATGTCTGATACCTGCTGTATACCTAAAGCAATAAGGCTCACCAAGCTGCAAATCTACATGAACAATAGGCCTAGAAATAGAAATGTGCTCCCATGCCCATGTCTGAAGCAAAGTAACACCACAACTGATAGAACGGTATCCCAGATACACAATACCATGCATTTGATAGTACAACATGGCCAGTAGACAAGGACCCCAAGCATACAATCGACAATGCACAATCATATCATGAAGCACTCTGCCCCATCCAAATGGAAACCCATGACCTCGTCGATCAGGTATCAGTAAACCATCGACAATACCGCATAATATAATGGTCAAGTCATCATAGTCTAATCGGGCCCAAGGGATCTCATAATGGCCACTAATCTACAAATCCTGAATCTCACACTCAAAAAGTGCACATGATCCAGCAATACCATCATCATGGTCATATATAACTCTCTCACCATGAATGGGAATATGCAGTATACGCCATACATCCTCTAAGGTAATGGATGCCTCACCAGTCAGAAGATGAAATGAACACGTCTCTAAGTGCCACCGCTCTATCAAAGCTATAATCATGGCCCTGTTGGCCGTAACCTCTGGCAAATGCAATACATGGTCAAGGCCAAGCTGATGAATATGCTCAATCTCATCATCCGGTAGGTCAGCTCGAAGATTAAGTCCACTAGGTCTGCTCTGTCGACAGTATAACACTCCAATGTTCTCCTGCAATAAGAAAATGATCAAAATATTAGATGTCGGATCTAGATAAACTTAAAATATTTTCAAACGCATGACAACAAATAACATATACAATGAATGCATAGCAGTTATGACTTATGCAGTACAAATAAGACTCTTGTGTGACAATTAAAGCTAATGCATGACAAAATGGGCACATGCGTGACAAAAAACACTTATGCGTAATGATACACATGAATGAGGCATGTTAAAGCTAATGCATGACACTTACGATGCATGCGTAACATTTAAAGCATTTGTGATACACTAAACACTAATGCATGAAAATCGACAAGCGGTTGCGTAATGTAGAGCAAAAAAATGATCAAAGACAATTTTTGAAAAATAGGCATAAAAACAGGCAAAAATCAGGGAAAAACAATGAAAAATACCATGCCGCTAGTCCCAAGAGGTCTTTGAAATGAATGTACTCAGTCCAACAAGTGCAATCGAGCTCTATAACCAGCCATGATGATCAAAATACTCAGAAACAGGCACAGATATTGCAAAGAAGTCAAGGAACTACCAAATCACAAATGAGCAAATGAAAACCTAGAATTCTCTATTTATAGCTCAAAAAAATTAGGGTTTTATGACACCCTGACACCCGTGGTCCCTGCTAGCTTCAAACAACTTGTAGCCTACTCAAACGATCTCAAAATGATATGAAATTTTACACACTTGCTCTTTAAACTGGTATCGAAAACATGGTCTCAATTTTTGAATTTTCCGACCACCTTTTCCAAGGGGGCATACTTACACTATACAACAATACCAAGGCATAATGGGGCAGAATTTTTCGTTTTCTTTGAAACAATGTCATTCTGACATCGTCTCAAAGAGGGGCAAATGTAGACACCTAAAAATGTCTCATTGATCATGTACTAATTATTCCTCTAATTGATTAAATAATCTTTATTATTTAATTAAGTTAATTAAACTTATTCTTCTAAATTCTTCTAATTTCATATTTCTTCATCTTATTAATTATTCTATTTTCCTATTCTATCATCATTTAATCATTTTAATTATTTTCTAATTATTAATTAAATATTAATTATGGTTAATTCCCCAATTTAAATAATCTTTATTATTTAAATAAATTACTAATTATTCAAATTCTATCTCTAATCATCTAATCATTCAACCCTCTTCTAAATATTAATTAAATATTTATTATTTAATTAATTATGATTTAATCCTTTAAATTAAATAATCGTTATTATTTAATTAAAGTCCATTTCTAAATAATTAAATAGTTTCTTTAAATTATTTAATTAGCTAATTAATTCTTCCATTTCCAAATCCCCAAATTCTAATTTCATTTAATTTCATATTCTTCTAATTTCTTCCAAATTCAAATTACATGTGCATGATTTCAAAAACCAAATTGAAAATCAAAGTGAAGCTCTAAATATATTCAAATGCTAAATTGAATTAATTATTTGAATAATATCTCATACAAAGATTAAATTAATAATCTAAACCAAAATGCAAGCACATGCTAAATTAATTAATTCAATCAATTAATTAATTAAATCATTTATCTCTTCAACTTCTATTTCCATCTTTCAGTTAGCTTTTTCTAAATTAAGCACTCTGTGTCATCTTCTTTATTTCCTCCAATCATTCTTTTTCTTCCTTCAGTTAACTCTTTCATCAATCAGTTGACTCGATTAATCTATTCAATCTATTGAGTTTCACTCCTACAATCAGCAGTTCAACTATCAACTTGCATTTGAGCTCACCTGAGTTCACACCTCTTGATCGATCTGTTCCACCTTTCAATCAATCTTCTCCAATTTTCTATAAATTGAGCATCCAATCTCCATTTTCAACAATCACGAACTTTGAATCTTTGTGTCAATTGCAGGTTACCAGCGCAATATCTGAGAGCCATCATACCATGAAGAGGAGAACAGCAATGGAAGGAATACGCAGTCACAAAATAGGGAGTTTTTTATAGATTGAAATTATAATTCCTATTTTGCTTGATTGTATCATTTCATTGTCTAGTTTGTTAGATTTGTTGGTTAGATAGGGATTCGTGATTTCCCTTGTGCTTCTAATTGATAACTTTGTTTATTCGAAGATGAATTCTAGCATGTGTTATAGGTGCCATAACATAGTCTTCTTGGTAACTTTGCTTTAGAAGAAAGAGAACCCTTAGGTACCCAAAATCAATGTCCATCCGCTGAAGGTGAAATGCTCAAATCTTTCGACAAAGTATCCATAGATTTATTTTTTAGAGAAGCGCTATTAAACTCAATAGTGTATGCCTCTAGCTTATACAAATTGTTGAACCTGACACGTCTAGCAATCACCATAGCACCCTTAATCATCTTACATCTTGCATCAGAAAAATATTACCTGCACACCCGCATCTATCAGTTTTCTCACAGATAATAAATTTTGTTTTAATCCAAGGATATGCAACACACCACTAATCCTTTTTATTCTACCATCAGGAAACCTGATCGTAACTTTACCTTGATGAACAATGTATAAATGTGAATCATCACTTAAGTACACCTTGCCTCCATTAAATTCTTCATATTCAGAAAACCAATATTTATTGAAAGTCATATGGAAAGATGAACTTGAGTCAATTAACCATGTATCATTACTTTTATGAGTAGCCAAAGTTGCAATGGATGCATCACCATCTTCCTTCTTGGAATTAGAATTAGAATCAAACTTCTTCTTTTTCTTTGCAATCCTTACGGATGTGACCCGAATTGTCTTAATTATAGAAAATGACTTTGGACTTTCTAGGATATTTCGATCTCTCTTTGGATTTGAACTTATTGTTCTTCTCATTCTTCTTGCCTTTTTCCTTTGGTCTTCCATGAGCAACTAGGGCTTCATTCGAATTGGTGGATACCTTCCTCTGCATCTCTTCACCAAGTAGGGCACCCACCACCATCTTTAGACTTTAAAACAATATAAGTAATATTGATAGCCATAACAAGAGAATTACATGAATAAGGCAAAGAACAAAGCAAGATCTAGAATTTCTCCTCTTCGTCCATCTTAACACCAATAGATACCAATTGAGCCACCAACATATTACATTCTTCTAGGTGGTCTGCAATTGTCCACCCTCTTCCATATTTAAGGAATATTATTTTTTCCTCAATAAAATATGATTTAATAAGGATTTGGCTTGATACATCTCACCAAGCTTAGTCCATAACTTCTTTGCAGTGTTCTCTTCATGGACATTGATCAGAATAGAGTCTGCTAGACACAATCTGATTAGACCCTTGGCTTTTTGGTCCATAACATCATATTGAGCAGTCATAGTAGGATCTTTAGGTCTTGAGACATTTGCATCAATAACATCCCACAGATCTTGATCTATTAGAAAATATTTCATCTTCAGCTTCCACATCTCAAAATTACTACCATTAAATTTCTCCACCTCTATTCTCCTTAATGAACTTGCCATCTGAAATTTCTTGCAACAAGATCAAAAAGTATCTTCTCCACAAGATCTCACTCAAATTTGGACTAGTTCAAAAAATCTAACAACCCATAACTGAAACCAAAGGTGATCAGACTCTTATACCACTTGCAAGGAAGTTAAGTAGAAAAACAACTTCCTACACTAGTATTGAGAGGAGGGTAATGCAATTTTTTTTAATAGATTATTACAACAATTACAAAAACTTAACAGAAACAACATAATATCATGCATACTACAACACAACAACACAATGATTTACATGGGGAAACCCTTTCAGGAGAAAAACCCCACACTCCAAAAGCAGCTCAACATATTATTCAATAATCAATAACAGATTACAATATACTTGTAGAGAAATCTCTTCATAGGAGTACCACTAATCAGAGACTTAGAGGTAAATCAATCACCATAAGACTCTTACATACAGCCTCTATCTCATGCACCTCATATATAAGAGATACAATACAAGAAATCATCAAATGGTATTACAAAACCATTGGCTAAAATCACCCAATAAAGTAGAGTCGACCTTATCTCCATTGTAGATTCCCTATGACATGTCAAAACACACATCAACACATTTTCCTCCCTTTTACAGCTCATTTATGTGTTCGATGCAATTTATATTTCCTAATTTAGGAGTCCAAACTTGTGGAGGCCATAACTTGTAAACCGTGTGTCTGATTGACGAACTGTTTGAAGGGCCGAAAAGATCGCGAAGTTCTCTATCACCTTGTAAATTACTACACCATTTATGTCTAATTTTCAAAGTGTTGTAGAGCCTCTAAATTACTCAAAATTAAATTTAAACCTTTCATCGCAACCTTCAAAAATAGAAAATTTAGTATCTTCAAAACTAGCTATGATCTTGCGATGAAAATTTACCAGCATGCTTATCTATCCAACTAGAATCTTTGGGGAGAATTTCACACCATTTTGTGCTCAAACTAAAAATTATTATAAATAGCAACCCAATATAAATGCAAGGTTGAGACACCATTTTCCCAACAGATGATGGATAGAGAGTTGTTCATTGTTTTGATCTCAACATTTTAATCGTAAATTGGAATCTCTTAAAATTGTCTATATTAAAAATGAGTCAATAAAATTTTTTGTGTTGTCCTAAAAACTTTATGTATAAATATAATTGCCCTTGGTTCCATCGATTTTATTTTATTTCTAGTTTTATAAACATAGTGGTGTTTTTTTAATTGCAAGTTCAACCTAGGCAACTTTGCACTCTTCATCACTTACAATACACCTTTATTATTTGGATAGGATGGTGTTACTAACACCTTTATGATATTTTCTTGAGAAAGGGGGGATTTGAAATATTTGGAATGGAGCATTCAAAAATGTGTGCAATGTCTATGTGGTAAGTATCTAGTGTCTATGTAAGTGTATGTGTAAAATCAAGGAGGTACAATATCAAAGTTATGAGTGTTTCTTAGAAAGATATCTCCTACTGGATTTTTAGTTGTATGTGTCTAGGTTATGTTTGTTTATATAAATTTCCTTGTCTTTTATATATAATTACATGACAAATTTTATTATTTGAACATACATAAAGGATAAGGGTACAAATTGGAGTGACAAAAGGCAAGTTGCATAATTCATAACTAGTTTAGGAGATTAAATGATGTGAATTAGCAATAAAATTGACTTTTTTGGGATCTAAAAAGTTAAATGAGAAATGGGTTACGAGGTTAGGAATAATTTGAGTTTCAAACAATAATAAAAGGATACTGTGGTGTTTATTGAAATAAAGTGGCTAAAAGTATGCAGTACAAGTGTAGTGGCCTTCCATGACACACTCCTTTATGATGCATATGATGATTACTTATGGACTTGTTTTAGACTCTTTATGTTGAGATACCTTATGGTGATTTTTGGTACATTATGTTTCTATGTTGGATGATGTTATAATAAGGACTTATGATGATGTTAGGGGTTATGTTTACTCATTATCATGTGATGTGGTTTATATTTATTTATAATGATATTTTTCCATGTGCTAACCCTTATTTTATGTTTACATTAGATATGATGTTGATTCTATCGATGATGTTATGTCTTTGCTATGATGTTTTATTATAGTGGACGTGAAAGGGACAAGGTCACATCACTCATTTGTGAGCAAGGTGTGATGTTGCGATTCTCTTTCACCTGTTTTTTACCTCATGTTTATATATACATTGTGTACAAACATTTTGTGTTATGCAGGATGTGGGTACTAGGCATCGACTCCACCTAGTTTCACAGGTCTGAGCATGCCTCTAATCCCAATGGCAGTTGATTGGAGGTGACATAAGGCCTTATCACATTCTAACCTTAGTCGGTGTCTTGTTAGTTCTAGTGTCTTAGCTCGAGTCATCTTGTTGAGTTTTATGTGGTTTAAGTTTGATGTATTTTATTTAACTTTATGTTTGTGTTGATATTATATGATTGAGGTCAATAGTAAATTTTTTTTATGAATATCTTTATGCATGAGTAATTCATTATGTTATGTAATATATATATACTTATTGTAAGTCTTATAATATTATATTAATGTTATTTTATGAAATTATATTATTTGAGAATTTATGTTTATTTATGGATTTAATTACTTATTTTTTATTTGATGGTTATTTTGGAATTGTAAGTTGGTAATTAATGATTATTATCTTTTGTTTCGTATGTTCTTGTGGACTGAGGTTGTGTTCGCATGGGAAGTTTCTAAATGGGTCTGGAGTGCAAAAGGAAGGGGTGGCATTTGGTTTTCAAAAGGTTTATGTTTTTGGGAGGTTTTTTTTTTCATTTGGTGGTTTTGGTTCATGTTTTTAAAAATTGAAGAACGGGAAGAGAGAGTTGATGGTCTGGATTTTTGGAATTAAAGATTGAATCTTGTTCTTTGAGTTGAAGGGGGATCTTTTGTGCTTTGGTTTAAGAGTGGATTGGGATTTCTTCTCAGATCTCTTTGTTTCTATGTGTATGTTTAATAAAGGTCTATTTGTTGTAATTGATTTGCATGCCATGAGTTGGTTGTGTGGAGTTTTCTTCATCTCAACCCCTTTTTGTCCAATTCATCTTATTCCAAGTTGGTTCTCTTTGTGTCTTTCTCTCTCTCTTAAAAAGGAAAAGAAATGTCTGTGATAGTCCTGAAAATGACTATGCATAAATTTAGTGTCCCTGTCAAAATATTAATCATTTTGAATTAATGATGCTCTTTGTTCTTGCCCTCAGGGTTTAGGGATTTAGGTTTATGTATATCCGAGTAAGTCTTTTATTCAAAACCCAAAGCTTGTTATATTTATTCATTAATTTTTTCAATTAAAAGTGAGGGTCATTTTCATTGTCAAAGGGACCATGTTTCCTTTCCTAGGTGTTATTTTTTTTGTCGGCCTTAATTTTTTTTCCTAAGTCTACATTCTTTTCCTATGGTCAGGCCCCTTTGATATTTTTAGTGGGCATTGATAAATTTTCCTAAGTCTAGCCTTAATATTTTGGCCTATGTCTCTATGATTAATTATTGAGCTACTAAAATTTCCATAAATTTGAGCGTGCATCAAGTGGACGGTGATGTTTTAACCCAAGAAGAAAGGTGCTTGAAGGTTAGCAGCAAATGTTAGGTGGTCATTATGGCCGGCACGTAAAAAGAGAACATATCTGACGGCCCTCATAGTCTTGCGAAGGAAGATGCAGTGAAGTTAAGGATTGCGACATCACAAGATGATGACACATGTCCCAGGAAGACCAAGTAAGTCCAACAGTGGGTCCGCTGATAGAGTTGAGTTGGAAGGTAATTTGGTGATGCTTAGTTAGGTTTTCAATGGACCCACTTGCCACATTAGAAGGTCGATATCAAATCAACCGATGGTGATCATATGATGTGCCAGGCTAGATAAGATCTATGGTGTAAATTCAGAATGTATTTCAAAAGGGTGAATCAGGCTGCTTTCTTATCACTCACGCAGGAAAATAAAGGCAGAAAGAACTAAGATTGTTGACATGGGATAAAGGAAGACAAGTCGAGACACATGGACACCGATAATAGACCCATTCAAAAGGTTGTTTTTTGGGTCGAGTTGCATTAACAAAAAAAATGGCAGTTCTAAGGGAGCCATCTCAGCAAGTTTCATTGCCATTGCAACAAGAAGTTAATATTTTCAGAGGCATAAAGGGATATGGATGATTTTTGAGTTGGAAATGGAATGATCAAGGTCCTGTCAACAAGATCAGAGGATGCATATTGTCAGGGATTCTGAGTAAGGTAAATCAAGGAACTATCTCCAAGAATAATTCAAAAGATAATGACTCAATGTTCAAAAAGGGATTTTAAAGCTGAAGTTTTGCAGTCAAGAAACAACAAAATCGGAACAAAATCATTCACGTAAGGTGATCCTCATTAGAAAGAAGCAGATTTACAGCTTGAATATGACGGTATTATGGGTTTGATACTTGCATGATTTCCTAAGTCTGTAGTTGGTAGGTGTTGGTCTCAATTTCTGACAAATTTGTTTTCTCTTCAAAATCTTTTACCTTTGATTACAAAAGAAGAGAAAAACAAGAATAGGAAACAAGACAACAATTAACAAGGTTTACAAGTAAACCTCCTACACTTCAAGCGACCTACTTGTGACTAATTTCTCACAACTTAGTAGATGATTTACAAAAAACTAGTTTGAATATCTGCAAACTTCTTCACTTTAGTGCAAGCAAACATAAATGAAAGATTTGTTTTCATTGTAAAGGATCACAAACAATGTCACAAATACTAGGAACTTAAACCAGTGTCTTATCTGGGCCTCACAGTCATCAAAATTAAATTAAAATTTGACAATATAATTCACATACATATCACCACTTTGATCTACCGAATCCATATATGCCTGACATATATGAACTTTTGACCTGTGCTAGACCTAGTCATCAAATTCATGTGAATGTATTAATTATCAATGAAGATGAATTAAAGTATAATTAATTCTCGTCCTTGAGGAAAAGACCTAAAACATTCCCATCATTTGCCTTGCAAATCATCTAATTAAACAATCCTTGATTATCTAATCAGAAATGAAAAACAACATACAAACATAAAGACAACATACATCTGGGCTCAAAAAATATTCTGATTGTATATTACTATTCTCTCATCAAAATTTTACATAGACACAAGAATGACTCGAAAAACTGAAACAAAGTCTGCATATATTTCGCCACAGCTTCGATACAAAATTCTTGTGATCTCTTTCTAGGTAGTCCTGGTATCCATTTATATAATTTGGATGCAACCAGCTTTGGACTTCCCTAGTAGAATATTCCTATCCTAACCAAAATTCCTCCAAAAGCTACATCAATTTTGAAAACTGCGACTAAGGTAGGAGCATGACTGATTTTGGAATATACTCTTCCACAACTAATTAGTTATCTAGCTAGAAAATGGCCAACTAACCTCTCTATAATTATAGATCAGGCGCTAGATGTTTTCAATCCTTCGAGGTTCCAATTACCTAAAATATGTTGCAAAAAACCAGCTGCTTCAAGATGCCTGTGAACTGCCACATGATGGAGTATCTATGGTATCTTCCTGCACTTTTGTCTCTTTCACAACATATTTGCTTTCCCATAGCTTGAACACATCATCACTGGGCCAAGGGAAGCTGATAATTTCCTACTTCTATTTATTTAAACCTTTCCATGTCACCCTTAGTTGTTTAACCTCCTTCTCCAAAAAGCCAAAATGTAATTTTACCTTTTCAATTTATTCAATGGTTTGAATAAACAAAGAGGTGTCATCCATATTTATAATATTATTTATTCTTTGAGACAGCCTATGACCTAGCTCCTCAATCCATACTTCCTTGTCTTTAATTTTATTTGCACTTAAGAAGCCTCTAGGATACAATTCAAACTTTTCATTTGCATATTCCTTTTGATATAGATTTTCCCTTCTTTCAATATGTACCCTTTCTGCTGCAAACCTAGACAAATCTTTTACTAATTCATAAGTAGATTTGATTGCATCATCAACACCTACTTCTTCCCAGGATAATGAATATATGGACTCTAAGTTCATCTCTCTGGGAATCCATTTGTCCAAAACTGGCTCCAAAGTAGCCTTATCCTCCTTCAAATAAACCAAAAGAGTCATTATTCTTTTCATGTTTATATAAACAATTGTTGCTCCAACAGGATCAACAAATTTCACAATGGTGCCTTTGACCTTTTCTTCATATTTATTTGCAAATATTGACTGAGCTTGCTTTGGTTTTCCAATCTCATCTTGAACACTTTATGTTGACTGAAAGCCATGAGTCATGGGGGAAGGAGGGAATTCAACAATAGGACTGGAAGGATTGGGCCTAGCAAGAGAAGAAGCAATCATTAGTTGAGAAAACTCACCCTTTTGTTGTTGTCCCTCCAATTTACCTTTCAACTTTGCAATGGTGTTGTCTTTAGAAGCTATTTCAAGCTTTGCTTCATTATAGGCCTTGAGGACTACTTCTAGTTTTACTTGAAGATCAACATTTTTGTTTGCCTCCTTTTTGGCCACTACCATTCCAAATTTAGCAGGCTCGTTAACCACTTATGCCTTTGAAGAGGGCCCACCATTCTTCATTCTCTTTACTTTTGTCACTAAGTTGCGATGGGTAAAAGGACCTGCATCTTCCCATCGTGGTCTCACGACCACCGTTAATTTTCCTTGGACCTGACCACAGTTTAAAACACCTTAGCTGCTCACACTGGTTGGGCCCACCTATTAGTCGCTAATCCACAAAGAGTAAAAGACTCGCAACTCTTCATTGTGGTCTAGCGACAATTGTTAGAACAAATCCTTTCCGCTCGATCTTTTGGATCCCTTCATCACTTAATTGCCGCTGCTTAACTGCCAACGCTTAACTGTCACCGCTTAATTGTCACCGTTGGATCTCTGACCGGCCCTGCCACTAGCGGCTTGTCATGGAGTTGTGGTGAGTATTCAACGTGCATCTTCTCATCACGGTCTACTGAAAACCGTAAGATCTCTGTGATTTGCTTGACTTTTAAGAACCTGATGCATGTATTAAAGGTGTTACTTAGGACTTAGGGAAAAATTAAAGCGCTCCAACTTTAGAAATGAAACCTGCCTAAGCCTGTGACTTAAATGGTCCCCTTTTAACGACATAATGACCCTTCTGGTTAAGAGACATAAAGGCAATGATTAAAAAGACCTTTCTTTAAGACAAAACACATAAAGGTTTATTTGAAATGGTTTAAATTATTAAACCCAAAACCCTTAGAAACCATTGACTTGCAGACTTAGAACATCAGAAAGATTTTGGAAAAATTTAGGGATATTAGGAATATTTCAACACCATCCAGAATACTAATAACAATGGCTCTAACTGTGGATGGTTGGATGCAAGATCAACACATGAACTTAGCAAAACTCTGCGATGCAGACCAAAACAAAACCCTAACCAAAGCAAACCTAATATATACAAATTTACAACTACTGTGCATGGACAAAATGAGTCATGAGAAGTAATATTTTAGGAATTGTCCACGCACTCGGACTTCCTGTAACTCACCGTTCATTCTTTGCAGGAAGTATGAATCTTTTCCATTGACATCAAAGACAATAAAAGGGCCTATCCATAATGATTCAAACTTCTTGTGCTTTCCCTTATCCTGTTCTCTAGCATTCCACTGAAGAACCATATCACCAATCTGAAACTTTCTAGTTGTGGTCCTTTTGTCAAAAAGATATTTTGACTGCAACTGAATCTTGAGATTCCTTTTATGAGCCATAATTCTCATTTCTTCCAATTCTACCAATTGGATCATTATGTCCTCCATAGGTTCAGACACTTCCAATTCATCAGGTTACAAGAATTTGTATATAGGGAGGAGATTATTTATAGGTACCCTGGTCTATACTCCATATACCAATTCAAATGGAGATGTACCAATTGGCTTTTTCACATTAACCCTATCTGCCCATAAAGCTAGCTTGAGCTTCTAATCCCAGGATCTCTTATTTTGCTCAAGAATCTTCTTAATGATGTTCAGGAGGCTTTTGTTGCTTTATTCTACTTGGACATTGGCCTGTGGGTGGTATGGTGAGGAATATGACATGATAATTCCATAACTTGCACAAAATTCTATGAATTCCTCTAACCTGAAGCACATAGAATTATCCATAATCAACTTCATAGGCACACCAAACCTTGTCAATAAATTATCCATTAAAAATTCAATAACAACTTTACTAGTTTCTCGTTTGGTAGGTATGACCTCAATCCATTTTGTAAAATAATTGGTGGCCACCAAGATCCACCTGTGACCTCAGCTTGATTTTCTGTTATCTTTCCAATGAAGTCCATGCCCCATTGAACAAAAGGGGCCTCAACTATAATAGGGTTAAGTGGCAAGGCACCTGCATACTTCAATTTGGAAGCAAATTTCTAACAAGGGTCACATTTTTGGACATACTTATGAGTATCTTTAAACAAGGTAGGCCATTAATATCTTGCCCTGATTATTTTTCCAGCAGTTGTCTTTGCTGAATAGTGACCTCCACATACTCCATTATGCATCTCTGTCAGCACCTTTTGAGCTTGGGAATAATCTAGACACATCAATAACGCCCCATCTCTGTTTCTCCAGTATAGGTCTCCTTGAACGAGAACATATTTCTGTGACTTTGGCTTTAGTGTTCTCTTCTGATTGTGGGTCATTCCCTCTGGACATGTTGCATTTTTAAAGAAATGCACAATATCTAAATACCATGGCTGCATTTCAATGCTAGTGACCATAACCTCTTTAGTTTCAACATTGTTGATGTCAATGTTAGCAAGATTTGATTCATTCATTAGTTTGGTAAGGCCCAGTCCTCTTACCAATTTTGTGATCTTGATCTCAAGATTAAACTCTTGTATCTTATTTATCCACCTACACCTTTTACCGGTAACTTTAGACTGGGATAAAATGTCTTTGATAATTGCATGTGGGACATAGGTAACAAGTCTTGCATTTACAAGATAAGGCCTAAATGCGTTAATAACCTTGACCAAAGCATATGCCTATTTTTCCATAATTTCATATTTTAACTAAGCAACTTGCAAGGATCTACTATAAAAAGCAATTGCATGTTCATACCCTTCATCATCCTTTTGAAGCAAAACTGCTGCTATTGTATGGTAAGAAGCAAAGGAAAATAGTGAAAAAGGCTTACTGTAGTTAGGAGATTTTAGCAATGGGGCTTCCTAAATAGCCTTTTTAATATTGTCAAAGGCTTGTGCTGCTTCCTCATCCCAAGAAAACTTAGCATCCTTTTTCAGTAGCTTAACAATAGGCTTAACAATCTTAACAAAATTGGCTATAAACCTTCTGACAAAATTCACCTTACCCAAGAAGGTCTGAATTCCTTTAACATTCTTTGGTTGAGGCACATTGTTAATAGCCTCAATTCTCCGAGGGTCAATCCTGACTCCTTCCTTGGAAACAATATGTCCTAATAGCTTTCCTTCAGTTATAAAAAAGTGGTATTTTTGGGGATTTAGAGACACACCAAATTCCAAGGCCCTGCAAAATAGTTTTTCCAGATGACCACAGTGATCATTTGCCTTCTTTGAAAAACATGTAAGATCATCCTTGTAGACAACCATTATGATGTTAATAAATTATTTGAAGGCTACATCTATAGCCCTCTAAAAAGTTGCCCCAACATTCTTTAAACCAGATGGCATCTTTTCATAAACATAAGTTCCCCAAGGGGTAGTAAAAGCAGTCTTGAACTGCTCAGACTCTTTTACCAATACTTGATTGTAACTGGAGAATCTGTCCATCATTGATAATATGTCACACCCAATGACCCTCTATAGAATAGCTTCCATATTTGGTGATGAGTAATTATCCTTAAGAGAAGTGACATTCAAATTCCTAAAATCTACACAGAGCCTTATGTCCCCATTCTTCTTCCTGACAAGAACCAGATTGGATACCCAAGATGAATGCCTTATAGGCTTTATAGTTCCTCCTTCTCTCAGCTTGGTTAGTTCTTGCTACATTTTGGGTTCCAAGAGGGGGTTGATAGATCTCTTCTTTTGTCTAAAAGGCTTAGCATCATGATGCAGAGGTATTTCATGCTGAAATAAATCTTGTCTATATGCCTTCAAGTCATCATAAGACCAAGAAAAAACATGTTTGTACTTTTTTAGCAAATTAATGAGGTTAGCCTTGATATGGGAAGGCAAAATTTTCTTAATATACACCAACTTAGGGGATGATTTTGTCCCTAGGTTTACCTCTTCCAATTCTTCCAACTTAGTAGATGACTTCTGGTGTAAATGACTATCACTATAGCTGAACATACCTTCTAGTTCCACTAGTCCTCTAGGTATCTGATTAGTTTCTAGTTGAACTATGTCATTTCCAAAAACTATTTCTTTCTCATCTACTACTTCTGCCAATGCATTACAATCAATTTTTCAGGCCTTCATAGTCATCAATGCATTATACAAACCTAAGTATATCATCATCATTTTCAAACACCTGCTAGTTATACACATTGTCTGGAATAGTAGGTCTGGCCTTGATCTCAACTATTGATACTCTAGTTAGTGTTACATCATCATTTTTTAGTGTAACATTAGCTAAGAAGTCTGCCATAATGTTTTTTGACCTTTTGAATCCAGTCAATTGAAAATGCTTCAAAATACTCAATTACATCCCAAATAGCATGCTTATACTTTTTTAACCTGTCATTCTTAGATGTGTATTTTGATCTTATCTGAGAAACCACAAGTTTTGAATCTCCAAATACTCTTAACAACTGAATCCCATGTTTCTTTGCAATTTCCAACCCCAATAATAAGGCCTCATACTCAGTTGTATTATTTGTGCACTAAAAATCCAATAGAAAGGAGTATTTAAAGATGGGGAAACAAAAAGTAATCTTGCTCTAGACCCTTCTTTGGAATAACATCCATCAAAGTACATCTACCATAGGCCTTCCTGTTGAGATTCCAATTCATTAACAATAAGGTCTGTATTTTTTAGCTGAGGCTGAATTGGTTCAATTCTAAAGTTATCAAGGTCCACATCAATCATGCAAGTAAGCATGTTAGGATCTACTTTCTCAATGACCCTTGGGGCATGTGGTTCTCTATATAATTTCACTTAATTTCCATTCACTGGGATGGTTGCATATGAGAGGTCTAGTTGGACATTTCCTCCAACTGCTGTAGCCCATTATCTAGATAAAAGCATTCCATAATGGGGCTTGGTGTCAGTTACTATGACATCCATCTTATAGGTGGCCTCAAGGAATGCAACTATTTTCACCTCTACATCTTTCATTGTACCCACAATAGGTACTTCTCTATTATCCATAGCATAGTACTTTTCATACAAGGTATTTACTGACAATCCCAGCTCCTTCATGACCCCATATGGCATCACATTTGCAGCAGTCCCAAAATCTATCATAATTTTTTTTATTAGTCTATTGTTGACTAATAATGTCACATAAAAAGGATCAACTTTGGAAGGTTCTTGAGTAATTGTGGTCCCCACATAAATTTCTGGGATTTTTTGCTCTTGATCCTTTTTAGTACCTTTTAGTGAAGATGCATCTATATCTGATATACTAGAAAGTAAAGAAACCGCAGCTTCTCTGTGTTATTTTATTTTTAACAACTCCATCAGTGGTACTGTAACTTTCATCTGGGTTAAAGCTTGAGTCATATCAAATGCAGTATTAATATTAGACTCAGAATGGGCTTTACCCTTATCTACCTTTTGGTGACTTGTCTTTTTATCAGTAGCGGTCTCTAATAAATCACCAGTTGCATTAACTTTCTCAGTTTTCCCTAAAGTGTTGGACTGATCCTTTTTAGCATGACCATCTTTGGCAGAAGTATTACCATCAACCATCCTTTTTCTAAAAAACTTATTTAATAAACATGGAACCAGGCTCACCCTGATTCTCATCTTGCTTGCTACTTCTCAGATTATAATTATGTTTGGCCTTAGCTATTGCAGCTTTGGTGAGGTTCTTGAATTCTTCCTCACTTGGCCTTCTATGATGAACTTCTTCATCCTCAATTGTCACCACATTTAGGGTAGGATGCCAATCAATTGTTGATTGCCCATGGCAATTTTCATTGCTACTTAATGCATCATAATCACTTGCTTCATCCTGTGAAGACTCATAGTCACTTTCAACAATGGTTTCAAACATATTTACTGCAGGCTTATCCTCATTTTGATATCTCAATTCACCCTCACTCCTGATAGATTCATTTAAAACCCGAGCCACAACACACTGGTAAGGGGAATGTGGTCCATCACATGCTGCACACCAAGGAGTATTCTCCATATTATGCACGTTTCCACCTTGTAAAGGGTTAGGAGTATCATGATTCTGTGTACTTCTCGGCTTGTCTTGCATAGGTTTTCCATCTTTCTAGGTAGTGTTAAATGTCATATCATGTAACCTGGCAAGCCTATCTTGCTAATTGTAGTGAGGTTTATCATTCTTACTCACCTTTGTAGTGAGGTCTTTCACAATAGTCATCAGTTTCTCAATCTTATCCTCTTCTTTATAGGCTTTATTTGGTTGTGGCTTTTTCTCTTGCCACAATCTGCCATCAGTTCTTCTTCCCACATTGTCTGATGCTTTCCTATTACTTTCCACATTTATTGCAATTCTGAAAGAATCCCTTAGACTGCGTGGGTTTTTATCCCTAAGGATATAGGCTGTCTTTGGGTCAAAGGCATTATAATAGGTGGTTAAACATACATTTTCATCTAACCTCATCACTTGAAATAATCTATGCATTGCCTTTTGGAACCTTGCATTAAAGTCTGTGACGGCCCCATTATTAGATTTTCTGATATTACTAAATTCATTGAGCATGAAGCTCACATTTGTCTTGTCCCCATACTGCTCTTGAAAGCAATTCTTGAATTCTTCCCAAGAACTTATGCTATCTATAGGAAACCCTTTGTACCAATCCCTGGCATCTTCAACTAGAGATTGCACAAACAATTTCATGATCACATCCTCATTTGCAATCTCCTAATCATTAATCATATCACCAAAATACTTCAGATGCTCCTCTGCACTTATGGCATTATTTCCAACAAATTTTTGATGTTTATCGCTCATTTCAATAGGGACATGATTTGGATAACTTGGGATCCCATCAAAGAAAAGTTGTCTATACAATTCAACATTGATGGGTCTTCTCTAGAATTGGTTACCAACACAAATATTTTCAGTATTCATTCTTGAACCTAGACCACCAACTAGAGAAACTTGGTTATTCTAGTAGGGGGGTTGTCCAAGAGGTATTTGATTTACTAGAGCAACATTAAAAGAAAAGGTAGGGTTATTTTGGTTAACAGGGGGAATAGTATTCATGGGCATAATTGGTTGAGTTTTCATTACCAAATGTGAGGTATGTTGAGTTATAGGTTTACTTTGGTCTGTTAAAGGGAAAGTTATAGGAGGGGCTTTGAGGTATTCAATTTTTCTTCTGACTTTACCATTGGTTGCTTCTAATTCATCTTTCTCCAATTCCTTTGCAAATTTTCCTTCTCTTTTCTCATCCTCTTTATTTCAACTTCATACAAGGACATTCCATGAGGTACCTTTCCACTTCCTGATATTACATCTATAGTTTTGGAACCAGCTCTAGTCTCTACAACCTTTTGTTTTCCCTTGTTAGTACAGATTTTGGTAGGTTGTGGATCACTGTGAACCTCCCTATTAGTTTGCACAACAACTTTGGGTGCAAAACTAATTTTGGTAGTCAAATTCTTTCTAATAATAGGGCCCTCCTCCTTACTTTTAGGCTCTTCTTGAGTGAATAACTCAAGATCTGCAATCTGCCTCAACAACCTATCTCTCTCAATAAGTTTTGCCTTATTTTCATTTTCCTTCTCCATCTCCTTTTTTTTTCTTAAGGAAATTAACTAATGGACTCTTTTATTGAGAGCCTCAATTTCCTGGGAGACCTCATCAGGGTCTAGAAAGATTTCCTCTGAATCTGATATATTTACATGGTCAATATCAATCAAACTCACATTCCCATCTACAATTAGAGACAAAGAATCTACCATAGCATTGGAGCTATTCCTATCTCTCCCAGAAATGCTAGTATGAGACAATACTTGATGAAAAGTTTGAATATCCTCATTATTACCAAACAAACCCATATGAAAACCCATAATGTCTTGTTCAGATTCATGAGATGATGTATTAGAATTTGCAACATTGGTCGTCTAGAGGACTTACCTGTATGGCTTCCTTTCTATCTCCAAGAAGCATTAAATGGTTCATGTATAGCTATTTCTCTCTAGCCTTTCTGGACCGGTGTGAGCAATCACTCTTGCAGCTTCCCTTGAGGATTCTTCTTCATGGAGGACCCAGTGTTCCTCCCTCTCTGCATTATGTGAACTTCCTTGAAGTGATCTGTGATTATATTTAAAGAGAACTAGTTTTTTTTTGCTGTCAGAGTCGCCACCCAATTGCTTGGGAATTGAAAGTATTTCTAACACAATAGCTCACTCATAGAAGACTGCAAAATGAGAATGCTACTCTCAGAGACATATTTGAACAATGCTATGATGGAAAAAGACTATTACAGGGACATGGGTAAACGCAGGGTCAATAGATTTTCATGGAGACCACGAGATACTCAATTTTTAACAACTTATACAATGTATACATTGATCTACATTATAAGACTTATATTATGACTCTCCCCAGTAGAGTGGCCAATTCTTGTTGGTCTCAATTTCTGACTACTTTGTTTTCTTTTCAAAATATTTTGCCTCTATTTACAAAAGAAGAGAACAACAAGAATAAGAAACAAGACAACAATTTAAAAAATTTACAAGGAAACCTCCTACACTTCAAGCTTGACAAAGCTTAGGTGTGTATTCCTACTTGTGACTACTTTTTCATAACTTAGTAAATGATTTACAAAAAACTAGTGCGAATATCTGCAAACTTTTTCACTTTAGTGCAACCATACATAAATGAAAGATTTGTTTTCATTGTAAAGGATCACAAACAATGTCACAAATACTAGCAACTTAAACTACTGCCTTATCTGGGCCTCAGAGTCATCAAAATCAAGTTAAAATTTGACAATAGAATTCACATACATATCACCACTTTGATCTATTGAATCCATATATGCCTGACATATACAAAATTTTAACATGTGCTAGACCCAATCATCAAATTCATGTGAATGTACTGATTATCAATGAAGATTAATTAAGTATATTTAATTCTCTTCCTTGAGGAAAAGACCTCAAACATTCCCATCATTTTCCTTGCAAATCAACTAATTAAACAATCCTTGATTATCTAATTAGAAATGAAAACCAACATACAAACATAAAGACAACACAAATTTGGCCTCAAAAAATATTCTGATTGTATATTACTATTCTCTCATCAAATTTTTACATAGACACAAGAATGACTCGAAATGTTGAAACAAAGTTTGCATATATTTTTCTAGAGCTTCGATACAAAATTCTTGTGATCTCTTTCTAGGTAGTCCTGGTATCCATTTATATAATTTGGATGCAACCAGCTTCGGACTTCCCTAGAAGAATATTCCTATCCTAACCAAAATTCCCTCCAAAATTTACATCGATTTCCAAAACTGCAATTGAGGTAGTAGCATAACTAATTTTGGAATGTTCTCTTCCACAAATGATTAGTTATCCAGCTAGAAAATGACCAACTAACCTCTCTATAATTATAGATCAGGCACTAGATGTTTTCAATCCTTCGAGGTTCCAGTTACGCAAAAATATGTTGCAAAAAACCAACTACTTCAAGATGCCTATGAACTACCACATGTTGGAGCATCGGTGGGATCTTCCTACTATTCTGTCTCTTTCACAACATATTTGCTTTCCCATAACTTGAACACATCATCACTGGGCCAAGGGAAGTTGATAATTTTCTGCTTCTATTTATTTAAACCTTTCCATTCCACCCTTAGTTGTTTAACCTCCTCCAAAAAGCCAAAATGTGATTTTACCTTTTCAATTTCTTCAATGGTTTGAATAAACAAAGAGGTGTCATCCATATTTATAATATTATTTATTCTTTGAGACAACCTATGACCTAGCTCCTCAATCCATACTTCCTTGTCTTTAATTTTATTTGCACTTAAGAAGCCTCTAAGATACAATTCAAACTTTTCATTTGCATATTCCTTCCGATATAGATTTTCCCTTCTTTCAATATGTACCCTTTCTGTTGCAAACCTAGACAAATCTTTTACTAATTCATAAGTAGATTTAATTGCATCATCAACATCTACTTCTTCCTGGGATAATGAATATATGGACTCTAAGTTCACCTCTCTGGCAATCCATTTTTTCTGAACTAGCTCCAAAGTAGCCTTATCCTCCTTCAAAGAAACCAAAAGAGTCATTATTCTTTTCATGTTTATATAAACAATTGTTGCTCCAACAGTATCAACAAATTTCACAATGGTGCCTCTGACATTTTCTTCATATTTATTTGCAAATATTGACTGATCCTACTTTAGTTTTTCAATCTCATCTTGAACACTTTTTGTTGACTGAAAGCCAAGAGTCATGGAGGAAGGAGGCAATTCAACAATAGGACTAGAAGGAGGGGGCCTAGGAGGAGAAGAAGCAATCATTAGTTGAGAAAACTCACCCTTTTGTTGTTGTCCTTCCAATTTACCTTTCAGCTCTGCAATGGTGTTGTCTTTAGAAGCTATTTCAAGATTTGCTTCATTATAGGCCTTGAGGACTACTTCTAGTTTTACTTGAAGATCAGCCTTTTCTTTTGCCCCCTTTTCGGCCACTACCATTCCAAACTTAGCAGACTCATTAACCACTTAAGCCTTTGAAGAGGGCCCATTATTCTTCATCCGCTTTCCTTTTGTCACTGAGTCACGATGGGTAAAAGGACCTGCATCTTCCCATCGCGGTCTCATGACCACCGTTGATTTTCCTTGGACCTGACCACAGTTCAAAATACCTTAGCCACTCACACTGGCCGAGCCCACCTGTTAGTTGCTAATCCATGAAGAGTAAAAGACTCGCAACTCTTCATCATAGTCTAGAGACAATCATTAAATCAAATCCTTGTCACTCGATCTTTAGGATCCCTTCATCACTTAACCACCGCTACTTAACTGCCAACACTTAATTGTCACCACTCGATCTCTGATTGACCCTATCACTAGCGGCTTGTCACCGAGTCGTGATGAGTAATAAACATGCATCTTCCCTTCTTGGTCTAGTGACAACTGTTGGATCTTTGTGATCTGCTCGACTTTTAAGAACCCGATACATGTAGTAAAAGTATTACTTAGGACTTAGGGAAAAATTAAAGTGCTCCAACTTTAGAAATGAAACCCGCCTAGGCCTGGGACATAAATGGCCCCCTTTTAACTACCTAATGACCCTTCCAATTAAGAGACATAAAGGTAATGATTAGAACGACCTTTCTTTTGGACAAAAGACAAAGGTTTATTTTAAATGATTTAATTATTAAACCCAAAACCCTCAGAAACCATTGACTTGTAGACTTAGAACATCAGAAAGATTGTGGAAAAAATTAGGGATATCAGGAATATTTCAACACCATCCAGAATACTAATAACAACAAGATGAGCAGAAAGTATTGATGTGATGATTTTTCACATGCATGAGCACCACCAAATGAAGTAATTTTTTATTATAAGTACAACCAGGTGGTGTTTTCAGTTGGTAGAAAGAATGTAAACCTCATTACCTTCTAAGAAGGTTTCAAAAGGATAAGGATGAGTTTTGAGAAGTATCATGCAAAGGGTTACTATGAACTCTATGACACTGGATGGAATCCCCTTTTTTGAGTGAGTATGCTTATAGTCAGCAGAGCCTTGAAAATGGAGAGGATAGTCAATGGAGGCTTGAAATTCATTTTTCATCGGAAAAAGCCCTGCATGACACATCCTTTGCTTCTCCTCTGCCACTGGTTGGCAGGGGGTTATAGGAAGGATCTCACACAGGGATAGGAGTGGTACAAGGTTGGTATGAAGGAAACAACCAGTCATCTTTGAAACGACATGGAAGCTGTGATGCCTTCCCTTCTTATTATGTTCCTCTGTGAGCTCCTCTTTCCATTTTCTTTGATCTTGGGCATGAAGGTTGGAGCTCCTCATCTAGTTTAGGGGCAACTTTATTTCTTGTCGGGATCTAATTTCTCTTCTGGGAAGGGAAATTCTCTATAGGACAAAACGACACATCTCACTGTCCATCTAGAGACATCAAGGGTGATAGTGACATGACTCAAGGAGTTTCATTTCTACCAAAATTCAGTTAGGAATTTTGGTTCTACCTCATCATAAATGCTAGTATGGATAGTTTTTGGGAAATCGTAAATAATATTTTATAACAAAATCACAAGCGGTCTTGTAGGCTTGTGACAGGTGTCTCCTCTATCCTGAAGCTTGTTTGCTCCCTTGTTTCTATAAAAGGGAATTCAAGGCCTTGAGACGGGGTCGAGAAATTTTGGGTGCAAAATTTTGTTCCAAATTCTTGGTCATGTATAGTGAGTCTAGGTGAAAGGAGCAAGTTGTAAAAGTCATTTACTGAGAAAATAGAATGAGTATGGTGTCTTGTTTATGTAGGTTCTTGAAGGAGTTATATGTAAAATGTTTTGCAATAGAAGGTAGCAGATTAAGTAAATAAAAATATGTTTCAAACCCATTTCTCCAGTGTGTAATTCTATCATATTTTTTGAATGAGTATAATCAAGGTTTTTCTCACTCATTGCACTGTTGTGGTGTATGTATTTTATGTTCATGTTTTGATCTAAGGGATCAATTAAATGTTTGAGTGGAGCTGCAGAATGGTAGGGATTATGCAGGGATTCATATAAGCAATTTGGGTTGGGATATGCATATGAGAAATATTGTAAGGCAATATTTTCTTAGATCTCATGCTATTAGATGAAATTATGTTATATTTTCATTTTATGTTTTATAGATTCTGGTACCCAATGGATAAGGCACTGGTCATGGCCTGTAACTATCTTAAATGTCAGTTTTGTGCTCAAAACTCGTCGATAACTTGCTGAATATCAGAATATCTTTTCATTTTTACTCATATTATTGTTTATTGAAGACTTCTCATGCTCCAAAGATGGTTGAGGATCACTAAGAAATAACCATTTTGTAGCATTCTCCCTCTTTGTCGATCCCTTTTAAATGAGATTATCTTCTTTGTTTTAATGTCATTTGCTAGAATGGTGCAAAGGTTGCAAATACATTAAGGGATCACCCTCTTGGGTTTTGTAGATCACAAAGTGCAAAAGGGTTTGCAGACCCTTGTCAGTTGGTCCAAGCTCTTGAGGATTTTAATAGTCGGAGTTGGCTTCTACACAAATATTTATAAGAATCAACTTGGTCTCTGCCTCGTTGCAGTGTAAACCCCTTTTTGGGGAGCCAATAGTCTGTTTGCTATTTAATTGATGTCTTTAATATTTTAGGAAAATTTTTAGGTTGTCGTTTCATGTTTTGTTGATTTGGTGAGAGGGGTGTGTCCATTTCGCTTTTATTAGAGGTTGTTTTTTATGTTGGTTATCTTTTGTGTTGAATTTTTGGTATTATGGTTTTCGAATCATGTTTCTAGGTAGGAAACACCCATTTCTAAAATGGGTATTGTAGTCACATAAATCTATCCACTTAATTAAATGAATATTTACTATTTATTTGATTATTTAATTTCATGATTATCTTTGTACACCACTTCTTTTGGTTTGTCAGATTTTTTATGATATATCTCCTCTTTCTTTTCATTTACGACATAAAATTTTTGGGCTTCATTTCTTTCTAGCATTTCCACATTCACCTCTTCTCCTTTGGCATTTGTCTATAATGGCGGACTGTAGATCTCGTGTCGTTGGTGTTAGTTATGTTTTGGACCCTTGTGTTTCTTGTAAATTCTCTACATTCTGTAGTATATATATATTTTGGTTGTAGGTGTTTTTTGGTGCAGAGGCATGCCAATTTTGGTTGTAGGAGTTCTTCGTTGCAGGGCATCAAGATATCCCATGAAGATGGATTTGTCCTTTGATGCCAGTTTAGTCCTCTTTCTTTTTGGAGCTCTCTTCTTCATTCATTGGGGAACCTATGTTAATTCTTTTTCATGTCCTTATTTTGTAAATAAGCTTGCATGCTCGTATTCTATAAAATGAGCTTGCATGCTCCTATTTGTAAATGAGCCTGCATGCTCCTTTTGCTGATCTCTATTTTGTAACTAGCTCTGGCTAGAGGATTGTTCACCACATCTCTTCTATAGTCTTGTTGATGAGCAATGACCAGAGTTTTTCTTGTTGGTTCTTTTCTCTGGGAGCTCAGTTTGAACCAATGTTTAAATATATTGTAAAAATTATATATTATTAATAAAATATATCAAGTGGCATTTCCACCTTGCCAAAAAAAATTAAAAAATCAATTAATTAAATTAATATTTAATTAATTTCATCCTCAAACTCTTCTCCTGTTAATTAAATAAATTATTCAATTTATTAAATTAATTCATTAAGCCACACTCTAAATCAATTAAATGAATAAAACATATTTATTTAATTTAACCCCTTTCCTCATTTAAATAAATAAATAAATATTTATTTATATCTCCAAACTACCCCCCCACTTGCATTCTCCTACAAATGCAAGTTGCACCTATTTGGTTGAAATAAAGCAATTTTATTTTAATTAAAAACTTATTTTCTCTCACCCACCAAACACACTTGCATCCTAAACCCATTCTAGATTCTTCTAAACCATTCTAAATTAGCCTAATCCCATCCCCTAATTATTGTCACATTCCTAAGCAACTTGAAGTCACTTCTTAAAGCCTCAAAGTCTTTGAAAAGCATTAAAACCTTTATGTCTTCAACAAGTTAACCCCTAAAGTCTTCCAAACCATTAATGGTTCTTACATAACCATTTATGGCTCTTACATAACCATTAATGGTTAAACTCAACTCACCCACATGGTTAGAGAATTCCTCTATAATTCAACCCTCATTTAACTCATGGGTCTCTTCAAGCATTCATTGCTTTGACCATGGTTATCCCCACTAACTCTTGCACAAGAGCTTATCCATTGGATAAAGGCATTATTCATTGGATAAAGGCTTTATTCATCAACTCAAGCCTAACCTTACCTCCCAAGGTAACCTTCATGTCATCTCAAGCATTTAATGCTTCTTCCCTCTCGTCTCAAGCCATCTCATGTTGATAGTTGTCATCCTGGGATTGAGTTGAAAGCCCTCACATGGATCATAAACCCATCAATCCCATCCATTTCTCCATTTTCCCTATAAATAGAGCCCTTTCCTTCTTCAAAAGGATCCAGAAATCTTGTATGCATCAAACTTATACCAAATTTGAGAGAGCATTTAGAAGCACTTTTCTTTGTTACTTTGGCTAAAATTAACATAGATTAACTAGGTATTTTCTCATATTTAGCTTGTTTGCATTTACATAATTATGCATTTTCATAATCTTGAATCTCCATAAGACATCCATATTAGTACAAAAAGTTGAGGGCTACACTCATGTGGAACTTGGAGAGGAGAGGAACAAGGGAGGAGCAACTATGACCATGGTTATCTCCATTAACTCATGCACAAGAGTTTGTCCATTGGATAAGGGCATTATTCATTGGATAAAGGCTTTATTCATTCAACTGAAGCCTAACCTTACCTCCTAAGCTAACCTTCATGTCATCTCAAGCATATAATGCTTCTTCCCTCTCCTCTCAAGACATCTCATATTGACATTTGTCATCCTAGGATTGGGTTGAAAGCCCTCACATGGATCATAAACCCATCAATGCTGACCCGTGTTGAGATTACTTAATCTCAGCCATCTATTGCCCCATTTTCCCTATAAATAGAGCCCATTCCTTCTTCATCCCATCCAGAAATCTTGTATGCAACAAACTTATACCAAATTTAAGAGAGCATTTAGAAGCACTTTTCTTTGTTATTTTGGATAAAATTAACATAGATTAATTAGGTATTTTCTCATATTTAGCTTGTTTGCATTTGCATAATTAGTCATTTTTCATAATCTTGAATCTCCATAAGATATCTATAATAGTGCAAAAAGCTAAGAGCTACACTCATGTGGAACTTGGAGAGGAGGGGAACAAGGGAGGAGCAACTATGAGCATGTTGGAGAACATCTGGGAGGGCTTTGTGTCTTTCCTTCATTTTTGTGTGCTTTCCATAATCTGTTTGATATCTCTCTTGATATGCATGCTTAGGATTGTAGTTTCATTCATCTTTCATTTTTTATTGTCACTAACAACACTAACATTTGAATCTTATGTTTTTTGCATCCTTCTCAGCATGCATCATTTGGCGAACATGACATGAATCGAACACGCTACCTTCTGATTTAAAAAAAACTTTTTTTGTGATTGTCCTATAAAATTTCCACACACAGGTTACGCCTTAGCATTATTGACACTCGTTTTAGTGCCTTTGATAGCAGAGTTCTGGTGCTTTTGTTTCAGAATTAGTGCCTTTGCCTAAGTTATAGCGCTATTGTAATCTTTTTAGCACCTTTGTGCTCTTTGTCTGACATAATTTTCATTTTGTTGAGCAGTTTTAATTAGCGCATCTGTCTATATTTTAGCACTTTTGGTGTTCTTTTAGCACGTATGTTAGTCCTTCAGCACTTTTGTCTTAAAGTGGCGCTTCTTTGTTTACACAGAGTAGCGCTTTTGTAACAAAGAGTTGAAAAAAAGATTTGTGTAACCAAAAAAATTAAAATTTTAGGCTTGTAGAAGCCCACCAAAAACCTTAATTTCACTAACTATTTTGTTTTATTGTGCAGGTTTGCGAACCTTTTTGTTTTGTAGGATTCAAGGAGTTAGAAATTAGGAATTTTATTTCTTTTTCTTTCTAGCTTTTCTTTTAAAGTTAGATTTAAAAAGAATTCACTTTCCTTTTGGTTTAAAACAAACTTCATCTTTCATTTTGGACTAAAAATCAACAAAATTTTCAGTTTGGGGCTTAAAAAGAATTTCATTTGGAAAGTTAAAAAGAACCACAAAACTCAAACAAACAAAATTTTCTTTTCTTGCAAGTTAGGGAAACACTTTTCATTTTGTGTTTAAAACAAACAAACAAACTTTCATTTCTTGCAAGGATAAAATTCACAATCAACTTTTTATTTTGCAAGTTAAAAAGAACAAACAACTTGTTCATTTTGTTTACAAAAACTCTTTTACTTTGAGCAAACGTGCTTTCGATTTGGTTGACGAGGATTTTCAATTTCCTAGTTAGCAAACAAATTGCCTTGTGGGATTAAAAAGAACACCATGGTTGTTGGAGCAAAATCTTCAAATAGCATATAGATCAAATTGCGATGAAACAATTAAAAAGAACAAGTGTTTTCCATGTTTAGCACGCTTGTGCAAAATCTATAGAGTGGTCCCATTTCTAACACACACTATCCTCTCCCTTGGCTCTCGTGGTCTTAGGTGCAAGAGAAAAGTGTTAGTAATGCTCAAAAAAAAATTATTTTTAAGAGAGGCCTGCCAAGAGACACATCACTCTTGGGAACATCCTTGTGTGGTAAATCCTTCGAGCCGCTATAGAAATCAGGTGAGACCAAAAGTTGTAGCCTTAGGTGTAGTTGTTCCTACAGTGTAACTTGTCAAAAGGACATATGGGCCCCACCACAAGTTACAAGGCTCTTAAGTGAGTCACTGCAAAATGAACTTACATCCAAAAACATCGAACATTACTAGATACCTTTTATTATAGAATCCCACCCATTCTATTGATTGAGGATATTTGTGAAAAGTTCAGTGCAAGAGCATAGATGGTTTTGCTCCCAAGATACTCAGCATACATATTTCCTTGAATAGAAACAGGGCTTTTTGAAAAGCTACTTGTAGCTTGATGAAAGTGGTGACTCAACCATCATAGGGATCATCTATCTGTTATGCTTGTGCAAGACTTAGTATATCATATCCTTACTTGCCACGGTGGGATTCATAAGGTATGTAGTACCAAAGTCAGAGAAATATCAAGATGTGGGTTGAAAATATCACAATTGGCCATTGACCTTAGGGATAATAATTGTTTGAGTTATCTTTGTCTTGTGTCAGACCAGTAACAATTTGGGCCGACTTTAGGCTTTGGGAAACATAAAATACATTTATAAAAAGGGTCAAAAAAATTCATTATTAGGTTGATTTAGACCCACACCTATTTTTGCCTTTTGTTGAAAAAGGGGTAAGGTTATTGTGCTTGTGTGCTTGCTATGTTTTCTTGTCAAAGAATTCCAAAAATAATTTTAAACCAAGTATCCATCCAACACAATTTGCATCAAACATTGATAAACAAAACAACATCAACAAGTAAAACAAAATATCAGTTTGTAAGACCATCACTCATATCTTGAGAAAATGAAATCTTCATCAAAATACCAAATTGAAGAAGAGACAATTGAGTTCAAAAGATCTAATCAAAAGAAGAATGTTTTTCTATATCAATAGACAAATTTTTCTCTCTTACAGAGCCTTCTTGTGCCATATGCACTTGTATCTTCAAGGCAAATCCAATGAATTGGACAAAGAGCCTTTGAAAAATAGAGCTTTTACTCAGTATAGAGCATTGAATTATCACAAAAACAAAAGGGGCAAGATCAATCCTACTTTATTTCCAAAACTCTGTATCACTTACAATGAAGCTCGAGGGGAACCACCAACCCCTGAGAGAGAGGAAGAAGTAGAAACCCCCTTTGCAATCGAAAGTTTTTATTGAGGTCCATATTCTACCCACTTTCACTTCCACAAATCACAAATCTATTCAACTCTCCAAAACACAAAAAGGTTCTTGTCCTTAGTTATTTTTAAAAAATTGCTTAAATGAAACCAACATATTACTTTTTAGAGTGTCTCTATATCTAGGATCAATCATCCTAAGAGGTGTTTTTACACAGGTTAAAACTAGTTTATGAGTGCAACCTCTCATTGCTAGGTAGCTTGGTTTGTAACACATCTCAAACCTTGCTATACCTCATCACATCAAAATTATTGAAAACACAAGAGCAATTCACAAAGAACTTTGGTAACATCAAACATTCAGTGTTTCAGATCCATCTTCAAAACAAACAATTCACAAAAACTTCTTCCATCAAACACTTCAGCACCACCTCATAATCGCTTTCACCAAACCTCAAACTTTCAAGAACATGGCTCACACAAGATCAATGAGAAACTGACAACCAAAGATTGAATAGGAGGAATAAAACCTCAATGATTTCCATGAGGCCATTGGAGGAGGCACAAATGATGAAGATCCTAGCACTCCAACTCCCAAAGATATAGAAAGAGCACACCACAATCCCAAATTCAATAGACTCTTTGATGAAATCCTTAGAAACAATGCAAATGCTCATTTTCTGAGACTTCCTCAAGAGGGTGCCAAACTACCCTCTGACTTTGATACTGCATAGATATGGCAAACATCTGAGCAACATAGCCGTAATGATGGTGGAGGAGGTAGAGATTACTTCCGCTATGACCTTAATCATCAAGGGATTCCTCCACCTCCTCCTCCTTCAGAAATAGACATGTTGAGACAACAAGTAGAAAATCTCGCTCAACAACTCAATAGTGGTGTGAAGAATACTCGATTTTGACTTAACTATATTTGTCCCTATCCTTTTGATAGGAACATGCTTATGCCACCTTTTCCACAAGGGTTTGAAACACCCAAATTTGAAAAGTATAGGAGAAAAGGAGACCCTAGAGATCGTGTGCAAGAATTTCACTCAGCTTGTTTAGAGGTGGCCTATGAGGACACATATCTAATGTGCCTTTTTCCTCTAAGTTTTGGAGGCACAACCACACAATGGTTTTCATGAATACTAGGTGGCATTAGAACATTCGAGGAACTAGTCCAAAAGTTTATCCCTCATTATGCACATAACATAGAATGAGATGTTACCATGGGAAATTTATGCAACACCAAACAAAAAAAAGGGGAGTTGTTCTCAACTTTCCTACAACGGTGGAGGCAACTATCTAGCAGACATTCTCTTTATTTGCCTTAACAAGAACTAGTGGAAATATTCATTTCCAACTTGAATGGCGAGATGGAATTCCATTTAGACATGAAGGGTACATAATCCTTTGAAGAGATGATCACTCAAGGACTAAAAAATGAAAGAGCCCTTATCAAAAAGGGACTTATCAAAATCTACAATGAACCCAAAGATGGCCCTCGTCCACATTATAATAGTGATAAACCAAATTTTAGAACAAGAACAAGAACATTGTCAATGATGGGATAGTGGATGCACGAACAGTAAAAATTACATAACCTATGGTCAGGTTTGCAGGACAAAATCCCCCTCCTAAAAATAACACCATCACTAATCCACAAAATCAAGGTCGCAATGTGCCACAAGAAGAACCAGAACAAAGGCAACAAAACTACAAGCCAAAATGCACATATGCACCCTTAGGGGAACCCATCAAAAAAATCTTGCGTCAATTGGTGTCTTCCAATCTTGTAACCTTACCAAAAACCTCTAACTCTGAGCCTCAGGTCAAGCCTCCCTGGTGGAGAGATAATGAACATTGTGAATTTCACCAAGGAAGAGGACATAAAATGAGCAATTGCCATCGATTGAAAGATCTTGTTCAAGATCTTATTGATAGAAGAGGAATTTAAATAGAAGGACATGACCCTAAAACATCCAATGATGATCATTTAATGTTCAAGAATCCACTTCTATCACATGATCAAAGGGGTCCTTCCACCTCAGGGAGAAACACAGATACTGCAACTATTTATACACAAGCTGCATATAATTATACCATGAGTGACCTCTATGATGTTGATGAACAAGTTGCAACTCTCACCATCAAAGATCCAAATCCTGCATGCAACATTGTTACCCATTGTATCAAGATTGCCATTTGAGCAACACCACAAGGAATGACACCCCTGCCCAAGGAATATAATCTTGTGGAACAATTAGATAACACACTTGACCTTATATCCATATTAGAGCTCTTACGCTTATCCCCCTCACACAAAAAAATCTTGGATCAAGCTCTCCAAGAAGCATCAGTCCCCGCCAACCTCAACACAGATCAATTTCAAGCCATGGTTGGTAGTCTCAAGTCATCACCATGCCTCACTTTTTCTGAAAGTGACAACGCTTCCTTTCAACAACCACATAATGCATCCCTTCACATTGGAGGATTTGTAAACCAACATAGAATCAAGTGAGTCTTGATTAGCAATGGAGTCAACTTGAATATATGCACCTTGCAGTTGGTCACAGCACTGGGTTATGCCATAGAATTAGTGGATTCCAGCAAAAAGATAACCATTAAAGCCTATGATGATGCAGAGCATTCTTCTAGAGGAGCTATTATATTACCTATCAGAGTGGGGCCAGTGGTGAAGCATATTGTCTGCCAAGTTCTAGAAGTTCCTTTTCTATATCATCTCTTGTTAGGAAGACCTTGGATACATGCCATGCAAGCCGTTCCATCCACCTATCACCAATGTATCAAGTTTCCCCATAACATTATAGAAATCACAATCCTTGGTGATACAAATCCATTTGCGTATTGTAACAATATTAACCATCAGCCAGAGATCCTCATACGTAACAACAGAGAAGCTATCCCTTCCACATCATATGTTAATCCATCCTCTCTTTCCAGTTCAATCACCCCTATACAAAAGCAAGAGAAGTTGAAAATGAAAATGGCTGAGGAAATTCCCAGGGAATATAATCTTAGCCAACTCTTTTTTGTTGGGAAATCACTCACCTCCCCTATAACTCATGGAAAACCTCAAACGTTGCTTCAAACACCACTGGCCAAGCGAGCATGCACTTTGGCACAATTCATCCCTGGTAAGATCATGAGGAGGAAACAATGGATGAGGACTTGGCAGAATGGATCTACAAGGACCCTATCAACAAAGAAAGCCCAAAGGATAAGCTTCCCACTGATAAATATGGCAAAGGCCTCACTATCATGCAAAGAATGGGCTATGATGGCGATAGTGCTTTGGGAAATTGCAAACAAGGATGACACGAGCCCTTACAACCTGAGTTGAAACCCAAAGATAAAATTGGAGTAGGTTTTCAAAAGGAATCTCTTCCTAAGCTTAGATTCAAAGAAAACCCAGCAGACCCGTGCATCAGCCAGTTACTCCAAAGAGGCCATCCTTGATTATCTCTACAACACCAACAACACCAACTATACCAACACAACTGGTAATCCCATCAGTAGAATCAGTACAACAACAATAACCCTGTCAGCAGCGTTAACAACACCAATAACCCCATTAGCAGCACCAACAATCCCACCTCCAAAAGTGCATAAACTCATGACCAATACACTCTTCAATTCAAAAGACATCCTAGCCTGGTATAGTAATCGGATATTAGAGAGTGATTCAGAGACTGACTCGGATGAGTGGGAATGGGATTCAATGAATCTAAATACTTCAGACGAGGAAGACACATCACCTCCATCACCTCATAAAGATATCCTAGTTTATGGAGAGGCATGGATTAAAACCTTTTTGGTTCCTAAGAAAGAAGCAACTTCCACAGGCCCTACGTCAAATCCTACACCAGAATCTGATAAGAGGAGTACCATCGATGAACTTCACTCATCCATATTAACCCTCACTGATGCCTCCTTTGAACTCAACTTAATCCATGAGGTCATGCCTATCATCCACCCCAAACTCATTGACTAGAACAAGCCAAATCACCCATATCTTGATCACTTCCAAAACAATGAGGCACTCATAGTCTTTTTAGAAATACAGGATAACATACCAAGCGGGGATTATAAAGCTTGGTTTGCCATAGAACTCAATAGTGCAACATACTTTGGGGCAGATGCCAAACCTTTTAGCTGCAAAAATATCACCATAACACATGGATCTTCTAGTGAAAACCACACTGTGGCACTATTTGATCCCAAAAAAGTAATAATAAAGAGCGTCTCCAAAGGTGAAAACCTCTCAGAGGTGCCTACGGATGAGAGGTTTGACATCCTCCCCTCTAGTACAAATCAGGAGAGATCAACGATCCTAATCAAAGAAACAAAAGAATTCAATGTGGGGACCCCTGAGACTCCTCACCAAATACATTTGGCATCTCTATTAACTCTAAAGGAACAACCAAAATTTGTGGAATTCTTCCAGAAGTTTCAAATCAAATTCGCATGGTCTTATGCAGACATGCCTAGCTTAGATCCTGATTTGGTCATGCATCACCTAACTGTGGTAGAAGGAGCTAAACCTGTTAAACAAAAGATCAGAAAGATGCACCCATTTATTGTTGTTCTTATCAAAGCAGAACTCAAAAAGCTCTTGGATGTTGGTTTCATCAGACCAATCGATTATGCAGATTGGATCTCCAATATTGTACCTGTTGGTAAACCTAATGGTGGCATCTGTATCTATACCGACTTTAGAGATTTGAACAAGGCATGCCCTAAAGATGAATTCCCTTTACCAAACATCATCATGATTGTCGATCTCACGGTGGGTCATGCAATGTTTTCTCTTATGGATGACTTTTACAACTAGATCAAGATTGCTCCAGAGGATCAACATAAAATTACTTTCACATGTCCATGGGGAACATACTATTGGAATGTGATGCCATTTGGTCTGAAGAATGTAGGGGCAACATATCAAAGAGCCATGACTACCATCTTTCATGATATGATGCACACCATAATAGAATATTATGTCGATGATTTACTAGCTAAATCATTAATAAGAAAGGGTCATTTGGCAATACTGGGTAAAATCTTTGACAGATTAGAGCAATTTCATGTCCATCTCAATCCAAAGAAATGTGTCTTTGGGGTAACCTCCAAGAAGCTTTTAGGATACATTGTCTCCAACAAAGGCATCGAAGTAGATCCGGTGAAATTCAAAGCAATCATGGACATGCCACCTCCAAAGAACATTATTCAGTTAAGGACACTACAAGGGTGGCTACAACCAATTCAGAGATTCATTGCACAATTGGCTGATAAGTTTCATCCCTTCATGTATTTGTTACACAAGAATATCCACTTTCAATGGGATAAAAAGTGCCAACAAGCATTCCAAATGCTTAAAGACTACCTGATGAATACACTGTTGTTGATCCCATTGAATCCAAGTAGATCGCTATTGCTATATATTTCAGCTACAAATACGACATTAGGAATACTACTGGCACAACACAATACAGAAGGAAAAGAATGTATTTTATACTATATCTCTCCAACATTGGTAGGATATGAACTCAATTACACACCTATTCAATGAGCTTGCCTAGCAGTTATCTTGGCAGCCACCAAATTGAGGCACTACATGTTAACACACAAGATATAACTCATTGACAAAATAGATCCACTCAAGTACCTACTCAACAAGGTAGCATTGATAGGCTGCTTGGCCAAATGGGTTATTATCTTGAGTGAATTTTATATAGATTATTTCGACTGCAAGGCTATCAAGGGGCAAGTTATTGCATATCAGTTGGCTGATGCACCCCTCACAGGTGACCATCCTCTCATTTCCAACTTTCTAGATGAGGAGATATTTATGATCACAGCTACACAACCTTGGAAGCTATATTTTGATGGCTCACACACTAGACATGGCTCGGGGGCAGGTATTCATTTTATCATATCTCAAGGTGACAGCATCTCGAAGTCATATAGGTTCACTTTCCCATGCACCAATAATATAGAGAAATATGAGGCCTTGATCACAAGACTCAGATTGGCTATACAATGGCATCTAAAAGAGCTATAGGTATATGGAGATTCTTAGCTAGTCATCTGAAAATTCACTGATGAGTACCAAACTAAGGATGATAAGCTCATGCTATATAAAAGGATGGTGGATAGTTACAAAGAATCATTTACAACTATCGCATTTGAGCAAGTACCCATAGATCATAATCAAGCTGCCAATGCAATGGCTACAATTGCATCTCTCTTGGATCTTCCACAAAATTCAACATGCTATGAGTTCTTGGTAGAACAGCTTTGGATCCCCGCATATGATATACTCAAAACTGAAATGATATGTCACTTTGTCGGTTCCAAATCCCCATGGTATGGTGAGTTTTTCACTTACCTCCACGATCACACACTTTCTCCCAACCAATAAAATAACCAACAAAACACCTTCATCCACCAAACCACTCGATACACCATCATTGCCGACACCCTATACAGGCGAAGTCTTGATGGTACTCTCCTTTGATGTTTGGAATAAGATGAGATAACAAAAGCCTTGGAAGAGGTACATGAAGGAATTTGTGGGACTCACTCAAGCGGTCCTTCACTCGCAAAGAAAATAATGCACCCTGGATACTATTGGCCCTCCATGGAAAAAGACTCCTACTATTTTGTTAGAAAGTGCAAGAAGCGCCAAGTTCACAGAGATCTGATACATGCACCAACATAGGAATTGCAACCAATCACAACACCATGGCCCTTTTGTCAATGGGAGTTGACCTTGTGGGTAAAATACATCCATCTTCATCCAACGACCATAAATTTATCATTACCACCACCACATACTTCACAAAGTGGATCAAAGTTGTTCCACTTACCCAAGTCACCGACAAGCAGATCGCCTCATTCATCCTTAATTATATCATCTACCAGTATGGTGTACCCATGTCTATCATCACAGATAACGACCTCCCTTTAAAAAATCAAGATGTCCATGAGCTCTGTGAGAAGTTTCACATCCAACATCATTTTTCCACCCCATATTACCCACAAGGAAATGGTCAAGCCAAAGCATCAAACAAGAATATATTGAGGATCCTTAAAAAGACGGTCAATGATGTGGGCCATGATTGGCACATTCGATTAAATCCATCACTATGGGTGTATCAGACTAGCATTTGAACCCCTATAGGCGCAACTCCCTACTCACTGGTTTATGGAGCAGAAGCCATACTTCTTATTAAGGTTGAAATACCATCTCTACAAGTCTCTTTTCACAATCTGATTTAGTGATGAAGCATATCGAGTCTCCTATCTTCAGGATTTGGAATTGCTTGATGAAAGGCGACAAGCTGCATACAACCACCTAAAAGCCTATCAACAACGCATGAGAAGAAGCTATAATCATTGGGTTAAACCTCATACATTTGAGATAGGTGATCTTGTTCTCAGGGAGAATCCTCGCAACCAACCAAACAAAGAACATCAAGGCAAGTTTGAATCCAACTGGCTGGGTCCGTATGTTATCACTGTCGTCTTCGGGTCAAGGACAGATCAGTTGGCAACTTCAAAAGGAGAACCACTAGTAGATCTGATCAACAACATGCACCTCAAATAGTTTTATACATAAGTTATGCAGAGCATCAGGCTCCTCCACTATATCAAAAAATACCAAAAACATTCAGAAAAATGTCCTAAAGAAAATACAAAAAAATTAAGAAAATAATAAAGAAAAAATCATGCATCCAAATGGTGAAAACCACTATGGTGGTGCCTTGGGTAAGTACGATGGTGAAAACCTGGTAAACAGGTGCCATTCATAAAGGCTATGGCTCCATTGTCTTTCATACTTGTTGCAATCACATCCATTGCATCCATTCATCTATCATTCAAACCATGGCTTGTTGTTGATTTTCAATCAGGGTTAGTACTTCATGTGTTCTACATCCCACTTTCATAGCGGTGTTTAAACTGGGGGCAATACTCTTAACCTAGTGATGGAAGTGGATTCTACATCAATTGTGATTCATTGAGTTCCTCATTCAAAATTGGCTGGAAATATACCAAAAACATTTGTAAAAACTCAGAAAATACCAAAAACATTTTAAAACACTCACAAAATCCATAAAAACATGTCAAAAACATCAAAATCAACCAAAAGCATTGCAAAGCATATTATTCCTTGTACATACACATCGCAACGACACCAAACAAATGTTTTTGAGCTACTTAAACAATGATCACTTATCAAATCAACCAACCAAGTCAAAACATCTGCACATAACCATATTCATAAAGGATGCATCCTTCCTCACAAACAAGACATGATAACATTTGGTCAATTTGTTATTTATTTGTTTATTTATATCAGGTTCCTATGCTACTCCAGGATATCCACAAGTGATTAGAGTAGCAGATTGATCCAATGAAGTTCTGGGGCATGTACTAATGGTGTCTACATGGGAAGTTCACTAAGCTACATGATCCTATGCAAAATACAGTCATAGATCACTATGGCTTCCTGACTACAACGTATACCTCGACCATTTGTTCATGAACTAGAATGGAGGGTAACTTTTCCTTGTCTGCGATACTTGCTTATGGGTGAAATGCTCAAACTTGGTTCCTGCTACCTTGGCCAAGAACAATACTACCATGCTCGATGAGGAAAATACAACACTATGAATACTCTATGGATCGTCATTTCATCTCATCTGTTTATATTCCATTATGTTGCATCTCACCAATCCATTTTCTCATTCATTGTTCATTTCTATTGTTTTCATGCAAGTAATTCAGGTTTCTATGAGAAAGCACCTAATATAGCTTGTCTTGGGTACAAAATCATGATGGAGTTCTCTGATACATCATCTCACATTTGCATTCCACATCTACACATTCTCACCAACTCGCATTCATATATCATAAAAGCATGGCATTATCATTAGTTGCATAAAATGCATTCGGTTCATTATCATTTACTTGCATTTAGATTCATTTAGATATTCATTTAGGTGCATTGATTTATTCATCACATCAAGTGCATTTGTTCTCATTTACTTGCATTTCATGATTTCATTTAGTTGCATTAAGTGCATTTAACTTCATTCAAATACTTTTTAAATCATTTCATTCATCTATCTTCATTTAGTTACCTATTAGTCATTAATGTACATGCACTTTGTCATTAAGGTACATTTGCTATCATCTAGTTGTATCTCAATCATTAGGTTGCATTCATCTCAATCATACACAATCATTCATCATCATTTAGTTGTTTAAATCATTTATCATCATTTACTTACATTTTATCAAGAACATTCATTATCATTTAGTGCACTCATTTAAATCATTAAATATGCATTCACTTCATTATCATTTAAGTTTCATTTAGACTCATTTAGTAGGTGCATTTTTACCCATTTAGTTTCATCTAGATTCATAAAAGATGCATTCATTATCCTTTAAATGCATTAAGGTATAGTTATTCATTATCATTTAGTGACATTCATTTAATCATTAAAGTACATTTATTCATTAATTGCATCCATTTAAGTGCATACATACATAACATTTGTATAAACATTTGTTCATCCATTTAAGTGCATTCATCTAGTTGCATACATAAACATTTGCATAAACATTTGATTCACTTAGATTCATCTTAAAAACATGCATCATTTACTCATATCATCATCATAACATATCATCAACATAAGCCAGTATTGTCTATCACAATATCATTATTAATTATCTCATCATTTATCATACATCATCATTGCATCACATTAACATCATTGCAAAAGAATCATCCATCCTCTACCTGCATCCACATGTTAGAAAACCATCCATAGCATGCATATATAAATCATATCATCAACATGTACATCTCAAAAGAAAATCATCCATAGCATGAATCTAAGCATAACTCATAAAAATCATCTTGCATAAAAATGTACATGTCATCACATAAATACATTTCACATCATCATAAAAAATGAGATCTCCTCATGTATCGCATCATACATTGCATCACAAAAGAATACATGTATCAGAGTACAATGATGTCAAAATATACCGGCTACCAAGAGCCATTCAAGTCATAGTCTAAATTACAAAGTAACAAATGCATAGAATCTCTCAAATAGAACTCTGGCCAGATGCTACACCACCACCCCCTGCTCCCCCACCACCCTCACCATCTCGCCGAGGAGGACCCATAACACCACCACTAATCTGAACCCTCTGAGACTGCTCTGATCTCGCTCACCGCATCTAGGAATAGCTCAGTGCTCACTGACTAACTGGCATAGCCTGCTCATATAGTCAATGTCTCCACCTACCTACCGCATCTCCCTCAACACCTCCCCAGTTAGACCCTATCCCTGTGCTCCCTCCAACACTCGAACTCTATCTTGCACTTCCCTCAATCTGTCCACTAGATCATCTCTCTCTCACATCACTACCCTCAACTCAGCCTCTCGTACAAAAAGTTTGACATCCCTGGTTGCAATCTCTGCCTCCCTATCCTCTAACTAAGTCTGCAACCATATAATCATAAGCACCTATAGATCTCCCTCTCCTCCACCTGTGGCTCCCCCTCCCATCTCCATAGGATCCTCTCCTCCACCTATGACTCCCGCTCCCATCTCCATAGGCTCTGCTCCCCCACCAACATCCCTACCTCCTACTTTAGCTGCTCCTTGTATAAGTGGACCTTGTGATAGTCATAAAGGCTGCCCATCTCTGCCTCTCCTTTGTAATCATCCTCCTCCACCACATCCACCTCTGAATCCACCCCCACCCCCTCCCCCTCCTCCTGCTCCACCAAAACCTCCTTCACCACCTCCCTCTCCCCCTTCTCCTCCTCCTCCACCCCTACCTCCTCTCCTCCTCCATTGTCATCTCCTGTCATCCTCAAAAGGTGGTATTGGCTCTGCAGGATCTAAAATCCATGGAATTAGATGCATGATATGATACTGTGTGTACTCCTCTGTCACCCTTGCATCCATAATCTCTGGCCTCATCTGCCATGATCTTGCCTGTATTGACCGAAACGCTGCCAATGCCTGATCATAGGGTAACATTGGTCCCCACTAAAATCTCTCCTGCACTACCCATGCATACTACCCCGAACCCCTCGACAAACCCTACCTCTATCCAAATTGCCTCATCACTCTCCCTAACAACTATCTCTCTACATAGTAGGATATACGACCAATCAAAAAATGTGTCACAAATACATATGGTAGCACTTCTAGATCATCTTCCCAAGGCTTGCACTCAAGGTATGGTGTCCATATGACCATATCTAAATCATCCAAAGCCCGCCACCAAAACTCCAACTTCCCCAAAAGGGGCTGGCTCATCAAACCTCCATACATATACACATAGGGCTGATGTATCACCCTAAACCTCAAGCATACCGGCCGTGTGACTGGCAGGTGCTCCCAAGCCCAGATATGCAATAGAGTGATCCCTACCCCTAGTGATCTCACCTCTTCATACATTGCCTCATGTAAATCCCTATATAGGTGTGCTAACACAAATGGCCCCCATGCATAGTGCGTCCCCTCAGTCATCATTTTCTCTATCACCTGGCCCCAACCAACGACCAATTTGTGTGAATGTCGATTGGGGCAAAGCAAACCTATGACGATCCCTGATAACACTGATGGTAGAGGCTCATACAGTGCTGCTATATCCTCCCATGCTACTGAGCCATCCTCAATGTACACATCATTGGCGAATATCCTTTGCACAACTATCATCCCTAGGTATCGATCATATGTAACAAGCTCCCCCCTAATTAGGATATGCAGAATCCTCCATACGTCTTCCAATGTCACCATCATCTCTCCCATCACCAAGTGAAACATGCACGTCTCGTTGTGCCATCGCTTCGCCAAAGCTGTTAGTAGACCGTAATTCATCTGAATCATGGGTAGGTACATCATGTCATACAAGCCAGTCGCACAAACGCAATCTCTCTCTACATCCTTCAACTGCTCCTGTAGCTACTATGTGGTGGGATGCCTCTCCCGCATTTGTAAAATGAGAAGATCCTCCTACACATATTAACACTCATATCAGTTGTTTTGCTACAAAATTTCTTAAGTTTCAACCTAGACTATCACCAGATACTTTGATCAAGTATCTTTGGGTCTCAATAGGTAATCGATTGTGGCAAACCTAGATGACAATAGACATTTATCACAAATGACCTAGTCTCAATGAGGCTTCTATGATTCATCAAAACAAATAATCAATGAATCAACATAAGCATCAGGAGCTATTTTTTTTCTAACACTAGGGCATTTTTACTACAATTGTGCTACTCTGCTGACAATAGCGCTACAACTTATGCACAATAGTGCTAAAAACAACAAACACATTACTACAATCATTGCGCTAATAAATGACAAAAGCGCTACAACATCTACTCGACAACGCTAAAATTATAACAACACTAATACTATGACACAATTGCGCTAAATGGACAATAGCGCTACAACAACTATGCAATAGTGCCACTACCGCATAGTAGCGCTACTTTAGGCGACAAAAGTGCTAAAACACAGTTTTAGTGCTATTGTCTTACTTGGACTTTGACGCTTGAAAAATCATGACAAAAATGCATAAAAAGCAAAAGTCAAGATTTGCGTACCGCTGGTCCATAGTCCTCTGGCTGCTGGTATCGATGGATCTGCTCTAATCGGCGATCTGCTATTGGCACGACCATGATGACTGCTGCTCACTCCTTCACAAAAGGTCACTATTAGAGCTCCAAACTGCCAGGGAGATAGGTGCAAATGAGCCAATTTTTACCCCTTCCCCTCCATATATGCCCTCTAATTTCCCCGTTTTAACTCCGTTTTCTCCCATTCTTTCACCATTATTTCTAATTTCTTCTATTCTACCCCCCCCAACTTCTTTCTCTTTTTCGAGAGATCATCCAATTTTTCAAAAAAATTCGGTCCATCTCTCGAGGGGGCATACCACCCACTAAATTAACATTTATGGCGTATTTCTTCACACCTATTTTTTCTTTCTTTGAAACAATGCGATAAACCGCACCATCTTAAAGAGGGGCAAATGTAGTCACATTAATATTTACTATTTATTTGATTATTTAACCATCAATAATCAGTTAATTAAATTAACATTTAATTAATTTTATCCTCACCTCTTCTCCTATTAATTAAATAAATTATTCAATTTATTTAAATTAATTCATTAAACCACACTCTAAATCAATTAAATGAATAAAACATATTTATTTAATTTAACTCCTTTCCTCATTTAAATAAATAAATAAATATTTATTTAAATCTCTAAACTACCCCCCACTTGCATTCTCCTTCAAATGCAAGTTGCACCTATTTGGTTGAAATAAAGCAATTTTATTTTAATTAAAATCCTATTTTTTCTCACCCACTAAACCCACTTGCATCCTAAACCCATTCTAATTCTTTTAAACCATTCTAAATTAGCCTAATCCTATCCCCTAATTATTATCACATTCCTAAGAAACTTGAAGTCACTTCTCAAAGCCTCAAAGTCTTTGAAAAGCATTAAAACCTTTATGTCTTCAACAAGTTAATCCCTAAAGTCTTCCAAACCATTAATGGTTCTTACATAACCTTTTATTGCTCTTACATGACCATTAATGGTTAAAGTCAACTTTCCCACATGGTCAGAGGCTTTCCCTCTAACTCAACCCTCATTTAACTCATAGGTCTCTTCAAACATTTATTGCTTTGACCATGGTTATATCCATTAACTCGTGCACAAGAGTTTGTCCATTGGGTAAAGGCATTATTCACTAGATAAAGGCTTTATTCATTCAACTCAAGCCTAACCTTACCTCCTAGGGTAATCTTCATGTCATCTCAAGTATTTAATGCTTCTTCCCTCTCCTCTCAAGCCATCTCATGTTGACATTTGTCATCCTGGGATTGGGTTGAAAGCCCTCACATGGATCATAAACCCATCAATCCTAACCCTTGTTGAGATTACTCAATCTCAACTATCCATTGGCTTGTTTTTTCCTATAAATAGAGCCCATTCCTTCTTCATTACATCCAAAAATCTTGTACGCATCAAAATTATACCAAATTTGAGAGAGCATTTAGAAGCACTTTTCTTTGTTATTTTAGATAAAATTAACATAGATTAATTAGGTATTTTCTCATATTTAGCTTGTTTGCATTTGCATAATTAGTCATTTTCATAATCTTGAATCTCCATAAGATATCGATAATAGTGCAAAAGGCTAAGGGCTACACTCATGTGGAAGTTGGAGAGGAGAGGAACAAGGGAGGAGGAACTATGAGCATGTTGGAGAGCATCTGGGAGGGTTTTGTGGCTTTCCTTTGTTTTTGTGTGCTTTCCATAATCTATTTTATATCTCTCTTGATATGCATGCTTAGGATTGTATTTTCATTCACCTTTCATTTTTTATTGTCACTAACAACACTAACGTTTGAATCTTATGTTTCTTGCATCATTTTCAGCGTGCATCAGGTATGATTTGGATTTTGGATTTAGAGTCACTCTGGAGTCCATTGGTGGACTCAAAGTTGTTTTTCTATTGTGTTTAAATCTCTGTCTTAAATGCGCTAGAAGATAGAACATATGCGCTAAAAGAATTAGTGAATGAACTAAAAGAAATTGTGTATGCAGTAAAATAAGTTGCATATGTAAAAAGAGTTGGTAAAAGTGCCAGAATAAGTGTCAAATGTGCTAAAAAAATTAATAAAAGTGCCACTTCTTAGTTTTTTCATTTCTGGTTTGATTTTTGAAGTCCATGTCAGTTTGAATCAAACTAGAGGCTTGTTTGGGAGTATATATTTTTTTGTGGTGGTTTTTCTAGGGGCTAATTAATTTAATATGAAGATTTTATGTGTTATTATTTCCTTCTTATGTGTAAAGCATTCTAGTATATTGGTTGCACAACTTGATGTTGCATGGGGTCTATTTGTTTGAGTAATGGGTTATGGATTAGATTTGTTAATGTGGTTCAAATTTTGATATAGAACCTATGTGTTGAAGTTTCATGTGGATTTATGAGTTCTTTTATGTTTATGTTTATGTTTTATCCCTAAGATATATGAGCATGTTAGGGGGAGTGGCTTCCAAGTGGGTGTTATGGCTCTAAGCGGCTGCTAGGGAATCTCCTTGGAAGTTTCCTTAATCTAGTGATAATTTGTTTTAATAAATTTAGGGGTTGGGTAGGTTTTAGATTAACAAGATAATTATGTGACTTGCTCATGGCCTAGAGTCCTAGTTCAGGCTTAAGATGAGTTTGGGAAGGCCTGATGGCATGTTCTTCCTTGACTTCACAAAAGGATAAGTCAATTTTGCATGGGTGTCACTTGGGCACTAGGGTCTAGTGAGAGACTACAAGGGAAACCCTTGTGATGGCATGCGATGACCCTTTCCCCTATGTGTGTCCTAGGACCTTAACCTTTTTTTGTGTGAAGCCTCTGGCGAGTCTATGTTTTGTGGTTAAGCCTACGTCCTATGATGATTAGTCTTTTGATATGTTCTATTTTAGTGTATGTTTATGTTCCAATGGTTGTGTAGGTGTCAACCTAGGTCTAGAGTGTGTGTGGGGCCTTATGTCATTCTCCAGAGCATAGTGGGTGGACCATTTTGGTTCCACATGGTCAGTTGGTTGATGCCTTCTTCCATTGGGATTTCTTGTTGGATGTTCATGTGTGTGAAGGATGTTTCTTCTTCTTCTTCTCAGTTATTGTACTATGGATTCATGGAGCCGATGTGATATTTTATATGTTCAAAGAATATCATTATACTATGTAATTTGGATATCATTCATGTATTTGGTGTATCATGATATTCTATTTGTGATGGATAAGGTATATTTGTAATGTAACTTTGTTTGAGATGTATTATGAAATGTAAGATATTTGCATGTGGTTCATTCTAAGTGTAAATAGTACCGGCTATATTTTAGGGATGTGTGGTCTATCTTGTATGTTAGGAATATTAACTAAAGAACATTAGATATTGGTGTATAAAATAGATTTAATATCTTAGATGTGTTAGACATGTGTAGTTATTCATGATTATAATCCTAATGTTTAAGTGATTACTTTGCTATGTTATGTATAATGAAAGACATTATCTTAAGTAGGAAAATAACATGTATTAATATGGATGTTGCATATATTTATACATTTTTTGTATCTAAGTAACATAATTAGGATACCCCAGGGAATTAAATTTAAATGTTATAAGTTAATTCCACTTGTCCACATAAAATTATGTGATTGAATTTTCTATCTTCTTTTAAAAAAAATTCTCTAAATTATCTAGTTAGATGACTAGTTTGGTTAGATTCTCTAGGGATTTCTTGGCAGTCATTACAACAAGAGAGGATAAAGTGCTAAGTAGGTTATTTTTGTCTCGCCATATATTTATTATGCTTCATATACATGTTGGTCATTACTATTGCTAGGATATGTTTTTGTCATTGATGTCAACATATTCTTGTATTTTATTGCTCTGGTGGTTGCAAATTGGTTTATTGGGATCATGGTTTGGCATATGGGGTATTTATAGTATCATTATATCTTTCTGTATTGGTTTCAGTGATCCATGAGCTTAACTAATCATATCATATGATCCAGTTTACAGTTTGGTTCTTTTGATCAGTGCTTTGTAGAGTTTGGTATTTCCTCTGGTATATTCCGGTGTGATTAGATCTTGAGTTGTGTTTTGGGGAGATTGTTTGGGATATTCATGTGTATCTTCATTTCAAATGGATCATGTTTTGGTGCTCTGCAAGTTATCTTTCCTCATGACAGTTGTTGTTGTTTGAGTGTTCTTAAGTTTCAGATGTTGATCGATTAAGATTTAATAAGTGGTGTTGGTACAACTATTACAAATGATTATAACGTGCTTGCTGATGTTTCCTAATTATTTTCTACCTATTTTGGTGGTCTGCATTGATCCTTGTGCGTATTCTTGGTGATTTTTCTAAACCAGTGATATTCTTTCTGATATGCGGTATTCTTGGTGTAGTGTGTTGTGATATCAATTTGCTTATCTTTGTTGTTGTTGCAGTTATTCAGATTTGTATTTGAGGTTAAGTTATTCAATCTGGTGAAAAATGATTCACCCCCCTCTTAGTTTTCTTTCATTGTTGTTGCCAACGATTGGCATCAGAGCTAGATCCTCTGAAAGAAGCTTGATCGCTTGAGGAGATCCGAGATGGCAACTGGAGGTGTTATTTTTAAGAAGGAAAGTCCAAGATTCAATGGAAGTAATTATGCTATATGGAAGAACCAGATGGAGGTGCACTTGAGATTTCTTGGAGAAGATTACTGGAAGATTACAAAATATGTCTACTATGTTCCTTAGAATGGACTGGTTTCTGCTGCCGAGATCAAAGATGTTGAAAATAACATTAGAGCTAAGGAAGAACCGTTGAGTGCCCTGACCGATTCAAAGATGAGTAATGTGATGGGACTTCAGACTACACATGAGATCTGGGAGTATGAGAAGATGAGAATATAAACTCTTTCATGGCTAAGGTGAATGAAATTTTCCTAGGTGTTAGATGTGCTAGTGGGACCCTTGAAGAAGATAAAATTGTTGCTAAGGTGCTGAGATCATTGCCTCCTTCCTACAAACATAAGGTAGTTTCTATTGATGAGATCCAGAGTGTGACTACTGTGACAAGAGATATGTTGGTAGGAAATATTGTTGCATTTGAATTGAGCGAGTTTGGTGAATCACATGGAAAGTCTTTGAGACAATATTTAGAGCATTTTTATTCGGAAAGAAAAAGTATGATCCTAAAAAAATGTAGAATATCCAAATATGAAAGAGAGAGAAGAGAGATGGAAGAGTAAGAAAGAGAACTGGATGAGCTTGAAGAATTCATTCCCTGGAGATTTCCTAAAGGAGCTAGTAAGTATGATGGAAAATTGCCTCTAAAATGTTTCTCATGCAATAAGATAGGACATTTTGCTTCTGGATGCCTGGAGATAATGTCTAAGTATGATAGGAATGATAAATTTGATAAGCATGATATAAATGATAGACATGAGAAGCATGAGAAGTATGATAAGCCTTACAAATCTAACTGGAAGTATAAACATTAGAAGAATTGTTATTATGTTGTTGATGAAGGTGTTACAAATAAAGAATCAGAAGGAGATGAGATTGTGTTTATTGCTATTAAAGAATATGGACCAGTACTTGTTGATTCCACAAACTGCACTATTGAGGAGAAAGCTTTAGCTACTAAAGTTGAAGAGAAATATGGATGGGTGATTGACAACGATTGTTCACATCATATGACTGGTGATAAAAGAAATTTTTTGAATATGGAGAGGTATGATGGTGGAATAGTAAGATTTGGAGATGACAAAGCCTATCTGATCCGTGGTAGAGGTTATATTTCCTATGATGGTAAACATAACACTGATGTGTTAGGCCCAATATGGAAAGCTAATGTATTGAGAGGGGAGGGGTGAATTAGTACTTCACATCCTTTTCTCAACAATATCTTTACTATTATGCATAAACCAAAAACTACTGTAACATAACATAAAGCTAAAACAAATGAGTAACAATCATACATGATTCACTCCATAACACATATATTTTGGTTACGCAGAAACTCTTGGTTAGAGAGAAAAACTATGTTGGGGATGGCACCCACAACTTCACTACTGCAATAATAAAGATTGCTCGGTTAGAGCTACATTTAGCTATTTCTGATAGCTTACCCTGTTAGGAGTAACAAGATCTGTTGGATCTACCTTGCTAAAGGATTTTACAACATTAATCTGAATGTTGCACCTGGTTAGAGGATTTACAATTTATAGACTTGGTTAGAGTCTTTTACCCTATTAAAGGTATCTCTTTCAACTTCACAATATTATAATAAAATCATTACAAATATCTGCAACTTTATATTTGAAATGTTATAGCAGATTCTATGTGCTTAGAATAAGATTACCTTGCTTATAGCATACCTCGGTAACCCATATTGTAAATTGGTAAACCCTTTTGTTTACTCTATTCTTCGACTGTTCACTGATAACCTTCTTGGTGACCTCTTTGTGTCTCTGTAACAACCTTCCTTCATACATACACACACATTTCTCTCTTCCCATGCTCTATAAATAGATATCTTAAAGCGGTGATTTAATTCATTGCTTCGATCTTACAAAAAAGATTCCTCGAATGAATAACTAAACAAAATATTTCATTGGTTAGATTGACCATGCAATCATACACATTCTTCTAGTGCAATTTCCAATGTAATAACGGTTAGATGTGCCTTGATCTTGTAACACGTTTTCATGTGCATGTCTAGGTTCAATGTATTTGGTAAAACATTTCACTCGGTGAATATCAGCTCAATGAGTTAACTTAATTGCTCGGTAGCCATGAAACAATACTCAGTAAACAACTCGATGAATATTGTGTTCTGTGATTGCTTTCTTCTGTAACTGACTAGACTGTTCATACTGACTTCTCTGTGTGTACTGACTGCATGATTCGGTAATACTAACCGACTAGAATATATAGTATGACTTTGAATATAAAAACTAATGGCAATTTGATAAGTAGTTGAGATGTTTGACAAAAACTACTTTCAAAGTCATAACTCAAAAACTATATACTTGCAAAATGACTACATTTGACAATATATACAATAGTCAATGAAATAGTATATGCAGATATACTCCCCTTATCATTATTCCATACATAACTCTGAATTTTACATGTTCGGTTATGTTCTGTGCTTGTGCTCTGAATGCTCTGTATATTCTACTCGGTATACTCCCCTTGTATACAATACTCAAAACTGTGTTACCAAAACCGTATCACTCTCCAAATATAGTATTACTCACCCTTTGTTTGGTATTACTTCCTCTATGTAGTATTATAGTATTACTCCCCCTTTTTGACAAACATCAAAAACTTAATTTCCATCCAGAGGCGGTAACTGATAAAAAATAGACTTATACTTGGTCCGGGCATCGGTGAGGGCAATTGAGAGTGAATCCTTTACACTTTCCATTAATGAATTTTGTGCTTGAATATCAGCTAATAGTGATATTAAGCCATCAAGAGTGCTTCCCTCTTGTGTAGTTGATAGGCATGTAGCTCTATTGATCTATTCCTATACTGATGAGAGATGAGGAAGGAATAATGTCTAAAGGGTCATTATGTCCATCCTAATTTTATGCTCTTCATTCCTGAGTTCTAACTGTTGAGCCATGAGTTGTTGAAGCTTTGTATAAAAATTATGAACTAAATTAGGCTCGGTGGTCAACTTAGTTGAGAGATCGGTGATCTCTTTCTCAATTGCATCAGTTTTATTCTTGATATCTTTAATGAATAAGGAAAATGTACACAATTTCTGAAATAAATAAAGAATATGCTTGAGTTGAGGGGACAACTCAGCAATGAATTTGACAAGCTTTACTTTTCCTATAGCGAGAGCTTTTTGTACCTCTTTAATCATTTTTGTTGTAAGCTCTTTATCCTTTAGCTTGCTTAAGTACTCAGATGCATCAACTCCAGATGTTTCTATTTGAGTAAGGAGTTCATCCAGTTGAATGTGGATGGCTGCATCGGTTGACACTGTTGCTGAAGGTAGCATTTTTGTTAGTAGTGTCTTAACCTTCTGAAGTACTTTATTCTTCTTTTGAATAGCCAATTGTTTTTCTTGTTTGGCCTTTGCTTTGCATAATTCACCAAAATCAATAAGTGCTTGCCCTTTTAATTTTGAGATATTGACATTGGGCAACACTATCAGTTTAGTCAAATCAAATTTGAAACTATGCTTTCTCACCTTCCTCTCTTTTCCTTTGGTCAGTTGCACTAAAACAAGTGCTTATGAGGCTTGCGGACCCGCAGTAGGTTGCTTGATAGATGCAACACTTTGGTCAGTTCCTGTAGCCATTGTAGTGTCCTTCGATGTCTCAGTGCTAGGTGTCTTAGCTGTAACATTTGCAGTGCTTGACGGTGCTTGAGACATCTAATCTTTGGTTGTATCTTCTGCTGCTTCAGATTTGTTACCTTCGGTGCCTTGCTCTATGTCCTTAGGAGCTTCGGTTGAGACAGGTGGCTTCACCGGTGGATAAGGCTAAACTTGTTCTAAAACAGATTCACTAGATACAAGTTTTGCATAGGTAGTGCCTTCAATCATTTCCTGCTCCGGTGTTGCTTCATCCATTACATCTTCATCAATTTGAATAGTGTCAGTCGGGTCTGGACCTTGCTCGATGAAATCTGGATCTTGCTCGGTGACATGAACAATTTCAATTTGAGATTGTTCACCGACATCCTTTTGTTTGAAGATCTTCTGCCACTTGGCTTTTGTCTCATTTTCCACATCTATGTATAGCCCATTCATCAATTTTAAGGCTCTCTGTTTCACAAGAAATTTAGAATTGTATGTGGTCAAATGCTCCTTGATTTCTACTATAGACATATCAGGGAATAGATGGACTAGACTTCTTTCTCTTATTTGTCTCTCTGAGTCCATTGCATATTTCCATTTGTTATCAATATGTAAGTATAATTCACTCGGAAGTGACTTTACTAGTTCTAGTGGAGCTAGCCGAAACTTTAGAAGTGTACAGATGACAACTTCTTCAATTTGTCGCTTCTCATCATTATTCCTAGTCTCATACTTAACATATCTAAATCCTGCAAATCCACCGTATTCTTTAAGATTGGCACAAAAAATTTCAACACTATGAATATTTACCTTTTTGCTTTTTACAATCTAAAATTTGATTGCATCATCAGATTCTGTATCACTCGACTCTTTTGCCAAAATGAGTCTCTGAGTAGATTTCTTATAGGTCTTGGTTACCTTGGGTGCAGTAACACTCTTTTGTTTCTTACTCGGTGATGCAGTTGATGCTCTAGTGTTGGGTCTCTTTGTTGGTGGAGTCGGCAGGGCCTTTGAAATGTCCTGTTTCTTTCTTTTCAAAACTTTACCCTTAGGCAACTCTGTACTTAATGTTATTTCTACCTCTTGAGCTTCTGATTCCTCTTCGGTAATGGCAAGATTGCCTTTGACAGGTGTAGAGGAGGATTCTTCTCCGAATTTCTCAGATAAAACCTTCATCATTTTAGTAGCTTTTCTTGTAGCCTTAGGTACTACAATGCTCATTTTTACTTTTTCCTTCACCTCTTCATATGTTCCATATCTTAGTTCGGTTGCATGCCTTGGCAATGATAAATAGGCATCAATTTGCTGTTGTGTTATATCATAATCAATCTCATAACCCATTGGTTGCAAAGATTGAGTCCTCGGTTCCACAACATTCACATAATAGTAATCAGTGTCGACCTCAAAACATATTTCATCTTTGTATTTTTCTACCAGCTGTGGTGGAATCTGGTACCTGTTATGCATTTTCTCTTAGAACTTGCTGAAATAGTCATCCATGATATCATTAAAGTTATCTCCCAATTTCTTGATAAAGTCATTGATTTGATGGGTGATAGGTCGGTGTAGCTCCCATACTACTTTACTGACTGAGGGAAAGAACTTCTCAAAGTAGAAAAACATGCATACAAGAAGTGAACCAAACTTTAGTGTATTTGCCGAGTTGTTCTTCTTCAGCTTCCTTATTGTGTTCAGGTTCTCAAACAAGTTCTTCAGTAGCACTTCACATAAATCTACTTTCATTCCCTTCTTCACTATTTTGTAGGCCAAGTCAACTGCAGCACATGGTACACTATTTTCCCTTGCAGATTGGAAGAAATAGTAACCAATTACTCTAATTGCAAACTTGAGTTCTGCATCAGTGACATTATTCAATTTCAGTCCTCGGTAATTAGATTCTACTCGAATTAGATTGATTAGCTCTTTTTGTGATATCATTTTCTATGCTCGTGCCTGATCATAGATAGGATACCTGGTGATCAGATGAATGATTTCCTTAGTGATCTTGAACAGTTGCTCCTATAGCCACATGAAATCATCATGTACTCTGCTCAAGACAAACTTAACCCATTGGGGTTTGAACACACGGGGATAGACTAGGGCTTCAGTTAATCCCTTGATTTTGATATGCTCAAATTTGCTATCCAATTTGCAATCAGTGCAAAGTTCATCATATGTGTCACTAATCTCGACATGACCGAGTTCCTCAACATGACATTTGGTGAAGAATCTAACATCTTCAACTAACAAGACTTGATTCGGGATGAGTGAAAATGCAGTTTTGTCATCCGATTTAGAGGCCACTTTGGGAGTTAAAGAATATTTCAGTGAGGGCTTCTCCACATTTTTGACAACTATGGGATCTTGGATCTTGGGCACCATTGTAGGTTTCGGGTAAACTTTAACAAATTATCCTTAGGGTTTACAAACGACTGAGGCTTCACACTCGGTAGATAATAGCAATTTGACTAGATCGGAAACCAGCTTAACAGTGTGAATAGATTTGATGTAAATACCTTGAAATTCACTTTGAATGAAGTTTGATCGCCTTGATTCGCTCTGCTCTGCTTCTCGAGAACTTGGTGAATGAAAATACTTTTAAGTACTCAAAAATACCTTATCGGGCTCTGTGCAAGTTAGGTCAAAACATTAAATGCACTCGGTTCACCTTTTACCAATTGACTCCTTTTTTTTCATTTTAACCGAGTAACTAGATTTCCTTCATATGCCGACTTGACAGGCTTCCTGAATTCACCGACTTGACAGGTTTCCTGTAAAGTATTTTTAATAGAATTTCAAACTGACTAATTGCATCTTAACTATGCAGATTTTGAATTTTGTACATTATAGAATAGGAACTATTATGGTTTAGCCTTTAGAGAATGCAGTCCCTTCATACCTTTTCCTGACTAATTTGAAATAGGTGCACCTAACTCGATAGGTAAGGTGCTTTCTTCATCTGACATAATTTCCTTCTTTTTCCAAATCATCTTGAATTTTTCTTTTATCTCTTCAGTGTCTCTTCTAGGTTGATCTCTGCAATCTCTAGCTAAATGTCCAACTTTGTGACAATGAAAACATGCCATACCAGGATTTCTCCATGATCTTCGGTTGTTCATTTCAAACCTTATAAAATAGTTGGCACTAATATGTCCATATCTTCCACAAAATTCACACCATATCCTTGTATTGTAATCCCATGGTACTGCTGCATATTGTCGGTAAGGATCTGTGTGAGTTTGGTAATCTCTAGTGTTTGCTCGGTGTGGCTACCACATGTAGTTCTTTTGCTTAGACCAACACTTCTCGGTACTATGTCCATATCTATTGCAGTTTCTACAAAACCCTTTGAATTTTGCCTTCTGATAGTTGTTAACAGACTTTGTCCTACATTGATTAGATGTGTGACCATATTTATTGCAATTGTAACAATATCCATTGGACTTAGTGATATTCGGTTTCTTACCTTTTCTGATCTGGCATATGTTGGTAGTATGACCTTGATTTCCATAGTAGTAGCAAATAAGATTCTTCCTTTTGATGTTATTCCTATTTCCAGCTTGCTTTGATGATACTCCTCTCTCAGTAGTATGAATTACTTTCTCAGTTGATTATTTTCCTTTGTAACTGAGTCCTCCTTCTTTGTAGGGTCATCTTGTATTCAGTTGCTCATCCAACATCTTTGATGCTTCATAACTTTTCTCCAATGTTTCTTTGGATTTCTTCTCTGTTTCAAGTTCACCAGTCAACCTTGATACTTCAAGTTTCAATGATTTATTTTCATCATTCTTAAGAATTGCTTCATGATGTGCATAACCTAGTTGATCTGTCATATTTTGTTGAATACTAGTTAGCCTTATGATTTCATCATTCTTATCAGACACTAGAGCTTCAAGTTGATGTTTCTCTCTTTGTATATCTCTTGCTTTGTCCTCAGCTATCCTTAATGCATCTAGATTTTTAGTCATCTGTGTACTGAAATGTTCATGTTCCCTTTTCATTGCTTTTAGTTGATCAGCCAATGCTTTGTTCTTTTCTTTCAACATTCCAATCATTTCTTCAGTCTCTTCAGATATACTGTTCTCAAATGATGTCTTGATTTGTTCCACTAACTCTTGAGAATCCCGCAAGTCATCAGATAATCTTCTCCTTACTTTCAAATATTTTTGCATTTGCCTTTGCATGTCTGCAATCACTTGATTTGCATTATCTAGCTCTTCTTGTAGATACACAATCTTCCGAGATTGTTTGTAGCCTTCCATTGATAAGATATTTCTCTTTAGGTAGTTAAACCCTTTTCCAAGATTCAAGCTCTGATACCAATTGTTAGGCCCAATATGGAAAGCTAATGTACTGAGAGGGGAGGGGTGAATCACTACTTCAAATCCTTTTCTCAACAATATCTTTACTATTATGCATAAACCAAAAACTACTGTAACATATATTAAAGATAAAACAAATGAGTAACAATCATACATGATTCACTCCATAACACATATATTTTGGTTACGCAAAACTCTTGATTAGAGAGAAAAACTGCAGTGGGGATGGCACCCACAACTTCACTACTGCAATAATAAGGATTGCTCTGTTAGAGCTACATTTAGCTATTTCTGATAGCTTATCTTGTTAGGAGTAACAAGATCTGTTAGATCTACCTTGCTAAAGGATTTTACAACATTAATCTGAATGCTGCACTTGGTTAGAGGATTTACAATTTATAAACTTGGTTAGAGTCTTTTACCCTGTTAAAGGTATCTCTTTCAACTTCACAATATTACAATAAAATCATTACAAATATCTGCAACTTTACATCTAAAATGTTATAGCAGATTCTATGTGCTTAGAATAAGATTACCTTTCTTATAGCATACCTCGGTAACCCATATTGTAACTCGGTAAACCCTTTTGTTTACTCTGTTCTTCGACTGTTCACTAATAACCTTCTCGGTGACCTCTTTGTGTCTCTGTAATAGCCTTCCTTCATACATACACACACATTTCTCTCTTCCCATGCTGTATAAATAGATATCTTAAAGCGGTGATCTAATTCATTGCTTCTATCTTACAAAAAGGATTCGTCAAATGAATAACTAAACAAAATATTTTATTGGTTAGATTGACCTTGCAATCATACACAATCTTCTAGTGCAATTTCCAATGTAATAACGGTTAGATGTGCCTCGATCTTGTAACATGTTTTCATGTGCATGTCCAGGTTCAATGTATCTGGTAAAACGTTTCACTTGGTGAATGTCAACTCAGTGAGTTAACTTAACTACTTGGTAGCCATGAAACAATACTCAGTAAACAGCTCGGTGAATACTGCATTCTGTGACTGCTTTCTTTTGTAACTGACTAGACTGATCATACCGACTTCTCTGTGTGTACCAACTGCATGATTCGGTAATACTAACCGACTAGAATATATAGTATGACTTTGAATATAAAAACTAATGGAAATTTGATAAGTAGTAACATGATGATGTCTTGTATGTTGAAGGTTTGAAGCATAATCTTTTAAGTGTCGGGAAGATGGTTGACAAAGGTTATGATTTGCAATTCAAGAATGGAAAATGCAAGATCCTAAATGCCTCTGCTATAGAGATTGCATCAGGAACTAAGACTGAAGGTGATATCTTTCATTTGAATGTCGGTGAGAAAAGTTGCTTGATTTCTCATATTGATGAAAGTTGGTTGTGGCATAGGAGAATGTGTCATGTTAATTTTGACTCAATGATTAAGATCAGTTCTACTCAAGCCATTATAGATTTGCGTAAAATTGTTAAGCCTTTTTATTCGGTATATAAGGAATGTCAAATGGGAAAACAAACAAGAATTTCTTGTAAGAGTAAGTAGTATACATCTTATAGATTGCTGGATCTTGTGCATACTGATTTATGTGGATCTGCAAGTATAAGAAGTGTGCAGGGTGATAGATATTTCATGTTACTAATTGATGATTATTCCAGAATGATGTGGGTTGTCTTCTTGAGGGAAAAATCAAAAGCATTGGATAAATTCAAGATAGTCAAAGCAAAGGTTGAGACTGGGACAGGACTGAAGCTGAAATATATGAGATTTGACAAAGAAGGAGATTTTTTCTTCGGTGATTTTGACTCATTCTATGAGAAACATGGGATTAGAAGACAACTATCTACTCCTAGAACCCCACAACAAAATGGAGTTATTGAAAGGAAGAAGATAACTATCTTGGATGTTGCAAGGACCGTGTTGATTGAAGGAAATGTTTGGAATATTTATTGGAGAGAAGTTGTTATCGATGTTGTTTACACATTCAACCGAGTACATATAAAAGGTGATACTGGTAAGATTCATTATGAGCTATCATTTGGTCATGTTCCTACTATGAGATATTTCAGAATTTTTGGAAGCAAGTGTTATATCAAGAGAGATGAGGATATAGGAAAGTTTTATGCAAGAAGTGATCAAGGAATTTTCTTGGGATATTCAACAAAGAGAAAATCCTACTAGTGCTACAATAAGAGTCTGGGGAAAATAGTGGAAAGTGAAAATGTGAAGGTTGATGAGAACTATGGAAACAAAAATAGAGCATGCGGATATGACGATGATCAGAATGTTGTTTGAACACAAATTTAGATAGAAGAATTGTAGTAGAATGATCCGGTAGAAGTTGTTAATATGGATATTGCTACTACCAGTGAAGAGGTGTAGGAACCTGAAAAATCAGAAAAATCTGAGGTAAGATTAAATCATTTTGAAAATCAGATCATTGGTGATAAAAATAAAGGTGAGATGACTAGAAGAAGGCTAGTTGTTGAAGATGTATGCTTGATTTCTAAAATTGAACCTAAAGATGTTGTTGAGGTTTGCAAAGATGAAAATTGGATGAAGGATATGGAAGAAGAATTGAATCAAATTAAAAAGAATAACACATGGGAACTTGAGCCTATACCTAAAGACAAGAATGTGATTGGTACTAAATGGGTATTTAGGAACAAATTGAATGAAGCTAGAGAAGTTGTCACAAATAAAGAAAGACTGGTATGCAAAGGATATTCACAAAAGGAAGGGATTGATTATGAGGAGACTTTTGCTTCGATAGATAGACTTGAAGCTATTAGACTATTGCTTGCATATGTTGCCTATAAGGATTTCAAAGTATATCAAGAGGATGTTAAGTTGGCCTTTTTGAATGGTGATCTTAAGCAAGAAGTCTAAATTGAGCAACTTGATGGATTTTCCTTACTAGATGAGGGAGACATGGTATGGAAACTGAAGAAATCTCTTTATGGATTGAAACAAGCCCCTAGAGCCTGGTATGCTAGATTAGATAAGTATTTGCTAAAATTGGCATTTAAAAAAGGTACTGCTAATAGTAATCTATATTTCAAGATTGAGAATAATAACATTTTGATTGTTGAAGTATTTGTTGATGACATTAACTTTGGAGGAGATGATGACTTGAGTATGAAGTTTGCCAGTAATATGGATAAGTAATTTGAAATGTCTATGATAGAAGAGATGAAATTTTTCTTAGGCTTGCTGATTTCACAGATTGGAAAATATATTTTTATATCTGAAGCTAAAAATGTGAAGGAATTGTTGTAGAAGTTTGGGTTAGAGAATTCTAAACTGGTTGGAACTCCTATGGTGATTGGCTGCAAATTGTCTAAGGGTGATGAATCTCTGAAAGCTAATCAAACCTTGTATAGATCTATGGTGGGTGGACTACTATACCTAATATTATACATGTTGTATGCATGGCTACTAGATATCAAGATGATCCGAAAGAGAGTCATGTCACTGTTGTGAAGAGGATATTCAGATACTTGAAAGGGACTGTGGATTATGGTTTGTGGTATCCGAGGAATGATGATCTCATGTTATGTGCTTACATTGATGCTGATTGGGTCGATTCTGTTAATGAAAAAAAGAGTACCTACGATGGTGCATTCTTTTTGGGTAAGAAATTGGTTTCATGGGCAACTAAGAAAGAAGATTCAGTTTCCCTATCTACTGCTGAAGCTGAATACATTGTTGCTGCTAGTAACTGTAGTTAGGTAGTCTGGATGAAAAAAATGTTGAAGGAGATTAGAGTTATCTATGATGAACCTACTATCATATATTGTAATAATTCTAGTGTTATTAATATGTCAAAAGAACCCAGTACAACATTCAAAGACTAAACATGTATCAATCAAGTATAATTTCTTGAGAGAAAAAGTCACTGAAGAGGAAGTGAAGTTAGAGTATGTGTCTACAAAGGAACAAATTGCTGATATTTTCACCAAGCCTTTGTTTGTAGATACATTTGTCTATTTGAGAGACAAGTTAGGGGTATCCACTCCTCCTAATGGGAACTAGATGTATTGAGTTGTATCAATCCGATGGACTTCACAGTCTTATCTTCTTATCCAAATTGATGAGCTTATGTTGCTCCTCTAATGAGTAGTTTGTTTGTGGTTCAGTTGAGCTGGATGTAATCATGATTTGTTTATCTAAGGGGGAGAGTTTGGTTTTCTATCTTGAGAACCTTTTGTTGGCAATTTGGAGGAATCGATTATGTATTGCATTGATGTTTGTCATTTATGTCACCACTAGCTATTTTTTTGTCTACCGACTTCCAATAGAGTGGTTGGATTATCATGTTGATCTCGAGATTTGTCTCCGGTTTGGTTCGGTTGTTGGAATTGGTTTGGATTGGTTATTCATGTGTTCCTAATGCATATCACATTCAGTTGATTTGGGATTTGATGATCCAGATGCTATCATTTGTTCTAGTAAGCCTTTTGGTTATCATTAATGGTTTTATCGACAGCACTTTGATGAAGATATTTTGATGAATCTGATAAGTGGTTTTGGTGTGGCTTCTAGAAGGTTATCAAGACGCTGATGGTTATCATGTTCGTGTTCTTGTTGATCGGTGGTGTTGCTGTTAGCACTAGACCTATCTTGGTGTTATTCTGCTAGGTTATGGACTGGTTTATGAAACATGTTGATTGATGCTTTTGATGCATCACCAGTTGGATTTATTGTCTCGTTTATGTTGTTTTGGCTTAGGCCAACTTGGTTTATCATTGGTTTGCGGGATTATATAATGAATATATTGTATTATCTTTAGGTGATCGACCTAATTGTTTAGGTCCCGAGTTGGTATAAATATGATGTAAGATCTCTTTGTAGATCGTGGTATGGGATTAAGGTTATGGGATTATCTATGTGCGAATAAAGTTGTAATCATATGCAGAGTTTTTGGTCGATCATAGATGATCAAATTGGGTTTGTTTAAGAGGTTTAAGACCTCCAGTATTGAGCTTAACCAAAATTGTACTCAGGCATAGGATATGTTATTTATGTAGTTCATTCATCTTCCTAATTGTAGTCTAGATTTATTTTGTAGTCTGTGAGGCTCCTTTTGTGATGAGCAGTGCGCTCTAGGCTATTGGTCTTCCTGCATGTGAAGGCCCCTCTTATTGTAATCACATACTTGCTGTAGAAGTATTATTTGACTATGGGTAGGCTTCCCACCATGGTTTTTCCCTTTACTGAGTTTTCCACATACAAATCCTGGTGTTATGTGTTATGGATAGTTGGTAATTGTTATGTGATTTATGTTTGTGCTTAATTGTTATATCTCCTATTCTGGTATTTGGTTTATGCATTCTAGTAAAAGGTTTTGTATGCTTAAAGTTTTATAACTTATTGACAATTGACTCACCCCCCCTCTCAATTGTCCACAAGTTATCCCAACAATTGGTATTAGAGCCTGGTCCTCTCTATAGAAGCTTAACTATTTGAGGAAGATCCTATGGCAACTAATAGTTGAACTGCATTTGTTTTTCAGAGAGAAACCCCTAAGCTCGATTCGACAAATTATAGGGAATGGAATATTCAAATGGAGACTCATTTGAGATGTATTGGGAAAGTGATTTGGGAGATCATGGAGAAAGAATATACTCCCCATAATCTAAAATCTAGCAATCCTCCTCTGGCAAGTTTGGATAAGGACATTCAAAATGACTGTAGAGCTAGAGAAGCACTCTTGACTGCACTTTGTGATCAGAAAATTATGACATTAACTGAACAATCATTTGCGAAGGCTATATGGGATAAGTTGGAGGCTCTAAATGAAGGTGAACCTATTGTTAAAATTTATAAACTTGATGGTTACCTGGTAAGGTATGAGAATCTAAAAATGGAAGAAGATGAAATGATTACTTCTTTTATGTAAAGTGTTTATGAAATTGTTTGGGAATTCAGTGCTATGTGTTAGAATAACCGGTGGACAATTGAGAGGGGGGGGGTGAATCAATTGTCAACAAATTATATTAGTCAAACAACTTTATAACCTTTAACCAAAGCACATAAACATTAAATACCAGAATAGCAGAAACAAATACCGGTAAGCAATAAAACTTAAGAATGAAACAAAGAATCAACACAATGCAACCATACAACATAACACCTTGATTTGTATGTGGAAAAAATGGTAAAGGGAAAAACCATGGTGGGAAGCCTTCCCACAGTTAGATGATACTTCTATAGAAAGTATGTGATATAATAAGATGCCTACACATGAAGGGAGGCACACTACCTAGAGCGTACTGCTCATTACAAAAGAGTCTCATGACTACAGAGAGGTTATAACCACCTCAATATAATTGGACAACAATCCAGAAGAATGAAATGCCAATGATATCATCTACCATGCCTGATTACAGTCTTGGTTAAGCTCAATACCAGAGGCCTTTGACCTCTTACATAAACCCAATTTGATCATCTATGATCGACCAAATCTCCTTCGCATATGATATTTCATTCCATGACCATTACCACCACAATCTACAATGAGATCTTACATCAATTTATACAAACCCTAAGGCCTAAACCAATTAGGTCGACCACCTATAAGATATTACAATTAGATCATTACATACATCCACATTACAATGATATACCATGTTGAATTTAGACCAAGATAACATTAACCAATCCATAAATCATCCCAATAATGTGTAGAGAACACATAACATGATACTGATCCATAACTTGGACCCAAATAGATTCACAATGCCAAAGCAATGTCCCCAATCAGTCGACACACGAATAAAGATCACCTTCTGCATCCTGAATTCTATCTAGAAGCCGCACCAACACCACTTATGCATCTAGTCAAAGATTCTCAGTAAAAGCTGTATCGGTAAAACCTTAAACCCTTACCGGTATAGGCTTACTAGAGTGTATGATAACATCCGATCATCAAGTCAATACCAACTGACCAAAACATACTCTAGAAACATAAAACCAAACATAGTCCATTGATCCAAACATGTCGGTAGTATCCAACTGAAAATCCCTTCTGTCGGTAACACTAGTTCTTCTATCAGTAACCAAAATTTGTCTATCGGTAACCAATCATAATAGCTAGTGTTGACATCAATGACAAAACATCAATGCAACACATAATCAATTTCATAATATTGCCAATAATCTCCCCCTTTGTAATTGATGGCAACACTAGATGGGAAAAAGAAAACATCTAAGTGCCAAGAAATGCCAAAAATTTCTCATAGAAGATATAACAATGAAAAATTGAAAAATCCCAGCAACTCCCCCTGAGGAGTGCAGTCCAATCTGAAACTGATCTGAATCTCTCTCTCCCATATGACATATTATGACATTATTTTTCACATATATCTCTCCCCCTTTGACACCAATGCCAAAGATATGACATAGATATCAAAATCTTATGAATCTCAAAGCTGACTATTCCCCCTGAGTAGTAGCACCACTAAATAAATCCAGAGCAAAAGATAAAGCTGATGATGCATACCAGACTGATGCTCTGCTCCATCAGTTAATTTTCTTCCAGAGGAGTAGATACCCCTAACTTGTCTCTCAAATATTCAAATGATTCCTTAGACAACAGTTTAGTGAATATATCTGCAATCTTCTCTTTAGTGTTCGCATAAACCAATTTGACTTCCTTTTCCTTCACCTTTTTTTTTTAAGGGAGTTATATTTTGTTGAAATGTGCTTAGTCTTAGAGTGAAATACTGTATTCTTAGATATGTCAATAGATGCAGAGTTATCACAATAGATAACTACTGGTTCATTGCAATTTACCTTAATATCCTTCAACATTTTCTTCATCCACAAGACTTGAGTGCAATTAATTGTTGCTACAACATATTTAGCTTCTGTAGGAGATAAATAAATACATGATTTTTTTTATTGGTCCATCAAACCAATTTATTTCCAAGAAAGAAATATCCACCAGAAGTGCTCTTCCTTTCCTCAGTATCTCCTGCCCAGTCTGCATCTGTATATGCACATAAAGTAAAGTTATCATCTCTAGAGTACCATAAGCCATATTATGTTGTTCCTTGCAAATACTGGAATATCTTCTTTATTGCACATTCATGATTTTCTTTAGGATTACTTTGATATTTTTAAACAATACTTACTGCATTCATAATATCCGGTCTAGTCTGAGTTACATATAAAAAGCCACCAATCATAGACTTATACCTTGTCTAATTTACTAGTGTATATGTGTCTTTGATAGATAATTTCTCACTTGTCACCATAGGAGTACTTACCGGTTTGGAATTATCCATACCAAACTTCTTCAGCAATTCCCTTAGATACTTAGTTTGACAGATAAAAATGCCTTTGTCAGTTGAGTAATCTGCAAACCTAAGAAAAATCTCATCTCACCAATCATAGACATTTCAAATTCATTCTTCATATTATTAGAGAATTCCATGCACAATTTATCTTCACCTCCAAAAATGGTATCATCAAAAAATACTTCAATAATCATAATATGAGCATTAGTGATCTTGTAATATAAATCATTATCAGCACTGCCCTTAGTAAAACCAAGCTTCAAAATATATTTATGCAACCTTGCATACCAAGCTCTAGGAGCTTGTTTCAATCCATATAATGTTTTCCTTAACCTGCAAACCATATCTTTGTCACTTGTTAGTGAAAATCCATCAGGCTGCACAATGTATACTTCTTCCTCAAGTTCACCATTCAAAAATGTACATTTAACATCCATTTGATAGACCTTATAGTTCTTGTATGCTACATAGGCAAGAAATAGTCTAACATCTTCAATTCTAGCTACTGGTGCAAATGTCTCACCATAATCAATTCCTTCCATTTGAGAATATCCTTTACAAACCAATCTAGCCTTGTTTCTTACAACTTGATCATCCTCATTTATCTTATTTCTAAAAACCCATTTAGTTCCAATAACATTCTTATTTTTAGGCCGGGGAACTAAATTCCAATTCTTATTCTTTTCTATCTAATCTAATTAATCTTCCATAGCCTTTAACCAATGTTTATCTTTGCAAGTTTCAATAATAGATTATATGATACCAATTGTTAGAATAACCGATGGACACCTGAGAGGGGGGGGTGAATCAGTTGTCAATAGATTCTATTAATCAAACAACTTTATAACCTTTAACCAAAGCACATAAACATTAAATACCGGAATAGCAGAAACAGTTACCGGTAAGCAATTAAACTTAAGAATGAAATAGAGAATCAACACAATGCAACCATACCACATAACACCATGATTTGTATGTGGAAAACCCAGTAAAGGGAAAAACCATGGTGGGAAGCCTACCCACAGTCAAATGATACTTCTGCAGAAAGTATGTGATACAATAAGAGGCCTGCACATGCATGGAGGCACATTGCCTAGAGTGTACTACTCATTACAAAGGAGTCTCACTGACTAAAAGGAGGTTATAACCACCTCAATATAATTGGACAATAATCTAGAAAAATGAACTGCCAATGATAGCATCTACCATGCCTGATTACAGTCCCAGTTAAGCTCAATACCAGAGGCCTTTGACCTCTTACATAAACCCAATTCAATCACCTATGATCGACCAAATCTCTATCACATATGATATTTTATTCCATGACCATTACCACCATGATCTACAATGGGATCTTACATTAATTTATACAAACCTTAAGGCCTAAACCAATTAGGTCAGCCACCTAAAAGATATTACAATAAGATCATTACATACATCCATATTACAATGATATACCATGTCGGCTGTAGACCAAAACAACATTAACCAATCGAAAAATCATCCTAGTAACATGTAGAGAACACATACCATCATATTGATCCATAACCTGGACCCAAATAGATTCACCACACCAAAGCAATGTCTCTAATCAGTCGATGCATGAACAAATATCACCTTTTGCATCCTGAATTCCATCTAGAAGCCGCACCAACACCACTTATGCATCTTGTCAAATATTTTCAGTAAAAGCTCTGCCAGTAAAACCTTAAACCCTTACCAATATAGGCTTACTAGAGTTTATGATAGCATCTGATCATCAAGTCAATATCAACTGACCAAAACATACTCCATAAACATAAAACCAAACACATTCCATTGATCCAAACATGTCGGTAGTATCCAACTGATAGTCCCTTCTGTCGGTAACACTAGTTCTTCTACCGGTAACCAAAATCTGTCTGTCGGTAACCAATCATAATAGCTAGTGTGGACATCAATGATAAAACATCAATGCAACACATAATGAATTCCTTCATATTGCCAACACTATGGTGGATCTCTAAGTGAAGATGATATTGTTTCTAAAGTATTGAGAGCTTTGCCACCAACTTAAAAGATGAAGGCTATTGCAGTTAATGAGCTGAGAACAATGGCTAACACTTCTATTAACAGGGATACTTTGGTTGGAAAATTATTTTCTTTTGAGCTTGAAGAATTTGGTACTCAAGGAGCTACAAAGACTGAATCTCTTTTTCACACATCTGCATCATCAACCGACAAGAGTGATTGGAAAGATTTATATACGAAGGAACTGGAGGAAATGAGGAAAGAAGATGATGAGTTTGAGCAACTTGAAGCCCTATTTTCTATAAGAGTACCTAAAGGTTCAATAGGAAGTAAGTATGAAATAAAATCCCTTTTAAATGTTTTGCATGTAATAAGATAGGTCATTTTGCATCTAGATGTCCTGAAAGGAATTCAAGATTTGAAGAGAAAGCTAGAAGATCTTTTAGGCCTAACCATGATTATCAGAACAAGCATAAATACAGGAGGAACAAAGACAAATCATGTTACTATGTGAATGAGGAAGGTGTGACTGATTCTGATGGTGAAATGATACAAGATTCAGCTAATGGATCCAGTAGTGGAAAGGAATGGGTATTTTTTACTATCAAGGAAGATGCTCCAACACCTGTTATTCAAAATGAGGAAAAGGCATTTGATGCTAAAATTGAAGACAAGGATGAATGGGTGAGAGATAGTGGATGTTCACATCATATGACTGGAGATAAAAGGAATTTTCTATCTTTACAAGAATTTGATGGTGGTCTGGTTAGATTTGGAGATGACAAAGCATGCATGATCAGAGGAAGAGGAACTATATCATTGGATGGTAGGCATAACATTGATAATGTTTATTATGTTGAAGGTTTAAGGCATAATCTTTTGAGTGTAGGGAAGTTGGTAGATAAGAGATTTCAATTATAGTTCAAGTATGAAAAATGTAAAATCATTAATAGATCTGGATTGGAGATTGCAACCAGTAAATAGAATAAAGGTAACATCTTTCATTTGAACTCCGGTGAGAAGAAATATTTGATTGCACAAAATGATGAGAGTTGGTTATGACATAAGAGGTTGTGTCATGTGAATTTTCATTGCATTGTAAAGATCAGTTCAACTAAAGTTGTTAGAGATATACCTAAGATTGTGAAGCCCTATAATCTGACATGTAAGGAATGTCAAATGGGAAAGCAAGTCAGAACTTCTGTTAAGAATATACAAGAAAAATATAATGATGTTCTTGATCTTATTCATAATGATTTGTGTGGTCCTGCTAGAATAAAAAGTTTTTTAGGGTAATAGATATTTCATGCTAATCATTGATGACTATTCTAGAATGATGTGGGTTACTTTTCTAAGGGAGAAATATGTATCTTTTGAAAAGTTTAAGATCTTTAAAGCTAAAGTTGAGATAGAGATAGGGTTGAAGATTAAATGCTTAAGGTCAGATCAGGGTGGTGAATTCACATCTAGTGAATTTAACAATTATTGTGAGAAGTATGGGATAAGGAGATAGTTGTCTTCAGCTTGAACATCTTAGTAGAATGGTTTTGTGGAAAGAAAGAACATAACTATCTTGGATGTGGCTAGAACTATGATGATGGAAGGTAATTTGCCTCATATCTATTAGAGAGAAACTGTGAGCACAATGGTATATACATTCAATAGAGTTCATATCAAAGGAGACACCAGTAAGATAGCTTATGAGTTATGGTTTTGTCACACACCTACAATTAAGTATTCCAAAATCTTTGGTAGTAAATGCTATATTAAAAGAGATCATTCCATTGGAAAGTTTGATCCTAGATGTGATGAAGGGATATTTCTTAGTTATTCTAATGAAAGCAAAGAATATAGAGATTATAACAAAAGATTACAGAGAATTATGGAGAGTGTTAAAGTCAAGGTGGATGAGCTATACAAAGGTCAAATCAGAACTTATGAGAGAGAATCAGAAGTGGAGATGATCATAACTGAACTGATAGCACCTATACCAGAACAAAATGTTGAACCAGTTACCTTGGTAGTATCAAAAAATTAAATAGTAACTGAAGATCAGAGCAGAGGAATAGAAAGTCAGAAGACTCTGAGGTATGCAAGGTTAAATCATTCAGAAGATCAGATCATTGGAGACAAGAACAAAGGTTGGAAGCTGATGAGGTATACTTAATTTCTCAAGTTGAACCCGCATCAGTTATTGAAGCTTGTAAATATGAATGTTGGATGAAAGCTATGAAAGAGGAATTAGATCAGATTGAAAAGAACAACACATACTTTAGTTCCTCGACCTAAAAATAAGAATGTTATTGGAACTAAATGGGTTTTTAGGAATAAATTGAATGACGATGGAAAAGCTATGAGGAATAAGGCTAGATTGGTATGTAAAGGATATTCTTAGAAGGAAGGAATTGATTATGATGAGACTTTTTCTCAGTAGCTAGGATTGAATCTATGAGATTATTTCTTGTTTATGCTGCCCACAAGAAATACAAGGTTTATTAGATGGATGTTTAGTGTGCATTTTTGAATGGAGATCTTGAAGAGGAAGTTTACATTGAGAAACCTGATGGATTTTCACTTTTAGATGACAAAAACATGGTTTGTAGGTTAAGGAAAGCTTTATATGGATTGAAACAAGCCCCTAGAGCTTGGTACGCTAGATTGGACAAATATATTTTGAAGCTTGGTTTCACTAAAGGTAATGCTGAGAGTAACTTATATTATAGGATCACTGATGATGACATATTGATTGTTGCAGTATTTGTTGATGATATCATTTTTCGAGGTGAGAATAAGTTATGTATGAAATTCTCTGATAATATGAAGAATGAATTTGAGATGTCTATGATTGGGGAGATGAAATTTTTCTTAGGTTTGCAAATTCCTCAGAATGATAAAGGTATTTTCATCTGTCAAACTAAGTATACTAGAGAGTTGTTGAAGAAATTTGGTATGGAAAATTCCAAACTAGTTGGTACCCCTATGGTTACAAGTGAGAAATTGACAAAGAGTGATGTATCAGCTCTGATAAATCCTACAAGGTATAAATCTATGATTGGTGGTTTGTTATATCTGACAAAGATTAGACAAGATATAATGAATGCAATTTGTATTGTATCAAGATATCAGAGTGATCCTAGAGAGAATCATGAGAGTGCAATGAAAAGTATTTTCAGGTATTTGCAAGGAACAACTGAGTATGGTTTTTGGTATCCTAAAAATGATGACTTTACACTATGTGCATATACAGATATTGATTGGGCTAGAGATGTTGATGACCGAAAAAGAACATCCAATGGAGCTTTCTTTCTTGGAAAGAAACTTGTTTCATGGATCAACAAGAAACAATCATATACTTCTTTATCTACTATTGAAGCTGAGTATGTTGTTGCTGCTACTAACTGTACACGGATGAAGCAAATGTTGAAGGATATAAGGGTTGATTGCAATGAATCAGTAGTTATTCACTGTGATAAATCTACTGCTATTGACATATCAAATAATCTAGTATTTATTCTAAGACAAAGCACATTTCTATCAAGTATAATTTTCTGAAGGAGAAGGTGGAAGCAAATGAAGTAAGAATGGTTTGTGTGAACACTAAAGAGCAGATTACATATATCTTCACTAAACCTTTGCCTAAGGAATCATTTGAGTACTTCAGAGACAAATTGGGAGTTTCTGCCCCTTCGGTAGAGACTCGAGTGATGTTGGTTGGCATCAGTCTGACATGCATTATCAGAACTATCATTCATTCCGGATTGATGTGTTGGTGCTACTACTCAAGGAGATTAGTTAGTTGTGTGGTTAAGAGGATTTATGACTTTTCTTTGATGTTTATGTCAGATTTATGGCATTGATGTCAAAGGGGGAGAGATATTTATGTGAAAAAAGAGCTTAATAGGGATATTATTCACAGGGGGAGTTTGGTTTGTTGGTTTAGAACTTCATTGTCTTATCATCTTGGAGATTTTCTTGGATGTCTTCCTTTGGGGGAGACTTGTTTTGCATTTCTTGGCACTTGGATGTTTTTCACATCTTGTGCTGCCATCAATGCCAAATGAGGAGATTGTTGGCAATTTGGAGGAATTGATTACATCCTGCATTGATGTTTGTCATTGATGTCAACATGAGTTGTTTTGATATCTATCGGCTTTTGGTAGAGTGGTTGGATTATCATGTTGATTTGGAGATTTGTCTCTGGTTACCGGTAAGGGTTTTACTGATAGCACTTTGATGAAGATCTTTCGATGAATCTGATAAGTGGTGTTGGTGCGACTTCTAGAAGGTTATTAGGATGCTGATGGTTATCATGTTCATGTTCCATTTCATCGGTGTTGTTGCATTTAACACCAGACCTATCTTGGTGTTATTCTACTAGGTTATGGATCGGTTTATGTAACATGTTGGTTGATGCTCCTGATGCATCACCGGTTGGATTTATTGTTTGGTTTATGTTGTTTTGGTCTTAGGAAGACTTGGTTTATCATTGGTTTGCGGTATTATTTAATGGATCTATTATATTATCTTTTAGGTATCCGAACTAATTATTTAGGTCCTGGGTTAGTATAAATATGATGTAAGTTCTCTTTGTAGATCATGATATGGGATTAAGGTTATGGGATTAGCTATGTGCAAATAAAGTTGTAATCATACGCAAAGGTTTTGGTTGATCATAGGTGATCAAATTGGGTTTGTGTAAGAGGTTTAAGACCTCTGGTATTGAGCTTAACCATAACTGTACTTAGGCATAGGAGATGTTATTCTTGCAGTTCATTCATCTTTCCAGAGTGTAGTCAGGATTTATTTTGTAGTCAGTGAGGCTCCTTTTGTGATGAACAATTTTCTCTAGGATGTTGGCCTTCTTGCATGTGCAAAACCATCTTATTGTAATCACATACTTGCTGCAAAAGTATTATCTAACTATGGGTAGGCTTACCACCGTGGTTTTTCCCTTTACCGGGTTTTCCATGTACAAATCCTGGTGTTATGTGTTATGGATGGCTGGTAATTGTTCTGTGATTTATGTTTGTGATTAATTATTATATGTGTTATTCCAGTATTTGGTTTATGCATTCAAGTAAAAGGTTTTGTATTCTTAAATTTTTAAAATCTATTGACAACTGATTCACCCCCCTCTTAGTTGTCCACCGGTTATCTTAACACCTTTGTCATTGATATCAAAGGGGGAGAGAAGCATGTGAAAAATTGTCTTATCTGTTGTTGGTGAGCTTGATCTTGGGGGGAGTTTGTTAGAGATGTCTTCTTTCTTTGCATTGATTGTTTTTCACATCCATATGTTGCCATCAATGCCAAAGGGGGAGATTGTTGGTCATTGATGCTGCTAGGATATGTTGTTGTCATTGATGTCAACATATTCCTAGGCTTCTGGTGGTTGTAGATTGGTTTATTGGGTTTATGGTTTGGTATATGGAGTATTTCTAGTATCATTATATCTTTCGGTATTGGTTTTAGTGATTTGGGAGCTTAATTGATCATATCAGATGATCCAGTTTATAGTTTGGTTCTTCTGATCAGTGCTTTGTAAAGTTTGGTATATTCCTCCGATATATTTCGCTGTGATCAAATCTTGAGATTTTTTTTTGGGAGATTGTTTAGAATGTTTGTGTGTATCTTCATTTCAAATGGACCGTGTTTCGATGCTCCGCAAAATATATTTCCTTGTGACAGTTGCTACTGTTTGAGTGTTCTTAAGTTTCAGATTCTGATCAATGAAAATTTGATAAGTATTGTTGGTACATCTATTACACATGATTCTAATGTGCTTGCTGGTGTTTCCTAATTATGTTCTACCTATTTTGGTGGTTCGCACTAATCCTTGTGCGCGTTCTTGGTGATTTTGTTGAACCGGTGGTATTCTTCATGTTATGCGGTATTCTTGGTGTTGTGTGTTGTGCTATCAATTTTCTTATCTTTGTTGTTGCTATAGTTATTTAGATTTGTATTTGAGGTTAAGTTTGTCAATCCGGTGAAAAGTGATTGACCCCCCCTCTCAGTTTTCCTTCATTGTTGTTGCCAACAATACATATTTTTTTGACTTTTAGAGTATGTTTTATCAATGTAATTCATTTCCTCTATGTTTGGAGAATGAACTTAAATAATAAGAATTTATAAAATAATCTTAGGGTAAATAAATAAGTAAATCAGTCATTCATAAATGCTCCTAGAATCAATTATGTTTGACTAATATTTTTACTAACATAAATAGTCATTTAAATGAACAAAAGTAATGATACTAAATTTTACACTTGATGAGGATTTTCTATGACAAATATCATAAATTTATTAATGATTAGAAAATTTAATTTTCATTATTAATTTATCCAAATATGCATCCATGGAAGAAATTCTAAATTCTAATCTTATATCTTAATTCTACATGATTCGTTGTCTACAACTTGCATGCCTTGGTATATTGAATTTACTAATTGAAAGTAGTTGTGTTGATAGATCTTCTTTAGGAGGATTCTAAAAAAGGAATGTTCTCTTTTTGTCAATCCCATGTTGAAAATACATAAAAATGATCAACAACAATAATATAACTTGTAGTAATTTCTACACTATTGATGTAATATGATGATACGATGTTGATGTTGTAATTAATTGTGTGTAAGTTAATTAATATTTTGATGCAGGAGCATCCAAGGTGTAGGAGCAATCTCGTATCACCCAAAAATAAATATTACATTTTCCTTTTGTTTGGTTGTTTTTCTTTAGTTTTCTTAGAGTCTATTATAACAACTGCATCATATAAGATATATAGAACCTAGAAATAGCCAAAAATAGTTGTGCACTATTTTCAGGATTTTTGCTAATTTGGGGTCATATGCACATGAAAACTAGTCCCAAGGAGAGAAATTCAAAACTAAGATGATTTGTGAAAGAATCATTTCAATATCCTAAATGGTTTGAAAGATATCAAAGTTTTCATCGTGAGAAATTTTTCTAATGAAGCTTAAATTTCAAAATTAAAGACCTTAGAGGCCCTATAAAGGTGTGAAATCTAGACAAATAGATCTTTGATATATTTGGCATTGTAGATCTCTTTGTGAGATTTCCAATGATATTTTATTATAGTGAATCAGATGCCCATCAAAAGTTATGGCTCTCAGAAGTTGTACCACCAAAACTCAAGTTTCAATGAAATTCCACCTGGGTGGGAAAAATGAATGGGTGGACCATTAGGGGCCAAAAAGAAGAAAAATCACACTTTTTAGAACATTCTAAGGTGGTTATAGGATCTATATAAAGGGGTGAACAAGGGTTACAGACGATAGATCTTGTAGTGCAGATTGTGGCTCTAGCTTGTAGATTTATGTAATAAGAAAACCCATATGGCTGAAACATTTTATTTTTTAAATGTTATAATTCATTTCTTTGAGATAATATAAGACATGTGTTTCTTTCTTGCATTTTCTGGTTATTTCTCAATTATTGTTGTATGTTTGGGTTTGTAAGGGAAGTACCCTTCATCAAGTTTCCCTTTAAATACATCACCCTAGAGCATAATTTCAAATATTAGATCCCTTTATAAGCCAATAGACTAATTTAGGGTGGGAAAATCCCCACCCAAAATGTCTTACACATGTGATGATTGCCAGAAAATATTTTTACATGCTGTGATTTTTGACCTCCGTAATATCCGCTCTAGGCTTTTCGAGGTGTATATCAATCTCAAGTATAATTATCGAACCTGTGATCTATTCATTTCAAATAGAATTATCTTTCCTCTCTACCAAATACCTCTTTCATACTTTAGCATGTTAAATAGTTATTTACAAGCTAAAAAAATGAACTTTGACTCCATTATTAGGTGTTTTTTCAAAACATGCCAAATGATCAAGTACTTTATTTTATGTAATTAATGAGATACTTTTAATATTATATGAATTCAAAAAGAGATTTAATAAGTTTAGAAGGTTGTAGTAACCATTGAGTGGAGTTTTGTTCCATGATAAAGACGATTCTTTTGAAAATGAGAAAATTGTACAATTTGCTTATAATTTAAAATTGTAGGAATAAGATTACATTTTTATCTTTTACCTATTTTTCGTGGATTCCTTTCAAACATTAAAAGTTATGTTGATTTAAATAAAAAAATTATATTGTGATCTTTATATAAGTTGAGTCAAATTATTAAGAAATGCAGATTATATATTATATATTGAATTGTAAAATTATATGTTTAAATTAAGGAATTGTTGAATGATTTATATGAAGTTAATAAGAATTAAGTTTTGCTGAAAATAAGATTTGTATTGTTATCAGCAAATAAGCTCAAGATTGTGTTTAGAGTGATTTTGAATAATGTTTAAATTGTAAAAAATTAAAAAATATTTTATTTATATATAGACAATCTTTTAATTCATTTAATAATTATTTATTTTACTTTAGAATTTAAATAATATATATTTAATACTTTTATTATAAATGAATTGTTTGCTAAAGAGTTAGTTTAAGTAAATAAATTTTTTTTAAGTAAATAAAATAACTAAAAATATAAAAAAACTTGAGTAAACAATATAAATAAATTAATAATATTTTTTAATAGTTGAAAAGTAAAACCAAATAAATTAAACTAGATTAAAATACATCTATTTCTATAAAAAAAAATACATTTTAGTTAAAAATAATAACTATTTGTTAACAGTTCTTAGATAGGTGTATTTAAGATCTCTTATTAGTTTAATTAATAAGCCAATTGACATAATAATAGAAGACAAAATTGGGATGACCCCTTAGTGAAATGGTGGGGATTCTTGCAGTGCCTAAAACCTATGTTCAAACCCCACAAGTTTGTCTCTACCATGTTAAAAAAATGGAACTCCCTTACCTTGGGGAGAACCTTGGAGAAATAGTGGAGCTTCTTGCCTATAGTGCTTACATCCTTGGTTCAAACCATTATTTTTGGGGATAACCCTTTGGTGAAATGGTGGGGCTTCTTGCTTGTAGTGTGTACAGCCTAGGCTCAAATCCTACGGGTTCATTTCTACTGTGTTAAAAATGGAGCACCCTTACCTTGGGGAGAACCTCAGATTAATAGTAAGGGTTCTTGCTTGTAGTTCTTACATCCTTGGTTCAAACCATTAATATTTTTTGGGGATGACCCTTTGGTGAAGTGGTGGGGCTTCTTACCTATAGTGCTTACATCCTTGGTTCAAACCATTAATTTTAATAGAAATTTAATTGAATTAAATTTACATGGAATTTAAAGCTTTTCTTCGATGGAGAAAAAAAGGCAAAAGGAGGAAAAAAGGCGAAATGTGGCATATTCTATGAAAAGTATAGGCTGGAATTTTTGAAGATACAAAATTTGTCTTGGTGGCAAATTTGATCCAACTTGTGTCAAACCAGACTCAACCAGGTAGTCAGTGGGTGAATGAATAGTTTTGGAGCAAACAAAACAAAGGTCTTTGGAAAAACAAAGGATTTCATAATACCAATCGATCGACCCAAGGATCAGGGAGAACTGCCCCCAAATTTGAGAGGAGACCAATTAGATAAAACAAATTGAATGACAATAGGAAAACATTATCAGTTAGGGTTCTCAGTCGAGTATTCATTCCAAATAAGTAGAAGGATAAAATCCAGGGTAATTGGGGAAACTAGAAACCCAAGAGAAAGGATAGTTCTCCCTAGATAATAACAAATTCAAATCCATGGTATTCCCTGCAAAGACTTTAAGGATAGAATTGGGACATCTTGGAGACTACAAAAAATTTATAAAATGGACAAGAGAAAATAGACAATTGGGAAGATATAGCAGAGTGGTGGTCAACGTGAAATTTGAAGATCGGGTAAGTGTCCTAACCCTAGAAAATGGTTTCTTCCTAATAGATTGTATAGATAAATGTCTAAAGAAGGAAATCTTAAATGGAAAACCTATTTTCTATGAGGGATTCTACTTCTATCAAATAGATTAGGAGCTTATTTTCGATCCAATTAACCATAAACCAAAGATATTCCTGAAATGGATAAAATTAAAAATTGCCCTTCTAAATATTAGAGTTCGAAGGCTCTAGCAATGACCAAAGATGCTCTAGGTTATTTTATAGGGACATAGGAAGATTTTTTCTATAGAAAACTAGGTGTGGAGGCTAAAATATTAGTTGATTTGGATAATGACCTCAAATTCTTAGATAATCTTGAAATCGTTACAAAAAAAGGCAAATAGAGATAGAAGATAAAAATTGTTTTGAGTGAGAAGGGAGGAATATGTATCCTTGGGCATGGATTCCATGCGATATATTCAAAGGATTTTGAGGTGGATCCGGATGGTAGGACAAAAGATAGTTCTTCTAGACCATAGGATGGGACTAAGGTAGAAGAACAAAATCCACAATTGAACTCAATGAATCTGGGTTTGGAAGAAGGGGAATGGGTAGATATAGTGTCACTAATTCCAAACCATGGATCTGAAAGGATCTTTGAGAAGCCAATGGAATACCATTTAGATCAAGATAAAGGTATTGAAAAGGTAAGTAAAGAAGAATTAACAATTCTAAAAATTGAAGCGAGGGTCATTCAGAGAGAAATATACAGTCGATTGGATACCAAGAGAAATGAACTTAGCCAACAAACCTCAACTAGTGGGGATATTATCCCTATGTATAAAGAGAAGAAACCAAATATAGTAGGGAGGTATTGTAAGGGTATAGTGAGTATCCCACTTAATAGTATTGAAGAAGATATGAATTCAATGGGATTTGAGATAGAAACGGACAATGAATTTCTTAGCATTACTCATACAATAAAACAGGAGGATGAGGAGACTATTAAAGAAAAATAGAAGGTGATAAGGAAAATCTTAGAGTTGGATGATTTGGAAGAAGTGGAGCCGGATGCTCTATTTGGGAATGAAGAGAGCCCTACGATGTTGGAATAAGTGGAAGATGGGGGTAAAGGTGGACTCCTTCAAAATATGGCTAGCAAATGCAAACCAGATTGTGGAATTCCATTAGGGAAAAGAAAGGGTAGGAAATCTTTATCAGAATTAAGATCTAAAGATGGAGATGCAAAGGATCAGACTAAAATTACATCACTTTTAAAACTAGGGAAGGGATGCACCTTTCCATAGGAGCCATGATGCTCCTAACTGGGAATGTTAGGGGCTTAAATGCCCCTAACAAACAATGCATGGTTAGGCACTCGATCACTATACTTCTAAAGCAGATATAATCCTCCTACAAGAGACAAAGCTAACCAAAAATGAATTGACTCCATTTCTCCAAAAACTTAGCAATTGGAAATTGGTATGGGTTCAATCAGAAGGTTCTTTTGGGGGTATTTCTATTCTTTGGAGATTTGGAGGGGTCTCTTTTGATAAATTAGCTAGTGGTAAAAATTGTAATCGAGGTAGAGTCAAGAGTCTATCTTTCAATTTAGATTTCATAATGATTAATGTTAATGGGCCTATTTCCAACATTTCTAAGCGGGAAGTCTGCAAGAAATAAGATATTTTTCTATTTACCTTTTCTTATCCACATAAATTCATTAGGGTATATTTTAATGTTATTCTATGCTCAACTAACAAAATAGGGGGTGTCCAGAAGGTCAGTCAATCACAATTGGATTTCAAAGATTGGGTATATAGAAACAATTTTCTAGAAGTTGAATAAGGGCAAGGGGTGTTTACTTAGAACAATAGAAGATTGGGATTTAGCAACATAACTAAGAAATTAGATAGGGTTTTTTTCCAAGGGGATCTTTCTACCTTCTCCTATAGGCTTAAGGAATCCATAATGCCTTGTTATGGTTTAGACCACTTTCTAGTACAACTCATTACTTTAGGAGACACGGAATTGATTTTTTGTCCTTTCAGGTTTGAGAATGTGGATAAGTGACAATAATTTGTTTAAGTTGATGGAGGAATGGTTATTGGAATAAAAATTCATTGGCTCCAAACATTTCTACTTTATAGATAAGCTCAAAACTATTAAGCAGAATCTTCTTAAATGGAATAGAGAGAATTTTAAGGACACATTTGCTTCAAAAAATGATTTAGAAACAAACATGGACAATCTGAATTGCCAAGTATTGGATTATAGTATGGATTAGGAGAGATAGTGTAAGTGCACCAAGATGGTGAACAAAAAGGGGAGTATAAGTGGCCATTTTTTTTTTAAAATTAGCCAAACCTGAACTTGGAGGAGCAATTTGAGACTTGTCCACTAAAAATTTGAGGATACCCAAAGAAAAAAATTGTAGTACTCTGAATGTAGTTTCCAAACTAGTAAAGGTTTTCAAATTTGTATTAGATTAAGGGGGTCAAATCTTTCATGCACACAAAAGTGTTCCTATTTTTTTTAGCAAAACATAACATAGTGTTTGACGTGTGCATCAAAAAAATTATAGTTGCATTTAATATTTTGAAAAACCCTTTGGTATAAAGATAGTTAAGAGTGAGCACTAGAAGTTGTGTAATTTTTTGTTGAGTATTTCTTTTTATGATTTTTTGAAGTGGACGCATCTTGAAAATGAGGTACTTGTTCATGCGCATCACCTAACTTGCACCAAAATAATTGATGGAGGAATGGTTGTTGGAAGAACAATTCATTGGCTCCACACATTTCTACTTTATAGATAAGCTCAAAATAATTAAGCAGAAGCTTCTTAAATGGAATAGAGAGAATTTTAAGGACATTTTTGCTTCAAAGAAAGATTTAGAAACAGAGACGAACAATTTGAATTGCCAAGTATTGGATTCTAGTATCGATTAGGAGAGATAGGGTAAGTGCACCAAGATGGTGAACAAAAAGGGGGGTATAAAATACCATTATTTTTTTTTAAATTAGCTAAACTTGAACTTGGAGGAGCAATTTGAGACTCGTCCACTCAAAATTTAAGGATACCCAAAGAACACAAATTGTAGTACTCTGAATGTAGTTTCTAAACTAATAAAGTTTTAAAATTTGGATAAGATTAAGGGGGTCAAATATTTGACGCACACAAAAGTGTTCCTATTTTTTTCAGCAAAACATAACATAGTGTTTGACGTGTGCACCAAAAAAATTATAGTTGCATTTAGTATTTTGAAAAACCCTTTGGTAGAAAGATAGTTAAGAGTGAGCACTAGAAGTTATGTAATTTTTTTGTAATTTTTTGTTGAGTATTTCTTTTTATGATTTTTTGAAGTGGATGCATCCTAAAAATGAGGTACTTGTTCATGCACATCACATAACTTGCACCAAAATAATCAAAAGTTCAATTTTTTTTTAAGTGTAAAAAATAAAGTGTAGAAAAATAATATATAATTTGTTTCAAATTTGGACAACTATTTCAAAAGATTAAAAAATGGTACACATATGTCTTTGAGAACTCTAGAGACACTGGTAAAATAAATTAAGAATTAATATGTTAATGTTGTTGAAATTTGAAAAAATTATATGGTTAGAAAGCTCAGAAGATGGGTGAAATTATGGTGGTAATTTTACAAATACCCACTTGAAAATGTGAACCGGATGATGATGAATTTGAGAAACCAGATTAGAAGAAGAAATCACATAAAAAGAGAGAAATAAGGATCCCAAGCCTTAGCCTTGTCATCCAAGCCTAAGAGCAAGACAAAACATGTACGGGTTCTCTAAATTTAAAACATGTAGTGTTCTTTAAAATAAAAATGCGACCGCATTTAAAACAAAAAAAAAGTGCGATCGTGCTTTTAAAAATAAAAATATTATCATTTAAAAAAAAAATCAAAAGCGTGATCATGTTTTTAAAAATAAAAATGCGATTGTTTTATGCTTACATTAAGTTAGATAAGGAACATGGACTTAGATGTCAATTCCTTTAGCCTTCCCTTAGTTTTTTCATATTGGGTGCTAAGCGTTCTTGCATAAGCATCTGAGCTAGTTCAAGAACCAGAACCAATTGCACAAAGGAAGAAGAGACAAATGTATCAGGTCTTCCCACCCACCTGTTATACTTTAAGTTATGTTTTATGTATATATTGTCAAGATGTTTGAGAGTGGTTTAAGATCTCTAGGAGTCATAATACATATTCTATATTTTAGGAGATCTTATAATTTTTTAGGCTTAGTAAAATTTCAGTAATCAGTAGGCTTCTATCATCATTTTCTTACTATCTCTCTATCTCATTCTCTTTGTCTCCCGTAGGCTCTAGACCTATCTATTTTCCTATCTCTCTCCTCTTCCCTCTCTACCTCTCTCTATCTCACTCTCATCTCTCCCCAAACTCTAGATCTTATAATTTCTCACACAGTCAAATTTCATTAATCACTAAGCTACTATTATCATTCTCTCTATATCTCTGTTTCACTCTCTTTGTCTCCCTTGATCTCTAGACCTATCTCTCTTCCTATCACTCTCCCTCTCTCTTTGTCCCCCATCTTTATATATCATTCTCTTCTCTCTCCCCAATATCTATAGTTATGTCTCTCACCCTTCTACTTTGTATCTCCTCTCTCTTATCTACCTACCTCATGCACATTCTCTCCTCTCTATCTCACCTCTCTCTTCCCCTCCCTGCCTATCTCTCTTTTTCCCTCTATTTATCTCTATCTCCTCTCTATCTACCTACATACCTCCCGTCACTCTATTTATTTCTCTACATACCTCTCTCTCTCTCTCTCTCTCTCTCTCTCCCTTTCTCATTGTCCCACCCTCCCATGCTTCCTCCCTACTTATCTCACTCTCAAAATTTCCCTCTATACTACCCTCCATCTTCCCTCTCCCTCTCTCTACATACCCATACATCCCTCCCTCCCTACCTCTATTTGTCTATATATATATATATCCTCTCTCTCACTCCCTCATCTCCTTCCCTCACTATTTTTTTTATCTCTCTCTTTGTCTCTCCCAAGATTTATACCTATATCTATCTATCACTCTCCTCTCTCCCCTCTCTCTACCTCTATCTCACTCTCCTCCCCACCCCAAGATCTAGACATATCTTTCTACCTCTCTCTCACCATTCACTCTCTCTCTCTCCACATACGTCCCTCCTAGTCCCTTTATTTTTCTACATAGATCTCCTTCCCTCCTCTCTCTGCCCTTCTATCTCTAATTATATCTATCTCCCCTTTCCCTCTCTTTATACATACATCTCCCTCCTTTCCTACCTACCTTTATTTATCTAGATAAATCTCAATCTCACCCTCTCTCTCTATTCATACATCCTTCTCTCCTTCCCTCCATATCTCTACTTACCCATCTATGTATACTCTTGACCTCCCCTCCCTTTATGTATTTATCTCCTCTCTCTATATCCATATATCTTCCCTCCTACTCTCTTTATCTCCCCTCTCCCTCTCTTTCTATCCCTCTCTACTTTTATCTCCCCTAAATCTCTACCTCCTTCCCTCCATACTACTATTTATCTCTCTCTCTCTCTCTCTCTCTCTCTCTCTCTCTCTCTCTCTCTCTCTCTCTCTCTCTCTCTTCCTTTCTCTAACTCCCTCCCTCCTTCCATCTCCATACTCACTCTCTAACTACTTATCTCTATCTACCCTACCTCTCTTTGAATACCTCTCCTTTCCTCCCTCTCTTTTAATACCTCTCCTTCTCTCCCTCACTTTAACTCTCCCCTCCACTTTTGTATATCTCACCTATCTCTATCTCTCTCCTTACCTCTCTACCTCTCTCTCTATTCCCCCCCCCCAACTTATCATTATACCCCCTCTTCCTCTCTCTCTTTCTCTATATATATCTCCCTACCTACAAGACTTCTATTTCTATCTTCTATCTCCCAAACCTTCCCTTGCAACTTCTATCAATCTCACCTATTTCCCCACTATCTCTCTATTACCTTTTTCTCAACCTAAATCTATCTTCCTCCCTACCTATATCTATATCTATATCTCTCTCTTTTCTTTTCTCTCTACTTATCTATGTCTCACCTACCTTTGTTGCACTCCTACCATACACTATTTATCTTAAAAAACTAGATAGAGAGAGAGAGGTGCAGAGGGAAGGAGAGAGATAGAGAGATGTGAGATAGATAGAAATGGAGGAGATATTTAGAGAAAGGGAGGGAAGGAGAGGTATTAAAAGAGAGGGAGGGTAGATAGAGATAATTAGTTAGAGAGATAGTACGAAGAGGGAAGGCGGGAGGGAGGTAGAGAGAGAGGAGCTAAAAGGGTATGTGCAGGATCATGGTGTACTAACAAGTGGCGATATGAAAAAACTAGCCTTCTCCACTCGCCTAAAAATGCAAAAAATCTGTGTTGACTTTTTGGTTGGCTTGGATGTTAGTACATCTTGCCATGAAAAAAACCCAAGCAAATTGGATATCCGATATTAATGGGATATTTATACTAAAAATAATATGTTATATTATATATGACATAATATATAGCATAATATATTATATATTATATATAATATTTAAAATGCAAAAACCCTAAAAGAATCAGATATGCGATTTTTGTGGGTATTTTTACACCCACTGTGATAGCTCTAGGTCATTTTTCATCCACGGGTTGTGCTAAGGAGAGAAATCCAATATCGAATAGTAGCAAATATCTGATTTTGGGCATAAAAAAATGTGATTTCTCATCTCAAGTATGATTTCATGCCATTTTGATTTTTTATTAATTGTTTCACATTTTTTATTTGTTTTTTTGGTTTTTTCATTGAAACTAGGTTTTTTTAATTGAAATACAATTTTCTTTCAAAATTGGTGATTAAATTGAAAATTTCAAATTCAATCAAGTTAAATGGGGGATAACAATGAAAATTGTGAACAACCACAACTGCCACAACCAACAAACCCTCCTATAGCAAACCCTTCATTGCCAAACCCCCCCTCAATTTAGGATTTAATTGCCTAAAATTTGAACCAATTTAGGGGCATTGCAGATGTTTATAGTAGAATCCCTCGTTTAGCCCCAATATTAGATCCCCTCAAAGCTATAAACAATGTACAAACCATCACTGAGGAGCACAATGCCACTCTTTTGCGATGAGACTCCATGAGGGCTAGATATGTGAATGGATTGACCTATGATCAGGTCAAGGAGCTTGAGATTTTGAAAGATGATATTGCCTCTTTTTTTTTCAATCCCTGCATCAAACAACCCGTAGGCATGAAAAAAACAAAATTTTCCATAAAATGGTGTACAAATGAGGATATGGTTAATAACTTTTGGGATCATTGGTGGATGGTTTTTGATAAACCACCCAACAACAATATCGATGTCCCCTTTTATTTCATTAAAAAATTGTGTGTTGAGTTTGTTTTGGGAAAGCATGTCAACTACTTTCACATCAAGCCTTTCTAGGGTGTGGGTTTAGGTATGCCTCGAGATAGACTTGGGGCAGTTTGAGTATTGCAAGGCCCATATGTCCCCCCTCCTCTTGTTGGTCCCCCACCTCCAGTGCAACATCCATATATCCTATTTTACCCCCCACTTGATTGAATGCTTAGGTCCATACCCTACCGACATCGTCCCTTGAGTGCCCTAAGTGCGAAAAATTGTCAAATTTTTACAGGTCGTATCCCAGAATTTGTGGCACTTGCAAATGATCTGTTTGAACCTATAGGGTTGTGTGAGGGCTGCCTACAAAATCTTGTCTCAAATTTACAAGATTCAGAGTGTTATTTTTAGGACAACGATTTTTCAATTGGCAAAAAAATCATCAGTTTCACTCAAGAAATGTTGTCAGTCCTAGCATGTCTAGTTAGGCATTATTACCCTAGGCATTCTCCTATCTTACCCCCCCCACTCGGTTGAACACTCAAGGCCATACCCTACCGATGTCATCCCTTGAGCGCCCTAAGTGCAAAAAATTTCAAACTTTGACAAGTATATCGGAATCCGTGACACTTGCAAATGATACGTTTGAACCTACAAGGTCATATGAGAGTTGCCTAAAAAATTCTCTCTTGAATTTTCAATATTCAGAGTGGTCTTCTTAGGGCAGTGTTTTGTCAGTTGGAGAAAAAATCATCAGTTTCATTCAATGAAAAGTTGTCACGAGGCTATTTCTCATTTTGCTTATCGTGACTACAAATCATTGGTTCCAATACATCTAGTTAGGCATTCTTACCCTAGGCATGCTCCTATTTTACCCCCTCACTCAGTCAAACACTCAAGGCCTTACCCTACTGATGTTGTCCCTTGAGCGCCCTAAGTGTGAAAAACTATCAAAATTTGATAGGTTGTATCTCATAATCTATGGCACCTATGAATGATTCGTTTGAACCTAAAGGGTCATGTGAGGGCTTCCTACAAAAGCCTGTCTCAGATTTACAAGTTTCAAACTGGTATTTTTAGGACAACAATTTTTTAGTTGGCAAATAAATCTATCACATTGAATTAAGATGATGAGGATATACAGAGAAAAGGAAACATAGTTTGTCACATTTTTCAGTTGCCCCATATTATTTAAGAAGCAAACGGAAAATAATCTATCACATTGAATTAAACATGATGAGGATATATACAAAGAAGACAAATGCAAAGAGTGGGTTGAATTGGGGTTTAAGTGAGAGGTGAAGAACAATCCCATTCTCAGGATATAATAAAGAATTTATAGATTCAAGAAATTTATTTTCTCAATTGATAATTGATATCCCTCCAAATCGAGTTGAACAAAATAATACAACTACAACAATGTACTCATGTTCAAATACATTGTATATCATCAATACAACTAAACCAATTTACTCATGTACAAATACATTCTATATGAACAATACAACTACACCAATTTGCTCATGTGAAAATACATTGTATATATTTGTAGTCATGTACAAATACATTGTATATCATCATAACAAAGTTACATAAATATACTCATATACAAATACAACATCCCACTTCATGTTTATCAGATATCCTCATGTCCTGAGAGCAAAACTTACGTAGATCAATGCCTGCATATAAATGAAGACCAACATAAGCAATGTGAACATAAAAAAGACCTACATTTTCAAGATTTGTTAATAAACACATAAAAAACATAATGATAAATGGAGAGATGTGATTATATCGATTGTACCCACTACGTTGATGCAAAAATCATATTGCAATGGTGTTGTAATGATTCAAAAAGACTTGCATTAGCATAAATATTTTATGATCATTATTTGAAATGAAATGCATGATAACAAACAAAGACATCAGATTAACAAAGACATAGGATTATACAAATGGTATCAAGTGTACCCACTATGTGCATGCAAAAATCATGATGGAATAGTAATATTCATCACAGTAGACCTGCATTTTTAACAAATTCTTAATATACATGTTAAAAACTTGAACATTAAGGTTTTATGATAATTATTTGAGACAAAATGCATGATAAAAAAATAAGAGATAATAAAGACCTACTACTCAAGTGTGCTTGAAGGGTCATCTCTTTGCTTAAGAGTATCTAGTATTGCTTCGTAATCAGTACTACTCACTGTCCATAGCTCGTTGGTCTTCTGTCTTTCTTGATGCTTCAACAACTTGACATTTGTAGCTATGATAAAGTGCGAATACATGAGAATGGTTTTGTATCTCTCATAGTCTTCAAATGCAGGTATGCCATTCTTTGTAATCATGTATGTTCGCCACCAAGTTCTTGCAACAACAACTGACCCTGTAGGATATGTGAACCCATCATCATCTGTCATCGGATGTGTTATCTTTTTCTTTCCCTATACACACCGTGCAAACCAATAGTCTAATCTCTCCTCATTCCCTATAGTGTAACCACTATAAAAACATGTCCTAGCTGTAGAAGATCTGAAAGATGGTCATACTCAACTGAACTTTCCATATCATCATTTGGCATGGATATTGTTTGAGATAAAGGAGTTAGATATTATAGAACCCATGTATCAGCCCACTCACTTAACTCGCACTAATCCCAATCACACTGAACACAACTCTAATAGAAACAAGCCAACTCTCGTGTCCAAATGGTCTATGTACTTGCATCTAAGTTATGAAATGAATGCATCTTTGAAGAATCTTTAATTGTTTGACGATCCATTCTGTCTCCCATTGTACCCTCCTCAACCAACCAAAATAATATGTGCACTGTTGAATCAAGTGTCTCTCTCTATGACAATGATGAAGTACACCAATCAATAATGAAATGTGCATCAAAGAATTTTGCACCTGAAATCCTCAATTTCTCCTTAACTAGAGCTCTCTTCAAACATGCACCTGCTCCATCATGTTCCCCCTTCCCATGCCTTGCTTCAAAAAAACTCCAAATATGAGGTATACACCTCTCTACATGCATTATACTCAACCAATAAAACATACGAGCATTCTTGAATTGACCCATGTAGTTATCTAACCATGTGAGATGACAATCAATTGCAATACCTTTCTCCTGCAAGAACTTGAAAAAAATCTCGAAACAATGTTGCACATACTCAGAGGAGTGTGATCGATCATCACTCATATAAAAATGATACTCCCTGATTATCTTCTTGTCATCTTCTGTACTATTAGAGGCATGTCTATATGTTATGTGAACAAAAATAGAAATCTAGATTGAATTGTAATACTGAGACAATACCTCATTTTTTGGTTGCAATGTATAGTTTTCTACATAATCAACCACCGATATAATAGTGCCAATTGGGAAAGAGTTGTTACATATCATAAACTATTAATCCAACCACTGAGACCTATGGGTGTGCCTTGCATACTTGTAGAAAATATTTTCCTTAAAATCCATAATAAAATCAGCAACACTAACTTCTTTAGAGACCAACTCGCATCTAGAACCTTCACCTCCACTCTTCAAAGTATATTTCACTGTCTCATATCTTTTTTTCTCAACAATATTCTTTCCAAACTTGTGTTCATTTCCCTCATGAAAACATGAAATAAACTCTGACAACCCACCACATTGTGAGGACTTCTCATTCAAACAATCATTTCTATAGAAATGAGCATCCATCATCTCTACGATACAAAAATAGATCTAGCAAGTCTCTTGATAATCTCGAAAATTGCATTTCACCACACTCCTACAACATATCATTAGTATACATCATAGAATGAATATAACATAAAATTTCATGGTACATTGAAAAAATCCACATGGTATTTGCAACAACAAGTATTACAAATCTTAATGGGTACACAATAAAATGGCTTTAAATATTCAAAGACCCTTTGTGATATTTGCAAAGTTGGATGTTCTTCACAAAAAAATTTATACAACATTGTTTGGCTTGATTCCAAGAAATGTTTGGGATGCAGTGTGCAGTCTCAGTTGTCGATTCTTAACTTAAAAACATCCTTTAAATTGGGTGATACTTTAGAATTACAATGCCAAAATTGTTGAATTTCCTCCTGCACATTGTCGGTCAACTTTCTATCAACACATGGAAGCCTCCCACCAAGAGCCCATGTATCATGTTTAAGGGGATCATCGAGTCTTTGTCTTCTTTCAGGTGCTCTATTCAAATTGTTACGGTTTATGTTCAAATATACAAGTTTGTCTCATAAAATGAGCCTTCCTCAATTGATGGCTTACTAAAGAGGTTGTAATCACTCTTCGAGTGAATCTCTTATCTTTTTACTTTCTATTCCTTCCAATAGATTTGAGAGCATCAAAATTTTTTTTTACAATTATAGAATTTTTCTCCATCTTCTTATTAATACGAATCTTCAATTTGGTAAGCAATGGTCTCATCTTTTGCATCTTTAGCAAGTGAACAAAAAGTTGGCATTGCTCGGTTAATGTCTTATTGCCAAAATATTGGTTGAAAAGTTGTATAGCCCACAATTGAACAGTTCTTGGTCACCTCTTGCCTTCAAGATTGGCAATAATGTTCTCATCAATTTGAAGTACCCATTTTGGGGTCCTTGAAGGTCTTGAATTTGGAATTTGTCTTTCATCCATGACAGGGTCTTCATTTCTCGTGTAATTCAGTGTTAAAAAAGACCCACTTGGTTGAACAATTCCACCTTCAATGTCAAAATTTCCCAAATGGTCACCTCCAATGTTAATTCCCAAATTTTCACCTTCAATGCGAACACTCACATTTCACCTTCATTGTCAATTACCACATTTACATTTTCAATTCCCACATTTTCATTCGTAAATTCAATATCATGTTGAGCATTTTCAATATCTTTTTCAACATTGTCATTCCCACTTTGAATATCATGTTCAACATTTTTAATATCAAAATCTACATTTTCATTTTCATTTTCAATAACTTTCTCAACATTTTCAAATTCAATTTCTTCTTCACTTGAAGTAACATTTACAAATTCTTCACCAATATTTGACATACCTTGTCTTCTCCTTCTATGACCTTCTCTATCTCTTTGTCTATATACTTCTATTTGGTCATTTGAAAGATTTCATTTACATTTATTCTTTCGATGACTACTGCTCCCCATTATACTTGCAAAAAGATGCTCCTAAATGATTGAAAATGTCAAATTTGTCCACAAGAATCTCTCAGAAGTTGTATTATGTCACTTTCTGTTTGAAAACCCATGAATGTTGCTTGCAAAATGAATGTGTGGGCCGTTGGAATGCACAAAATGACCCACAAGACTATTTTTGTATGGTGCAAAAATTGGATATCTAATTAAATTGGATATTCGATTTTTATACATATTTTTTCCTATCCCTACAAAAAGTTCCCGTTGGCACCCTAATGCAGACAAATCGGATATTGGATTATATCCGATATCCGATTTCTTAACATGTAAGCAAAGTGAGAGAGATAGTTGAGGGAGATGGGGAGTGGAAGAGAGAGAGAGAGAGAGAGAGAGAGAGAGAGAGAGAGAGAGAGGAGAGAGAGAGAGAGAGAGAGAGAGAGAGAGAGAGAGAGAGAGAGAATGCGAGAGGGGGAGAGAGAGAGAGAGAGAGAGAGAGAGAGAGAGAGAGAGAGAGAGAGAGAGAGAGAGAGAGAGAGAATGTGAGAGGGAGAGAAAGATAGAGAAGGGGAGAGGGGGAGAGGGGGAGAGAAGGAGAAAGTAAGATAGAGGGGGAAAGGGGAAAGGGATAGAGAGTGAGAGAGAGAGAAGGTGGGGAAGGGGAGAGAGATAGAGATAGAGAGTGAGATAGAGAGATAGAGAAGGGGAGAGGGAGAGAAAGACAGAGAAGGGGAGAGGGGGAAAGAGAGAGACAGATAGAGGGGGGAGAGAAGGAGAAAGGCAGATAGAGGGGGGAAGGGGAGAGAGATAGAGATAGAGAGCAAGATAGAGAGATAGAGAAGGGGAGAGGGAGAGAAAGATAGAGAAGGGGAGAGGGGGAAAGAGAGAGACAAATAGAGGGGGGAGAGAAGGAGAAAGGGAGATAGAGGGGGGAAGGGGAAAGGGAGAGAGAGTGAGAGAGAGAAGGGGGGAAGGGAAGAGAGAGAGAGAGATTTGGTGAGTTAGACAAAGAGACAAAGAAGGGGAGAGGGGGAGAGATAGAGAAGGGGAGAGAGGGAGAGAGAGAGGGAGAGTGAGTGATGGATAGAGAAGGGGAGAGGGGGAGAGAGAAGGGGAGAGAGGGAGAGAGAGTGAGAGTGAGTGAGGGACAAAGGAATGGGTATGGGGGAGAGAGGGAGAGATAGAGAGAGAGAGAGGAGAAGGTGGGGGAAGGGAAAGGACTGAGGGAGGGAGAGAAGGGAAGAATATACTAGTTTATTATTTTCATCCTTGAACCTCATACTCGCTCTAAGGGGGTGATCTGAACTTATTTTTGTAAGTAGTATTAGCACTTCTTTTTATATTGTAATAATGGTTCATCTTCCCACCTTAAGACACAATATGACCCCTTAGGACACCATGCGACCCCTAACGACACCATATGACACTTTAGGTGTCCTTAGGTGTCCTAAGGGGTCCTAGGACACTTTAGGTGTCCTAAGGGTTCATATGACCCCTTAGGACACCATATGAGCCCTTAGGATACCATATGGTGTCATTAGGGGTTGTATGGTGTCCTAAGGGGTCATATGGTGTCCAATGACCTCTTAGGTCACCATACAACCCCTAATGACACCATATGACACCTTAGGTGTTGTTAGGGGTCATATGGTGTCCTATGAGCCCTTAGGACACCATATGGTGTTGTTAGGGGTCATATGGTGTCTGAAAGAGTTATATGGTGTCATATGACCCCTTAGGACACTATAAGACCCCTAACAACACCATATGACCCATTAGGTGTCATTAGGGGTCATATTGTATCCTAAGGGGTCACATTATGTCCTATGACCCCTTAGGACACCATATGATGTCATCAAGGGTCGTATGGTGTCCTAAGGGGTCATATGGTGTCCTATGACCCCTTAGGACACCTTATGACCCCTAATGACACCATATGACACCTTAGGTCTCATATGGTGTCCTAAGGGGTCATATTGTGTCCTATGACCCCTTAGGACACCATAAAACCCCTAAGGATACCTAAGGGGTCATATGGTGTTGTTAGGGGTCGTATGGTGTCCGAAGGGGTCATTAGGACACCATACGACCCCTAACAACACCATATGACCCCTTAGGTATCCTTAGGGGTCATATCATGTCCTAAGGGGTCATATGGTGTCCTAAGACCCCTTAGGACACCATATGAGCCCTTAGAATTATTAACAACAATCAAGAAGGAAGAATGAGGGGGGGGGGGTGAATCAATCCACTGAATACATGAAATTAAACTCCAAAACATAAACTAATAGACTGCAGCAATAAACAGATAAGAAAATTAACAACACAATACACAACACCATAATTTTTGATGGAAAAAACTCGATTAAGGGAAAAACCATGGTGGGAACCTACCCACAGTAAGATGATACTTTTTAGTAGTATGTGAAATTCATTAAAATGGGGAATGCACATGCATTTAGGCACATTTCCTAGAGCTCACTAATCAAAAGATATTTACCTGGAAGGCTACAACCCTCAGGGAAGTCTCACTGACTTACAATATGATTCGGACTACAATCCGGAAGAAATGAACTGCAATGATAGAATCTACAAATGCCTAATGATAGTTCCAATTAAGCATAGATGTCTTCTCTACAACACCTATCTCACCTCAGCACTTCAGTGAATGATAAATCTCTTTTTCACACATTCAACTCTCTCTGATAATGCAGCCACAATACTGAAACCAAAACTAAGTGAATAATTCACCTATATATACAATTCATCAACCTTGATAATGAGGTCGGCTAAACCCTAACCCTCAACTCAAAAAATTAGATTAGACAATACAAAGATCAACCAACAGAACAATATAGTTATTTAAATTACATAGCATGGACCTAATTCAAATTCCCAAACAATCACATACACCAGAAATCATGCCAAGATCATTCGCAACACGCTACACCATCAGAAGTACTGTATAACATGAAAATCAATACCAATTGATGAAAACCACCAAAATCACACAATTATTAATGTGGATCATAAAAAAAAATAGGCATGACTAGGAAACACCAACAAGCATGTTAGAATCATCACCAACGACTACACCAATATCACTTATCAAATCTTCATCGATCAACATCAGAAAGTTCAAGAACATAACCAATCAACAACTGGCATGAGGAAAGATAACTTGTGGGCCACAAAATAATGAATCATCTAAAATGAAGATACACAAGATCATCCCAAATAATATCCCAAAGCCTCAACACAAGGACTGATCACACCAAAATATACCAGAGGAAATATCGGATTCTGCAAAACAGTGATCACCAAAACCAAACTACAAAACCAGATCAAAAGATCTTCCCAAACTCACTGAAATAAACCACAAGAATATGTTGACATCAATGAAAATAACATATCCTAGCAGCAACAATGACCAACCGAATCCAAAAACTCCAACAATTCCCCCCTTTGGCATTGATGGAAACATATGAATGTGAAAACAATCAATGCAAAGAAAGAAGATATCACCAACAAACTCCCCCTAAGATCAAGATAGATAATGCATTTTTTCACATGATCTCTCTCCTCCTTTGATAACAATGCCAAAGATCTCTGAAGCAGAAAACCAAACTCTCTCCCAAAACATAAACATGAATATGTCCCTCCCTGGGATACATAGCCAAATCAACAGACTACTCCAGTAGAGGAGCATCACCAATTCATCTACCAAGATAAAAACATAAGGCTCTGAAATCCACCAGTTCGATGCAACTCAATGCATCTAGTTCTCATTAGAAGGGGTGAATACCCCTAACTTGTCTCTCAAATAAACAAATGTATCTGTAGGCAAAGGCTTAGTGAAAATATTAGCAATTTGTTCCTCTGTTCCTTTGCAGATACATATTTAATTGATATATGCTTAGTCTTTAAATGTTGCACCAAATTCTTTGACATGTTTATAGCACTAGAATTATCATAGTATATAACAGTAGGCTAATCATGAATAACTCTAATATCTTTCAACATTTTCTTCATCCAAATTATCTGAGTGCAATTACTAGTAGTAGCAATGTACTCAAGTTCAACAGTAGATAAAGATATCAAATCTTGTTTCTTGCTAGCCCATGAAACTGACTTCTTACCTAAAAAGAATGCTCCACTAGTAGTAGTCTTCTGGTCATCAACATCACCAACCCAATTTGCATCAGTGTAGGCACACAATATGAAATCATCATTCTTTGGATACCATAAACCATAATTCACTGTTCCCTTTAAATATATGAATATCCTCTTAACAACAATGACATGACTCTCCTTTGGATCAACTTGATATCTAGCAGCCATACACATGTCATGCATAATGTTAGGCCTAGTCTGAGTAAGATATAGCAGTCCATCAACCATAGATCTATACAAACTCTAATTAGCTTTCGGAGATTCATCATTTTTTGACAATTTTCAACCAGTCACCAAAGGAGTTCCAACCGGTTTGGAATCATATAATCCGAACTTCTTCAATAATTCCTTCACTTACTTAGTTTGAGATGTAAAGATACCTTTTCCTATCTATGTAATGTGTAAACCTAAGAAAAACTTCATCTCACCAATCATAGACATCTCAAATTCTTTTATCATATCACCGACAAACTTCATACTCATATCATCATCACCACCAAAGATAATGTCATCAACAAAGACTTCAACAATCATAATGTTATCATTTTTAAATTTAAAGTACATATTACTGTTAGCAGCACCTTTAGTAAATCCTAATTTCAACAAGTATTTGTCTAATCTAGCATACTAGGCTCTAGAAGCTTGTTTCAATCCATAAATTGCTTTCTTCATCTTACATACCATGTATCCATCATCCGACAGTAAAAGTCCATCAGGTTGTTCATTGTAAACTTCTTCCTCTAGGTCACCATTAACAAATGTAGATTTGACATCCATCTGATATACCTTGAAATATTTATAACCATCATAAGCAAGTAACAGTATAACAGCTTCAATTGTGGCAACCAGAGAAAAAGTCTCCTCATAATCAACTCCTTGCCATGTATACCCTTTGCAGACCAGTCTAGCTTTATTCCTAACTACTTCACCGACTTCATTCAATTTGTTCTTGAAAACCCATTTAGTACCAATAACATTCTTATCCTTAGGTCTAGGCACAAGTTCCCAAGTGTTGTTCTTTTTAATAGGGTCTAACTCTTCTTCCATGGCTCTTATCTAGTTGTCATCTTTACAGGCTTCAACAACATCTTTAGGTTCAACTTTAGAAAGCAAACATACTTCTTCTATAGCTAACCTTCTTCTAGTCATCACACCTTTATTCTTATCACCAATAATCTGATTGTCAAAATGATTCAATTTAACATACCTCAGAGTCTTCTATTTGATCTGATCCTCAGGTTCCTACACATTATCACCAACAATAGAAACAATCGGATTAACAGTCTCTACCAAATCATTCTTCTTAGGCTCTCCAGGCTGAATAGGAGCCAAAACAACATGTTGACCATCATCATAAGTTTTGATCTCCTTCCCAAGGTTCTCATCCACCTTCACATTTGCACTCTCAACTATCTTTCTCAGTCTCTTATTATAGCACCAATAGGCTTTACTCTTTGGGGAATATCCCAGAAAGACACCTTCATCACTTCTAGCATCAAACTTTCCAATATCCGCATCGCTCTTGATATAACATTTGCTACCAAAAAATTTGAAATACTTCACAATAGGAACATGAAAAAACCAAAGCTCATAAGGGGTCTTACTGGTATCATCTCTGATATGAATTGTTTAATGTATAGACTTTAGTGCTAATAGCTTCTCTCTAGTAGACTTTTGAAACATTTCCTACAATCAACATAGTTCTTGCAACATCCAAAATAGTACGATTATTTCTCTCAATAATTACACTCTATTGTGGAGTTCTAGGAGCAGAAAGATGTCTTCTGATTCCATGCATCTCATAGAATGAATTAAACTCACCGGAACAAAATTCTCCATCTCTATCAGATCTTAGATACTTTAGCTTCAATCTGGACTCAGTTTCAACTTTAGCTTTGAATATCTTAAATTTCTCAAATACCTTTGATTTTTCCTTCAAAAAGACAACCCACATCTTCCTAGAATAATCATCAATTAGCAATATAAAGTATCTATCACCTTGCACACTTCTAACATTTGTATATCCACATAGGTCAATATGCAAAAGATCCAACAATCCATTGGATGTATACAATTTACTCTTGAATAAATTCTTGTTTGCTTACCCAACTGTCATTCTTTACATACTAGATTAACAGGTTTAACAATCTTAGGTAGATCTCTAATAGCTTGTGTAGAACTGATCTTCATCAATGAATCAAAGTTTACATGACACATTCTTCTATGCTATAACTAACTCTCATCTATCTTAGCAATCAAACAAATTTTTGCACAAGCATTCAAATGAAAAATGTTACCTTTAGTCTTAGTTCCGGATGAAATCTCTATACCGGAGGCATTTTAGATCTTGCATTTACCATCCTTAAATTGTAGATCATAACCCTTGTCAACCATCTATCCAACACTCAAAATATTATGTTTCAAACCTTCAACATACAAGACATCATTAGTGTTATGCTTACCATCAAAAGAAATAGAACCTCTCCCATGGATTACATAGGATTTGTCATCTCCAAATCTAACTATTCCACCATAATACCTTTCCATGCTTACATATTTGTTTTTCTCACTGGTCATATGATGTGAAAAACCACTATCAATCACCCATTCACCCTTTTCTTTTACCTTAGCAGCCAAATCTTTCTCCTCAATAGAACAACTAGTGGGATCAATAGGCACAAGTCAATCTTCTTTAATGGAAATAAACACAACTTTATCTCCTTCTAATTCATCATCTATAACACCTTCATCTGTAGCATAATAACATTTCTTCTGGTTCCTAAACTTCTAGTTAGACTTATAAGGCTTATCATACTTCTCATATCTATCATTCCTATCATGCTTATCAAACTTATCATCTCTATCATACTTAGCCATTCTCTCTGGACATCAAGAAGCAAAATGTCCTATCTTATTACAAGAAAAACATTTCAGGGGCAAATTTCCATCATACTTACCGACATCTTTAGGCAATATTTGGGAAATCAATCCTTCAAGCTCATCAAGCTCTCTTTCTTGCTTTGCAATTTCTCTCCTTTCTCTTTCATATCTAGATATTTTCACTCACCAGGATCATATTTCTGCTTACTGAATATAGTGTTGACGCTCTAAATGCAGTCTCAAACTTTCCATGTGATTCTCCAAATTCACTCAGCTCAAATGCAACAAGTTTTCCAACCAAAATATCTCTTGTTATTGTAGTGACACTCTAGATCTCATCAATAGCAGTAACCTTATGTTTATAAGCAGGAGGCAAAGATCTCAGAACCTTAGCACCAATCTCATCTTCCTCAATCTTTCCACTGGTATATCTGATACCAAGGACAAGTTCATTCACCTTAGCCATGTATGAATTTATGTTCTCATCATCTCCCATCTTCATTGTCTCATACTTTCCTTGCAAACTCTGCAACTTGGCAACTTTCACTTGACTATCACCTTCATACAAGATCTCAAGCTTCTCCCAGATCTCATGTACAGTATGAAGTTCCATAACATTTGTCATTTCAAAATCAGTCAGGGCACTAAGCAATGCTTCCTTTTCTCTGATGCTATATTTTGTTTCCTTAACCTCATTAGGAGTGGATGGTCCATTCTGAGGAACAACATAGACATTCTTAGTAAACTTTAGTAATCCTCTCCAAGACACTTAAAGTGCACCTCCATCTGGCTCTTCCATACAGTAGAGTTACTTCCATCAAACCTCAAACTGTCCTTCTTGAAAAGAATACCTTGAGCTACCATCCCAGATCTCATCAAGCAATTAAGCTTCTACTGGAGGATCTAGTTCTGATACCAATTATTATCAGCAATCAAGAAGGAAGACTGAGAGGGGGGTGAATCAGTCTTTACCAAATACAAAAAATTAAACTCCAAAACATACACTGATAGACTGTAGTAATAAACAAATAAGCAAATTAACAACACAACACACAACACAAAGATTTTTGACATGGAAAACCTGGTTAAGGGAAAAACTATGGTGGGAACCCACCCACAATAATATGATACTCAGTAGTAGTATGTGAAAATTACTACAATGGGGAATGCACATACATTCAAGCTCATTGCCTAGAGCTCACTACTCAAAAGATATTTTCCCCAAAGGCTACAATCCCCAGGGAAGTCTCACTGACTTACAATATGATTCGGACTACAATCCAGAAGAAATGAACTGAAATGACAACATCTACAAATGCCTAATGATAGTTCTAGTTAAGCACAAATGTCTTCTTTGCAACACCAATCTCACCTCAACACTTCACTGAATGATAAATCTCTTTTTTTGCACATTCAATTCTCTCTGACAATGTAGACACAATACCGACACCAAAACTAAGTGAATAATTCACCTATATATACAATTCATCGACCTTGATAACAAGGTCGGCTAAACCCTAACCCTCAACTCATAAAATTACATTACACGATACAAAGATCAACCACCAGACCAATATAATGATTTACATTACATAGCATGGATCTAATTCAAATTCCCAAATGATCACATCCATAGGAAATCATGCCAAGATCAACTGCAACATGCTACACCATCAGAAGTACCACATAACATAAAAATCAATACCGATTGATGAAAACCACCAAAAACTCACACAAATATCAATGTAGACCATCAAAACAAATAGGACATAACTAGGAAACACCAACAAGAACATGAGAATCATCACCAATAGCTGCACCAACACCACTTATCAAATCTTCATCGATCAACATCAGAAAGGTCAAGAACACAACCAATCAACAACTGCCATGAGGAAAGATAACTTACTGACCACCAAATCTTGAACCATCTGAAATGAAGATACACAAGATCATCCCAAACAATATCCCAAAGCCTCAACACAAGATCTAATCACACCAGAATATACTGGAGGAAATGTCAGATTCTGCAAAACAGTGATCAGCAAAAGCAAACTACAAAATCGGATCAAAATATCTTCCCAAACTCACCGGAATAAACCACATGACTATGTTGACATCAATGACAACAACATATCCTAGAAGAAACAATGACCAACCAAATCTAACAACTAGAACAAGGACATCATATGGTGTTGTTAGGGGTTGTATGGTGTTCTATGGTGTCATATGGTGTCCTATGACTTCTTAGGACACCATATGACCCCAAACCACACCATATGACACCTTAGGTAGGGTACCATATGGTGTGGTTAGGGGTCATATGGTGTCCTAAGGGGTGATATGGTATCCTATGACCTCTTAGGACACCATACAGCCCCTAATGACACCATATGACACCTTATGTGTCGTTAGGGGTCGTATGGTGTCCTAAGGGTTCATATGGTGTCCTAAGGGGTCATAAGACACCATATGACCCCTTAGGACACCATAAGCCCTTAGCACACCATATGGTGTCGTTAGGGATCGTATGGTGTCCTAAGGGGAATATGTCCCCAGAGGACACCATACGACCCCTTAGGACATCATATGATACCTTAGGTGTCCTTAGGGGTCATATTGTGTCCTAAGGGGACATATGACCCCTTAGGACACCATACGACCCCTAACAACACCATATGACCCCTTAGGTCTCGTTAGGGGTCGTATCGTGTCCTAAGGGGTCATATGGTGTCCTATGACCCCTTAGACACCATATGATCCCTTAGGAGACTATATAGTGTCTTAGGGATCATATGGTGTCCTAAGGGGTCATATGGTGTTCTATGACCCCTTTAGACACCATACGGCCCCTAACGACACCATATGACACCTTAGGTGTTGGTAGGGGTTGTATTGTGTCCTAAGGGGTCATATGGTGTCCGATGACCCCTTATGACACTATATGAGCCCTAACGACACCATATGACACCTTAGGTGTCGTTAGGGGTTGTATGGTGTCCTAAGGGGTCTTAGGACACCATAAGATCCCTAACTACATCATATGACCTTTTAAGTGTTTTTAGGGGTCATATGGTGTCTTATGACCCCTTATGACACTATAAGAGCCCTTTGGATACCATATGGTGTTGTTAGGGGTTGTATGGTGTCCTAAGGGGGTCATATGGTGTCCTATGACCTCTTAGGACACCATACGACCCCTAATGACACCATATCACACCTTAGGTGTCGTTAGGGGTTGTATGGTGTCCTAAGGGGTCATATGGTTTGTTATGACCCCTTAGGACACCATATGGTGTTGTTAGGGGTCGCATGGTTTCCTAAAGTGTCATATGGTGTCCTATGAGCAAACACCATATGAGCCCTTACGATACAATATGGTGTCATTAGAGGTCATATGGTGTTCTCAGGGGTCATATTGTGTAAGGGGTCATACGACATCTTATCACCCCTTAGGACATCATATGACCCCTAAGGTGTCATTAGGGTTCATATTGTGTCCTAAGGGGTCATATGGTGTCTAGGGACCCCTTAGGATGACATATGGTGTCATTATGGGTCGTATGGTGTCCTAAGGGCTCATATGGTATTCTCTGGCCCCTTAGGACACCATATGACCCCTTAGGACACCATATTGTGTCGTAAGGGGTCATATGGTGTTGTAAGGGGTCATATGATGTTGTATGACCCCTTAGGATACCATATGACCCCTTAGAACACCATATAGTCTCATTAGGGGTCATATAGTGTTGTAAGGGGTCATATGGTGTTTTATGACCCCATAGGACACCATATGGTGTCGTTAAGGGTCATATTGTGTCCTAAGGTGTCATATGGTGTTCTAGGATGCCCGAGGACACCATATAACCCCTTAGGAAACCATATGGTGTCCATAGGTGTTAGATGGTGTCCTAAGGGGTTGTATGGTGTCCTATGACCCGTTAGGAGACCATATGACCCCTTTTAACATCCTAGTGCGTGACATGACTCTTTAGGACCATATGGTGTCCTAAGGGGTCATATGCTATTCTGAAACATGCGCTACCCCTTACGACCCCATGTGACACCTAACGACACCATGTGAACCCTCAGAATACCATATGACCACTAACGAAAATATTTATAATATAAATTTTAATATATACATTTATATATTATGGTATTAATATATAACATTTTTATTATATATTAATATAATAATATTTAATATATTAATATATTATATATTAATATATTGATATACAATATATTAATATACAATTTATTAATATATTAGCATAATATATTAATATTTTATTAATTTATTAATATTCTATTAATATATTAATATTATGAATATTATTAATATCATAACTACTAGAATCGGATATCCGATTTTTATGACATAAATTTCAAATTTTGAAATTTGGCTAGGGAATGCTTTGGGATTTGGCTTGGAAATGACGAGCCTAGAAATTCAATAGAAAAAATGTGCTTTTGAGTATTCTTTCATTTTCCAGACTTCTAAGTGGTGGTTGACGACTTTTTTATAGCGAAAATTGATAAAACGAAAAGGGATTTTTAAGGACATTCTCAGCTTTCCAACAATATAAGGATTGTCTTATTTTGACCTTAATAAATTATTATTATTTATTTTCTAATTGAATTCTAACTAAAGTCCTGATTGATAGGCTGATTGAAAAACACACGTAACTTTCAAATGATATCACATTTTTTTATTCTAAAATATGTGTCACATTCTTTTCTTTGTCTATTATAGGAAAAAAAATGAATTTCATTAAGTTTAGACCAAATTAAGGTGGTCAGACTTACAAGTTTTTGAAATTCTGAATAGTTGTAGTAAAAAAATTCATAATAAATTATTTACTTCATAAAAAATTACAAAAATATGTGTCACATCCGAACATGAGTCTACTACTTATATTATAAATCTTATCAAAAATATATTTTTTATATTGTGATTAGGGTGGTCAGACATACACCTACTTCTTATTTTTTTCCTGAAATTTTAGTACCACTGTATTGAAATTTCAAATTTTCATCAAATATATAGATATTTTTTTTCAAAAAACAACTAGTAGCTTAGAAACTACATTCAATTTGGTACAAATTCTCTTTTTAGATATTTTTAAAAGAATGTTCATAACTTACTCAAATTTTCATGTCAAGCTGCATAACTCTGATTTTCTGAAATTTCATTGCCACTTAAGGGCATGTTTTGGTACACCATGATCTTGCACATACCCAATAGTAGAGAGGTATGAAAAGAGAGGTAGGTAGAGATAAGGAGAGGGGAGTTACCAAAAAATGGAGAGGGAATAAAGGGGGAGAGAGCGAGAGAGAAAGAGGTAGAGAGAAATATTTTCGTAGATGAATAGAGGTAGGGAGGGAGGGAGGTAGAGGTATGTGGAGAGAGGGAGATGGGAGATAGAGAAGTAGAGATAGAGAATGGGAGGGTGGGACATAGATAAAGGGAGAGAGCGAGAGGAAGAGGTATGTAGAGAAGTAGAGGTAGAGAGGGAGAGGGGATGTATGTAGGGAGATAGAAAGAAGAGATAGAGATAAAAAGAGAGAGGGAAGGAGAGAGAGAGAGAGAGAGAGAGAGAGAGAGAGAGAGAGGAGGAGGGGGAAAGAGAGGTGAGATAGATAGGAGAGAATGTGTGTCACATATTTAGAGAATAGGGGGGGGATATAAAGGAGGGTGAGAGAGATAGGTTTAAATCTTGGATCAGGAGAGGAGCAAGTGAGATAGAGAGATGGGGGGGAGAAGGGGAGAGGGGGAGTGATAGGAAGAGAGATAAGTCTAGAGATGGAGGGAGATAAAGAGAGTGAAATAGGGAGAGAAAAAATGATAATAAGAGTTTAATGATTACTAAAATTTGATTAAGTCAAATTATAAGATCTAGAGCCTGGGGAGAGAGGAGAGAGTGAGAGAGTGAGAGGTAGAGAGGGTAGAGAGGGAAAATAGATAGGTCTAGAGATTAGGAGAGACAAAGAGTATGAGATAGAGAGATAGCAAGATAATGATGATATAAGCCCACTAATTACTAAAATTTGACTATCTGAAAAAATTATAAATCTCCTAAAATCTAGATTATGCATTATGACTCCTAGAGATTTGAAACCACTCTCAAACATCCTAACAATATATGCATAAAATATAACTTAAAGTATAAGAGAGAAAATACAACTTATACTTAAATGCTATATTTTGCGTGTATATCTTGATGAAAAATTTAAGGGAAGGCTAAAGGAATTGTCATCTAAGTCCATGTTCCTTATCCAACTTAATCTAAGCAAAACACAATCGTGTTTTTTTTGCTAAACATAATACGTTCATGTTTTTATTTTTAAAAACATGATCACATTTGTAATTTAAAGAATGCATATACATTTTGGTTTGGATTTTTCAAGGCTTAACATGTACACAATTTTTGAATTTATTAAAAACACAATCGTGTTTCATCCATTTTAGCTATTTTTTTTCTATTGGCCACTTTTTTTATCACCTTCTTGGTTCACTTACCTGATATCTTAGAGAGAAGGAGATATTAGCAAGATATGAGGATATATTGGCTAAGGACAAATCTTTTTGGAGGAAGAAATATAGAGAGACTTGGTTTGTAGCTTCTTTCACAAGTAAACCAACTAGAGAAGAGATGTTAATAGAATCAAAAGCCTAAACAAATATGATGGGACCTTCACAGACAATCTAGATGAAATTGTCAAGTATTCGATTCACTTTTTCACATAGATCCTAAATAATTGGGAGGGTTCTGATTGGTAGAATCAACAATCCTTCATTGAAAAAATTCCCAACCTGGTGACTAAAGATTAAAATTTCTTGTTGATAGGGAAATTCACCTATGATGAAATAAAGGTATCCCTATTTCAGCTTTATCCAGATAAGGCATTGGGTTCGAACAAATTTCCTACTAGTTTCTTCCAAAAATGTTGGCATATTATTAGGGAGTAGCTAGTTGAGGCCAGAAAGGCAACTAGGAATTTAGGTAGATTTTTGAGAGAGATCAATAATACTTTCATTTCCCTTATCCCCAAGAAAGAGATGGCAACAAGCTTAGATAATTTCAGGCCCATTTCTCTTTATAATACTATCTATAAAATCATGTCAAAGGCCATGACAAATATATTAAAGATCACCATTCCTCATACCATTTCAGGGGAATGGACATGGTTTGTTCTAGGAAGGTCTATTTTGGAAAAAGTTATCATTTCTCAAGAGACAATACACTCTATTCAAATCAATAAGTCCCCAAGCATTCTCATTAAGATAGATATTAATAAGGCATATGATGAGGTTGATTGGAGGTTTTTATGCAAATGTCTATTGGTTTGACTCAAACTAAAAATATAGGCTATAATTTATATGTCCACTTAATTTGTCATCATATTTTAATTTAAATCATCTTGAAATGAGGAACTTAAATCATATGTCAATAATTGATTAGTCATTTCAATTTGTGATGTCAATATGATGCTCCTCATGTTTATATGATGTTCAAATTATGATGCTCTTTATATGATCACCAATAAAGAACTTCAAAAGATGCCACAATAAGTAAAGGATAATATACTTATGATTCATTATGAAGGCAAGTGGATCAATAACAAAGAAAAAGGGACTAGATGCATAGTCAACATCAAATTGATAGTGAATAACACTCTTCAACACATGGAGTAGCCTATAGTGAACCAAGAAGGCTTATATTCATAAGTTTCAAGAGGCTCCTTAGAAGATCACAAAGTGTAGAAACATAACTCAAGAGCCAATACAAGAAGAAAAAACATTTCGATAATGAGGGTTTTGATTGGACAAACCCTACTCAAGCCATGCAATAAACTAACATGACTACAATCCATGTTCCACAGTCATAAGAAAATAGATATGAATTATACAGTGATAGCAACATTGATTATTAAGATTGCAGAGTAGTAATAGTAGAAATAAACAATAAAACCCTTGTTGTTTACAAAAGTATCAAACCTCCTTACAAGTTTACAACCTTAGAGCAGTCATAACAGTAAATACTTTTGATACAAGCAAGGTGCTAAGTGGTTGCAGTTTTAAAACATAGTGAAAATTGTCTCATAACAAACACAGACATGCAACCAAGGAACAATCACAACCATCCTTCAAGGTTACCCAATACTTGTAAAGAATAAAGGAGTAGAAAATAATCATAGTCTTTATTATAGAAATAAAGTCAAAATATTGTCTTAAGGCATGATCACCATAGGCTACTCCATGTATATTATATATATTATTTCAAAAAATATTGAAGCTTTTGTTGCACTGATCTTCTAGAAACTCCTCATGTAAGCACACCATCTTCACCATGCAATATGACAACATTTGAACATTCAATATTAGAACAAATATACCACTAAACATCTACTAGAACTTTATATAACTTATTCTAACATCAATGGCAATACAACATCAACTAAGATACCAATCAAACTCAACAACACCAAGCAACACAAGACTATATCTGCACTAGACCACATCCAAACCAACAATTTTGATATCAATGAAAACATAACTTATATTTCTAACATGGAAAATCTAATGGAGTTAGAAAAGTATGTGGACATAGTTGAGAGAGGATTCTAGACAATGAAAAGAGACTGAAGAAAGAACAAGAATAGGAAAAGCTGATAGAGTAAGTGAATAATATAGAATATAGTAGAGAATCTTTTGGACCTTCTAGAGATTTTGTATCGGATCCATTGATGCTACATATGTAGTTTGTACCATTGATTACTTCCGATGCACTTCAAGTACCTATGTCTCAAGGTAAAATGGACCTTAACTGGTTGTCTCCCTTGCACATGATTCATTTGGGTGATATTCTTCACCATTCTACATGTAAGAAGTTCATTCAATTAGAGATATAGGGTTCAAAATTTATTGATGATGTAGTGAAAGTCCTTCATGAAGGACTTTCAAAAGTAGTTTTGGATGAGATTTATCAAGTAGGCATTAACTACAATCATTGCTTAAGGGTTTTAAGGAACATTCTTCCACATAAGAAGACAAAGTTTTGAAGGAGGTAAAGAAGAAGGTAGAAGAGAAGATATTAGAAGGGTTAGTGGATAGATGTGTAGTAGCACATATTAGGATACAAGATAATATATTTTATTTGAAAAGAGTGTAGGGATGTAGTGGTGGCATGTAGGTTTTTCCACTAGTGGCCTTAATCTACTAAGGATATTAAGGGACAAATAGATACTATATAATCATAGATTCTATAGTTATCGAGTACTATATAGATACACTACTGAAAAATGCCAATTTAGGGTAAAGTTATATATGAGAAATATAGCATACTTTTATTATAATTAATATAAAAAATATTATGTATTGTCTAGATTCTAAAATAGAGGAGGAACCAAATGGAATTGTGTCATCCACAAATTGTTAGTGGGATGCTGGGGGAGGGAGGAAGCCAGTTGCACCCCTTTGAGCTTGTCTTGGGTAATGAGTGTATTAATATTTCTTCCTAGCACTTCAACTACCATGATGAATAAATATGGGGATAGGGGATCTCCGTAGAAAGACCTTTTTCACTATGCAATAATCCTTTAGCCATTCCATTAATCAGGACTAAAAAACCTCAATATCGAGACAAATTCTTTTATAATTTTAATCGGATTTTCTTGAAATCCACTTTTGAAGGGTGATGAAAAAAATTGCCCAAGATATTCAACCATAGGCTTTAGAAATATCAAGCTCAAGAAGACCATCCTATTTTTTTGGTTATTCTCCATAGAGTTAAGAACCTCATAAGTAGCAAGGACAACATCTAAAATTTGTCTCCCTTAAACAAATTCATTTTTATTTTTGGATATAAGTTTTGATAAGACAGACTTGAGGCTATTGACAAGTACTTTAGATATGAACTATTAAAAATTTTGGCATAGACCAAAAGGTGTAAAATTCATAAAGATATTAACCTACACTTTCTTTGGAATTAAGGGAATCCACCACATCATTTCAAACTATATTCCAATACTCCTTGAAGAAGGTTGGGAGGAATCCATCGGAAATGGGGGATTTATAAGCATTAAAGGAGAAGAAAACACTTCTAACCTCATCCTCTAAAATAGCTCTAGTTAAGTTTTAATTATCTTGATTAGTAAGGACTTTGGGGATGTTATCAAATAACTTGAATCCTTTTGGTCAACAACTCATGTCAAATCCTTATATGTATTATGGAAGAAGGAAGAAACTAAAAGACCAATCAACTCTTCATCCTCCCAACTGTTACCATTAGTATCAATAATTATACTAATTGCATGTTCCTTTTCCAAGGTTTTAAGGTGGACTGATGAAAAAGTGTGTGATCCTATCACTTTCTTGGAGCCATTGAAATCTTGACATCTATTTCCAATAAATTTCTTCTTTTTTTAGTATGTTATGCCATTCTTCTCTTAGTTGTCTATATTTCAGTGGAATCTTCAGCTCAATGTTCCCTATTGCCATTATTTCCTTCAACTTGTTTAACTCTTCCAATATTTGACACCTTTTTGGAAGATCTTATTGAAAGTGTACCAGTTCCATCGCTTGAACTTATTTTTTATTACTTTTAGTTTAGAAGTGTAGATGTATAAAAATGAAAATATTCCTAAATGAATATTTTATGTTCATTGCTCTATTTAGTTAAATTTAATTTAATTAAATTACCTACATTCTTCTATTTTATTAAGTAAATTATTCAATTTACTTAGCTAAATTCACTTATGTCATTTAAATTGAATAAATCATTTATTCAATTAAACCCCTTCTCTCTACTTTTAATTAAATTTATATTTAATTAATAGTTTACCCCAAATTGAATAAATCTAATTTATTCAATTTCCCAAATTGCAACTAAATTGAAATAAAACATTTTATTTTAATTTAATCCTTTTATTCCTCATCCACTTGCAAAATCCTACATCTCCCACTTGCATCCTAAGCCTCTTCCTAACCCCCTTCTAGATTCTTCTAATCGTTTCTAAATTAGCCTAACCCATCTCCTAAATATTGTCACATCCCTAATCAAGGGGAAGTCACTTCTCAAACCCTCAAAGTCTTTGAAAACCATTAAAGGCTTCAACAACTTAAATGTTAAAAGTCTTCCAAACCATTAATGGTTAACTCAAACCTCTTGCATGGTTAGAGACTTTTTGACTAACTTAACCCTCATCTAACCCAAGGGTCTCATCAAGCATTCATTGCTTTGACCATGGTTATCCCTTTAACCCTTGCACAAGAGTTTATCCTTTGGGTAAAAGCTTTATCCATTGGATAATCCTAACCTAACCTTAACCCTTACCACCTAGGATAACCATGAGGTCTTCTCAGGAATTTAATATTTCCACCCTCTCCTCTCAACCAGTCTTATGTTGACAATTGTCACCATTTCATTGGTGCAAATTGCAAACATGGATTGATAAACTTTCAATCTTGACCTTTGATAAACTCTTCCAATCCTGGCCATCCATGGCCCTATTTTCACTATAAATAAAGCTCTCCCTCCTCCATTTTAATCCATGCAATATTTTAAGTATCATACTTATGCTCAATTTTAGCACATCTACTCTCTCTTTGCAATAGAAATTAATCCAATAAATATCTTAGAATAATTCCTTTATCATTAGCTTAAATCATACAACTAATATAGCATGTTGGGATAGTATTTATACTAATCTTGTCAACTTATAATCTAGTTTGTTGCATTTAAAGAATCATGCATAGATAGGATGCATTATCATGTTAAAATCAATCAAAGCATCCCTCATTCTTGCATTTGTCATCCCTAAACCACTTTTCTCAGTGATCTGAGAGCAAAGACATTGGTTTGAGGGACCTTGTGAGATAGAGAACCATGGATCCAACCTTGGGAAGTTGAGTCATCCTTCATGACTCCATAGCTTGCACCAAGAAGTCCTATGGGTGTGTGGATAAGTCCCTTTGAGCTTCATTTTTCTCATTCTAAGTTTCATAGACCCACTTTTCCCGCACACATTTCTGGCGCCCACCGTGGGGCCCTATCCCATTAATCAAATCAATTTTAAAAAATATACACATTTGCAGGTACAAAGGAAATAGGAATTAGTGCATGGAGAATATTGTTTAGCGCATCTTGCTAACATTATAGCGCATCCCGTACACTGTTTAGTGCCCTGGGTTTATACTCTAGTGCGTGAAGTTCTTAGATTAGTGCATCGCCTTTACTAACTTTTCCTATAGGTCTTGGCGCAGAGGAAAAACAGAGCAGTGCATCCAGACAACAGAGTAGTGCATCTGGAAAACAGAGCTGTGCATCGGGTCTGTCAGATAGTGCATCACAGTCATCCTGCAGCGCATACAGTCTGTTATGTAGTGCATCACAGATAGAAAACAAAAAGAAAATTGTAACCGAACTTAAAGTTAGACTTGTAGAAGTCCACCAAATCCAAAATCTTTCTAACCGTTTTGAGTTGATATTTTGCAGGATTACTAACATCTTATTGCAGGGATGAGCTTAGTGTTATTTTTAGAGTTATAAATAGTTTAAATTTTTACTAACTTAGTTAAGTTAGTTAGAATTTAAGGTCTTTTAAACTTTTGTTATATAAAATTGAACTCACCTTGTTTGGGCTGTAAAAAGAACCACAAAATCAATCTTTTCTTGCTTTTTTAGGAGAAAAATTTTCAATTTGGGCTCTAAAAGGAACAAATCAAATTTTCAAGTTTTACAATTAAAGGGTTAAAAGGAACTTCACCATCCTTTGGTGCATAAAATGATTCATTTTAATTTGTGTAAAGTAAAGAATCACACAAGTTCAGAGGTCATTTACAATCAAAGAGGGAAGTTCTTCCCCTTTTATCGATTTCTTTTGTTGACCACCAAGATCAAAATTTTGCTTTGTTGACCATTTCTTTTCAAAAGATCAGAAAACCATTGCATTGAAAAGTTAAAAGGAACACCATGTTTTCATGGAGCAACATCTCCATATAGATCTTAGCCAATCATTGACTTGAAAGATAAAAAGAACCTTGTTTGCCTTGTCTCGAAAGTAGAAGGTATATGCTCTCCCCTTAACTAGGTGATCAAAAAGCCAGCCTACTCTTATGCTTTTAGTCATACTGCATTTACATCCTTTAGTAGGCCTGCCTTCCCGAGGGGTTGAAAAACTCTTAAAGCCATTCATGGCCGGTGTGAAGGGAACAACCTAAGTGGGAAACGATTTTGATGCCAAGTGTTCCAACCCACTATAATCAAATGTGGAAAGAGATGAAAGTCCTTTTCAATGGTTGCACGTAGTGATTAGCCTTCCCCCAGTATCCTTGAGATATGTAAAGCCTTTGTTCTAAAGGTTGGGAAGCCTCCTAAGGGAGTTTATCACTAATGACCGAACATGAAGCTTAATTACAAACTTTAGCATTAGAAACCTTGAGCCAAGTCAGTAGCCAAACATTTGTAATATCACAGTGCAAGGGTGGGGAAGAATCTGCCCCCAAGATTACTCACCATATATCTCCCAAGATAACTACTCAATTGTGAAGCAATTCACTTTGATTTAATTTCTGGCAAAAGACAAAAAAATGGGCACCCTCTAGGGGGTGACACGACTATTTGAGCTGATGGAGTATCGAGACTAGTGGGCTATGGTATTACTTATGACCCTTGAATAAAGAGTCTTTTTGAAGTGTATTCTTTGTAACCAAACTTGTTGAAACATTGAGGATTTGAACACATCCTCATAGAACATACACTTACTATTTAGATTAGGCAAAAATGGTTATATATTTGGTGTTGTTTCTTCATTTTCTACTTCAAAAAATCATCCATCAGCATTAAAAGCTTGAGGCAAAACACTAAAATCATAGAAAATAATCAAGTCAAGGCAGTTTAGTGTGTAAGAACAACATCTTAGCGCATATCAGCCATAACTTAGTGCATCACATCTTATCATTAGCACGTAAAGTATTCACAGTAGCGCTTCACCAAAATTTAAAAACAAGTAGTTACAGTTAGCGCGTTCTGAAAACAGTGTAGCGCGTGGAAGCATTAGCTTAGCGCGTGGCGTATAAACAGTAGCGCATCGGTGGCTCATATTAGCGCATGATATTTTGAAATCAGATCTGAAACAAAATTTATTATTAGACATAGTTAGCGCATAGACCAGAGTAGCATAGCGTGTGAGGTCTTTCCCTTAGTGCTTTGAGAAACTTTGGTAGCACATGGGGTCTCTGCTTTAGCACGTGGTCAAGACCAAAAAAACAGGGGGCAAAACAGAGGTAAATTTAGAAAATTTTGGAAACATTTTTGACAATATCTTTTCATCAACTTAAATTTCATCAGATCAAAATATCAAGAACCGACCTAGGAAGCTATTTCTAAAAGCAAATTTCGTATCAAACAAAAGGTGTCCAAACATTTAAAACTGGTCACACGATAAACATATCTATCCTATCAAAATCAGGAGACATCATCACACATAGCAAATAGGTTTTTTTTTTTTATCACACAGATTTTATCCCAAACACACTTGTTTTAAAACTCCAAGTTGTCAAATCAAGTTTCCAGATCAGGAGACTTTTTCCATATCATTTGACGCACTTTGTCGTGAGGGGGCATCTAAACCTTCACTTGGATAAAGTAAAACTTGAGTTTCTAAAAAAAGATAAACTAAATCCAAACCAACTCAAAAGGAACTATTGATCACTTGTGCATGACTAATCCTCATATTCTGAGAAGAAAGAAGATTTATCGTAACACTAAGTTAAAGAAACAACAACCAAGTCCTTCGAAATTTGCCAAAAGAAATAAATTTTTATACATCAATCGCCAACTCTTCAAATCTCATTGAACATTTCTTCATCATGTACGACTCTATATTCAGAACAAATCCAACGAATTTGACAAAGAACCTTTGAAGACTAGAGCTTTTTGCCAAAAATCCGCATTCAGTCAACAAATCAATCGTGGAGGAAAGATCAATCCTGTATTCTTTCCCGACGAGTGCATCACTTACAACATACCCCAATTTGAGTCACCAACCCCTGAGCAACACATCAAAGAGGATTTTATCCCCTTTATCACAGAAAGCTTCTACTAGATGCCTGTTGTTACTCGCTCTCAATAAAATAAACAAAGAAAAGTGCAACTAGAATCCAACATGAATCAGAGATTATCAAATCCTTTCGAGCATCCGAATCTAGAGGACGCCAAAATTTTAGAGGAAGTTCTTCAAGAATGTCAAGAAAGTGCTTCATTTCAAAAACTTGTGGAAAGACTCATGGAAAATGACAAGGAAAAATACCTACTCATGCTAACAAGCAAACGGGTTAAACTTCTTGAAGACTTTGACACATACATGTTTAGAACAAAATCTCAACATTAAGAATATCAAGAACGACAACGAGAAGGAGAAGCACGTGACCCTAAGGAAGATATTCCTGAACAAAACATACCGGAACAAAATAAACCAGGACAAAACATCCCTGAGCAACACATCCCTGAGAAAAACATACCGTTCCATACACCATTTCAACCTAGGATTAATGCAAGGGAAAAAATCTTCCCTCGGCAAAATAATGTGCCTTTAATTGCTCTTACACAACAAATGCAAATGTTACAAAGACAAATGCAAGACATGCAACGAGGGACAACAGTATGGTATTCATTAAATGAAATTTGTCCTTATCAGTTTTATAGAAGATTGAACATGGTACCTTTTCCTCCAAACTCAGACGTTCCCAAATTTGATAAGTACGATGGGAAAAGCAATCCCCGTGATCATGTTTGAGAGTTTTGCACCATGAGTCTTGAATTTACTCACGATGACACCTATTTGATGAGGTTATTCCCAAGAAGCTTGGGAGGACAAACAATGGAATGGTTATCCAAAATCACACCTCCTGTCAGATCATTTGATGAACAGGTCAACAAATTCATAACTCAATATTCCTATAACATTCAACATTCTATCACCATGCTAGACGTCTGTAACACCAAATAGAAAAACAATGGAATATTCATGATATTCCTTCATTGTTTGCGGCATATGATTTCACGATATCCTTGAGATATCCCTGAAAAAGAGAAAATGGAAATCTTCATCGACAACTTGAATGGTGAGATGAGTTATAGGCTCAAACTCCAATGCATACCCTCTTTCGCTAAATTGATTGAGAATGGCATTCAAGTAGAAGAAGCATGTGTCAAGAAGGGATGACTAAAATTCTTCAAAGAAGGAACAATTTCATCAAACTACAACAATCAAAACAACAACAACTTAGACAAATCTAGATTCTGGACCAGAAACAAAAACAATGGAAATGAAGGAGGTAACGAATCACATGATCCAAAATCCAAGCAACACGTGCTCACATTATCAGGAAATCCTCAAGCTACAAAGAATCCCAAAGGTGCTAACCCAGACACTAACACTTGCACACCAAATACCAATCAAGGTCAACCCAACACAAACAACACCAACAATGCTCAAAACAATCACACAAATCAAGGACCTAATAACAATTCATGAGGTAACACCAACAATTTTCAAAAACGTATCTACACACCACTGGGAAAATCACTGGAGTCAGCATTCAGAGAACTCTTGGCAAACAAAATTATCTCTTTATCAGCAATTAGCAACTATGAACCACAAATCAAACCACCTTGGTGGAATGACTCGCACTTTTGTGATTTTCCTCACAACAAAGGTCATCAAACAAATGATTGCATGAGACTGAAAAAAATTGTTCAGGACATGATTAATAGAGGTGATTTAACGGTGGATGGTCTCAAGACAAATGGTGACCATGAAGCCTTTAAGAATCCTCTTCCAACCTACAACACGGATGGAGCTTCAACCTCGAATGATACACATGGAGCTCATATCAATCACATTTATAATAACACCATCAATCATATATCAGCTGAGGACAATCAATTCAGTGTCATCACAATCCAAGATCAACGTGATCATGAATCTGTCAATGTAACAACCAGAGCTCAAAAATATGTCTTAAAGGGACATACGTCAACATCAAACACCATACCCAAAATTCAATATGATCTAGTTAGCCAACTGCGCAAAACTCCTGCTCAAATATCTATACTAGAGTTGCTGAAACTTTTGCCAAAATACAAAGACATATTAGAGCAAGCACTATTAGAAATGAATGTACCTCAAGATATGGATGCTGACAAATTCCAAGCCATGGTGGCTCATATAACAGGGCCTCATAATCTCACTTTTTCTAAGCATGATAATATCTCGTTGAGTCATCTGCATAATACTCCTCTCCATATTGAAGTCATAGTCTATAAACACCGAGTAAAACAAGTATTAATAGATGGAGGAGCTAGACTTAATATATGTACCTTAAAACTTATTTGTGCATTAGGCTTCTCGGAGGAGTCTATTGATCCACGCAAAAAGATTACTATAAAGGCATATGATGATGAAGAAAGATCCTCTAAAGGAACAGTGGTGTTGCCAATCCAAGTCAGACCGATACAAAGAGATACTATGTGCCAGGTCTTAGACATAGACCTGACATACAATATCTTATTAGGTCAACCCTGGATACATGAAATGCAAGTAGTGCCTTCTACATATCACCAATGTGTCAAATTCCCCTATAATGGGCAGGAGGTTTCTATATTTGCTAATCACAATCCATTTCAACATTGTAATGCAATGGGGGCAGCTCAGGATAGTTTGGTTCCACATAATAGAGAGAAACAAAATTCCTCAACACCAGATCTTCAACAAGAGAAGTCTAAATCATTACCTAGAGATTTCAAGTAGAAAATGAAAATCAAAGAACAAAGCATGGGGGAATACTCTTTGGAACCCATGTGTTTGACTAGCTTACCCACACCACCTAGATCTCATGGATTACCTACAACATCAACACATCAAGCAACTCAGCCCATCACCAAGTTTGATTGCACATTCATTCAACTCAGCACTTTAGCACATGAATCCGAGGAAAAGGATATCCTCAGTTTGCTATACAAATATGAGGAAGAAGATAGAGCAGCTGCTGTGGAAGTAGCTATACCCACACACCTATATGGAAAAGGTTACTTAATCATGCAGCAAATGGGATACAATGGCAAAGGACCTATTGGTAAGTGTCAGGAAGGTGTCACAGAACCATTGGATCCTCCTTCACAATTTAGTAAAGACAAAAAAGGATTGGGCTTTGAGTTCACTCTACTACCAAGGAAGATACCATGCAAATATCAAAAACCTCAGTGGAAAGCAAAGAAGAAGCACAAAGAAGAATCCTGGCAAGAAGCACTATTTGAGTCAGCAGAGACAATCTGTAAAGAACATGAACATCACGAAAGGAAGCAACATCAAGGGGAGTCCATCATTCACAAGAAGACAACATCTACAGAAGTCAATCATATTCAAGAACAAATATCCAACCAAGTAGAATCACCTCAGGGCAACATCATTCCTCCCTGAGAAGAAACAGTGTACGAATAGATACAAAGAATAGAAGTAGATTCTGACGTAGAATCAGAGAAAGCCAGCAGAATGGTATCAATTATCAGAGATCTATTTTCACCATTCAACATACCTGTTCACAACATTGAAAAGGTCTGGGATGATACCTCTAAGACTTATTCCAATGAATATGAATGGGATAGCTGCTCAAATACTACTGAAGATACCACTGAAAATACTACTTCTTTATCCCTTTTTCAAGAAGAATATAGCACAGAAATTAGACTACCTGAATTTGGACCACAAAATATCTATGATGCTAAGGAAAGTGAGCAACAACATTATGACCAAGTCTATACAGAAGATGATACCATTGAAGACCTTGACGAAATCTTGGACTTCTTTAACACCCAAACGAATCACAATGAAACCTCTATCCTGACACTTACAACAACAGAACTTGATCCACCAAACGATTCCTTACCACTTGTCTTTCTAGACCTCATAGACTGGGACAAACCCGAAATTCATGATATACCAATTTTCCTGAATGATGAATCCATTATCCATTACTTATGTACCGTCAACCTGAAAATAGACTCTACTAGTGAACATAATAGCAATGTCTACAATCAGGAGGGTGCCACGTCTCTCAGTTGCAAAAATAAACCAAATAAAGGATTTGATGTTGAAAACCAATCAATGGCAACTCTAGATAGAAAAAAAGTAAAAATAAAGGATGCATTTGAGGGTGAAAACCTTTTTAAGGCACCTAAAGATGGGAGAATTGACACTCTTCCTGAGCATTATCATGAGCAATCACCCATATTGATTGAGCCCACTCAATCAATCAACATTGGTACTACAAAGGCAACCAAAAATATACACCTTGCAGAATCTTTGACAAAAGCAGAAAGGTCAGAATTTATCAAATTTTTTAAAGAAAAGCAAATCAACTTTTCTTAGGCATACACAGATATGCCCAAGTTTGATCCATAATTAATCATGCATCACTTTTCTATAGCTCTAGGAGCTAAATCGGTAAAGCAAAAACTATGAAAGATGAATCCACATGTGGTACTCATGGTCAAAGCTGAACTAAAAAAACTATTAGATGTCAGATTTATCTGACCCATCGACTATGCAGAATGAATTTCCAACATCGTACCAGTTTCAAAACCAGATGGCAGTATCAAAATATGCATAGATTTTAGAGATGTCAACAACGCCTATCCAAAGGATGACTTTCCTTTACCAAGTATTGACATAATTGTAGACCTCACAATAGGCCATGCAATGTTATCACTAATGGACGATTTTTCAGGATATAACCAAATCAAGATCGCTCCAGAGGATCAAGATAAAATAACATTCACCTATCCTTGGGGAACATATTGTTGGAATGTCATGCCTTTTGGCTTAAAGAATGTAGGAGAAACTTATCAACGAGCAATGACAATAATCTTTCATGATATGATGCATGCCTTCATGGAAGACTATGTGGATGATTTACTAGCTAAATCCTTCACCAGAACAAAACATCTAAGCATCTTAGAAAAGATTTTTGAACGATTGGAAAATTTCCAAGTCAGGCTCAACCCTAATAAATGTGTCTTTGGGGTTACATCAAGCAAATTACTCAGTTACATAGTTTCAGCTAAAGGTATTGAAGTGGATCCAGCAAAGGTACAAGCCATTATGGAAATGCCACCACCAAAGAATATTAGCTAGCTCAGGTCGCTACAAGGATGACTCCAATCAATCAGGCGATTCATTCCTCAACTAGCAGATAAAAGTCTCCCATTTAATCATTTTCTACATAAAAATGTACCATTCAAATGGGAAGCCAAGTGTGCCAAATCCTTCTATCAAATCAAGCAATATCTAATGAACCCACCAGTTCTGGTACCACCGATAGTAGGAAAGCCACTTATTCTCTACATTTCAACAACTGATAAATCACTGGGGGCACTGGTAGCACAAGAAGATCAACAAGGCAAGGAACAAGCAATATACTACATCAGCAGGACATTGAATGGTTATGAGCTAAATTACACCTTTATTGAGAAAGCCTGTTTAGCTGTGGTCTTTGCCTCTCAAAAATTCTGCCACTACATGCTAGCTAAAACAATTAAGCTAGTTGCAAAAATTGATCCTCTCAAATATTTACTCAGCAAAGCAGCTCTTACAGGCCGATTGGCTAAATGGGTCATGATTCTTAGTAAATTTGATATCCACTATACAAAGTAAAGAGCTATCAAGGGACAAGTAATAGCAGATAAGCTAGCAGAAGCACCACTACCTAGTAAACAACCAATGGAGATCGAATTTCTAGACAGGGACGTTCTTGTTATCTCTACAAAACAATGGACCCTATACTTTGATGAATCATTTACCCAACACGGCTTAGGCGCCGACATTTTATTCATCACTCCAGAAGGACACACCATACCAAGATCCTACAGACTCATGTTTTTGTGCACAAATAATGTTGCTGAGTATGAGGCACTGGTCACAGGAATCAAGATAGTTGTAGAATGGAAAATCATAGAACTAAAGGTCTACAGAGGTTCACAACTGGTTATCAATCAAATCAATGATGACTATCAAACAAAAGATGACAAGTTGTTACCCTACAAAAGAATGGTGGATGACTTCAAACAGTACTTTGTACACATCAACTTTGCACAAATACCAAGGTTGGACAACAGAGTAGCCGATGCAATGGCTACTATCACTTCACTCTTGCAAATTCGAGAGCAAGAGTCTCATTATGAATTCCTAGTAGAGAAACTATTTTCCCCAGCCTATGACAATTCCGCATCCCAGGTCATCTATGCCTTAACTGGTTCAGACTCCCCCTTATATGGAATGATATATGAGTATCTTAAGACCAATATCCTACCCATTGACTTGTCCTAAAACCAAAAAAGTAACTTTATCCGACAAGCTATCCGTTATACCCTTACTGCTGATACTTTGTACCATAGAGGTCTAGATGGTACTCTTCTTCGTTGCCTTGATCGTAATGAATTTGACTCCGCTTTACACGAGCTTCATGAAGGTATCTATGGCACACATTCCAGTGGTACTACTCTTGCTAAAAGCTTCTGAGAATGGGATATTACTGGCCGACAATGGAAAAAAACTCTTATCACTTTGCAAAAAGTGTCCAAAATGCCAGATCCATGGCAATCTTATACATGCACCAGCACAAGAACTGCAGCCATTCACAACCTCTTGGCCCTTTTGTCAGTGGGGACTAGACTTGGTTGGCAAAATTCATCCCTCATCTTCAAATGGGCACAAGTTCATTATCACTACAACAAAGTACTTTACCAAGTGGATTGAAGAAGTCCCCATGACCACAGTGTCTGGGAAACAATTTGCCTCTTTTATCCTTAATTATCTGATCTGCAGATATGGAATTCCAAGCTCCATCATCACAGATAATTGATGACCTTTCAAAAACCAAGATGTCTAAGAACTATGTGAAAAATTCAAAATACAACATTGTTTCTCTACACCATACTACCCACAACGAAATGGTCAGGCAGAAGCATCCAACAAAACGATATTAAATTTTTTATAGAAGACAGTCAATGATGCAGGCAAAGATTGACATATACAATTCAATCTAGCACTTTGGGCATATAGAACTAGCATCCGCACACTGACAGGAGCTATGCCTTGTTCATTTGTGTATGGATTAGAAGCAATTTTACCCCTAGAGGTAAAAATTCCATCTCTCAGAGTCTCTTTGAAAGGCTTAATCCTAGATGAAGAATATCGAGTTAACCGACTACAAGAACTTGAACTTCTAGATGAAAGATGCCAATGTGCCTACACTCATCTCAAAACATATCAGCAACGTATATGCAGAAGCTACAACCACAAGGTCATCCCTAGAAACTTCAAAATAGGTGATCTAGTACTCAAAGAAAATCCTAGAAATCAACAGGATCGGGAAAAGAAAGGGAAGTTTGAACCTAACTGTTTGGGTCCCTATGTCATCATATCAGCCTATGGATCAGGCACCTATCAACTAACTACCTCAAAAGGAGATGTGCTCGATGAACCCACCAACAACATCCATTTGAAAAAATACTACACTTGAGCAGTCTAATTACACAGAAAAAGTAAAAATACAAAAAAATAAAAAAATTAGAAAAAGAAAAGAAAAAGATAAAATAAAAATAAATGGTGAAAGCCTAGCAAACAAGCGCTATTGTGAGAGGCCGGCTCCTCCATCTATTCTTATCAAACTTTTTTATCCATGCATCCAAGTACTATTGGCCATTGACCAACACCTTTATCAGACTAAGCATTATCCAGGACATACTTAGCATAGTCACTGTCCTTGTTTATCACAAATCATTTCATCATATCCCACCATGGCTTGGTAATCATTGTGCATATCCACGTTGGGTAATACATTTAGCTAGGGGCAACATCGATCGACATCATGTCCTATCAACATATCATGCATCGCAGCAGACTAGGCAAATCATGTCAAAACCAAAATTCAACAAAAACATGAGGAGAATCAAACACAGATACATTTAACAGATTCACAACACATGATGGATGATTTTCTAAAGTAACAAATGTTTACATCTCGCACAAAGTTTTGACTATTTTTGCATTTGAACTCCTTGTGAACTATTGGATCATCTATATTTTCTCAACAATGCATCGAGCTAGAGAAAGTAACGGGGACTCCAATATCTTTTTAGTCTTCTATTTGTGAGGTGATCACTTGTACTATACAAAGACTTGTCTTGAGATGTGATTCAAAGCATATCACTGAAGACATGATTCCACTTTGCACATACAAATGGTTTAATCTTGTCTGTTTATCTGCAAGCAACATTCAGGTCATCCTGGTTCAATTATACCTTGACGCTTATGCCATCTTGCAAAATAAAAAATCATGTAAATTTTTCTTAGGTCCTTATGGTTGAATTATACCATTATGCTTGTATAAATTTTCAGCATATCCCAAACAAATCCATGCTCCGTGATGACACTACAAAGAAAGAAAAACAACATGTGGCTATATAGGTATGACCAATGCAGAATGAGGATGCTCAAAACAATTCGTTACATATCATTTTACAATTAGTTGCATATCAAAACAATTAGTTGCATATAATTTTACAATTAGTTGTATATAATTTTACAATTAGTTGCATATAATTTTACAATTAGTTACATATCATATTATAAATCAGTTGCATATCATGCATCTCATTTTTAAGATACATCTCATACATCCTACATTATCACATCATATTCATCGTATATAAAATCGCAAAGCATTGCATCATCATATAAAAAGCATCATCCATAACACATCACATGCAAATCAAAGAAAATTGTGTCATATATATATATATATATATATATATATATCAAAATGATCAAATGTACACAATATGTCATGTCTGTGACCAACACAACAAAATGATCAAAATACAATAGAGACAACGTCTCTCAGGTATGACTATCTCCAGATGGTGATGGTCTCATAGCAGATGTCCCAGCACCTATATCTCTAGGTGGATCCTACCGAATAGGTCCTGTCACACCCCTACTCTTTGTCCTCGACCCCGTCTCTCAGGATCGACTCAATCTCAAGGATGTATAGCTCGGAACTCGGTGCTCCCTGGGCACTGTGTCCTCATAGTGTCTCCTGTAGTACTCTGCCTCCCTGACTCTCGAAGCCAGCTCTCTCAGGGTGTCTCTCATCGGGCCATCTGTCATCGCTCTCTCCAAAACCTCTGCTCGAGCCTCAACTTGACCCAACCACTCCAAAGCAGTATCTCGCTTTATAGTCAGTTGTGTAATCTGATGCTGCTGCACCAACATCTGTGTCTGCAAATGCTGCACTGACAACTGCAGCGATCTAATTTGTGCATCCTCCACATGCGTAGGAATCCGTATCTGCAGGGGTACCTCTTGTCCCTCCACCTGTCCTCGGTGCTGGTGGAGGTAACACATCTGAACTCCTCCTCTGAGTCGGTCATCGCATATCCTCATACCCTCCAACCGCTGCTATTACCTCCTCAACCTGCTCCTCCTCTCCATCTTTGATCACTAAACCCCCTCTCCCTCTATCCACTGCCACCCGCCGCACAACTCTCTCTGCCTGTATCACCCTCCCACCACCGTCTCCATCCCTATCTCCTCTCCTCCTCAACTCTAATCTCCATCTAACTACTCGCCGACCTCTCCCACCTCTCTATCATCTCCTCCATCCCCTCCTCCTCCATCCACCCCCCTCATCTACCTCCTCATCATCATCAAATGCTGGAATCATCTCAGCTGGATCAGATATCCTGGCTACTACCCATGCTGCAAAGAGTCCTGCAAAATCGTGAGTCATCCCTGGATCCACGATCTCAGGGGCATAATCCCAAATCTGGCCGGCTAACTAAAATAACTCCTCTACTGCCATCGTGTTGTCAATCATAGGAGCCCAATCTGGGATATCCTGTCTCCATCGAGCATATAGGCATGCTCCTTGTGGTATACCTTGTTGTCGCCCATACTGCCGCATTACCCGACTATGCAAAAATATCTCTATAACAAAGGGCGTCTGCCCTATTAGATACCTGGACATGAAGACATGCGGTATCTCCATCCCATCCTTAGCCCATACCTAACAACCTGTATAGGGTCGCCAAATGACTGTATCAATATCATCTAGAACCCTCCTCCAGTGCTCTAGCTTGCCCAACTTGCATTGGACAACTATACCTTTGTACCCATATGTGTAGGCACATCCAACAGGCCTATCTCTATCTTACAATGGCCTCGCTACGGGGATATGCTCCCATGCCCATACCTGAAGCAATGTCACACTAGCTGATAAACTATCATAACCCAGGTACACTACCTCATGCAGATCCCTATATAAATGGGCCAGCATAGCTGATCCCCATGCAAAACGACGGCCCTGTGTCACCATGTCCTCTAGCACTAATCCCCATCCAACAGACAGTCCCTTCGACCTGCGGTCGGGACATAGAAAACCACCAATGAAACTTTCTAGAGATGATGGTAGAGGAGTGTAATCTAAATCCAAAAGCTCTTGCCATGGGATCTTGTACCCACAAATAGTATCATCCTGGAATATCCGACGTAGTGCCTCAGTCCCACCCTCCTCTGTCTGCTCATAAGGTAGCAGTGCACCCACTAAAGGAATCCGTAGAATCCGGTAGCAATCCTCAGGTGTCATTGTCATCTCACCTGTAGCCAAATGAAAGGTGTTTGTGTCACTATGCCACCTCTCTGCCAACGCTGTCAATAAAACCTTGTTTACGATAAACCGAGGCATCTCTAGCAAAGAGGTCAAACCACACCTGTTAATAATATCCCTGTGTCAATCGTGGTATCAATGACCACGGTCTCGAAAATCGCTCACACGACTGTACTACTCCAAGATGCTCCTATCAAAAACAACGCAAGCCCAATATCAGTTCCCTCATCAAACACATGGATATCAAAATCAAAATCATCTCAAAAACTTGAAAAACTTTGAACAAATCTAAATCAAGTTTCACATCATATCACTCCATCAAATCATATCAACTTGTAATACAACTCAAGTTTCACAAACATATCAACTTGTAACACAACTCAAGTTCCATATCAGCTTGTAACACAACTCAAGTTCCATATCAGCTTGTAACACAACTCAAGCTCCACAAATTCATATCAATCACATTCATATCCAAAAACTTGAAAAACTTTGAACAAATTTAAATGAAGTTCCACAACGTATCCAACATCACATCAAAATCTATATCAACTTGCAACATCGCAAAACAAATCAAGTTGTATCAACACTCATATTGGACACACTTCTCACATCAATGACAGCAGACACAAATACTGGCAACAATTCACTTATCCCAGCGAACTTGACATCAACCTACAAAATTTACCCATTCACAAATCCCACTTTCCCATCAAATTTTTTCTATATGCGCTAACCTATCCTATCTAAGCGCCAAACTGCATCTCACGCACTAACCTGTTTTGTCTACACGCCACCCGACCAAACCTGTGCGCTAAACAAACCCTACACACTATCCTTTTCTTCGAAAGCACCCTCTAAAAAACCCTATGCGCTAAGACCCTCTATGCGCTATTCTATCCCCTCCACGTGCTATGAATTTAACCCTTTGTGCTACGTTACACCTACGTGTTATCTAACCCTACCCATGCGACCTCCTACAAAGCCTATGCACTAGGTTTACCCTACGTGCTACTTGTTTTACCCTCTACGCTAGCCTATTCACCTGGTGCGCTAAACTAACCCGAAGCGCTACCCTAACCTAACTATGCACTAGCCTAATCATTTCGGACGCTACCCTATTCGTTAAAACCCTACGCGTTACGAAATGTTTTGTATGCGCTACACTTTCGACAAGACGCTCTAAAACGTAAAATTCGCATGAAAAATTCAAAAAAAGTACCAAAAATGACAAAATCAAAAATCCAACAAGGGTCAAAAGGTTGACTTACCGGTGGTCCATATGTAGTGGGCCTCTGATACCTCTGCATGCACTCGAATCGATGAGTAAAGTATGGAATCGACATGTTGACTCTTCTCCAAAAATCACTCTCTCCAAGGTCAACAAAGCACAAATGAGATAAAACAATGCACTTTTCCCCTTTTATAGGGTGAATTGAAATTAGGGTTTGGAGATGGGGCATGTAGCTTGCTCGCGGTCTCTGTCTAACCCTAACAAATATTATTTATCGAGAGATGAATCAACTTTTCACATTCCACATTGACAAAATTTTAAAATGGAAACACAATTATCAAATTAAATCAAATTGTCCAAATTTTGATTCATCTCCCGAGGGGGCATTATCAAACATCACTTATCAAATCTGGGGCACGACATGAAAATCTTAAAACAACATCACACTATTCATAATCAAATTTTGACGACACATCATTTTCTTTGAATTAACATGTGCACACACGTCACTTCAAAGAGGGGCAAAATATAGACGTATAAAAATGACCATATTCCTAAATGAATATTTTATGTTCATTCTTCTATTTAGTTAAATTAAATTTAATTAAATTACCTACATTCTTCTATTTTATTAAGTAAATTATTCAATTTACTTAGTTAAATTCACTTATGTCCTTTAAATTGAATAAATCATTTATTCAATTAAACCCCTTCTCTCTACTTTTAATTAAATTTATATTTAATTAATAGTTTACCCCAAATTGAATAAATCTCATTTATTCAATTTCCCAAATTGCAACTAAATTGAAATAAAACATTTTATTTTAATTAAATCCTTTTATTCCTCATCCACTTGCAAAATCCTACATCTCCCACTTGCATCCTAACCCTCTTCCTAACCCCCTTCTAGATTCTTCTAATCATTTCTAAATTATCCTAACCTATCTCCTAAATATTGTCACATCCCTAATCAAGGGGAAGTCACTTTTCAAAACCTCAAAGTCTTTGAAAACTATTAAAGGCTTCAACAATTTAAACCTTAAAAGTCTTCCAAACCATTAATGGTTAACTCAAACCTCTTGCATGGTTAGAGACTTTTTGACTAACTTAACCCTCATCTAACCAAAAGGTCTCATCAAGAATTCATTTCTTTGACCATGGTTATCCCTTTAACCCTTGCACAAGAGTTTATCCTTTGGGTAAAAGCTTTATCCATTGGATAATCCTAACCTAACCTTAACCCTTACCACCTAGGGTAACCATGAGGTCTTCTTAGGCATTTAATATTTCCACCCTCTCCTCTCAACCAGTCTTATGTTGACAATTGTCACCATTTCATTGGTGCAAATTGCAAACATGGATTGATAAACTTTCAATCTTGACCTTTGATAAACTCTTTCAATCCTAGCCATCCATTGCCCTATTTTCACTATAAATAGAGCTCTCCCTCCTCCATTTTAATCCATGCAAGCTTTTAAGTATAATACTTATGCTCAATTCTAGCACATCTACTCTCTCTTTGCAATAGAAATTAATCAAATAAACATGTTAGAATAATTCCTTTATCATTAGCTTAAATCATACAACTAATATAGCATGTTGGGATAGTATTTATACTAATCTTGTCATCTTATAATCTAGTTTGTTGCATTTATAGAATCATGCATAGATAGGATGCATTCTCATGTTAAAATCAATCAAAGCATCCCTCGTTCTTGCATTTGTCATCCCTAAACCACTTTGCTCAGTGATCTGAGACCAGAGACATTGGTTTGACGGACCTTGTGAGATAGAGAACCATGGAACCAACCTTGGGAAGTTGAGTCATCCTTCATGACTCCATAACTTGCACCAAGAAGTCTTGTGGGTGTGTGGATAAGTCCCTTTGAGCTTCATTTTTCACATTTTAAGTTTCATAGACCCATTTTTCCCACACACAAGAAGCAACTCTAAACATAGGTGTTCCATTGATAGGACTATTCCACCAAAAATCCACCAAATCCCTAAAGTCTGAGTGGAGAGACCACATAATATCAAACCAAAATATAAAAGGTCCATGGTTGGGATAAATATCTCAATGCAATAGAAGAGGGTTATGGTTAGAACCAATCCTTGGGAGAACCTAGAGGGTAAGGTGTGGGACTATGTTCCACCCAATATATATTTTAAATTTTTCCAACTTCACCTATATGAGATCTCCTCTAAGTCTCCTATTTGACCATGTAAAATGAGTCTCCTTAAGGTCAAAATCAAACTAATCAATATTTAAAAAAAAGTATGCTATAAGATCCATCTTGATATTAGAATAATCCTTAGACCAACTAGATTTTTAGAGGGGAAAAGAGGAGAGTTGAAGTCACCACCCATCATCAAATGGAAATCTATATGAGAATTTAATAGGGATATTAATTTATCCCATAGAGCCTTCCTAGCTACATGATTATTTTAAGAATACACATTGGTGAGATTCCATTGTTCATTAGTGGGCATCATATTAAAGGTATCTGTGAGGTTGTTCTACATTGGTCAGTCATACCTCCGCTGATAGTAAGGGAGTTCCAAATTATTAAAAACCATATAAATGAACCCTTAGATGATCTAGAATTGTACTAAGAATTAGGCCCTAGTTTCTTGAGCAAAAATTGAATATATCATCTTGGATTTTTGAAGTATCAAAATATCAATTTTGTTATCAATAATTAGACATTGCATAATATTTTTTTAATGAGGGATATTTAACCCTCTAATGTTCAAAGATAAGGTATTCATATCCTATTTTTCTTCACCTCTAACATATTATCAAGGCTGCCTTGTTTACCTATGGAAATTTATTTTGTTGCTTCTCTTTGTCTTGTCTCTATATGTGAAGGACTTCCCTATTTTAGTTATGATCCTATATCATTTTTTTTTGTTTTCCACTTTTGTTTTACTCATTCTATTAATCATGATCTAGTTGTAATATTGAGTGTAATAGGTGGGATATTTTGAAGGGTTACTTATATCCAGTAGTACCTCAACTGAACTATTTCAATTATTGGATTTTTGGGCAACAATCTAACTATTCTTCATGCCTTTGTTTGAAATATCTTCCATAATTTTATGTGGACTTTAAATTTCCTTAGATTCCTTGTTATCCTCTTCATGACTCTAAGATTCAAGTCTATTAGGACCTAAGGATGTATTGTAATTCTCACCAAGAAAATCATTCTTATTTGAAAACAAGTATTAATGGTCCTAGTTAAGATTCACATTGGAAGCTTCCAACCTAGTAGGAGAGATAACACCTTGGGATACTAGGGAGGTCAGAAAAATGTTAATGGACTCCCCCTTATTCATACTTTGAGTCTCCTTTCCTTCTTCTTCTTTTTTCCTTACCTTAACGAGCCTATCGATCTCCCCCATCTGATGAAGTAATCCAGAATCCAATATTTCTCATTCTTCAATGTCAATACTCATTAATGGCTTAGAGGAAGTATTTTCAACTTTTAATGTAATCATCATTTGAGGAGGAGGACTAGACCTTGAGAGAGAGATGATTTTAGTTATCAAAGGGCTAAAGAAAATCATAGAGAACCTCTTTAGCTTTTTTAAGTAGTTTTGAGGATTAGGAATTCAATGCTTATCAATAAGATGACCAAATAATTTTGTCAACCCAAGAGGTGGGGGCCACCCCCCAAAGAATAGTTCTTTTGATATAGATCCATAGTTTCTTCTAACTAGTCATCAATTCACTTTACAGATAGGAAATAACCTTTCTCAGCACCACTATTATTTGAAGATCTTCTTTTCACACTCTCTGAGATAGCATGCACCTATCTTTGGTCAAAATGTGAACTCTAGGGGACTAGTTGGGTCCCCCATTCATGATTAACATTTTCCACAAGTGATCAAAATTTGAAATTCTAGAGAAAATGAAGTTGCATAGCCCAAGTGAAAATAGTTTCAGGCATTATGTTTAGTATTACTTTTTATTATCAATTTTTATAAATCTAAGAATTTTATAATGACTTGATGAGTTCATGATTGAAATAATGCACCAATAAAGGAACTTGAATGATAAAAATGTCTCATATTTATAGAATTGAATGATTACACCAATGTTCATTTTGTGGTCAACTTTCTTCATTCCTCCATTGAGATATTTACCCACTACAAGAACTATTTTTGTAGAGTAGGGGGGCCAATAAGAGGAAAACATTATTTGACAAGATAAAATGAAATTTTGTGTAAGAAAATGGTGGCCAATACTTTTCATATTTTAGATTTGTGTAGATGGCTTTCAAGTGGGGTTGAAATTTTTCAACCCACTTCTTAAAAAAATTATTAGACATCATTCATCCATAATTTTTAAAATTTTGACCACTACAAAATAATGATTATCTATATGACTATAAATTTATAAATCCTCTCTACTAAACAAATTATGAGACCACTAGATAAAATTTTAGATTTTAAAGTTTTAATCTTTCTCATTATTAAAAAATCAATGGGACCCTATTCTTATAGAAGATCCTTAAGATTAATAGATTTTAGGAAGTCCCCTTCATGGTATTGGAACCTTATCAAGACTTTAAAAACAAGGATATAATTTAGGATTAATAAAGAAAGTCAAGTATAATGGTAGAAAACCAAATATTCATTCTACAAGGATATGCAAACATATATGTAATATCCATATAAATAATAAATAAAGGGATCTAATTTTTGAAAGGGAAAACCTTAATTAATTTACATCCAATTAATTGCAACATCAGTATTTCATCATCATCTTACATCAACATTATAAAAATTACTACATGTTTGATTGTTTCCTTTGATCATTTGTGTGTATTGTCAACATGGTCTTGACAAAAAGAGAACATTACTTTCATAGAATCTTCCTAAAGAAGATCTATAGGGACCACTCCTTTCAAGTAGCAAATTGAAGATACTAGGCATGCAAATTCTAGACAACAAATCATGTAGGGTTAAGATATAAGAGTAGAGTTTAGACTTACTTTCACATATACATATTTGGATAAATGAATAATGCAAAGAACTTTTTCATTTCTAAAGTACTAATAAATTTGTGATATTTGTCACAAAAATTCCTCATCAAGTGTAAAATTTAGTATCATTTCTTTGTTCATTTAGATGATAATTTATATTAGTAACAATATTAGTCTAACCCAATTGATTCTAGGAGTATTTATTAATGATTTATTTGATTATTTATTTACCTTAAGATTATTTTGTAATTCTTGTTATTTAATTTTACTCTCCAAATATAGAAGAAAAGAATTGCATTGATAAAACATACTCTAAAAGTAGAAAATATGCATATAAAGAATAAGAAACATATAAAGAGAATAAAACTTTCTACTAAGCATTTTTTCCTCTCTTTTACTATATACTTTTAACCACTCTATTTCAATAAACAACACAATATCCTTTTAATATTATTTGACACTCAAATTATTACTAACCTCATAACCCATTTCACATTCAACTTTTTAGATCCTAGAAAAATTAGCTCTACTTCTAATTCACATCACTTAATATCCTTGAACATTATAGTGACTATGTTCTCATCACTAATATTCACTTAAGCTACTTTCTTAATTATGCAGCTTGCCTTTTATCACTCCAATTTGTACCCTTATCTTTTATGTGCATTCAAATAGTAAAATCGATCACGCAATTGTTCATGAAAGACAAGAAAACCTATATAAACAAACACAACCTACACATACATCTAAAAATTTAATACATGCTATCTTTCTAAGAAACATTTATAACTTTGATACTATACCTCCTTGAATTTACACATAGACTTACATAGACACTAGATCCTTACCACATAGGCATTGTACACATTTTCCAATGCTCCATTCCAAATCCTTCAAATCCTTTATTGAGTTTGATTGTTAGTGAAAAGTATCAAAATCCCCCCTTTTTCAAGAAAATCTCACAAAAGGTACCAAATACACCATCCTATCCAAATAATAAAGTTTTATTGTAAGTGATGAAAAGTGCAAAGTTGCATAGGATGAACTTGTAACTAAATGGCACCAGTTTGGTTATAAAACTAGCAACACAATAAAATGGATGGAACCAAGTGCAATGATATTCATACATAAAGATTTTAGGACAACCCAATTTAAATTTTGTTGATTGATTTCTAATGCAATCAATTTGAAGAGATTCTACTTTGTGATTAAAATGTCAAAATCAAAACAATGAACAACTCTCTATCAATCATCAAAATTAGTTAAAAATGGTTCACCAATAGTAGAATTGCAAAAGGTGTTACCATGTGAAAAAAATGCTATTGCATGTTATCAAATTTTATTGTATTCATAGATAAAATAGGAGATCTAAAGACCAAATAAAATTTGAATTCAAGATCACACACAAATTGTGGAAATCAAAAAAATGGCCTCTAGAAAAGGAAAAAACTTTCCAAACTGTATATTCTCATTTTAACTCTATGAACATCCATAAAAATGATTATATTGTTATGTTTTCTTCTTAAGATTAAAAATAAATAAAATAAAAGGAATTAAACTTAATATTCTCCTCCTATCAAAAGCTGGTTACGTGCTATGAACATCCACACTTTTCACATAAATTGAATTGAGAACAATTAAAAAAAAAAATCTAGAACAAACAAATATATATTCACTTATATTTTGTTGGAAAAAGATGCAAATTAGTTATAAAACACACAAATGAAACTAATTACAGAAGCTAATTGCAAATGCTACCATTTATTCTGAAAATACAAAGTGTACACAGGAAAATGAAGATCACATATATGATTGTTATATACAATGTCATGAATATATAATCTATTTTCTATGAATAAAATTCATTTGATTTTTTAAATTAATTAAAAGAAAATAATCTAAAATTGAGTGGTAGAAATCCCTTTCACAGTCTTGGAACAAAATCGAAGACAAAGATGAAAGTTTAAAGCACAAAGCCTAAGCATAACAGAAAACAAATTAAACAGTTAATACAACTAAAAGGAAGGGATCTTTTCTCATTAAATTATCTGCAAACATCACTGAACACAGAAATATCATCAATCAACTCTAGCCAATAAAAACACGCTTTACAAATCTCAAAAAAAAAAAGCAGCAGTATAGCTGGTAAAGACTTATTTTGAGTATTTATCAAAATGAAGTACAGTGTTTAATAGAAACGTAACTTTGCGAGATAACAGTTAATAAGAATGGTGTTTTATAAAGTGCATGATCCTAGTCCTCATGGGTGAGCCTCTTTCTTTCTGTTTGGTCCCCGATCAAATATAGCATCAGAAGAAGAACCATGGGATCTGGCAATCCCAATCCAATCAACATAAATCCATTTGGGCGATCAATGTCAAGCTGATTAGAGTTGCAACGTGAGAAAAATGATATAACTGGGGATTCGTATGAGTTCATCAAAGGGCGTTCCCTGGATCATGTTCTAATCTATGGGGCTTCCCATTATTGTCATTCATAACGATCTCTTTCCTGAATAGTTTACAGGGATCTCAGTCCTCAGCCCCAATGAGGCACATGTCACAGTGGGAAATTGCAAGGCTTGAAGCTGAAGCAAGGCTGTGCAGAGATTCTATTCTGCCATCTCCATCTTCCTCTTCTAACAATCAGTTGATGGTAAATGACAATGCAGAGGTGAAATCCAAAGGTCTTCTTTCTGAACATTGTTCCAAATCTTCAAGAAATATCAATGGAATGGCTGCCTTGGAATTGGCCTCTGCATTATCATTTCCCATCAATTTATTGTTAGAGGAGGAAGATGAGCACAACAGAATTCAATCTCTGGGCAGCCTGGCTTCAGCTTCAAGCCATGCGATTTCTCACTGTGACATGTGCCTCATCAGGGTCGAGGACTGAGATCCCTGCATTCTATAAATGCATTGGGCATCTCAGATTTTGTGCATGGGTGGAAGAATCTAGTTATATTCAAAACAGCTTTTTCTTCAGTTGTGTTCTATAAATCCTTGATCTCATAACCAGTCCTCCCTGGTAGCTGTGAAGCTATTGCAGACCACCTGCAAAATTTCAAACTATATTAAAATTAGCAACAGCACCTTGTCAGAGAGACAAGCAAAACTAACAACACTTTGTCTCTAGTACAATTGTTAGTGAATAGATAAAGCTTGACCTGCTAACTCGAGAATCAACTAATCCCTATATACAAAAAATTGTATATGTGGGTTTCGTAATACATGCCACTATTCTGCCAATTTAAATGATTGTATCTGTGGGTTTGCATGAACTTGCTACAAACAAGCCGTTATACAAAACTCAGATGTAACTCTTGAGTTCTTTACACAAAAATCAAAATCTATTTATATACTTCATTATATGAATGATTGTTTATGTCAAATGATGTTATACATGTGGATTGCAAGTAACTGCTACAGAAGGTCCATATATGCAGATCTCGATTGGAATTGAGAAGTTCCTTATATGATAAACAAAATCTGCATATATACTTCACAATCAAACAATATTAAACGTAACCCTTGATTTTTCAAATGCAAATGATTATCACATCAAACAGCACCCTTGAGTTTCTTATATACTAATCAAGATTTATGTCAACATTTTTCCCATGCAATTGACGCTATATGCGACATGCATGTAACTGCTACAGAAGGTCCATAATTACAGAGAAAGGAAGAATTTAAGAAGCTCCTAATATGATTAACAAAATCTGTATATACACTTCATTAACAAATGAGTATTTAGGATATTTACAATCAACGCAATATCACATATGATATTATATACATACGAACCTGTTTCAGAGGAACACGCCTGCTGCCATGGCCATTTTGCTGAATATACTCAACAATAGCCTTTATCTCAGGCCCATTTATTCTTTTCTTTCTTTCTTCCAGATCTGCAAAAGCAGCATAATAAATAATGCAGCGAGGTTAGTTTTCCCATTAATATAAAACAATTAAAATCAAAATGTGGCTTCAAATAGACATTCTTTAAAAGGGGGTGTGACAAATATTGAGCATCAAGGCTTGACGTGACGTTTGCCCCTTCAAGTAACTCAAAGCCCAGGGCTGTGACCTCCATGTTGCCGATTGAAAGGCAAAGAGCTGCGCTACGTGTTCTACTTCATGACTATGACGTTTAGGCTGTGACCCACATGCATTTTTTTTCACTTAACTATAAATATTATTGTACCTATCACAACAGGTCCGGCCCCTGTAATGTATTTTTTTTTTATATTCACTATCGTGGAATCTGGAGGTGTCCTTGCCGAAGCAAGACTAATCCCCCAGTCCTTGCCGAAGCAAGACTAATCCCCCAGTGTGTACAACCCACTCACAAGGTAGCAACACACACAGAGTTAACACAGCCGGGGACTCGAACTCAAGACCATGGGGAGCATACCCATGCCTTAAGTTGCGATCCACGACCGGGTGAGCTAGGGCCGAAGCCCCCTGTAATGTATTTTACAATAGACTTATATAATATATTATGGGGAGGTGCATCGTGGCACGGCTCTATAGTCATTTTGTCACAACGGAACAATAATGGATACAATGTAGTACAGATAAATATAATTTAAAGGGAATCCCTTAAAATCATATGGTTGTATGATTATGTTCAGTCATTCATTTTATGTCCAATGACAAGAGTCAGGTAGTTCACATGCTAGAATGTTAAAATAGTTGTAATGTATTTGTAAATTTAATGTTAAAATAGTTGTAATGTATTTGTAAATTTAATGTTTTGATTTTTTAATAGTATAGTACAATTAGTTGTGACTTTAAAGCTGTTAGTCCTAACAATAAGTACTTATAATTGAATGAAATGTATTCATTAGATCTAACAAACAACAAATCTGATTATGTTGAATTGACACATCAACAAAAAATGACTTAATGCATAGCTATGCTTATCCTTTCTAGAAGATTTTTTAAGACACAATATGGTATCATATTTTGATGATGTGGACCTAAAATGTTAGTTACAAGAAGGGGCTTTGATAAGTAAGTGGTTCTAATATATTCAAATTTGCCACATTGATTTTGGGAGGGTGCTCAATAACTAGGTCCTCTCTTCTAATGTAATGAAAACCATTGGGTATAAAAAGTTTGTTTGACACATAAGGTTAATTGTCAAACTTAAAAATCATAAATGGAACTAAAATAATACGCATTATAGTCACTATAAAATCGGTAGATATAGTATAATGACATTCTATGTGTCGACACCTAAAAATGTTAACATGATTCCACCTAATCACTTTATCATTCCTCATCAATTTTTCTTTTGACATTAATTAAATAATATTAATTATTTAATTAATTGACACAATTCTCCTTCATGTTGATAATTAAATAACTATTTAACTATTTAATTAATTCTATAAAAAAATTCCTCTATTTTCACATTAGTTGAATGATTGTTATTATGTATTTAATTTCTTAACTTTTTTTTATTTATATTGATCAAATAAATTTTTTAATTAATTTTTTTGGCTTGGCCCATAGCTAGGTGAGGCCACAATCGAGGGAATAGAGCGCAAATACGAACACTTGACATGAACGCCACTAGCATCAATGATGATCAAATTTTTTAATACGTTAAATTAGCAAATGCACAAGCCTATGATCACAATGGCCCAATAGGGGTTTAAACCTTGTTGGCCATAACAACACTAGACCACCAGTCAACCATCACACTATAGGATTACACTCATTAATTGAATAAGTTTTATTATTCAATAAATTTATCAATCATTCTTCATATGTACATTAATTAAATAGTTTTAAAATATTTAATTTATTCATTTTCATTAAATTCTTCTAATTTGCAAATTTAACTAATTATTCATCAAGTATTAAATAACTTGACTTAATTTATTCAATTGATTTTTCAAAAAATTAAATAAAATCAATATTTTTATTTAATATTTTATCTTTAGAATCATGCACATAAATTAAATAATTTTAATTATTAAATTTTAGTAAATATTCTTCTTTCACCTCCCTCTTCAATCAATTCAATCTTCTAACCCATGCATTCACTCAACTCATCCTCTCAACTAGACCACAACTAGTTTATCTCCTAAATTTAGCCTTCACGCCCTCTCAATAATTCTCATCCATTAATTCTTCTTTGTGATCTCAACCATTGATCAATATCATGTAGAATCTATAAATACTCTGTCTATATGATTCATCCTCCACAATCTTTGAACTTATGGAAATTATAACAAATCCATTATGATTATTGTGCAGTTTAATTTATACTAATTATGAGAACAACCCACATATCTATACTTAAAAATAAGATTAAATTACAATGGAGCTAAGCAAGATTTATATTTTAAGGTATTCAATTTTTTTATTTCGTGCAATTATCTTATGATTCATTGAGTGATTGATTGATTGTGAATTGGGTTTTGTTGTTATTCATATTTTCATAATTAACAATTTCGTTCATCCACGTAATGTGTTGCCAGTGTAACATTGGAACTTGTTTTGGGAAACATGAAAAATAAATTTGATAGGTGCTTTGATCAAAATATTTTATATTTTCAAAATAAATTTAATTTAGTTTTTAAAAATTTACATTTTATCTTTCAAATAAATACTTCCATATGACCTTATTATGGTTCAAAAGCAAATATGACCAAAGAGAAAGCAATTACGATATGACCCAAAGAACCTATATTTTAAAACTACCATAAAAATTATTAAATAAATATATTTATGACTTCAATTTGTCCCTGGATGAAACTATCATAGTTTTTACAACACAAGGCTATAATTTTCATGTTTATAGGGGTCATCGTCCTAAACTAAAGAACCTTCCCTGAGGGTTGTCCCCTTTATTGCTTTCAACCAGAGTTAATTTTCCTTTATCCATTGAAGATAATTCCAAATCATCCAAGGAAATAGTCAACCTTCCTTCATTTTCACCTTTTAACTTCTTCATCATTTTCAAAGAAGATACAACAACTCTTCTCTTTGAACTTCTACTACCAAAGGAGGGACTCTCCTTAGGAGCATTGATAATACTAGGAGTCGGACTAGAGAACAACTTATATTGAATATTTATGAAGTGATTTTCACATGCTTCTCTTTATTATCCATACAAGCTAGATATCTGAAAATTTGCTTCATAACACAGATATTTGATTTCCATACTATATTCTCCTTCAAGGGTAAAGATCTTGTGAAATCAAGCATTAAACACACAATCAAAGAACCAAACTAGAATGAATATCCCTGATCTTTTTTCATCTTGATATTTTCTTTAAATTTATTCTTAACTCACACAAATCATAGTTTTTCTTCTTTTAACCATTTGATGAGCAGTATATTGCAATTGCCGAAGCACATCTGTCTTTGTTTCTGAAATAGATTTTATAAGGGATTCCATATGCCACATACCTTATGATAGGGTCAATGATAGTGTCAATTATTAGTGCACGTTGATCACCCATGATGTCAGTTAGGGTTTCAACTTCTTTGTTCTTGATCGATTTCTTTGTTGGAAGGGGTCCATTATTACATAGTCCAGAAACTGCACCAATTTCTTCCTTTGAAATGTGATACAACTTGTCCAACATCATGTAGTCATCCTTGATATGGTTCAAAAGAAACTTAATCAAATCTTTATCTGCAAACCACAAAAATTCGTTCTATCCAAACCCTTATTCTTTAACTCTCTGATTTGCTGCAAACTTTCACTTGATAAATAATTTCCTAAATTCCTAATTTTCTCTTGATTGTACTCTTCTAATTGCACATTTTCAATTTTTTGAATGCTCTTACTGCTAGATTTGCCACTAATTGATTTCTTTGAGTCTATAGAGCAAATATGTGATAAATACCTTTTATGCAAACCTTCAACTTGAATTTTCTTCTGCTTCTCAAGTGCTCCACTTCACAAGCTCTTCAATGCATGAAGCACAAACTGACCCAGAAATTAGATATTTACCTTGTTCAGTGTGCCTAGGGTTTTGCCGTCAAAAACTATCTTATCAATGTGACATCATCCGATCTTTACACTTCAACATACATAATCCATTGAGGCAAACAACAAAATAAACATTGTAATCCTAATCCACCACATGCATCTTTTTCACTCAAGAGGGTATAACTAGATTTTTCTTTGAAACTCCCCCTAAGGCCAAGCTACCAGATCAATTTCTAGAGGAAGAAGTACCAACACCAGAATTAGGTACAACAGACTCAGATTTTGGGTATGTGCACCAATTTGTGGTACCAAAAGGGGGTCTTAAGATGCCACTTTTTTTTCCCTCAAATCAGCAAAGTTTGAACTTCAACAACAAATTGAAGATAGTTACACTCCAAATTTGAAGATGCAATAGGAAAAAGAGTCAGAGTGCTTCGACTATACTTTCTAAACTACAATTTTTTTTTTAAAACGGTGGAGATTAAGGGCTTCAAAAAGGGGGGCCATAAAAAGTGGTCCTGTTTTTATGCAAAAAATATAACATAGCATCTATTGTGGCCCCCCTAAATTGTTAACTTTTTTTTTGAATTTTTAAAATCTCTTTAGTGAGAAATTAGCTAACACCTTGTAGTTTATGCCAGATTTTTCAACTAATTTTTTGATGAGTATATGATTTTTTACTAATTTTCGAAGTGGACACATCCTAAAAAACAAAAATTTGAGCATGCTCCCCCCTAAAATCATTGATAACTAATCAAAAATCAAAACTTTTTAATTTTTTTTGTGTAGAATGGAGTCTAGTTTCTAAAAAATAAGTTTCTTCAAAATCTTATAAATGTGTAAAAAACTATACCCAAAATAGTGCATGTTGGTTTTCAACCAAAAATGGACACACTAACAAAAAAATTATAGATGAAAGCCTTAATGAAATCAAAATGAAAAAAAAATTACATGCTTGGATAGCTAAGAGAGAGATTGAGGTTGCTATGGTGTTTTTTTTAGTTTCATTGAAACACACGCAAACTTGATGGAGAGCACGGCCAAAAATATGTGAAATTTTTTAATCTTCTGATAAAAACACGTCTTAGGCTTGAAATGTTCGTCCAACCCTTTGGGTTGGATGCCCAAGTACAATCCAACCCAAAGGTTTGGTGGTTTCCAATCCAAACCATTTGGCGAGCACCACATATGATGCTCGCCAAATGCAAAATTTTGAATTTTCACATTTGGCGCACGCCAAATGTTTTGCATTGTCCAATGTGAAGGTTTTGTGAGTGTGTAGATTTTCCAATTTGGGCACAAGTTATATCCACCCTCAAAGGAGAATATATACATGAAATATAACATTTAATTTTCTATACTTTAAGTTATATTTCATGTATATATTGGCAGGATTTTTGAGAGTGGTTTCCACTCTATATAGGACTTATAATGTAGATTCTAGTTTTAAGAGGATCATATTAAATTTTAGACTTAGTTAAATTTCAGTAATCAGCATGCTCCTATTAGCATTCTTCAGCTATGTATCTCACTCTCTTTATCATCCCCAAACTCTAGACCTATCTCCATCCCTCTCTTATCTCTCTCACTTCTCTCTCCCCTCTCTAGGTAAACCCAACTTCATTACCTTTCATTCATTCCTTAACCCCATATCTATCCTTGAATCCCTCCCTCTCTCTTCTTCTCTCTCATTCTCTTATTATTTCACTCCCCTCCCTCTCCATTCTCTTGGTCACTACCTATCCCTTCTATCTTCTCTCTCCCCATATCTAGGTCTCTTCCTCTCTCCTTATTCACCTCACTACCTCTCCCTCCTTAAATTATTACCCACCTCTCTCTCCTCCTCTAGGTATCTCACCTATTTAATTGTCCACCCTCTAGTTCTCTCCCCCATCTCTATATTTCTCTCCCTCTCCCTTACCCCTATCCATTTATGAACTCTCTCCCTCTATTCTCTCTCTCCAAACCAATCTATCTCCTCATTCCTTAGGTCTCTGAATCCCTCTATGTCTACCTCTCCATCCATCCCCTCTTAGTCATCTCTTTTCTCTTCTATCTATTCCCTCTCTCCATTGTCTAGGTTGTCACCTATCCCTCCTACTCTCTCTACCTCCTTCTCTCAAATTTCTAGGTTTCTCCCTCATTCCCTCTCCACCTCTATACTTATCCATTAATGTCTCATTAGGCACCTATCTTTATGCCCCTCTATCTATCTCTCCTCTATCTCTCCCATCTAGGTATTTAACCTCTCTCTCATGCTCTACATATATCATATCTCTATGTATCCCCTCTCTATTTCTCTCCCTTCCTCTCCACCTCTCTCACTCCATCACCCCTTACCCATCTCCCTTTATGAACTCTCTCCTTCTCTTATCTCTCGTCACCTCTTTATCTACCAAAAAATCTAGACCTATTACTCCCCCTTTCTTCTCTCTATTTCTTCTCTCTCCCCTCTCTAGGTCTCTCCTATACTCTCTCCCTCTCTCTCTCACCTTCCCTCCTTATCTCCATATCTATCATTCCCTCCCTCCATCTCTCTTCTCTTCTTATTTTTTCTCTCCACTCTCTCTGTGTTCTCTTAATGAATAACTCTCCCTCCTAACCTCTCTTTCCATACCTATTTTTATCTTTCCCTCCATCTTTACATATCTACATCTCTCTCTTTGTCTCTTAATCCCCCTGTATCTCCTTCACCTCTATCTTTCCACCCTAGGTATCTCATCTCTCTCTTCCTAGGCTCTAGATCTCTCTCCTCTCTAATTCTTTCATTTCCACCTCCTTACCCCTCTTTCTCTCTTTGTGAACTTATTTCTCTTATTTTATTCTCTCTCTCCCTCACCTATCTACTCTTCCCTCTCTAGGTCTCTTAGCCACTCCCTACCCACCTCTCCCTTTCTTCGTAGATCTCTCTTTCTCTTTATTCTTCCCTCTCCCCTCTTTTTTCTCCCTCCCTTGTATAGGATTTTGATAATAGGTTGTAGGATATAAGGTTTATGGTATGGGGTACAAGATTGATGGAACATTGTTTAGGGTAGATAGGGTTGAGGGTAGTGGTCGTATTGATACTTGGGACACCATATGATCCCTTAAGACACCATATGACCCCTTACAATACCATATGACCCCTTAGGACACCATACAACCCCTAACAACACCATATCATGTCCTAAGGGGTCATATGGTGTCCTAAGGGGTTATATGGTGTTGTTAGGGGTCATATGGTGTCATATGGTATTCTATGACCCCTTAGGACACTATATGACCCCTAACGACACTATATGACTCCTAATGACACCATATGGTATCCTAAGGGGTCATATGGTGTCCTAAGGTGAAATATGGTCTTCTATGACCCCTTAGGACACCATATGACCCCTAATGACACCATATGGTGTCCTAAGGGATCATATAGTGTTTCATGACCCCTTAGAACACCATATGACCCCTAACAACACCATATGGTGTCCAAATGGGTCATATGGTTTACTAAGGGGTCATATGATGTCCTAAGGGGTCATATGATATTTTATGACCCCTTAGGACACCATATGATCCCAAACAACACCATATGACCCCTAATGACACCATATATTGTCATAAGGGGTCATATGGTGTTGTTAGAGGTTATATGGTGTCCTATGGGGTAATATGGTGTTCTATAACCCCTTAGGACACCATATGACCCTTAACAATACCAAATGGTGTCCTAAGGGATCATATGGTGTCCTAAGAGATCATATGGTGTTCTATGACCCCTTAGGACACCATATGACCCCTAACGTCACCATATGGTGTCCTAAGGGGTCATATGATTTCCTAAGGGGTCGTATGGTGTCCTAAGGGGTTATATGATGTTTTATCACCCCTTAGGACACTATATGACCCCTAATAACAATATATGGTGTCCTAAGGATTCATATGGTGTTCTATGACCCCTTGGGACATCATATGAGTCCTCAGGACACTGTATGACCCCTAAAAACACAATATGGTGTCCTAAGAAGTCATATGGTGTTCTATGTCCCCTTAGGACATCATATGACCCCATACGACACCATATGACCCCTCACAGCACCATATGGTGTCCTAAGGGGTCATAGAACACCATATGATCCCTTAGGACACCATATGACCCTTAACAACACCATATGAACCCTTAGGACACTATATAGTTTCCTTAGGGGTCATATGCTATCCTAAGGGGTCATAGAACACCATATACCCCTTAGGACATTGTATGATCCCTTAGGAAACCATATGACCCCTAACGGCACCATATGGTGTTGTTAGGGGTCATATGGTGTCCTAATGAGTTATAAAATACCATATGACCCCTTAGGACACCATATGACCACTAACGACACTATATGACATGTGCTAAGGGGTAATATGATGTCTTAAGGGGTCATAGAATGCCATATGACCGCTAAGGACACCATATGATCCCTTAGGACACCATATGGTGTCGTTAGGGGTCATATGGTGTCCTAAGGGTTTATAGAACACCATATGACCCCTTAGGACATAATATGACCCATAATGACACCATATGACCCCTAACAACACCATATGACCCCTTAGGACACCATACGGTGGTCTTAGGGGTCATATGGTGTCTTAAGGGGTCATATGGTGACCTAATGGGTCATAGAATACCATATGACCCTGTAGGTCACCATATGACCCCTAATGACACCATATGACCCATTAGGACACTATATGACCCCTCAAGACACAATATAGTGTTGTTAGGGGTCATATGGTGTCCTAAGGGGTCATATGGTGTCATTAGGGATCATATGATGTCCTAAGGGGTCATATGGTATTCTATGACCCATTAGGACACCATATGACACCTTAAGACACCATATGAACCCTAACGACACCATATTTAGGACACCATATGACCCCTAATGACATCATGTGATGTCGTTAGGGGTCATATGGTGTCATAAAGGGGTAATAAAACACCATATGACCCCTTAGGACACTATATGGTATTGTTGGGGGTCATATGTTGTCATTAGGGGTCATATGGTGTCCTCAAGGGTCATATGATGTCCTTAGGGGTCATAAAACACCAAATGACCCCTTAGGACACCATATGACCCCTTAGAACACCATATGGTGTCGTTAAGGCTCATATGCTATCCCAAGAGATCATATGGTATCCTAAGGGGTCATAGAACACCATATGACCCCTTCCGACACCATATGACCCCTTAGGACATCATATGACTTGTAACAACACCATATGTTATCCTAAGAGGTCATATGGTGTCCTAAGATAGATAGTAATTTTTTCCTAAGGGGTCATATGGCCCACCATGCTCCTGCACATACCCAGATGGGTTATATAGAGATATAGGATACCTAGAGGGGGAGAGAGGTGTGAGAGACCTAGATAGGGTGATAGAGAGAGAGGGTTGAGATAGATGGAGGGGGATAGAGAGGGTTTGGTAATGAGATATGGATGGAGATGTAGAGAGGTGGAGAGGGAATGAGGGAGAAACCTAGAGAGGGGTAGAGAGGGTGTGATGGAAAGTTGATGATGTAGATGGTAAAGAGAGAATAATAATGAGTGGGGAAGGGAGATAGAGATGGGGATAAGGAGGGAGAGGGAGATAGAGAGGGAGAGGGGAAGGAAAGAATGGAGATGCCTATAAATGGGAGGGAGGGATAAGAGGAGAGATGAAATAATAAAGAGAGAGAAGAGTATGAGGGGATTGAGGGAGAGGTAGACATTGAAGGACTACAAGACCTAGGGAAGGAGAAGATAGAGAGGTGGGGCGAAAGAGAGAAAAGGAGGAGAGAGTTCACAAATAAATAGGGGTAAAGGGGGAGGGAGATAGAGGGGAAGAGAGAGGGAGACAACTAGAGAGGGGACAAATAGATAGGTGAGAGAACTATATTCGGAAAGAGAGATGAGGGACCTAGATGACAAGAGAGAGGAATTGGATAAATAGAAGGGGGGAGAGAGAGGTGAGTAATGAGACATGATGCAGAGGTAGATAGGTGGAGAAGAAGGAAGTGATAAACCTAGAGAGGTGAGAGAGAGTTGATGACCTATAATGTAGACAGAGAGAGAATAAAAGAGGAAGAGAGAATTAAAAAGTGGGGGAGTGAGATATATATGGGGGTATGTATGGATGGGGAGGTAGAGAGGGAGAGGGGAGGGAGGGAGAAGAGAAGATATAGAAGAACAAAGAGAGTAGTAAGAGGGGATGGATGGAGAGGTAGACATGTAGGGAATGAGAGACCTATGGAAGGAGGAGATAAATAGGTTAGGGGAGGAAGAGTAACGGAGGGAGTTCATAAAGGGATAGGGTTAAGGAAGAGGGAGAGAGAGGTAGAGAGGGACAAAGAGAACTATACAGGGGGCATATAGATAGGTGAGAGACATAGATGGCCGGAGAGGAGTGAGATAGATAGAGGGGGATAAAGAGAGGTGGGTAACGAGACCTATATTCAGAGTTAGATAGGTGGAGAGGAATGGAGGGAGAAACCTAGAGAGGGGATAGAGGGTGGGATGTAGAGGTAATGGCCTATACAATGAAGATAGAGAATAAGAGAGGAAGAGAGAAGATGAGAGAGTGGGAGAGGGATATAGAGAGGGAGAGAGGAAGAAAGGAAGGTAGATACCTAGAGAGGGGAGGGAGGGAGAATAGAAGAAATAGAATAACAAAGAGATGAGTAAGAGGAGATGGATAGAGAGGTAGACATGGAGGGAGTTGGAGACCTAGAGAATGAGGAGATAGATAGGTTTGGAGAGAGAGAGAGAAGAGAGGGAGAGAGTTCATAAATAGATAGAGGTAAGGAGGGAGAGAAAGGTGGAGAGGGAGGGAGAGAACTAGAGGGTGGACAATTAGATAAGTGAGAAACCTAGAGGGGGAGAGAAAGGTGGATAATAATATAGGGAGGGAGAGGTAGTGAGGTGAATAGGGAGGGAGGGACAACCCTAGATTTGGGGAGATAGATGATAAAAGGGATAGGTAGTGACCAAGAGAAATGACTAGGAGGGGAGAGAAACAATAAGAGAGTGAGAGAGAAGAGAGAGGGAGAGAGTCAAGGATAGAGAAGTGAGAGAGACAAGAGAGGGAGAGAGATAGGTCTAGAGTTTGGGGAAGATAAAGAGAGTGAGATACATAGCTAAAGAATGCTAATAGGAGCAGGTTGATTACTAAAATTTGACATGCTGATTACTAAAATTTGACTATCTAAAATTTAATATGATCCTATAAAAACTAGAATGTACATCATAAGTACTATAGAGCTATACTTAAATGTTATATTTCATGTATATATTCTCCTTTGAGGGTGGATATAACTTGTGCCCAGAATGGAAAATATACACACTCAAAAAACCTTCACATTGGAAAATGCAAACAATTTGATGGTATGATGAAAGAATAAGTATCCAATCAACTATTGAGAGGGGGGGGTGAATCAGTAGATAGAAAAAATGATACAAACTTCACTAGTCTCAAAAATCAATCTTTCAAAGTAAAATTAGAACTAACAATGTAATACCTCTGTCAAGATAAAAACTCATAAGATAAACTGGTTGACAGTTACAACAAATTAACAGTAAATAACTTCTTCATTTCTCAATGATTTCAGTTATTATGACTTATCAAAATAGTTAAGAAGTTAAGTAAATCAACCATGAAAACATAAACACAAAAACAGTCACCACTTGACACAAATATTTTTGACGTGAAAACCAAAATAGGTAAAAACCACAGTGAGATGAGACTCACAAGATAACTATCTGAACTCTTGTGAAGTCTGCCCTGTTAGGATCCTAGCCTGTTAGAGCTTTACAAAAAGTCATGTTAAGAACTGATCTTGTTAGGAATCACATGGTTAAGGGATTGACTACAAATGCCTTGTTAGAAGAAATGTCCTGTAAGGAGTAACCTCAGTAGAGGATTTGAAAATCCAAGCTAATGGATCACCTTGTTAGAGGATTTGAATAATACCAAGCTTGTTAGAGCTTACCCAGTTAGGGGATTTCAATTCTGCTATAATTGTTAGCAAACAATAGGATTTTGCTGATATGTCTGAATAGCACTACACTTGCTTGATCAGATCCATTTCATTCTCCTATATGCCTTTACTCAAATTGCAGATACATCATCCGGTTTGGCAACCACACACTCAACTGATCCATGCTCACTCTTTGCCAACTCATTAAACTAAACAAATTCATCAACCTTATAAACAAATCTATTAGGTTGGTAACATAACAAAACCTAATTCTCATAGAGATTATAAACAAATAAGTTCAAGTATGACCGTTGGATTACATAGCAATCTCAACACATCAATCAAGAAAACCTTGATCGCTCCTTGATCACCGCTTCATTGAACTTAGTAACTCATCACGTGCTTTGCATTAGATGCAATACATTTTCTCATTCCCTAGAAAAAAACCGTTACAACAACTCTCCAAAATCTCTTGGAATTGTCTTCATACAATAATCATATGTGTCATAATAATTACCTCTCATCATCAGATCATAAACCAATACAACCAATTCACCAAAATTAATTGGTTAGGGTTTATCACAAACAACATGTAGGGTGTACCGATTACATCAATAGATAAGGTTTACAAAAGTTACCAATTCACTCCACAAATTCTTCCTACCGATTTTAGTAACAATATTACATTAATATCAACAATATCATTACCGGTTAATTGACATCAATGACAACATAACATATCATTAATGTAATCTTCATGCAAATGCCAACAATATCCTCCTTTGGCATTGATGGCAATACAAATATCAATATCATTGATTTCTATGTGATTGTGAATAGGAATCCTGGTTTACATTACCGATTATTCACCATGCTCTCCATGTCTTCAGCTCGTCACTGGTTCTCCTTCCCATAATCACATAATTCTTCTCCCCCTTTGACATCAATGCCAAATTGAAAGTAGAACATGTAATGTCAAATTTCACTGTGCATGATATCAACAATCTACAACTTGATGCCCCCCCTGTGGAATAAATCCACTTCTACACCAATCCTTCTATTAAATTTTGCAAGTAACTCCAGGACTGATGCAATCTACATCATACTTAACTGACTTCAAGAAGAGGGACAACCCCTAAATGACTTGTAAGATACTCAAAAGTAGTCTTAGGCAGAGGTTTAGTAAAAATATCTACAAGTTGCTCCTTGGTAGAAACATGCTCCAAGATCACATCTTTACTCTGTACTTTTTCCCTCAGTAAATGATACTTCAATTCAATATGCTTGGTCTATGTGTGCAAAACAGGGTTCTTAGAAATATTTACGACACTTGTATTATCACATAAAGTCTTTATAGGTTGTGAAATATTCATCTTAAAACCTTCCAAAATGTGCCTCATCCATATAGCCTGCGTACAATTCATGTAAGCTACAACATACTCAGCTTCAACAGTAGATTGTGAAGTACAACTCTGCTTCTTACTACTCCATGAAACGAGTCTTCTTCCAATAAAAAATGCTCCACCGATTGTGCTTTTCTGGTCATCAACATTTCCTGCCCAATCTATATCTGTGTACACCTTCAAGTCAAAATTTCCTCCATATGGATACCATAACCCATAATCAATAGTACCTTTCAGATATCTAAAAATTCTTTTGGTTGCTATCACATGTGTTTCCTTAGGATTCTTCTAGAATCTAGCAACTATACCAACTGCATGAGCTATGTCTGGTCTGCTGTGAACAACATAGTACAATTTCCCAATCATTGACCTGTATTCCTTCTCATCAACAGATTTGGACTCATCTTCCTTAGATAACTTACAACCTGTAACCATAGGTGTCCCAACTAGTTTACAGTCACTCATGCCAAATGTCTTCAAGATCTCTTTCACATACTTAGACTATGTGATGAAAATACCATTCTTCATTTGTTGTATTTTCAAGCCTATGAAATTTTTTATTTCTCCCACTAAAGACATTTCAAACTCATTTTTCATTTCATCTACAAAATTATTGCTCATGTCATCATTACCTCCAAATATGATATCATCAATAAATACTTTGCTGACTAGTATTTTATCTCCTTTAGATTTGAGATAAATGTTACTATCATCACTGGTTCTCAGAAATCCTATCTTCATCAGATGTGTATGAAGCCTTTGATACCATGGTCTTGGTGCCTTCTTTAATCCATATAAATCTTTATGTAATCTGCATACCATGTCTTTCTTATCAGTCAGAGCATAACCATCTGGCTGCTCAATGCATACTTCTTCTTCTAGTATCCCATTCAAAAATGTAGACTTAACATCCATCTGGTATACCTTGAATTTCAAGTGTGTTGTAAATGCAAGTAAAGTTCTGACACCTTCCAATCTTACCACTAGTGCAAAAGTCTCACCATAGTCTTCTCCTTCCTCTTGTTCTTCTATGAGAATTTGCCAATATCTAGAGGCAATGGAAAGTGCAAATAAGAGAGACAAAATATATGATAGGAATAAATTGTATTCTATCAAGATGCAAAATATGATCAACTAGATCATTACAAGATATTGTAATTGTCTCCGTACAAACAATGTACATGAGCTTGCTTATATAGGCAAGGCTAATGGATATGTGAGAAGACAAACATGACATGTGGCTCAATAAGAAACAAGGGTAGGTAGGAAATAGGTGTGGGTAGGTAGGAGAAACAATATAATATTCCACATGAGGTGGAATGTAACAACAAGATAACATCAACACCATAAAAGGTGGAAATTCTCCTACACACACTATCCCAATGTGGCACAAACACCCAAGTGTCTCATACCCAAACTATTATTAAATGCATGTACCTAAGTAAACTTAAGTAAGGTGTAATAATATCCATGATGAATAAATATTTACATCAACACCCCCCCTTAAGCGCAACTTAGGGGAATGCACTTAAGTCTACAATGCAACTAAGCAATGCAAGATGGGTCCTGACTACATGGCCATGTTAGGTACCCATGTACAAATGCAAATGCAATCTCCCATAAATGGAGAAAGAGAGAAAAACCCAATGGGAAAAAACTCCCCCCCAAAAGAGAGGTGAAGAAAGCACACAATTCTCTCAATGATGAAGAAGAGACCATGAAGCCCCCCCTCAATGTTGAATCTCCTGCAAAGATGGTCCAATGATGTTGACCAAAAATACCTCCCCATAAGGAAGAAAGAGAGCCAATGCTACATCAAAAAAGTCAAAGTGTGACAAAACCAGGTACCAAGTTGATGACGATGAATCACTCACTGCAACAAAATGAAGATTAGGCATGGAGACAACCTACATTGAGCATCATCTGGATACTCATAAATGGCAGAAATATTGGTATAATCCAAGTCTCACAGGAGCCATGCACAAATGTGTACAATCTAAGTCTCAACTGGAGCCATGCACCAAGTCTCACACGATATTCCTAATCTATGTGTACAAGAGGATTACATCAAATAGTCAACAATGATAAGATACAAAGAGGTGTGGCACTTTATGATAGTGTGAGTAAAACATTGCTCATGCAAGAGAATACATCATGATAAAATATTCAAATGTGGAAACATGAAAATGATGCCACCAACAAAGAAGCCCTATAGAATACTGCATATGAAGATGCCTTCTAATAGAATTTCACCAAGAGATATAAATGAACAACTGACCCCCCATAAAAAGATCATGTTAGCACTTGCAAATAATGGAAGAGTTGACTTCTGATTTCAACTTTACAACTTCTCAAAAATGAGATATAAGAGACTTTAACAAATACTGCTAGTGATCTAAACTGAGATCCAAGCAAAATACAAGTACCAAATAGGCCAAAATATGACCAAATACTAAAAGTAAAATTTCTACTCAAATCATTGCAAACTAATGGCAGATTATGAAAGTGGACAAAAAATTATGCACTCTAAAAAAAATGACACCTGAAAAGGAGTCTATATGAGCCCAAATGAAGCCTCCAAAGTTGTAAAAATTGGGATTTCACGATTTCAGAAAAAACCTATATCCGAAAATCAGAAACTCCTACACCACTGTATAGATCATGAAATTATACCCCAAAACAAAAAAAATTGCTCGAAAAAAGTATTCCGGATGAGTGAGATATCACTATTTGCAAATTGTCTGCAAAATTATAATTTTTGGAAAATTTCTACCACAGCTTCAAACTTCAAATGCCTCTAGATTTGGCCTCCACAGTCTGATTTGGATGAAACAAAAGGCAAAAATGACTTTCTTGGACCTCCTCAATCCAATACTGACCTCAAATTTGACCCATCAAGCTTCAATAATAACCTACAATAGAAAACTCCAAAATGTACAACCCCAAATAGCATCAAATTTCTCTCAATTGACAAACCAATGACACTCTAATGGCTCTGATACCATGTGAGATTTTGCCAAGATCAAGAGGCAATGGAAAGCGCAAATAAGAGAGACAAAATATATGATAGGAATAAATTGTATTCTATCAAGATGCAAAATATGATCAACTGGATCATTACAAGATATTGTCGTTGTGTCCGTACAAACAATGTAGATGAGCTTGCTTATATAGGCAAGGCTGATGGATATGTGAGCACACAAACATGACATGCAACTCAATAAGAAACAAGGGTAGGTAGTAAATAGGTGTGGGTAGGTAGGAGAAACAATATAATATTCCACATGAGGTGGAATGTAACAACAAGATAAGATCAACACCATAAAAGGTGGAAAATTATCCTACACACACTATCCCAATGTGGCACAAACACCCAAGTGTCTCATACCCAAACTACTATTAAATGCATGTAACTAAGTAAACTTAAGTAAGGTGTAATAATATCCATGATGAATAATTATTTACACCAACAATAACCTTTGCAAACCAGCCTAGCTTTGTTGCGAACTACAACACCATCTTCATTCAACTTGTTCCTGAATACCCACTTAGTACCTATCACATTTTTATTTACTAGTCGGGGTACTAGGGTCCATGTTTTGTTCTTCTCAATTTGATCTAATTCCTCCTCCATAGCTTTAACCCAATGATCATCACCAAATGCTTCCTTAGCAGTTCTTGGTTCAATAGTGGAAATCATGCAAGGATTCTCTCTGATTCTTCTTCTGGTTAGTACTCTGGCATCCTTATCACCAATAATTTGTTCAGGATTGTGATTCAGTCTCACATATCTTGGAATAATATGACCATTATCTTCAGGTTCAACTTCTTCATTATCATCTTCTTCTGAATTTATCTTTTCCAGTTGAACTGGTACATCAGTATTTGTTTTGTTAGTTTCAAATTTCACAGATTCTGGCTCCAAAAAAATATGCAAGGATCTTCATCCTTTTTCTCTGAACTGGTTTCCTTTGAGACTTCAAGATTTTCATCCACTCGAACATCAACACTCTCAATAATTCTCTGTGTCTGGTTGTTAAAACACTTGTAGGCCTTACTCTTGGTGGAATAGCCAAGAAATATATGTTCATCACTTTTAGCCTCAAATTTGCTAATATAATCACCTCCCTTAATAAAACATTTGCTTCCAAATATTCTAAAATAACTAACATCAAGTGATCTACCATACCAATATTCATAAGGAGTCTTGTCCTTACCTCTCTTTACCAGAATCTGATTCATAGTGTAGACAGTTGTGCTAACATCTTCTCTCTAGAAAGTTTTCGCTACACCTCCTCGTATCAACATCGTCCTAGTAGCTTCAACAACTGACCGACTGTTTCTCTTTGTGACACCATTCTGTTGTGGTGTCTTGGGTGCAAAAAGCTACCATTTGATATCATTTTCTTCACAATACCTAGCAAATTCCTCAGAAGTAAATTCACCTCCCTGATCTGTCCTTAGACACTTTATCTTCTTAACGCTCTCTTTCTTAGCTAAGGCCCTGAATGCCTTGAACTTACCAAAAGCTTCAGTCTTATCCTTCAAGAATGTGACCCACATCATCCTTGAGCAATCATTAGAGAAGATCATAAAATATCTGTCACCTTGAATACTTTTTGTTCTTATTGGTCCACAAAGATCCGTATGAACCAAATCTAACAAATGTTCTGCTGAAAAAGATTTGCTCTTGAAAGTTGAGGATGTCATCTTTCCCAACTGACATTATTTGCACAGAGCATTAACCGATTTGTCTAACTGAGGCAAACTTCTCACTATCTTGGACTTACTCACTTTAACAATGTTATCAAAGTTTATATGACAAAATCTCCTATGCCAAAGCCAACTATCATCTATCTTTGCATTAAATAGTTGTTGACTTTAGGATTAAGGTGAAACAAGTTACCTTTAGTTTGCTTCCTGGTTGCAATCAGTTCACCTTTACTATCATATATTTTGTACGTGCCATTTTTGAACTCTAATGGGTATCCTCTATCATTGAGTTGTGCCACACTCAAAAGATTATACTTTAAACCTTCAACCCAGTAGACATCATCTGCACTAATCTTTCCATTAAGAGAAATAATTCCCTTACCTTTAACCATGTAGGTTGAGTCATTACAAAATCTTACAACTCTGCCATCAAATTCCTTCAAAGAAATAAATTTGCTCTGATCACTGGTCATGTGATGTGAACAACCACTATCAATGATCCAATCATCAGAGTTATCCATCCTGGATACTAATGCCTTCTGGTCTAACATCTCTTCTTTAATGGCTACAAACACAATGTCTTCATTAGCATCACCATCAGATTCCTCATCAGTGATACCACCATCAACAACAATAAGACAATCTGTTTTTCCTTTACCCTTATACTTCTTGAATTTCTCTCATTTATGCTCATTATCACCATTAGGATAGTTAGCAGCAATGTGTCCAATCTTGTTGCATACAAAACATTTCAAAGGTAATTTACCTCTATATTTACCTATACCTCTAGGCAATCGCTTGGCCAACAATGCTTCAAGCTCAACTAAACTGTCTTCATCATCAACTTCTCTGCTGGATTTGGATTCATAACTGTGACTGGCATCTCTACTTTTCCTCATAGATGGGTTAGAAACAAAATCTCTAAATGCAGACTCAGATTTCTGTACACTACCATCATAACCATTTAATTCAAAAGCAGTAAGCTTTCCAATGATGGAGTCAAGAGTTACCTTAGTTTTGTCAATGGACTTCAACTTCTGAATAGCTGCAACTCGGATAGCGTAGACCGGTAGCAGGGTTCTCAGGACCTTACTGATCACTATGGAATCTTCCACTTTACCTCTTGCACTCTTAATTTCACCAACCATCTCTTTAATCCTTTGACCATACTATTGGATATTCTCACCTTCAGCCATCTGCATGTCATCAAACTTTCCTCTTAGACTCTCTTCTTTAGCAATCTTAACATGTTCATCACTGCTATAAATCTCTTAAAGTTTTCTCCATACCTCATGCAGTTTCAAGACCATGAACATCTACATACTCTGCATCACACAAAGAACTGATAATAGCCTCCAATGCTTGATGATTTTTTTGTTTCTCTTTCTTTGGATGACCAGTCAACATCCCAGTAGGTACAAGATACTTAGTATCGACATATTCCGAATACTAGCTTCCCAAGCTCTTGATATAAATTTTCACTCTGTCACTCCATATCCTATAGTTCTCTTTGTTAAACTTTGGACCTTCCTTCTTCATCATGATCTGCAATATCTTTACCTCAAGCTATTAGGCTAAGACCTTAGAGGATCTGTAGTGCTTTGATACCAATTGATGGTATGATGAAAGAATAAGTATCTAGTCAACTACTGAGAGGGGGGGGGCGTGAATCAGTAGATAGAAAAATTGATACAAACTCTACTAATCTCAAAAATCAATCTCTCAAAGTAAACTTAGAACTAACATTGTAATACCTTTGTCAAGATAAAAACTCATAAGATAAACCGGTTGGTTGTTGCAACAAATTAACAGTAAACAACTTCTTCATTTTTCAATGCTTCTGGTTATCATGACTCATCAAAATAGTTGAGAAGTTAAGTAAATTAACCATGAAAACATAACCACAAAAAATTTCACCACTTGACATAAATATTTTTGACTTGGAAACCAAAATAGGTAAAAACCACAGTGAGATGAGACTCACAAGATAACTATTTGAACTCTTCTAAAGTTCGCCCTATTAGGAGCCTAGCCTGTTAAAGCTTTACAAAAATTCATGTTAAGAATTGATCCTATTAGGAATCACTTGATTAAGGGATTGACTACAAATGCCTTGTTAGAAGCAATACCTTGTAAGGAGTAACCTTGGTAGAGGATTTGAAAATCCAAGCTAATGGATCACCTTGTTAGAGCTTACCCAGCTAGGGGATTTCCATTTTGCTGTAATTGTTAGAAAACAAGAGGAGTTTGTTGATCTGTCTGAACAACACTACACTTGCTTGATTAGATCCATTTCATGCTCCTATCTGCCTTTACTCAAACTATAGATACATCATCTGGTTCGACAACCACACACTCAACTGATCTGTGCTCACTCTTTGCCAACTCATTAAATTAAACAAATTCAATGACCTTATAAACAAATCAATCAGGTTGGTAACATAACAAAAACCTAATTCTCATAGAGATTACAAACAAATCGGTTCAAGTATGATTGTTGGATTACATAGCAATCTCTGCACATCAATCAAGAAAACCTTGATCACTCCTTGATCACCGCTTCATCGAACTCAGTAACTCATCACACTCTTTGCATTAGATGCAATACATTTGCTCATTCCCTAAACAAAAACCATTACAATAAATCACCAAAATCTCTTGGAATTGTCTTCATACAATAATTATACGTCTCATAATCATTACCACTCATCATCGGATCATAAACCAATATAACCAATTCACCAAACTTAATCGGTTAGGGTTTATCAAAAACAATAGGTAGCATGGAGCAGAGCAAAGCAGACAAGGGGAATGGTCAGGCCCAAAATTCAAATGTTTTGGGCTGGAGACCTGGAGCAACATCAGGACAGCAGGTAGCAGGCAGATTGTCTGACTCTTTGGAGGAGGACAGACCAGAAGGTTTGGAATCCGATGCTCCTTTGGATTTGGGGGACCCAGGTGGGGGTCCTGAATCATGTGAACCTAGGCTTGAGAAGATTGGTAAATGGTCTTCTATGTTTGGAATCAAACCTAAAGGTAAGTTGACTTTGCCTCCTGTTGAGAACATATCGATTATTTCAAAGGGAATGTACACCATTTCCATTCCTGATCAAATAATAGATCATAATATTGCTCGGATGGAAAGCACCCTGATAGGAAAATTATTTGGGGTGAGACCTAATATTGAGGTTGTTCGAGGATGCATGAAGAGAAAATGGAATCTAAAAGGTCAGGTGGATGTAGTAGCTATGAATAAAGGATGTATCTTCTTTTCCTTTTCATGTGAAGAAGATCACAAACAAATCCTCTATAACGGAACCTAGATGATAGATAAATACATAATGTATATTCAGAAATGGTACCCTAACTCGGTTCGGGATGAAGAGTTCATGGTCCAAGTGCCTGTTTGGATTAAGCTTCCAGGTCTTCCAATGGAGTACTAGGAGGAAGATGTGTTTGCTGGGATAGCTAATGCTTTTGGGGAGCTTCTTTCCATTGATCCAGTGATGATGTCCAGAAGAAGACTCATTTATGCTAGAATTTGTGTAGGGGTAGGACCTGACATAGATATGCTAGAGGAAATAGAGATAGAGTCAAAACTTGGTAAATGGATGCAAAATATTGTTTATGAAACTATCCCCTTTGCTTGTTTTCACTATAAAAGAGTGGGACACTAGGCTAAAAAGTGCCCAAACAAAGTTTCCAAAACACAAACCCAAACAAGGATCTGGAAAAGGGTGGAAATGAACCTAGATAAAAAAGAAAAAAAAACCTCTGAAAGCTCCTCCTTCTGAAGGTCCAGATTAGGATACAATCCTAGATGGGAAGAAATGAGGAGGAATCAACTAGGGAAACATGAAGTGAGACGGTGGATAGAATGGAAGATAATATTTCCTAGCAAGAAAATGAGCAGGATAAAAGTGGAGAGGATTCTAATGATGGTGAGAAGAATAGCCTAAGTGACCAAAAGGACATAGTAGATCAGAATATAGGTAAGAGTGAAAAGTGGGAAAGTAATCAGATGGATAAAGGAGATTGTCAAACTATAGACAATAAGGAGAAGGGAGATGTTCCTAACTCTTTAGGGTCTAAAAAAGGAGTAAGTTGGTTTCAAGATGCTCAACATGATAATGTTCTTGAGCAAGGACTTTCAGAGATATCGCTGGCTTCTCCGACTCAAGTCAAGTCGACTTTCCCGGAGGAAAATGCTCCAATATGGGGAAATGAAGAAGACATAGACAAGGCCCTGAGAAAGAGTGGGATAAATCAGGAAGAGGTTGAAACATTAGAGGAAAATAGGAAAGGCAAGAACAAAAATAATAATAATAATAATAATAATAATAACAACCATCAGACTACCAAAAACACCAGAAGTAGATTAGGGGATGTGGGGGCTTAGCACACATCACCTAGAAGATATTCTAATGCAAAGAAGAGGGCCATGGAAGCCAGTAAGAATATAGCGGATGGTAATCAAAGAACCATCTTTGAAGCCGGCATCTCTAAAAAATCATGAAGATTATCTCCTGGAATATTTGAGGATTGAATAATCTTCATAAACAAGACTTAATTAAAAGTATAAGTAGAGACAAAAACCCAAATGTTATTATGGTTCAGGAAACTAAAATGTCTATGGAAAAGGTTGAATGTCTGAAAATGTTTAGTAATGGGGGAGTTAGTGGTGGTAGCTCTGAAGGGGCTTCTGGGAGTATTGCTACTTTCTGGAATAAGAATAATGTAAAGGGCGAGGTATTGATTCAAAATAACAATATGGCTTGTATTAGATTTAATCATCTGAAAGAAGGTACTTCATGGGTCTTGACCAATGTGTATGCCCCTAACACTAAAGCTAGAAGAAGTGTTTTCTGGAAGAACCTATCCTTGATTAGAAGTAAGTTTGCTGAAGATAGCAGGATTATTATGGGGGATTTCAATACCCCTTTGAGAGAAAATGAGAAGAAGGGAGGAAGCCAAACTGGACAACAGATTGGACTTGATGGAGTTCATTATCAACCATGCTCTCCATGATCTGGACTTGCAAGGGGTTAAATACACATGGACCAATAGAAGGAGTGGAGAAGACTTAATTTAGGTTAGGCTTGATAGAGCTTTAATTTCTCATGATTGGTTTAATTCCTACTTTTGTTCCTTATCTTCTCATATCAGGGCTGGGTCGGATCATTATCCTATATCTTTTAATGTTGACCCTAGGGAAATAGACATTTCCCTTATAGATTTGAAAGAACGTGGACCAAACACCCGGACCTTGAAAGCAAAATCAAGGAATGGTGGCAGGTTAGAGTTGAAGAAAATGCTATGTATAAGGTGGTTAAAAAGTTGAAGTTTGTAAAAGACAATGTTAAAAGGTGGAATAAAGAATCCTTTGGGAACATTTTTGTGTCCAAGGCTGCCACTCTCTTGGATCTGAAAGATATCCAAGATGAGATTCAAAATAATGGCTACAACAATGTCTCTAGAGAGGCTAAAGATGAGATTATGATGAAACATGATATCATAGGTAAATAAGAAACCTTTTGGAAACAGAGATCAAGAAATGTATGGTTAAAGGAGGGGGATAGAAATACCAAATACTTTCATATGTCCACTTTGAAACACAAAGAAATCAATAGGATTTCTCAGCTTAAAGTCAATGGTAGAATTATTGACAATGAAGATTCCATGAGGAAAGCTGCTATAGAGTTTTTCTACAATCTTTTGACTAAGGATCAGAATCTGGACCCTCAAGCTCAAAGGGATCTTTTGGATTGCATCCCTTCTATCTTGGATGCTAACCAGAATTCCTATATTACTGCTATCCCTACTAATGATGAGATTTTGAAGGCTGTTAATTCTTTTGATGGTAATAAGGCCCCAGGCCCAGATGGCTACCCTATGTTTTTTTTTCAAATGTATTGGCATATTATTGGAAGGGAGGTGTCTAGTGCGGTGAAAGAATTATTTGGTGCTAGGAGAATTCTAAAAGAATTGAATGGTACTTTCATTGCTCCTATTCCTAAGAAGATGGGGGTTGACTCCATGGATCTTTTTAGACCAATAAGTCTATGTAACTCCCTATACAAGATCATCTCTAAAGTCTTGACCTCTAGAATTATGACTTTGCTCCCCTTGATCATATCTCCCCAACAAAGTGGGTTTGTCCCCGAGAGGAAAATTTTGGACTCAATTATCACGGTTCATGAGAACATTCACTCTCTTTCTAGGGCTAAAAAAGAAGGTTTTCTTCTAAAGCTTGATTTATCTAAAGCCTAAGATAGAGTTGATTGGGGCTTTATGCAAACTGTTCTTTTAGCCTTTGGATTTTGTTCAAGAAGAATCTATCTTATTATGCAATTGGTTTCCTCTGTTTCTTTCTCTGTGCTAGTCAATGGGTCTCCCTCTCCATTTTTCAAGTCCTCCAGTGGTCTCAGATAGGGGGATCCTCTTTCCCCTATTCTTTTTATAATTATGGAGGAATGCTTGGGAAGACATTGGAAATATTGTTGAGAAGGGAGAGTTTAGAGGGCTTAAACCTTCATCTGCAAACCAAGTGTGCTCTCATCATCAATTTGTGGATGATTCAATTATTATGGGTAATTATTCTATGAAAGATTATAGAAGCCTAAAGAAAGCTTTGGATAGATATGGGAGTGCAACTGGTTGACTGATTAATTGGTCTAAAAGTTGTATTTATTTCATAAATACTCCAGAGAGAAGATAGACAAAGATTAGTGCTATTTTGGGTAGCCAAATTGGGAATCTCCCTGCTTCCTATCTTGGGCTCCCTTTATGTCAGGTTCCTCCTGATACCTTTTGGGGTGCTCTGGTGGATAAAGTTCATAAGAAGTTAGTTGGATGGAAAGGCTCTTTTCTCAGTCAAGCAGGAAAGGTCCAACTTCTAAAATCTACCCTCCAGAGTATCCCTCTTTATGGCAATAGTCTTTTTTAGAATTCCTATTAAGTTTGCAGAGGCTATTGAAAAAATCCAAAGAACCTTTCTTTGGACTGGGGTTGAGGAAAAGAAGAGAATGAATTTGATTGCATGGGATAAGGTGTGCAAACCTATAAGAAAAGGTGGACTTGGTCTTAGAAGAATCGGGGATATGAATTAGTTTCTCATGGCTAAGCAGATATGGAGAGGTTATAATACTGAGGGAGAGTGGAAACTGATATGGGATAATAAATACAAAAGACAACTTTCGACCCTTCATAGTTTCATCAAGGTTGAAGATATTCCAATTGGATCCAACATCTGGAAAAATGTCACTAGAATTAGAGACATAATACTCAAAGGAGTGAAATGGAAGGTAGGGAGGGGCAATTTTATCAAATTTTGGGAAGACACTTGGTTGTTAGACTGACAATCCTGATTGGTTCAAGTTTAAGGATCAGTGTAAGGAAAAATTTGGTACCACTATGGCTGACTATTGGAATTTAGGTTAGTGGAAGGACCTATCCATTGTTGATCCTTCTCTTGAGCATCTGAATAAAATAATGAATTCTATGGTGGTGATTGATGATGAGGATCAGCTTATCTAGAAACTCACTATTGATGGTAAATTTTTTGTCTCCTCTCTTTATTTCCAACGATTTTCTAGTCAGGAAAGCCCTTGTTGGGCTAAGGCTTGTGTGAAAGGTCTTATTCCCAAAATTAATATTTTTTTTTGGACTATTTTGCAAAACAAGATTCTGATGACTAACAATCTCAAAATAAGAGGCTTTTGTTTGCCTAGTATTTGTCATCTTTGTATGCAGAATGAGGAAACCATTAATCACATGTTTATCCATTGTCCTTTCCCTGTGGATATTTGGGCCAGATTCCTGGACAATTTCAATATCAGTTGGGTTTTCCCTGAAGCTGTCCAAGATGTCTTCGATTCCTGGCTCCACCCCTCTAGGAATAATTCAGTTAATCTACTATGGAAATTTACTTTACTTCATATTTGTTGGGGAATATGGAAAGAGAGAAATGATAGAGTGTTCAGAGATAAGGCATCAAAAGCCCAAATAAATTTTGAGAAAATTAAAAGAAATATGGTGGAGAACCTCTACATAATAGGTGGAATAATGAATCCTAAAGATCAATGGGATAACATCATTTTTAAGAATTGGAGATTAAAGGGGAATGAAACCACACATGCTAATACTAGAGATGAGGTGAGATGGGAAGACCCCCCTCAAGGATGGATGAAAATAAATTTTGATGGTGCTTCCAAGGGTAATCCTGTTAAGGTAGGGTGTGGTGTGGTATTAAGAGATGAAGGGGGAATATGTAAAGCTATTAAATGTATTCCTATAGGTCACCAAACCAATCATGTTGTGGAGGCCATTGCTGCTTATTAGAGGTTGGTTCTTGCTAAAGATTCAAATTGCACAAAAGTGTGGGTTGAAGGAGATTCTCTGAACATTATTAACTGCATGAATAATGTTTTCCCTCCTTCTTGGTCTATTCACAATGCCATTGAAACTACGAAGGATATAAGTAAAACCTTTGAAATATGTATTTTTACACATGCTTATAGAGAAGCTAACAAATGTGCTAACTGGGCTGCCAACCTGGCTTGTTGCTCTGACAAAATTATTACCCTTTATGGTGAGAGTAATCTCAAGTGTGAGGTGAAGTCATTGATTGAACTGGATCAGATCCAGATGAAACATTGTGTCTTAACTAATCATAATCTCTAATGCTTTATTCTCACTTGTCTAGGATTGATCACAACAACGATGAGGCTTGTTTTATTTGTCATATCTTTTTTATTTGGCACGGATTCTGGGTGGCCCTGTATAACAACAATAAAATTGTTAGGTTTTCCCACAGAGCTTGCAGAGAAAATAACAGAGCCACGATAAGGAAGAACTGGGAATTCAAGGATAAAATGGGGGGCAATAAAAAGAGGTTTGAATCGGCTTCTTGGATTGGAAGAAAAACAAAGATGTATGGGAGATTATTCAAGATGGAGGTTTTAAATTTTTCATGGAAAGGCTTTGTGGCAAAGACCCTACTATCACGAAGCATTTCATAAAAAATTGGAAGAGTGGTAAGATTCTTGTTGGCACCCAGATGATGCAAGTGGATGAGGTTGTCATTGTGGAAACTACGGGTATGGTAAAAGATGATATGAAATTCTATAGAGATAGAAGTGTGTCTGACAAGGCCACATATAGGTTTCCTGTCACAGATGGAGAAAGAAGAAAATTGGTTAAGGCAGACAATCCCTACTATTCCCCTAAGCGTATTTGTAGGTCATGGAAGTTTGTGTTGTTTGCTACCATCAGCTACATTACTTTGGATGGGAGATTCACGAGGGATTATGGGCATCACTTCGTGCTACTCAACCACTTCCACCATGGTGATAAGGTTGGTTTTTCATACTATCTTGCATGCTCTATGGATCATACTGTTCGTGAAATGCAGAAGGATTCTCAAAAAGATCATGCCCTGCACTAGGGTTTAATGGTTTTAGTTTATATGATGTTGAAAGGAAAAATTATTTAGAAACCCATCAATAAAGGAAAACAAATTAGGGATGATGAAAATGAAAGTGAGGATAGTGGGTTCAATCTTTATTCTAAAACTGAGGGCGAGTCTGAAGATTTGAGCAACAAGGGGAAGACCAAGGGAAAGAGAAAGGGGACTACTGTGGATTCTGACCTCTCAGACTCTGAGGAGGAGCCGTTTGATGATAAAATCATAATGAGTAAGAAAAGAAAGGGGATAAATAAGGTGAAAAGGAAGATTATAGTCTCTTCTGATGAGGACTCTGAGGTTGAAAAAATGGACAAGAACAAGGGTAAGGAGGAAGACTATGGGGAGAACCCGAAAACTCAAAGAATGTAGAATGAAGGAGAACAATAGGGGAAATCAAAATGTCAGCTAAGGTGCCATAGGTAATGATAGTATCAAGAGTTTCTATGAGGTCATTAGCAAAATGGAGAAATAAATTAGCGACTTGAAGACTGATCTCAATATGATCAAAAGGGCAACCATAGGTGAGAAGCCTCTATCTGAAGATATCAAAGAATTAATGGTGGCCATTAATAAGGCTGAAGCTATTGAGGTAATGGTCAATAAAATTCTACAAATGGAAAAGAAGGTGAAGGAGATGGAAAGAATCAGAGATGATAAAGGTCTGGGAATTAACTTGAATGACCTGGTCAATAGAGTGGATAAGATGGAATTAACTGTGAAAAAGATTGCTGAGCAAAATTTCTAGATCCTTAAGGCCACTGTTGATCATGTTAACATGTTGATAAACAAATTTGAACAAATCAAAGGTAAGGAAGATGAGAAGGAACAAACAGAGAAGAAGGGTCATGAAAAGAGAACAAGGGCCAACACCAGGAAACAGGTGGGTATCAAGGAAAAAGAGCTCAATGATATGACAAACTTTGTGGTCAATATGAAGCAGATGGTGGTTCATGCAGAATAAATCGTAACAAATATCTCGCTGTCTTGATGCCATCTTTGTGCTATCTTAGTGTTATCTTTGTGTTGTCCTTTGGCTGTCTTGTGTTGTTCTCTTTGTCTATGATCCCTTTTTGTTTTTCTGGGATCTGATCTTTGTATGGGTGTCCAGGCACTGTTATTTCTAGTCACTTTAATGCTTTTTCTTTTTTCTGCTATGTAATCAAGGTTCCGAGTTCCTCCCAAAAACATGTTTTTAATTAATCAAAACAGGTAGGGTTTATCAGTTACATCAATAGATAAGGTTTACACTGGTTATCAGTTCACTCCACAGATTCTTCCTACCAGTTTCAGTAACAATATTACAAAAATATCAACAATATCATTATCGGTTAATTGACATTAATGACAACATAACATATCATTAATGCAACCTTCATGCAAATGCCAACAAAATTGACTTTTCACATTTGGCAAGCACCAAATTTGGTGCGTGACAAATGTGAAAATTCAAAATTTTTCATTTGGTGAGTGCCAAATAGGGCAAGCACCATATTTGGCACTTGCCAAATGGTTTTCTTGGGAGAATACCATCCCTTTGAGTTGGATTTGCCTTGGGCATCCAACCCGTAGGTTTGGACAACCTTTTCATGCCAATGAGCCATTTTTATGAAAAGATAAAAAAGTGGCACCTTTTTGGTACCACAAATTGGTGCACTTACCCTTTTTATTTATTTTTCAAAACCATATAATTCTTCTTCTTAATTTCATTAGATTTCATCGAAGCATTCACATTCCTGCATTTGTTAGAAAAATTTCCAAACTTATTGCAATTGCAACATTTTCCATTCCTTTGTCATGAATTCACTATTAGGATTCCCAAAGATACTGAGAGGGGGGGTGAATCGGTATCTAACCGGTGTATAAATTTACTTGACTTAAAACATGAAAAGCATATTAAAACTGTGTATTGGTAAACAAGAAATAATGCAGTAAACAAGAATAAAAACAACCACATGAGAAGCACACCATAACACAGTATTTTAACGAGGAAACCCGGTGTGGGAAAAATCTTGGTGGGATTTGTGACCCACAATATTCACTTACTGGCCAATAAGGAAATATTACTCTTACAATAGGGGCCTGCACATGCAGGAAGGCCAAGTGCCTAGAGCTCACTGCTCGATTACAAAAGAAGTGACACTGACTTACAAAAATGGATTATATTAATCCAATGCCTTGTACTACTTTATATTAGCATCTGCTATGCCAGATCTAGTATAGGTTTAAGCTCTGCTACATACATAAACCCTTAACCTATAATTTGCATATTAGGTCTGCTTATTCGCATCCTATCACACATATTTCCTATTACAAAATGATCTTATACATATATGAGTCATATTACAACTCACCATGTTGGCTTACAATGATTTTACAATTAATTACAAATTACATTTCAAACAAAATTCCTGTCGGCCAGGGTGACAGTATCCTTCCTTTCACTGCCGGTGTAGAGTTTGTCATTGCCGGTGCTGATAACCTATCTTGCTGTTAGGTCCCGGAGACAACTAAGAGGGGGGGGGGGGTGGGTGAATCAATTGTCTAATAAATTCAAACCAAAAAATTATTAACCAACTTAATGCTTAATACCGGTAAACCAGTTAAGTATGCCGGTAGACAGTGTTAATAGTAAATTGCTATACCGATAAGGATTAATGCATGAAACATAAACATAAAGTTATCCACAACACATGACACCAATATTTGTACGTGGAAACCCTGTAAGGGGAAAAACCATGGTGGGAAACCTTACCCACAATCAGATGATACTACTGCAGATAGTAAGTGTACAAAGAGGGGTCTGCACATGTAGAAAGGCCAACAGCCTAAGCTCACTGCTCAATCACAAATGGGAGTCACACTAACTATAGTTGGATGGTTAAATCCAATAAGAATGTGTTGTTGGATTCAGTACTAGTGTAATGCTGATATGCTTCTACAAAAACCTAACTTCATCTTCAAATGATGTCTTCATGTATACCTCTACTTGATCTCGCATATACCTTCACACAATTCTTTTTCACATTCCACACTTGATCTTACAAATAAGATCTTACATTTATACCATACCCTAAGACCAATTTTAGTAGGTCGGCTCTACAAGATATTACAATAAAAACATTTTACAAATAATATAATATCCGATGCAATAACCAATTGAACATGTCGGCTTAATACATTTACAACAATAATAAATCATCTCCATAGCATGCCATGCTGATCTGGAAAAGATAAACCTGCCGGTGTAACCCTAGATAAGCTGGACCTATTTGCTGGTAAAAGCAAATATGCAAATATGAATATACTAGTGATTATTTCTTCAAAATAAAGTGTCCACATGATGTCTTCGACATTACCAAGTGTCTTCCATATCATTCCAGGTATTGGTGAACAATATATCCTGTCGGTGAACCATATACCAGTAACTGTTGCACAGTTTACTGCTTGCCGGTGAATGTTGTTGGATCTCCAAAGTAGGTGTATTTAGTAGGTGTTGACATCAATGACAAAACCATACCAAAATACCAACACTTTCCGGTATCATATGATTGCACGGTTGCCATCAATGACAAAAACCTTCAATCACCTACAATTTCTCATTGGAGTGTGCATTTGTCAACAATCTCCCCCTTTGGCATTGATGGCAACACTCATGAGAAAAAGCAAAAGTGTTCAAAATGATATCCAAAAATAGTCTACCAAAATTGTCTTACCAAAACTGTATGCTCCCGCTGAGCAGATGAAGTCCCTTCCTTCTGACCATTTTTCTCATCCCACTACTCCTCCTTTGACATCAATGACAAAGGTTGTCATTTGCTGTTAGTAGAGTCTTGCCTGGATTCTTATAACCGGTGGGTTACAATCTGAAGGATATCTGTCAAATCTAAATTTATGCAATTGATGAATGTTTTGTAGTCTTTTATTGCCTCTTGTGCTCTCTACACTGTACTAGTGAGTATGTGCATTTGCTCTTCCGTTGTCTTCAGTCCGAGAACCAGAGCCTCAGATATTTCTTTTCTCAAGGAAATAAGATACTCTAGTCTTGGACTAAGTTTGCATTTTAAGTCCTTTGCCTTATCCTTTATTCCCTCTTTGTCTTTCTTGAATTTCTTGATTTTCTCTTCTTGCTTTGCAATTTTCTTTTCTAATTCCAAAAATGAATCTGATGTTCCAATCAAATTGTCAGCAATATTATTTAACTTCTCCTGAGCTTTGTCGATCTCCTTGTCAAGATCCTCTATTAAGACATTTGTTTTGCAAGTATCTTTGTACAGTTTCTTGAAGTCATAGATTATTTCTCCAAGTTCTGGTAAGAGGGTATCCATTTCTTCCTTGTTTTTCTTTACAATATCCTCAAATAATTTCTCTTTTTCTTTTATCATTCTCTCCTTAAATGTATCCTCATTTATTTGATCAATAGTTACTAGGTTGCTGGTGATAAACTTAGACAATGTGTCTAGTTGACCTAATGAATCTTTATTCTCAATACTGCACTTTGGTGCTATCAATTTAAGAATTGGTATAGTATCATCAATAGCCTTATAGGCTTGTGCATTGGATTCCGTGATCTTCTTTATTGAATCCAATAAGACCTATGTTACATTAGTAGGTCTAAATTCTGTCATAGCTGTACTAGATGTTACCAACATTTTTTACAATAGCCATGCTACTGATTGCAGTTATTTCCTTGCTTTGTTCGACCTCTGGTAGGTCTATCTGTGTTTGCATTTCCACAAACAAAGTTTTAGGCTTTTCAATTTGGCTGGGTGGCACTATCTTTGTCTGTACTTGTGCTTCAACCTGTACCGGTTTGGGTTTCTCCAAATGTGTCTCAGATGGTTTCTCTGAGCTTTCAATTGCAGGTTCCTCAGTTTGTGCCTCTAAACTTTTCTTAGCCGGTTCTTCAGATGGTTTGTCTATTATATCCACTGGTTTCTCAATGGTATCCTCTGCCGGTTGCTCTACCTATGAAGGTTTTTCTGTGTTTAACTCACCCTTTGTAGCTGATGAATCAGTGGTCACATCTTTCTCCTTATCCTCAGTGGTCTCTCTCTCAACCATGACATTAACTTCCTGAGTATCTACATTTACAGTATACATAATTTCTAATTCAGGGTTTGTATCTTCTACCGGAGTCTTCATACTCTTAGTGGCCAGTTGATTTGCAGTAGTGTTTACCGGTGGAGTACATGAAGGAGGTGGGGGCATATTGTCAGTTATTTTAAAACTTGGTGGTCCATCTACCTTTCCTTTACCCTAGTCTTTTTCCTTTTGATATACTCTAATAGTTTTAGGTCTGAGTAATTCTTCCTCTTTTTCTTTCTCCACAGAGAAAATATCCCATCCATCAGCTGTTTGCTCAGATACTTTAGTTACTCTACCAACCATTAATGCTACATGTTGGTGAGCAGTACAGAATCCTATCTGGTTAGCCTAACTGATTAATTTATCTATTTCATCAGGTGAGTTAACTGGATGCACTGCTAGTAATTTTTCAATTTTAATCTTTTTATCTAGTTCAACAATAGATAATCTTCTATATTCTAATCTCCTATACAAGTCATTTGGAATTTCATCAACAATTTGGATCAAAAATTTCTTGTATATATCTAAGTGTAGAATTACACTATTCTCTATACTTTCCTTATCATCAGCTGATAGTGTATTGTACATTTTATTGATGTTCTTCAACTTACCATCCTCTGTAATTTTGCTAAGAAGTTTGTCAATGGGGGCAATAGTTTGTTTCACCTTCTTCTTAGGATTCATCTTCTTTGTCGGAGGCTTTACTGCCTGTTGCTTTTGTCTTGTCCTTTTTGGTGTAGGAGAAGGTGCCGGTGAAGGTTTTCTTTTCCTCTCAACTCTCTTGAATACAACAGGTATGTCACTTTCTGAAGAAGATCCAATCGGTGAAAGGTGAGTTTCTGGTTGAAGTGCTTCCAACTCACTTTCAGTTATACCAGTTTGTTTTAGCACATCTTCCTTGATTTCCTTTGCCTGTCGGGTTCCTTTTCTAATGGTTTCTTGTACCTTCTTAACTCTTTTTCTTGATTTTATAGTGCTCTCAATTGTTTATGCACTACCAAATACTTTCTCTTCCGGTTCCTTAGGAGCTTCAAGGAGGGCTTTTGCATAAGTTTCTATGATATTGTCATCTATCTCATAGCCCATTTCAGTTACCCAGATGGTTCTAGGGATAACTACCTCCATCCAAATATCATCTTTCTTGATCACAAAATAGATTTCCTTTTGATACTTATCTACAATAGCTTGTGATAGTCTTACTTTGTTCTCCATTTGAGCCTTAAATGCTTGAAAATGCTCATTTATGTTTTTCTCCCTATTCTCTCCCATATTGTTTAATAGTTATGATAGTTGTTTTCCTACCAGTATATCAAATCTAAAATCTCTAGCACCAATACCAGGTACTTGTTTGGTTATGTATAGCATCAGACAAACAAGTAAGTTTCCAAATCTGAATGTCCCCTTTTTGTCTCTTTTGATCTTACCCAAATTTTCTATCAACTCATCTTTGAGCCATTCACATATGTATATTCTTGCATTATCATTTACCATATCATAGGCACTCTTAATACATAGGCTAGAAATTGAGTTTAACCTATTTGCATGTGTAGCCTTATAACCTAAGATCATACTGATAAATCTAATATTTGTATCCTTCACATCATTTACCCTTAGAGATCTCTTATCAAATGTTGCATCGGTTAGGTTTGTCACTAAGTCGTTTGAGACCTTCTTAGTTTTGTCAAGTCTGTTGCTGGTGGAGGGTAACCTTGTTACAACTTTTACTGCTTCTTTTGTGATTTTATGAATACAGTCTAACCAGAAGAATTCACCATGTACTCTACTTAACACAATCCTTATGATATCCTTGGGGAAATCTAGGATGCTAAGTATTTCAGTGAAACCTAGGGTTTCTACTATCTTATGTTCATGTTTGACATTTCCAGATTCATCACAAATTATAGTCTCATACATATTTTTAATTTCATCATCACCTAGTTCATCAATATGACAATGTATATACATTCTAGGGTCTTCAACATATACTACTCCTTTAGGGATTTGAGAGAATGCACCTATGCTATCATCTTTCTTAGCAATTTCGGGAATTAGCTGAAAAATGGGTCTAGGTCACTTAACAACTTCCACAACAGTAGGGTTTGCAATAAATTCAAGAGTGGATGAAGATGCCATAGCTATAAATACCTGAATCTGCCTTAAGGATGAATGCTTTGATGGATTGCTTCACTTCTTTGCTTGGAGTACCTTCGCTTGGGAATTTTTGCGCTCTCAAAGATTTGAATGCTCGGTGAATGAAAAAGGAGCCAAAACACTTGCTTTATAATGTCATTTTTGCCAGCTACCACATTTAATGCTTGCCGGTTAAGTCACAAATTAAGTCATCTGTCAGTATAGAAGTAATTTCAACTTCTCACCATCAAAGGGAGTAATAGCATGTTTTTCATTTTGTTACTAAACCCCCAAAAGAATTTTCTTTAGTTAGAGGAAGAGTCTCCTGCTGGTGGAGTGTTACTCTGTTCTGCTAGTGGATGAGTAATCACATCAACATTCTGATCTAACTTTCTAATCCATTGTTTTGAGAATTCTTGCTTTACCTCTTCAACTTTTTCTTTACCTTTCAAACTAGGACCTTTGTTATTTGTTGGTGATGCTTTACTTCTACAAAATTTAGTAATATGTCCAATCTTATTACAAGAATAACAAGTCACATTGTTCTTCTGAATAGATTTCCCATATCTTATGCCGGTATGTGTTCTGCATTGATTAGATAAGTGCCCAAATCTTGCACAAACATAACATCTCACATTCATTTTGTAATTTTCTAAATTATGACCAACTTTGTTGCATTTAGAACATTGACCGGTGGGTGTATTAGTGTTCTGATAATTTCTATATCTACGCTGATTTTCTCTATGATCATACTTGTTATAGTTAAAGCATTTGCCATTAAACGTGTAAGCAGTAGGTTGTCTTACCGGTTTGCTATGATCATGATTGTTTGCAGTACTGGAGCTTTCACCAACCTCAAAGCCAAGGCCATTTGTATCTGTTGGCATTATGTGAACCAGTATGAGGACATAATGATATTGTATGTTGTCATTGATGTTAATATGTGATATGAAGAGAGAACCGGCATATGTGAGAACTGGTATATATGCCAAAGTAAAGCGGTATATTTGTTCTAGGTGAACCAACATGTCAAGGTGAACCGACATATAGTCATGGGAACCGGCACATGGAAGCATTGTATGACTACCGGTTGGTAGGTAGTTTCCACTTCAGGATTTTCAGTTGGAGTATCTGAAGCTTGTGTGACTCAATCGGTGATCTTTATGTGATGAAGTTAGCATGATAATGAAGAACAGATAGTGTTGCCACGTAAGCCTTGTGTGCATGAAGGATCTTGCATAAAGAAGAGTGTTCCTATCTACCTCGGGAATGTGCAAAGTCTATAAATGGTGATAATGTGTGATGGGTTATCAGCCACCATGAAATCAATAGAAAATGAATGATGGAGAATGTCTTGAGATTGGATCAAGACTGTTGCATTCAATACAGTATGTTCAATGGTCAGGATTGAACCATTTGAATTCCTTAACCTAACAGGTCTAGGGTTTAGGGTTTATGCTACCGACCTGTCTATTGTCCTATAAGGTCGATGTTGTGATTCTTTCAAAGGTTGTTGGCAAAAGTTGTGTGTGTGTATTTAAGAGAAGAGATACATGATTCTTGCTATACCAGAGGAGAGAAGTCATATCTAAAGAGTGTAAGTGCAGAAGGTGAAGAGGAGCTTAAGTGGATCTACATTGGCATTGAGTGCTATTATCAGGTCATTGATATACCTATTGATCTTTAACTACTTCAATAGTTGTGAAATCCCCTAACAGGGTAGCCTTAACCGACTTGTTGAAAATCCTCTAATAGGGTAACTTGAAGCTACTGAGTCATTGATATCCTTTAGCTATTGAGTTCTTGAAATCCTCTAACAAGGTACCCTTAACAAGGTTTAACCCTTAACTGGGTGATCCCTAACAGGATTGGTTCCTAACAGAACCTATTGTATCTATCTTTAACCACACAAGGCTCCTAATAGAGCGGACTTCTAAAGAGTTCAAAAACAAGCCACAGTGGTTTTTCCCAGTTGGGTTTCCACGTGAAAAATATGTGTGTCATGTGTGATGTTTTCTTCATGTGATATTATGATTGTTTTCTGATTAAGTGGTGATGCATGTTGATCTTGCTGTAATATGTACATCTTTGATGGTAGATTGCATGTTCATGGATTAGAGTGAAATGGGAATGAAGAGTTAGATTATATGAGAAGATAAGTGTCAACTGGTCTTTGCTTGTCTTAGTTACACTGGGTTTTGTTGGTTGAAATCTGTTGAAGGACCGGTGCTGCTATTTGTCTGTCAGTGCATAAGTGTTAGTTGACAAACCAGTTTAAGGTTGAGTTCTTGCCTGTACTGATTCACCCCCCCCTCTCAGTACCGGTTTGGTACTATTCATTCATCATTAAGTTACCAATTGGTATCAGAGCATCCTCCATGTCCTCTGTGTTGTAAGCTTAACCGCTTGAGGGAAAGATCCTATTGTAATGATGAAGAGGGAAGGCCCAAAGTTTAACAAAGAAATTTTTAGTATATGGAAAGACAAAATGAAGATATACATCAGAAGCATGGGTGCTCAACACTAGAGCTATGTTGAGAATCCCTATGTTGCCCCTACTGGTACTCTCACCGATGATCAAAAGAGAGAGATACAGGAGAATGGGCAAGTCATGGAAGCCCTAATTAGTAGCTTATTTAATATTGAGTTCATTGATGTCCAAGATAAGGTAAATCCCAAAGAGGTATGGGATGCTCTTGAAAATATCTATGGAGGTGATGAGCATGTAAAACAAGCTAAGGAAGAAAGCCTTAGAGGAAAGTTTGAAGACATGCGAATGGTTGAAGGTGAAACCATTCAACAGTATGGTATTAGAATCAAAACTGTTGTCAGAGATATCAAGAGTGCAGGTGGTAAAATTGAAGATTCCACTGTGGTAAGCAATTTCCTGAGATCCCTATTGCCAGTCTATGCAATAAGGGTTGCTGCTATTCAGGAGCTGAGATCAATAGACAAGACTAAGGTATCCTTGGACTCCATCATAGCAAAGTTGACAGCCTATGAGCTAAATAGTTTTGATGGCAGTGTTCAAAAGACTAAATCATCTTTTAGAGCTTCTATTGTACCATCCAAGAAAGGAAAAGAAGCAAGCACTAGTGGTGAATGAAGACAGAGTAGAGTAATGATGATGAGGAGTTTTTGATGGAATTTGAAGCTCTTCTTGCCAGGAAATTTCCAAAAGGAACCGGTAAATACAAAGGTAAGCTCCCTTTGAAATGTTTTTCGTGTAACCGGATAGGACATATTGCTATGAACTGTCCTAATAGTGACAACAAGGATAAATCAGAAAGATTCAAGAAATTCAAAGGAGGAAACCAGAGAAACTATTTTGTTCCAGCTGATGAAGGTGTCATAGATGAGGAATCAGAAGATGAAGAGAATGAAGACATTGTGTTTGTTGCTATAAAGGAAGATATGTCAGACGAGAAGGCTCTTGTCTCTCGCTTTGATAATTCCAATGAGTGGATTATTGATAGTGGTTGCTCACACAATATGACTGGTGACCGGAGCAAGTTTCTATCCTTGGAAGAGTATGATGGTGGTGTGGTTTGTTTTGGCAATGATGCACCATGTATGGTTAAAGGAAAAGGGTCCATCTCTCTAAATGGAAAGAGTAGTGCTGACAATGTGTATTGGGTTGATGGTCTTAGACACAACCTTCTGAGTGTTGCCCAGTTGAATGATAGTGGCCTCACTCTGGAATTCAAGAATGGAATCTATAGAATCAAAGGAAAAGATGGTGAATTGGTGGCCACCGACATGCAGACCAAAGGTAACCTATTTCATCTGAATGCAAGTATAAGTATATGTCTTATGGCTAAGTTTGATGATAGCTGGATATGACATAGGAGACTCTGCCATGTAAACTTTGATAACATTGTGAAGGCTAGTAAGATCAAGGTAGTTAGAGGGTTGTCGGTGCTAAGCAAACCAGATAATACCTTGTGCAAAGAGTGTCAATTGGGGAAAATATCTTCCTCAACCTTTAAAGGTAAATCTTTCATTGCTGACAACTTGCTTGATCTTGTGCAAACTGATTTGTGTGGTCCTATGAAAACTAGAAGTGTGCAGGGTGATAGGTACTTCATGATTCTCACTAATGACTGCTCAAGAATGATGTGGGTCACATTCTTGAAAGACAAGTCTGAAGCCTTTGTGAAGTTCAAAGCTTTCAGAGCATTAGTGGAGAAGGAAAGCGATAAAAGGATCAAGTGTCTCAGAACTGATCAAGGAGGGGAATTCACTTCTGGTGAATTCAACAAGTATTGTGAAGAATTTGGCATCAAGAGGCAACTGTCTGCCCCCCGAACTCCACAACAGAATGGTCTAGCAAAGAGGAATAACCGGACTATGGTTGAAGCAGCTAGAACCATGTTGATTCTAGGAAAAGTAGCTCGCACCTTTTGGAGAGAAGCGGTAAGCACTGCAGTCTACACAATGAACCAGGTACTCATCAAGAAAGGTAAGGATAAAACTCCTTATGAGTATTGGACCGGTAAGACACCCGTGGTTAGCTACTTTAGGGTATTTGGTAGCAAATGTTACATCAAGAGGAGTGAACATCAGGGCAAGTTTGAAGCTAAATGTGATGAGGGAATATTCCTAGGATATTCCACCAAGAGTAAAGCTCTCAAGTGTTTCAACAATAGGACTCAGAGAATTATGGAAAGTATCAATGTGAGAGTTGATGAAACCCCTGAGAAACCGGAGGAAATAGGCAGTGAGCAAGCTGTAAATGAACTGGTTGCAACCTTCTGGGATCGGTTGTCAGTCAACCAAGTACCAGTAACAGTGTTCCTGAACCGATGAATGTTGATACTAATGAAGATGAGGATGAAGAGGAAAAGCAAGAAGAACCAGTCAAGAGTATTCCTCCATATGTCAAGCTGAATCATGATCCTAAGTAGATCATAGGAGATAAGGATGCATGAATCCTTACAAGAAGAAAGATCAGAGAAAACTCATGTTTGATCTCTGAATCTGAGCCTAAGTCATTCAAAGAGGCTCATAAAGATGAAGACTAGATCAAGGCAATGGAAGAGGAACTTGACTAGATAGAGAAAAATGGTACATGGTCCTTGGTACCCAGACCAGAACATAAAAATGTCATTGGCACCAAATGGGTGTTCAGAAACAAGCTGAATGAGGATGGCACAGTGATCAAGAACAAAGCCAGATTGGTGTGCAAAGGATATGCTCAAGAAGAAGGAGAAGACTATGGAGAAACTTGTGCTCCTATAGTCAGATTGGAAGGAGATCGTATGCTTCTTGCAAATGGTGTACTTGAAGAGGAGGTGTATATAGAGAAACCAGATGGGTTTTCCCTATCTGAAGACAGTGATATGGTGTGCAGGCTACATAAAGCCTTATATGGTCTAAAGCAAGCACCTAGAGCATGGTATGAACGTCTACATTCCCATCTTGTGAAGATTGGATTTGAGAGAACAAGCGAAGATAGCAATATCTACTTGAAATCAAAAGGAGATCAGATCCTAATCTATAAAGTTTTTGTTGATGACATTATCTTTGGTGGAGAAGACAAGATGAGTCACGAGTTTGCTGATGAGATGAAGGAAGAGTTTGAAATGTCACTTATAGGGGAGATTAAGTTCTTCATTGGACTGCAGATCCAACAGATGAAAGATGGAATCTTTATCACTCAGTCCAAATATGTCAAAGAGGTGTTGAAGACCTTTGGCATGGAAGATAGCAAACCGATTGGTACACCGATGGTGACTGGTTGCAAATTATCAAAAGAGGATGATTCTGCATTGGTTGATGAGAAAGAATACCAATCAATGATTGGTAAGTTGCATTATGTAGTGCATAGCAGACCAGTTATTGCACATGCAGTTGGCATTACTGCAAGGTTCTAGAAAAGTCCAAGAGAATCCCACTTGGTTGCAGTCAAGTGGATTCTTAGGTATCTTAAGGGAAAAAATTGACTATGGATTGTGGTACCCATACATCAATGATTTCAACCTGAAAGTATTCATAGATGCTGATTGGGTAGGTAATGTGGATGATCGGAAAAGAACAACCGGTGGTGCATTCTTTCTCGGTGGTAGACTGGTCTCATGGATGAGTAAGAAGAAGAGTTGTATCTCTCAATCTACAACAGAAGTGGAGTATGTTGCAGCTTTCATGAACTGTACTTAAACAATCTGGATGAAGCATGTATTAGATGGCTTCAAAATCCCTGTATTTGAACCGGTAAGTATATTTTGTGATAACACAAGTGCTATCAATATTTCAAAGAATCTGGTTTTACATTCTAGAACCAAGCATTTTGAGCTTAAGTATCATTTCTTGAGGGAAAAGGTTCAAAATAAAGAGATTGCACTAGAACATGTTTCCAGTAAGGAGCAGTTAGCAGACATATTCACCAAGCCTCTCTCAAAGACTACATTTGTGTATTTAAGAGGTGAATTGGGGGTACTGCCCCTTTAGGAGGTAAATTAAAAGTATTTGTTCCACATGAGTCAGGTATTGCATAGTCAAATTTTTTTTGATTGATGTGTTGAAGGATGCTACTCCTCAGGGGGAGTAACATAATGGAACAGGGATGTTTGTGCCTCCACTTTGGCATTGTTGTCAAAGGGGGAGAATAAGTGTAGCAGATAAGATATCTATAGAAATTGGGGAGAAGATGAGTTTGCAGAAAGATATCTTTTATATATTGCCATCAATGCCAAAGGGGGAGATTGTTGGCATTATGTGAACCGGTATGAGGACATATTGATATTATATGTTGTCATTGATGTCAATAGGTGATATGAAGAGAGAACTGGCATATGTGAGAACTGGTATATATGCCAAAGTAAAGTGGTATATTTGTTCTAGGTGAACCGGCATGTCAAGGTGAACTAGCATGTAGTCATGGGAACCGGCACATGGAAGCATTGTATGACTACCGGTTGGTAGGTAGTTTCCACTTCAAGATTTCCGGTTGGAGTATCTCAAGCCTATGTGACTCAATCGGTGATCTTTATGTGATGAAGCTAGCATGATAATGGAGAATAGATAGTGTTGCCATGTAAGCCATGTGCACATGAAGGATCTTGCAGAAAGAAGAGTGTTCCTATCTACCTCGGGAATGTGCGAAGTCTGTAAACGGTGATAACGTGTGATGGGTTATCAGCTGCCATGAAAACGGTGGAAAACGAATGATGGAGAATGTCTTGAGATTGGATCAAGACTGTTGCATTCAATACAATATGATCAATGGTCAGGATTGAACCATTTGAATTCCTTAACCTAACAGGTCTAGGGTTTAGGGTTTATGCTACCGACCTATCTGTTGTCCTATAAGGTCGATGTTGTGATTCTTTCAGAGGTTGTTGGCAAAAGTTGTGTGTGTGTATATAAGAGAAGAGATATGTGATTCTTGCCAAACTAGAGGAGAGAATTCATATCTGAAGAGTGTAAGTGCAGAAGGTGAAGAGGAGCTTAAGTGAATCTATATTGGCATTGAGTGCTATTATCAGGTCATTGATATACCTGTTGATCTTTAACTACTTCAATAGTTGTGAAACCCCCTAATAGGGTAGCCTTAATTGGCTTGTTGAAAATCCTCTAATAGGGTAACTCGAAGCTACTAAGTCATTGATATCCTTTAGCTATTGAGTTCTTGAAATCCTCTAATAAGGTACCCTTAACAGGGTTTAACCCTTAACCGGGTATTGTAGCCATCACTTAACCGGGTGATCCCTAACAGGATTGGTTCCTAACGGAACCTATTGTATCTGTCTTTAACTAGACAAGGCTCCTAATAGAGCGGACTTCCAAAGAGTTCAAAAAAAAGCTTGTGGGTATTCATCCCCACCGTGGTTTTTTCCAATTGGGTTTCCACGTGAAAAATATGTGTGTCATGTGTGATGTTTTCTTCATGTGATGTTATGATTGTTTTCAAATTAAGTTGTGATGCATGTTGATCTTGCTGTAATATGTACATCTTTGATGGTAGATTGCCTGTTCATGCATTAGATTAAAATGGGAATGAAGAGTTAGATTATATGAGAAGATAAGTGTCAACCAGTCTTTGCTTGTCTTAGTTACACTGGGTTTTGCCGGTTGAACTCTGTTGAAGGACTGATGTTGTTGTTTGTCTGTTAGTGCATAAGTGTTAGTTGACAAACTGGTTTAAGGTTGAGTTTTTTCCTGTACTGATTCACCCCCCACTCTCAGTACTAGTTTGGTACTATTCATTCATCATTAAGTTATCAGTATCACTATTAGGTTTCTGATTCTTCAACATGTCACCAAGTTCTTCTAAACTTTTCTTGAATTTTTCTTTGTGATGATTTGCAATAGTTAGTTCACTTTCCAGGATTCCTTTCTATCTTATGAGTTATGTTTAGTCATTTTGTGTGTGCATTAGATCTATCTTCAACATATCATTTTTATGACTAAGTCTTGTGTTTTCATTTCCAGCATCATTTAGTCTTCTAGCCATGTCTTCTTCATTCTTTTTTCTATCTTCAATTTCTCTACAAAATCTCATAGTCATATCCTGCATCTCATTCTGTGTTGTACTGATCTCTTGTCTTAGCTTGTTTACCAGATCATTAAGAGCTTCCTTTTCATCATTCTCATTTTGCATCTTTTCACAAAGTTCTCTTCTCTTATTTCTTGCAATGGTAAGATTTTCTTGAAGTGCTTGAATGATATCCTGAGCAGCCTTTAGATCATCTTCAAGTTTGATATTCTTCACCTTTTCTGCATCATAGTCAGAAAGAGCTATTTTCAATTATTCTCTCAAGTTTTCCATCTATACCGGTGACAAGATCTTCCTCAAGCTGTTAGGCTTCTGAAAATAGAGGACCAGGCTCTGATACCAATTGTCAAGATTCCCAAAGATACTAAGAGGGGGGGGGGGGGGGGTGAATCAGTATCTAACCGGTGTATAAATTTACTTGACTTAAAACATGAAAAGAATATTAAAACTGTGTACTGGTAAACAAGAAATAATGCAGTAAACAAGAATAACAACAACCACATGAGAAGCACACTATAACATAGTATTTTAATGAGGAAACCTGGTGTGGGAAAAACCTCAGTGGGATTTGTAACCCACAATATTCGCTTACTGGCCAATAAGGGAATATTACTCTTACAATAGGGGCCTGCACATGTAGGAAGGCCAAGTGCCTAGAGCTCACTGCTCAATTACAAAAGAAGTCACACAGACTTACAAAAATGGATTATATTAATCCAATGTCTTGTACTGCTTCAGATTAGCATCTGCTATGCCAGATCCAATACTGGTTTAAGCTTTGCTACATACATAAACCCTTAACCTATAATTCACATATTAGGTCTACTTATCTAACATCCTATCACACATATTTCTTATTACAAAATGATGTCATACATATATGAGTCATATTACAACTCGCCATGTCGGCTTACAGTGATTTTACAATTAATTACAAAATACATTTCAAACAAAATTCCTATCGGCTAGGGTGCTGATATCCTTCCTTTCACTATCGGTGTTCTGTGTGCTGGTGTAGAGTTTGTTGTTGCCAGTAACGGCAATCTATATTGCCGGTATCATATGATTGCAAGGTTGCCATCAATGACAAAACCTTCAATCACCTACAATTTCTCATTGGAGTGTGCATTTGCCAACATTGACCGAATTTGCATTAGATCTGCACTAATTAGCTTTGTGACAAAATTTATAGCATGTGTGACAATAACCTTCAAAGGGCTTATTCATAAATGATCCATTTACTCCATTCATAAACTATCTATAGCTTCTATTCATAACTTGATTATTGCAACTATTAGCCTTGTGTCCAAAACTTCCACATGTAAAACATTGAATATTCTAATTTACATTTTGCTTGCAATCTACAACTTTATGTCCAAAATAATTTCATTGAAAACAATAGCCATTGAATGATGAGTACCTTTGAGCATTTGGTTGCCAAATCGGAGGTCTATTTACAACAGGTCTAGGATTTTGGACTTTGTTTGTGTGAGATTTTGCCAAGATCAAGAGGCAATGGAAAGCACAAATAAGAGAGAACAAATAGATGATAGAAATAAACTATATTCTATCAAGATGAAAATAATGATCAACTGGATCATCAATCGATACATACAATGAATATGTGCCTGCTTATATAGGCAAGGCTATATGGATATGTGAGCACACAAAAATAACATGTGGCTCAATAAGGAACAAGGGTAGGTAGGAAATAGGTGTGGGTAGGTAGGAGAAACAATATAATAGTCCACATGAGGTGGATCACCCACTGAATGTGGAGTGTAACAATAAGATCATACCATAAAAAGTGGAAATTCTCCTACACACACTATCCCAAAGTGGCACAAACACCCAAGTGTCTCATACCCAAACTACTATGAAATATATTTCCTAAGTAAACTTAAGTAAGGTGTAATAATATCCAAGATGAATAATTATTTACACCAACACCCCCCCTTAAGTGTAACTTAGGGGAATGCCCTTAAGTCTACAGTGCAACTAAGAAAGGCAAGATGGGTCCCGGCTACAAGGCCATGTTTGGTACCCATGTACAAATGCAAATGCATGCAAACCAATGCAATGAAATCTCTTACAAAGTGGGGAAAGAGAGAAAAACCCAATGGGAAAAAACCCTCCCCCAAAAGAGAGATGAAAACTAGATACAAAGAACTCTCATAGAAGTATGTGAATGACAAAATCCCATGTGAGGAAAAAGTCCCCCCATATGAGAGAAGAAGAAGAGAGACTAGGAAGCCCCCCCTCAATATGGAATCTGCACCAATGATAGAAGCTCGAAGATGAATGAAGAAACTGCTCCATGAACATCGAACACCATTCCTCCCCTTAGGAAGAAACAAAACAAAATGTGTACCCAAAAAGTCTCCCCAACCATGAAAGGAAGATGGAGAAAAAATACTCATGATGAAAGGAATCTCTGAAAAACTGCTCAAGTGTCCCCATGTTGATGCTAAAGGTTACCCCCTCCAAAGGTGGTAAACTGTGCCACGCTGCTGAAAAAGGCACTCCAAGATCTAGTGGAGATGAATGTAGAACAATGTCTAAAGACTCATATGTCTCCTCAAAAGATAAAGAGACCTCCTCCAAGTGTTGTACAAAAGTATCCACAATAATGTCAACCTCTAAAGATTGATCATGTAGAGAATGCACAAGAGGGTCAAAGTGATCCCTCACAACAATCAAAGAAGGATCATCTTCATGAAAGAGAAGAGGAATGTCATCAATGGTATTTCCCAAATCTGCAATGTAGGAGTCCACAAACAAACCTGCAATGTCTGTCAAGTAAGCATCCCAATCAACTGAAGTTGGAAGACATGAAATATCCTGCTGCACTGTATCATAAGAAGGCAAAATTGTTGCACTAGCTGCATCATTAGGTGCAATAGGTGGTGTGATATCAATAGAAGGAGATGAAATGCAAGGCTCAAGAACGGGATCACATGTGAGAATCCCCAAGTTCAAATGCCCAAAGTTCTCCTCAAAATCTGAATCATCAACATAGGAAGAATCAACCTCATCAATAGGACTAAAATGTGAAAAAGAGTACAACTGAGATGCATGATCAACCACCCTAGTTGTAATAATGGCTCCACTCTCCAAGTCTCTAATGATAACTAAATCAGGTGTGAACTCCACAGTTTTCCTAGTTGCCCTATGTGTGATTTGATAGATGGAAAGAAGATTATTTGTCAAGTGGGGTACACACAACACATCATTGAAGGAGTTATCCCCAATGGCAATAGATCCTTTCTCAATCACATCCATGTATGTATGATTGCCCATCAAAATCTGTGGCATGTGGCAAGGCTCAAATTTAGAAAACATAGATTGTGAAGATGCCATATGATGAGAAGCCCCTGAATCTAGAAGCCATCTCCCTAAATCATGACTTGCAGTAGCACAAAGAGCTTGTGCCTTTCCTTTATCTATCCCAAAAGAGTGATCCTTTCCTTTATCCTTGGAAGAAGAAGCCAATGTAGACATTCTAGAAGGTAGGTTGATTCTATTCTTCTCAAGAAGATTCTTCAACTCATCAATATCCTTCTTATAACAATGATGTTCATCATGTCCTGACTTCTTGCAATATCCACAAAAAAGATTGTCCTTATATGATTTCCTCTTAGGTGAGAATGGTGAATCACCTTGTTGTGGAGAGGAAGATTGTGCTCCATCTTGTTGTGGTTTAGACTTAGGTTGCTTTTGATTCTTGCCTTTTCCTTGATTACTTTGATTCCCTTTGTTAGCCACCAAAGCTTGTGACTTTGAAGATTTGAGAATCCCCATCATGGTCAACTTAGATTGCTCAAGTATTAACATCTCCGTGAATGAATCAAATGAGGGAGAAGTGTATGAGGAACCTTGAGCTAACCAATGGGTATGAAAGCTAGATACAAAGGCTGTATACACTGAAGGAAGCTTGTCCAACAAGTTATAAACCAATTGAGCATCCTTTTTGTCAATTCCACAATCCTTTAGCTTTGCTCTTAACTTAGTTGCTTTTGTGACATAATCTTGGATTGTATCAAAATCCTTGGGATCCAAAGTTGTGAGTTCACTATCAAGCTTGTAGCCCTTAATCTCATCAACTTGACCATACAATTTCTTAAAAATATCCCAAGCCTCTTTAATTGTAGTACACTTATCAATGTGAAAAATGAGGTCATCTGATACATACTTTCTAAGTGTTCCAAGTGCCATAGCATTCTTAGTAAGCATTAGGATCAGCCTTAGGATCAAGTGGTGTTGTAATAGTTTCATTTACATAATGAATGAGTCCTTTTTCCATTAGTTTACTCCATGCCTTAATTTTCCATGATGCATAATTATGAGGAGTTAAAAGTGGAAATTTAGGAGAACCCATAGCACCAAAATGAAAAAATACAAGATAGAGAGAGGCACAATCACACAAGACACCCCCCCAAAATATTCAATCAAGAAATCCCCCCAAAATTGTGATTTTGACAATTTATACTTAGTGCGTATACAATGGACCACTTCCAAAACAAGGCAAAGTGGATTTGTGATTTCAATTTATAACTTCTCAAAATGAGATCTAAGAGACTTCAACAAATACTGCTAGTGATCTAAACTAAGATCCAAGCAAAATGCAAGTACCAAATATGCCAAAAATGGCCAAATATTCAAAGTACAATTTCTACTTAAAATCACTGCAAACAAATGGCAGATTATGAAAGTAGATGAAAAAATATGCACTTTCAAAAAAAACGGCACTTGAAAAGGAGTCCATATGAGCCCAAACGAAGCCTCCAAAGCTGTAAAATTCAGGATTTCATGATTTCCGAAAAACCTGTATCCAAAAAATAGAAAACTCCTGCACCATTTTATAGATCACAAAAATCTACCCCAAAACAAAAAAAATTGCTCGAAAAAACAAGTCCAGATGAGTGAGATATTGCTATTTGAAAATTGCCTGCAAAATTATAATTTCTGGAAACTTTCCGCCACAGCGTCAAACTTCAAATGCCTCTAGATTTGGCCTCTGAAGTTTGATTTGGATGAAACAAAAGGCAAAACTAGCTTTCTTGGACCTCCTCAATCCAATGGTGACCTCAGATTTGACCCATCAAGCTTCAATAAAAACTTGCAATAGAAAGCTCCAAAATACACAACCCAAAATAGAATCAAATTTCTCTCAATTAGCAAACCAATGACACTCTAATAGCTCTGATACCATGTGAGACATGTACCAACTCTGATACCATGTGAGACATGGACCAGCTCTGATACCATGTGAGATTTTTCCAAGATCAAGAGGCAATGGAAAACACAAATAAGAGAGAACAAAATAGATGATAGAAATAAACTGTATTCTATCAAGATGAAAATAATGATCAACTGGATCATCAATCGATACATACAATGAATATGAGCCTGCTTATATAGGCAAGGCTATATGGATATGTGAGCACACAAACATGACGTGTGGCTCAATAAGAAACAAGGGTAGGTAGGAAATAGGTGTGGGTAGGTAGGAGAAACAATATAATAGTCCACATGAGGTGGATCACCCACTGAATGTGGAGTGTAACAATAATATCATACCATAAAAGGTGGAAATTCTCCTACACACACTATCCCAAAGTGGCACAAACACCCAAGTGTCTCATACCCAAACTACTATGAAATGCATTTCCTAAGTAAACTTAAGTAAGGTGTAATAATATCCAAGATGAATAATTATTTACACCAATAGTTTGAATCTCTAGCTTTCTTTAGATCTTCCATCTTTTCTTTTCTTTTATTTTTGTTAATCGAGCATTCACTAAAAAATCCTAATCCTTCCTTTTCCTTGTGAGATTTTTTTATGGATAACAATTTGTCCAACAATGAACTACTTTCACTGACTTTTTCTTCGACCTTCAGCTTTAGAAACTCTTGTTCCAACTTCCCTTTTTCTTCAGTCTTCAGATTCATTATATCCTCTAGTCTTTCTTCCACCTTTCTTCTTTCTTCAACCTACAACTTCATATTCACAGTAGTCTCATTTGCTTTCTTGAGTTCCTTATTAACTTGTAGATTCCCTTCTTTGAACTTCTAAATGTTATCTCTTAGCTTCCTTACAAATTCATTAGCTACCTTAACATTTTAGTTTATGTCTTTATTCTCAAATTCCACAATCTCTAAATCTTTGAGGGTTGTCTTCAATTCTTCATCCAACTAATATTCTCCATCCATATCCACAAGAGTTATTTGTTCAATTCAAGATCTCTCTCAAGTGGTTAAGCTATCAACTAGGGACCGAGATCTGATACCAATTATTGAATAGACCGAAATAATAAGAGGGGGGAGGGTGAATTAGTATTCTCTAAAAGATGAAATAAACAAAACCACTCTCATAAATTGAAACTTATCTTAATCTTGGATATCATTAGCAAAAGATGAAATATGCAATAGAAGTAAAAAGCATAGCATATGCAACCATAAGAGAGACACAATATTTTTATACGTGGAAAACCCAAATGGGAAAAATAATAGAGAGGGTTAAATCTCAAGATAATATAAAGTCATATGAAATTATACAAAGAGGCTCACTTCCGGAGGGCTCACTGCCTAGATTACAATGACTTACTACCAGAAAGAAGGGAAATGAGATTAGAATTATGCATATACATATGCATGGGATCAGTTCCAATTAAGCTTAAGACAACACATCAATTGTTTGTATTAGATCCGGTTAAGAAACTTTGCAAAACATTCTACAATCTGCCTGCTCTAAAGCACTATTGGGTAAGATCAACTACTTTGTTTTGTCACTCACCACTTTTCTCTTCACTTACTTTATCACAACAACTTCATCCCAAAATTGCCTCATCAAATTCCTCACATACCTATCTTCTCATTTCATACCATCCTTTTTTTTCAAGCATAATATGATCATGCATATATATGAGTATAACAATAAGAATATTCATCAAGTCAGCCTTAACAATATTTTTCCAAATGGTATTTTTAAGGGTCAATTCACACACTACAATCACTGAAGCACAAAATAATCTCTCAAGGTTGGCCTAAGCTAGAATAAGCATATCTTTGAATTTTTTGCATTAACATGCTACCAAAGTGCCATGATCACGATCCAACTTAACATTACGAGGTTAAGGACATGAACAACTAATCATCAACAATATGTCATCAAAAACCAAGAAACTAGAGGAAATTGGAATATGAAGATTGCATAGCTGAATATACTTTAGGAGCACAACATTCAGAGCAAGACTTTTGGAGCACCAGAATCATAAATACAACATTCATAACAAAAGAATTGCACTATCATATATACACAAGAACACAAATGTAAAGGACTTCATTTCTGAAATACATCACTACATGAACAACCAGAGCACAAAAGTTGATTTCCAAAACTAACACCAAATATCTCATCAAGATAAAAATGTCTTCATACTAACAAAAGATATTTCTAGAGCAATAAACATATCAGCAACTGAAAAACTATCATCTGCAACATACATACATATCTTCCACTGTTCTGCAACACATCATACATACCTATCTATTCTGCAACACATCCAAACCAATCCAGATTATCGGGTTTGACATTAATGACAACTAATAGAAGTATTTCTAACAACGAATATCTTTTCATGGGCTGGTTGATATAAACCAATGTTTTGACTTACTCTTTTGGCCATCTGGCATATTCTATGACTTTGTACAAACTTCTTCACATCCTAGTGTAACTATGCCTAGTAATAATTCTCACTAATAAGAGAAATGGTCTTATCTTGACCAAAGTGTCCATCCAATCCTCCACTATGCTTATACTTGATAAGGTTCTCTCTCATAGAACTTAGAATTCACAATTATCTTTGTCTAAACATCTCATCTTGGATTAATAAATATAACCATTTTTTCCTATCCAAAGTAACAAGGTCCAAGTGTAGCTTCATAAATTATACAACCTTAATGGGTGGTACAATTTCATGCTTAGGTTAGCACCCACCTTAGTGTGTTTCTTTTTTGCATTTTAAATTCCCTTTAAGCATTTAATTAATTAATTTAATTAAATCTAAAGTCCTCTCTCATCATTCTACACATCACAAAATTGGGCCCTTAAACCCTAAGTGTGCCCTTTTTTATTTTATCCTTTTAATCAATTAATTCATCAAAGCCCTAATTAGGTCCTATTTCGACCTTCAAGACCTTATTTCGCAAATCTAAACATCTTAAATCATCACACCCACTTAAGGATCACCTTATAATCACGATACCCTGCATCCCTAGAAATTTGGAAAAAAGTTGATAGGACTGATTTAATCACACTGGTCCCAACTCTTTCTCCTTGAATTTTAGGATCATGTTTTGGTGGTATTATAATATTTATATTCATAGTTTTGCAAAAATATATCAATTCTAGGTTGGCCTTTGATAAAAAACAAAGTCAGGGTTTCATATATAAAGCCTTTGCTTTCCTCATTTGAAGGAGCCTCTTATAAAGTGAAAGTGCAGGTTATGTGAAGTATTCAATCATCAAATCAAGAATTCATCAAGTCTACATCAACCATTTTCATCATCAATTGAAGCTTTGAAGATATTGAAGAATAATACGAGAATACTGACTATTGAATGGCTTGTACCTCTCCCTTTGGGTTTGGTATGGTTTCATGTTATTTTCATATCTTTCTATGAGTTTCACAACACTTATTTTCAGATCTACATTATTGCTTTAGATCCATTTTCACATTTGTGATTTGAAGGATTCTCATTTACATTATGTTCATTTAGGGTTTTACACTCAAAAGCATAGGGTAGAACTCTAAATTTTGCATTCTAGATAATTAGGATCTTGTGAACACGTGAGATTCTAGAACACACACACATTTCAACATTTTATTGGATATTTGTGGAGGTCGAAATCATAAAAATAAGGGGTTTGGCTAAGGCAAAACCCTATATAGCCACCCAAAAAACAATTTTCAAGTTGCAGGTACAGGTACAGAGATCTGATGGAGTAGAAACATTCAAAAAAATCAAAATTCACTATCATAGTCCTAGTTCCAGAGGAAGGCCCCAGATCATTGGGACTAGAGTACCCAATGCTCTGGTCTAGGACTAGAGCACCCAACACCCTGGTCCTCTATATTTTTTTGTAGTTTTTGGCAATTTGGCTTCTTAGAACTTCAATTTGCAGATTGAAGATTTCTATCTTAGTAGAGTGATAGGGACCACAATGCCTAGCGCCCTGGTGCTTCTCAATTACGACTAATTTCTGGTATTGGGTGGACACCAAAATTCCTCCTCCAGCTCTATACTTTGTGTCTCAATTTGAGTTTTGTATCTTTCTGTTATTTCACTTTACCTAGTCATTTCATTCATCTTTCTAGTTTAGTTTCTCATCATTACACATTTACCTCATTTACCTTTCATAGTATCAAAGGAATAAAAACCCTAAGAGTATTCCTTGACTCTCTTTTTCAAGAGTTATTCAAAGTGAATCACTTCCTTAGGATCTTTCATATTCCAATGTATGGAGGAAAGTATGGTTAGGTCCTAAACTACTCGATCCCATTTTTTCACCATCACACCAAGAAATCTCTCAAGGCCTCTACAAAGTCTAGATCTCAAAGATAAACAAATATTGAGTTCATCAAACCCAACAACCTCTATGATCCCCATCATTATCACTTGATTTTTCCTTCTACTTAAGGCATCTAAAATTTGTGTGACCTTCCACTCTTATGTTTCAAAACTAATTATAAATGTGCAAAATGAAATCCATTTCAAGCGTCTCTTATTTAACTTTCCTTGACAATTAGAATACTTCAGAGCTTAATGATCAATATATGAAAAATATTCTTTTAGCAACAAATAATGTGTTCATTTCTTCAAAGCCTGAACTATAACAAAGAACTATTTATCATAAATAGAATAATTTTTAATTGGCATCATTAATATTCTCACTAAAATAGGAAATTATCTTATCTTCTTGGATCAAAATAATTCCTATGGCACTACCACTATCATCACAATCTACTTAAAATACCTTATTGAAAAATGGAAATTCCAAAATAGGTTTCTTTGTGGCTTACTTATTCAACATATCAAAACTCTTTGTTGCTCCCGTAGTTCACTTAACCTTCTTTCTAACCCCTCTCATTGTATTCATTAAGGGTACATAAATACTACTAAAATTATTAATATTCTTTTTGTAAAAACTTGCTAGACCATGAAATGGTCTTACCTCTATAACACTCCTTGATATAGGTCACTCAATGATAGACTACACTTTTTTTGGATCCATATTAAGATGCTCATATCAAATTACAAATCCTAGATAAACCAATTACTTCGTCACAAAACTATATATTTAAAAAATTAATTGTCAACTTCTCCTCCCTTCGAATATGCATCTGGTACTCCTCCAATTTATTACTAAAAGTTAAAATGTAATTTAAATAAAAATAACAAAAATTTCTAAAACTTTGTCAGGTGAATATTTTGTCACTAGTGTATTTAAGACAAAATATATGTTTCACACATAGATATGATGAGATGAAGTCTCTCCTCTCAACAAGGGGAGGTTCCCTGATAGAACTTGATACTTCAACAATTAAAACCTGAATCCTGGGGAATAAGCTTAGGGTTTATAATCCTCTTTTTTCAAAATTAACATTATTCCCTTCACTTGACACAATTCATACAATCTCTTATAATAACTAGCCAAACTTGTATACAATAATTTACTTCAATTTATATTAATGTAAGTAAAAAGTCTTATGTAAACAAAAATTATTTTCCTTACTTAATAACTAAAGACATCTTGCAGCCCAAAGTCTTCAAGATAAATTTTAACAACATTAAAAAGTAACCAGCATTAGCCCAAAGTCTCGTACACAATTACTATATTACAATAAAGCTCTAAATATGAAATATAACACAAAGTTTATATCCACACTTAGAAAAGTCCTTCACTTACACAACACATACAGATAACATCAAGTAAATTAGGAACACAGATAAAAAAATGACATAAGAACATCTACTCATAAGCTATAATCCTTGCCCAACACAAAGTTTGGAGCATAAAATTGCTTTCTTTATTCACTTGATTAATATTCAAAACAAGGGAACACAAAGTTTCACTTGAGACAAAAAAATGGCAGAGTTTTGTTTAGCTTGCAAAAGATAAAATATTACAAATGAGGCTCCTTATTTAATAGGAAAGGAGTTGAGATAAATGTAGGAACAATTGACTAATTCAACTACAGAGTCTAAAATGTCTAGAACTTGTGCATAAAATAAAAGTAAATCTTGTTGGAATCAATGAACACTAAGAGGGGGGGTGAATAAGTATTTTGCAATTTACTAAATTATAAAAATGATTCTTTAACCATCAGATACAAAGAACAAAAAATATAATGCAGAAACACAAAGAAAATAACCACACAACCATAACACCAAAATTTATACTTGGAAACCCGGAAAGGAAAAAACCACAGTGAGGTTAAGTACCCACAATATTATTATACTATGGCCAGTAGTAAAACAATATTACAAAGGTGGAATGCACTTGCATTCAGGCACACTGCCTAGATCTCACTGCTCAATTACAAAACATGGCTGCAACCCTGGAGGACTCAAAATCCTACAAATGAGATATAAAAGAAAATAAAATGTTTGAACTAGAGTATAGCATCTACAAGTACCAGGAATCATTTCTGATTAGGCTCAAGAATGATCCAATGTCACTACTCTGAAAAAATACTTTGTTCTGCTCTGCTACATGTACCAGATCATCAAAACTTAAGATGCGCATGTGAAATTGAACTCAATCAGTTCCAACACCATCTCACATACCACAAACACTTACAAAATAATCATTCAAGTCGATCTAATATATCCACACCACCAAAATAGATCTTTATCAAGTTAGCTTCACAAAACTATAAAATATGAAATACATAGTCTCATGTCAGCTCATCCTCTACAAATCCTTATTTCAGACCTAAAAAATGTGTTCAAATTCTTCCCATAAGTCGGTCGAATCACCTGGAACTCACCACATCCACCAGAATCACCCTAAATAATCTGGACCACATGCTACACCATCAAACAATAGAATAACCCTATTTTTATTGCAATACCGGATATCAGACCAATAAACTTGTTCTAGAATCAACACCAGAGGATAGAATTATATGATAAGATGCCTCACACATCCAATCAACTATTCCAATCACCAAACTAAGACTGTATCATCGAAAATGAAAAATGCTTACCAGATCAATACACTGTGTTCCACCGACCAAACTTATGCTTCATGAATAACCAACTTACTTAAGACTTCTAGTAATCCCAATCTCAATATACCAAATAAGATTACTAGGCTGAGTTGCCATTAATGACAACCCCTATGTAATCTCCATGCATATAACATCATTAATCCTCACCTGAGCATCACCAAAATAGTATCTTTATCCAACAATCTTTCCCTTTGGCATCGATGGAAACACTGTGAAAAATGATAGGTGTCCAACACTCCAAAACTGCATCAATCAAAAAATCTAAAAAATCTATACACTCAACTAGCTCCCCCTTTGAATGTGCACTATTTTTCACTGCTCTCTCTCCCCCTTTGACAACAATAGAAAAGGTAAGGATCCACCAAAATCTATGTACAAAAGAATGTATGCAATAATTTATAGGAATTTGAAAATATCCGCATAAGTTATCTTCAAGGATTTCAGATACTCGTTCCATCTTCTCAAGAAACAATCCAAAACATTAATTAGGGAACTAAACATGTATGCATGAACCTCTACACCCTTAAGATCCATCAGGACATCCTTTCCCAAAGTAGTCACTACATCCTGCTGAGCACCAAGTAAAGTATCCATCCGAGGAGTGATTGAACTTCTCAATTCTCCCACTTTGCTTATCATCTATTCCTTTTCCTTATTCAGGACCTTTATTTAATCAATGAGATCCATTACCTGGGCTTCAAGGGTACTCAAAAAGATTGAATGTGGGGCAAATGATTGAGCTATATTGGCTAATTTCCCTTCAAGATCTCTTATTTTCTTGTCACTATCTACAAAAAACTTAGGCAAAAAGAGACATGACTTGAAGATTTTACCGCCTTCATATAATGTATCCTCAACACTTTTCATTGTAGATTTCAAAACTGCCCTATCAGCCTTAATTATTTTCAAAAATGTTTGGAGCCTCATTTCATTAAACTTGTTCAAAACCTTTATATCTGGTACTTTCTCTAATGATATAAAATCTGATTCAACCTTTTTTAAAATACCCTTTATCTTACCAGAGGGTGTATCACTGGAATCTTGCTTAAGGTTACGCAAAATTTTCTACAAAATTTCAGTTCTCTTCAGATGCAGACTTAAGTGTGTCCTCACTTGCCTTGATTTGCGTGAGGGTGGCTAAATTCAATGCTTGAAGAGGGGACATAGTACTCAAGTTTACTGAACCATGAGATAAGTCATCTTCATCATCTGCAATTTTCTTTCCTTTGTTAGGAATAGTGGCTTTGGTCATGGTCACCAGAGCCTCATCATTCTACTCTTCACCCTTCTCTTTCACAACTTCTTATGTATTTACATCCTCTTCTCCCTTCTTACCATTGCCTTCACTCTTTCTTGATTCACCTAACTCCTCAACTATCATCTCAACAGTGATTTCTCTTTGTAGAGGATCCAGCATAGATTCACCAGAGCTATCAACTGCTTGATTATCAGTGGTGTCATGTGTAACTTCATGTTCAACTGGATCAATCTGTATAGATGGTTGACCTTGAAAAATTTATATTTTTACATGAACCACCAAAGGAGAAGTATCTTTACTTGATTGTTCTTCTGGTTGGGAGTCATCCTTCTCCGGATTGACTTGATAGTTATTTTCTTTCAAAAATTTCCTCAAAATACCTTTTGTATCCTTTACTACTTAATCTACTATTCCAAACATTATTTTGTTTACTTTGTGCTTACTCCAGAAGCTTTCCTTAGCAAGTCCCAAAATTTTAGGAATTTCATCTCTTATTATTGTTGTCACATGGATTTTCACCCGATGTAAGCTTGAAATTCCTATAATCCAGTGACACATTGGACTACTCTCAGGCCGTGGGTATCCTATTATGAGAGAAAACCTCCGGATTATAGGTCGACTTCCTATTTGATCACCTAAAAACTTAATTGAATTTTTGAGAAAAGGGAAGAATTATATACATAAAATGAAACTATAGATAAAAAGGTGATCCACCAATGACTGAAACTGACTTGCAAATGCTTACGAACCTCACAAAATACTCAAATAATGAAGCTTTGTAGTCTCTCAACTCAAATATGAATGCTTGCAAAAATGATTCATATGAGAGGTTTAAACTTTTATATGTTTGCAGGAGGAAAACACTGATATTTTCACAACTTCAAACATTAAAAACAACAACACATTCACTGACCTACACTATAACATGTTGCATATGATCATAACACCGAGGCAATAAGATGAAAAGAAGGATTCTATAAAAATCACAAAAATTCGCTCTAAGAACTCACACACAATGCTTGAACAACACAAATTTGAGAAGGAAAATGGACTTCTCTATTGATCAATAGGAGGTTTCTACATTACAAATCTCGAAAACTAATAAGAAATGAGTTCCAGGAGCATGAATATCTTTTTCTACATAATATCCAAACTCCAAAACTAGAGAAAAAAGAGTGAAAAACAATCACTTCTACAAAAGCTTGCCAAAATTCAAAAATTGAATTTTTGGCTCCAAGATGGATCAGTTGTCTAAGCCTTTCCTCAAAATCAGGGGCTTAACTAAGAGAGAAACTCCTTCAAAACTGCAAAAAGAGTAGCCAAACTGAAAACAACTTCACATTATTTTGCACTGAGTTCACCTAGATGGATAATTTACAACTCACGCACCCTCTTATCAGGTTATCTGCGTAGCATCAAAACACTCTTGCCGATATCCGATGGCAACATTCCGTGCTCCACACTACTCATCGGATCATTGGTGTAAGTCTTGCCGATCAGGGTAGGTCTTGCCGATAAGGCAAAAATTCCAAAAACTACAAAGAAACACCCATCTCCATTAGCATGTTGAGCTCAACCCTCATGGGAGCCACATTTTACCCCACATGCTATAATTCAATGAACAAAATTTATTTTCCCTGTGTCTGCACATGAAGCAAACAAGTTAGACAAAAACATGTATCATTTTCATACTTAGCACTTGTTTCTCCTTCTGAGGCATATTGAGCTTTTAGAAAAAATAGGTAACACTTTTGGCGACATCTGCTATATGTTTGCCTACTAAACATTTTTACCAGCTGCCTTATACATTCCATTGGGCACAAAGTCACTGAGACAGATAGAAAACTGAAACAACACATCACACATGATTGCACAAACTATCTTTTCTCTCAAAAACCTATCCCAATCTATTGAGTACAGGTGTGTGGTTTATGGTAGTGAGATTAACACCTCAGAATCATGAATTAGGCATGTGTATTGATAGATTAGGATAGGAGAAAACAACAAAACACTTCTAAAACACTGCAACAATTTATTGCAGCTATAAGAGGGAGATGCCTTTTGTGTGTGAGAGGGGATAAACATATTCCTTGTTTCATATGATGGACACCTCTCTTTTATAGCTTCGATAGATTGCAACAGGATGACTCTAATTACTCCTTTTGAACTATGGACTAGGCACTTAGGGAAAAGAAAACTACTAACTGACCTACTGTGCAAAGCACTTATTACCACTAGAAAAACTGAAATATGTACAAATTTTATGCATACCTCAAAATCAATGCATGAGGTGAATCTCATTGACTAGGATTGGTTCAACTTAACCATCCAACTTAGCCAGCTGGAAGGCATTGTGTTGCTTGCACTCAGAAATCATATAAGGCCCACTCCAAAAAGCATCAAACTTTGTATGCTTGCCTGGCTTGCTCTTGAATTCATCCCATTTCAGGACAATGTCACCTCCCTTGAACACTCTAGGAGAAGCCCCCTTATCAAAATATCTTTTCATTTGAGCTTGGTGATGCTCAATTTGCCTCATTGCCTTATTTTTAACTTCCTCTAGCTCAATCAGCTAAGCCAATCTTGCTGTCGTAGGCTCTTCTTCAATCATATCCAGCTGGTTAGATAGATCAAGGGATGTAAACTCAAGTGAAATAGGCAACCTTGCTTCTTTCCCATACACAAGCATGTATGGAGACATTCTAGTGGACCTCTTTGGTGTGATTCTATTAGCCCATAAGGTTGATTTGAGCTTGGTATGCCAAGCTCGCTGGTTTCCTTCCATGGTCCTTTTGATGATTTTGAGCAGATTCTTATTTGTGGACTCAGCTTGTCCATTGCCTTGAGGGTAATAGTTAGATGAGGTGTTGAGATGAACACCATTCATCACTTCCCAATCAAATATTTGTCTACCTACAAAAGCAAGAGCATTATTTGAAACTATAGATTCAAGGACACCAAATCTAGTTATCAACTCATCATAAAAGTTCAAAACAACTGTCTCATTTGCTTCCTTTAGTTATACAACCTCAATCCACTTAGTAAAATAATCAGTGGTTGTGAGCACCCACTTGTGGCCAGCACTTTAAGGTGGATTTATGACTCCAATGAAATCCAAACCCCACTTCATAAAGGGTTGTTCTACCTGAATAGGTTGTAATGGCAACACTGCCAACCTCTCTTTTCCTGCAAACATGGCACATTCTTTACACTTTCTAACCCAAGAATGTGCATCTTTGAATAAATTAGACCAATAATAGCCTCCTTTCATAACTTTCAGAGTTGTAGCTCTTGCTGAAAAGTGTCCTCCTGATGATCCTTCATGAAACTCATGCAATACCTTATCAACCTGATCAACATCTATCCACCTCAATAGTACACCATGAAAATCCTTTCTAAATACCGTTAAAGAGTACATAGGGAATGGACTGGAGTCTATAATACCTTCTTCTTGACTTACTCAATCCATGAGGACACTCACCAGTCAACAAGAAATGAGTCATTTCTTGTACCCAACTAGTAGGAGGAACATGAACAGCTACTTGTTCTTTGTCTTGAAGGGCTAAAACAACCTTCTCCTCATCCTCTTCACTACTGTTTATGTGATTAGCAAGCTGCTCACACAATCCCTTACCTCTGACTAGCTTGGTGACCTTAATATCAACACCAAACTCCATCACCTTAGTCACCCAACCAGCCCACTTATCATTTAAGTCTTGGCTAGAAAAACTCTTTAACTGAAGGGTGAGGAACTATCAACTTAATCCTATTGTTAGACAACATATACTTAAACTTTTTCAAACTCCTAACAACAACAAGAACATGTTTTTCAACAAAAGAATATTTCTCCTCATAATCCTTAAGGCCTTGACTGAAAAAGGCCAAAGGCTGCTCCAAACCATGCTCATTTTCTTGAACCAACATAGCTGAGATGCTGTCAATACTACCATAAGCATACAAAATAAAGACTTTTGAGAATTTTGGGTTTAGCAAAGTAGGAGCAGCTGCAAGTGGCTCTTTTATAAGCTCAAAACTTCTCCCATCCTTAGACGAGCTGAAAGGAATATCCTTTTTCAACATAGAAGTTAGAGGTTTTAATAATTCTGCAATATCTGGAATAAACCTCCTAAAAAAATTAATCCTACCCAAGAAGCTTTGCAAGCCCTTCTTGTGTGTTGGTAGAGGTAAAGAAAGAATAACACCTACCCTCTCTGGATCAATAGTAATACCTTCTTTTGACACCACATAGCCCAGAAGCTTACCCTCATGAACATAAAACACACATTTCTTTGGGTTCAGATATATACCATACTCTCTGCACCTCTCAAATTTTTTCTTTAGGTGAGCTAGGTGTTCAACTTAATTTTTGGAATAAACAGTGATATCATCCAGATAAACAAGTACAAATTTATACATCAAACCATGAAATGCCATATCCATAGCATGCTAAAAAGTGGCACCAACATTTGATAGACCAAATGACATCTTTTTATATGACATAGTGCCCCATTTAGTTGTAAATGTTGTTTTAAATTAATCTTCCTCCTTCACTAAAACTTAGTTATAACCTGAAAAGCCATCTAGCAAGGAGAATCTCTCAGAACCTGCAACAACTTGCAAAATTTGGTCCATAGAAGGCAGTGACTATCTATCCTTCAACGAGGCTCTATTAAGATCTTGGAAATCAACATGAAGTCTGATTTCACCATTCTTTTTCCTAACTGGGACAAGGTTTGACACACAAGAGGCGTGTTTAATAGGAAAAGTGATGCTGCTCTCAATGAGTTTATTAAGTTCTTTGACCATAAGGGGCTCAAGCTTTGGATTAAGAGGCCTCTGTTTTTGCCTCATAGGTTTAGCATTTGGCTCAAGCTCTATGGTATGTTGGGAAATACTAGGGTCAAAGCATTTTAAATCATAATAATGCCAAGAAAATATGTCACTAAACTCTTAGCATAGTAAAAAAAATGCAGGCCTTTCCTCTAAAGTACACAACTTGCCAAGCTTTAACAACTTATCCTTGAAAATCTCAACATTTTCATAATATTCCTCCTTGATCTGCAAGATGGATTTTTCTTTTCTTACTTGATCATCCTCATTGAAAATTGACTCCAATGTGACCAAACCCTTAGGTATCTTGTTTGTTTTCAGTTGTATGACCTGATCATCATACTGTTTCTTAAGCTTCTCTTGGTTGTTATTTCAAAACTCTGCCTCTTCCCACAAAAAGTTAATAATTTGTTGATCACTATCAAAAACTTGCCAATGATCACCATTGTTAGGAATGGAAGACCTAACAATCACTTTTACATATTGATGTTCATTAATATTGCTGATATCACTTGGAATATCATATTGCGCTCCTATTGTAGCAAGTCTATCAGCATGCTTATTAAGATTTCTAAGAATAGATAGTTGATTGAAAGCTTGGAAATCCTCAATAAGATCCCATACCCTATATTTATAAGAATTTAAAAGATCATTCTTAGTGGTATGGAGACCTCTTACTAGGTTGACAACCAATTCACTATCACCATAAACCTATAAACAATTGATTCCTCTCTTATTTTCCCATTGTAGACCATGAATTAAGGCCTCATACTCAACTATATTATTGGTGCAGCTAAAAGAAAACCTGAAAGCTGCATAATACTTATCATCAATAAGGGAAATCAACATGCAACCACCACCAGCACCAGTCTTACTTCTTGACCCATCAAAGTAGAGCTTCCAAAGCTCATTTTGATGTGGATTATCTTGTTGTCCAGCATCCTTCATCAAGTTTGGGATAGCAGAACCTTGTTCATGAAACATATAGACTCCAAGGTTTACCTCATCCATATTTTTAAAAGGATCTTCCTCAAGATTCCAGCTGCCCATTCATCCAGAATAATGTCAGGAATGTCATCAATAGGGGTGTTTGGATCATACGGAATGGGTTGGTCATCTTGCTCATGAATCTTCAAATTGACATTGACAACACTAGGGACATAGGGTTCTATATGATCATTAGCTAAAGCTTCTGATTTAATAGTAACTTTAGTTCCATACCTAGTCCTAAAAAACATATGTGACCAGGCGGATGACAAATAACCCCCTAATTTGGCTGTAAAGTCTAATGATAAGCAAATTGCAAAGTAGGGTGGCAGGTCTATCACATATACATCTTGCGGAATAGAAAAATTGGGGCAAGCATGGAGTGTTAGAATCAAATTTTTAATGACTCCTATAGTATTTACAATAGTACCATCTAAGTCCACTACACCCTTATTCAATGGCTCATAAGTTAATCCTAACTAGTCAGCCAACTACTTGGGCATGACTGAGCTACTTGCACCTGAATCTATCATGCAGTTATGCACTAGGTGTTGGCCAATGATTAAAGTGACATAAAAAGGAGGTGGTTTGTTTACCTTAGACTACTGAGACTATTGTTCACTATTCTAATGAGGCTTATTGGTAAGAACAACCTTTGAAGCTTGCTAATTGGATAGCTGGGAAGTCAAGCAAAGGTTAGACAAAGCATCATGTAACAAATATTTTTGCCCAAGTAGAGCTAGTGAATCCCACATTGACACGCTAACATGAGTTTTCTTCAAATGATCCAAAATATTAAAATCAGTCAAACTAACCTTTTGTTGTCCCTTAGTAACAATAGTGTCCTTTTGCATTTGTGTTGGCTGAGGTTGGCTTTTTAGCTGATCTTTATTTACCATAGGCTATGATCTCTGAAGAATCTATGTATTCTAAGCAGAGAAAGACCCTGCCTAAGTGGAGAATGACCCTGCCTGAGCTTGAGTACTTGAGAAAGGCTGATTATTATTCTTATCCGTCAACTGCCCCATGTTGACAACCCTTTTCTTGGATCTTGTGTTGGCTGCTACATAGATATATGACTGATTTTGAGGCCGATTAACCCCATAAAACTCCTCACCTTGCCAATTCATCAAAGTAACATTAGGACTACCTTGTTCCATGGGTGCAGATTGTTGTTCATTAACTTCCTAAGACTGATTTCTTGGAACAACAACACTATTTTGCACCATCAATGCCTGATTTAACATGCCATTGGAGCATGTAGATCGATTATGTGGTAGGTTGCAAGGAAAACACCACTCATAGTCAGTTACCAAGTTGTTCTAAACTAGAACAATATCCCTTGAGGAACTAGGTGTATTAGGATTATACTATTGAAAAGGCCTTTGGTTAAAATTCCTTCTTTAACCTTGAGAGTTTGGCTAGTACGAGGCCTGGTAGGGATCTTGGAAAGAAATCTGGTAAGGTGGTTGAGTTTGGGTTTTCTTGATATTAACCAACTCATTGCCAAAATTTTGCAAAGTCTTCTGTAGGTTAGCATTTTGCTCCTTAATACTTATTATCTCCTACAAATGACTAGGGACAACATGCTCTTGAACTGCAACTTGAGCATTATATGCTGGAAATGAAGGTACAATAGCTATAACAGGTGGAACTACAGGGATAATGGGATGTATATCAACAAAAATTGGCATGGGAGGCCTAGGTGCTATCTTCCCTGCTTGAATAAGACTATTCTCAACCCTAACAACAACATCAAATGCTGTTGGTAAAGTATTTCCCCCCATAGCCTATATCATGAGTGCAATATCACTATTCAAATCCTTCAGGTAAAACAAAAAAGCATAATCATTAGAAGGTTTTACCAATGTTGGAATCTGATTCCAAGTCCTTTGAAACCGGTAGTTGAAATCTATCATATGCTCATGTGGAGCTCTTTTGATGTTAGTGAGCTACTCCACCAATGAAAGATGATCCAACTTGTCTTCAAAATGTTGATTTAAAAGTTGTCCCAACTCATCCCACGTATCTATTGAGTTCACAGGCAGGCCCCTGAACTACTGAAGGGCTTTTCCTTTGAAAGAGGTTGCCAAAAGCCTCAAAGCAACATTTTTTGCAATAATAGGATGCACTCCACACAAGGAAGCCACATCTCTAATATGTTCAATAGCTATTGTTTGATCCTCTCTAGTGAAAAATGGCAAACTCTTAAGTGTTACAGTTGGTATGTCATCATGCTAAACCAAATTTAAAGGACCACCCTAATTAAAAGGCACAAACGGATGAACCTTAGGGGGCTGATTAAGAGCCATATTGTTGTTAGAATAAGTAGCACTATTAGAACTAGTGGTATTTGGTGTATTCTATTTGGAAGAACTTGCAAACAATAGATTGTTATAAGTTGTAATAGCAGGGTAAGAATTAGAATTAATAGGCAGCACACCAACTGCTAGATCTGGAACTTTGCTAACTACCCTAGTTTTCCTTTTTGGGGGTGATAGGTGGGTATGATTGACTAAAGCTGCACTTTGCCTAACCTGGTATTTTCTCATAAGCTAGGAAGGTTGGACTGCTAAAATACCAAAGATTTGAGTTGCCAGGTGTGAAAAATAATTTGCTACTGCACACACCAAGACAACATGCGGTGGCCTTCTATGAACTATAAAGTCTAATGGTCCCACTGGGTGTGCCAAAAAACTATTGTCAAATGGAATTTGCACCTGATGCAAGCTTGAAATTCCTACAATCCAGTGACACATTGGACTGCTCTCAGGCTGTGGGTATCCTATTATGAGAGCAGACCTCCAGATTATAGGTCGACTTCCTATTTGATCACCTAGAAAATTAATTGAATTTATGAGAAAAGCGAAGAAGGATATGCATAAAATGAAACTATAGATAAAAAGGTGATCCACCAATGACTAAAACTAACTTGCAAATGCTTACAAACCTCACAAAATACTCAGATAATGAAGCTTTGTAGTCTCTCAACTCAAATATGCATGCTTGCAAAAATGATTCATATGAGAGGTTTAAACTTTTAAATGTTTGCAAGAGGAAAACACTAATATTTTCACAACTTCAAACAATAAAAATAACAACACATTCACTTACCTACATTATAACATGCTGCATATGATCATAACACCGAGGCAATAAGATGAAAAGAAGGATTCTATAAAATCACAAAAAATTTCTCTAAGAACTCACACACAATGCTTGAACAACACAAATCTCAGAAGGAAAATGGACTTCTTTATTGAACAATAGGAGGTTTCTACATTAAAAATCTTGAAAACTCATAAGAAATGAGTTCCAAGAGCATGAGTATCCTTTTCTACACAATATCCAAACTCTAGAACTAGAGAAAAAAGAGTGAAAAACAATCACTTATACAAAAGCTTGCCAAAATTCAAAAATTGAATTTTTGGCTCCAAGATGGATCAGCTGTCTAAGCCTTTCCCCAAAATTAGGGGCTTAACTAAGAGAGAAACTCCTTCAAAAGTGCACCCTCCTATTAGGCTATCAGTGTAGTGTCAACATACTCCCACCGATATCCGATGGCAACATTCTGTGCTCCGCACTACTCATCGGGTCATCGGGGTAAGTCTTGCCGATCAGGGTAAGTCTTGCCGATCAGGGTAGGTCTTGCCGATAAGGCAAAAATTCAAAAAACTACAAATAAACACCCATCTCCATCAGCATGTTGAGCTCAACCCTCGTGGGAGCCACATTTTGCTCCACATGCTATAATTCAATGAACAAAAGTTATTTTCCCCATTTCTGCACATGAAGCAAACAAGTTAGACAAAAACATATATCCTTTTCATACTTAGCACTTGTTTCTCCTTCTGAGGGATATTGAGCTTGTAGCGAAAATAGGTAATAATTATAATAGGACACAACTTAACTAAGGTAGTTTCTTTTAACCTCTCATCTTAAAGACTAGATGTGTGTGTTTGAGCATTCAAAATGTCATATAATTCTTTTGGAATCATGGATGATAGTTCAATCAATGCTTTACTAAAAGAATTCATATAATGTACAACTGCTTCTCAAATAGCTCTCTGAAAATTTTCACTAGAATTCTCATAATACACAGAAAGGTTTGTCAAGTTACCTTCATTTACTATTATATCTACAATCTTATGTAATGGGGGCATAATAGTGTAACTCTCTTAAAGCTTACCAGATTTAAGGGCTTCATCTATCTCTGATTTCTTCCATCCTGCTCTTGTCCTGCCGGATTCCTCTCCTTGTGTTTTAACTTTCTTTGGAGGTGGACCATCACCAGATAGAGGTTTTTTGACTACTCTAGAAAATGTAGTTGTTTTCTACATCTCTCTAACCTCTTCATCCGATTCAATTTCCTCCTTTGCTGCTACTTACTTCCTTCCAGGTTTCTCTTTCTTCCTCTTTTCTACTCCATCGATTGATGTTGATTGAGTCTTGGGTGGAGGGACTGACTTATGCACATGGGAGGTAGGTGCAAACTTACTTTGCTTGGCCTTACCTTGCTTGGAAGGAGTGGGAACCGGTTTAGCTTGTGGCTTCACCACATCTTCCTCCTTCAGTATATTTTTCTCTCTCACTCTCTGCACTGCTTCCTAGGTTATGCCCATTTGTTCATCAAGATATTCAACTTCCTTTCTTACCTTCCTTTTACTTCTGGGCCCATTAAATTTCTTATGCAAGTCCAGATCCTTCTCCTGGAAAGTGCCAAATCTCTCCTCTTTTTGGTCCACCGGTTGACTCAACAAGTATTGATCATATGCATCAAGTGTGACTGCATCTACCTCATACCCCATGGGCATGATCCAAATAGTTCTTGGTTCAACTTCCTTCATATGACACTGATCCTTGTCAACCATGAAACATATAGTTTTCTCATACTTCTCCACTATATCTTTAGGAATTCTCTCTCTTCTTTTTATAGTGGTTTGAAAAGTATTAAAATAACCCCATAAAGCTGATTTTTGCATAACAATGTCATCCAAACCCATCAATCCTTCCTTGATTTGCATGGCTACCGGCTTATCATAAGCCCATTTGACTTTTCCAATTTTGGGGATCTCATTCATGAAATAAAGTGCTAAATAGATAATTAGGGATCTAAAATTGAAGACATGTTTCTTATCTTGTTTTATCTTCTTCAAGTTGCTCATTAACTCATTAAGAAGCACTCTACAAATATCATACCTTTTTATCTTCCTTTAGCATTTCATAGGCTGCAAATATGGTCGTGTCAGAGACAAAATTCAGCCTTCTCGATGGATATACCTTGTATCCAATCACCATCAAGGAAAATCTAACATTGTGCCCAATAATATCATTGATAGACATTGATCGACTGTCAAACCGAGATCCGGTAATCTTTGTTAGTGTTGTATTCTAAATTTTCCTTAATCTAAGGACTTCACCAGTTGTTTTTTAAGAAAGTAACTTCTTCAATGGCTTGCTTCATTATCTTATAAGGTAAATCCAGCCACATGAATTCATCATGAAATCTACTTAGAATATAATAGACCCATTTTGCTTCATTGAGAACCAGAAAATGAATAAATTGAACAAAACCCTTATCCTGAAATGCCTTCAAATCGGGTTTCAGATTTCCCAAACTATTCGACAGATGCTTTTTGTAGAGTGATATCATATCACCATTGCCCAATTCTTCAATGCTATAGTAGGTATAAGCCCTAATATCCTCGTCATGAAGTACATCGTATGAGACTAAAGAAAATTATCCTTTGGGATCATCTTCAATGGATTTAAATGGATGCATCTTGAATACAAGTTTGGCTCTCTCAAAAATTTCCACCACCAAAGGAGTTGCAACACCAGATGTAGATGCCATGATGAATTTAGGGTATGAAAAGATTGCTCGCAAAAGGATAAATACCTATTTCGATCTCAACCAAACATAAGAAATTTCTGAAAGATCACTTCTAGATCGATTATCACAACTCAAACTCAATCGCCTTGCTCTTCTACTCTTACTCTTCATTCTTAATGTGAAAAATGAATGAGTGAAACATCCTTTTTAACCCAATTTAGAATTTTAATAAATGCTCAACCTTAAAGGCTTCTGGTTGCACTATCTTTCATCATTTCTTTCACCAAATTATCAGACCGCCATAAATCTTCTGGTTATCAACTTCATAACTGATCTCCATCATCTGCAACCATCCTTGACTGGTTACAAATCTCTGCAAGGGGATTCTAAAGATCTGCTTGATAATTTTCTCCTTAAGGCAAAAATGCCCTAGTTCTTGGATGAGGTTCCATGACCGAATTCAAGTGTGCAGCCATTTTGCACATTTGAATCTTCCTTTTTCACCCACATCTTTTTTATGTTGATCTATGATTTCATCTACCTTTTCTTTTCCTTTCTCATCTTGATTGTTTTTGTTCACTGGTGCATTCTTGCTTCTGCAATATTTTGCAATATAATCTAGTTTGTTGCATGCATGGCATACAACATTTATCTGCATAGGCCTAAAGTTCACTTGATTTATCCTCATCCTGGATTGATTAGATATATGTCCAAACATCCCACAAGCATAACATCTTTTATTCTGGAAATTATTCATCATTCTTCACATATTTGACTTATGTCCAAAGTTGTTGCATTTCAAACATCGATCGGTAAAAGTAGGAGCATTGTTCATATTGTTCATCATCCCATTATTCATCCTAATTCTGCATTGATTTTCCATATGACCAAATTTACCACAAAAAAAACATTTACCATATGAATTTGTAGGCACTAGGATATCTTACCAGAGGTTTCTTTTTTTTCTGCTAATGATTGCTCTGACTAGAACCAGAGGATTCTCTTTCTCAAATCCAAGTCTTCACATGTCTTTTCTATGTCTTTTACTTTACAACATCTCATCTATCTAGGCTGAACTAGCTTTGAACTTTTCTTTGTATTCATTTGCAGTAGTCAGCTCATCTCTCAGAATTATAAAATGCCTTTCAAGTTCTTGTCAATCATTCTTTGTTTTCACAAATTCAAGCTTCAACTGATCATTTTCATATGTCAATTTGCAATGTTCATCAAATCTATTCTTCAATGTTTGAGTCAGGGTTTGTTCATTCTTCTTCCAATCATCAATCTCTTTAGTCATCTTCATGACAATAGATTTCATCTCATTCTTCAAAATTGCATTCTCCCTGGCCAACTTGTCACATTCATATGTCTTATCTTGTAGGATTTGATTGTCAACACTTTATTTTTCTTTCTCCTGCAACTTATCGATTAGCTCCTTTCTCTTTTCTCTTGAAGTGTTGAACTGATCTTTCAATGTATTAATGAAATCTTCATCTGCATTCAAATTTCTTTTTAGGCTACCCTTTTCCTCCATCGATGCATCGAGATCTTCAAGTGCCACACTAAGCTATCTTTACAAACCGGAGTCCATTGATTCAATCTCGTGGATCTTCCTCAAGCTGTTAGACTTATTTTGAGGCACAAAGATCTAATACCAATTGTTGGAATCAATGAACACTAAGATTGGGGGGTGAATCAGTGTTCTGCAATTTAATAATTTATAAAATTGATTCTTTAACCACTGGATGCAAAGAACAAAAACTATAATGCAAAAACACAAAGAAAATAACCACACAACCATAACACTAGATTTTTTATGTGGACAATCGGAAAGGGAAAAATCAAAATGGGGTTAAGTACCCACAATATTATTATACCATGGCCAGTAGTAAAAAAATATTATAAAAGTGGTATGCACTTCCATTTAGGCACACTGCCTAGTGCTCACCACTCAATTACAAAATAGGGTTGCAACCCCGGAGGACTCACTGTCCTACAAATGAGATATATAAGAAAATACAATGTCTGAACTAGAGTATAGCATATACAAATTCCAAGAATCAATTCCAGTTAGACTCAAGAATGAACTGTTGTCACTACTTTGAAAAATTGCTATGTTCTGCTCTCCTACATGTTACAGATCATGAAAACTTAAGATGCGCACGTGAAACTACGCTCAATCAATTCCAACACCATCTCAAATACCACACACACCTACAAATTCACCATTCAAGTTGATCTAATATATCTGCACCACCAAAATAGATCGTCATCAAGTTGGCTTCACAAAAATACAAAATATTAAATGTATAGTCTCATGTCGGCTCAATCCTCTACAAATCATTATTCTGGACTAAAAAAATATGATCACATGCTTCCCATAACTTGGCCAAATCAGCTTGAGCTCACGAAAATCCACTGAAATCATCCTAACCAATCCAGACCACACGCTACACCATCAAACAAGAGAATAACCCTATTTTTCTTGCAATACCGGATACCAAACCAAGAAATTTGTTCTAGAATCAACACCGAATGCTATAATTGTATGACAAGATTCTTCATGTTATCAGTGTTTAAGAAATGGGTTTTATTTTCCCATGATTGGCTAGGTTTTTAAAATTTTGAGTCAGGTATGCTTTTAATTTCTTCAAATCTGTGTTAGGTCTTTAAGGGTTAAGGGTTTTAGTTTTAAATCGCTCAAATGTCTGATCAAAACCCTCTGGTTTCTATTCCTACGTTACTTTATTCACTTAAGTAATGGGTCTTGGGGTCATGTGAAGTGTCCCCCTTTGTTATCTACCTAGGCGGTTGCAAAATAATTGTAAAAAATCTATGCCTTATGTCTTTTGCTTTCTAATGTTGTCGGGTCCAGTAAGTGTTGTGCACCTTCCAGATGAATCTATGAATTTCACCATTTTGTTAGGCAGAGTTGTGGGTGTGTCAAGCTATGCGAAATAGCGAAAGGAAAAAGCATGTTCAACTATGTGCATTTGATCTGTTTTAACGAGACTCCATTGTGCTCAAGATCTGACGGCTGGCATTGATTCGCAGGCGAAACGAGTGAGTAAATTACCTTTCTTGAAATGGAGAAAAGGTTTGGCAAGGCCCAGTGGTGAAGACTTTTCCACAGCTAAAAGGTGATCAAGTTCAAAAGAAATCGACGGCTCGCATTGTTTCATGGCTGATAGATGCTCACATGTTATGCCCTGTGAAATAGTGAAAGGTTTTTGGCCCGGGCAAAAGAGGTTTATAAGAAGCATAACAGATGTGCAGGTTCTCAAAGATCTAATGGCTAGCACAGTTTCGCAGGAGAAAGATGCTCAAAAGATAGCAAGTAGGTTGTTCCAAGCAAGTAGTCCAGCTAGTTGAGATGGCAAGTACGATAATGACACATGGCCTAAAATCAAAGTGGTCAGTGAATTGGATCTAAGGATTAAAGGGTAGCTCCAAGAAGATGAGTCATGTTGCGGGATAAGAAGTGACCTGGCAGATACAAGTGGCAAGGATGAGGTGGATCCCGATGTTGTCTCTCGGTGAATAAAAAGTTAACATGTCAGTTCGGGAATGACTAGACACCAAGTGGATAAAGCTAAGTCAGACAACCCACATCTGCCACATTCAAGTAGGTTGTTAAGCATCAAGAAAGTTTGATATAATCTAACGGTTTGCATGAGTTCGTGAAAGTACGATGCTCATGTTTTAAGGTCTGTGAAATGGCAAAAGATCTAGTGGCCCCAAAGAAAACATAAAGCAGAAAGGTAAAAAAGGATCAACTCTGTTTTGATCCAAGGGTTGTCATTGTTTCGTGGCTACAAATCAACCGAGGATTAAGGCCTGCAAAATGGTGAAAGAGAAAGAGAGGTTCTTCCCAGCATGACGTAGAATCACTGATGTTACTTCTTCTAAAGCTTGATGGTGATGTGTTGATTGACACATATTTTCAAAAGGTGATTAAAGGCCTGCCAAGGTGTAACCGGCGGTTATGCAGGAAGAAGACACGTGGTTGACTCTGAACTAAACCCGAAGAGGTTCCCAGAGCTAATGGCTGAGTGCCATGTGGAATTTGTTAACCAGTAGATAAGTGGGGTAAGTAATGAAGGTCTCGCTTAAAAGATGTTCATCTCAAGATTGATCCAATGCTTCTCATTGTTTCGTGGCCCGAAGGTGTAAGTGGATTAACCTCTGCAAAATAGCAAAAAATCGTTAGCCATCAAGATGAGGCACAGTTAGTGAAAAAGTTGACGGTCTCGGTAGGGGTTAAAGGCCAGGTGGTTAGAGTTCCATCTAATGCTTGGTGTATCTTCACGAAAGGAAAATGCTCGGTGGATAAAGCTTGCGAAATGGTGAAAAGGAGGTAGTGCCCAAATGCAAAGGCAAAGAGGTTAAAACAGTGTAAAGAACGACCAAGTCTCATCTCATCGGATGGTTGGCATGATTTCATTGAGCGAATTTGTGAGGATGTTATGCTCTGTGAAATGGTGAAAGAGTGAAAATGAAAATACACAGGCATGTTATGACCCGTTGGAGTGAAATTTTTGAATTCTTCTATGAATTCAATTTTGAAGAGACGATCGAAGCATGCGGTATCAATGTCACAGTTAAGAGCCCGACTACCATATATGATTTCGCATCACTTGAATGAAGGCATCATTTTGAAGAGTAGTTGCAGAGAAGTGCTTGCAGAGAAAATTTCTTCACTTGCAGAGCAAATTTCTTCAGTTGCAGAGCGGGTTTCTTCAAGCAAAAAATAGGCTCTCTTGTACTCCTGTTTGGCAATTACTTGACGGTTTGTTTTAATTGGGGTCTTGATTTGTCATAGAACTATTAGGGTTAGTAATTAAATTGCTTGCATAGTTTTTAAGATGGCACCTAAAAGAGAATTCTCAGGAAAGGTTAATTACCAGGAGAGGGCTATCTATGATGATTTCCTTGAACAGTTGACATTGTCAACTAATGTGGCAGCAAAGATAAAAGAACTAGTGCCAAGAGCTCCTGACCTAAAAATAGGAGAGGGATTATATGATAAGGGTAACTAGTTAAGAGACCCTCAAATTGGGTTGTCTAGGTTGGGATTATTTAAGGTTGGATTTGGCATGAGAAACTCCCCAGCCCCAATGAATAGTATCTGGGAGTTGGATGTAGGCAAATTGGTGGTCCCTGGAGTATTCATGGATGTGGATCTCCTAACTCAGATTGCACACAACTATGACCCAATCACAAGAAGTTTTAAGGATATAAGTGGGAAAACCCTCATTGAAATAAATAATGAGGAGTTCAGAAATGCTTTTGGGCTTAGTGAATTTACCAATTTTTTAGAACCTATTAATTTCAAATCACTAGCTTAGGTTTACAGTGTGCAGAGGAACCATTTTAGAAATGGGCCTCTTAAAGAATTCTTTGTGAAGATAGGTGGGTTAACAGTTGTAGGACCTAATACTGAAGAGCCTTTTTCTTTAAATCTATTTACCCTTAGGGCCAAAGGATTATATTGGTCACTCTGCCAAATTCTAGGAGAAGATGTTGAGGCAAATATGCCAACTCATTACATGCTAATGATTGCTCAAATTTTGAACCCCTCTTTGGCAGTGACCTTTGATTATGCTTCCTATATCACTGATGCCATCCATGAAGGACTGATAGGAATAAAGAATGGGAAATTGGATAGGCCTTTTGGATGGTACTCCCTCTTTATGCATTTATTTTTGTTCAAAGGTGGTGACTATTTTGCAAGTGGAATGGATACTGTGAAAGAGAAAAATGGAGAGAAGATGCCAGTGCAGTTATGGAGTACAGTGTTGTCATGGGATAGAGAAGATGAAAGCTTCTTGAAGTTTGATAAATGTTTTGCATCTAAGATTAGGATTCTTATCTGTTCAAAGAATCCAAGAGTCCCTAAGGTTCTTTTGGAATTCATTAGACCAAAAGAGTTTGCTGAGAATATCAAAATTGTCCATAATTGGGGTGATATCTATTTATACCCTATCTCCATAGTTTTCAGAGTATATGGCTTCAAAGGCACTCCATTTTTATTGCCCTATTAGGTCCCTCTTAAAGTGGGAATTGTAGAGATCCTCAGGTAGATTGGTGGTGTGCAAGAGGTAGAGTTAACAGGCAAAGGTAAAGGGACCATTTTCCCTATAGTTACCATAGCACATCAATTTGTAATAATTAAAGGAGGTTGGAAGTGTTTTGAAGATTTCCTTCAACCGTACCATTTGTCAACTACAGTATCCCAGTGTACTGACCTTGAGGACTTCTTCAACAACATGTTCAGAAAGAGGGCAATATGCAAAGGTAGACCCCACCAATTCTAGTTTCCTGAAGACCTCATTAGGAATGAGTTTGATTTAGATGAGCAAGAGCTGAGGAAGGAAAAGTGGGTGGCCTACAAAAAGGCTTTAGACTTTGTGCACCAATTTGACACTAGCTATGACCCTCTGTCTAGCTTTCACCCCTTTGAAGAGAAGATAAAGTTCTTAATTATTTGTTTTGAAGATGTGATGCAAACATTGAAAGAAAAGAGGGAGGTTGTAATTAAGAACAACCCTGAAAAGGCAAGACTAGTTCTAAATAGGTCTACATCTGCCAGAGCAATCCCTCCTGGTGATTACATGTTGCATAAGAAGTCCAACTACAGTGTGCTAATGCCAACAACAGGGGAGACCTCTACCTCAAAAGGGAAGAGGAAGATACAGGATGTCATTGACATTCAAGATAGCCCAAACAAACAAAGAGTGGATGAACCTTTGTACTCTCCATCTCAATCCCCTTTTCATATAGGAGATGAACAGGTAGCAGCTGAGCAACTGTTACAGTTAGGCAGTCTTGGAGAGATAGAATACACATATGATGAAGTTGAAGAGGGAATGCAAGAAGAGCCCCTTAATGCTGAAATGAGCATTACTACTAATGACTTCAAAGTCCAGGAGTGGGATCCTGAGATCAAGCAAGCCAGTGAGGATTTCCTGGTTGACAATAACTTTGTCACATTAGGAGCTTTTATGCAATTCATGTGGAAGCAGAATATTGATAAATTTAATGCTAGGTGTGAAAAGAGGAAAGGTGAGCAGCCTCGCAAAGATCCAGTGTTGGCAATATAGCATTATAATAGACAATGAAAGATTGTTGACATTTCAATAAGGATATTGAGAAGTTTGTTGATGATTATGGATATAACTGATTAAGGATGTTTACTATCTTGATATTATTATTTTGTCATTGATGTCAAGAAATTGATTTTCTAACTCAGTATGATGTTCCCATATCTTGAGAAGTATGATTTGAGGAATATAAAGACGTCGGTAAAAGACACTGAAAGAATATGATGAATAAGGGGATGAATAAGGTATCAATGGGCAACTATTACCGAGTCAGACAATGATGAGATCATGATGTTTAGATTGTTTAACATCATACATATGTTGTAAATTGTAGGGTTAATACTATACTATGTTACCAAGTAAAGAACCTAGTCGGTAAACCCTAAGGTTATCGCTATCTGTTAATGAAGGCAGAATGTCTACCGAGTGAAGTTTAGTATTTACCGAGTTATAACCGAGTTGTAACCGAGCTATAATAGAATGCATTAAATGGTTACATGCATTATTTAATGAAGGAAGCTGATAAGCTGGAACTGATTAAATGATTGGTATGCCAAAAATATAGTTTGTTAATGAATCTATGGCAAAGGAAAGTCCGCATGAAGATCTACAACGTAGATTGAACCGCAATACCTTGGCACAAGTTCCAAGAAATATATGCAAGTTCCTAGGTGGGGTAAAAAATTTTCAGATCAAAAGATGCATTGAACCTGGACAAGATTGAAGATCTGATGGCTATGATTGATCATGGGAAATGTGATCAAGGAGATTAAGCGGTTAGCTAATTGTTTATAAATAGGGAACTGTTGATAAACAATGTATGCGGGCAAGTGTATGCATAGGGATGCTACATAGTGATTACCGAGCACAGAAGCTTGAAGACTTGTTTGAATAATAGAGTATAGAAGCCCAACAGATGGACAAGAATAGTTCTATGTCTAGATTATATTGAACAAATAAGAATCTGCTTTAGCATTTTAGATGTGAAGTTGCAGATAGATATTTATTACTATTATTATGTGAAACTGACAGAAAATCTATTAACCGAGTGGACTTAACAGTCTTATTTGTAAAAACCTCTAGCAAGGTGACATTCTGATTGAGTGTTTGAAATCCTTTAACAAGGTCACTTCTAACAAGGTGAAGATCTTAACAGATCTGAGGGAAATCCCTTAACTGGGTCACATCTAGCAATGTGTTTGTAATCTTTAACAGGATTTGCTTTTAACCAAGCATACTCTAGAAGAGTATATTTCTTAGTGGGTCTGAAATCCCATAGTGGTTTTTCCCTATTTGGGTTTCCACATTAAATCTGGTGTTATGAGGTTTATGATGTTTATATGCTTTAGAGTTTGCATGTTTAACAGTTTTGGTTATATTACTAAAGTATATGTTACCGAGGTTGAATCTGATGTTTTTATGGAAGATTAAGTTTGTGTGATTCACCCCCCCTCTCATCTTGTTGGCTATTGGATCTGTACTTATATTAAGTATCAAAACTATTAATTGTTATCAGAGCTTTGGACTCTAGAAGAAAAGTTTAAAGGCACTTGAGTTAAAGATCCAAAGATGTATAAGAGGGATAAAGCGAAGCTAAACAAGTCAAGTTTCTCTACATGGCAGAAAAGGATGAAGCTGCATCTATCAGGAGCTGGAGAATATGATGTATACTATCTGGAGAATGATTTTGTTACACTGAGCACCTATCCATTGACTATGGAAGAGATAAAGGCAAAGCAAGAACATATTCAAGCAATGATTGAAATAACATCTGCATTGACTGACTCAGAGTTTAATGATCTAGAAGGCTGCAATGATGCAAAGGCAATGTGGGATAAGCTCATATTAGTGTATGGAGGAGATGAACATGTTCAAAGAGAAAAAGTAGACAGTCTAAGAGGACAACTTGAATCTATGAGGATGAATGAAGGTGAGAACATAACTCAGTATAGTACAAGACTAAAGGAGATTGTCAATCAAATCAAAGGAGCAGGTGGAACTATTGAAGAAAAGGATATAACAAGTAAGTTGTTAAGAACCCTTCTACTGGCTTATGAAATCCGAGTCTCTACAATCAATGAATTGAGGTCTGTACCTAATATGCCAGTTTCTTTAGATGCTACTATTGGTAAGCTACATGCATTTGAATTAAGTAACTTTGATAACAGTGGATCTTCGGTAAATAAAGTTGAATCTGCATTTAGTTCTTTTCATCTTGATGAATCTAATGATTACGATGAAAGAAAGTATACGTACTCTAAAGGAGATTGTAGTGGAGCAAGTGAAAGATTTCATAAGAACATGGAAGAAGTACACAAACTGTATGAGGAAATCAGAAAGCAGGAAGAGTTTGAAGCACTATTAGCCAAAAGGTTACCGACAGGCAAAGGTAAGTATGAAGGAAAACTACCTTTGAAATGTTTCAATTGTGATAAGATAGGACATATAGCTTATAACTGTCCTAACAAAGATTCTACTGAAAAGAGAGATTACCGAGATGACAAACAAAAGGATAATCATTACAGAGGACACCGAGACTTCAGAAGAAGAGAGAGAAAGACATGTTTAATAGCTGATGAGGAATCCAATGATGATAAATCAGATGAAACTAATACAGAAGAAGTCGTTTATGTGGCTATCAAAGATTGATCAGATGAAGAAAGGTATGATGAAAAAGCCCTAATATCACACATAAACACTAATGATTCTTGGATCATAGATAGTGGATTCTCACATCATATGACAGGAGATAAACACAAGTTTGTTATATTAGAAGATTATGATGGAGGCTATGTTAGATTTGGTAATGATGCACCATGTCTGGTGAAAGGTAAAGGAACTATAACACTTCTTGATAATGCAAGATGCAATGATGTTTATTGGGTTGAAGGTTTGAAATACAATTTGTTGAGTGTAGCACAGCTAAACAACACAGGTTACCGAATAGAATTTCAGAAAGGAATTGTCAAAGTTCATGACAAGAATGGAAAGTTAGCTGCTACCGGGACACAAAAAAAAGGTAACACATTTCACCTTGACTCAACTCATAACAAGTGTTTGTATGCAAAGATAGATGATACCTGGTTATGGCATAAAAGGTTTTGTCATGTAAATTTTGATAATCTGATTAAAATAAGCAAGAAGCACCGAGTAAGAGGTCTACCGAATCTTGAAAAACTTGAGAATGCTATGTGCCAAGGATGCCAGATGGGTAAGATGACAAGATCAAGCTTTACAAGTAAGTCTTACACTTCTAAGGGAATTTTAGATCTAGTACACACTAATCTTTGTGGTCCTATGAAAGTTCAAAGTTATTATGGTGATAAATATTTCATATTATTTATGGATGACTATTCAAGGATGATGTTAGTAATGTTTTTAAAAGAAAAATCAGAAGCTTTTCAAATGTTTAAATGGTACAAGGCAAGAGTTGAAAGTGAAACAGGAAGACAACTGAAATGTCTTAGATCAGATAGAGGAGGAGAGTTCACATCTGATGAATTCAACTTATTCTGCAATGATCATGGTATTAAAAGACAAGTCTCTGCACCGAGAACTCCACAGCAGAATGGAATAGCTGAGAGAAGAAACAGATCTATTGTGGATTGTGCTAAAACACCGATGATTGAAAAGAAGGTGCCACAAACATTTTGGAGAGAAGAAATAAGCACAACAGTTTACACCCTGAACCGAGTACAATTGAAGAAAGATACTTTGAAGACACCATATGAAATCTGGTATGATAAGAAACCTAATGTAAGTTATTTTAAAATCTTTGGAAGTAGATGCTATGTTCACAAAGATGATAGAAATGGAAAGTTTGACTAGAAGAGTGAAGAAGGAACATTTCTAGGTTATTCTGCAATGATCATGGTATTAAAAGACAAGTCTCTGCACTGAGAACTCCACAATAGAATGGAATAGCTGAGAGAAGAAACAGATCTATTGTGGATTGTGCTAAAACACCGATGATTGAAAAGAAGGTGCCACAAACATTTTGGAGAGAAAAAATAAGCACAACAGTTTACACCCTAACCAAGTATAATTGAAGAAAGATACTTTGAAGACACCATATGAAATCTGGTATGATAAGAAACCTAATGTAAGTTATTTTAAAATCTTTGGAAGTAGATGCTATGTTCACAAAGATGATAGAAATGGAAAGTTTGACTAGAAGAGTGAAGAAGGAACATTTCTAGGTTATTCTTCTAGAAGCAAAGCATTTAAATGTCTGATCAAATCATCTAACAAAATAGTAGAAAGTGCAAATGTGAAAATTTGCAGAAAGAAATGATGAAGGAAATTCCAAGGAACTGGAAGACTATGATGAATTTGTTTATGTTCAACCGAGAAGTCTTACCGAGAAGACTATTGAGGAAAATGAAGAGAATATCTAGTTACCAAGTGATGAAGAAGATCATACAGAGCCTACCGAGCCTGTATTAGCCAAGTATGTCAGAAGACATCATGCACCAAGTCAGATTATAGGAGATAAGGATGATCTAGTAATGACAAGGAACAAACTGAGAAAAAACACATGTTTGATATCTGAATTTGAACCGAGAATAGTGAAAGAGGCATTTAACAGTGAAGATTGGATAAATGCTATGATAGAAGAGATTGATCAAATCAAGAAGAATGACACATGGACACTAATCCCAAGACCAAAGGACAAAAATGTAATCGATACAAAGTGGATTTTTAGAAACAAGCTAAATGAAACAAGAGAGGTCATTCAAAACAAAGCAAGACTAGTTTGCAAAGGTTATGCTCAAGAAGAAGGAATTGATTATGGTGAAACTTTTGCACCTGTTGCTAGACTTGAAGGAGTAAGAACATTGTTGGCATATGCTGCTTTCAAAAATTTCAAGGTATATCAAATGGATGTCAAATCTGCATTTCTAAATGGAATATTAGAGGAAGAAGTTTTTATTGAACAACTTGAAGGATTTGTTGAAGACAAGAATAAAGATCAGGTATGTAAATTGAACAAAGCTTTATATGGTTTGAAACAAGCACCTAGAGCATGGTATGAAAAATTGCACTCTTATTTGATTAAGATTAGTTTTATAAGGACAAGTGAGAACAACAATATGTACATGAAGAATGATGAAAATGGAATACTAATCTTAGCCATATTTGTTGATGATATTATATTTTGTGGAAATGACTCTTTATGAAAGAAATTTGGAAATGAAATGAGCGAAGAATTTGAGAAGTCATTAATCGGTGAGATAAAGTATTTTATAGGTTTACAAATACTGCAAATGAAAAATGAGATTTTCATTACTCAGTCCAAGTACATAAAGGAAATCTTGAAGAAATTTGGAATGGAGGATTCAAAACCAGTAAGTACTCCTATGACTACCAACTGTAAATTATCAAAGAATGATGAATCTGCATCTGTTGATGAGACACTTTACCGATCCATGATTGGAAAGCTACAATATGTTGTTCATAGCAGACCAGACATAGCACATGCAGTAGGTATAGTTGCAAGATTCTCTGCAGATCCTAAGGAAACACACATGACAACAATCAAAAGAATTTTTAGATACTTGAAAGGCACAGTGGATTATGGCTTAGTATATCAGAAAGGAAATGATTTTGATTTAAAAGTTTATACTGATGCTGATTGGGCAGGCAATTGATGACAGAAAAAACACAAGTGGAGGAGCTTTCTCTTTAGGAGAAAGACTAGTGAGTTGGCTTAGCAAGAAAAAAGGATGTGTTTCACAGTCAACAATAGAAGCTGAATACGTTGCTGCAGCATTGAATTGTACCAACATTGCATGGATCAAACAACTGTTGGAAGGTATAAATGAGAAAGTTACCAATCCAATAACTATATTCTGTGACAATACTAGTGCCATTAATATTTCAAAGAATCCTATTATGCACTCTAAGACAAAGCACATCTCTATAAAATATCATTATCTTAGAGAAGAAGCTCAAGAGAAGAAAGTGGTGTTGGAGTATGTTAGCACAAAGGAACAAATAGCAGATGTCTTCACCAAGCCACTACCAAGGGACACTTTTGAATATCTCAGAAGTAAGTTAGGGGTCCTACCCCTATCTTCTACTCACTAACTGAGTTCGGTGAAAACATCAATCCGATGACTCTATCGAATATATTTTAGGAGTTGATGCTACATTACACACTTTAGGATGTTTTCTAAAGGTGTACAGGAAATATTACAGGAAACAATACAGGGAACAAGAATTGAAGACAAAATGCTCTAACCGAGACTGAATTGATACATAACAGTAGGAATTCACTTCATACAGGAAGAAATTATGTTTTAGTTCTTTACTTTTTGGCATTGTTGTCAAAGGGGGAGAAGACTAATATAAGGGGGAGAAAACTGAGATGACAGATTGAGAAGAATGAGAAAAGAGGAGAAGTCTAATGTATGGGGGAGAATGTCTGATGACAACAAGAGAGCATTTTAGCATTTCAAAATCACAACAATCTGAATCTTTTAAGGTCAAATCAATTGGTTTTGCCATCAATGCCAAAGGGGGAGATTGTTGGCAATATAGCATTATAACAGACAACGAAAGATTGTTGGCATTTCAATAAGGATATTGAGAAGGTTGTTGATGATTATGGATATAACTGATTAAGGATGTTTACTGTCTTGATATTAGTATTTTGTCATTGATGTCAAGAAATTGATTTTCTAACTCAGTATGATGTTGCCATATCTTGAGAAGTATGATTTGAAGAATATAAAGATGTCGGTAAAAGACACAGAAAGAATATGATGAATAAGGGGATGAATAAGGTATTCAATGGGCAACTATTACCAAGTCAGACAATGATGAGATCATGACGTTTAGATTGTTTTAACATCATATATATGTTGTAAATTGTAAGGTTAATACTATACTATGTTACCAAGTAAAGAACCTAGTCGGTAAACCCTAAGGTTATCGCTATCGGTTAATGAAGGCAGAATGTTTACTGAGTGAAGTTTAGTATTTATCGAGTTATAACCGAGTTGTAACCGAGCTATAACAAAATGCATTAAATGGTTACATGTGTTATTTAATGAAGGAAGCTGATGAGCTGGAACTGATTAAATGATTGGTATGCCAAAAATATAGTTTGGTAATGAATCTATGGCAAAGGAAAGTCGGCATGAAGATCTACAACACAGATTGAACCGCAATACCCTGGCACAAGTTCCAAGAAATATATGCAAGTTCCTAGGCGGGGTAAACGTTTTCAGATCGAAAGATGCATTGAACCTGGACAAGATTGAAGATCTGATGGCTATGATTGATCATGGGAAATGTGATCAAGGAGATTAAGCAGTTAGCTAATTGTTTATAAATAGGGAATTGTTGATAAACAATGTATGTGGGCAAGTGTATGCACAGGGATGCTACATAGTGATTACCGAGCATAGAAGCTTGAAGACCTGTTTGAATAATAGAGTATAGAAGCCCAACAGATGGACAAGAATAGTTCTATGTCTAGATTGTATTGAACAAATAAGAATTTGCTTTAGCATTTTAGATGTGAAGTTGCAGATAGATTTTTATTACTATTATTTTATGAAAGTGACAGAAAATCTCTTAACCGAGTGGACTTAACAGTCTTATTTGTAAAACCCTCTAGCAAGGTGGCATTCTGATTGAGTGTTTGAAATCCTTTAACAAGGTCACTTCTAACAAGGTGAAGATCCTAATAGATCTGAGGGAAATCCCTTAACCGGGTCACATCTAGCAATGTGTTTGTAATCTTTAACAGGATTTGCTTTTAACCAAGCATACTCTAGAAGAGTATATTTCTTAGTGGGTCCAAAATCCCACAGTGGTTTTTCCCTATTTGGGTTTCCATGTTAAATCTGGTGTTATGAGGTTTATGATATTTATATACTTTTGAGTTTGCATGTTTAGTAGTTTTGGTTATATTATTAAAGTATATGTTACTGAGGTTGAATCTGATGTTTTTATGGAAGATTAAGTTTGTATGATTCACCCCCCCCTCTCATCTTGTTGGCTATTGGATCTGTACTTATATTAAGTATTAGAACTATCATCCAGCTGTGGTGGAGGAAGAGATAAAGTAAGAAATGGTTGATGAGTTTAAGACCATCACTCTTGAGCAGGGAAGAGACATGGTAGCACAGGCTGCGGTACTCATTCTCCCTGAATGGGACATAACAGATGCCTTGGTTTTTGAGGTAGTAAGAAAGGAGACCAAACCAATGGAGGGAGTCACTTTCAACAAAGATAATGTTGCACTAGTCATGTGGTCTCGTAAAAGAGATGAAAATAAGAGGAATAAGGACACCCCAGGGTCAAGTTACCTTGGAGGAATGATAGTGAAAAGAGTGCAGAGCACTGGGGTAGTGGAAGCTGCTAGCACTGTGCTAGAGACTGCAAATTTTAATGTTGCAGTAGTAGAAAGAGAGACTAAGGAAAAGGCAGATCTCCAAGTTAAGTTGGAGATAGTTTTAAAAGCTTACAACAATGCCAAGGAAGAGGTAAGAGGTAAAGATAGCATCATCGCCAAGCTACAAAGCCAATTGGCAGGACAATACCATCAAGGTGAGTCCTCAACATTGATGATCTCCTCTTCTCCTACAATACCTCCACCTACCAGCCCCATTATTGAGTTCCCACCACCTCCAGCACCTTCTAGTTCTCAGTTGATTGAGATCACTCCCCATGAGTTGGAGAATTTAAAACAGGCTCAAGCCTTATATGCAAAGAAATATGAAGAGAGAGTAAAGGATACAATTTTAAGTTTTGCTGACACTATAGGGTCTTCACTAATTTATAACAACATGAGTATGATTTTGGAAATGTGGAATGAGTTAAATGGGGACAAGGCTGTATTAATGCCTATTTTTGATAAATGGAGACCCAGAGAGCAGGATATAGAACTGATTTGTGTATCCTATGATGAGGTAGGGGCTGACCCCATTATTAAATCTACAAATGATATGACAAAGGATTTAGTAAAGTTGGTAGAAGGAGTATACAATGCAGATAGAAAGATCAACTTGTACAAGAAAGAGTACACTGATCACGTTTTTGAATTACTCCCAGGAGGTTTTTTTAGCCCAACCCAATTAAAGGACAAACAAATATGGCTTAAAGAATTGGAAGCCAAATTGTCACTGAGAATAAAAGGAATTGTTAAATCAAAGGATGCCTCCATATTTGTCAAAACAATTGAAGAGATTAAGAAAATCAAATCTCATTATGGTTTCCTGAATTCAGAGGTCAATAAAATGAGGAATTATTGGAAAAGATTAGCCAAGACAAAAACAAGAGTGATTAACTTCTCATGGCCTACTGATGAGGTCTATCAGGAATGGACAAGAAAGTATGCAGTGCTTGATGTGGAGCAGTTAGAAAATGTTGCAACAGAACAACAAGAGGAAGAGGCCACAGATGTTGAAAGAGACTTGTAACCGCTTTTGTAAAATGTTTTGTAACTTCTTCTTAAGAAGTAATGATTGTAACAAACTCTCCTAGGAAAGTCCGAAGGTATGTGTGCATCCATATTGTTATAAATGGATACCAGGACTAGTAAAAAAGGGGATCGCAAGGAATTGTAAGAAAACGCTGCAGAAATTTATCTGAGCTTTTCCAAGTTTTAATGGAGAATATTCAAAGGTTTTTGTAATACTTTTTTGAAGCAAATATCAATATACAAACCATTGGTTTTGAGTTTAAACTTTGTGTTGTCTTCAAGTATGTTTGCAAGTGTTTACTGTTTCATTCTGAGTAATCTAGGGTTATTTCGTTTGAATATGGGTTGTAAGGCAAATTTCAATAGATATGTTTCTTAGCTTTTCTCTTTAGGAGGGGAATTAAATATGCGGGAATCATTTCTACAGACAATTTACAACTCATGCACCCTCCTATCAGGTTATCAGTGTAGTGTCAAAATACTCCCGCCGATATCGGATGGCAACATTCCGTGCTCCGCACTACTCATCGGGTCATCAGGGCAAGTCTTGCCAATCGGGGTAGGTCTTGCCGATAAGGCAAAAATTCAAAAAACTACAAATAAACACCCATCTCCATCAGCATGTTGGGCTCAACCCTCGTGGGAGCCACATTTTTCCCCACATGTTATAATTCAATGAACAAAAGTTATTTTCCCCATTTCTGCACATGAAGCAAACAAGTTAGACAAAAACACATATCCTTTTCATACTTAGCACTTGTTTCTCCTTATGAGGCATATTGAGCTTGTAGCAAAAATAGGTAACAATTATAATAGGACACAACTTAACTAAGGTAGTTTCTTTTAACCTCTCATCTTCAAGACTAGATGTGTGTGTTTGAGCATTCAAAATGTCATATAATTCTTTTGGAATCATGGATGATAGTTCAATCAATACTTTACTAAAAGAATTCATATAATGTACAATTTCTTCTCAAATAGCTCTCCAAAAATTTTCACTAGAATTCTCATAATACACAGAAAGGTTTGTCAAGTTACCTTCATTTACTATTATATCTACAATCTTATGTAATGGGGGCATAATAGTGTAACTCCCTTCAAGCTTACCAGATTTAAGGGCTTCATCTATCTTTGATTTCTTCCATCCTACTCTTGTCCTGTCGGATTCCTCTCCTTGTGTTTTAACTTTCTTTGGAGGTGGAGCATCACCAGATAGAGGTTTTTTGACTACTCTAGAAAATGTAGTTGTTTTCTACATCTCTCTGACCTCTTCATCCGATTCAGTTTCCTCCTTTGCTGCTACTTACTTCCTTCCAGGTTTCCCTTTCTTCCTCTTTTCTACTCCATCGATTGATGTTGATTGAGTCTTGGGTGGAGGGACTGACTTATGCACACAGGAGGTACGTGCAGACTTACTTTCCTTGGCCTTACCTTGCTTGGAAGGAGTGGGAACCGGTTTAGCTTGTGGCTTCACCACATCTTCCTCCTTCAATATATTTTTGTCTCTCACTCTCTGCATTGCTTCCTGGGTTATGCCCATTTGTTCATCAAGATATTCAACTTCCTTTCTTACCTTCCTTTTACTTTTGGGCCCATTAAATTTCTTATGCAAGTCCAGATCCTTCTCCTGGAAAGTGCCAAATCTCTCCTCTTTTTGGTCCACTAGTTGAATCAACAAGTATTTATCATATGCATCAAGTGTGACTGCATCTACCTCATACCCCATGGGCATGATCCAAATAGTTCTTGGTTCAACTTCCTTCATATGACACTGATCCTTGTCAACCATGAAACATATAGTTTTCTCATACTTCTCCACTATATCTTTAGGAATTCTCTCTCTTCTTTTTATAGTGGTTTTAAAAGTATTAAAATAACCCCATTAAGCTGAGTTTTGCATAACAATGTCATCCAAACCCATCAATCCTTCCTTGATTTGCATGGCTACCAGCTTATCATAAGCCCATTTGACTTTTCCAATTTTGGGGATCTCATTCATGAAATAAAGTGCTAAATAGATAATTAGGGATCCAAAATTGAAGACATGTTTCTTATCTTGTTTTATCTTCTTCAAGTTGCTCATTAACTCATTAAGAAGCACTGTACAAAGATCATACCTTTTTATCTTCCTTTAGCATTTTATAGGTTATAAATATGGTCGTGTCAGAGACAGAATTCAGCCTTCTCGATGGATATACCTTGTATCTAATCACCATCAAGGAAAATCTAACATCGTGCCCAATAATATCATTGAAAGACATTGATCGAATGTCAAACCGAGATTCGCTAATCTTTGTTAGTGTTGTATTCTGAATTTTCCTTAATCTGAGGACTTCACCAGTTGTTTTTTAAGAAAGTAACTTCTTCAATGGCTTGCTTCATTATCTTGTAAGGTAAATCCAGCCACATGAATTCATCATGAAATCTACTTAGAATACAATAGACCCATTTTGCTTCATCGAGCACTAGAAAATGAGTAAATTGAACAAAACCCTTATGCTGAAATGCCTTGAAATCGGGCTTCAGATTTCCCAAACTATTCAACAGATGCTTTTTGTAGAGTGATATCATATTACCATTGCCCAATTCTTCAATGCTACAGTAGGTATAAGCCCTAATATCCTCGTCATGAAGTACATCGTATGAGACTAAAGAAAATTATCCTTTGGGATCATCTTCAATGGATTTAAATGGATGCATCTTGAATACAAGTCTAGCTCTCTCAAAAATTTCCACCACCAAAGGAGTTGCAACACCAGATGTAGATGCCATGATGAAATTAGGGTATGAAAATATTGCTCGCAAATGGATAAATACCTATTTTGATGTCAACCAAACATAAGAAATCTCTGAATGATCACTTCTAGCTCGATTATCACAACTCAAACTTGATCGCCTTGCTCTTCTACTCTTACTCTTCATTCGCAATGTGAAAAATGAATGACTAAAACATCCTTTTTAACCCAATTTAAAGTTTTAATAAATGCTCAACCTTAAAGGCTTCTGGTTGCACTATCTTTCATCATTTCTTTCACCAAATTATCAGACCACCATAAATCTTCTGGTTATCAACTTCATAACTGATCTCCATCATCTACAACCATCCTTGACTAGTTACAAATCTCCGCAAGGGGATTCTAAAGATCTGCTTGATAATTTTCTCCTTAAGGCAAAAATGCCCTCGTTATTGGATGAGGTTCCATCACCGAATTCAGGTGTGGAGCCATTTTTCACATTTGAATCTTCCTTTTTCATGCACATCCTTTTTATGTTGATCTATGATTTCATCTACCTTTTCTTTTCCTTTCTCATCTTGATTGTTTTTGTTCATTGGTGCATTCTTGCTTCTGCAATATTTTGCAATATGATCTAGTTTGTTGCATGCATGGCATCCAACATTTATCTGCATAGGCCTAAAGTTCACTTGATTTATCCTCATCCTGGATTGATTAGATATATGTCCAAACATCCCACAAGCATAACATCTTCTATTCTGGAAATTATTCATCATTCTTCACATATTTGACTTATGTCCAAAGTTTTTGCATTTGAAACATCGATCGGTAAAAGTAGGAGCATTTTTCATATATTCATCATCACATTATTCATCCTACTTCTGCATTGATTTTCCATATGAACAAATTTACCACAAAAAAAACATTTACCATTGAATTTGTAGGCACTAGCATATCTTACCAAAGGTTTCTTTTTGTTCTACGGATGATTGCTCTGACTAGAACCAAAGGATTCTCCTTTCTCAAATCCAAGTCCTCACATGTCTTTTCTATGTCTCTGACTTTACAACATCTCATCTATCTAGGCTGAACTAGCTTTGAACTTTTCTTTGTATTCATTTGCAGTAGTCAGCTCATCTCTCAGAATTATGAAATGCCTTTCAATTTCTTGTCAATCATTCTTTGTTTTCACAAATTCAAGCTTCAACTGATCATTTTCATATGTCAATCTGCAATGTTCATCAGATCTGTTCTTCAATGATTGAGTTAGGGTTTCTTCTTTCTTCTTCCGGTCTTCAATCTCTTTAGTCATCTTGATGACAATAGATTTCATCTCATTCTTCAAAATTGCATTCTCCCTGGCCAACTTGTCACATTCATATGTCTTATCTTGTAGGATTTGATTGTCAACACTTTATTTTTCTTTCTCCTGCAACTTATCCATTAGCTCCTTTCTCTTTTCTCTTGAAGTGTTCAACTAATCTTTCAATGTCTTAATGAAATCTTCATCTGCATTCAAATTTCTTTTTAGGCTACCCTTTTCCTCCATCGATGCATCGGGATCTTCAAGTGCCACACTAAGCTATCTTTACAAACCGGAGTCCATTGATTCAATCTCATGGATCTTCCTCAAGCTGTTAGACTTATTTTGAGGCACAAAGACCTAATACCAATTGTTGGAATCAATGAACACTAAGAGGGGGGGGGGTTGAATCAGTGTTCAACAATTTAATAGTTTATAAAACTGATTCTTTAACCATCGGATGCAAAGAACAAAAACTATAATTTAGAAACACAAAGAAAATAACCACACAACCATAACACTAGATTTTTTATGTGGGCACTTGGAAAGGGAAAAATCACAGTGGGATTAAGTACCCACAATATTATTATACCATGGCCAGTAGTAAAAAAATATTATAAAAGTGGAATGGACTTCCATTTAGGCACACTACCTAGAGCTCACCGCTCAATTACAGAATAGGGATGTAACCCCAGAGGACTCACTATCCTACAAATGAGATATATAAGAAAATACAATGTCTGAACTAGAGTATAGCATATACAAATTCCAAGAATCAATTCCAGTTAGACTCAAGAATGAACCACTGTCACTACTTTGAAAAATTGCTATGTTCTGCTCTCGTACATGTACCAGATCATGAAAACTTAAGATGCGCATGTGAAACTGTGCTCAATCAATTCGAACACCATCTCAAATACCACACACACCTACAAAATCACCATTCAAGTCGATCTAATATATCCGCACCACCAAAATAGATCGTCATCAAGTCGGCTTCACAAAAATACAAAATATGAAATGTATAGTCTCATGTCGGCTCAATCCTCTACAAATCATTATTTCGGACTAAAAAAATATGATCACATGCTTCCCATAAGTTGGCCCAATCACCTTGAGCTCACGAAATTCCACTAAAATCATCCTAACCAATCCAGACCACACGCTACACCATCAAACAAGAGAATAACCCTATTTTTCTTGCAATACCGGATACCAGACCAAGAAATTTGTTCTAGAATCACCACCGAATGCTATAATTGTATGACAAGATTCCTCATGTTATCAATTTTTAAGAAATGGGTTTTCTTTTCCCATGATTGGCTAGGTTTTTTAAATTTTGAGTCATGTATGCTTTTAATTTCTTCAAATCTGTGTTAGGTCTTTAAGGGTTAAGGGTTTTAGTTTTAAATCGCTCAAATGTCTGATCAAAACCCTCTGGTTTCTATTCCTGCGTTACTTTATTCACTTAAGTAATGGGTCTTGGGGTCGTGTGAAGTGTCCCCCTTTGTTATCTACCTAGGTGGTCGCTAAATAATCATAAAAAATCTATGCCTTATGTCTTTTGCCTTCTAATGTTGTCGGGTCCGGTAAGTGTTGCGCACCTTCCAGATGAATCTATGAATTTTGCCATTTCGTTAGGCGAAGTTGTGGGTGTGTTAAGCTATGTGAAATAGTGAAAGGAAAAAGCATGTTCAACTATGTGCATTTGATCTGTTTTAACGAGACTCCATCTCGCTGAAGATCTGATGGCTGGCTTTGATTCATGGTCGAAACGAGCAAGTAAATTACCTTTCGTGAAATGGAGAAAAGGTTTGGCGGGGCCCAGTGGTGAAGACTTTTCCACGGCTAAAAGGCGATCAAGTTCAAAAGAAATCGACGGCTCGCGTTGTTTCGTGGCTAGTAGATGCTCACATGTCATGCGCTGCGAAACAACGAAAGGTTTTTGGCCTAGGCAAAAGAGGTTTATAATAAGCATAACGGATGTGCAGGTTCTCAAAGATCTAACGGCTAGCACAGTTTCGCAAGAGAAAGATGCTCAAAAGATAGCTTTCATGAAACAGCGAAATGACATGGCATTCCAAGCAAGTAGTCCAGCTGGTTGAGATGGCAAGTAAGATAATGACACATGGCTGAAAATCAAAGTGGTCAGTGAATTGGATCTAAGGATTAAAGGGTGGGTCCAAGAAGATGAGTCATGCTACGAGATAAGAAGTGACCCTGCAGATACAGGTGGCAAGGATGAGGTGGATCCCGATGTTGTCTCTCAGCGAATAAAAAGTTGACATGTCAGTTCGGGAATGACTAGACACCAAGTGGATAAAGTTGAGTCAGACAACCCACATCTGTCGGATTCAAGTAGGTTGTTAAGCATCAAGAAAGTTTGATATAATCTAACGGTTCGCGTGAGTTCATGAAAGTAAGATGCTCATGTTTTAAGGTCTGTGAAATGGCAAAAGAGCTAGTGGGCTCGAAGAACAGATAAAGCAGAAAGGTAAAAAAGGATCAACTCTATTTTGATCCAAGGGTTCTTATTGTTTCATGGCTGCAAATCAACTGAGGAATAAGGCCTGTGAAATGGTGAAAGAGAAAGAGAGGTTCTTCCTAGCATGACGTGGAATGACTGCTGTTACTTCTTGTAAAGCTTGATGGTGATGTGTTGATTGACACATATTTTCAAAAGGTGATTAAAGGCCCGCCAAGGTGTAACCGACGGTTATGTAGGAAGTAAGACATGTGGTTGACTCTAAACTAAACCCGAAGAGGTTCCTATAGCTAAAGGCTGAGTGCCATGTGGAATTTGTTAACCGGTAGATAAGTGGGGTAAGTAATGAAGGTCTCGCTTAAAAGATGTTCATCTCAAGATTGATCCAACACTTCTCGTTGTTTCATGGCCCGAAGGTGTAAGCGGATTAACCTTTGCGAAATAGCAAAAAACTGTTAGCCGTCAAGATGAGGTACAGTTAGTGAAAAAGTTGACGGTCTTGATAGGGGTTAAAGGCCGGGTGGTTAGAGTTCCATCTAATGCTTGGCGTATCTTCACGAAAGGAAAATGCTTGGGGGATAAAGCTTGTGAAATGGTGAAAAGGAGGTGAAACCAGTAAGTGGAACTTATCTCCTATTATGCATTGTGTGCATCATAGTTCTGTGAGATAAGGAAGAAGAGGTAAAGGTAGGTGTTTGAAGGCTCACACTGGATCTATCAATGAAATGCCTCAAGTGCATGAAATTAGGGTTACACACTTGACCAAGAAAGAAGACATGTTGAGTTGTCAGGACATATAAAGTGTGATGGGTTTGTCACCTTGATAAACCAATTGAGATAATGTTTAGGTTGATGAAGAATAAGGCAAGACTGAGTAGCCGCAGATAGAGAGTGCAACCAGCATGCAGATGCCTCAGATGGAATCATTTGAAGATTGATGACATGGTGTCATAAAGGGGTTTACTGATAAGTATGTCCATCGATAATATGGACAAGGTCCAGATGCCGAAGACTCCCATCTGATGAGGATGTGCATAAGGAAGGTTAGCAAGAGTGTTGACTGGTTGAGTGTTCCATCGAAAGAGAAGCAGAGTACAAGGTTGATGATAGACCAGTTAAGGGTTTAATTAGTAGGGTTAGTAAGCCGATAGGTGAACCCAATAATGAAGTTGGTCAGTATTCCCATACCAACATAGATGATCAAGTAGAGGTGTATGCCAACACAAGGGCCACGTGGAGGTGAAGCGGCATGCATGCACATGATGGCATGTTAAGTCAGTGAAGTTTCAAGTGGTGAGATAGCTGGTGACAGGTCGACATTTATGTTGACTGTGAGATTCATGGGATACACAATAGAGGTTAGCAGCTTGAGGTCTAACAAATAGTAGAGATCGAACACAGACTATTTGAGAAAACTGAGGCAGGTGAAAGGAATTACAAAGCCATTCTTGGTGATTGACCAAGAAATATGCTAACACATTAAATGCAAACTACTAAATGAGGAAGGCGTGTTCTAGAAGGCACAACAATGGCGGGGTTGATTGATGCATTGCAGTTCATCAATATAGGTGATCATATCTTGTGAGATCTAATTGGATTTGGTTTGCCTCGAGGTCGATGAGGAAACCCTAACCGCCCAAAGTTTGAATTGGTTTTTTTGGCAGGGAAACCAATTTATAAATATGCAAGTCGAAATCAGAGAGGGCTTCCATTGGATGAGAGAGTATTGCTTATAAAGGAGTGAAATCAGTCAAATGGTCATCAAGGAGAAGAAGAAGAGACCGAGGGTAAGGAATAATAGGGTTGAAGTGTTCAACTAACATCAGTGAGGCGACCAATAGTCAACCACTAGGTCTGACAGAAAAGAGAACCGATAGTGACCATACCAATACAAAAGAATTGTAGAAGATTGCAGAGAAGGCAAGTAGAGGACCAATTGAGTGCAGTACCGGTGGAGAGTAACAGTGTAGAAGAGAGAACCGACAGAGATAAAAATTGACATAGAGCTAAACCAAAAGATAAGGAGAAGAGACTGAACCGACAAGATTGCAACAAAGAGAAAAGTGCAGCAGAGAGAAAGGTGCAGTAGAGAAAACATGAATAGAGAAATGACAAAGATCCGTAGAGAGGAGAACTGGTGAAGAGACATATTTGAGAGTTAGAAAGTTATTTTGTAACAAGAAGATAATTTTGGTATTAAAATATGATTTTGTAATCACTGAGTTGGAACTCGGTGCAGGGGTTGTAGCGCCTTGGGTTGGTGCCCTAAATGAGGGGTTGGTGTTCCTTGGGTTAGTGCTCTTTGGGTTGGTGCCCTAAACATTGTAATCAAAGATCCATTGTGAGGTTGGATTGGAGCAGTAGACTCCAACAACATTTATCACCGAGGTTTTTTCCATCTTGGGTTTTCCTCGTATATGTTGGTATTATGTGATGTCCCCTTTATGTGTGAGTGTATTTGTGTTAGTCTCCCATCTAACTGGTAAGTTTGTATTCAGTTAGATCTATGAACTGGTATACTCACATAGGATAGTTAAAGGGAAAAGTTAGAGAACCACTGATTCACCCCCCTCTCAGTGGTACATTGTTTCTAAGAATTGGTATCAGAGCCTAGGTTCCCGTTTACGCAAGATTTCTCTAGCTTGCGTAGATTCTGACTTAAGGACACAATGGTCTATTTAGTGTCAATCCCTGCTCTAGTTTTTGATGGTTGAAACTATTCTATTTGGAGTTTTAGAATGGAAGTCTACCTATCCTCTCTAGGGTTCGATGTGTGGATGTCTGTTGTAAATGGCTGCCCTAGTAAAGTCAGTCCTCCTGCTGACTCTGATGCAAAAAGAAGAAACAAGTGCAATGATATAGAAATAAATGCTATACTTTGTGGGTTATCAGATGATATCTTCTCATAGGTGGAAAGATGCAGATCGACAAAAAGCTTATGGGACAGATTGAAGAAGCTCCATGGAAATGAGTGTACCACTATTGAACTGGTTTGTAAAGGTAGGATGAGAAATGCATCTCATGTATCTGCAGATGATGAAAGAAGATCTGCTAGTAGCTACAACAATGATGAAGAAGGAACCCACCTCTTCATGGCTCAAGAATCAGAAGATGAGAGGAACACATCTAGGACTGATCATGCAGATCACTCCTACTGACAAGATGTGTTTGGCAGTGATAGTGAAGGTGAAGAAGAAGGGGAAGAAGAAGTTGATCTTGAAGGAGAACTTATAAATGCACTCAAAGAACTCAGTAGAGTAAGAAATGAATACAAACATTTCAAGAATTTTTCTATAGTGAAGAAGAACTAGTTGATTAAATGCCTTGAAGAATATGAGAAATGCATCTCAGAGTTGAAGACTGAACAAGATGACACCAAGGTGTGCCGGTGTAAAGATCTAGCAATTGAGCTAGAGGTAAAAGCTAAAGAATATCTGCAACTGGTTGGAGAAATGGAGATTCTCCGAAATAACCTTTAGAAATGTCAAGATGAGATCAAGGTAAGAATCTAGTTTGATGGTAGTGGTGATGCCTTGGACAAAATGTTGAAAAAGCAAAAGAATGCCAAGGAAACTGAAGGATTAGGAAGTGGTGCAGGTGAATGCTCCACTAGCAAGAATGTCCCCCACAATGACATTCTATTTGTCTCCTCAAATGGAGAAAACAAGGGATAGCCATTCATAGTTAGAAATGCTCTCTGAAAGAAGGTTGATCTAACCACAACCGGTGAAGACTTGCAGACAAGGATAAGGACCGGTGGTGTAAGAAGGAGGAACAACATAGATCCCAAAGGAAAAGGGAATATTGGAGAAGACAACTTCACCAGAAGCAATAGCAGAGGAAGATGACAAAGAAGACCTCCTACTGGTAGAATACAAGGAAATTATACCACCCACAAGACAAAGCAAGTGTGGGAAAAGAAGAGATCAAATGGAAGAGCTATAGAGAATGGACAACCCAGGATCCATCCTTAGAGAACCAGAAATGGAGATGACAAACTGGTAAGATCTCCACATGCATGGAAGAATAAATTTGTAAGTCATATGCCATTCTTTACTAGTTATTGCTTTGCATGTAATGGCTATGGCCATAGGGAAGAAGAATGTAGAAAGGGATCTAGAAGGAATAATCTAGGATCTCACAGTTATCATGCATATGAGAAAAATGCATCAAGGAGTAGATACATGCATATCCCCTCTCCTAGTTATGAAAATAGTGTGTGTTATAGCTGCAATAGATCTGGCCATAGAAGTTATGAATGCAGGAAAAAGGATTTGCAGCCATATGGAAGTCGGTACATCATCCATGCTCAACATAGAAATTGATATAGAGCATATGGAAGTCTGAGACCTACATGGAACCAAAGGAGAAATGTTCCTACAAGATCAAGAGGTCCACTAGCTTCAATTTCATGTCACAAAAACATGATCAGAAGAAGATGGTCAAACAAGAATATTAGAAAGTTCCCAAATCATGAGGTTGGGATGGATGTTGTGTGCTACTATAGCACTGCTTCTGGTCATGATGCAGAATCTGGAAATGGAAGGACCCATCAGCAAAATAAGGTAAGACCTTCTCCCAAGACTGAAAATGGGAAGAAGAATGTAACCAAGTAGGTATGGAGGGAGAAGCAAGAAGAAACAACCATGGACCGACACTATGCATTCAATACACAGGTGATATCTCCTAAGCCTTAAAGGAGATGTAGGACCTTAGGGGGAGTAGTACACTGAACTTATCATTCACCCCCTCAGTGGAAAAGCACAAATGGAAGAACAAGATGCTACCTATATGGAGGAAGAAAATGAGATGATAAGTTGGATTAATACTGCATGTGTCAATAGATAGAATATTAACAATTGGAGTCAGATGCAAAGTGACACAAAATGTCAGGAGTTAAAGGAAAGTTCTCTAGTAGTGATGATGGACCGGTATGTACAGGATGTTACCGATATGAATATGGATAGGTACTTGTAGGTTATGTAAGATAATGAGGTTTGAGATCATTGCATTAGCCTCGGTAACATGGAATGAGGAGTTTATGTCTTAGGTGGTGTTGATGAAGACCTGAATGACATATGTTGGCCTGATTGTTGATCATGCAGGCATGCATGTTTTTGGGCTAACTGGTTTGTTTTATGGCATGATAATGATATATTGTATGGTGTTGTGAAGATCCAGGATCATGTCATAAGTTGTGGTGGATATAATGGAGCTAAAAGATCATTAGATGATCACACTTGCACAACTCAACTAGTATATGGAGATGATTGGAGCATTGGTATTGGACCTGACTGACATCATGGACTTGAGATGTATGACTCAAGGGGAGTTCAAGTGCTTATGAAGCAAAACTAGCATGCTTGAACTTGTGGGTGTACTGACTGCCTAAACTGTAGATGATGAAAATTGTTGTAGGAATACTCATGAGAATTTCATGGTTAAGGGTATCTACTTTTCATTTGGTTGGTTGTATTGATAGTACAATCACACTTGATTCTAAAAAAAATTGGGATTAGACAAGGGAAGATGTAGTTTGACTGACAGGTAAGTAGTATTCACTGGCACATCCTTCTGCAATTGAGTGATTTAACAATTAGTATCACATTTGCATACTCAATTGGTGTCAGTTGATGGTTGAGTTCTCCATCTCAAGTGCTATGACTTGAGAAGATGCAATGAATGATGGTTGAAGGAGGAGAAGAATCTGGTAGAGAAAAAGGGGAGAAAAATATCTGACAGTGGCCGATAAATGCAAGGAGATGAGAGACCCTAACAATGCCCTTTGCCATTTTTGTCAAAGGGGGATAAATATTTTGTAGTATACCGTATACTACATGTCTGAGAATCCATGGACTATACAAAGGGGGAGAGTTGGAACACACAAAGGGGGTGAGAGATTATGTAGTATGGCGGATACTACATGTGTTGACATCAATGCCAAAGGGGGAGATTATTGGCATTGTGTTGTCATTGATGTCAATTGGTATAGAAGGACAACTGATATGGGAGTTTAGTTGATGTGCAGTCATTGATGTCAACTAGTCTTGCAGGTCACTGGTAAGGGAGAGAATGTCATTCAGTGCAATGATCATTGGAGTTATAGTGGAGTCATCGGTACACAAGTTAGTGTTTGACTTGTGTGGAAGATGAAATGTATAGATTTTTGGTATAGTCTATCACCGATAAGGAAAGGGTGTCAACTGGTAAGTGATTTGTTGACAATGTGTGGTTGCCAACCGACAAGCTTATAACCATTGTACAAGTAGGATGAGAAAGACGTTGAGTTGTTGCTTGTGATGAAGAGGCAGAATGTTATCTAAATCACATCAACACTAGAGGATAAGGAAGTATAGGTCACCGGTATGCTATGTGGATGCAAAATAGAAGGACTCCCACCGAATAGAGATGTAGTCACCATGTGAAGAGATGACTAATAGTGAGCATGCCCAACCAGATAATATGTGCTTGTTTGAAGATATGATGCACACACAGGGAAGCCACATGAGTACATTGTAGGATGTAGATGACAAGGATCCAATACCACCGATAAGTGGAACTTATCTCCTATTATGCATTGTGTGCATCATAGTACTATGAGATAAGGAAGAAGAGGTAAAGGAATGTGTTTGTAGGCTCACACCGGATCTATCGGTGAAACAAAAGGATGCCTCAAGTGCCTGAAATCAGGGTTATGCACTAGACCAACAAAGAAGCATGATGAGTTGTCATGATAGATAAAGTGTGATGGGTTTGTCACCTTGACAAACTGGTTGAGATGATGTCCAAGTTGATGAAGAAGAAGGCAAGGATGAGAAGATGTAGATAGAGAGTGCTACCGGCACAAAAATGACTCAAATAGAATCAATTGAAGGTTGATGACATGGTGTCATAAAGTGGTTTACTGGTAAGTATGTCCATCAGTAATATGGACAAGGTGCAAATGCATAAGATTCCCATCTGATGAGGATGTGCACAAGGAAGGTTAGCAAGAGTGCTGATCGATTGAGTGTTCCACCAGAAGAGAAGCAAAGTACAAGGTTGATGACAGACCAATTAAGCATTTAACAAGTAAGGTTAGTAAGCTGGTAGGTAAACCCGGTAATGGAGTTGGTCAGTGTTCCCATCCATACTAACACAAATGATCAAGCTGAGGTGGATGCCAGCATAGGGGCCACATGGAGGTGAAGTGGCATGCATGCATAGGTTGGCATGTTAAGTTAGTGAAGTTTCAGGTGGTGAGGTATCTGGTGATAGGTCGACATTTATGTTGACTGCAAGATTCACGAGATGCACAATAATGGTTTGTGGCTTGAGGTCAAATTGGCAATAGAGATCGAGCACATAATTTTTGAGAAGATCGAGGCAGGTGAAGGGAACCGCGAAGCCATTCTTGGTGATCGACCAAGAAATCTACTAACAGGTTAAATGCAAATTGCTAAGTGAGGAAGGTGTGTTCTAGAAGGCACGATAATGGTGGGGTTGATTAATGCGTTGCACTTCATCAATATAGGTGATCAGATTGGATTTGGTTTGACTCGAGATCGATGATGAAACCCTAATCACCCAAAGTTTTAATTGGTTTTTTGTGGGAAAACTAGTTTACAAATATGCAAGCAAAAATCGGAGAGGGCTACCACTGGATGAGAGAGTATTGCTAATGAAGGAATGAAATTAGTCAAGTGCTCATCAAGAAGAAGAAGAGACTGAGGGTAAGGAAGAATAGGGTTGAAGTGTTCAACCGACATCAATGAGGCAACCAATAGTCAACCACTAGGTCTGACAGAAAAGAGAGCTGACAATGACCATACCAACACAAAAGAGCTGTAGAAGATTGCAGAGAAGGCAAGCAGAGGATCGACCGAGTGTAGTATCGGTGGAGAGTAGTAGTGTAGCAGAGAGAACTGACATAGAGAAAAATTGACAGAGAGAAAAATTAGCAGAGAGATGAACCAACATAGAAGGAGAAGAGACTTAACTGACAAGAGTGTACCAGAGAGAAGAGTGCAGCAAAGAGAAAGGTGCAGTAGAGAAAGGTGAATAGAGAATCGACAAACATTTGTAGAGAGGAGAACCAGTGTAGAGACATACTTTAGAGTTACACAATTATTTTGTAACAAGATAATTTTGGTATAAAAATATGATTTTCTAATCACTGAGTTGGAGCTCAGTGCAGGGGTTGTAGCTCCTTGGGTTGGTGCCCTAAATCAGGGGTTGGTGCTCCTTGGGTTGGTGCCCTAAATGAGGGGTTGGTGTCCTAATCATCATAATTAGAGATCCATTGAGAGGCTGGATTGGAGTAGTAGACTCCAACAACATTTCTCACCGAGGTTTTTCCCATCTTGGTTTTTCCTCGTATATGCTGGTGTTATGTGATGTCCCCTTTATGTTTGAGTGCATTTATGTTAGTCTTCCATCTAACTGATAATTCTATATTTAGTTAGATCTATTAACCGGTATACTCACATAGGATAGTTAAAGGGAAATGTTAGAGAACCACTGATTCACCCCCCTCTCAGTGGTACATTGTGTCTAACAAAGAGAGCATAACTTCTACATTGAAGAGGTTGGAATTGTTCAGACCAAAAATAGTTAAGACAAACATCTCCATGCCTAGCCATAGGTTGATATATGCTATGATTAACAATTATGATTTTAATATCACGAGGAAAGTTTAAACACTTATGAATAGTAGAAGCGATCACTTTCATGGAAGAGAGACAAGGATGTCCCAACTTCACACCAAATTGATCGAATGTAGGAATGATAGTAAAGACAACATCTAAGAATTTATTGCAAACATCAATGCGAACTGTGCTATAACCAATAGCAGGACAAGAGAAGCCATCAAAAACTCTAACTATCACATCAGTGTCATCATATATCACTTGATGAAATTGCCAAGTATAAAGAAATTCTTCAGTTATCACATTAACCATGCAAGTTGGATCAATAACCACTCCTCAAGATGGTATGCATTTTTTTTTTGTAGTGATGAAAGTGGGCCATCAGATGCTTCAATAGTCTCACTAAGATCAAATGTAGTGCATAAGTCTTTAGGAGGTTCTATTTGATCTACAAGGCCAATATCATTGGGAGAGAAGGTAAGATGATCAATCACAATCAAATTATTAGAATGGGAAGGTAAAGGATTGGTGACAATTTGAAGGTTTTGATTAGGAGGAGCTACTAATTTGTTTCCTTTATCTTTCACACCCACCACAAATATGGTATTGTTATCAATCAAGTCTTGAATCTTACTCTTTAAGGAATAACACTTTTCAGTGTCATGACTAGGTTGACGATGGTATTGTCAAAAGGATTTGGAATCATAAGAAGATGGAAAATGATTAGTTTTGTGAATTTTTTTAATAGGGGAAGTTTCAACACATTCCTTTGTAACAATTGAGAGATAATACTATGCAAAGATTCATTAAGAGGAGTGAATTATTTTCTAAAGTTATTGGATAAAGGAGGCACACCTATTTTGTAGCTGCTACTTGAGTTTTGTTGTTGTCATTGAATTTGATGAATCCCTTATTCAGTTTGAACTTCGCAAAAGGTTGTTGAGCACTTTCACTCTTATCACTCAGAGCCATTGAAGATGATTGTTCCAATTGACTCATGGTAAGCTGATAATTGTGAAGTACTATACACAATTGTGTAAAGGAAGTAAAGTTAGAAAAGAGAAGTTTATCCCTAATATCTTTTTGAAAATTAGAAAGGAAAATTCTTTGAATATCTTGATCAGGCACATGAAGAGAAATTTGAGAATACAAATTCTTATCTCTACCAATAAAATTAGTCACTTTTTCTTTAACACCTCGCTTACAATGCATCAAATCAGTCAAAGTGATTTTAGGACCAATATTACTGTGAAATTGTTAAATAAAAGAATTATCCAATTTTTGAAATGAAGTAATAGAAAAAAGAGGCAAATAACAATAACATTGCAAAGCTTTATCCCTTACTATTCTAGTAAACAATTTACCCAACAATCTTTGGTCATGAGCAAAGTCACTACACAAGGTTTGAAATGTTTTCACATGAGTCAAGGGATCACCTTTTCCATTATAGAGTTCCAATTGAGGGACTTCCACATGTTTAGGAGGGATAGCTTAGACAGTGTCATTCTATAATGGGCTCGCTACATCAAATGTGGGAACATTATACTTAGATTGATTCATAGAAAATATTTGTTGTTGCAAGGAAGACACTATTTTGGCTAGGCTATTGATTGTAGCTTCGGTAAAAGGGTTGAAACTGGACATGTTGGATTGAGAAGGAGTAACATTTTTGAATGAAGGAAGGGGTTGATAAGAAGGGATCTTGTTATAGGAAGGAAAGGGTTGAGAAGAAGGAGGTGGAACGCTATAATAAGTAGGTATGGGAGAATATTGGGTAACAAATGGAAGACTCACTTGAGGAGGGATAAAATAATTATGATTAGAGGATTTTCCTCCTTGACTAACACTTGTAGGTATGACATTTTGAATAGAAGTAGCCATGATTTTGGAAGTAAAAGTGGGAAGACTATCCGTAGGGGTAGTCAAGGGAATGGAGTGATTAACTTGAGGAGGAGGTTTTGTATAACTTAGTGCTTCAACACAACTCTCCATAGGTATAATATTAGAATCAACAATATGAGCAATACCACACAAGATATCAACACCAAGTTTATCACTTTGAACCAATATTTTCAATCCTTCAATCAATGGGAGAGCTTCAATTTCCAGGTATTGTTGATTCATCCATTGTTGAATATTTTCAAAGATTGTCAGTCTTTTCCAATTGGTCAATAGAAACCTAGTTAGTGATTCCTCCACATCATGAGAATTATCTAAAGAATAAGGATAAATGGGGATATTTGTAAGATTTCTAGAACCACCAACATCCTCATGGAATAAGTTATCCAAATTAGGTTCCATTTCATTAATTCTACAACATCTCACAGAGATATTATAAGTTGGACTAATAGTAGTAAAACTCATGCATTAAGGGAGGCAAATTGAAAATTTGAAATTTGAAATTTGCAAAGTAATTGAATAATGCAATTTTTTTTTGAAAAAATGATTACTCAATTAAATAATCAAATTGATTGAAAAGATAAACTATGCAATCTCCTAGGAAATTGAAATTTAAAATTAGGGATTTAAAATAACCTCTTAATTTAAAATTAAAATTACTCACTAGGAGATAGAAATTGAAATTTAAAATTAGGGGTAAAAACAACCTCTTAAAAATTTAGATTGAAAGTGATCTAAAGGAAATGGCCTTGTAAAAAGAACCTCTTAATTTTGAAATTTAAATTTAAAAAGTGATGTTAGAATTTGAGAATTGAAATAATGAATCTAAATCTAAAAATAAGGGCTCTTTTAATTAACCACTTAATTTTAAAATTTACATTTAAAATTTGAAATTTGATCCAAGATTGAAAATTTGAATTTGAAGGCACTCTAAAATGATGAATTCAAAATTTAAACAACCCACAAGCTCATTTTTAATTTTTTTTTTTTGAAAATTAGGTGTTTTGCAATTAACCAATTAATTTTAAAATTTAAATGTGAAATTTGACTTACAAGTGAAAATATGAATTTTGAGATTGGAAGAAACTTAGATATTAAACAATTAACCCAAATTATGCAATTCACAAGCTTTATTTTTAAATTAAAAATTAGGATTTTAGTGAAATTAACCTCTAAATTTTTTAAATTTGCAAGAAAATCAAACTTGTAAATTAAAATTTGAATTTTAAATTGCATATACACTCAGTTCTGAAAACAAAAATCAAAAGTAAGCATTGGACATGTTAGGTTCACCAAAATGTAATGGTGAAAATTGGATTTGGTAATTTGCAACGTAGAAGGGAGAAATCATCAAATCAATTTTTCTTAAAACCCCTTACATTTAAAAGAGGGAAGGGAATCCACTAGATTTAGTCACAAATCATATTAATGACTGAATACTGAATGGATTGATTAATTATTGTGTGTTTTTTCCTCTCTTTTGTAAGTTGAAATGTTGATTTAGGGTAAAGTGCTAAAAAATGAAGGTAAAATTGAGAAAATAGTTAGCTACAAATGCGAGATTGAGCTGGGCACCTAGAATTGGGCAGTAAAAGTTAAGTCAGATCTGACCCTCGAAAAAGATCCTAAAAAGATAGGACCGGGATGCGCCACCATAGTCCTCCAAATTTTCCATGCATCGAAAAGGGTTGATTCATCTCTGTGAATGAAGCTTATTCTGAAGAGTACAACTTTGTACCTATTTCTTGCACACAAAAAGAAAGGAAAATAGGTTGGGAATAGGGGCTTGCCTTAGGTTAAACCCTAGTTTTTGAATTAACCATGAAATCGAAATAGATGTAATTGAAATGACTAAAATGAAAGGATCTCCTTTTGAGGGAGATGCTGAATTATGACCGAAAATTGAATAATGATACCTCCTTGTGAAGTTTTGCTTGCCTCCACATGGAATTAGTGTTTCATGAAATAGGATGTAGATCTCCACTTCAATGCTTCATCCTTGAATTTATTGTTTCTTCAAGGCATGAAGGAAGACCGAAAATGCTCAATTGCTCTTGAATGCTTGAATACTTGATCTCATGTGTGTGCTCTTAGATCTCTCAGCTTGTTGATTGATGTCAAATGAGAGGGTAAATCCTCTTTATATACTCACCCATTGAGACAACTGATATATTTTTTGAGATGGACCGACATGGAGAGGGAAATTCCACTCAAATTTGACATGTGAAAATGGGTTTAAAGGGGCCCAAAAATGAGGGTGACCATGATGTGGCGCCATGGTCATATTGAGGACCAAGGCACCACACCCTAGTTCTGCCCTATTTTGGGGCAAGGGACAAGTCCCAAATGCATAGGAAATGTCAAAAAATGATGCAATATGGAAGGGGCATGAGCATAATCAGGTCCCAAGAAGGCCAAGGGGCACAAATGCTAAGGTAAGGACCCAATGCAGTCAAAATTGCAAAGGGGTGAAATTTTAGGATGTTACACGTAGAAATATTTATGTGGTAGTAGTTCATCCTTTTTTCCTTTCAATATTATATGTTCTGCTCATTAGCGGGTTGTAAAAATTGATCTCTTACTTTTTCAAATTTGATTTGTCCCAAATTTATGTTGAGAAAAATTCTCAATAATCTCCTTCTAGAGTATGTTGAATCAATACATTGAAATCATTGGTGAGTACTCGAACAAATTATTCTCTAAAATATTACATTAGCTTTATTGGGACATATGTGATTTGTTTTTTCCAGTAGGCGAGCTTCTACTTTTTAGGCGATAGAAAATTCCCTTGATATTCAAATCAAATAGGATGATGTTTTATTTGCAACACACCTCTTGTTGATATTCTAAACATGGAGGGTGCTTAGTCAAAACATTTCTTCATATGCTTCAAAATGTTGCTTCTTATTTCTAGAATTTATCTCTTTCTTTTTCCTCTTGAGATCATTCTTAAGCACTACCCTTATATTTACCAGTAATGTATTTATATGGTACTTATGGTTATACCATGCACCAAGTATGACACATTGACATCCACGTGGTTTTGGTTATTTTATGCCTCTAGTTAAAATATCCATTCATTGTAAGTCTCATTTGCATCTACTCACAAAACTTGGTTATTGTTACCATTAAAGAAAATGACACATGAGGTGTAGCAAAACACCCAAATTTCTCTTTCAAGGCTAATGTTAAGAATGGTTGAAAAAATTCTAGGTGCTTGTGGCATAATGATAAGAAATGACACTTTTGTAGAAGGTTGGTTTAACAAATTTTGGGTAAATTCAAGTGTGACACAGGTGTGAGTCTTAAGTATGCAACATTAACGTATCCCACATAAGAATGCAAGTTGAGCTTACCACTCACTATACAAATAAGATACTAAGACAAAAAAAATAGAGAAGGAATGTTACACAAACAAGAAATATTTTTGATGTATAGAAATATTGGCCATTTTTTCAGCTTGTTGATATTGATTTGTAGGATAAAATTATATATATAGTGAAAAATTAATGCGCCCATTACAAAGAGTTTAATTTTGTTTGAATTATTACAAATAAAATTTAGCAAGGCAACTAAAAGAAAGAATTTAACTTTGTTTGAATTCTTACAAATAAAATTTAGCAATTGAAAGTTGTCTTTCAGTTGATTAAATTTAACTTTGTTTGAAATCTTAAAGATCCAAGTGATTGAGATGTGGCCCCTGACAATTTTCATGATATATTATATCAACCAGCTAGATCACTATTTCTTGAGATAAATATTTCATAAACTAGTACTATTTTATTAGAGCTTAGAAGTTAGGGGTATGTTTTCTATGCGTTGAATTTTATATAGAACTTTTAATAGGTCTAATTTTAACTATGATGAATCATCCACCAAACTCAGTTTTAAGACTCAAGAATATTGCTATCATATGGAAAGAGCTATTAGTTCAAAGTTTTTCTTCACTTTGATTTTCATTGAGTTTTCTTATAATGGGAGCTTAAAATTCATTTCTAGATAATTACCTAGAATGTATTAGTTGACCAACATAACTAATTATATTATGAAATATGTTAAATTCTAAAGTCCTGATAGGTTTGTTGGCATTGAGTTGTCATTGATGTCAACTAGTATTGCAAGCTACCAGTAGGGTATGTCAACTCGGTATGAAGAAGATTGAACCGACATAAGGAAGATTAACATGAAGGCTTGTCAACCGGTATGGTGGAAAACAAGTAGGTATTGAGACTATCAATGACATCACCGGTAAGAGGTGATATGAAGGTGTGTGTTGGCATGACAAACTGTAACTGTATAAAGACTGGTTGTTTGTTTGTGATAATATTTGTGATAAAGAGGTAGAGTGAAAAAGAGATCACAAACCACCCAAGGTGAAGTTGTGCTACCAGTGTAGTGTATATTGCCGGTTAGCAGTAGGAGAAGGTCTCACCGGTAAGGGCTTGTGCTAGTATGGGTTTGTTGAATGTTTAAGTTTAAACTGACCCTGTGTCAGTGACCTAAGTGTATGTCGATGTAATGCCACATGAAGATGAGGTGGTGTGCATGTAGAGGTTGGTGAAGTTTCCATCAAAATGGTTTTTGGAGCAGTTAGTCGACATTAAATGAAACAACCACAAATCACGGATCGATTACAGATTGATGAGGCTTGAGGAAGAATGAACGACGAAGAAAGATTAGGGAGTTGTTGGTGCTTGAATCAGAGAAAGGAAATTGGATTGAAAGAGGAACTCAAGAAAGAAACAACTGAGTCATAAAGGAGTTGACAGATTTCAATGCCGAAAATCATGGTCGAGTTTGCTATTTTTGGCAAACATACTTTAGATAGATGGAAAATGCATGATGGCTTATTCCTCCAATGCCAAAGTGCAATCCAAGGAAGATCAGATCAGATTGGATGCAGATTTGGTTAGGAGAAGGAAACCCTAGCCACCCTTTGTTTAAATTGGTTTTTGGCAGGAAAGCTTTAGTTTAAATATGGAATCCTAAGATAGATAGTGTTGTTGCTGAAGCGTGAAGAAAAGAGTGAAACTGTTGTGTGAAAGCCAAAGAGAAAAACACTTGAAGTGTTTTGTGAGTGAATATTGTATCAGTAAGGAGAAGAAGAGTAAACTAGTGTAAGGAACAAACCAACAGAGTGAGTATAGAATGCAAAGGTGACAAACTAAAAGAAGCAGTACCTGATAGAGAGTGACCAAGTGCGATTTGAATTCAACAGAAAAGAGGGAGAGAAGATTAAGGAGAGTTAGAACCAATAGGAAGGCTAAGTTGGAGTGTGTGTTGAGTTGATATAAACTGGTAAGATAGAAAATGACAGTGCAAACCTTTGAAAGGATGCAAAACTTTATTTGCAGCAAGGATCTCATTTGTATATTTGAGCATTTCATATTGTTTACACTAAGTAGGTTCTTAGTGCAAGGGTTGTAGCTCCTTTAGGTTGTAGCCTATAAATTGTGTAGGGGTTGGTACTCCTTGTTGAACATAGAGTGCCATTGAGAGGGGGGTGAATCAGTGGTTCCTAAAATTTTGACTTTTGAAGCAACTTCAGAATACTGGTTAATCTCAAGCACCAAACTATCAAATTGGTAAAGAAAAAGGAAACTAAAGAGAAAAATCACACAATGCAACTCACAACACCAGATATACAAGGAAAACCCAATATGGGAAAAATATCGGTGAGAAATGTTGTTGGAGACTACTGCTCCAATCCAACATCACAAGTAAAACACTGGGTTACAAAGATTTAGGGCTCCAACCCAAGGAGAATCAACCCCTGCACCAAGTTCCAACTTGGTGATGTATATATACTGAAGTACAATTTAGATTCAGTTAAGGTGTCATGCCCAAACTTTTGGGCACAAACGAAATAATTTTTTTTTTTTTTAAATACTTAACTTAGTACGACTAACTTAATTAAATTAATGCAACTAGTTTGGTCTTAACTATGTTTCAAATAAATCAAGCAACTAAATTAATGAGGCAATAAATGATCTAAGCTATAAGCGAGCTAATATTTCCCCAAAATAGTGATCATTAATCTTCTATTAAATAATTAAACTCTCTAGCAATTAATCTCAAACTAAATATATAATTCCTAAAATTATTTGTCCAATATTCTCTTATAGTCCTTTAATTACCTAGGGTCTAAATAAGTTGACCTGGTTATTAATTTTGACAACCCTATTAAATAGAATCTCCATAATTTAAAATGCCTTAAAATATAAATTTTAGAAAGGGACCAACTTGACCCTACTTACCCTATCTTATTTCCCTTAGGTTTCAGCCTCCCAAGAGTATAAAAACCCCTTTTTTTTTAATTAAAAATGCTTCTACATTCCTTAAATAATAAAGGAGCATTACTTAGTTTTGCAACTACTAATTTGATTTCAAGTAAATAGAGAAGTTAATTTACTTATATATATATATATATATGCCTACAAATATATCCTAAGAGGAATGGGGGAATGTTTGCTTCATTTTATTAATTTAATATACTTTAAAAAAAAAAAAAAAAAGATTCTTCAAGGTCACATGTTGACCTCAAACCCCTTCCTATATACTCCACACACATCCATCTCTTATGTTAAAATCTAAGTGTGCTTGCCCTAACCCAAAACTAGGGTTAGGGCAAATATGTTAACTTCTATTATCTTTTATTTTTGAGTGCTGTGTGTGTGTGTGTAACTTCTTTATTTTATTTTTTTGTGTGTGTGTGTGCAGGTGTGGACGCGGCCGAAGGAGGGAGCGGCGCCCATTTTTTTTTTGTTCACGGTGGCATGCAGGGCCGACCAGACTGTTTCATGGTGGAGGAAGGGAGAGAGCCGAGCGGGGGAGGGGTTTTTCTTTTTATATTTGTATGCGGCGCAGGAGGAGACAGTATGGGGCACCGCGGGCTGTGGACAGCGCCACCCACGGCTACGGTTCCCGCAGTCTGTGGACGTCGCCGCCCACAGCTACGGGTTCCGCAGCCCGTGAACGGCGCCACCCATAGCTGCGACTCCCCGCAGTCTGTGGATGTCACCGCCCACAGCTGCGGGCTCCCGCAGACTGTGGGCGTCTCCGCCCAAGGCTGCGGCCCCCATTTCATTGCCAATATTTAAAAAAAAAAAAAAAAAAACCCCTCTCTTTTTTTTTGTTGAATTAACATGTGAAAATACTTTTTTATTTTATTTCTCTATTTATATATATATATATATATATATATAAGAAGTATATATAGTTTTATCTTGAAATATGCAGATTTTCAAAATAATGAATAAAATATATATATATATATATATATATATATATATTTGCGTATTACCATTTATAACTCATTTGGGCCAGCTTGGGAGATTATTATTCTTGTGCATCTTTTAAATGCGTGCAAAGAATTTTCTAATACTTATTGCAGATTGAATAATGAGGAAAATATATTCTTTTATTTTCTAAATACGGTTGAAGTAACATATGTTGAATATTCTATTTTTTTGTTTTGTTTAAGATCTAACAATCTGCAACTAATATCTACAATGCATAGCAACTTAAAATATAACCATTCTTTTTGTAATCAAATTAAATCTAAGAACTAAATGCTAATCTTTCCTTTTGATTCAATAAGCTACTATCTTACGATTTGTTTTCTGCATTAAATGGAAAAATAATGACAGTTTTCTTTTATTTGCAGCAGCATTAATATAGCTAAATGAACATGAAGAAATAGAAATAAATTTTCATTTGCCAAATAAACATAAATGCAACAACATCATTTTTTTTTTTGAAGATTTAAATACAAACTAATTTATTTCCTCTTCCTTTTGCAAAACTAACCAAGTAGGAGAAATATTTATATTTCTTTAGCAAATGTAAATACAAAGTATATATGAATACAAATGGTTTTGAAAATAAAACAACAATATTTTCCTTTCCATGGTAATAGGAATACATTTCTTTTCTTTTGGAAAATAAATACAACAATGGCTCTTTTTTTTCTTTACAACTTCAATATAAAATACATTTGTCATTTAAACTTTTCTGCAACATAAAACAGCAACAACATTCTTTATTCTTTCCTTTCCCATCCCAAGCAACCTGCAATAAAACACAACTTGACCATGGAGAGCTCACCTCCCAGCCTAGGCTTACTAGAAGCCACCCCCGAGCTTGGAGAACCAAGCACTAGACGGGTTACAAACAAGTAAACAACACAACAATTATGGCAAATACTCAATATACATCTTCCCATCCCAAGCTACACTTTCACCACATTTTGTGATGATCATTCCACGGGTGGAAGTGGACCAAGTACCATTGGGGAGATTGCAAGCCAAATTTACAACTCAAGCCACCTCATGGCAATACAAAATACATCAAAAGATATATCTCCATACCTTATGCCCCCCAAAGGCTCAAGGGCCATATTTTCTCCCCTTATGATCCCCAAATGCATACACAAGGCTATGCAGCAAGGGTCACAAAGGACACCCTTGAGATCACTCTCCATAAGGAGAGCCTCTCACCGAAGGCTGTCATACTCCTTCCACCCAAGACCATCCTACTCCCCCAAGAGTAGGAGATCTTAGACACTCCCAAAACAAGAACACATAACAAAACATAGAAATGAAAACTTACAATTTTCTCCTACAAAAATTTACATTTACACATCTCTTTCAACAAGCATTTCTTTCTTTCAAAACAACTTAAACAACATAAACAAAAGGGAATATAACCAACCTTAATCTGCCAATAGGTATGTTAGACTTAGTTGGGGATGAGCTGCCCAAATCCACACAAACTTCCCACCAAATCCTTCACCAAAATTCTATTCTAAATTTCAAAAATTGCATAATCTCCAACAATGGAGAGCGGGTGATTCCCCACTAAGTCTCTAATTCTTGCCTAAGAAGGCCTCTCTCACACTCCCCAACCCCTTGGGTGAGGTGAGAGTTCCCATTGGTTGCTCTTCCCAACCTCTTACATATTTCTAAAACTGGAAAGAAAAAAGTTGAGTGAGGATGGGGAAGAGAGTTTGACATCAAAAGGGAAGGTTGTCTATCCTAGGAGGAACCTTCTAAGTTGAATTTTCGCTCACCTTGGAAAAACCACTTTTTGAGGTGACTAAACAGTCACATGGGAGTAGTCACATGTTTCAAAATACCCCTAACCCATAGGTATACCCTTTGAACCTTTGGAAAAGCCTTAAAACTGACCCTAAGAGTACATTTAACCCCTTAGAAACCCAACTGAAGTTAACCTACGGGTCAAACCTGAGTTGACCACTCCCATGACTCCCTACCCAAGGCAAATTTGGGACCACACTCATTTGTTTGAATGGATTTGGTAGAAACAAAACTCCCTCTAAGAGACAAGTCAAAATCAATGACACTAATCATCACATGTGTCAAGTGACACAATAAAATACAATATAAAAATCACATAGGGCATTTGTCTCTTGTAGGATTACACATATACATAAAAATCAATTTTAACACTCAAGCATCATACACTTCACAAATAAAATACATTACAAATGGGGTGTTGTCTCTCCAAATAGACAACCCCTGGCTTAACAAATGTACATTGGTCTAGGTTTGGTTCTCCATATAAATTCCATGGTCACATGGATAATTTTCCTGCGCATCTCAATTAACACATTAGTAATTCCAAATAATCACAATTATACATAATTAAATACATGGATTTCATTGCACATCAAACACTCATACATTTGGCAACAATAATTCAATATCTCATTCGTTCCAATTCGATTCCACATAAGCAATTAACATAATTCTTAAAATTGAACCATTCATAAAGTAAGCATCATTTTTCTATCATCAAAATGAAGTCCTGCAATTCCAATAATGACATTCACCCTTTCAATGTAATTCTAATCTAGCAACATATAAAGTTTCATAATCATCATGCATAAAATAAAGCATCATTATATGTCAATGTGATCCAAATCATGAAGTCATATAGGTTCTAAATCCATAAAGCATAAAATAAAGCATCCATAATAGTCTCAATATGCAAATAACTGAAAATGTCAAACTGAGTCGGGGTAGGGCCTCACATAAGGCTTCTTATTGCAAATGAATTCTGCAACTCTTGATCAAATATCTTACTACCGGTTGACAGGCTTTTCTTCTCCACAGGATCTCACACTACCGGTTATGAGATCACTCTCTCTGATTCTTGGCCTCTCTTATCTCTCTCTCTCATAGTCTTATAACATACTAGGTCACACTTGGATGTTGTCTTTCTCTATCACACCTCACCGGTTTGCTTAATTGTTGGACCTGCTACAGTTATATCGGTACACAATCACTACCGGTTCAACCCTCTCACCAATTTTCTTTCTCACTCACTCTGCAACTTTCCTAGAATAAATTCTAAGGCAAAATGATCCTTCCCTGCACTTAATCTCTCTTTCTCTTCTCTACCAACATCACCTTTCTCTATTTCAAGCTCATATATTTATCACCACGGTTTCCCACCAAGAATGCATTCAAACAGTGAGCGATTAGAGTTTCCTTTACTTGACACAATCTACATTAGATCTAATCCAGTCTATCTTGGATTGATCATGTATATTCCAGGAATGCATCTGTACACCTTTTCATTTAACCAATGCATACTTGCTAAAGATAGCGATCTTGTACATGATTTTCTATCTTGAAATATGTCAACTCATAAAATGCTCAGCGGTTTCCTTTTCAAGGTCTTCTTGCAATATGATTTCCTTTGCATTGATCCAAGCGCCAACTGCTCCCTGATCTTCCTCTGTTATTCTTTCTTCCTCAAGCCACATCAGTCAGTTACAATCCTATGATTTGTGGTTGTTTCATTAATGTCAACTAGCTGTTTCAACAACCATGTTGATAGAGGCTTCACCATCCTCTACATTTTTGCCACCTCAGCTCCACATGGCATCACAATGGTCATTCACTTAGCTCACTAACACATAGTCAGTTCATACATGAACATTCAACAAACTCATACCGGTACACACCTTTATCAGTGAGACCTACTCCTTCTGCTAACCGGTAGTGCACACTACATTGGTAACACATCTTCACCTCTGGTGGATTATGATTACTTTAACATTCTACCTCTTCATCATAAATAGGCATCCAACCTCTAGACCAGTTTATTTCTCTACCAATTGCCACTCAACATGCTAACACATAGGCAGCCTTCATCTTAGTTTATGCCTTACCGATAAGCCTCCCTTCTGTTTGCTTACTCTCATGTAAATTTCTATCATATTAGTCACCCCTTCTTACTTACTAGTGACCTTTCCAAACCGGTTGACATCAATGACTACTTAATTCCAAAATACCAACAATCTCCCCCTTTGGCATTGATGTCAACTTATCGCAAGAAACTTCATACCGGTACATTTCTCCCCCTTTGACATAATGAAAAAGGGTACGGTACAGTCCCACTTTGATCCATATCAAGCTCCCCCTTTGACTACTATGAACTCCCCCTGAGCCATACAAATCCTTCCTAGGTAGATGACACAACTCCCAACTTGTGTCGGAGGTACTCAAAAGTGCTTACCGGTAATGGTTTAGTGAAAATGTCTGCTACTTTTTCTCCAATAGGGACATAATCCATCATCACCTCCTGTCCTTCAACCTTCTTTCTAAGAAAATGATACTTGATAGCAATGTTCTTTGTTCTGGAATGTATCACTAGACTCTTTGCTATGTTGATTGCATGTGAATTGTCACACCGGATGAGAATAGGATCAGTGATGCCCACCTGTATATCTTTGAGGGTTTGCTTGATCCAAATCACCTGAGAGTAGCATGTAGAAGCAACAATGTACTCAACTTCAATAGTAGATAGAGAGACTGATTCTTGCTTCTTGCTATGCCATGAGACCAACTGGTCACCTAGAAAGAATGCACCATCACTTGTGCTCTTCCGATCATCAATGCAACCTGCCCAATCAACATTAATGTATGCTTCCAAGATAAAATCCCCTTGTTTAGGATACCACAATCCATAACTGAGTGTCCCTTGTAGGTACCTAAATATTCTGCTTACAACATTCATTTGTGACTGCTTAGGTGCAGCTTGGAATCTGGCCACCATGCATACTGCTTGTACTATATCTGGTCTAGAAGTAGTTAGATACAATAGACTGCCTATCATGGATCTATTTAGAGTCTGATCCACCACTGGTGATTCATCATTCTTTCTCAATTTACTACCGGTCACCATGGGGGTACTTACTAGTTTACAATCCTCCAGTTGGAATTTCTTCAACATTTCCTTTGCATACTTGATTTGTGAGATAAAGATTCCCTTATCTTGCTGCAATATCTGCAAACCAAGGAAGTATTTCAATTCACCAAGCATTGACATCTCAAATTATGACTGCATCTGATTAGAAAATTCTTTGTAGAGGGTGTCCTTGTTGCCTCCAAAGATAATGTCATCTACATACACAACCACAATTATCATGTGGCTCCCATCTTTCTTTATGTACAAATTGCTATCAACACTCCCCTTTTTGAATCCCTACTCCTTCATGTATTGATCTAATCTTGAATACCATTCTCTAGAAGCTTTCTTTAGACCATACAGGGCCTTCTTCAACTAGCACACCAATGTTTCATCATCATGCAGCAAAAACCCTTCAAGTTGCTCCATGTACACTTTTTCTTCCAAATTTCCATTTAGGAAGGAAGATTTTACATCCATTTGATATACTTAATAACCCTTGTAGGCAGAGAAGGCTAGAAACATTCTAATTGCTTCTAATCTAGCTATTGGTGCAAAAGTTTCTTCAAAGTCAATCCCCTCTACCTAAGAGTATCCTTTGCACACTAGTCTAGCTTTATGCCTAACAATCTTACCTTCTTAATTCATCTTATTTTGATAGACCCATTTTGTGCCAATGATGTTCTTGTCCTCCGGTCTAGGGACTAAATCCCAAGTCTTGTTCTTCTCAATTTGTTGCAATTCTTCTTCCATGGCATCCATCCATTATTATCTTTTGCTAGCCTCATTGAATGTTTTAGGTTCTACTTCAGTCAAGAGGCAGAAGTTGACTTGTTCATCATTTTGAGCAAGTCTTCTTCTAGTCTGCACATCATCACTCTTTTTTCCTAGAATTTTCTCTTCCGGGTGATTCAACTGCACATACTGGTTGGGAGCCTTCTTGGATACTTCTTCTGGTTCATTGTCTAACTGAGCTTCATCACCAGAATCATCATACTAGTTAACCTGTGGTTGACATCCTTTGTGCATATCTTCATCAACTTTTACATGCACACTCTCAATGACTCTTCTTAGTCTTTTGTTGTAGCATTTGTAGGCCTTAATGTTAGATGAGTAATCAAGGAATATTCCTTCATCACTCCTAGAGTCAAAACTTCCTAGATCATCCATATTTTTCTTGATAAAGCACTTGCTTCCAAATACTTTGAAGTATTTGACTAATGGCTTCCAGTCATACCACAACTCATAAGGTGTCATTCTATCATTTGTCCTTAATTGGATCTAGTTCAAAGTATATGCAATAGTATGAACAACTTCCTTCCAATATGTGTTAGGGAGACTGGCCTCATTTAACATGGTTCTGGCCATCTCCTTAACTGTCCAGTTCTTCCTTTCTACCACACCATTTTTTTGTGGTGTCCTAGGATTTGAGTATGGCCTTTTAATTCCATGCTTTTCACAATAATCTTCAAATTCATTTGATGTAAATTCTCCACCCCAGTCTAATCTTAGGCATTTTAAATTGCACCCACTTTCTTTCTCCACCATCTTCCTAAAGATCTTGAATATTTCAAATGCTTGTGACTTATCTTGCAGGAAGGTGACCCAAGTCATTCTTGAGTAATCATCAATAAAGAGCATAAAGTATCTTTCATCGGCAATTGCTCTTGTCTTATTTGGACCACACATATCTATATGCACAATTTCAAGTGGTCTTGAGGTGTTGTGCTCTTTTGTCCTGAAACTCATTTTAGTTTGCTTCCCTTTCACACATTCATCACAAAATGTGCTCACCGGTTTGATGATGGGTGGAATATTCCTAACACACCCCTTTCTAGTTATTGCAACTAAGTTATCAAAGTTTATGTGGCCTAATCTTTGGTGCCACAACCAACTTTCATCAACCTGTCCTATTATGCATTGGGACTCATAACATTCCTTCATATTACAAACATTGCCATCTATTCTCTTTCCTTCTGCCACAACCTGACTAGTACTATCTTTCTTTATCTAGGAACTGATTGAGTCAAAGATGAATTTATAACCTTTGTCACACATCTGACTCACACTCACCAGATTATGCTTTAGGCCTTCCACATAATATACATCATGTACCTTCAATTTTCCATCAATACTTAGAGTACCTTTTCCCTTTATTTAGATGGATGAATTGTTTCCAAATCTTACTGAACCACCATTCTAGTCTTCAAGTTTGATGAAATTATTTTTGTCACCTATCATGTGGTTGGAGCAACCACTATCTACAGCCCATAGATTTTTCCTTTTAGCATGTAAGGTAGTCTGCACTACTAGACTTGATTCAGCCTTTTCTTTTCTTTCTCAACCCATACCGGCTTGGTTTTCTTTTTTTTGTCAGCTGCAATTTTATGCTCTGATTCATCTACCGGCTCTTGATCAGGATTTGTCTTCTTCTTCTTGATTTTCTTGTTTATACAAATCCTTTCTTTGTGTCCAAACTCTTGATAGTCATAGCATTTCACATTTTCATTTAAAGAAATCCTTAACATTATTGTGGGGCACTAGTTTATTCTTCCTACATTCAAAACTCCTATGGCCATATCCATTGCACTGATTAACAGACAACATTCATATCCCAGAGTGCATTAAATGGATTTCTACTTTCATAACTCATGGGGGAATTATTGGTTAATATACAGTTAGCTATTCTATGCCCAAATTTGTTACACCGGTAACAATAACCATGAAAGTGAGAAACATACCAGTTAGGTTGCCTTGGTCCTACAAAGGATTGCCTCATCGGGGGTCTTCCCTTCATATTGTTGAATCTGGTGAATCCTTCATGGCCAGCTCTTACATTTCTCCTTGGATCTGCATGTTGGTATGATGAGTGTGGCCTCTAGTTCATTGCTTGTGTATACCAATTTGTGTGGCGATTTCCAACAACATCCACATATGTCATTTTACCGATATCCTTTCCTATAGTGAATGTCTTCTTTTCTTCACCTTCATTTGAAGAGGTGAACTTTATTTCTTTGCCAGATGTATCTTTGATGGTTGAACTTTGACCTTCTTTGAAGCCTAAGCCACCAGTGTCTTTGGATTGCTTTTGTTTGCTCAACATCTTGTCTAAGGTTTCGGTGCTGCCTTCATATTTGCTCCTTACTTTTATTTCTTCCTTACTTTCTTCAAGCTCCTTTTTGAGCTTCACTATTTCTACTTCCAAATATTGATGCTCCTTTTCCTTCTTTATTAGATCAGAGGATGTAACTTCACATATTCTCTTGGTTTCTTCTAGTTACAATTTCAAGTTAGATATAACTTGATTGTACTCATCCAGGGATTGCTTCAAGAGACCTTGTTCATCCACTACAACAAGATTGACCTTTTTGAGTTCTCTTCTTGTTTTACTCAATTCCTCAAGAGAACTGATAAGCTGACCTTCTAAATACACTTTAGCTTCAATATCCTCCTCTTCCTCATCTTCATCAACTGGTTCACCAAGTGCCATAAAGAGATTGACTTTTCTGTCATTCTCATGGTAATCATCTTCTGATGCATTTTATTCATCTGTTGTATCATCCTCAATAGTATATAGGTTGTTTTGATTTTGGTAGCCTCTCCTTCCTTTCCAGTAGACATTTCTTTCTCTATCTTTGCCAATAGATTTGTTGAACTCTCTTGACTCATGTCCATCGGTTTCTTTGTAGGGGCATTTTGCAGCAAAGTATCCAACCTCACCATAGTTGAAACATTTAAGTGGTAGCTTTCCTTTATACTGTCTGGATCCTCTTTTGAGCTTCTTGACAAAGTTTGCTACCTCTGCATCAAAGTCTTCACTGGATTCTTTATGACTAGATACTTCTTTTCCCTTTTTGGTGGTGTTGAATGCTACTTATTTCCTTAAGGAAGCATCACTAGTTCTTCTCATTTCATAGGTTGTCAGTGAGCCAAATAGCTCATCCATTGTAAAAGTCTTCAGATCCTTGGTTTCTTCTATGACAGACACCTTAGTATCATACTTGGGTGTGAGAGATCTAAGTGTCTTCTTGACAAGAATCTCATCTACAATTTCTTCTCCAAGTCCTCTGATGGTGTTCACAGTTTCATCAAATCTATGAAGGTAGTCTACAATTTTCTCATCATCTTTCATCTTGATTCCTTCAAGTTGGCCCCTTAGTGCTTGTAGCTTAGCTTCTTTGACTTTTGCATCTCCTTCAAATAACCTCTGCAATTTATCCCAAGTCTCCTTGGCTGATCCACAATGCATGACTTTAACAAACTCATTATCAGACAGCCCGCTCAAGCTAGCATGTTTGGCCTTTGCATTGTTCTCATACTCCTTTTTGGCATTTGGATCAGTGGGAGGAACACTGGGAACAACATACCCATTCTTGACAGACATCCACACATCAAAACCAAGGGAGGAAATATAGGTCTCCATTCTTCTGCTCCGGAAGGCATAGTTGGATCCATCAAACATGGGGGCTTTTGAGGAAGCTGACTCATTTCTTGCCATTGTGTTCTAAGTCTAGAATCTACCCAAGGTTTAAAAATAACTAGAAACCTAGGCTTTGATACCAATTGTTGAACATAGAGTACCACTGAGAGGGGGGTGAATTAGTGGTTCCTAAACTTTTGACTTTTGAAGCAACTTTAGAAAATTGGTTAATCTCAAGCACCAAACTATCAAACTGGTAAAGAAAAATTAAATTAAAGACAACAATCACACAAATACAACTCACAACACCAGATATACGAGAAAAACCCAATATGGGAAAAACGTCAGTGAGAAATGTTACTGGAGACTACTGCTCCAATCTAGCCTCACAAGTAAAACACTGGATTACAAAGATTTAGGGTACCAACCCAAGGAGAACCAACCCCTACACCAAGATCCAACTTGGCGATGTATATATTGAAGTAAAACTTAGATTCATTTAAGGCTTCTTGTTACAAATGAATTCTGCAACTCTTGATCAAATATCTTACTGTCGGTTGACAATCTTTTCTTCTCCATAGGATCTCACACTACTGGTTGTGAGATCACTCTCTAATTCTTGTCCTCTCTTATCTCTCTCTCTCACAGTCTCACAACATATTTTATCACACTTATATGTTGTCTTTCTCTATCACACCTCACCGATTTTCTTAACTGTTGGACTTGCTACAGTTATACCGGTACTCAATCACTACCGGTTGAACCCTCTCACTGGTATGCTTTCTCACTCACTCTGCAACTTTCTTAGAATAAATTCTAAGGAAAAATGATCCTTCTTTGCACTTAAGCTCTCTTTCTCTTCTCTACCAGCATCACCTTGCTCTATTTTGAGCTCATATATTTATCACCATGGTTTCCCACCAGGAATGCATTCAAAGACTGAGTGATTAGGGTTTCCTTTACTCGACATAATCTACATGAGATCTGATCCAGTTTGTCTCGGATCGATCATATGTACTCCATGAAAGCATCTATATATGTTTTTAATTATCCAATGCATACTTCCTAAAGATAGCGATCTTGTATATGATTTTCTACCTTGAAATATGTCAACTCATAAAATGCTCAGTGGTTTCCTTTTTCAGGTCTTCTTGAAATCTAATTTCCTTTGCATTGATCCAGGCGCCAAGTGCTCCCTGATCTTGCTCTGTTATTCTTTCTTCCTTGAGCTGCATCAGTCAATTACAATACCGTGATTTGTGATTGTTTCATTAATGTCGACTAGTTGTTTCAACAACCATGTCAATGGAGGCTTCATTGTCCTCTGCATGTTTGCCACCTCAACTTCACATGGCATCACAATGGTCAATCACTTAGCTCACTAACACATAGTCAGTTCATACATGAACATTGAGCACTCATACCGGTACATGCCTTTACCAGTGAGACCTACTCCTTCCGCTAACCGGTAGTGCACACTACATCGATAGCATAACTACACCTCTGGTGGATTGTAATTACTTCAACATTCTGCCTCTTCATCATAAATAGGCAGCCAACCTCCAAACTAGTTTATTTCTCTACCGGTTGCCACTCAACATGCTTGCACACATGCAACCTTCATCCTAGTTTATTCCTTACCAGTAAGCCTTCCTTCTATCTTCTCACTCTCATGTGAATTTCAATCATATCGGTCACCCCTTCTCACTTAACAATGACCTTGCCAAATTGGTTGACATCAATGACAACTTAATGCCAAAATGCCAACACTCCTTGGGTTGGTGCCCTAAAATTTGTAATCAGATCTTTTCATTGTGAGGTTGGATTGGAGAAGAAGATCTCCAATAGCTATTCTCACTGAGGTTTTTCCCACAGTGGGTTTTCCTCATACATGTGATGTTGTGTGTTGCATCTTCATGTATGTATTGTATTAATCTTGTAGATATTTCTCCTACACACCTTGTTTGCATTACTTTGGTAACCAATCTGCATTTTATTTATTTCATATTGAACCAGTATTGCTCTGATTAAGTGAAAATTATTTAAATCACTAATTCCCCCCTCTTAGTGATCCATTGTGTCCAACAATTGTTATCAGAGCCAAGGTACCTAGTTTTGTCAAATAATTCTCTAGCTTGGGTAGATCCTGTCAAGTGTTCACAATGAAAAGAAATGAATCAGCCTCCTCAAAAGCCCCTATGTTTGATGGTGTCAACTATGCCTTTTGGAGTAGAAGAATGGAAACCTATTTGTTCTCTATAGGTTGTTATATATGGATGTCGGTTGTGAATGGGTATACTGTCCCTAATAATCCTCCTACCAATCCAGATGCTAAGAAGTAATATGAGAACAATGTTAAGGCAAATAATGTTATTCTTTGTGGGCTATCTAATAATGAGTTTGTTAAGGTCATTCACTACTCATCTACCAAAGCAACTTGGGATAGAATGCAAAAAATATTTGAAGGCGATGCTAAATTCAAGGAAGCCAAGTTACAAACATTGAGAGAACAACTTGAGGGTTTGAAGATGAGAGATGAAGGGAAGATTGTTGACTATCTCCAAAGGATTGATGCAACAACAAACACCATCAGAGGGCTTGGAGAAGAAATAAAAGATGAGGTGGTAGTGAAGAAAGTACTTAGATCCCTTACACCTAAGTATGATACAAAGGTTTCTACAATAGAAGAAGCAAAATATCTGAAAGTCTTTACAAGGGATGAGTTGTATGCTTCCCTAACTACTTATGAAATGAGGACTGTTGGTATTGAGGCTATGAAGAAAGAAGTTTCATTCAAAACATAAAGAAAAGGAGAAGAAGAGTTTTCTCATGATGGAACCGGTGAAGACTCTGGTAATAACATGACAAATTTTGTCAGAAGACTCAGGACGGGTTCATGCAAATACAAAGGCAAGCTACCCCTGAAATGTTTCAACTATGGAAAGATTGGACATTTTGCTACCAAATATCCCTATGGTGATAAGAAAGAAGATGATCAATCAAGTGGTAGTAGATCATATAGTAAAGACATGAAGAATAATGTCTACCGGTATGGTAGAAGAGGCAACTAGAAGTAGATTAGTCTTTACACACATGAAAATGATACCACCAATAAGGAGAGTGTCTCAAATGACTGTTGTAGTGAAGATGATGTCAGTGAAACCCTTTTCAAGGCCCAAGAGGTTTTGGTACCTGAAGAAGGATAAGAGGAAGAGTAAGAAGGAGAAGTAGATCTTGAAGTAGAGCTCATCAGTGCCTTGGAAGAGCTGAAGAAAACAAGAAGAGATCTGATGAAGGTGAAAAAGGCTACAACTGAAGAACATGAGATGTTGGAGAAATCTCTTGAAGAGTCCAAGAAAATAATTGCAAATCTAAAACTTCAATTAGAAGAAGCCAAGAGGATCTGTGAAGTTACTAGCACCAATTTGAGTAAAAAGGAGAAGGAGCATCAGAACCTAGAAGAAGAAATTGTCAAGCTCTAGAAGGAATTAGAGAAAAGCAAGGAATAAATGAAAGTGAGAAGAAAATATGAAGGTATCACTGAATATTTAGACAAGATGTTGAGAAAACAAAAGCAATCTAAGGATATCGATGGATTAGGATTTGAAGAGGGTTAAAGTTCAAATAGCAAAGACACATCTAGTAAGGAGATGTTGTTTACTTCTTCAAATGCAGATGAAGAGAAGAAGACATTCACGGTAAGAAAATATATTGGTAGGAAGACATACGCAGATGTTGTTAGGAATCATCATACAAACCAGTATACACAATCAATAAACCAGAGGCCATACTCAATGCACCGACATGCAGATCAAAGGAGAAATGCAAGAGCTGATCATGAAGGATTCACGAGAGTCAGCAACATGAAAGGAAGACCCCTGATGAGGCAGTCATTTGCAGGACAAAGACAATCTAACTGGTATGTTCCAAACTTTCATGGTTATTGTCACTGGTGTAATAAGTTTAGTCATAGAATGACATACTGTAGGAAAATGAATGTAAACCCCAATTTTGAGAGTAGAAACTCATTTTCTGCATTACAAGGTACAAATGTCACTTTCTATAATTGCAATGAGTTTGGTCATAAGAGTTATGAGTGTAGGAGAAGTGTGCAAATGTCCTACAAGAATGCTTTGGATACATATTTCAATGCTAATGTAAAATGTTACAAGTGTCAAAATTTTGGTCACATAGCAAGGCAGTGTAAGGGGAGAACTGGTGAGCAAAAGAAAATAATACCGAATCAAAAGATAGATACTAAACCAGAACACAAGATGATAGAAGAGGAGAATAAATAAGAGAAACAAGTTTGGATAGAGAAGGAGAAGAATACGACAATGTCAAGATTGATTGTGCAGATTGCTCTACATGTTGAAAGGAAGAATTTATGGGTAGTTGGTAGTGGCTACTCAAATCACATGACCGAAGACAAGAAAAAGTTTATCAATCTTGATGATTGGAATGGTGGTTCTATCCGTTTTGGTGACAACTCCTCCATCAAGATTAAAGGTCATGGTACATCGAATATTAATGGAAAGCTCAAGGCTCATGATGTTTACTACATGGAAAGACTGAAGTATAATCTACTAAGTGTAAGTCAGATGTGTGACAAAGGGTACAAGTTCACATTTGACTCTACTGATTGTCAGATAAGAAAATAGAGTATCGGTTAGGTTGTAGCAGAAGGAAAGAGAACATGTGGTAATGTCTACAATCTGAAGGAATGCTATGAGTCCCAATGCATGATGGGATAGGTTGATGAAAGTTGGTTGTGGCACCAGAGACTAGGTCATGTGAACTTTGACAATCTGGTGAAGATAAACAAGAACCGGTATGTAAGAAACATTCCAAAAATAACAAAACCAGTAAGTACTTTTTGTGATGAATGTATCAAAGGCAAGAAAATCAAAGTAAGTTGCAAAACAAAAGAGTACAATACCTCAAGACCTCTATAATTAGTGCATACAAATTTGTGTGGGTCTGAAGGACAAGGGCTCTAGCCGGTGAGAGATACTTTATGTTGTTCATTGATGATTACTCAAGGATGACTTGGGTGACATTTTTCCATGAAAAATCACAGGCATTTGAAAGATTTAAGATTTTTAGAAGGATGGTTGAAAATGATAGTGGACACTCATTAAAGTGTTTAAGATTAGATCGAGGTGGAGAATATTCTTCAAGTGAATTTATTGAGTACTGTGAGAAACATGGAATCCAGAGACAGTATTCAGCAACAAGAACACCACAACAGAATTGTGTGGTAGAAAGGAAGAATGGGATAGTAAAGGAAATGGCTAGAACAATGTTATATGAGGCTACAATACTTGATACATACTAGAAGGAAGCAATTCATACTATTGTCTACACATTAAACCAGGTACAACTAAGAGTAAACAATAGAATGACTCCCTATGAGTTATGGTATAATCAAAAACCATCACTCAAGAATTTTAGTGTTTGGAAGTAAGTGCTTCATCAAGAGAGATGCAGATGGATTAGGAAGTTTTGATTCTAGAAGTGATGAAGGAATCTTCCTGGGTTACTCAACCAAGAGCAAAGATTACAAATGCTACAACAAGAATTTGAGAAAAATGGTTGATAGTATAAATGTGAGAATAGATGAAGACCTACATAAGAAAGAATCTACACCGGTACCCTACATTAATGTTTTAGATGATGAGCATGAAGACCAATCTGAAAAATAGACCAGTAGAGGAAGCACCAAGAAAGAACTCCAATCTATATGTGCAAAAGAACCATCTGGAAGAACATATCATAGGAGATAAAAATGAAGGTGTGCAAACCAGAAGGAGACTAGCCCAAAATTATGAGCAAGTAAATTTCTTCCTCATGACAAAACTTGAACCCAAAATTTTTGATGAAGATATCAAAAAAGAGGAATGGGTAGATGCCATGGATGAAGAGTTGACACAAATTGAGAAGAATCAAACATGGGAACTTGTTCCTAGACCAGCATACAAGAATGTCATAGGTACCAAGTGGGTCTACCAGAATAAGATGAATGAAGAAGGGAAGATAATCTGACATAAAGAAAGGTTAGTTTGCAAAGGGTATGCTCAAGTGGAAGGCATTTACTTCAAAGAAACCTTTGCACCGATTGCTAGGTTAGAGGCAATAAGAATGTTTTTAGCTTTCTTTGCCTACAAAGGTTACAAGGTCCACCAAATGGACATCAAATCTGCCTTTTTGAATGGTAACCTTGAAGAAGAGGTATATATGGAACAACCAGAGGGTTATCTTCTACATGATGATGAGAGTTTTGTATGGTAGTTGAAGAAAGCCTTATATGGTTTGAAGCAGGCCCCCAGAGCATGGTATTCCCAGTTGGATAAGTACTTGAAGGAGAAAGGATTCCACAAAGGGAATGCAGACAATAACTTGTATGTCAAGGTAAATGGAGATCACATTATTATAGTGGTTGTATATCTGGATGATATTATCTTTGGTGGAGACAGGGACATCATGTGCAAAGAATTTGCAGATCAGATGAAAACAAAATTTGAAATGTCCATGCTGTGTGAGTTGTCCTATTTTCTTGGTTTGCAGATCTCATAGCAGGAGAAAGGAATTTTTATCTCCCAAACCAGTATGTGAAAGACATGCTGAAGAAATTTTAAATGGAGGACAACAAACCGGTAAGTACTCCCATGGTTACCATTTTCAAGTTGAGCAAACTAGATGATTCACCAGAAGTTGAGCAAACACTGTATAGGTCTATGATTGGTAGTCTGTTATATTTAACAACATCTAGACCAGATATTTTAGAAGTTGTTTGCATGGTAGCAAGATTCGAAGATGCTCCTAAACAGTCCCACCTAAATGCAGTCAGAAGAATCTTCAGCTATCTGCAAGGAACTATTAGTTATGACCTATGGTATCCAAAGAAATGAGACTTCTCTTTAAAGGCTTATACTGATGTAGATTGGGCAGGAAGTATTAATGACCAAAAAAGTACAAGTGGAGGTGCTTTCTACTTAGGAGACCACTTAGTATCATGGCACAATAAGAAGCAATACTTAGTGCCATTATCTACTGCTGAGGCCAAATATATAGTTGCTACTACATGTTTCTCACAAGTGTTATGGATGAAGTAGACATTGAAGGACATACAAGTGGAGATACTAGATCCTATTACAATCTAGTGTGATAACTCAAGTGAAATCAATATCTCTAAGAATCTAGTAATGCACTCAAGAACAAAACACATTGCAATCAAGTATCATTTATTGAGGGAGAAGGTAGCAAACAAGGAGGTCATAGGTGAATATGTTCCAACTGGTGAGTAGATTGCTGACATATTTACCAAGCCACTTCCTTTAGGTCCATTTGAGTACTTGAGACACAAGATGGGAGTTGTCCCACCATCCAACAACACTTAAATGTGTAGAAGCATGCATGGTTCAGGGGGAGTCAACAATTGTTACTATCAGATGACTCTTTAACCATGAATCATGGACACAAGGGGAGAATGTGTCCTAATCAGATGTAACCAAGAGAGAAATTATTGGTGTCAAGTTTAGGTTCTCTTTTCCATTGCTATCAAAGGGGGAGAGAAATTAGAAAAGATAATGTTGGCATTAATACCAAAGGGGGAGATTGTTGGCATTGAGTTGTCATTGATATCAATCAGTATTGCAGGCTTTCGGTAGGGTATGTCAACTTGGTATGAAGAAGATTGAACCGACATAAGGAAGATTAACATGAAGGCTTGTCAACTGGTATGGTGGAAGATAAGTTGGCATTAAGACTATTAGTGACATCACCGATAAGAGGTGATATGAAGTTGTGTGTTGGCATGAAAAGCTATAACTGATATAAAGGCTGGTTGTTTGTTTGTGATAATGTTTGTGATAAAGAGGTAGAGTGACAAAGAGATCATAAACTGCTGGAGGTGAAGTTTTGCTACCGGTGTAGTGTATACTATCGGTTAGTAGCAGGAGAAGGTCTCACCAATAAGGGCTTGTGTCAGTATGAGTTGGTTGAATGCTCAATTTTAAACCAACCTTGTGTCAGTGAGATGAGTGTATTCCAATGTGATGCAACATGAAGATGAGGTGGTAAGCATGCAGAGGTTAGTAAAGTTTCCATCGACATGGTTGCTAGAGTAGTTAGTCGACATTAAATGAAATAGCCACAAATTACAGGTCGATAACAAATTGATGTGGCTCAAGGAAGAATGAATGACAGTGAAAGATTAGGGATTTTTTGGCACCTGGATCGAAGCAAGGAAATCGGATTTCAAGAGGACCTCGAGAAAGAAACAGCTGGGTCATAAATGAGTCGACAGATTTCAAGGCTGGAAATCATGGTCGGGTTTGCTATTTTTGGTAAACATACTTTGGATAGATGGAAAATGCGTGATGACTTATTCCTCCAATGTAGGTGTTTGATCCAAGGCAAATTATATCAAATTGGATGTCAATTTGATCGAGAGAAGGAAACCCTAGCCACCCTCTATTTGAATTGATTTTTGGCGGGAAAGCTTCAGTTTAAATATGGTGTCTTAAGATAGATAGTGTTGTTGCTGAAGGGTGAAGAAAGAGAGAAATTGTTGTCTGAAAGCCAAATAGAAAAACACTTGAAGTGTTTTGTGAGTGAAGATTATATCAGTTTGGAGAAGAAGAGTAAACCGATGTAAGGAACAAATTGGTAGAGTGAGCATAGAATGCAGAGGTGACAAACTAAAAGAGGCAGTACCTGATAGAGAGTGACCAAGTGTGATTTGAATTCAGTAGAACAGAGGGAGAGAAGATTAAAGAGAGTTAGAACTAGTAGGAAGGATAAGTTGCACTGTGTGTTGAGTTGATATAAACCGGTAAGATATAAACTAGTAGTGCAAAGATTTGAAAGGTTGCAAAACTTTACTTGCAGCAAGGATCACATTTGTATATCTGAGCTCTTCATATTGTTTACACTGAGTAGGTGCTTAGTGCGGGGGTTGTAGCTCCTTTACTTTGTAGCCTATAAATTGTGTAGGGGTTGGTGCTCATAAATCAGGGGTTGGTGCTTCTTGGGCTGGTGCCCAAAAATTTGTAAGATCTTTTCATTGTGAGGCCAGATTGGAGAAGAAGATCTCCAACAACTATTCTCACTGAGGTTTTTCCCACATTGGGTTTTCCTCATAAATCTGGTGTTGTGTGTTGCATCTTCATGTGTGTATTGTATTAATCTTTTAGATATTTCTCCTCCACACCTTGTTTGCATTGCTTTGGTAACCGATCTGCATTTTTTTTTATTTCATATTGAACCGGTATTGCTCCGATTAAGTGAAAATTGTTTAAATCACTGATTCCCCCCCTTCCCCCCTCTCAATGATCCATTGTGTCAAACAAGGTTGAGGAGTTGGAACCATATATCCATAGATGCACGAAATTAGAATTTGCAATTTTATATTAGTCAATTAGGAATTTTTTTTGTTTTAAAAAAAATGCATCTTATATGATATAATAAGGTGGGAGAATTATAGTCAGAGCACAAAAATGACTTGAAATTATCATTTTTTAAAATTTTGAATGATGCGGCTTTGTTATTTTAGTCCCATAAATTATTTGTCAAGATCCATAAGCATCTTGTTTTGCATGCATACAAAATAGCCAAATCCTTTATCATTAAGATGATATCCTGACATGCGTGTGGTTAGAGTTGGACAAATTTCATGATCTGATACTCTTATAGATCATATAGACCAGTTTGGTATAAACTGTAAAAAACATTAAAAATTTTATTTTGTTGTCGTTGTTTATGTTAGTTATAGGTGTATACACCTAAAAATGGTGTGAAGATAATTAATTAAATAAGCAATTATTTAATTAATCCCCCTTCCTAATTTAATTGAATTCATTAGGCAATTTGATTAAATCATCCCATTAATCTACTTATTAATAAATCTAAGGATTTATTTAATAGGTTCATTTCAATAGTCCCCTTTGATTAATTAATTCAAATTAATTAATCCTCCTCCCATTTAAATTCAATTCTTCTAATCCTCTAATTAATTAAAACAAATCAAATTATGAGTTGTTGAAAATTAATTAGTATTTTCCTATTATTTGAATTTTTATAATTCAAATTACCCACATGCCTCCTAACATCCTAACCTTCTATGGTGTGGATATTTTCTTCTTGAGACACATGGCACTTTGGCCACATGTCTCCTCTCTTGGACACTTGCCCTTTTATGAGAAAAGCTCCTTGACACTTGTCACCAAAGAGATGACAAGTATCTCTTCCTCCAACCTCTTCTCCAACCTCCTTTAATTTCACCCTTAATATCTTCAGACTCAATCTTGATCGTTGATTCCTGCCACCTCACCCCTGGCCTTGGAAATCTTATAAATATCCCTCATTTTGGAGAAATAAGGATCCCATCTCATTTTTATCTTATGCATTTTTACTATAGGGATATCCATTCTAGCATATCATTTGAGCATTGTTATTATAGGCAATTGCATCTTAGATTTAGTTTAATTTGATCATTTTCTAGCATAATTGTTCAATCATGTAGCTTAATCAATCTCTTTTCTATCTTAATTGCATCATCATCATCATCATAGCTTAATCATGCACATCATTAGCTTAATTAGTCGCTTGGAAAAATCTAGCATAATCAATCTCATCATCTCATATCATTATCATTTCAAATCCTCCATCTAGGTGTAGTCAAGTCACTGGGATTGCTTATCCATATCTGAGAGCAAATCCATACTTGCATCTCTTAGGAAGCGATAGGTTGCTTTGTCATGGTTTTACCTTTATTTGCTTATTATTTTCTAACCATGCTTGTAATGAACTATTGAGTGTTTTGTGTTGCAGCTGCAGGTATCGCATCATCATAGAGCACGACATTTTGGCACCCACCGTGGGGCTAGAAATCTCAATTTTAGCCTCTCAAGCATCATCAAATCTTCATTTATGGTCGGGTTGGAATCAAAATTTTGTACAAGCTCCTTTTCAGTCTTGTACGAGCTCCTCTATGCAGTGATATGATAATTCATCTTGACTCTTACAAGCTTTGAAGGAGACTGAAGTATCGTATGAGCTCTGTTCTGCACTAGTACGGTCCCAGAAGGGTACTCGTACAGTCAGGTAAATTGTGTCATATGAAATTTTGTTTCTATGTTTTTAAAGCAGTTTGCATTTTAAGGGTTTCATGCTTCAATTTGGTTATTACTAATGCTAACCTTGGTCTATTTGTGAGTTTTTTGGTAGCCTAACTGGTTTTTGTATGACAATTGTCGAAGATTATGATTGTCAAAGCTTAGTTTCAACAAAACACATCATGACTACTAATGCATCTATTTTGCAGGTTGCCAAAGAGGACTCAACTAAACTCTATGTCTTCTTTAATTTTTCTAGGCACACTTGTTTTTGCTAATGGAAATGAACAATCATGTTTTATGTGTTTTGATGATAGGCGAGTATTCTCTCACCTTTCTTAGGTGATCAGAAAGCTAGACTCATCCTTTGCTTTCATTAGTGCATTTATTTAGTGGGCCTTCCCTCCCAAGGAGCTAATAACTCTTAGCCATTAAGGCCAGTGAGAGGGGAATGACCTAAGTGGGAACCGCTAATGCCAAGTAATCCAAGCCACTATAAAATAAATGTGATTTGATAAAAATCAAGTCAATGATAGTGCTCAGGAATATCTCTCCTTCATACCTTTGGGTATATCAAACCTTGGTTTTCAAGGCTGGGAGAGCTCTTAATTAAGTTTATACCCCGACGCGCTGAATGGATCCCTTACTAGTTCTGGTTAAATTAGAAGCTACCCGATTCACCTCCAAAAGGGTGATAATATTTTTGCAAGGGAGATAGTAACTCTCCAAAGACACTTGCCATATCGTGCCCCCATTAACATTTGGAGTCGGATAATACGACATTGAGAATCCATTGCGTGAGACACAACGACCATATTCTAATTAGCTATTGGGTGTGTACCTAAGTTTGCAAGCAAAGGTTTTCTCTCTCAGCCAGCTTCCTTAGGTAGTGTATTGTGCTTGAGGTCACTTATCATATCATATGGTTGTTGTGTATTCATCCCTGAAACAAAAAATCAGACATTTAAAACTGGAAAACATAAGCAAAAAAATCAAACATCAATGATCAAAAATCTGTCCAAACAACATTTTTTGCTTTTGTTTTGTCTTGAGTCATATGAGCTTGTGTTTTTTCGTACGAGACTTCTGGTTTATCATTTTTCTTAGTATGTTTTGTCATACAATTTCTTTGGTTTATCATTTTGCTCAGTAAGTTTTGTCGTACGAGGCACCCAGTTTATCATTTTTCTTAGTGGGAATTGTCGTACGAGCTTCTGATTATTTATATGAAATTCTTGATTTGTCGTATGGGCCTATATGTATTATTATCTAAAGTTTCTTAAACTATCGTATGAATTTCTATCTCTGTTGGTCTAGAGTTGTCTTCTTGCACATCTTTTTCAGGTCTATCATATTTGCTCAATCAATTTGCAATGATCATAAACACCTGTTATCTCTCATTTTATGCCTGGATTGTCTTATTGGTTTACTTGGTCAAGTTATCATTTGTCAAATCAAACTATAGAAATAGACACATCAAGATTTTCAAGTACTCACCCTCAAGAAGTTCAAAATCTAAATATCTGAAAGTGCATTATCACCCTCTTTAATAAACTAAGCACTCAAAACATAGTTTCTCATTAGGATCTATCATCCTTTATCATGAAACTACAATGCTTGGTTAGAATAATCTTGTCCCACATCGTAGGATATATTGTTCCTATTGGACTTGGTTTTTATCAAATCATCATCATTGCACTCCAAAATCGAAGATCAAAAAAACTTGCAAACTTTTAAACACTTGAATCGTCTTTTCATGTCATATCGCTCTATCACATTTACATTGGCAGTTGATCACTTATCAAAACAACTTTTAGACAATCAAACCCTTGAAATGGAAATTGAAACATTTGAAATAACTAAAGATCATAGCAACATGGAATACCAAAGAAAAATACAAGAAGAATACATAACAAGCCAAAATATTAGAGAAATCAAACAAGTCCAAAATCAAAATCCAACTATGTCAAAATCTCACAAGGATTCAAATACATCTCCAAAGAAAGGTGGCTCTTTTATGCAACTCTTAAAGATATCCCTAAAGGATTTGGCTAAGAAAGATCAAAATCACGCACCTATGTCTAGTAATGGTTCATCCCCCCATAAGAAAATTAACTCTCCAAAGGCATTTGTTCCTACACCTCTTGAAAACTTGCAAGAATCTTGCATAGCATCATCACCAAACAATATACCCATCAAACCTATTTCAGACGATCCTATTCAAAGCTCATCTCCTTCATATCCAAGCATTGATTCCTTGAAAAATCCCCATAATTCTTCCTTGTAAATTGAAGTCCTCATTCATAGAATGATCATTAAATGTGTCCTAATAGATGGAGGAGCCAGTTTAAACATTTTCTCATTGAGGCTTGTTCGTGCTCTAGGTTATTCAAAAGATGCAGTTGATCCCCAGAAAAACATCACCATTAAAGCCTATGATGAAGAAGAGTGTTCCTCTAAAGGAATTGTTGTATTACCCATCATAGTGGGACCTTTGCAGAAAGACACATCATGCCAAGTTCTAGACTTGGACTTATCATACAACATACTCTTGGGAAGACCTTGGATACATGACATATAAGTTGTTCTGTCAACATATCATCAATGCCTGAAACTTCCCTACAATGGACAAGAAATCACAATATCAGTAGACTCAAATCCATTGCAGTGTTGTAGTAATCTAAAATAAGCTCAAGAGATCATAGTTTTACATAACTGAGAGGCAGCATCTTCAAGCACACAATCCAAAGAACAATCATTTGCATCAATTTTGTCAAACATGGAGAAACACATGCAACTAAGAGATCAAGGGAATGGATAATATTTGCTATCATGGAAAAACAAACAAGAGCAACTTGAAATTGAAAGGGAAGAAGCAGATGTAGATGTCGATGTAGTTCACGCGTATGCAGGGCAAATGTTAAGAACTAGCCTACTTGAATCAGAATCACATTGGGGTCACATTGCCTTAACCAAGGATGATCAAAAGCTTCTTGTACAAGTCATTTTGATGAGAGTATCATTCTAGACATGGAAATACATATTGAAAGCTCTGACATCTCTATCATGACCCCTAATATCTTTGACATAATTCAACATGAGGATCCTTTATCCTTAATCCCTCCTGAACCTATGGATTGGGAAAATGAAGGACATACTGCCATTCATACCTTATTGAATGACCAAGCCATATCCTTATATCTTAATGAAATCAAACCCGCAACAACTTTCACCAGGGATTCTACTAACATATCTTCCAATCAAGTGGGTGCCAAATCTCCTAGTCGCAAAAGTGAAAATCAAGAAAACAATATTAGGTTTAATGTTTAAAACCATTTCTTGGCAACATTAGATTGAGAAAACGTAAAAATCAAGGACGCATCTAACGGTGAAAACCTCCTTGAGGCGCTGAAAGATGGGAGATTTGACACCTTACCTGAATTTTATCAAGAAAGGTCATCAATTTTGATAGAACCAATAGAGGCAGTTATCATTGGCACAACTGATCTATATCTAGCAAATTCTCTATCAGAACTATCAAGGCAAAAATATTTGGAACCCTTCAAATGATGGAAAATTAATTTAACCTGGTCATATACATACATTCCAGGGTTTGATCTAGATCTTACAATACATCACCCAAATATCAGTCCAGGAGCAGACATCAATAATAGAACACAACATGGATCAGGAGTAGGTATTCTATTTATCACACCACAAGGTCATACAATTCCAAAAGCATACAAATTAAGCTTTCCATGCACCAACAACACAACAGAATATGAAGCTTTGGTTACAAGTATCAAAATGGCTATAGAATGGAACATTACACATCTTCAAGTCTTTGGAGACTCTTAGCTCATCATCAATCAAATCAATGATGATTATCAAACAAAAGATGAAAAGTTGATGCCTTATAAAAAGATGGTTGATGATATCGAGAAATACTTTGTAGAAAAAACTTTTCAGCAGACTCCAAGGAATGACAACAAAGTAGCAGATGCCATGGCAACACTTACTTCTCTACTTCAAACACAGGAAAATCAAGAGCATTATGAATTCCTGGTGGAAGATTTGTTTTACCCTGCTCATAATTGTCCTGATTCCCAAACCATATGTCACGTTGTTGGGCATGATTCATCCCACTATGGCCAAACTTACACATACCTAAAAGATAATATCCTCCCTCCTCACTTATCAAAAAATCAAAAGAGAAACTTTATTCACCAATCCTCTCATTTTACTCTCGTCATAGATACCCTGTTTAAACAAGGTCTAGACGGTACTCTCTTAAGATGTCTCAAACAAGAAGAATCTGAGAAGGCCTTACATGAAGTCCATAACAATATTTGTGGAACTAATTCAAGTGGTCTTAACCTTTCAAAAAAACTCATACGCTTGGGCTATTATTGGTCGACTATGGAACACGTTTCTTTTCAGATAGATAGAACATGCAAACAATGTCAGATCCATGGGAATTTGATTCATGCACCAGCACAAGAACTTCATGCTTTGGCGACATCTTGGTCTTTCTACCAATGGGGTCTTCATCTAGTAGGAAAGATAAATCCTTCTTCATCTAATGGTCACAAATTCATCCTTGTAGCTACATAATATTTCACAAAATGGATTGAGGCAGTACCTCTCACAAATGTCACAGGAAAACAAATTGTTGCATTTATCTTGAATTACATCATCTGTCGCTATGGAATACCAATGACCATTATCACTGATAATGGATGACCATTCAAGAATTAGGATGTACAAGAACTATATGAGAAATTCAAGATCCAACATAGATTTTCTACACCCTACTATCTACAAGGAAATGGGCAAGCAGAAGCATCAAACAAAACTATTTTGAAAATCCTCAAAAAGATAGTGAATGATGCTAGAAGAGATTGGCATATTCAATTGAACCCTACTCTATGGGCCTACCATACTAGTATCCGCACACCAATAGGTGCCACACCTTTCTCTCTTGTTTATGAATCAGAAGCAATACTATCAATAGAAGTAAAGATACCTTCTCTACAAGTATCATTAAAAGGTCTCATCCTAGATGAAGAACAACAAGTATCTAGATTACAAGAGTTAGAATTAATCCATGAACAAAGACAAAATTCCTTTGATCAATTAAAGATATATCAACAAAGAATGTGTCAGAGTTATAATCACAGGGTCAAACCATGAGTCTTTCAAATTGGGGAACCAATACTAAAGGAAAATCCACGCAACCAGGCATATCAAGAAAAGAAAGGAAAGTTCAAACCAAACTGGTTAGGTCCGTTTGTGATCACAATAGTATTTGGACCAGGAGCATATCAGCTATCAACACAGGATGGAGATTAGCTAGATGAACCCATCAATAGCATGCATCTGAAGAAATTTAATGTCTAAAAAAGCAGAAAAATCCAAAAACAGTGAAAAAGCGAAAAATCCGAAAAAAGTGAAAAAGCAGAAAATCCAAAAAAAAAAAATCAAATATGAGAAAAAGTGCAATAAAAACAGATAGTCAAAACCTAGCAAATAGGCGCTATTTTTCTGCTAGCTTTTCCATCTATTAGTTCATGTATCATTCCTCATGCATTCATTCAGCGTTGTTCATATCTATAATAAAGCCTTTGTACATATGCAAGCATCCCGAGTGGCTTCTTGCCATGGTTTGGATCATTGGGTATATCATAATGAATTTGTTTCTAGGCTTGGGGCAAAATCTTGCACCTAGTTGGGGGCAAAATTTTTTATCATTTTGAGCTTAATCAAATAGGTAGAACAACAGTTAAACAACCCTTATCAAGCAAAAATTCAGACACATCCAATGTTGAACATGAGATCAAATTATCAACCATCAAGCTATCAAAGTCAGTCTAAACACATGGTTGATATCTTTTGGATAATGATTTTAACATGCTTGTTCAACTTTTCTATTTTGAGTTTTTCTATCATGATTTCTAAGTAACTCCAAGATGTCTCTAACTAGAGGAACAAGGATAGAACATGATATTTTCTTGTCTGCTATTTATAAATTAATCATAAATATGTGCAAATTTGTCTCAGGACATGATCATCAGAGTATCATCGAAGACATTTCCGATTTGCATATTGAAATGGTTAATATTGTCTATTTTATGCAAGCAACACTCAGGTCATCTTGGTTCAATTATACCTCGATGCTTGTGCTAACTTGCCATATCAAAATCTAGGAAAGTCATGCTCAGGTCATCATGGTTTAATTATACCATTGATGTTTTCACTCACTTCCCACATTTTAAAAAGCTCAATAATGACAAAATGCAATAACCTAGTGACTGGTTCAGTCGTAGCATTGCATTTAGCTTGTATTTCATTCTTGCATGGGATCCCGCATGCTCATTTTATACAAGGTTAATTCTATCATGGGAATTATCAAGGTATCATCATAAGTGTATATGCATTCAAATTGATGACTCATCTCTATCTAGATGTTATCGTCCCAATGAAAATCTTATATTATTCTCCCCTCAATAAAACCAACATCAGCATATCTAAATCTTCCTACAACTTGATATCAACAAACTGTCAGTTCTATACCCAATAAATCTTATCAATTCTATCAATCAATCACATCTAAATTGATCCTATCATGTCTTATACAAGATGTATCTTTCCTAAAACCAGATGTTCTGATCATGTCTTATACAAGATATATCGTTCCTGAAACTAGGCGCTTTGATCATCTTTGTCTTATACAGGAGCTGTCATTCTTGAAACCAGACTAAATCTAGATCTTATCAATCTAACCAATCAAGCTTTATCAATAATCAAGAACCACATCACCGTGATCATAGAACTCGCATTTTCATCAACCAGAGTTGCAGAAATCAAATCATTTATAATCGGGATATCAATTTTACAAAGATCCAAACACTCCAAAGGTCAATTATCTCAATTGATCTCCCGAGGGGGCATCATCGTATTGCAATTTATCAATCAATAGCTGGGGCATCCTATTGAACTAAAGAATTAATACTTTGAATCAACGCGTCATCACACCTCGCTTCAAAGAGGGGCAAAATGTATACACCTAAAAATGGTCTAAAGATAATTAATTAAATAAGAAATTATTTAATTAATCCCCCTTCCTAATTTAATTGAATTCATTAGGCACTTTGATTAAATCCTCCCTTTCATCTACTTATTAATAATCTAAGGATTTATTTAATAGGTTCATTTCAATAGTCCCCTTTGATTAATTAATTCAAATTAATTAATCCTCCTCCCATTTGAATTCAAATATTCTAATCCTCTTATTAATTAAAACAAATCAATTTATGAGTTGTTGAAAATTAATTAGTCTTTTCCTATTATTTGAATTTTTAAAATTCAAATTACCCACATGCCTCCTAACATCCTAACTTCCTTATCCTAACCTCCTATGGTGTGGATATTTTCTTCTTGACACACATGGCACTTTGGCCACATGTCTCCTCTATTGGACACTTGCCCTTTTATGAGAAAATCTCCTTGACACTTGTCACCACAGAGATGACAAGTGTCTCTTCCTCCAACCTCTTCTCCAACCTCCTCCAATTTCACCCTTGATATCTTCAGACTCAATCTCGACCGTTGATTCCTTCCACCTCACCCCTAGCCTTGGAAATCTTATAAATATCCCTCATTTTGGAGCAATAAGGATCCCATCTCATTTTCATCTTATGCATTGTTACTATAGGCATATCAATTCTAGCATATCATTTGAGCATTGTTGTTATAGGCAAATGCATCTTAGATTTAGTTTAATTTGATCATTTTTTAGCATAATTGTTGTGTAGATAGGAAAATGGAAACCATCAAAGCAATAGATATTAGACTAGCTCAACCACAAAAACTAGATTGCAATGATAAGAAATCCTAAAAACATTCAATAAAGGCATGAAGATGAAATACTAAAATAAAATGCAAACCAAAGCATGTATCTCCTTCATTGTTCCTCCATTGTCATTCTTTCTCCTTCAAATTAGTGTGTTTGTGGATCTCACCTACAAGTACAAAAGCATAGTATGAAAGCAAGATGACTAGAAAAATGGCAGCATAAGGATACTAGAAGCGTGGTTTTCCCTCACTTTTGATTGAAGAAACTCATCCAATTTATAGACAAATTGGAGAGAGGACAAGATTAGCATGAAATTGATTCGAATGGAAATTCAAATCATGAATGGCAAAATTATGACAAATTATGACAAGATTGACATGCAAGATTCATTGACTAACAAAATTATGACAAATTATGACAAGATTAAAATGCCATTCCCATGAAAAAAGGGAAGAGAGAAAATAGCCTCCATGATTGCAACAAATGGAAGCATAAACATAGGAGAAAATTAGGGGAAAAATAGGAGAAATAGAAATTAGGAATTAGGAGAAATTAGTAAATTGGAAAATTGAGGAAAAAGATGAAATAGAAATTAGGTGAATTAATTAATAGGTTTTCATCCATTAATTAATTCATGAAAAGACCTAGGACTAAATAAATAGATTTATTTAACCCACCAAGAAGAAGAAAAGGATTTAATGATCAAATCATAAAACCCTAGAAATAAGAGGACAAGGAATTAGGTCAAGACAACAAGAAATTAATGTAGGTTTGATCATGATTCTGATTGGCAAAGAACCAATGTTGATAAATGATTGAGATTGGTTGACAAAAATCAATGACAAATTGATCAAGATTGACAAGGAGATCAAATTGATAGGTGCCAATTGACAAGGAACAATGACTAATCGATCCAAATTGACATGATTGAAAAGGACAACGATCGATGACAAATCAATCGCAAACTGATAAGATTGACCAGGACAAGGATCGATGATGAATCGATTGCAAAAATGATGAGATTGACAAGAGGACAAGGATCGATGACGAATTGATCGCAAAATGACGAGATTGATAAGGACAAGGATCGATGATGAATCAATCGTAAAACAACAAGATTGACAAGGACAAGGATCAATGACGAATCGATCGCAAAATGACAAGATTGACAAGAGGACAAGGATCGATGATGAATCGATCGCAAAATGACAAGATTGACAAGTTGATAATCGCAAATGATTACTAAAAGATGATTGCAAGATTGACAAGAGGACAAAAGCCTAATTCTATCATCAATTGGGATTGATGATGTCCAAAATGATGATAAATGAGCACGCACCATGATGCGACATGATAAGATCAACCAAAATCATGATTGAAGATTGCTATCGACAAGACCTAATTTGAAAGCGAGAAAAATGAGGAATGCAGAAGAAGGACTCGATGCTCGCAAATGATAAAGACCAAGTGTGCAACATAGAAGAAATGTTAATGCAACACAAGAACCCTAAAATAAGGCAATTCGCAAATGTTAAAGTATGACTCCACAAGCATTGACCTTTTTCAGATGTCTACATTTTGCCCCTCTTTGAGACAATGTGATTCTAAGCGTTGTTTCAAAGAACAATAATGAAAATGCCCGAGACAATAACAATGAAATATGCCTGCCCCCTTGAGGAATTGGCCAGAAAAATCCAGAAAAGAGGCCAAGTGATCAATAAGAATGACAGAAGATGATAGGTTCGAATGAACTGCCAAGACTGACAGAAGAAATGTTAGTAAGCAGAAATTAGATAGAGGACAGTTAGAGATGAAGGAAAACTTGCTTTCACAAATGCACATAAGTAGGTGAGAACCTTTATTTAATGTAGCAAAGCGGATGTAGAGCATCATGGCATTGAAGGCCAGAGCTGGAATGCAACCCCTTTTGCAAAAGACAGACACATCGCACACAAGGAATGAGTGAAGCATCCTAGGGTGCATACATCAAGGGTCGAGGTATGTGCAGCGCTCACAAAGAGAACGTACTTATCACAGACACCCAATGATATAGTTGCCCCAGTTTGTGACAAACATTCCACAAACAACAAACACAACAAAAAAGGAAAGGGACCATGAACCATCCTGGTCACTCTAAATCACTCAGTGACATCATCGAGCAACATAGGAACATGATCGAAGCCAAAGATAAATCAGTAAAAAGATAAGACGCACAAATTCGACCAAGTCAAACAAACAGTCTGATCGCCATTATCAAAGGTGGAAAACAAGAATGATCATGCTGTCTGGTTTCAGGGAATGCGGTACCCCATCTAAGACAGGACACAGTCTGGTTTCGAGTATACCACACCCTGTATAAGACCCATGATAATAGTGACAAGGACAAATGATATTGATGTTGATTGATTGATATGACAATTTTGATCAGTTTGAATGTCTGGTTTGATTGAAAAGTTCATCTGTTAATGCGTGATTTCATTAAAGCACAGTGTTTGATTGATTGTTGTTGGATGTATGCTTGGCGATCTGTCTATTCACAAAGGGAACCATTTATTGACAAAATAGAAATTGTTTTTGGATTTTGATGTTGTGAAATTTTTTTATTCGTTTTTCAGGACTTTATATGCTTTTTAGGGATTTTTTTAGGACATTCTTTGATTGTTTTTTGGATTATTTCAGGACATTATATGATTTTTTTTTTTTGATTTTTTCAAGACATTTTAGCTGAAAATGAACACATGATTTTTTTGATGTTTTTGAATGTTTTTAGGATTTGTTTCAATTTTTTTGATTATTTCAGGACATTTTTCAAAATTTTTTTATGATTTTGCTGCCATTGTCTAGCAAGGCAAGGAATATGACAGGTGAATAAATAGGCTTTTTGAAATGTTGGTGGATAGAGGGAAGACAAAGGCCTTTTATTATGGAGACAATGTAGATGCAATTTTCAAGGGCTATTGCGTGATGGGACAAGAGACTGGATATAACAATGTAAAGCAGTGACATGGCATGAGGGACATGTCAAGAGGTTTTTGAAACCATGTTTAAATTTTGCGTCTTTATGTTAGATCAAGATCAAGGAATGAAAAAGAGTGTATGGATAGTGATAGGATATGGATAAGATAAACAAGACCAACAATGGATGAAGGATATGGACTGAAGGTCGGGATTAGCTAAGAGATAGTGGCAGAAAGTGGCAATAAGACAGGGAATATGGAAGAAAGGTTGTACTAAGCAAATGGATAAAGACCAAAAGCTATGATGGACTAAAAGCTGCAAACAAGATGCACGATGCTCATGAATATCCTTAGCCTTGTCAAGATCAAATGTGGAAAAGGGGATATGTGCATGAGGGACAATAGGATATGAAGTGTCATGCCCAAAATTTAGGGCAAAAATAGAATGATTTTTTTTTTTAAAATACTAATTATTTAACAAGTTTGCTCACATGACAAGCGTTAATGAATTTGCCATAATTATATTCGAGCTAATTCTGAAATGAACCAAGCATTGATTATTGTTTAATTATATTTGCGGAAATCTATCTGGTCTAATTTTATCTCCACGAGATACCTAGTCATTAAATTTTATTAAATCAATCACGTTAAAGAAATTAGGAGAGGAAAATTAATTCAATCCCCAATATGACTATATACTCTAAACATCCTTTTTTAAAATTTTAATGCTCTAATTAAATTAACTAGGCATAATTAAGTATTTATTACATTAAATACATTTAAAATTATAAAGGCTAGGCTTTCTTCATAAAATTTATATATTTCACTTTCCTTTTTACTTCCTATGAGTAATCATACGGAGGAATTTAAATATTTAAAACTCTATTAAATACTTTCTTCAATTTATAACCAGAATTTATATATATATATATATATATATATATATATATATATATATATATATATATATATATATATATATATATATATATATATATTTATACATTATATATTAATCCATTAAAATTATCTTCCCAAGATAATAGTCACTTTGCCTTCCAACCCTAATTAGGGATTTAGTTTTATTTATTTATTTATATATATTAATAACTTCTAAACTATCATATTAATTTATTTCATTTACCCTAGCCCTACCCGAGCTAGGGTTTAATCCCTTATTTTTGTTTACCACTGCATTTTTTTTACAGGGCCGAAACCCCAAGGCGGCAGGGTTTTTTTTTTGTTGCAGGTTCGAAGAAGGGCGACAGGAATGGGCCGAGGGCGCCACTGTGTGAACGCACAGTGGCGGCACAACACCACTATGCATCCACACAGTGGGAGCCGCTAGCGGCTCTCACCACTGTGTGTCCACACAGTGGCGGCCGTGGCCGACACTGTGTGTCCACACAGTGGGAGCCGAAGCGGCCCACACTGTATGCACACACAATGAGTCCGCGAGCAAACCCAAATTTCTCTTCTTTTTTTTTATATTATTTTTTTTTTTAAAATATATTTTATATAAATATATATATATATATATATATATATATATATATATATATATATATGTATATATATATATTTATATAAATTTATAAATATAAAAGTTATAAGGGTGAAATTATACAAATATTTTATTTTTTATAAGATTTACATGCATTTTTTTTTTTTTTAAACAAATATAACAAGGAATAACATTATGTAAAAATCAAATTACATGCGCATATATATATATATATATATATATATATATATATATATATTTGGTATATAATCTTAGGGCCTTTTTATGTAATTATTCTAATTGCTGATAAAAGAATGAAGCAAATCTATTGTTAAGCTTTTGTTCAACACTATTTAGAAATACAATTTAGGAATTACTATTTAAAGATACAAATTACTTTTCTATAATAAATGCATTTATTAATTTCCCAACTAAATAAAAAAAATCAACTAATTTATTTACATGTAAATAGCATATCCAAATCATGATTTTTTTTTTTATATTACAAAAGAAGCTTTTGCATGCAAATCAAAGCAATCCCTTTACTTTTCAAAATGGAAATAGAAACATATTTGACTTTTTACAACTCTTTCATTATTCTGCAAATATTACAAGATACTTCTTTATTTAACTACAATATTAAATCACATGTCCTATCTCAAAATTACAACTTGCTTCTCATTCAACGAACGAGGTATTTTTCTACTACAAATTTAAACAAATAACTACTACAAAATGGATTTAGGTAACTTCAACAATAATCTTCTGCATCTTTTCACTATTCCTATTCTCTTCTCTTGACTTTTCCTGCATAATAAAAACACAATATGACCACGGAGTGCTCACCTTCCAACCTAGGCTAACTGGTAGCCACCCCCGAGCTCGGAGAACCAATTCCTAGACGGGTAACAAATAGGCAAACACATAGAAGGTGAAATACATACAGATTTTCAGACACACTCCCAACTTGGCTTCACAACACCACACTTTGGTGATGATCTTTTCAAAGGGTGGTAGTGGACCAATACCCTGAGGAGAACTGCAAGTATGAAATAAACAAGTAGCCACCTCATGGCACAATAAATATATCAAGAATCTCAAAACCTTATTCCTTATGCCCCCCAAAGGCATTCTAGCCTTATATCCCTCCTTATGACCCCCATTGCACAAACAGGCCATGCAGCAAGGGTCACACAAAGATCCCTTGTGATCGCTCTCAAACAAGAGTCTCTCACTCGAGGGTTGTCACTGCTACCACCCACAAGATCCTCCTCTCTCCCAAGAGTAAGAGGTCTTGAGAAAACTCCCAAAACACAACAAGCATAATGAAGGATTTTCAAATGAAATTCTAAAACAAGACATACACAAGAAACACAGATTTCTTTCACCATTCATACATTCAAACACATGCAAGAAATAAACATTTTAAAGACTAATCAAACCAACCTTATTCTGCCCAATGGTAGATTTGATATTTGAGGAAGAGCTACTCAATCCACGGTTCTTCTTCTTCTACCCTTAGTTAAATTTTCTATTCCAAAACTATTCTTTTTCTTTTACAAAATTACTCTTGTCTCCAAAAATGGAGAGTGGGTGATTACCCTCCAAATCTCAAAAATCTTGCTTAAGAAGCTCATTCTCTGAGTTCTCACAAGTTTCTAAAAAACCAAAAAAAAGAAAGAAAAGCAGAATACAAAAAAAAAAAAAAAAACTCTCATTCCAAAAGGAGAAATCTCAATTAGATTTACACTTCTAATTTTCAATTTTCGCACAACTCAAAAAAACCAATTTTTAAAGCGTCAAAAAGATCATTTAAAAGCAGAAACTTGCCTAAAATTACCCCTAACCCCTAGGTATACCTTATGGGCTTTGGGAAACTCTATTAAACTACCCCTAGGTGTTCATTTAACCCATTTTAAACCCCTCTAAAGTTTATTTTCGGGTCAAACATATGTTGACCACCCCAATTATTATATTCCTAAAGTATTTATGACAACACATTATATTATTTAAGAAAAACTATAATTAAACACTTTCCCACCAAGAGACACAAATAAAACATTTAAATTTAAATCCACACATGTGTCAAGTGACAAAAATAAAACACTTTTACAAAAATAAAACATGAAATTGTCTCTTGTGGTTTTTTCACATTAAATTTAAATAACACTTAACACTCATGTAGCATATACTATTACAAATAAAATACAACACAAACGGGGTGTTGTCTCTCCAAATAGACAACCCCTGGCTTACGAACATACATAAGTCTAGGTTTGATTCTCCGTAATTTTCCATGGTCACATGGTAAATTTACTGTGCATCTCAATTTACACATTAGTACTTCCAAATATCCATATATAATATAATTCAATAATATAACACTGCACATCATTATTTGCATACAATTTTCATCTGCACAGATTAAATACATCTTTTATCAAGCAAATTCACATAAGCAATTTCATCCCCATTCACATAAACTTAACCATACATCATAGTTCAATATTCAGAGTATAGTCCTACAAATTCAATAACGACATCTATCATTGCAATATCATCCTATCTAACAATCATGCAGTGTTCTGTCTCATAAAGCATATAAGTAAATCGTCAAATCATAGCAATGTTATCCATATCCTGAAATCATATAAGTTCTAAGTCTCAAAATGCATCAAAATAAAGTATCCATAATAGTCTAAATATAAAATCCACTGAATGTCAGACTGAGTCGAGGTGAGGCCTCACATCCTCCCCCTCTAGGCATGAACTTCCTCCTGGAGTTCCTCAAAGAGGTGGGGGTACTCTGATCTCATACATGCTGTGTCCTCCCATGAAGCCGTAACCTCATCATAACAATCCCACTGGACCCTAACCTGGTCCAGCTCTCGACCTCGAAGGGCCAATGTCCGGTGTGCCAAAATGCGAATGGGCTCCAAAGCTAGCTGCCTGTCCGACTCCACCTGCAAGGCATCCCAATCTAAAATGTGAGACTCATCATAGATATATTTTCTCAAAACTGAAACATGAAAGACATCGTGGATGCGTGACAGGCTAGGTGGCAAAGCTAAATGGTAGGCAACTGGGCCTATCCTCTCAAGAATCTCTAAAGGTCCTACAAAGCGAGGTGCGAGCTTAGAACCCTTTCCGTAACGGATTGGACTCTTATGCGGTCGCACTCTCAAGAAAACTCTATCTCCAACCAAGTAACTACGATCTATCCTCTTTGCATCAGCATATTTCTTCTATCTATCCTGAGCCTCTCTGAGATGCTGCCTAATCAAATCCACCTGCTATTCCATATCCCGAACTAACTCAGGACCAATAGCAACTCTATCCTCTATGCGATCCCAACTCAAGGGCGTCCTGCAAGGCCTGTCGTATAATGCCTGATAGGGTGGCATCCCTAAAGAAGTGTGATGCCCATTGTTATAGGCAAACTCTACTAAAGGAAGATACTCCTCCCACCAGGTCTGATGATCCATGATGTACATGCGAAGCATATCCTCTAACACCTGATTGACCCTCTCTGTCTGACCATCTGTCTCCGGGTGATAGGCTGTACTGAAATTGAGCTTAGTGCCCATAGCTGCCTGTAATGACTTCCAAAAGGAAGAAGTGAAAAGAGAATCCCTATCAGAAATAATCTTGTGGGGTACGCCATGAAGTCTAACAATGTCTGACAAGAACATCTATGCTACTGCTGGAGCTGTGAATGTAGTATGAACTGGTGAAAAGTGAGCTACTTTGGTCAACTTGTCAACTATCACCAAGATAGCATCATGGCGACGAGAAGACATAGGAAGACCAATGATGAAATCCATGGATATAGTATCCCACTTCCACTCTGGTATAGCATGAGACTGAAGCAACCCACCTGGATGGCGGTGCTCCGCCTTTACCCTCTGACACTCGAGGCATCGAGCGACTATCTCAGCAATAAGCTGCCGCATTCCCGGCCAATGATACAACTGTCTCAAGTGCAACTTCTTAACATTGGGATGCACTGCATAAGGAGCTCTATGAGCCTCTGAGACAATGAACTCTCGCAATCCTCCGGAGGAAGGTACATAAATGCGCCCTCTGTGGCATAACAGTCCATCGGACTCCAAAGAATAATCCACATATTTCCCTTCTAGGGTAACGTGCGATCGTATTACCTGACAAACCTCTGCATACCATCCATCCTCTGACAAGTGCTGTAGTATACAGTCTCTCAAGTCTGTGCCCATGGATATGGTGTAAACCTTGTGACGTCTCCTACTCAAGGCATCTGCAACTACATTTTCGTTTCCCTTGATGTAGTGGACATCAAAATCATATTCGCACAAGAACTCCATCCATCTCCTCTGACGTGCATTAAGGTTCAGTTGAGTGAAGATGTACTGAAGACTTTGATGATCAAAATGCAACTCGAAGTGATGACCCAAAAGGAAATGTCTCCACCTCACAAGTGCATGCACTACTGCTGCGAGCTCAAGGTCATGAGTGGGATAATTAAGTTCATGAGTCTTAAGTTTCCTAGACTCGAAAGCTATGGCCCTACCACTCTGCATAAGAACTGCCCCTAAACCCTCTAGAGAAGCATCTATACAAACCATGAAATCAGCTATAGGATCTAGTACAACAAGGATAGGAGCGCTCGTAAGTGCCTTCTTGAGTTCCTAAAAGGCCTTCTCGCACTTCTCTGTCCACTCAAATTTCTTCCCTTTACGTTGAAGAGAAGTAATAGGGTGTGCGACTCTGGAGAAACCCTCAACAAAACATCGGTAATACCCTGCTAAGCCCATGAAACTTCTGACCTCTGTCACACTGGTAGGCACTGGCCAATCCATAATAGCCCTAATCTTTGATGGGTCAACTGAGATCCCATCACCGAAAATAACGTGCCCAAGGTACTTAACCTCAAACCGAAAGAAAGCACACTTTGACAAACTGCCAAACAACTGATTATCCCACAAACACTGCAATACCTATTTCAGGTGCTCCTCATGCTCCTTCTCATTCCGAGAATATATCAATATATCATCAAGGAACACAATAACAAAGCGGTCCAGAAAGGTACGGAACACCCCATTCATGAGGCTCATAAAAACTGCTGGGGCATTCGTAAGTCCGAAGGGGACTACGGTAAACTCATAGTGACCATATCTAGTGCGAAATGCGGTCTTGTGGATATCACTTTCCACTATTCTCAACTGATGGTATCCTGACTTCAGATCTATTTTGGAGAAGACTTTGGCACCCTGAAGCTAGTCAAATAAATCATCAATTCTGGGCAAAGGATATCGGTTCTTGATGGTTACTTTATTTAGTTGTCGATAATCCATACACAATCGGAGAGATCCATCCTTCTTCTTAACGAAGATGACTGGTGCACCCCAAGGGGATACACTAGGATGAATATGACCTTTCTCAAGGAGTTCCTCAAGCTGAATTTTAAGTTCATTTAACTCATTTGTGGTCATCCTATAAGGTGCTCTAGAAACTGGCTCGGCTCCTGGTACTAGGTCTATATGAAAATCAATCTCTCTATGGGGAGGCATTCCTGGTAACTCTGAAGGAAAAACATCTGAATATTCCTTAAGGATAGGATGTGTTGTTCTCAAAATCTGATTCCCCTTCAATGCCCTTAATAATACAATCTAAAATGGGTGCCGAGAAGACATCAAGGATAAAGGGATTCTAGAGACAACATATGACAAGGTTTGGTTAGACCTTCTACACTTCGGGCTATTTTTTGAGCCCAGGTGGGTATACCCTTTGTGAACTAACTTCACACTCTTAAGCAACAAACCCACAACAAACCAGTCCAGAAAACCAGTGGGTTTATTCACCTTGAAAACAACTGAAAACAAAGGATGAAACAATACTCAACTTCAGCATATTTGATCAACAAAGCATGCAATAAACAGCTTCGATTAGTACCAGTGCTTTATCCAAGGCTACAGAGTCACTCAAACTCAAATAAAACTCCTGAAACAAAATATCTCTATACTTCCCATCAACTTGGTTTCCATTAATCCTTGCGAATGCCTAACACCAACAAGAATTCAATCACTTCAAACTAAACTATGGTCCTCAAAATTCAAAGTTTCTCCCAAAGTATTTACTGGTAAGAATGATCATGCATATTTAATTTCCCTCCTAAAGAGAAAAGCTAAAAACACCCATACTGAGATTGCCTTACAATTTCAATCAAACAGAAAATCCTGGATTATTCAGAATGAAAACAGTAAATAAACTTAAGGACAAGTTTGAAGATGACACAAAGCTTCACTCAAAACTGACGGCCTGTATATTGATATTCATTTGAAAAGATTTTACAAAAAGTCTGATTCTCCATTAAACTTTGGAAAAGCTCAGATAATATTTCTGCAGCATTTTCTTACAAAATTTTTGTGATCCCTTTCTCTCTAGTCCTGGTATCCATTTATAACAATATGGATGCACAAAGCTTCGGACTTCTCGAGGAAAGTTTGTTACAATTATTTCAAAAATTGAAGAGGTTACAATTTTTTACGTGAATAAGTTATGCGCTCTTCTCAGATTCCCCAGCAGTCTGTTCAACGGGTTGTTCAGTTATAACCTCTTCTGGCTCTTCAGGGGCGCCCTCCAACTACTCCGGATCTCGAGTGGAATATTTAACTCCCCACTCACTATATGTCTCCTCTATCGGCCATACAAAACTAATCACATCATTCTTAACTTTAGTCAACCTTTTCCAAGAATTCCTCAGTTTGTTGACTTCTGAGTTAAGAAAACTACAGTGTGATTTAATTCTTTCTATTTCCTGTATGGTTATGACAAAGAAAGAGGTATCATCCAGATCAATGATTCCCTTGACCCTTGCTAACAATTTAGAATTTATCTCATTGAGCCATATCTGCTTATCTTTCAGCTGATCTGGATTGGCAAAAATCCCTGGGAGCAACTCATAAACTTGATCAGTGTATTCCTTCTTAAGCAATTTAACCCTTCTTTCCACATTATCCACCTATGTTGCCAATTGCAATAAACTCTTAGTGATATCAGAAGTGGATTTGATAATGGGATTAGCTCTTGCTTCATCACAGGAAACACACATGAACTCTAAGTCTTGCTCCCTAGGCCTCCATCTGTCAAAAATGGGTGTCAAAATGGCCTTATCTCTTCTTAATTCAGTCCATATCTTCATGACCTTTCCTACACTATTGTGAAGGAGTGAGGCATTTATAGTGTCTACAAAACTGGAGATTGTGGCTTTTATCTTCTCCTCATACTTCCCCACATAATAGGCCTGAGTCTGCTTTAGATTCTCCAATTCTTGGGGAGTTATCTCAATCATTTGAGAGCTGGAAGGCACAGGAGACAGTGGGAGCTCAATGATGGGGCTAGTAGGTGGAGGTCTTGCAGGAGAAGAGGTGATCATTAATGTTGAAGACTCACCTTGTTGGTGTTGTCCTGCTAGCTGGCTTTGCAATTTAGCAATAATGCTATCTTTGCCTCTTATCTCCTCCTTAGCACTATCATAGGCCTTCAAAACTATTTCCAATTTAAGCTGGAGGGCCTCCTTTTCTTTGGCTTCCTTTTCAGCCACTGCAACACTAAATTTGGCAGTCTCTAGCACAGTGCTAGCAGCCTCTACTACACCTGTACTTTCTACTCTTTTAATCATCAGTCCACCAATGTGACTTGTCCCTGAGGTATCTTTACCTTTCTTATCCTCATTTCTTTTAAGGGACCACATGACTAATGCAACATTGTCCTTACTGAATGTAACCCCTTCCATGGGTTTGGTTTCCTTTCTTACTGCATCCAGCACCAGAGCATCAGCAATATTCCATTCTGGTAAAATGAGCACTCCAGCTTGTGCTACTAGATCCCTTCCCTGTTCAGGAGTGATGGTTTTGAATTCTTCCATCATCTCCTGTTTTATTTCTTCCTCCACTGAGGTTGGATCTTTATTAGGCTGTTCTACTTTTCTTGCTTCACATCTAGCATTATATTTATCTATATGCTGCTTCCAGATAAATTGCATGAATGCTTCAGATGTGACAAAGCTATCATTAGCTAGAAAGGCACTAGTGGCCTTCTTTATCTCAGGATCCCACTCCTGGCCTTTGAATTCAGTTGAAGTGATGTCCATCTGTGCTTCAGTGGGTTCTTCTGGCATCCTTTCTTCCACTTCATCATATGTATATGCAATCTCCCCCAAGCTGCCCAACTGAGAGAGGTATTCAGTTGCTGCTTGCTCATCTCCTATGTGGAGAGGGGATTGGGATGGGGAATACAGGGGTTTATCTGATTGCACTTCCTTTCCCACCCTCTGCTTCTTTGGGCTATCCTGGATGTCAATGACTTCTTGTGCCTTCCTCTTTCCTTTGGATGAAGAGGGCTCCCCTGTTGTAGACACCAGCACACTATAACCTACTTTCTTATGTAGGGTGTAATCACTAGGAGGGATTGCTTTAGTGGGAGCTGATTTTCCCAAAATCATTCTTGCTTTCTCAGGGTTATTCTTGATTACAACTTCCCTCTTCTCCTTTATTGTTTGCATTACATCCTTAAAACAAATAATCAAAAATTTTATCTTCTCTTCCAATGGGAAGAAGCTAGACAATGGGTCATAGCTAGCATCAAATTGATGCACAAAATCCAGGGCTTTCCTGTAAGCCACCCACTTTTCCTTCCTCAACTCCTGTTCATCTAAATCAAATTCATTCCTGATGAGGTCTTCAGGAAAGTGGAATTGATGAGGCCTACCTTTGCATGCTACTTTCTTCCGGAACACACCATTGTAAAAGTTCTCTGGATCAGTACATCTAGACACTGCAGTAGACAAATCGTAGGGTTTGAGGAAATCCTCAAAACATTTCCAGCCTCCCTTGGTGATTACAAATTGGTGGGCTACTGTAGCTGCAGGGAAAATAGTCCCTTTACCTCTGCCTGTTAACTCTGCCTCTTGCAGGTCACCAATTTGTCTGAGAATCTCAGCTATTCCAACTTTGAGGGGGACCTGGTATGGTAACAAAAATGGGGTGCCTCTGAAACCAAAGACTCTAAAAACTGTAGAGACTGAATATAAGTACATATCACCCCAGTTATGAACTATCTTGATATTCTCTATGAATTCTTTTGGTCTTAAGAACTCCAGAAGAACCTTGGGGACTCTTGGGTTGTCAGAGCAAAGGAGAGTCCTTATTTTGGATGCAAAATATTTATCAAATTTCAGAAAACTAGCATCCTCTCTGTCCCATGACAACACAGTACTCCATAGTTGTACCGACATCTTCTCTCCCTCCTTTTCTTTTACCAGGTCCATACCACTGGCGAAATAATCACCACCTTTGAAGAGAAAGAGGTGCATCAAGAGTGAATACCACCCAAATGGCCTATCCACCTTTCCATTCTTTATCCCTATCAACCCTCCATGGATAGCATCGGCAATATAAGAAGCATAATCAAATGTAATAGCAAGAGAAGGATTCAAAATTTGAACAATCATTAGCAAGTAATGGTTTGGCATATTCGATTCAGCATCCTCTCCTAGAACTTGGCAAAGTGCCCAATACATCCCTTTTGCCCTCAAGGTAAACATACTTAATGAAAAAGGCTCTTGTGTGTTGGGCCCTACAACTGCTAACCCTCCTACTTTCAGAAAAAGTTCTTTGAGAGGCCCATTCCTAAGATGACTCCTCTGTGCCCTGTACACCTGAGCTAATTGTGTGAAGTTTATAGGTTCCAAGAAGTTGGTAAACTCACTGAGCCCAAATGCTGTTCTCAACTCTTCTGCATTAATCCCCACGAGGGTTTTTCCATTTACATCCCGGATGCACCTTGTAACTGAATCATAATTCAATGCCATTTGGGTTAACAAATCTGTATCCATGAACACCCCTGGGACTACCAACTTCCCAGCATCTAATTCCCAAATGCTATTTTGAGGAGCAGGAGAATTCCTCATCCCAAATCCGACTCTAAATAACCCCAACCCAGACAATCCAACCTGTGGGTCTCTTAACCAATTACCCTTGTCATATAATCCTTCTCCAATTTTCAGATGGGGAGCCCTGGGTACTAACTCTTTGGCCTTAGATATCTGGTTGGTTGACAGCGTCAACTGTTCTAAAAAGTCATCACACACACTCCTTTCTAAATAATCAACTTTACCAGAAAATTCCCTTTTAGGAGCCATTTGCAAAACAACCAGATGAATATCACTTCTTAAACACTTCTGTAATACGAGAATAATTCCACTTGTTACAACACACAAGAATAGCTGCAAAATAAGAAAGAACCTGATGCTTGCTTGAAGGAATTCGCTCTGCAACTGATTCACCTTCTCTGTATTTGCAAAAGATAACTCTGCGTTACTCTTCTGCAGAATCCTTTTAAAAGATCTCTATGCTTGGTTGTTAGGAAATCAAATGCTTGTACTCTGGGCCTTAACTATAACATTGATTCCGCATGCTTCGGCCGTCCCTTCAAAATCGAATTCATACGAGAATTCATATTTTAACTCCAATGGGTTGCAGCCTTCCTGCAAGTGTCTCACTGTGAATTGCATTTTGACGGCTTTGTCTTTAGTCTGGGTCCCATCTTCCTATTGGCTACATAATACCACGCGGCATCTGATCATTGGCTTAGAAAATCCCTTTACATTCTATTTTGATACTGGCCGAATGTATCGCTTTATACTGTGGCGGGCCCATGTTTTTCCCTTTTGGCCATGTCATCATCATGCCACGTGGACGGCTGATATTCATTCTCGCTATTTTGCGGCCTTAAAGGGCGAGCACTTAACCCTTGCGAAATAGCGCCGACCGTTGGATCTTCTCTGCAGTCGATCAGTGTTTAACCCCTTGAGAAGGCTCTCAGAGATGGTGGGCCCACGGACACGCCATGACACCTGGCGCCTTGTCATTTTCGGAGCTGACCTGTCACTTTTTCATTCGCTGGAAGGAGCCACGGGGTCTCAATGAATTGTAAGAGCTATCTCTGCCAGGTCATCTCCACCTGTGAGCCGACTCATCTTTGGGGCCCACTTTTGAACCCTTGGTCCTGAGGAATGGTGGGCCCGCTGACTATGGTGACTTGTGCCACGTGCTACCTTTTAATACGCTGGAAGAAAGCCACGGGGCTCTAGCTACCTCTGACAACTATACCTTTTACCTCCTCCGTCACGACACATGGATGGCTGATATTCATTCTCGCTATTTCGCGGCCTTAAAGGGTGAGCACTTAACCCTTGCGAAATAGCGCTGACCGTCGGATCTTTTCTCAAGTTGATCGGTGTTTACTAGGCCCGACACTTTAGAAAGGAATAATACAAGGCGAAATTTTTTCAAATAATCAACATAACTGCCTAGGTAAATAACAAGGGGGGACACTTCCTACGATCCCACGACCCATGACTTAAGTGAAATAAAGTAACGGCAAAATAGAAACCAGAGGGCTTAGCAAGGAAAAAATTTAAAAAATTAAAACCCTTAAACCCCTAAGGTTTAGAACAAAGCTGAAGCACTTAGGATTACACCTCATTCAGAAAATTTTCAAGGTACCATTGCCAATTATGGGAAAAGAAGAACCCAATTTTAAAAACACTGATAACAGGATGGTCATCGAGCGATGTTTCTCTTTCCTCCTCTTCTCCTCTGTCACTGAAAGTGATAGCAAAAAGTTGACATCCCTTCTGCATGCTCCGCTTAAGCTGCATTGCAGAGATCATACGAAGAGACACGGGCCTCTGAATCCCGGTGATAACTATGGGCGAACCATGATCATCCTCACACTCGATCTTTTTCAGGCGGCAATCCATCTTGGCTCTGTGGGCATAAAGCCAATCCATGTCAAGTACGATACCGTAAGATCCAAGTGGAGTCACTCTAAGGTCTACTAAAGTGGTGGTCTTGCCAATCTGCAGCTGACATGCCCTAACATCTGATTCCACTAACACTTTAGCCCCTGAAGCTAATTCCACTTCCCAACTGACACCCTATCTAGTTGCCACTAGCCCGCAATGCTCCACAACCAATGGAGATATAAAGGAGTCAGTAGCTCCTGAATCAAACAAAATAGATACATTGTTACCTTTGATTATACCTGAAGATTCGATAACCATGGCTTGATGCTCAGCCTGGCGGTTGTCAACCACTGCAAATACTCTATGGGACCTGCTCATATCGCCAACTGTCAGCTCTGAAGCGGCCATCCGCTGACTCCCTGCTACCTATCCCTGAGGGCAATCCCTCGCCATATGCCCCATGGCTCCACACGTAAAGCAAGCACCCCATGCCTGAAACTGGGCACCCTGAGGCCTAGAGAATGCCTGACCTCCTGTCCTACTGGATCCGATGTACCCACCCCTGGAGGATTGCTGAGTCCCCGCCGACTGTGTGTACTGCCCCTGAAGAAGCGGTTTACAAGAAGTTTCTCATCCTTTAGATAATCTACATAAGGCAACAACTCAAAGAATTTACTCTCATACTGGGTTACTGACAAGCCTTTTTGTTGGAGATCATGAAATTCGTCAATACGATGCTGCCTGAAGTGTTCTGATAGGTACCTCTCATGAAACCTCTCTGTGAATATCTCCCAAGTGAAAGTATCAGGAACTAATCTGCATTTGTACTCTTCCTGTCTCCACCAAGTGGAGGCTGTCCCTCTCAGGAGATGAACTGCAACACGTGCTTTCAAGTTGCTCTCATAAGAATGCAACGCAAAGCACCTCTCAAGACTCAGAAGCCATGCCTCGACGTCTACTCCATCTGTAGAACCTCTGAAGGATGGTGGTTGGAGGCGCATGACCTCCCTGATGAGATCCCCTGGATCTCGATGACCTCTCTCAAAATAAACTGGTTCCACCGCTGGAGGTGGTCCTGGCATATGCACTAACTCTGGCTCATTACCACCCTGACTCTCTATAGGAATCAGAGCTGGGCTCCTGCTTCATTCTCTATCAACAGATCTATGACTCCCAGAGTCATGACTCCTAACCTGAGGGTTCTCTGCTGGGATCCTTTCCTGAACTATGCCAATAAGATTCTGAATGGCTGCTAAGAGGTCTCGGTTAGGTTCATTTGGCTATTCGGGAGGTGCTCCTGGGTTCTCCTCTGGAACCGATGCCTCCCTCTCTACCTCCTCACGTGCTATGCGCACACGTCTAGGACCCCATCCGCGCTTGCGAGCTTGTCGCGTCATCGGAGGCATCCTATGAGGAAAATAAGGCAAAGTAATTAATTAATTTCTTTTAGAATAATATTTAATTCAATTAAATTCAAAAGTCTGATAAAATCAATTTAACAAAATAATTTAATTTTTCAAGGCGAAACGTAAGTGAGTAAGGTTCCTAGTGTGGAAACCTTGCTCTGATACCAAGATGTCATGCCCAAAATTTAGGGCAAAAACGGAACGATTTTTTTTTTTTTAAATAATAATTATTTAACAAGTTCACTCACACGACAAGCGTTAATGAATTTGCCATAATTATATTCGAGCTAATTCTGAAACGAACCAAGCATTGATTATTGTTTAATTATATTTGCGGAAATCTATGTGGTCTAATTTTATCTCCACGAGATACCTAGTCATTAAATTTTATTAAATCAATCACGTTAAAGAAATTAGGAGAGGAAAATTAATTCAATCCCCAATATGACTATATACTCTAAACATCCTTTTTTTAAATTTTAATGCTCTAATTAAATTAACTAGGGCATAATTAAGTATTTATTACATTAAATACATTTAAAATTATAAAGGCTAGGCTTTCTTCGTAAAATTTATATATTTCACTTTCCTTTTTACTTCCTATGAGTAATCATATGGAGGAATTTAAATATCTAAAACTCTATTAAATACTTTCTTCAATTTATAACCAGAATATATATATATATATATATATATATATATATATATATATATGTATATATATATATATATATATATTTATTTATACATTATATATTAATCCATTAAAATTATCTTCCCAAGATAATAGTCACTTTGCCTTCCAACCCTAATTAGGGATTTAGTTTATTTATTTATTTATATATATTAATAACTTCTAAACTATCATATTAATTTATTTCATTTACCCTATCCCTACCCGGGCTAGGGTTTAATCTCTTATTTTTGTTTACCACTGCATTTTTTTTACAGGGCCGAAACCCCAAGGCGGCGGGCTTTTTTTTTTGTTGCAGGTTTGAAGAAGGGTGACGGGAATGGGCTGAGGGCACCACTGTGTGAACGCACAGTGGCGGCGTGGCACCACTGTGCGTCCACACAGTGGGAGCCGCTAGTGGCTCTCACCACTGTGTGTCAACACAGTGGTGGCCGCGGCCGACACTGTGTGTCCACACAGTGGGAGCCGAAGCGGCCCACACTATGTCTTCGCACAGTGCAAGCCGCATGGCCCACACTGTGTGCACACACAGTGAGTCCGCGAGCAAACCCAAATTTCTCTTCTTTTTTTTTATATTATATATTTTTTTAAAATATATTTTATATAAATATATATATATATATATGTATATATATATATGTATATATATATATATGTATATATATATATATATGTATATATATATATATATTTATATAAATTTATAAATATAAAAGTTATAAGGGTGAAATTATACAAATATATTTTTTTTTATAAGATTTACATGCATTTTTTTTTTTAAAACAAATATAACAAGGAATAACATTATGTAAAGATCAAATTACATGTATATATATATATATATATATATATATATATATATATATATATATATATATATATATATATATATATATATATATATATATATATTTGGTATATAATCTTAGGGCCTTTTTATGTAATTATTCTAATTGATGATAAAAGAATGAAGCAAATCTATTGTTAAGCTTTTGTTCAACACTATTTAGAAATACAATTTAGGAAATACAATTTAGGAATTACTATTTAAAGATACAAATTACTTTTCTATAATAAATGCATTTATTAATTTCCCAACTAAATAAAAAAAATCAACTAATTTATTTACATGTAAATAGCATATCCAAATCATGATTTTTTTTTTTTTATATTACAAAAGAAGCTTTTGCATGCAAATCAAAGCAATTCCTTTACTTTTCAAAATGGAAATAGAAACATATCTGGCTTTTTACAACTCTTTCATTATTCTGCAAATATTACAAGATACTTCTTTATTTAACTACAATATTAAATCACATGTCCTATCTCAAAATTACAACTTGCTTCTCATTCAACGAACGAGGTATTTTTCTACTACAAATTTAAACAAATAACTACAAAATGGATTTAGGTATCTTCAACAATAATCTTCTGCATCTTTTCACTGTTCCTATTCTCTTCTCCTGACTTTTCCTGCATAATAAAAACACAATATGACCACGGAGTGCTCACCTCCCAGCCTAGGCTAACTGGTAGCCACCCTCGAGCTCGGAGAACCAATTCCTAGACGGGTAACAAACAGGCAAACACATAGAAGGCGAAATACATACAGATTTTCAGACACACTCCCAACTTGGCTTCACAACACCACACTTTGGTGATGATCTTTTCAAAGGGTAGTAGTGGACCAATACCCTGAGGAGAACTGCAAGTATGAAATAAACAAGTAGGCACCTCATGGCACAATAAATATATCAAGAATTTTAAACCCTTATTCCTTATGCCCCCCAAAGGCATTCTAGCCTTATATCCCTCCTTATGACCCCCATTGCACAAACAGGCCATGCAGCAAGGGTCACACAAAGATCCCTTATGATCGCTCTCAAACGAGAGTCTCTCACTCAAGGGTTGTCACTGCTACCACCAACAAGATCCTCCTCTCTCCCAAGAGTAAGAGGTCTTGAGAAAACACCCAAAACACAACAAGCATAATGAAGGATTTTCAAATGAAATTCTAAAACAAGACATACACAAGAAACACAGATTTCTTTCACCATTTATACATTCAAACACATGCAAGAAATAAACATTTTAAAGACTAATCAAACCAACCTTATTCTGCCCAATGGTAGATTTGATATTTGAGGAAGAGTTGCCCAATCCACGGTTCTTCTTCTTCTACCCTTAGTTAAATTTTCTATTCCAAAACTATTCTTTTTCTTTTACAAAATTTCTCTTGTCTCCAAAAATGGAGAGTGGGTGATTACCCTCCAAATCTCAAAAATCTTGCTTAAGAAGCTCATTCTCTGAGTTCTCACAAGTTTCTAAAAAACCAAAAAAAAGAAAGAAAAGCAGAATGCAAAAAAAAAAAAAAAGACTCTCATTCCAAAAGGAGAAATCTCAATTAGATTTACACTTCTAATTTTCAATTTTCGCACAACTCAAAAAAACCAATTTTTAAAGCGTCAAAAAGATCATTTAAAAGCAGAAACTTGCCTAAAATTACCCCTAACCCCTAGGTATACCTTATGGGCTTTAGGAAACCCTATTAAACTACCCCTAGGTGTTCATTTAACCCATTTTAAACCCCTCTGAAGTTTATTTTCGGGTCAAACATATGTTGACCACCCCAATTATTATATTCCCAAAGTATTTATGACAACACATTATATTATTTAAGAAAAACTATAATTAAACACTTTCCCACCAAGAGACACAAATAAAACATTTAAATTTAAATCCACACATGTCAAGTGACACAAATAAAACACTTTTACAAAAATAAAACATGAAATTGTCTCTTGTGGTTTTTTCACATTAAATTTAAATAACACTTAACACTCATGTAGCATATACTATTACGAATAAAATACAACACAAACGGGGTGTTGTCTCTCCAAATAGACAACCCCTGGCTTACGAACATACATAAGTCTAGGTTTGATTCTCCGTAATTTTCCATGGTCACATGGTAAATTTCCTGCGCATCTCAATTTACACATTAGTACTTCCAAATATCCATATATAATATAATTCAATAATATAACACTACACATCATTGCTTGCATACAATTTTCATCTGCACAGATTAAATACATCTTTTATCAAGCAAATTCACATAAGCAATTTCATCCCCATTCACATAAACTTAACCATACACCATAGTTCAATATTCAGAGTATAGTCCTGCAAATTCAATAACGACATCTATCATTGCAATATCATCCTATCTAAAAATCATGTAGTGGTCTGTCTCATAAAGCATATAAGTAAATCGTCAAATCATAGCAATGTTATCCATATCCTGAAATCATATAAGTTCTAAGTCTCAAAATGCATCAAAATAAAGTATCCATAATAGTCTAAATATAAAATCCACTGAATGTCAGACTGAGTTGAGGTGAGGCCTCACATGAAGGGTAATAGGATATGATAGGATAATGAAGTGTAATAGGATATGACAGGATAATGAAGGGTAATAGGATATGACTTGATAATGAAGGGTAATAGGATATGATAGGATAATGAAGGGTAATAGGACAAAAGGATATGATAAGATAAAACCTGTCCCCAAGTACAGTATGCAAGAAGTTCATAGATTACGCATGACACCTGTTTGGCAGGTTTTCATCACGGTTCTTGCCCAAGGCACCTGTTTGCCAGGTTTTCACCAGTGGACGAATTATTTTTGCTTTACTTTTTTTTTTCTTTTTCTTTTTTTTCTCACTTAATTTTTTTATTTTGACTTTTTCAATAGAAGATGGACACATGATAGGGGATGGAAGAAGGACTCAAATTTTTTTTTGTTTGGATAGTAGCCTTGAAAATAAAATGGACCATGACCTTTAAAAGTATGCTCAAAGACGTTGGTAGGATAAGGACATGGAAAAAGAGATGAAATTAAGGCAAGGATTTATGCAAAGGATTGGACAAGAGGGATGGAAGGATGGAAAATATGCATTGGATAATGGATAGGGTATTGGAAGAATTGGACTTCACTAGATGGAAATGAAGGCAAGATCAACATTGGCACACACCTTGATGGGTGGTGGATTGATGGAGGAAAAATGGATCTCAGATTGTGAGATTTGGATGGAGGAATAGCTTGGGATTTTGGGACATAAGGGCCCAAAATGGATGAAGAAGGCAGTGGAGGAACAAATTTGAGAGGTTTGGATGGAGGAATAGTAATTTTGGATGCCAAGTTGGATGTTTCTTTAGGATTTTGTGCTTCAAGGAGTTGCTTAGGGATCCACATGGTTTTTGATTTTTCATTCTTTTGTGGTTCCTTGGAGTGCATTTCTTGCACAAGGGATTTAGGAACCCATATATATTTTGACTTTGCTTTATTTTTCTCAGTGGGCCTTTATGGCCTTTTGGATATATATTTCTTTTTATAGATCATATTGTTCTTTGTTTTGACATGTCGATTATATTGGACATGTTGATCCTTGAATACATGTGGATTTCTAGACTTATGACTTTTATGCTTGGCATCCAAATTGCTTGGAGGGGGAAAGGAATGCATGGATGGATATGAATGAAATGGATTTCTTTTGGATGGATGAAATTTACTCAAGGATTTGTGCCTTTGCTGACCTTGCATAGAGGACAAAGGAATATAAGGACCTAAGATGGATGGAAAGTATGATGGGGAAAGTGTATGTTTGGATTTTGAAGGGATGTTGGATTTAGTAGGGGTACCCACGTCTTGAGGAATTTCACTGAGGCCATGACCCTTAAGATCTTATTTGATATGGAGGGATTCTTGCTTATGGAGATCTACTCCTTTGCCTTTATGAATATCTTGACTTGTAGGATACTCTTTTCTTTGGGAAGAAGACGTGAGTCCATTATGAGGTGGATATGATATGAGAGAAATAACGAGATCTTGAAGTGGATCGGATTGTACTAAAGTGGAAGAACCCATTATGCATGTCAAGGGTTCATGAACATCTTGCACTAACACGTTAGAATCATGAAGGGGATTAGGATCATGAGGGGGACTAGGATTGTGTAGTGGACATGGTTCAATGATAGGCTCTTCAAGAGATGGAATGGGATAAATAATGGGATCATCAAAAGGAATGAGATCTTGGAGTGTATATGGAGCATTAAGACAAGGAGATGGAGGAACAAAAGGATCTTGTGGAGGATTTAAAGGAATAATTTGATCTTGACAAGGAGGAAGATCATTGGAATCCTCTTTAAATTTGCTTTGCTCTGGACTTTTAATGGGATCATCGAAAAGGATGGAAGGGATATCTTGATCTTTCTTAGGAAGTGGAATGCCAATGGGATTTGAAAGGACATTTTTTTCATGAAATGGAAGGGGATCGTTTGGGATTGGATGGACTGGGATATCTTGATCTTGCTCAGGGAATGGAGTGTCAATAGGACTTTGGATAGGATAGACAAGAATAGGGGAATCATCATGAGTGTCTGGGAACATGAGGTCCTGGTCAACAATTGGATGGGATGATAAGGTTTTAGGATCTTGATCTTGATCTTTTTTAAGACACATTTCTTCATGCTCTAAATTAGCCTCTTGACATGGGGTTGGACTTTGGATATGCATGGAGGATTCTGACAAGGGCTCAATGTTTTGGGATGAAGGAAATGCACTTTGAAAATTTGTGATGGATTCTGACAAGCAACCAATCTTGAACATGAGGAAGAGGGACTTTGAATGGGGTCCTCTAAAACAGGTAATGGCAATAAAGTGCATGGTGGCATTCGGTCTTGTATTTCTGAAACATGACAAGGATGTGCATCATGAATTGGATTATTTTGGCAATCAATTATGGATAGCCCTTGGATAATTTCATCCTTGGGTGTATTGTTTGATGAGGACAATATGGAAGGTTCTTGTGAAACTTCTAAAGGTGTAGGGATAGATGCCACTGGAGAGTCAATTTGTTTATGGGGGGATGAGGCATTGCTAGACATAAGTGTATTATCTTGATTTTCCTCAAAGAAATCACTTGGTAATTTCCTTAAGATCCTTGCAATAAGGCCAACTTTCTTTCGAGGTTTTGACATGGTTGTATCTGGAATTTGAACTTGTTTGGCAAGGAGTTGGTTCTGGTTTGATGTCATGTTTTGATTTCGAACTAGATGTTGATCAAATTGGTTTGACATGTTCAAAATTTGGCTTGGTGCATGTTGCAAGTTTTGTTTTTGAATTTTTGATTGTAGTTGTTGATACTGAGTTGTCCATTGAGTTTGTTGTTGATACTTGACAGTCGGTTGGACATATTGTTGAAATTGGACCATTGGTTATGTTGGTTGTATATGTTGGACCATTGGTTGTGTCTGTTGGAAATACTCGAACTGTTGAACAATTGGTTGTGATGGTTGAAAATATGATTGATAGTAAACACCTTCTTGTTCTTGTTGTGAAGGCACATATTATTGTTCTCTTTTCTTGAAATTGTTTCATCATCTCTATTTGTGAGAGGAGATCTGGTATGTTTGATTGTTCGATAAGAGATCTTACATCAATTGGCTCAATATTTGGATTTCAACTTGGAAATTTTTGAAACATTTTGGACATTTGTGATCTATTCTTCTCAATGTTTTTCACCTTTTGTTCCAAAATCTCCTTTTCTTGAGCTAGTTTCTCCTCTAGTTTTTGTATTTGGACATTTACATCATCATGATAAGTTTGATCCAAGTTTTGAGACATGTAGAGATTGGATTGACATGATTGATTTCTCAATTGTGATGACATGGCTTCATAAGAAGGTTGAGACCTCATTTCAACAAACATGTCACTATGCAATGCAACTAATGGGATTGGCAAATGCAACCTAAAAGGATGACAATGCAACTTATTGTTTTTGTTGTTTTTCAAGATTTTAACAAACTTTTTGGAATGCAAACCTAAAGACTCAACCTTGGGAAGTTGAAATGAAGTCAAGACCTTAAAGGACAAAGGACCAAATGACAATAGGACAAATTGACAATGTGTCACCTATATGCTTGGATACTAAGCTAGGTTTTGACAAAAATGATATTAATGAAAGGACAACTTTTTAGATCAGGTCAAGACTCCCTAACAACAACTTAGGGTATCATCCAAAGTTTTGATTTGACAAATCAAAATTTTGAGACTAAATGCAAGAAGGTCATGATTATGACAATGACTTAGGATATGACATGAAAAAGATCTAAGGATATGATATGACAAGATGAAGCCAAGACAAGATGACAATACAATGACAAGGATACATGAAGACCAATGACCTAGAATATGCAAAATGCAGCCTAGGCAAGACCTAATTTTAGCATGACAAGGATAATGCAGGAATGTCACCTAAATGGAAATCTAACTTGGGTATGACAATGAAATGCAAACTTAGAGAAATGATTTGGAACCGAAGTGCAAAATGAGGACGCTTGCAATGAAAAGGACTAAAATGAAGGGAGATGACAATATGCCCTAGGACCTAAGTTGGACTATGCAAAACCTAACCTAAAGTGACATGAATTTTGAAACAAGGATATTCAATGTTTTGACAAGCCATGTTCAAATGTTGGATGAATACTTGGACAAATTTGAACTTTTGTTTGGATTTTTGTTTTGAATTGAAGGTTGTTGATTTTGAAAAACCCAAGTTGATTGTGAGCTCTTTTGAAAGTTTGTTTTTTATTTAACCTTTGACAATCATGGAAGACAAAATGTTTGTTTGACTTTGACTCAAGACAATCAAGTACATTCACAACAAATCCTATGGCTGGCAAGGACAATATCTATTGAATCCTCTAACCATAAAATACAACACTCAGCCGGATAGCTAGATGCTTGGTAGCACTAGCTCCCCCTTATAGTGCACTCACTTCTCGGGCATACCAAGCTTCGAGTTCAAGGGGCATCACTTCCCAAGAACTTGCTATCTCTAACTAAGGAGTACATGAGAGGTGTCTTCGGCATGCACATATCACAATGCCTGAGCCAACAGATAGAAGGATTTTGGCCTCTAAAAACAAAAGATTCTAGTAAGGGCATCCATTCGGGTGGGTATTGATCCGGCGAATAAATTGTCGCAATACCATTCCAACACCCATTGTCTACAACTTTCGTTGCATCCAGAGTTATTTAGAGTGGTTCAGAAGAGCTTTGCTTTAGCCTGTCACCACTTTGGGTCATTCCCTCTCACCAATGTCTGTGCAAAGTGCCAGGCAAATCAAGAGGTTGGCCCAATTCTAAGGGTTAAAACATGCAATCAAGCTAAAAACAAACAAAGCATGCATGGTGTTCATTAACCTTTAAGAAATTAAATATGCAACTACTTAAAAAAATTCAAGCATGATGTTTTAGTGAAAGTCTTTGACCGCGTCCTGCATAAGATTTGTTAGTAGTTGTATTTTTAGTCTTTGTCACACATAAAGCCAAGATGCTGCACAGAGAATCAGTACCAAGGAAAAACCAGAATGCAAGAAACAGAATGAAAACAAAATAATTTGCAAGTAAAAACACTGATTTTACCTCTTTTTCTGGCCTTACATAGGTACATAATGTCTCAACACAGGCATAGGATGTCTTGACACAGGCACAGATCCCTTCAACACAGACGCAGGATGTCTTGACACAGGCGCAAGAGTGTCTAGAAAGCTCTGAGTCACCCTATTTCTTGAGTTTCTCACCTGCAAATCAGCTCAAGAGCACTCAAAACATGGTTAAGGGGTTAAGATTCACATTGGGTTCACCAAAAATTGTAGATAGGAAAATGGAAACCATCAAAGCAATAGATATTAGACTAGCTCAACCACAAAAACTAGATTGCAATGATAAGAAATCCTAAAAACATTCAATAAAGGCATGAAGATGAAATACTAAAATAAAACGCAAACCAAAGCATGTATCTCCTTCATTGTTCTTCCATTGTCATTCTTTCTCCTTCAAATTAGTGTGTTTGTGGATCTCACCTACAAGTGCAAAAGCATAGTATGAAAGCAAGATGACTAGAAAAATGGCAGCATAAGGATACTAGAAGCGTGGTTTTCTCTCTCTTTTGATTGAAGAAACTCATCCAATTTATAGACAAATTGGAGAGAGGACAAGATTAGCATGAAATTGATTCGAATAGAAATTCAAATCATGAATGGCAAAATTATGACAAGATTGACATGCAAGATTGATTGATTGACAAAATTATTACAAATTATGACAAGATTAAAATGTCATTCCCATGACAAAAGGGAAGAGAGAAAAGGCCTCCATGATTGCAACAAATGGAAGCAAAAACATAGGAGAAAATTAGGGGAAAAATAGGAGAAATAGAAATTAGGAATTAGGAGAAATTAGTAAATTGGAAAATTGAGGAAAAAGATGAAATAGAAATTAGGTGAATTAATTAATAGGTTTTCATCCATTAATTAATTCATGAAAAGACCTAGGACTAAATAAATAGATTTATTTAACCCACCAAGAAGAAGAAAAGGATTTAATGATCAAATCATAAAACCCTAGAAATAAGAGGACAAGGAATTAGGTCAAGACAACAAGAAATTAATGTAGGTTCGATCATGATTCTGATTGGCAAAGGACCAATGTTGATAAATGATTGAGATTGGTTGACAAAAATCAATGACAAATTGACAAATATTGACAAGGAGATCAAATTGATAGGTTCCAATTGATGAGGAACAATGACTAATCGATCCAAATTGACATGATTGAAAAGGACAACGATCGATGACAAATTGATCGCAAAATGACAAGATTGACTAGGACAAGGATCGATGACAAATTGATCGCAAAAATGACGAGATTGACAAGAGGACAAGGATCGATGACGAATCGATCGCAAAATGACAAGATTGACAAGGACAAGGATCGATGATGAATCGATCGCAAAATAACAAGATTGACAAGGACAAGGATCAATGACGAATCGATCGCAAAATGATGAGATTGACAAGAGGACAAGGATCGATGATGAATCGATCGCAAAACGACAAGATTGACAAGTTGATAATCGCAAATGATTACTAAAAGATGATTGAAAGATTGACAAGAGGACAAAACCCTAATTCTATCATTGATTAGGATTGATGATGTCCAAAATGATGATAAATGAGCACGCACCATGATGCGATAGGATAAGATCGACCAAAATCATGACTAAAGATTGCTATCGACAAGACCTAATTCAAAAACGAGAAAAATGACGAATGCAAAAGAAGGACTCGATGCTCACAAATGATAAAGACCAAGTGCGCAACATAGAAGAAATTTTAATGCAACATAAGAACCCTAAAATAAGGCAATGTGCAAATGTTAAAGTATGACTCCACAAGCGTTTACTATTTTTAGATGTCTACATGTTGAATCATGTAGCTTAATCAATCTCTTTTCTAGCTTAATTGCATCATCATCATAGCTTAATCATGAACATCATTAGCTTAATTAGTCTCTTGGATCAATCTAGCATAATCAATCTCATCATTGCATATCATTATCATTTCAAATCCTCCATCTAGGCGTAGTCAAGTAACTGGGATTGCTTATCTAGATCTGAGAGCAAATCCATACTCGCATCTCTTAGGAGGCAATAGGTCACTTTGTCATTGTTTTAACTTTATTTGCTTATTATTTTCTAACCATGCTTGTAATGATCTATTGAGTGTTTTGTGTTGTAGCTATAGGTATCACATCATCACAGAGCACGACAATAGGTTTCCAAAGTTGCAAGTTCTAGATGTATAATTAATTATCTCTAAGGTAAAATTAAGAAAAACCTCGGCTCTCCACTTACATATCTATTCTTAGGATCAAGTTTGAGATAGAGGGATGGGAGAAGAAGGGTGGACTAGGGAATTACACTAGTTGAATTTTTCAAATTTCTTAAATTGATCAATTGACAAACCATATTTAACACCACCCTTTATAAAATTTGTAGTTTCATTTTTCTAGGTTTTGACCTCACATGTTAGTTGATGTATCAAAAATAGATACAAGAAACATTGTGTTGGGATTTAAGATATCAATGCCATTCATGATTGATCCAACAACTATGCAAAATATGACTCATCCAGATAGTATCCATTCTCTCTTTTAATTAGTTTTGGCCTATTCCTTTGTTGTAGGTCCTCTCCGATACTAACATGCCTCAACTTACTTTAAGAATTTTATCTTTCAAATTTATTCAATAGATCTATTTTATGTTGCTAAGAGGAAGAGTCGATAAATCACCTATTCATACATTGTAAATTCACTAGAGAGATTTTGAAAAAGATTATGCCTTCTTTGCATGTTAATTAGGTTTCTCCTAGTACTATTAGAAATCATATTGAAGCTTGGAGACATAATTCCCCCTTTAGGCACATATTGCTAAGGAATATTTTTCAATATATTCATCCCTTCCTAGATTGGTGCATTTGAAGGAGATTGTAGTGTCACAAATTGCACCCAATGCATTTATGACACATTCACATATAACTCAATACATTTATTACAAAATTTCATGATCGATATTTTATTATTCTAACATCATGAATCTTAAAGATGAAGTAGTGCTAACCACCCCTGATCCAAATTTTGCCAGATTAATTTGGTTGGATGAGAACTCAATGTGCAAATGTCCTAAGAAAATTCTAAATTAACATGAGAATTTTTTGTATCACACCTCTATGGATGTGTGCCCCTTTGCTTGGATGCATCCAAAATAGTCACTCCCATCCATTTTGCAAGAACACTCACTGTCATCTCTTTCTCTCTCACATCTATAGAAAAAATCTATCAAAATACAAGCATGACCTTGAAGCATCTTAATATTCTCTCAAATCACAATCACGTTATCTCAAAAGAGAGGTCTCAACTCTTTAACGCTCTTCTTCTCTCTTATCTCTTGTATCTATTGCATTGCAAAATAATTTAGTTTCGTTAAATTCTATAAGTGCATCTATTATCTAGTTGTATTTAATTTCTATTTATCAGTTTATCTCTTCTAATAGGGGTTTTCCCCATTAAGAAAAGTTTCTTTCTATTACATAGTCAATTATATATTTTTATCTAATGTATCTATCTGGCTATTTGTGGATGTGGAAACACCAAAATGGAGGTTTGACTAAGGAAAACCCCTATACATCCCCCAATATTTATCCTTGTTTAAGTTGTGTAGGCAACAAATATGTTTTAGGAGTGTGGAGTTGACTTCTACTCTAGTTGTGTAGAGGAGGAGATTTGTTAACCTCAAGGAATGAATTTGTTAGTTGCTACCTCATTTAAACTAGCACTAAAGGTGAGCTAGGGGATACAAATGCAAAAAATATATACTATCAAACCACAAATCGAGTTGTCAAAATGTCTTGCTTAGTCTTTTTCTTCTAGATGAGCACGCAGAACCAAGACACTAGCACAACACATAGTTGTCCTGTATGGATAGAGTACATAATTTGTATGAGAGTGAAAGATGTGATTAAAATATTAAATAAACATGAATACTGATAAACTAAGTTACCAACACAAAATGAAAAATGTTAACACTAAGTAAAATGAGTAAGGGAAAAACTCACAACCAGTCCATGATTGAAGCTTACTACAAGATGATAACTTTCCTACGATTATGAACCTACATGAAGAAAAGAAAGAAAATCTCAGGGGTTTTTTTTTAGAGTCTACCTTAGTCAGACCCCTACTTTTGTGTTTCCACCTCCACGGACAACCCAAATAGTAGCTATGAGGAAAATAAAATGATAAAGAAAGAAATATAATTGGAATGATAGATAGATTAGAGAAAGAGATTATGAATATGCAAATGTATCAAAAAAGGTAAGAGAAATCCTCTTCCAAGACTTGTGAAGATGACACCATGAGTTGTTCAAGAGCATGCAACAGTGGTGGTGTTGTGAAAACTTGTTAGTATCACCCAAGGAGATAACCAAAAGATTTCATTTGTGAAGTAATAAAAAATACCCAAAAGATCCCCAAAATGCCTTCAAATGAGAGAGATATAGGCTCTGGAAGAGAAATTGACATCGGTGGGTGCATGTAGGGGCATTATTATTCCTTCCAGGCATAGGTGTAATTCTCAAATGGCCACCTGCAAACTATCAGTTTCATAGGATGCTAGCGCATCGCACAGACATCTCTATGACATGCTAATCTCTCAAGGATGACAGGTCGACAAAGTTGGTAAGATTCCATCCTAGAGATAACAAAGCAATCTAGATGGTTAAAAAGACAAATATGGCGGTACACGAACTCCGATGCTATGGAGGAAGGTGCCATTTGTTATGATGAATTGTACAAGGTGTGATTTTTTATATTACATTTTTCCCCCACTTTAGTGAGCATGTCTTTGTTGAGAGATGAAAAGATAAAGTAGAGGAAGATAAATAAAGGAGTCACCACGAGGAGGAAAAGTTTTGTTGATTAGATGTAAGGTTGCCCCCAGCGAGATGAAACTGAATCTTGAAATAGATACTACTAACTGATGCATTGCAAATATACTAGTTGTAGACTAACATGTCAAATGATAAGATAAAGGATAAAGAGATGATCGATAATATTAATGTAACCAAAATGAACCTCTCTTGGAGGAAAGCCTCTAATTATGAAAAGATCCAAGATAAGTAGCCACTATGATATGTGATGCGCTAGTATGGATAGTAAAGTAGTGATATGCTAGATAGCCATGGGATTGGGAGATCAAAGATAGATTTAATAAGTAGTAGATTGGCCCCTAAAAAGGAAGACAAAAGAGATAGATCAAATGGTTTGGCCTCCATCTAGGAAAAAAAATTGACCCCCACCTAGGCAAAACATGATGAAGAAAGAGAAAGAGTGGTTTGGTCCCCACCTAGGCAAATATGAAAAAGAAAAAGATCAAGTGGTTTGGCCCCCACTTATGAAAACATGGAAAAGAAATCAACAAGGAACATACAAGAGACTAGATAACAAATGAGGATCAGGTAGAAATGCAGATATGATGGCTCCCCTTAGAATCATATGCATGAAAGACATGTTATTCTAAGCAAAAGAGAAGTTGTGGCATGCCAACATAGAAAGATGTTTTCATGGAATGCCACTATTAGTTGGTGACACATAAATGTCCAAAACATCAATAATGGAAGAAAAAGGACATGAAGATATGATAGTTTGGCGTTAGAACACATAGCAGTGAGAAAAATAATGTAAGAAAGTTGTGAGATGGGTATATCATCATAGTGCCAAAGTTCTTAGATTTGAAGAAGAGGACATGAAGACAAAGATTAAAAACAAAATTCAGGTCAATATGGAAGAAGGCCAAAAATTCCCCCAATGCTTTGCATCATTCCCAAATATCGAAAAGCAAGATACGACAGATAGAAGTAGAGAGACAAATAGAAGATGTAAAGAAAAAAATATCCTATATTCGAGCACCTATAGAGTAACTTGGGTCCTTTGAGGGAGCACAACAGATAAAGATAATCAACCTCCCATATCCAAGTACCTATGAAGTAACTTGGGTCCTCTAGGAGGGAACAAACATATAAAGAAAGCACGAGGGAACACAATCATGCACACACACTATGCTACAAGATAAACAAAGATAGAGCCCCAGAGTCCTTCAACAACCAAGTCATCTTCCTCCCAATCTATATCATATGGGGAAGGAGGACATGATCTAAGCGGGACAATGGAAAGAGTGGCATAAGTCACCTCACTAGCAGCAAGTGCAAGTAACGAAACAACAATGAAATCTGCATCCACAAGCTTGGAGGAGGTAAGGGTCAATGATTGGGAAAAGAGTGTAGATAATTTGGGATGTCTTCCAAGGAGTTGAATATGCAAGCCTCTATGGAGGAAGCAGGTGACTCACTCGAAGAAGATGAAATATTAGTAGGACTTTCAACCTCTAGAAGAGGGGCAATGACAAACTCAGGAGAAGGTGGGGCCTTCTCAACCACACACAAGAAACTGGCAGAATAGTAGACATTGAGGAAGGTAGATAAAAGGATGAAGAGCATACCTATAAGGATTTGTACCATTGAAATTCTAAGACAGGGCCCTGCTCAAGGTTGCGCTTGGGTCAGATAGGAGAAATAGGTCTTCGATCAACTATGGCAAGTTGAAGGAGCCTAGGAAAACTCTAATGTAGGAATGACTATGAAACAAGGGGAGAAGAAAGAGCTACACTAGACACCACCTATGTATACAACAACAGGATGAGACAACAAAGGTATATCCAGCAAGGAGGTGATGAGGGGTGGCTCCAAAAAAGGGGTGATGAAGACATTACACTGATTAGGTGGAGGTTAATCGATAGGCCCCAAAGTAACTAGAAGAATAACCAAATATGATGCATAAATAGGAGCACTCGACAAAATATGAGTTGATGTGATAGAGCTGGGTGCAATAGATGTAGTAGTAGACTATAGAGAAGTCTCATGTTCTCGAGCCATGGCCCATCAATAGCACTTATGCTCATGTGCGCACTGATTACAATGAATATGAGGGCCACCAACTAAAGCTTGAGAGGACTCAGGTGATGGACTTGAAAAGCATTGAGAGGGGGGGTGAATCAGTGACACCAAAAATAAAACTACTTCAAACACTAACCAGTAGATGAAAGTAACAAATATTTTAAACACAATGCATGCAATCCAAAAGGATATAACATCATCCACATAAAGTAAAGCATCCACCATAACACACGTGTTTGTACGTGGAAAACCCAAATAGGTAAAAACCATGGTGAGATGGAACTCACAAGTTAACTATCTCCAGTAATAGACAACTGACCAGTTAAGGTTTACAAAGTGCTTTGCTAGGAGAGAATCTTGTTAGAGATCCCAAAGCTTGATTATAATCTTATACCCTATTAAAGGTAGTACCTTGTTAGGAGTAACCTCGGTGGAGGATTTATGAATCCAAACTAATGGATCACCCTGTTAAAGGATTTATACATTGAAGCTTGTTAGATCTTACTCGGTTAGGGGATTTGATTCTGATGTAATAGTTAGAAAACAACAAGAATGGTTTGATCTGTTCTGAGTAGCACAATACTTGCTTGATCAGATCCTTCTAAACATATTCAACACTGCTCTTCTGCATACTCTCCAACTTAACTCTTTTTACTTTTGCACATAACACTTTTCACTCTCTTAAATTATTCATTGCGACGTCAATATATAGACCTTATGATTTCATGTCGGCCTTAAGAAATCATAACACAATTTCCTAGGTGTAGTGTATCTGGACAAGTGATCATAACTCATCACAAAAATTACTGCCAAGTATTCAGTGCAAGTAACTCATCATGAAATGTGGTAACTCATCACAAAATTACCAAATACTGGTTGGAACAATCAAATACCAGTTTGAATAAAACATATGAACCATTGTCCTTAAATCTCCGCTTCATCTCCATCTTGATCTTCATCTTGATATTGACTTAGTATAATCACAGACTGTATCTTATGCACATATCGGTTGACACAAAGAACTGATTAGAGATAAACCTCATAGTATAACCTCTAACATACTGGTTGACAGAGTAAACAATTGAAGTTACATCGGTAGTCAATATAATCATATGTATCTGTGAGAGTGTTTCATCAATGACAACAAATGATGAATACATTTCAATCATCATCAAGCCAACATCATGAGCATCATCAGGAAGTATTTCTGAATAGAAAGTAATGGAATGATAAATTTGGATGGGAAGAAAGACTTTCTTGATGGAAAAATGAAATTATGAAGGATAAAAAGTTGAAAAAAGTATGGGTCACATGCCCAATCGAGGGAAGAGGAGGTGCATCTAAGATGGCCACCACATTTACAACAATAGGTGCTCTACTCCACTTCACACAATGAGAAATGGGAGGAAAAGAGGGTACAAAATTGGTCCTTGAAATAGGATCAAGTGGTGATGAGCGTGTTAGACACAGTACACCACTAAGAGGGGGACAGGGTGAATCAGTGGTTCTCAAATCTCTTTCTCTTTTACAAACCTATGTGAGTGTACCTGTTGATAGATTTAACTTAATGTAGGCTTACCAATTATGGAGGAGACTAACATAAGTGCAAAAACATTCACAAGGGGACATCACATAACACCAGCATAGACGAGGAAAACCCAAGATGGGAAAAACCTCAGTGAGCAATGTTGCTGGAGTCTATTGCTCCAATCCAACCTCACAATAAACATAGTTACAAAGTTTAGGGCACCAACCCAAGGAGAACCAACCCCTACCTGATTTATGGGCTACAACCCAAAGGAACACCAACCCCTAACTTTAGGGTACCAACCCAAGGAGCTACAACCCCTGCACTGAGATACAACTCAGTGTTCACAATGTAAACATCAAATACATAAGTAGTTATCTTGTTACAAGTGAATCTTGCAACCATTATACACATCTTACTCTATCAGTGAGATACATTCTCTACTTCACTAACTCACTTCTCTGCTGCTCTTCACTTGCTGCTTCTCTACTAGTAAACTCTACTAGTTTATCTCTCTTCTAAATTTCTCTCACTATATCTCCTCCTAACTGCTCTTCTCTTCACCGATTCAACTCTCTGTCGGTTCTCTATCTATCTTCTCTGCAGTCTCCTTCACCTCTGTTCTATCGGTATGAATACTACCAGTTCTTTTCTCCAACCAATTGAATGCTTCACCCAGGTTCTCTCTCACTCCCACTCTCTTCATAGATTCTCATTGAGCACTTGGATTATTTTCTCATACTTGCAAAATTCTTCAACTTAGCAATTGCACAATATTCTTCTATTCAGCAGCAACACACATTCTCTTCGACCCCCACACTTATAGCCACATTTTCCATCCAAAAAGCAATTCAAAATCTAGGCAATTAGGGTTTCCTCACCATCCTCGAGGCAAACCAAATCCAATCAAAACTTGCACAATCTGATCTTTCTAACATCCAATTGCACAACTCTGCCATTTTCGCATCTCCTAGATCACGCCTTTCATCTCTGGCGACTTGCTTTTTACCCTGATAGCTAATCCCTTGGTCATTCATGAGAGAACTATTGTGTTGTTTCCTCCATCACCTTGATATTCTTAATCACTCTTAGCTGACTTGTAGTTGTCTTCCAAACCTCGAGCCTCAAACCCCTGCAATAGCTCTGCAACATGTCCCATGATTTGACTGACTTCTTATTAAATTTGACCAACCTTGCAACAACCTTGTCGATGTACATTCCATCTTTATCCACATGCATGTTCACCACGTTGACTCCATGTGGCATACATATCGACTAACTACCAGCTTGACACTTCATGTTGGTCCAAATAGGATCACTAAGCAACCACTCAACCGGTTCCTCTTTCCTACTGATTCATTAACCTCCTCGGTATCACACATTGTACCGGTAACCTTATCATATCTGCATTTTGCACCTTGCTCATATTATTGGTGAGCTTTACATATCGGTTATCACTCTTGATGATACTAGTCATCATCCTTTACTAGACTCCTTCATCAGTTAGACCATTCTCCTCTGACTGTATCTGCTGAGCTAGTTTGTCTGAATGACAAACACATCACTCTTTTGTTGTATCAACATCTCAGCATGCCTTCTCTGTCGGTCCAGTGCATAACCCTTATTTCATGCACTTAAGGCATTCCCTCAATTTACTGGTGGATCTAGAGTGATCCTTCAAGTCCTTGCCTCTACCTATTTACTCTTATCCCACCAAACTATAATGCACTTAATGCATATAGGGGATAAGCTCCACTTACTTGGTGGAGGAACACCTTGTCAATTGCTCATGTGAGTTCCCTGTTTGTGCAGCATATCTTCAAATAGGCATATGTCAACTGGTGTGAGCACATACACTGTCAGTCATTGCTTATCATGATGACTGCATCTTCATCAGGTAGGAGTCCTATTGTTCTGCAACCTCTTAGCATACCAATGACCTATTCATTCTTCTACTCTAGGGTTGATGTGATTCAGGTAATATTCTGCCTCTTAATCACAAACAACCACTTAAACACTTCTCTATCATTAACTTGTGTGCAAGTGACTCTTGAGGTCATCTTCGTTACCTTACCAATGTTCTGCAACACAAGGTGATATCCAAGATATCACATCCTATACTCCTTCATAGCAGTGTTGCACATACATCTCATCTACCGATGGTCATCCCATACTGGTTGACATCAATGGCAACACAATATCAACAATCTCCCCCTTTGGCATTGATGTCAGCACATGTAGTATCCAACATACTACATAGTCTTTCTCCCCCTTACTATGATCCATGGATTTACACACATGTAGTGTGTGTTATACTACAAAATCCTTCTTCCCCTTTGACAACAATGGCAAAGGGCACTATCAGGATATTATTTCTCTTGTATGTACCAGTCACTAACAAAATAATTTTCTCTCCCTTTGTCTTTATTGGACATAACACTTCCTTTGATACCATTTGTCATCTTGTCACCAGTTTTTACATCTTCTCAAGTCAAAGTACTTGAGGTGGGGAACTTAACCATCAACTTACACCAATTGAGCAAGCACATTCGATCCAATTTGAGCTTAGTTTATAGAGCGACTGATACCAATTATTGATGTGTCAGTGAATACTAAATGCCTATCGGTCAACTTGCCATACCTCTACAATTTCCATCTCCTGTAGCTTAAGCAGTCAATATCCTTGCAAATCAAGCAATCCATCTCTTCATCATGAGCACTTGAACTCCCCCCGAGTCATACATCTGAGGTTCCTATCTCCGGTCAGGTACAGTATTGTGGCTTCAATCTTCTCTACATACCGGTTTAGTTGTGCATATGTGATCATCTGATGATCCTTCAACTCCATTGTAAACACCACAGCCTATGACATGATCCTAAAATTTCCCAATGCCATATAATGACATCATCATGCCAAGAGACAAACCGATTAGCCCAAAGACATGCAAGCCTGCATGATAAATAATTAGGGCCAACATATGTCTTTTAGGTCTCCATCAACACCTCCTGAGACATAATTTCACTCCATTCGACCAAGGATAATGCAATGCTCTCCAACCTCATTGTCTTACATAACCCGCAATTACCTGTTAACATACATACAGGTAACATCCTGCACATACTGATTAACATCTGATGCCAGTTTTTAACCTTCAGTCTTTGAAACATGCAGTGGTGATCCATCACTGATCTATAGGTGTGTAGTCAAGGTAGCATCTATACACACTTATCTTTACATCTTCATCCTTCATACTAGCAACATCATGTTATTTCATGTTGCCTCCTTCACTGAGGGGGTGGAAGATAAGTTCAATATGCTACTCTCCCTAGGATCCTACATCTCCTTTAGGCCTTAGGAGATATCACTTGTGCATTGAGTGCATGATTACAGTTCACGGTCTTCTTCCTCCATAACCACTTGGTCTCACCCTTCTTCCCATTTCTAAATTCTTCATTATGCCTAGAAATAATGCTATAATAGCACACAAACTCCATCCCAACTTCATGTTTGGGAAATATCTTGATATACCGGTTTGACCATCTTCTCTTGGTCATATTGCTTTGACTAGCAACCAGAACCAGTGAACCTCTTACTCTTGTAGGGACATTTCTCCTTTGGTTCCATGCAGGTCTTTGCCTTCCATATGCTCTATTTTCACTTTTTTGTAGAGCATGTCCTTTTTTTTGGCCCCCATGTGACTATAGGTTCATCTTCCTATACTCAAACTCTCTATGGCCAGATCCATTTTAGTTATGACAAACAATCTTTGAATAACTGGGAGAAGGGTCATGCATGTATCTACTTTTGGATACATCTTTCCCATAAGAATGACTTCTATGAGATCCTACATTATCCTTTCTAGATCTCATTCTACATTCTCCTACCATATGGCCATAATCATTACATGTAAAGCAGTAACCAGTAAATGATGGCATATGACTTACATATTTTCTTTGCCATGCATGAGGCGATCTTGCTGGTTTTGCATCCCCATCTTTTCCTTTTTGAGAATGGACCATTGGTTTTCCATTCTGAGCACCTCTTTCATCTGATCTCTTCTTCTTCTCACACACTTGCTTCCCCCTATGGGTGGTAGTATTTTTCTATCCTCTACCGGTAGAGGGTCTCCTTTGTTGCTTCCTCATCTTCCTGCTTCTAGTGGAGTTTTCTTCTTCCATCTTCCCTTTACCTCTGGGATCTGCATGAAGATTCCTTTTTGGAGCATTGATCTTCACTTTTTCTGCAAGTCCACACTAGTTGTGGTTAGGTCAACCTTCTTTTGAGGAGCATATCTAACTGGGGAGGTCTAGATTTTGTTCTCTCCAAGCAGCCATTGAAGTTTTTTGTCTTTTATCTCTAGCTAAGAGGCTATATCTTCACACCGACATTTCTTGGCGTTTTATGCCCGAGCCTTCAACTCTAAGATGCATTTCTCAGATTCTTCAAGGTATTTTATTAACTAGTTCTTCTCCATAATAGCAACATTCTTGAATAGCTTGTATTCCCTTTTAACTCCATTGAGTTCTTCAAGTGTATTTACAAGCTCTCCTTTAAGGTCAACTTCTGCTACTTCTTCATCAGACGGGTCTTGATGGCTAGATCTATCTTCCATGTCTTCATCTTCATCATCATCACTGCTCAACACATCTTGTTGAGGGGAACTATTTGCCGAGCCACTTTCAGATTCTTGGGCCATGAAGAGTTGAGCTCCTTCTTTGTCATCCAGATAAATATGAGAGGTATTTCTCATATTTGCTTCAATTTTTGGTTCTATAGTTGAGGGTTCATTTCCATAGAGATTCTTTAATCTTTCCCATAAGCTCTTTGTTGTTTTACACTTGTCCACCTATGAAGAGACATCACGAGTGAGTCCACTAAAAATAGCCTTCATGGCTTCTTCATTGCACTGGTTTCTTCTTTCTTCTACAAATTCGGTAGGAAGATTGACTTTTCTAGGAATACCATCAACTACTGACATCCATACATCAAACCCTAAACAGGATAGGAAAACTTACATTCTGCAACTCCAAATAGAAAAGTTTGAACCATCAAATACTGGAGCAGAGATAGACACTAAACAAACCATTGTGTCCTTTAGCCAGAATATACCCAAGTTGGATAGCACTCTTCTAACTGGGAACCTAGGCTCCGATACCAATTGTTAGACACAGTGCACCACTGAGAGGGGGAGGGGGTGAATCAGTGGTTCTCAAATCTCTTTCTCTTTTGCAAACCTATGTGAGCATACCAGTTGATAGATTTAACTCACTGCAGGCTTACCAGTTATGGTGGAGACTAACATAAGTGCAAAGACACTCACAAGGGGACATCACATAACACCAACAAATACGAGGAAAACCCAAGATGGGAAAAACCTCGGTGATCAATGTTGTTGGAGTCTACTGCTCCAATCCAACCTCACAATAAACATACTTACAATTTTTAGGGCACCAACCCAAGGAGCACCAACCCCTACCTAATTTATGCACTACAACTGAAAGGAACACCAACCCAAGGAGCTACAACCCCTGCACCGAGACACAACTCAATGTTCACAATATAAACATCAAATACATAAGTAGTTATCTTGTTACAAGTGAATCTTGCAACCATTATACATATCTTACTCTATCAGTGAGATACCTTCTCTGCTTCACTAACTCACTTCTTTATTGCTCTTCACCTGTTGGTTCTCTGCTGGTAAACTCTACCAGTTTATCTCTCTTCTGAATTTCTCTCACTATATCTCCTCCTCATTTCTCTTCTCTTCATTGATTCAAATCTCTTCTGGTTCTCTATCTATCTTCTCTGCAATCTCCTTCACCTCTATTATGTCAGTATGAATACTACCGATTCTTTTCTCCAATTGATTGAATGCTTCAACCAGGTTCTCTCTCACTCCCACTCTCTTCACAGATTCTTGTTGAGCAATTGGCTGATTTTCTCTTACTTGCAGAAGTCTTCAACTTGAGAATCGCACAATATTCTTCTATTCAGCACCATCACACATTCTTTTTGACCCTGACACTTATAGCCATGTTTTCCCTCCAAAAACTAATTCAAAATCTACGTAGTTAGGGTTTCCTCACCATCCTCGAGGAAAAGAAAATCTAATCAGATCTTGCACGATCTGATCTTTCTGAGATCCAATTGCACAACTTTGCTATTTTTGCATCTGTTAGATCACACCTTTTAGCTCTGGCAACTTGCTTTTTACCCTAATAGTTGATCCCTTGGTCAATCACAAAAGAGCTCTCATGTTGTTTCCTCCATCGCCTCGATCTTCTCAATCAATCTTAGATGCCTTGTAGTTGTCTTCCAGACCTCAAGCCTCAAACCCCTATAATAGCTCTGCAACATGTCTCATGATTTGAGTGACTTCTTATTAAAGTCGACCAACCCTACGACAAACATGTCGATGTACATTACATCTTTATCCACATGCATGTTTTCCACGTTGACTCCATGTAGCATCCATATTGACTAACTGCCATCTTGACACTTCATGTTGATCCAAATAGGATCACCAAGAAGCCACTCAACCAGTTCCTCTTTCCTGCTAATTCGTTAACCTCGTCGGTATCACACACTGTATCGGTAACCTTATCATATCTATATTCTACACCTTGCTCATATTACCGGTGAGCTTTACATATCGGTTATCACTCTTGATGATACCAGTCATCATCCTTCACTAGACTCCTTCATCAGTCAGACCATTCTCCTCTGACTGTATCCGCTCAGCTGGTTTATCTAAATGACAAACACATCACTCTTCTATTGTATTGGCATCTCAACATGCCTTCTCTGTCGATCCAGTGCATAACCTTTATCTCATGAACTTAAGGCATTCCCTCAATTTATCGATGGATCTAGAGTGATCCTTCAAGTCTTTTCCTCTACCTATTTACTCTTATCCCACCAAACTATAATGAACTTAATGCATATAGGGGATAAGCTCCACTTACTTGGTGGAGGAACACCTTGTCACCTGCTCATGTGAGTTCCATGTTTGTGCAACATATCTTCAAATAGGCATATGTGAACTAGTGTGAGAACATACACTATCATTCATTGCTTCTCATGATGACTGCATCTTCATCAGGTGGGAGTCCTTTTGTTCTGCAACCTCTTAGCATACCAATGACCTGTTCATTCTTCTCCTCTAGGGTTGATGTGATTCAGGTAACATTCTACCTCTTCATCACAAACAACCACTCAAACACTTCTCTATCATTAACTTGTGTATAGGTGACTCCTGAGGTGATCTTCCTTACCTTACCGGTGTTTTGAAACACAAGGTGATATGCAAGATATCACATCCTGTACTCCTTCATAGTAGTGTTGCATATACATCTCATCTACCAGTGGTCATCCCATACCGGTTGACATCAATTACAACACAATGTCAACAGAGTGAATGTTAGAGGAACGCCTCCGTTTCTCATATCAAGAGGTCCAAGAAATATCAACCATGATCGGGAGCTCAAAGAGAGGGTGGGATGCTGACTTTGACAACATGGGCACCTTTCCCTTGTCTAGACTAGGTGCAGTTGCAAGAAATGAGGACACCACCGAAGGCTGTGAAGTCCTAAGCCAATGGGATGGCCTATTTGGAGGAATGGGATTAGCATTAGCTCCCAACAATGATGGAACATAGGGAAATACTTTCTCCAATAGAGGAATAGACGAAGTAGAGGTTAACATAGGGAGAGGCAATGAATAACTAGGCTAAGCCAATTTAGGGGCTAACTCCCCCATTTTGGACTGATAATATGTGTTGGATATTGTCTGATATGTTGTCATTGATGTCAACATATGTGGAGTGTTGGCCATTTGGAGGAATTTATTATGTGTTGCATTGATGTTTTGTCATTGATGTCTATTGGCCATTTGGTGGAATTGATTATGTGTTGCATTGATGTCAAGTCTAGCTGTTTGGATGCTTTATTGGCACCCTTCTGGTCCCAGTAGGATGAGTAGGTATAATCTGGTAATGGAATTTTCTTGTTCATGATACTTATGCTTATTTTGGTCAGTTGGTTTTGGTATGGTGATTGGATGCTATCCTGCTTACTTAGAAGATTGGTTTCTGGTTCTGGCGAGGGTTTCATTGACAGAGCTTTTGATGGAGATCTTTGATGAATTGCATAAGTGGTGTTGGTGCAGCTTCTGATGTTGTTTTAGGATGTTGTTGGTGATTATATTCTAGACTTGGTGGTTGGATATCATTGCTGAAGCATGTGGACCTATACTTGGTCCCAGTTGATCTAGGTTATGGGTTGACTTTCATGTAACATGTAGATAGGACCTATTGATGTATTTCTAGGATGTCTTATGTATTGATATTACTTGTTTGGTCTAAGGATGACATGGTTTGTAATTATGTAATTGGTTTATTGTCTGGTGGCCGACCTGATTGTTTATGGTCAAGGGTTTGTACAAATAGATATACGATCTCATTGTAGATAATCATGGTTAATGGAAATGGTCATGGTCAAGGAATGTAATGTGTGAATAAATGTAATATCATTTAGGCAGAGGAGTTGGTTGATCAATGGAGATCGAATTGGGTTTATGTAAGAGGATTAGTCCTCTGGTATTGAGCTTAACCAGAACTATACTCAGGCATAGGAGATGCTATCTTTTGCAATTCAACACTTCTCCTGATTGTAGTCTGGATTTTTATGTAGTCAGTGAGGCTCCTTTTGTGATAAGTAGTGTGCTCTAGGCTGTTGGCCTTCCTACAAGTGTAGGCCCCTTCATTGTAATTCACATACTTACTGCATAAGTATTATTTGACTATGGGTAGGCTTCCCACCATGGTTTTTCCCTTTACCGAGTTTTCCATGTACAAATATTGGTGTTGTGTGGATGACTTTTATTCTATGATTATTGTTTATGCTTATTTAATTAACTGCTATTCCAGTACTATTGTTTTGGGTTTTGATATTAAAGTTTTAATTGCTAAATGTTAATGTAATCTGTGACAACTGATTCACCCCCCCTCTCTTAGTTGTCTTCTAGTTATCTAAACTGTCTAACAATTGGTATTAGAGATTTGGTCCTCTTTGTAGAAAGATTAATCACTTGAGGAAGATCGTATGGCAACTAACAGTTCAAGTTCATCCAGTTCTTTTGGAGATATCTTTTGAAGGGATATTCTAAGGCTTGATGGAACAAATTACACAATACGGAAGATTCAGATGGAGACTCATCTGAGATGTCTTGGAAAGGAGATTTGGGAGATCACACAGAATGGTGTCACACCCTATAATTTGAGATCTGGCAATCCTCCTCTAGCAAACCTGGACAAGGAGCTTGAGAATGATTGTAGAGCAAGAGAAGCCCTCTTGTGTGCACTTTCTAATCAACAAATAATGGGATTAATCGACAAATCATCTGGAAAGGCTATATTGGATAAGTTGGAGACTCTTAATGAAGGTGACCCTATAGTGAAGATTGCTAAACTTGATGGTTACCGAGTGAGATATGAAAACTTGAGTATGGAAGAAGATCAAAGGATTACTGCATTCATGGAAAGGGTAAATGAGATTGTTATGGGAATTCAATATTGTGGTGGAAATCTGAGAAAATATGAAATTGTTTCTAAAGTCCTGAGAGCCCTACCACTAGCTTACAAAATGAAGGCTACTACTATTAATGAATTGAGAACAATGGCTAATACATCTGTCAACAGAGATACCTTGGTTGGGAAACTATCTTCTTTTGATCTTGAGGAATTTGGAACTTTTGGAGCTATGAAGACTGAACCTACTTTTCATGCATCTACATCTACAACTTGTAAGCAAGACTAGAAACCTTTATATGCAAAGGAGTTAGAATATATGAAGAGATAAGATGATGAGTTTGAACAACTTGAAGCACTATTTGCAAGAAGAGTACTAAAAGGACCGGTAGGAAGTAAGTATGAAGGGAAAGCAACTTTTAAATGTTTTGCATGTAATAAGATAGGTCATTATGCATCTAGATGTCTTGAAAGGAATTCAAGATTTAAAGAAAGGGTTAAAAGATCATTTAAGCCTAACCCTGGATATCAGAACAAATATAAGTACAAGAAAAATAGAGACAAATCACACTACATAGTAGATGAGGAAGGCATTACTGATTCAGATGATGAACCGATAGAAGACTCTGCTAGTGGATCCGACAATGGGAAGGAATGGGTGTTCCTAGCTATCAAGGAAGATGATCCAGCATTGGAAGAGAATGTACTTGAAGAGAAGGCACTTGCCGCTAAAATTGATGACAAGGATGAATGGGTAATTGACAGTAGTTGTTTATATCTTTGCAAGAATTTGATGGTGGACTAGTTAGATTTGGAGATGACAAGGCATGTATGATCAAAGGAAAAGGAACTATATCATTGGATGGTAAGAACAATACTGACAATGTTTATTATGTTGAAGGTTTTAAGCCTAATCTTTTGAGTGTAGGAAAATTGATAGACATGGGATTTCAATTATATTCCAAGGATGGAAAATGAAAAATCATTAATAGATCTGGCTTGGAGATTGCAACTGGTACGCAGACAAAAGGTAATATATTTCATTTGAACTCGCGTGAGAAGACATGTTTGATTACATAGATTGATGAGAGTTGGCTATGGCATAAAAGGCTGTGTCATGTGAATTTTTATTTCATTATGAAGATCAGTTCAACTAAGGCAGTTAGGGATATACCTAGGATTATGAAGCCCTATAATCTCGTATGTAAAGAATGTCAAATGGGTAAATAGGTCAGAACCTCTTTCTAGAGTATACAAGATAAATCAAATGATGTTCTTGATCTTATTCATACTGATTTATGTGGTCCTACTAGAGTTAAAAGTTTTCATGGTGATAGATATTTCATGCTAATCATTGATGATTATTCTAGAATGTTGTGGGTTACTTTTTTAAGAGAAAAATATGAAGCATTTGAAAAGTTTATAATCTTTACGGCTAAAGTGGAAACTGAAACATGATTGAAGATTAAATGTTTGAGATCAGATCATGGTGGAGAAATCACATCGGGTGAGTTTAATAACGTTTGTGACAAGCATGGTATAAGAAGACAATTTTTTGCTCCCCGGACACCTTAGCAAAATGGAGCTGTGGAAAGGAAGAACATAACTATCTTGGATGCTGCTAGAACAATGATGATAGAAGTTAACCTGCCTCATATCTATTGGAGAGTAGTGAGTACAATGGTTTATACATTTGACAGAGTACATATCAAAGGGAAAACTGGTAAGACACCTTATGAATTAAGGTTTGGCAATACGCCTATAGTTAAGTATTTCAAAATTTTTGGTAGTAAATGTTATATCAAGAGAGATGATACTATTGGGAAATATGATCCTAGATGTGATGAAGGCATATTTCTTGGTTATTCTAATAAAAGAAAAGTATATAGATGTTATAACAAGAGATTGCAGAGAACTGTGGAGAGTGCTAATGTCAAAGTAGATGAGTTGAACAAAAGTCAAATCAAAGTTTATGAGAAGGAACCGACAGTGGAAATGATTATATCTGAACCGGTACCATGTTTACTAGAATAGAGAGTTGAACCAATTTCTATAGCAAGATCAAAGAATTCTATAGTAATTGAAGAATAGGGAAGAGGAACAGAGAGTCATAAGACTCCTAGGTATGTGAGATTAAATCATTCTCAAGATCAAATCATTGGGGATAAGAGAAATGAAGTGATGACAAGAAGAAGACAAGCACCTAATGAGGTATGTATAATTTCACAAGTTGAACCGGTATTAGTAATTGAAGCATGTAAAGATGAACATTGGTTGAAAGCTATGGAAGAATAATTAGATCAGATTGAGAAAAATAGAACATGGACTTTGTTTCCCTGGCCTAAAAATAAAAATGTTATTGGAACTAAATGGGTTTTTAAAAATAAATTGAATGAGGATGGTCAAGTTATAAGGAATAAGGCTACATTGGTTTGTAAAGCATATTCCCAGAAGGAAGGAATTGATTATGGAGAGACTTTTGCACCTATAGCTAGGATTGAAGCTATAAGATTATTTCCTGCCTATGTTGCTTATAAAAACAACAAAGTTTAATAGATGGATATTAAATGTGCATTTTTGAATGGGGTTCTTGATGAGGAAGATATATGGAGCAACCTGATGGTTTTTCACTATCAGATGATACAGATATAGTTTCTAGGTTAAGGAAAGCTTTATATGGATTGAAACAAGCACCTAGAGCTTGGTATGCAAGGTTGGATAAATATCTTTTGAAGCTTGGTTTTACTAAAGGTAGTGCTGACAGTAATTTATATTACAAAATCACTGATGATGATATACTGATTGTTGAAGTATTTGTTGATGATATTATTTTTGGAGGTGAAGATAAATAATGCATAGAATTTCTAAGAATGTGGAGAAAGAATTTGAGATGTCTATGATTGGTGAGATGAAATTTTTCTTAGGTTTACAGATTATTCAAAGTGACAAAGGTATTTTTTTCTATCAAACTAAATATGCTAAAGAATTGTTGAATAAATTTGGTATGGGAGATTCTAAACTGGTAAGTACTCCTATGGTTACAAGTGAGAAATTGATAAGAAAAGATCTTTCTACATCGGTAAATCCTACAAGATATAAATCTATGATTGGAGGTTTGCTTTATTTGACTCAGACTAGGCCTAACATTATGAATGTTGTTTGTATTGTTTCAATATTTTAGAGTGATCCTAGAGAAAATCATGAGATGGAGGTGAAAAATATTTTTAGATACTTGCAAGGTACATCAAAATATGCCTTGTGGTACCCTAAGGATGATAACTTTACTTTATGTACATATACAGATGCTAATTGGGCTGGAGATGTTGATGACCAGAAAAGTACTTCTGCTGGAGCTTTCTTTCTTGGAGAGAAGTTTGTTTCGTGGATCAGCAAGAAACAATCATGTACTTCTCTATCTATTGCTGAAGCTGAGTATGTTGCTGCTACTAGTAACTATACACAAGTTTTATGGATGAAGCAAATTTTGAAGGATATAAAGGTGGATTGTGATGCACCTGTAGTTATTCAATGTGACAAATCTATTGCTATTGATATATCAAAGAATCTCTTATTTCATTCTAAGACAAAGCACATATCTATCAAGTATAACTTTTTGAAGGAGAAGGTAGAAGAAAATGAAGCTAGACTAGTTTATGTGAACACTAAAGAGAAGATTGCAGATATTTTTCACCAAACCATTATCCAAGGAATCATTTGAGTACCTGAGAGATAGATTGAGAGTTTTTGCTCCTCTGGTAGAGACTTGATTGATGCATTTTGACATCAGTCCAACATGCACTATCAAAGAAAATATTCATTCCGGCACTGATGGGGGATGCTACTACTCATAGGGAGTAGTCATCTTTGAGATTCAAAGGCTTATGTTTTTTGCTTTGATATTTCTGTCAGATTTCTAGCATTGATGTCAAAGGAGGAGAGATATTGATGTGAAAAAAAAGATAAAGAAAGAAAAAGAAAAAGTCACAAGGGGAGAGATATGAAAAGTAAAAGGGAGAGATATTTAGAGCTATATGCGGGTGATTGTTGGTTGTCTTCCATAGGGGGAGACTTGTTTGGCATTTCCTGGTACTTAGATGTTTTTCATATCTAGTGTTGCCATCAATGCCAAAGGGGCATATTGTTGGCCATTTGGTGGAATTGATTATGTGTTGCATTGATGTTTTGTCATTGATGTCAACACTAGTTGTTTGGATGCTTTAGCAACATCCTTCTAGTCCCAATAGGATGAGTAGTTTCTGTTTAACTTGGATCTGGCATGATCCGGCAAGCTCCAGTATAATCTAGTAATGGAATTGGCTTGTTCATGATACTTATGCTCATATTTGGTCAGTTGCTTTTCGTCTGGTGATTGGATGCTATCCTGCTTTCTTAGAAGATTGGTTTCTAGTTCTGACGAGGGTTTAACCGATAGAGCTTTTGATGGAGATCTTTGATGAATTGCATAAGTGGTGTTGGTGCAGCTTTTGATGTTGTTTTAGGATGATATTGGTGATCATGTTTGAGACTTGGTGGTTGGATATCATTGCTGAAGCGTGTGGACCTATACTTGGTCCTGGATGATCTAGGTAATGGACCGGCTTTAATGTAACATGTGGATATGACCTATTGATGTATTTCCAAGATGTCCTATGTGTTGATATTACTTGTTTGGTATAAGGCCAACATGGTTTGTAATTATGTAATTGGTTTATTATCTGGTGGCTGACTTGATTGTTTATGGTCGAGGGTTTGTATAAATAGATGTAAGATCTCATTGTAGATCATCATGGTTAATGGAAAAGGTCATGGTCAAGGAATGTAATGTACAAATAAATGTAATATCATTTAGGAAGAGGAGGTGGTCGATTACTGGAGATCAAATTGGGTTTATGTAGGAGGATTTAGTCCTTCGGTATTGAGCTTAATCAGAATTGTACTCAGGCATAGATATGCTATCTTTTATAGTTCAACACTTCTCCAGATTGTGGTCTGGATTTGTATGTAGTTTGTGAGGCTCCTTTTGTGATGAGTAGTGTGCTATAGGTTGTTGGCCTTCCTGCAAGTGCAGGCTCCTTCATTTTAATTCACATACTTACTGCAAAAGTATTATCTAACTATAGGTAGGCTTCCCACCGTGGTTTTTCCCTTTACCGAGTTTTTCATGTACAAATCTTGGTGTTGTGTGGATGGCTTTTATTCAGTGATTATTTTTTATGCTTAATTGATTAATTGCTATTCTGGTATTACTATTTTGAGTTCTGGTATTAATGTTTTAATTGTTGAATGTTCCTATAATTTGTGACAATTGATAGACCCACCCCCCCGTCTCAGTTGTCCTCTGGTTATCTGAACTGTCTAACAATGTCAACATAGTTGTTCTGGATGCTTTACCAGTATCCTTCTGGTCCCTATAGGTTATTTGGTTTCTGGTTGGATTAGATCATGAAAATACGATATGCTTCGGTATGTTTTGGCTTTTGGAATTGTTTTAGATATGCTATTCATGCTACTCAGATACTTGTTTAGTAAGTTGGTTTTGATTTGGTGATCGGATGCTATCTTATATGTTGGTAAGCTTGGTTTGTTGATCCCGGTGAGGGTTTCATCGACAGAGCTTGATTGAAGATCTTTTGATATTATGCATAAGTGGTGTTGGTGTGGCTTCTAGTAGAGATTTAGGATGTTGATGGTGATCGTGTTTGAGACTTGGCTGATTGGGATCATTGTTTTTGCGTGTTGTGATCTAAATTGGGTCTGGGTTTATCTAGGTTATGGACCGGCTTAATGTAACATGTTAATTGGACTTCTCAATGTGTTTCTGAGATGTCTTAAGGGTTGGATATTATTTGTTTGGTCTGAGGGTGACATGTTTTGTAATTATGTAATGACTTTATTGTCTAGTGGCCGACCTTATTGTTTATGGTCGAGGGTTTGTATATATATGATGTAAGATCTCATTGTAGATTATATAGGAATGTGGGATAGGAGAAAATAATGTAATAATCATTCATGCAGAGGATATGGTCGATCATTGGTGATCGAGTTGGGTTTATGTAAGAGGATTTGGTCCTCCAATATTGAGCTTAACTGGAATTGTACTCAGGCATAGGAGATGCTATCATTGTAGTTCAATGTTTCTTCTAGATTGTATTCTAGATTTATATGTAGTTAGTGAGACTTCTTTTGTAATGAACAGTGTGCTCTAGGCTACTAGCCTTCCTGCAAGTGTAGACCCCTCAACTTGTAATCACACACTTACTGTAGAAGTATTATCTGACAATAGGTAGGCTTCCCACCATGGTTTTTCGCTTTACTGGGTTTTTCCACGTACAAATCTTGGTGTCATGTGGATGGTATTTATTCTCTAATTGTTGCTTGTGCTTAATTAGTATATCTCCTATCTCGGTAATTGGTTTATGAATTTTGGTATTGATCTTTTGGGTTCAGGTATTAAATTTTTAATTTGTTAAGGTCTTGGTAATCTGGTGACAACTGATTCATCCCCCCTCTCACAATTGTCTTTCGGTTGTTTGAACTATCTAACAATTGGTATCAAAGCTCTGGTCCTCTCTATAGAAGCTTAATCACTTGAGGAAGATCCTATGGTAGCTAGCAATTCAAGTTCATCTATTTCATCTACTGCTATCTTTTGGAGAGATATTCCTAGGCTTGATGGAACAAATTACAGAGTATAGAAGATTTAGATGGAGACTCATCTGAGATCTCTTGATAAGGAAACTTGGGAAATCACAGAGAATGGTGTTACACCTTTTAATCTGGCATCTAGCAATCCTCCTCTAGCAAACTTGGATAAGGAGCTTGAGAATGATTGTAGAGCAAGAGAAGCCCTCTTGCGTGCACTTTCTGATCAGAAAATAATGGGACTAATTGACAAATCATTAGCAAAGGCTATATGGGACAAGTTGGAGACTCTTAATGAAGGTGACCCTACTGTTAAGATTGCTAAACTTGATGGTTACTAGGTGAGATATAAAAATTTGAAGATGGAAGAAGATGAAATGATTACTGCATTCATGGAAAGGGTAAATGAAATTGTTATGGGAATTCAATGTTATGGTGGATCTCTCAGTGAAGATGAAATAGTTTCTAAATGTCCGAGAGATTTTCCATTGGCTTACAAGATGAAGGCTACTGTAATTAATGAATTGAGAACAATGGCTAATACATTTGTCAATAGAGATACCTTGGTTGAGAAATTATTGACTTTTGAGCTTGAAGAATTTGGACCTTCTGGAGCTATGAAGTTCAAAGATGTTTTTCATGTACTTACATCATCAATCGACAAGCAAGATTGGAAAGCTTTGTATACGAAGGAATTGGACGATATGAAAAGGGAAGATGAATAATTTGAGCAACTTGAATCTCTATTTGCTAAAAGAGTACCTAAAGGACTGGTGGGAAGTAAGTATGAAGGAAAATAACCTTTTAAATGTTTTGCATGTAATAAGATAGGTCATTTTGCATCGAGATGTCCTAAAAGGAATTCAAGATTTGAAGAAAGAGATAGAAGATCTTTTAAGCCTAACCCTGTATATCAGAACAAGCATAAGCACAAGAAAAACATAGATAAATCATGTTACTTTGTGGATGAGGAAAGTGTGACTGATTCTGATGATGAACCAACACAAAACTCTGCCAGTGGTTCCAGAAATGGAAAGGAATGGGTGTTCTTGGCTATCAAGGAAGATGATCTGGCGTTGGAAGTGAATGTACCTGAAGAGAAGGCACTTGCTGCTAAAATTAAAGATAAGGATGAATGGGTAATTGATAGTGTATGTTCACATCATATAACTAGAGATAAAAGGAAGTTTCTATATTTGCAATAATTTGATGGTGGTCTGGTTAGATTTGGAGATGACAAAGCATGCATGATCAAAGGAAAATGAACTATATAATTGGATGGTAAGCACAATACTGATAATGTTTATTATGTTGAAGGTTTAAGGCATAATATTTTGAGTGTAGGACAATTAGTGGATAAGGGATTTCAATTACAATTGAAGGATGGAAAATGCAAAATCATTAATAGATCTGGATTGAAGATTGCAACTAGTACTTAGACAAAAGGTCATATATTTCATTTGAATTCCGGTGAGAAGACATGTTTGATTGTAGAAATTGATGAGAGTTGGCTATGGAATAAAAGGCTATGTCATGTGAATTTTGATTGCATAGTAAAGATCAATTCAACTAAGGTAGTTAGAGATATACCTAAGATTGTGAAGCCCTATAATCCGGTATGTAAAGAATGTCAAATGGGAAAATAGGTTAGAACAACTTTTATGAGTATACAAGACAAATCTAATGATGTTCTTGATCTTATTCATACTGATTTGTGTGGCCCTACTAGAATTAAAAATTTTCAAGGTGATAGATATTTTATGCTAATCATTGATGATTATTCTAGATTGATGTGGGTTACTTTTCTAAGGGAAAAATCCGAGGCTTTTGAAAAGTTTAAAATATTTAAAGCTAAAGTTGAAACTGAGACGGGATTAAATATTAAGTGCTTAAGGTCAGATCATGGTGGAGAATTAACATCCGGTGAGTTTAATAACTTTTGTGAGAAGCATGACATAAGGAGACAATTTTCTACTCTCCGGACACCTCAGCAGAATGGAGTTGTGGAAAGAAAGAACATAACTATCTTGGATGCTGCTAGAACCATGATGATGGAACCTAATCTACCTCATATCTACTAGAGAGAAGTAGTGAGCATAATATTTAATACATTCAACATAGTACATATCAAAGTAGAAACCGGTAAGACACCTTATGAATTATAGTTTGTCAATATACCTACAGTTAAGTATTTCATAATCTTTGGTAGTAAATGTTATATCAGGAGAGATGATTTCATTGGAAAATTTGATCTTAGATGTGATGAAGGAATATTTCTTGGTTATTATAATGAAAGAAAAGCATATAGATGTTATAACAAGAGATTACAGGGAATTGTGGAGAGTGCTAATGTCAAGGTGGATGAGTATAATAGAAGTCAAATCAGAATTTATGAGCAAGAACCGGCAGTGGAAATGGTCATAATTGAATCGGTAACACCTTTACTGGAACAAAATGTTGAACGTTACTCCGGTAGTATCAAAAAATTCAATAATAACTGAAGAACATGAAAGAGGAACAAAGAGTCAGAAGACTCCTAGGTATGTAAGGTTGAATCATTCAAAAGATCAGATCATTGGGGATAAGAACATTGGAGTGATGACAAGAAGGAGATTTGGTATCTAATGAGGTATGTTTAATTTCTCAAGTTGAACCGATATCAATAATTAAAGCATGTAAAGATGAATGTTGGATGAAAGATATGGAAGAAGAATTAGATTAGATAGAAAAGAATAACACATGGATTTTAGTTCCCCGGCCTAAAAATAAGAATGTTATTAGAACTAAATTAAATGAAGATGGACAAGTTGTGAGGAATAAAGTTAGATTGGTTTGTAAAGGATATCCTTAGAAGGAAGGAATTGATTATGGTGAAACTTTTTCACCTGTAGCTAGGATTGAAGCTGTAAGATTATTTCTTGCCTATGCTACACATAAAAAAGTACAAGGTTTATCAGATGGATGTTAAGTGTGCTTTTCTGAATGGGGATATTGATGAGGAAGTTTATATTGAGAAACTTGATGGTTTTTCACTTTCAAATGATAAAAACATGGTTTGCAGGTTAAAGAAAGCCTTATATGGATTGAAATAGGCACCTAGAGCTTGGTATGCAAGGTTAGAGAAATATCTTTTGAAGCTTGGTTTCACGAAAGGTAATGCTAACAATAATCTATATTATAAAGTCACTGATAATGATATACTAATTATTGAGGTTTTTGTTGATGACATTATTTTTGGAGGTGAAGATAAGTTGTGCATGGAATTTTCTAACAATATGGAGAAATAATTTGAGATGTCTATGATTGGGGAAATGAAATTTTTCTTAGGTTTGTAGATTACTCAGACTGATAAATGTATTTTCATCTATCAAACTAAGTATGCTAGGGAGATGTTGAAGAAATTTGGTATGGAAGACTCTGAACTGGTAAGTACTCCTATGGTTACAAGTGAGAATTGACAAGGAAAGATGAATTTGCACCGGTAAATCCTACAAGATACAAGTCTATGATTGGAGGTCTGTTATGTTTGACTAAGACTAGACCAGATATAATGAATGTTGTTTGCATTGGATCAAGATAGCAAAGTGATCCTAGAGAAAATATTGAGTGTGCTGAAAAGGATTTTTAGATACTTACAAGGAACATCTGAATATGGTTTGTGGTACCGTAAGGAAGATAACTTTACTTTATGTGCATATACAGATGCAGATTGGATAGGTGATTTTGATGACTTTAAAAGTACTTCAGATGGAGCTTTCTTTCTTAGAAACAAACTTAATTCATGGATCAATAAGAAACAATCATGTACTTATTTATCTACTACTGAAGTTGAGTATGTTGCTGCTGCTAATAACTATACACAAGTTCTATGGATGAAGCAAATGTTGAAGGACATAAAAGTGCATTGCATTGGACCGGTAGTTATTCATTATGATAACTTTACTGCTATATACATATCAAAGAATCCATTTTTTCACTCTAAGACAAAGCACAAATCTATCAAGTATAACTTTTTGAAGGAGAAGGTGAAAGAAAATGAAGTTAGACTGGTTTATATGAACACTAAAGAGCAGATTGCAAACATTTTCACTAGACCTTTGCCTAAAGAATCATTTGAGTACCTCAAAGATAGATTAGGGGTTTCTGCCCCTCCGACAGAGAACTGATTGATGCTATTTGGCATCAGTTCAGTATGCATTATCATACATATTATTCATTCCAGATTGATGTGGTGATGCTACTACTCAGGGGGAGTAGTTAGCCTTGTGATTCAGTGTTTTTCTTTTTTTTTTGCTTTGATATTTATGCTAGATCTTTGGCATTGATGTCAAAGGGGGAGAGATATTCATGTAAAAAACTTAAGGAGATATATGCATTAGGGGGAGAAATTTCTAGAACTTAACTAAGATATCATCTATAGGGAGAGTATGGATCAAAACTTCATTGCTATATTCTTGTGTGGGAGATTTGTTTGACATTTCTTGGCACTTGGATGTTTTTCACATCTAGTGTTGCCATCAATTCCAAAGGGGGAGATTGTTGGCCATTTGGAAGAATTGATTATGTGTTGCATTGATGTTTTGTCATTGATGTCAACACTAGCTGTTCTAGCTGCTTTACCGGTATCTTTCTGGTCCCGATAGGTTGTTTGGTTTCTATTTGGATTAGATCATGATTATCCAGTATGTTTTGGCTTTTGGAATTGGCTTAGATCTGCTATTCATACTACTCAGATACTGGTTTAATAAGTTGGTTTTGATTTGGTGATCAGATGCTATCTTATATACTGATAAGCTTGGTTTGTTGATTCGGTGAGGGTTTCACCAGTAGAGCTTGATTGAAGATCTTTTGATATTATGGCATAAGTGGTGTTGGTGCAACTTCTATTAGAGATTCAGGATGTTGATGGTGATCGTGTTCAAGACTTGGTTGATTGGGATCATTTCTTTAGCGTGTGTGGACCTAAATTGGGTCTAGGTTTATCTAGGTTATGGACTGACTTAATGTAACATGTTGATTGGACTTCTCTATGTGTTTCCAGGATGTCTTATGGGCTGGATATTATTTTTTTGGTCTCAGGGCGACATGTTTTGTAATTATGTAATTGCTTTATTATCTGGTGGCCGACCTTATTGTTTATGGTCGAGGGTCTGTATATATATATGATGTAAGATCTCATTGTAGATTATATAGGAATGTGGTATAGGAGTGAATAATGTAATAATCATTCATGCAGAGGATTCGATCGATCATTGGTTATCAAGTTGGGTTTATGTAAGAGGATTTTCTCCTCCAGTATTGAGATTAACTAGAACTGTACTCAGGCATAGAAGATGTTATCATTGTAGTTCATTCTTTCTTCCAGATTGTAGTCTAGATTTCTATGTAGTCAGTGAGACTCATTTTGTAATGAGTAGTGTGCTCTAGGTTGTTGGCCTTCCTGCAAGTGTAGGCCCCTCAATTTGTAATCACATACTTACTACAGAAGTATTATCTAAATGTGGGTAGGGTTCCCACCATGGTTTTTCCCTTTATCGGTTTTTCCACATACAAATCTTGGTGTCATGTGGATGGTATTTATTCTCTAATTGTTGCTTGTGCTTAATTGATATATCTTCTATCTCGGTAATTATTTTACGCATTCTGGTATTGATCTTTTGGGTTTCGGTATTAAAGTTTTAATTGCTTAAGGTTCTTGTAATCTGGTGACAACTTATTCACCCCCCCCTCTTAGTTGTCTTCCAGTTTTTTGAACTGTCTAATAGTGGAGATCATTGATTAGTAGATTATTGGAAAGTTTTTTTCTATGTATTCAAGTGTTGCAGTTTGATTGGATAAGTTGGTTTAGCCTATGTGTTGCATTTGAGCTGATGAGGTTTAAAGGGTTTTGTGTATGTTGATTGTAGATGGCTCATTCCCATTGGCAGAGGTCTGTATAATGATTTAATTGAGTTATGAGATCCGGTATTGGGATGTTATGTAGCTGCACGTGTTATTTAGTATTTCGGTTTGTGCTCTATATTACTTTGGAATAACTATATCTTTGGTTGCGAATGAGTGGAATGTGCTCTAGATGTAGATGTATGTCCTTAGTTAACTTGGTTCATAATTTAGATATCCATAAGTGACTCTTTCAGGTTGACAGTCAATTATATTGATGTTCTTGAGCTTTGATAGAGAGATGATGATGATTATGGTGATCCGAGTTGTTACGATTGTTGTGATGCAATTCACGTTGCATGTGAATGTCTCTAGATTGTGTTCTATGCTTATTAGTGGTCCACATTGATTATTGTGTGTGTTATTGAAGATTTTCCTTATCCAATGATGTTCTTCATGTTATGCAATGTTCTTGGTGGTTGTAGCATGTTGTAGATGATCGAGGCATTATAGTTAGAGTTGTTTCATATTTGCAGTATTAATTTGGGTCCAGACTATGTCTTAGTCGGCATTGTTTTGGTCCACATGTATTGTTGTAGCGTTTGAGGATATTATTTTATAATTTGTATTGAGGGTTTAGCCTACCTTGAAATACAAGTTGAAGGGTTTGTGTAAATAAATGTAATAATCATTGTAAGTGATCATGCTATGTACAAATATTGTATCAATCATTCATTAGTGGGAAAGATGTGCAAAGTTATGTGAAGAAGTGTGTTGCAGTGAAGATTTGACAATGAGCTTAACTAGAACTATACTCAAGCATATGAAGGTGTTATTTTCACAGTTCATATGATCCAGATTGTAGTTTGAATGTTTTTGTAAGTCAGTGAGATTTCCTGTAAGGCAGTGACCCTTCCCTTAAGGTTGTATCCTTTCTGGGTTTCTTATTTTGAGCAATGAGCTCTAGGCAGTGTGCCTGAATGCATGTGCATTCCCATTGTAATATTCACATTTACTCCTAATAGGGTATTATCTCATTGTGGGTAAGTTCCCACCATGGTTTTCCCTTAACCAGGTTTTCCACATCAAAAATCTTGGTGTTATGTGTGTTATTGATGTGGTGTTGATTAATGCTTTAACTGTTAATTATCAGATCTCTTATGTGGTTTAAGTTGCAGTAGTTTTTGGTGCAAACTAATTCCCCCCCCTCTTAGTTTGCTGCATTATTGCCAACAATTGGTATCAGAGCTAGATCCTTCAGAAGAACCTTGACTGCTTGAGGAGATCTGGGATGGCAACCTTGTCTTTCAAGAAGGATAGTCTGAGATTTGATGGAATGAACTACACTCTCTAGAAGAGCCAAATGTAATTACATTTGAGACATATTGGAGAAGAGTACTCGAAGATCACTAATAATGTCTATAATGTTCCTCAAAATGGTCCTACTACTCTGGATGAGATAAAGGAAGAAAAATTCAATATTAGAGCTAAGGAAGCATTGTTGAGTGCCTTGTCAAATTCTGAGATGACTAATGTGATGGATCTTGAAACCACTCATGAGATCTGGGTAAAATTGGAGACCTTGCATGAAGATGATAGCCATGTGAAGATTGCTAAGTTGTAGAGCTTGAAAGGAAAGTATGAGAACCTGAAGATGAGTGAAGATGAGAATATTACTTCTCTTATGCAAAAAATGAATGAGCTTGTGTGTGGAATTAGATGTGTCGGTGGAGTCCTTGAAGAGTTTGAAATTGTTGCTAAAGTGTTGAGATCCTTTCCTCCTACTTATAAGCATAAAGTTGCTTCTATTGATGAGATTCAGACTATGACAAGAGACATGTTGATTGGTAAGATTGCTACTTTTGAGTTTAGTGAGTTTGGAGACTCTCTTCCTATGACTGAATTTGCATTCAAAGCTACTATTTTTGGGAAGCAGATATATGATTTGGGAGAAAGTTCAACAAGAGTATCTCAATATGATAAAGAGATGAAAGAGATGGAAGATGAAAAAAGAGAGCTTGAGGACCTTGAAGCACTTATTGCCAAAAGATTGCCTAAAGGTGTTGGAAAGTATGAATGTAAGTTACCTCTTAAATGATTTTCATGTAATAAAATAGGACATTTTGCATCAAGGTATCCGGAAAGAGATAGAAATCCTAAGAACTCATTTAAACCATATAAGCCTAAATATCAGAAGAAATGTTATTATGCTGCTAATGAAGGTGTGACAGACGATGATTCAGATAAGGGTAATTCGGGAGATGAATTTGTGTTCATTTCTATCAAGGAAGATGATCGCGTAACAATAGATTCTACAAGCTGCACTTATGAAGAGAAAGCTTTAGCTGCTAAAGTTGAGGAGAAATATGAATGGGTAATTGACAATGGTTTCTCTCATCATATTACTAGTGATAAGAGTAAATTTGTGAACTTGGAAAGATATGATGTTGGTATAGAAAGATTTGGTGATAACAAAGCTTGTGTCATCTGTGGTAGAGGTTCTATTTCTCTTGATCGTAAGCATAATATTGATGATGTGTCCTAAATATTTATTTGACAATTATAGCCTTGTGATGTCAATATGATGCTCCTCATGTTTATATGACTATATTTGAATTAGTAATTTGAAAATCTTGTTCATATTTATTGTCATATAAATATTTAAGCTTGACTATTTTTTGAATGAAAACTAAATAAATTGTCCCTAGATGAAACTACCATAGTTTAGGCTATATCTGGACTAGACAATATCCAATAAATATGACAAGTTAGATGCTGATTAAGCTAGATATAAAATTGGTATTTGAATCAGACAAGAGTTAATTATAAGAGTAAATAGTATAATTCTAATGGATTGTTGGATCTTGTGCATACTGATTTGTGTTGTCCTTCTAGAGTGAGAAGTTTGTAGGGTGACACGTATTCCATGATGTTGATTGATGGCTATTAAAGAATGATGTGGGTTGCCTTTTTAAGGGAGAAGTCTGAAGCATTGGAGAAGCTCAATATTTTTAAATCTAGCGTTGAAACTGAGACTGGAATGAAGCTGAAGTGTCTAAGATCTGATAGAGGTAGAGAATTCACTTTTGGTAAGTTTATTGCATACTGTGAAGAGCATGGGGTTAAGAGACAATTATCTTCTCCTAGGAAACCACAGTCAAATGGTGTTGTGGAGAGGAAAAATAGAATCGTTCAAGAAGCTTCTAGAACCATGATGAATGAAGGAAATGTTTTGCATATATTTTGGAGAGAAGCTTTAAGTACTGCAATATACACTCTTAACCAGGTAAATGTCAAATTTGATACTAGTAAGGCTCCTTATGACGTATGGTTTGGTCATGCTCCTGCTATTAAATATTTCAGAATTTTTGTTAGTAAATGCTATATCAAAAGAGATGGAGATCTTGGAAAGTTTGATGCTAGATGTGATGAAGGAATTTTTCTTGGTTATTCTACTAAAAGTAAGGCCTATCGGTGTTATAATAAATTATTAAGAAATATGGTTGAAAGTGCTAATGTGAAGGTTGATGAGGGTAATATAAGATAGATTAGATCTTGCAGATATGATTTTAATGATCAAGATGTCAATTCGGATAAAGGAAAGCCAGTGAAGACCCAAAATCAAATTCAAGTTGATCTAGAAAAGATAGAGAATCAAGGAGAAGTTGCAGATATTCAAGAACCTGAAATTCAAGAAAATCCTAAAAATCCCAGGTATGTGAGGTTGAATCATTTAGAAAATTATATTATTGGTGACAAGAATAAATGTGCGATGACTAGAAGAAGACTTGCTGAAGAAATTTGTTTGATTTCTAAGATTGAATCTAAGTGTTATCACTGTTTAAAAAATGGGTATGCTTTTTCCATTATTGGCTAAGTCTATTTTTTTTCTTGAGTCTGGTATGTTCTTGTTGCTTTAAGACTGTTTCAAGTCCAAATGGGTTTAGGGTTTAGGTTTTAAATCACTTTAATGACTGATAAAAACCCTTTGGTTTCTGTTTTTGCATTACTTTATTCACTTAAGTAATGGGTCCCTTTGTCGTGAAAATGTTCCCCCCCTTGTAACTTACCTAGGCGGTCCCTTCAAATGCTTTAATTCCTGCTTTTAAATATGCCCTTTTCTAAATGCCTGTTGGGCCTTGTAAGCATCATGTAGCTTTTTGTTGATTTGATGGTCCGCGTTGATTCGCAACCTAAAAGTGCTCACAATTTATCTATCACGAAGTAGCGAAAGGCAAAAAGGTGGACCCAACACATCGGTTCGAGCCAAAGTTAAATACCGATAAAGTCCCATCTGATTGGACGGACAATGTGATTTTGTGAGATCAAGGTAAACGTGGTTTAATCTTCACGAAGTCGCAAAAGGGTTTGGCAGGACCCAACAATGAAGACTTTCCCCTTGGTTAAAAGATGTTCAGGTCAAGTCAAGATCGACGGCTCACGTTGTTTCGTAGCCAAGAGATGCTTGTGGTTTACTCATCGCAAAGTCACGAAAAGGGTTGGTGGGCCCAAAGGACAGGCTGAGCATGAACTTAAAAGGCATTCATCTCTGTTTTGATCCAACGGTTCTGGTGATTTTGTAGTCATAAGTTGAATGATGATTAGTGTTCGGGAAGTCGCGAAAGACAGGTGGAAGTCACACATAGGTGTGATGTGGCAAAATACCTGCAACTTTTATGGAGCTCGATAGGGACATGTCAAGTGACACGTAGTTCTAAAAGATTGTTAAGGGCCTGCCAAGGTGTAACCAGCGGTCATGTGGGAGTAATAAAAGATGGCATGTGGCAGATCTAGAATGGAACCCAAGCGAGTTGCCATGGCTAATGGCCGACTGCCATGTGGTGTGTATTTACTAATGAAAAGCTGGGGTAAGTGATTTCTGGGTGCAAGGCCCACTTAAAAGGCATTCATTTTAGGATTGATCCAACGATTCTCATTGATTTGTGGCCCAAAGATGCCCACAGATTAACCTCTGTGAAATGGAAAAAACTGCTAACCGTCAGGGGGAGGCGAGGTAAGTTAGAAAGATCGACGGTCCCGGTTAGAATTAAAGGTTGGGTGACTTGAGTTAGATCTAACGCTTAGCGCAGAAGGGAAGTGCTCGATTGTTAAGTATTATGAAGTGGCGAAAAGATGGTAGGGCCCATAACTTAAGCAGAGAGATTAAGTGGAGGTAAAGACAATGCGAGTTCCCGTGATCCAACAGCTAGCGTTGCTTCATGAAAGAAAAGAGTGCAGGTTTTATGCTCTGCAAAATAACGAAAGAATGAAATAGAGGAAAGACTCAAAGGAATCATGACCTGTTGGAGCTAGTTTTGAATTCGATTTGGTGAATTCAATTATGAAAAGAAAGTTAAAGCATGTGCAGTTAATTGCTAAAAAACTTAAATGCCAACTTCTCTTTTTTAGTCCACATCAACTTGATTGCTAATATCATTTCATTGAAGTTTATGTAGAGCGAATTGTTGCAGAGCAATTTTCTTCAGGAAAATACTCAGGTTTTTTGTGCTTTTCTTGATAACTCTGGTTTGTTCTCAAATATTTGCCATGTGAATTACTTTGTTAGAGGTCTGTGCTAGTTGTTGGTAGTGTAGTTGCTCATCCAAAATGGCACCTAGAAGAGAATTCACTGGGAAGGTAGACTACCAAGAATGAAATATATGTGATGATTTTTTAGAACAATTAACTATGTCCACTAATGCTAGGGCTAAGATCAAAGAATCAGTACCCAAACACCCTCATCTAAAAATTGGAGATGGCTTATATGATAAGGGTAATTGGTTGAGAGACCCTGAAATAGGAATGTCAGGCTTAGGACTTTTCAAAGTCGGTTTTGGGCAAAGAAGTTCCCTAGCTCCTATGAATGGCATATGGGAATAGGATGTAGGAAAGCTTGTGGTCCTAGGTGTTTATATGGATACAGACCTGTTAACATTGATTGCATAGAATTACGACTCTCTGGCAAGGTGCATCCACAACATAAAGGGGTCAGTTCTGATTGAAATCAATGAACATGAGTTCAGAAAAGCCTATAAACTTAGTGAATCCTCCAATTGGTTAGAGCCTATTGATTTTGAATCATTAGCCTAGATTTACAATGTATAGAGGGAGCATCTTAGGAATGGCCCATTAAGAGACTTCTTTGTGAAGATAGGGGGGTTTATAGTTGTAGGCCCTAGCACAATGGAACCTTTCTCCCTCAATTTATTCACCTTGAGAGCTAAGGGTATGTATTGGGCCTTATGACAGATCTTTGGGGAAGATGCTGAAAAGAATATGCCAACCCATTATATGCTGATGATTGCCCAAATTTTGAATCCTTCTTTGGCCATTACATTTGATTATGCTTCATACCTTGATGATGCCATTCATAAAGGGTTAGTGGGAATCAAGAATGGTAAAGTTGACAAGCCATTTGGATGGTATTCTATGTTAATGTACATGTTCCTATTCAAGGGTGCTGATTACTTTGCAAAGGAGATGGACTCGGTTAAGGTTAAGGATAATGAGGAAATGCCATAACAATTGTGGAGTACTATTTTGTCATGGGATAGAGAGGATGAAAGTTATCTAAAGTTTGATAGATGCTTTGCATCTAAGATCAGAATCCTCTTATATAGAGAAAACCCTAGAATCCCTAAAGCTCTTTTGGAATTTATTAGACCTAAGGAGTTTGTAGAGGATATCAAGACATTTGTACCCTGTGTCTACTGTTTTCAGAGTGTTTGGATTTAGAGGCACCCCTTATTTACCACCCTATCAGGTCCCATTGAAAATAGGGATTGCAGAAGTGCTAAGACAGATTGGAGGGGTGCAGGAAGTTGAGTTGACTAACAGAGGTAAAGGGACTATTTTCCCAAAAGTTACCATGGCCCACCATTTTGTAATCATTAAAGGTGGATGGAGATTCTTTGAAGATTTCTTGAAACCATATAGGTTATCAACTACAATGTTAAGATGTGCAGACCCAGAGGACTCCTTCCATGGCATGTTCAGGAAAAGAGTAGTTTGCAAAGGTAGGCCTCATCAATTTCAGTTTCCTGAGGATTTGATTAGAAATGAGTTCATCTTAGATGAGTAGGAACTAAGGAAGGAGAAGTGGGTGGCATATAAGAAAGGCCTTGATTTTATTCATCAGTTTGACACTAGCTATGACCCTCTGTCTAGCTTTGCCCCATTTGAGGAGAAAATAAAGTTTCTGATTCTTTATTTTGAAGATGTAATGCAGACCCTAAAGGAAAAAAGGGGGGTCATAATGCAAATTGATCTTGTTAAGGTTAAGATGGTCTTGGTCAAGCCTACTTTTGCTAAAGCAATCCCACCAGGTGACTATGCCATGCTCAAGAGACCAAAGTACACTGTAATTATGCTAGTGATAGGTGAGCCTTCCTCTTCAAAAGGGAAAAGGAAAATTGAAGATATTGTAGACATTCAGGATTCCCTTAAGAGGCAAAAAGTGGGAAAAGAAATTGAAACTAATGAGCCTCAATATTACCCATCTCAGTCTCCTATACACATTGGAGATGAACAAGCTGTGGCTGAACAATTATTGCAGTTAGGGAGTCTTGGTGAAATTGCCTATACTTATGAGGAGACCCAAGAAGGGATGCCTGAAGAGCCACCAAATGTTGAAATGGATTTAACTGATGGTGAGTTAAAGGGCCAAGAATTTGACCTTACTATTAAGCAAGTTAGTGAAGAATTCCTAGCTGATAGCAACTTCATCACATCAGGAGCTTTTCTACAATTTCTTTGGAAATAGAACATTGATCAGTTCAAGATCAGATGTGAGAAAAGGGTAAATGAGCAACCTCTCAAAGATGCAGCCCAAGTAGAAGAAGTTAAACAAGAAATGATGGAGGAGTTCAAAGCAATCACCCCTAAGAAAGGGAGCGATATGTTGGATAAAGTTGGTGTGTTAATTCTCCCTGAATGGGATATAGCTGATGCATTGATCCTTGATGTAGTAAGAAAGGAAACAAAGCCAATGGAAGGTGTGACCTTCAACAAGGATAATGATGCTCTTGTCCTATGGTCATTAGAGAAAGATGAGAATGGGAGGAAGAAAAATACCTTAGATTCTAGCCTATTTCGAGGAATGATTGTCAAGAGGGTTCAGGACACAGGAGTGGTGGAGGCAGCTAGTACTCTTCTAGAAACTACAAAGGTTAATGTGGTAGTAGCAAAGAAAGAAGCCTAAGAAAAGGTTACTCTCCAATTGAAGTTGGAGACTATTTTAAAAGCTTATAATGAAGCTAAGGAAGGAATAACCAATAGGGACAACATCATCACTAAACTCCAGAGCCAACTAGCATGTCAACAACATCAAGGTAAGCCTTCAACATTGATGATTGCTTCCTCTTCAGCAAGACCCCCACCTACTAGTCCAATTATAGAATTCCCTCCTTCTCCTATGCCTTCTGGTTTCCAACCAACTGAGACTTATCAACATGAAATGGAAAAGTTGAAACAGGCCCAAGCATTATTTGCAAGCAAGTATGAGGAGAAGATAAAGACAACAATTTCAAGCTTTGCTGACACTGTTGATGCTCCTATAGTATATCTCAATATGAAAAGAATTTTGGATACTCTTAATGAGTTGGATGAGGATAAGGCTATTTTAGAGCCTATTATGAATAAATGGTTGCCTAGGGAAGTGGACTTAAAACTAATGTTTGCATCATATGATGAGGCAAAGGTTGATGTCATTATCAAGTCTACATGTAAGTTAGCAAAATAATTGACAAAGTTGGTTGAAGGAAGAGCTAATGTGGAATGGAAAGCTAATTTGTATCGGAAAGAATATATCGAGCATAAATTTGCATTGTTCCCTAGAGGTTTTATCAACCAGAATCAATTAAAGGATAAACAAGCATGGCTAGATGAGTTGGGGGCTAATTTATCCTTAAGGGTAAATGAGATAATCAATAAAGATGACACCTCTTTGGTTGTTAAAACAATTGAGGAAATAGAGAAGATCAAATCTCATTATGGGTTTTTGGATTCAGAGGTAAGGAAAGTGAGGAACACCTGGAAAAAGTTGTTAAAGTTGAATAAAAAAATTATTGGCCACTCATGGCCGAATGATGTTATTTTCCAAGGATGGTCCCAAAAATATGTGGTGGCCGATGTGGAGGTTCAAGAAGAAGATGCTCCGAAACAGTTAGAGCATGTTCCAGAATAGTTAGAAGGTGCTCCTGAATGGTTAGAGGATATTGTGAAGGAGCCACTAACTGAAGAAGCCATTGAAGCAGAAAAGGACATGTAACTGCTTCTTAAGTGAAGTAATATTTTGTAACAAACTTTTGAAAGGATGGTCTGAAGCTTGTTTGCATCCATGATTATATAAATGGATACCAGGATCAATGTAAAAGGATTGCAAGGAATTGTAAAGAAATGCTGCAAAAATAAATCTAAGCTATTTTCCAAGAATCATGAAGAACATCCAAATGTTTTTGTAATATTTTCTGAGATAATATCAATATACAGACCATGAGCTTTGATCCTAGAATTTGTCTTGTCTTCAAATGTCTTTGTAAATATTTACTGTTTTCAATTTGAATAATCTAGGGTTATTCATTTGAATATGGGTTGTAAGGAAATCTTAAATAGGGGAGTTTCTTAGCTTTTCTCTTCAAGAGGGAAATTAAATATGCATGAAGCACTTCTATTTGTAAATTCTTTATTGAAGACTTTGAATTTGATGAATGCAATCTAGTTTTTCTAAGGGTTAATTCTTACGTATGTTAGGCATATGTGGAGTTTTATAGAAGTTGAGGTGATAGGATGTGTGGAGATATTTGATTGTGGAAGTATTGCAGAAACTTAGATGACTCTGTGGCCTAGATAAGGCACTGATATCTATTGTAGTTTTCTTCTGCATATCTTGTAGGTCAATACTGAATATGAATTTAAGTTTTATTTCTCTATTTCAGTCAGTTCTAAGGTGACGAAATCCACTAGTTTTTTGGATAATGGTTACTGTGGGTTTTGTTTAAAAGTGTGAAAGAATTCACCTAGGGTATACCCGCCTGAACATTTTATAAGTTCAAAGTGTAGAAGGTCATAAAACCTTGTCATATGTTGCTGTAAAGTTTTCCTTTTCTTTGATTTCTCTTCTGCGGACATAGTTTATTATTTTATTACCAAGGATGTTAGAGCAAATGAGAATTTGAGAACACCAAAAGTGGCGACTCTTCTGGGGAGAGTCATACTGTGAAATCCAGCTTGTTTCCATATTTCCCATAGATTTGTGGGTGGTGACTCTGTTTGTTTAAACTAGTCCTTTTAGAAATAAGGAAATTCTGAAAAGAAAACAAGTGCAATGCAGGGAGGAAAGCATACTCGATCTTTCATGAAAAAGCATCCTCATGAAATGTTGCAGGAAGGGTTACCTAAACAGTCAAGAAGAGTTCAGAAAAGGTCAGTGTTGCAAGAGCCGTCGAATGTTGCTTGGGTCCAAAAAAGCAATAATACGGGTAAGATATCTGAAAGACCTATCTATGCTAGGTCAAATTCTTCTTCAAGAGAATCTGAACATGATGTTTTTGGTTTCCATTCTGGTTTGTTTAGAAATGTAGAAGATGTTAATGTTTCGAACCAAGGTATATCTCATACTAGTGCCTTTGGAAGAGACAAAACTAGTTCAAATATAGTCAGGAGTTCTATGCCTAGGATAATTGATGGAAACATTAGCTTGATTGATATTAATCAAGTCAATATATCAGACTCAGAAGAAGTTTTCCCCAATGAAGATACGATATCCCAAGAGATAGAGGACCTAAATAGAAAATTCCATCATCTCATCTCTTTCAGAACCCAAAAAGAAGTTAATAAAGAGAGAGAAGTTAAAGCCAAATTGATGGAAAGAGACAGACTTCTGAGACAGATTGCAGATCTTGAGGTCCTTGCTCAAGAAAAGGCAAAGAGTGAGGATGAAGGTCCTGTGATCAGGGAAATTCTAGTACCTAAGACCAAACCAGCATGTAAGTCAGTAACCCAACCAAATAGAGCGGTTTTTAGTGACCCACAGCCTATCAGAAATGAGGTTGATAAAGGGAAGCAAAAATGCATGGAAGACGGGTCGGGATCTAAAACTACAGTGGAAATCTCTCATAGATTACCAGCACATGAAAGGGAGATGGAAAGAATGAGGAAAGAAAAAGAAGACTTACAAATGGAATTGGAGAAAGCTGAGTTAGAGGCTACTAACCAAGAGGTTAAAAGAAAAATAGGCTATCTAAAAGCTCCACCCATTATCTTTCCATCAGAAGGTCTGAATAAACCTATACCTCAACAAGTTTCCTTCCCTCCTATTAAAATCCAACCCACCTTGCCTGTTAATGTAGCAACAATTAGTCAACCCCCTATTATTAATTAGAATAACCAGATCTCTCAAACTCAAGCCCCCAATATGAAAATGAACATGGGTAATAATAATGCCGTTAACCCATTCTAGAGAAGACCCATCAACTTAGAGTAGTACAGGCAGTTATTTTTTGATGGAATCCCTAGATATCCTAACCATGTTCCAACTGAGTTAAGAGACAGGCTCCCTAAGTTTGCTAGAAACAATGCAATTAGTGCAAAGGAACATTTAAAATATTTTAGTGACTTGATAAATGATTATGAGATAGTGGATGAAGATGTTATAATGAAACTATTTGTCCAGTCCCTAATAGATGATGTGAGAGATTGGTATAGAGGTCTCCCTGTTAGTAGCATTGGGTCTTGGGAGGACTTTAAAAATTGCTTTCAAGAGTAGTATGGTGACAAAACAAATGTGAGTTTCATGCTTAATGAATTTAATAATATCAAAAAATTTGATAATGAAATGGTCACTGATTTCAATGCTAGGTTTCAGAAAGCCATGCAGAGGTTGTATCAAGTAATGAGGTTAGATGATAACATGTTCCTAAACACTTATTACAATGTATTTGACTCCAAAATGGCTTATATCCCGAGGGATAAAAATCCACATAGCTTGAGAGATGCATTCAGAATTGCTATTAATGTGGAGAGCAATAGGAAGGCATCTGGAAAACTGGGAAGAAGAACTAATGGTAGGCTGTGGCAAGAAACAAAACAACAATCAAATAAAGTTGTTAAGGAGGAGGATAAGATAGAAAAGTTAGTCACTGCTATGAAGGATCTAACTGCTAAGGTAAATAAGAATAATAAGCCTTACTATAATTGGCAAGATAGACCTCCCAGATTGCATGATATGCCTTATAACACCAACTGGAAGGATGGCAAGCCTCAGAATGGGAAGCCTAAGATTGCTCAGAGCCAAGACACCCCTAATCCTTTGAAAGGAAAAAATGTTCATAACATGGAGAGCACTCCTTGGTACATTTCTTGTGATGGGCCACATTCCCCTCATCAGTGTGCAGTTGCTCAAGCCTTAGAAGAGTCCATGAAACAAGAGGCTGAGCCTGATATTAACATATTTGAGCCCATTATAGAAAGTGATGAGGAGTCTCTGTAGAGTGAATTTAGTGACTATGATGTGCTGAACAACAAACGGTCCTACCAAGGACAACTAACACTTGATTGGCATCCTACATTGAATGTGGTAACCACTGAAGATGAAGAAGTTCATCTTAGAAGACCTAGTGATGAAGAAGTGAAAAATCTCACCAAGGCTACTATAGCTAAGGCAAAGCACAATTACAACCTAAGGAGCACCAGAAAAGATAGTGATCAGGGTGAACCCGGTTCCATGTTTATAAAAGAGGTTATTCAGAAAAAGACAAGAAGTAGTGCCTTTCCCCCTCAAATGGGTCAAGAAAAGAAAGATCAAATTAAAGATGTACCCAAGAGTATAGGTGACAATAATACCAATGATACACAAGGAGCTTCCACAACAAAGAAGGCAAGTCAGCCTAAGGTAGAAAGAGTTAGAGCCAATACTGAATTGAGCAGTAATTCCACATTTGACATGGCTCAAGCTCTTACACAAATGAAAGTTACTGTCCCATTAATAAAATTATTGAAAATAAAAGAACATAGGGAAGCAACATTGTCTTTATTTTCTAACATATCTGACAGTAACACAGTTTTACCCACTGGTTTAGTTAAAAATGAAAAGGATTAGGAGTTCCAAACCCCATAGGTTTATGTTGGAACAACTATTACTCAAGAACCATCATAGGTAGATCCGTTTTATGTCACTTTATTAGTGAATAACTAGCTGATTAAAAATTGTATGATAGATTCAGGTGCAGCTACTAATGTAATGCCTTATGGTGTTATGAAAGAATTAGGGTTATCAGTGAATATAGTGTATGGGAAATGTTATGCTATGGATAACAGAGAAGTGCCTGTGATAGGTACAATGAAAGATGTTGAAGTGAAAATAGCAGCATTCCCTAAAGCAACCTATAAAATGGATGTTATTGTCACTGATACTAACCCTCATTATGGCATGTTGTTATCGAAGCAGTGGGCAGCAGTAGTAGGAGGAAATGTCCAATTGGAGGGATTATTACACCTATAAGACATTCTTCATGGGTCTCCAATTTGGTCCCAGTAAGAAAGAAGAATGGGGACGTAAGATTGTGTGTTGATTTCAGAAATTTAAATGTTGCTTCTTTGAAGGATAATTATTCTTCTCCCAATATGGAAGCTATGCTACAGAGAGTAACTGGTTGTGATCTTTTGTCAGTGATGGATGGTTTCTCGGGGTATAATTAGGTGTTAGTGAAGGAATCTGAGCAATTCAAAACCACTTTCACCACCCCTTGGGGAACATATGTTTACGTTAGAATGCCTTTTGGATTAAAAAATGCTGGAGCCACATTTTAGAGAGCTATGGATGTAGCCTTCAAAGAATTCATTAATATCATCATGGTAGTGTACCAAGATGATTTAACATGCTTCTCCAAAAGGGCTGATGATCACTGTGGACATTTGGAAAAGGTGTTCAATAAGGCTTTAGAATTTGGTGTGTCATTAAACCTCAAGAAGTGTCATTTTGTTGTTGCTGAAGGGAAGTTGCTGGGGCATATTGTCTCCAAGGAAGGGGTAAGAATAGACCCTAAAAGAATTGAAGCAATAAACAAGGTGCCTGAACCGAAGAGTGTTAAAGGTATTCAATCCTTTTTAGGCAAAGTAAATTTTGTTAGAAGATTCATTGCAAACTTTGCAGAGATAGTTAAGCCCATTGTCAAGTTGCTCAAGAAGGATACCAAGTTTTGTTGGGATCAAGAAGCCTCAAAGGCTTTTGCTGAAATTAAAAAGGCCATTCAGGAAGCACCTGTGTTGAAGTCCCCGGATTATAGTAAACCCTTCTCTTTGTTTTCTTTTGATTCATATCATACAGTAGCTGTAGTGTTGTTGCAAAAGGATAATGAGGGACATGAACATCCCATAGCCTTCTATAGCAAGTCTTTACAACCAGCAGAATTAAGATATGAAATCATGGAAAAATAGGCATATGCTTTGGTTAAGGCTATCAAGGCTTTTAGACCCTATTTGGTAAGTGCACAAGTAGTTGGTTATGTTCCACATGCTGCAATCAAGGACATATTATCCCAATCTAAGGTCACAGGAAAAAGGTGTAGATGGATAAATAGGATTCAAGAGTTTGATTTAGAGATAAAGATTACTAAATTGGTAAGAGGTTTAGGCCTTGCAAAGCTCATGACTGAAACAAATCTTCTTGATATCGAGGTAAATAATGTTGAAGTTGATAAAACCATGGTCACCAGGTTTGAAAGGCAACCTTGGTATTCAGAGATAGTCCGATTTTTAAGAGATGCTACATTTTCAGAAGGAATGACACATAATCAGAGAAGAACTCTAAAACTCAAGTCACAAAAATATGTTCTCATTCAAGGTGATCTGTTTTGGAGAAAAAGAGATGGAGAAATGCTAATGTGTTTGGATGAATTCCAGGCTAAAAGGGTGTTGATTGAAATGCATGATGGAGTATGTGGAGGCCATTACTCTGCTAAGACAACTACTGGTAAGATAATCTAGGCTGGGTACTATTGGCCTACCTTATTCAAGGATGCTCATGAACATGTCAGGAAATGTGACCCATGTCAAAAAATTTCATCCAAATTGAAGTATGAAGGAGCTTTACCCCTAAATCCAATCATAGTGGAAGCCCCTTTTGTCCAATGGGGCATTGATTTTATTGGAGAGATTGTTGAGAGATCAGGAAGAGGTCATAGATGGATCATAGTAGCCACTGATTATTTTACTAAATGGATTGAAGCTATTCCCACAAGAAGAGCTACAAGTAAAGTTGTCATTGACCTCTTGATGAATAATGTTATAACTAAATTTGGAATCCCTGCAAAATTAGTAATGGACAATGCCATGAGTTTCAGGTCAGATGAGTTTGTTGGATTTTGTACTAGTCATGGAATAATCATGTCTTACTCTTCACCCTATCATCCTCAGGGAAATGGACAAGCTGAATCTAGTAATAAAAGCCTTTTGAACATCATCAAGAAAATCCTAGAAGAGAACAAGAGGTCTTGGGATCAAAAGTTCAAATTAGTCTTGTGGGTTGACAGAGTAACTATCAAGAAGGCCATTGTAATGTCACCTTTTGAACTAGTTTATGGTACACAAGATAGACTGCCAGTAAACAATCTTCTTCCAGTTTATAAATTCTTGCAAGTTGAAGACATGGAGCTATCTGAACCTATGGAGAACCGAATGATTCAGATAGTAGAGGTGGAAGAGATTAGAACTCTAGCTCATAAGAGAAATTTGAAGATCCAATTGTAGTCTAAATATCTGTTTGATAAAAGGACATCATTGAGAAAGCTTCAAATCGGTGATGTTGTTCTTCAGTGAAATGCAAAAGGACAAGACAAGGGAAAGCATAAAAATTTTGAGTCATTATGGATTGGCCCTTCTGTGGTTTGTGATCAAAATGGAAAGGATTCATATTTTTTGAAAAATATGAATGATGAAGTACAGGAATTCCCAGTGCATGGACAATTCCTGAAACACTACTTCTCTTGAAGTCCATGCATAGTAGGTCCTCTGTTTGTATATATTTCTTTGCTTTATGTTAATTGTTTTTTTGGGCTTGTGTTTTGGTCTATTTCTCCCGAGTTTTCTGAGTTCTTGTGTTGACCTTGCAATCAACCATCCCCAGCCAGAGCTGATGTTATCATTGTTTAAAAAATGGGTATGCTTTTTCCATTATTGGCTAAGTCTATTTTTTTTCTTGAGTCTGGTATGTTCTTGTTGCTTCAAGACTGTTTCAAGTCCAAATGGGTTTAGGGTTTATGTTTTAAATCACTTTAATGACTGATAAAAACCCTTTGGTTTTTGTTTTTGCATTACTTTATTCACTTAAGTAATGGGTCCCTTTGTCTTGAAAATGTTCCCCCCCTTGTAACTTACCTAGGTGGTCCCTTTAAATGCTTTAATTCTCGCTTTTAAATATGCCTTTTTCTAAATATCTATTGGGCCTTGTAAGCATCACACAACTTTTTGTTGATCTGATGGTCTGCATTGATTTGCGACCTAAAAGTGCTCACAATTTATCTATCGCGAAGTAGTGAAAGGTAGAAAGGTGGACCCAACACATCTGTTCGAGCCAAAGTTAAATACTAGTCAAGTCCCATCTGATTGGATAGATAGCGTGATTTCATGAGATCAAGGTAAACGTGGTTTACTCTTCGCGAAGTCGCAAAAGGGTTTGGCGGGACCCAACAATGAAGACTTTCTCCTTGGTTAAAAGATGATCAGGTTCAGTCAAGATCGACGGCTTGCATTGTTTCATGGCTAAGAGATGCTTGTGGTTTACTCATCGCAAAGTCACGAAAAGGGTTGGTGGGCCCAAAGGGCAGGCTGAGCATGAACTTAAAAGGCATTCATCTCTATTTTGATCCAATGGTTCTCATGATTTCGTAGCCGTAAGTTGAATGATGATTAGTGTTTGTGAAATTGCAAAAGATAGGTGGAAGTCACACGTAGGTGTGATGTGGCAAAATAGCTACAACTTTTGTGGAGCTCGATATGGACATGTCAAGTGACACGTAGTTCTAAAATATTGTTAAGGGCCCGCCAAGGTGTAACTGGCAGTTATGTGGGCGTAATAAAAGATGGCATGTGGCAAATCTAGAATGGAACCCAAGAGAGTTGCCATGGCTAATGGCCGACTGCCATGTGGTGTGTATTTACTAATGAAAAGATGGGGTAAGTACTTCCCAGGTGCAGGGCCCACTTAAGGAATTCATTTAAGGATTGATCCAACGATTCTCATTGATTCCTGGCCTGAAGATGCCCATAGATTAACCTCTGTGAAATGGTGAAAACTGCTAACTATCAGGGGGAGGCAACGTAAGTTACAAAGATAGAAGGTCCTGGTTAGAATTAAAGGTCGGGTGACTTGAGTTAGATCTAACGCTTGGCGCGGCTTCGCAGAAGGGAAGTGCTTGATTATTAAGTATTGCGAAGTGGCGAAAAGATGGTAGGGCCCAGAACTTAAGCAGAGAGATTAAGCGGAGGTAAAGACAATACAAGTTCCCATGATCCAACGGCCAACGTTGCTTCGTGAAAGAAAAGAGCGCAGGTTTTATGCTCTGCGAAATAACGAAAGAATGAAACAGAGGAATCATGACCCATTGGAGCCAGTTTTGAATTCAATTTGGTGAATTCAGTTATGAAAAGAAAGCCGAAACATGTGGAGTTAATTCCTGAAAAACTTAAATGCCAACTTGTCTTCTGTAGTCCGCATCAACTTGATTGCTAATATCATTTCATCGAAGTTTGTTGTAGAGCGAATTGTTGCAGAGCAATTTTCTTCAAGCGAATACTTAGGTTTTTTGTGCTTTTCTTGATAACTCTAGTTTGTTCTCAAATATTTGTCGTGTGAATTACTTTGTTAGAGGTCTGTGCTAGTTACTGGTGGTGTAGTTGCTCGTCCAAAATGGCACCTAGAAGAGAATTCATCGGGAAGGTGGACTACCAAGAATGAAATATATGTGATGATTTTTTAGAACAATTAACTATGTCCACTAATGTTGGGGCTAAGATCAAAGAACTAGTACCCAAACACCCTCATCTAAAAATTGGAGATGGCTTGTATGATAAGGGTAATTGGTTGAGAGACCCTGAAATAGGAATGTCAGGCTTAAGACTTTTCAAAGTTGATTTTGGGCAAAGAAATTCCCCAGCTCCTGTGAATGGCATATGGGAACAAGATGTAGGAAAGCTTGTGGTCCTAGGTGTTTTTATGGATATAGACCTGTTAACATTGATTGCACAGAATTATGACTCTGTGGTAAGGTGCATCCAGAAAATAAAGGGGTCAGTCCTGATTGAAATCAATGAAGATGAGTTCAGAAAAGCTTTTAAACTCAGTGAATCCTCCAATTTGTTAGAGCCTATTGATTTTGAATCATTAGCTCAGATTTACAATGTACAGAGGGAGCATCTTAGGAATGGCCCATTAAGAGAGTTCTTTGTGAAGATAGGGGGTTGATAGTTGTAGGCCCCAGCACAATAGAACCTTTCTCCCTCAATTTATTCACCTTGAGAGCTAAGGGTATGTATTGGGCCTTATGCCAGATCTTTGGGGAAGATACTGAAAAGAATATGCCAACCCATTATATGCTGATGATTGCCCAAATTTTGAATCCTTCTTTGGCCATTACATTTGATTATGCTTCATACCTTGCTGATGCCATTCATAAAGGGTTAGTGGGAATCAAGAATGGTAAAGTTGACAAGCCATTTGGATGGTATTCTATGTTAATGCACATGTTCCTGTTCAAGGGTGCCGATTAATTTGCAAAGGAGATGGACCTGGTTAAGGTCAAGGATAATGAGGAAATGCCAGTACAATTGTGGATTACTGTTTTATCATGGGATAGAGAGGATGCAAGTTATCTAAAGTTTGATAGATGCTTTGCATCTAAGATCAGAATCCTCTTATGTAGAGAAAACCCCAGAATCCCTAAAGCTCTTTTGGAATTTATTAGACCTAAGGAGTTTGTAGAGGATATCAAGATTGCTCACAATTGGGGAGACATCTATTTGTACCCCGTGTCTACTATTTTAAGAGTGTTTGGATTTCGAGGCACCCCTTATTTACTACCCTATCAGGTCCCATTGAAAATAGGGATTGCAGAAGTGCTAAGACAGATTGGAGGGGTGCAGGAAGCTGAGTTGACTAACAAAGGTAAAGGGACTATTTTCCCAACAGTTACCATGGCCCACCATTTTGTAATCATTAAAGGTGGATGGAGATTCTTTGAAGATTTCTTTAAACCATATAGGTTATCAACTACAGTGTCAAGATGTGCAGACCTAGAGGACTTCTTCAATGGCATGTTCAGGAAAAGAGTAGTTTGCAGAGGTAGGCCTCATCAATTTTAGTTTCCTAAGGATTTGATTAGAAACAAGTTTAGTTTAGATGAGCAGGAACTAAGGAAGGAGAAGTGGGTGGTATATAAGAAAGCCCTTGATTTTATTCATCAGTTTGACACTAGCTATGACCCTCTGTCTAGCTTCAGCCCATTTGAGGAGAAAATAAAGTTTCTGATTCTTTATTTTGAAGATGTAATGCAAACCCTAAAGGAAAAAAGGGAGGCCATAATGCAAAATGATCCTGATAAGGTTAAGATTGTCTTGGCCAAGCCTGCTTTTGCTAAAGCAATCCCACCAAATGACTATGCCATGCTCAAGAGACCAAAGTACACTGTAATGATGCCAATGATAGGTGAGCCTTCCTCTTCAAAAGGGAAAAGGAAAATTGAAGATATTGTAGACATTCAGGATTCCCCTAAGAGGTAAAAAGTGGGAAAAGAAATTGAAACTAATGAGCCTCAATATTCCCCATCTCGGTCTCCTATCCACATTGGAGATGAACAAGTTGTGGCTAAACAATTATTGTAGTTAGGGAGTCTTGGTGAGATTGCCTATACTTATGAGGAGACCCAGGAAGGGATGCCCAAAGAGCCACCAAATGCTGAAATGGATTTAACTGATGATGAGTTAAAGGGCCAAGAATTTGACCTTACTGTTAAGCAAGCTAGTGAAGAATTCCTAGCTGACAGCAACTTCGTCACATCGGGAGCTTTTCTACAATTTCTTTGGAAATAAAACATTGATCAATTCAAGATCATATGTGAGAAAAGGGTAAATGAGCAGCCTCTCAGAGATACAACCCAAGTAAAAGAAGAAGTTAAACAAGGAATGATGGAGGAGTTCAATGCAATCACCCCTGAGAAGGGAGGGATATGTTGGATAAAGCTGGAGTGTTAATTCTCCTTGAATGGGACATAGCTGATGCATTGATTTTTGATGCAGTAAGAAAGGAAACAAAGCCAATGCAAGGTGTGACCTTCAACAAGGATAATGCTTCTCTTGTCCTATGTTCATTAAAGAAAGATGAGAACGGGAGGAAGAAAAATACCTCAGATTCTAGCCTCTTTGGAGGAATGATTATCAAGAGGGTTCAGGACACAGGAGTGGTGGAGGCAGCTAGTACTATTCTAGAAACTGCAAAGTTTAATGTGGTAGTAGTAGATAAAGAAGCCCAAGAAAAGGTTACTCTCCAATTGAAGTTGGAGACTATTTTAAAAGCTAAAAATGAAGCTAAGGAAGGAATAGCCAATAGGGACAACATCATCTCTAAACTCTAGAGCCAATTGGTAAGTCAACATCATCAAGGTGAGCCTTCAACATTGATGATCACTTCCTCTCCAGCAAGACCCCCACCTACTAGTCCAATTATAGAATTCCCTCCTTCTCCTATGCCTTCTGGTTTCCAATTGGCTGAGACTTATCAACATGAAATGGAAAAGTTGAAATAGGCCCAGGCCTTATTTGCAAGCAAGTATGAGGAGAAGATAAAGACAACAATTTCAAGCTTTGCTGACACTGTTGATGCTCCTACAGTATATCTCAATATGAAAAGAATTTTGGATACTCTTAATGAGTTGGATGAGGATAAGGCTATTTTAGAGACTATTATGAGTAAATGGTTGCCTAGGGAAGTGGACTTAGAACTGATGTGTGCATCATATGATGAGGCAAAGGCTGATGTCACTATCAAGTCTACATGTAAGTTGGCAAAAGAATTGACAAACTTGGCTGAAGGAAGAGCTAATGTGGAAAGGAAAGCTAATTTTTATCGGAAAGAATATACCGAGCATAAATTTGCACTGTTCCCTGGAGGTTTTGTCAACCAGAATCAGTTAAAGGATAAACAAGCATGGCTAGATGAGTTAGGGGGTAATTTATCCTTAAGGGTAAATGAGATAATCAATAAAGATGACACCTCTTTGTTTGTTAAAACAATTAAGGAAATAGAGAAGATCAAATCTCATTATGGGTTTTTGGATTCAGAGGTAAGGAAAGTGAGGAACACCTAGAAAAAGTTGTTAAAGTTGAATAAAAAAATTATTGGCCACTCATGGCCTAATGATGATTTTTTCCAAGGATGGTCCCAAAAGTATGTGATGGCTGATGTGTAGGTTGAAGAAGAAGATGCTCCGGAACAGTTAGAGCATATTCTAGAATAGTTAGAAGGCGCTCCTGAATGGTTAGAGGATATTGCAAAGGAGCCACTAACTAAAGAAGTCGTTGAAGCAAAAAAGGACATGTAACTGCTTCTTGAGTGAAGTAATATTTTGTAACAAACTTGTGAAACGATGGTCCGAAGCTTGTTTGCATCCATGATTATATAAATGGATACCAAGACCAATGTAAAAGGAGCACAAGGAATTGTAAAGAAATGGTACAGAAATTAATTTGAGCTATTTTCCAAGAATCATGAAGAACATCCAAATGTTTTTGTAAAATTTTCTGAGATAATATCAATATACAAACCATCAGCTTTGATCCTAGAATTTGTGTTGTCTTCAAATGTCTTTGCAAATATTTACTGTTTTCGATTTGAATAATCTAGGGTTATTCATTTGAATATGGGTTGTAAGGCAATCTTAAATAGGGGAGTTTCTTAGCTTTTCTCTTCAGGAAGGAAATTAAATATGCATGAAGCACTTCGATCAGTAAATTCTTTATTGAAGACTTTGAATTTGATGAATGCAATCTAGTTTTTCTAAGGGTTAATTCTTACGTATGTTAGGCATATGTGGAGTTTTATAGAATCCGAGGTGATAGGATGTGTGGAGATATTTGATTATGGAAGTATTGTAGAAACTTAGATGACTTTGTGGCCTGGATAAGGCACTGATATTTGTTGTAGTTTTCTTCTACATATCTTGTAGGTCAATACTAAATATGAATTTAAGTTTTATTTCTCTGTTTTAGTCAATTCTAATGCGATGAAATCCACTAGTTTTTGGGACAATGGTTACTGTGGGTTTTGTTTAAAAGTGTGAAAGAATTCACCTAGGGTATACCCGCCTGAACTTTTTATAAGTTCAAAGTGTAGAAGGTCATAAAACCTTGTCATATGCTGCTCTAAAGTTTTCCTTCTCTTTGATTTATCTTCTGTGGATAGAGTTTATTATTTTATTACAAGGGATGTTAGAGGGAATCAGAATTTGAGAACAACACTAAGAATGTTGATGAAGCATGCAAAGATGATAATTGGATTAAAGCTGTGGAAGAAGAATTGAATCAGATTGAGAAAAATAATACATGGATTCTTGTTCCTAGACCTAAGGATAAGAATGTAATTGGAACTAAATGGGTTTTCTAGAATAAGATGAATGAATAGGGTGAAGTTGTCCGAAATAAAGATAGACTTGTTTGTAAAGGTTATTCACAGATGGAAGGAGTTGATTATGAGGAGGTTTTTTCTCTAATGACCAGAATTGAAGCTATTAGATTATTTCTTGCCTATGTTACTCACAAAGATTTCAAGGTTTATTAGATAGATGTCAAATCAGCCTTTCTTAATGGAGAATTAGTAGAAGAAGTTTACAATGAGCAACCAGATGGATTTCAACTGATAGATGAAAAGGACATGGTTTGCTGGTTAAAGAAAGCAGTGTACAGATTGAAGAAAGTCCCTAGAGCCTGGTATGCTAGATTGGATAAGTATTTGATGAAGCTTGAATTCAATAAAGGTACTACTGACAATAATCTTTATTTCATGATTGATCAAAATATTTTTATTGTTGACGATTTTGTTGATGATATTATCTTTGGTGGAAATGATTGCCTATGTAAGAAATTTACTAAAGAAATATAGAATGAATTTTAGATGTCTATGATTGGTGAAATGAAATTCTTTCTAGGATTGCAAATTAATCAGTTGGACAAAGGTATTTTCATATCTCAGTCTAAGTATCTGAAGGAACTATTGAGCTTTTTAATTGCAATTGAGGTTGGAATACTAATTCACAACTTATCCACACTAAGCAACCCTTCATGAACTATAAACTATATTTAATTATCAACCCAAGGATGTGAACTTGAAATGAGGCAACACTATATATGCACTATGGAAGCCTTCTAAGCTATTGTATCAGTTGTGTATAGCAAATAAACTCAGAATAATAAACTGAATTGAAAACATGACAATGCTGGAAATAAAACTAACTACATAGCAGTGGCTACATGATGACTGGTTATTTGCAATAGCAGTGGTTGCAAGATGACTGGTTATTTGCAAAAGCAATGGCTGCAATATGACTAGTTATTTGCAACAGTAGTGGCTGCAAGATGACTGGTTATAAAACTAGTGAAATCAAATATGCTGAAAACAAAATCTATCATAACCAACTCACTAATTAAAGTAAAGCATAATGAATAAAAATCTAAACTATGATGAAATCACAGCTCCTCAAGTGGCCCTTGCTTGAGTTGCTTCAATCTGTCATTAGCATTCCATCTTTAATAGACAAGCTTCAATGCTCAAATAATATTCTTATTGAAAATCAAATATTATATGAAAATGTATCAGACTTGTTGATTGAATATGGACACTACTAACAAGACTCAACACTAACTGGATATTCTCTAAACTACTATCAACACTAATTTCAACACTACTTACTCACAACTCAACAAAACCTTAGATTTATGCTTGAGGCTTGAGAGTTAAAGTAATTACAAAATCAACAACTTATTAAAAACGTGATTTATCCTATGACAACAAGGAGATGACTTATTCTACTCATGACTGATAATAAAGATTAAACTAACAAGAGTTGAGAGAATTATAATCCTCTTCGAACTCTACAACTATAAAGTACACTCATGGTTGAACATGTGTACAAAACATGCTATAATTATTTATATGAATCATTAAATATTGTTTCCACAATCTTCTCCAATATTTCTTCATTTTAATAACTCCAAATACACAAACTCATGAAGAGTTAGAAGAGTTTAAGTTGAACTAGAACTCAGTCCTTAATTGCTGCCTAAAAATATGCTAGTTTGTCTCAATCAACTTCAGGTGAAAGTTGCTCATTAAATATTGCGAATACGCTCAAACGGTTTAAACCCATTTTAGATCTCCTTTTAATATTTCTAGATAACTTTTAAAATCATAATTTCATTAAGAAATGAGTGAGATATGCACATTTTACTGAAACTGGTCTTTTCACTTTTTTTTCACTTTCAATCAACTACTACATCTGTCAATTGCCAACTTGTTCCTCCTTCCTTCTAGATATATGGCCCACTCAAATCACTCAAAAACAAAATTTTAATCCTTATTAAGTAATTTACATTCAATAATATCTATTTATTATAATATTTTATCATCATTTAGCATCAACTAGCTAGACACTTATATGCATATCAAACATCATTAATCCTAGTTAGTGCTTCACAAAACCAAGGTAATGTTTGGAAATGACATGGAAGGACATTATAAACATGAGGTAAAGTATCATAAAACATGAAATAATATGGTCAATTTATAGGCTCATTAGGAACTATTGAACAAATTTGGTTTTGAGGATTCTAAACCTGTTGGTACACCTATGGTGACCAGATGTAAGCTGAAAAAGGATGATGACCATCTGAAAGATAATCAGACTAGATATATATCTATGATTGGTGGTTTATTGTATTTGACTCAAAATAGACCTGATATAATGAATTTTGTATGTCATGTTGCTATATTTAAAGCTGATGGTATGATGAAAGAATAAGTATCCGGTAGAATACTGAGAGGGGGGGAGGGGTGAATCAATATACTGAAAAACTAATACAAACTCCCAAACTCAAAAATAAACTTATCAACAAATAACTTAGTCAAGATAATATCTCAAAGATTACCAACATCAACCGGTTTGACTATTATGATAGCTTAATAGTAAAGAACTTCAATCATGTAAACATAAAAAATGCTTAAACATATGTCAATATATCCATCTCTCAATGCTTCCAATTATCATGCCATATCAGAATAGTTAAGTAGTTAATCAAATCAACAAATAAGATCATAACCACAAAAGCATTCACCACTTGACACAAATATTTATACATTGAAAACCCGAATAGGTAAAAACCACGGTGAGATGAGACTCACAAGGATAGCTATCTAAACTCTTCTGAAGTTTGCCCTGTTAGGAGCCAAGCATGTTAAAGCTTTTACAATTAGTCCTGTTAAGAACTGATTCTGTTAGGAATCACACGGTTAAGGGATTTAAAAATGTTCCTTGATGAAAAGCACAATACCCTGTTAGGAGTAACCTCGCTGAAGGATTTGAGAATCCGAACTAATGAAGTACCTTGTTAGAGGATTTAGAAAGTAACCAAGCTTGTTAGAGCTTACCCAATTAGGGGATTTTAATTTATGTTGTAATTGTTAGAAAACAATAGGTTTTCTTGATCTATCTAAATAGCACTACATCTGCTTGATCATATCGTTCTTAAGCTTCAATTTGCCTTTACTCAAACTATAGATCCATCCACTAGTTAGGCAACCACACACTCAATTGATTTCTGCCAATCTTGTCAACTTTGCCAACACTTAACAAAACAATATCATCAACCTTAAATACAAATCAACTAGGTCGATAACAACAAAAAAACCTAATTCTCATCATCGAGATTACAAACAACTCGGTACAATCTTGACCGTTAGAAATCATAACAATCTCTTCACATTAATCAAGAAAATTTCAACCGCTCCATGATCACTACTTCATCGGACTTTGTAACTCATCATGCGCTATGCATTAGATGTAGTCCACTTTGATCCTTTCCAAGATAAAAGATGCGCCAAATCAATATGAACTAATCCTCATTAAATAATCACACGTGTCTCCATCATTACCTCTCAACTTTAGATCTTAAACCAATAAACTTGATCCGTTAGGGTTTAACATTAAATAACTGGTAGGGTTTACCGGTTACATAACATAGAAAGGTTTAACCCTTTACACTGGTTCAACTTACAAACTACCATATACCGATTTACAACATCTTCCTCAAGGTTTATCATACCAGTCACAAGACAATAGCAATAACAATAATAACATCAACAATATCATGAATACCATTCATCGGTTCAATTGACATCAATGACAACATATCATTAATGCAATCTATATGCAAAATGCCAACAATCTCCCCCTTTGGCATTGATGGCAATACAAATATCAACACCTTTGATTGTTGTTGTGGATTGGTGAATAGAAATACTAGTTTACATTACTAAGTATTCACCATGCTCTGTCTGTCTTCAGTCGGTTGCTAGTTCACCTAATCAAACACATAATTCTTCTCCCCCTTTGACAACAATGCAAAATTGAAAGTAAAACATTTAATTCCAAATTTTCACTGTGCATCAACATACTACAACTTGATGCTCCCCCTATGGAATAGATCCACTTCCAAAAATAATCAATCCATGTAAGGTTTTGCAAGTAATTCAGGGACTGATGCAATTAGCATCATGTTCAACTGACTTCATGAAGAGGTACAACCCCCAAATGACTTCTAAGATACTCAAAAGTGGTCTTAGGCAGAGGTTTGGTAAAGATATCCGCAAGCTGCTCTTGCGTAGAAACATGCTCTAAGATAACATCTTTACTTTGAAATTTTTTCCCTCAAAAAGTGATAATTCAATTCAATATGTTAGAAATATTTATTGCACTTGTATTATTACACAAAAATTTTATAGGTTCTTAGATCTTCATCTTAAAACCTTCTAAAATGTGCCTCATCCAAATAGCTTTTGTGCAATTCATGTAAGATGCTACATACTTAGCTTTTGTAGTAGATTGTGAAGTACAACTCTGCTTCTTACTACTCCATGAAACTAGCCTTACTCCTAGAAAGAATTCTCCATCGGTAGTACTCTTTTGGTCATCAACATTTCCTACCCAATCAACATCAATGTATGCCTTCAAATCAAAATTGCCTCCATATGGATACCATAACCCATAGTCAACTGTACCTTTCAGATATCTAAAAATTCTCTTGGTTGCTATTAGATGTGCTTCCTTTGGATTTTTCTGAAATCTAGCAACTATACCAACTACATGGGAAATATCAGATCGACTATGAACATCATAGTGTAATTTGCCAATCATTGAACTTTATTCCTTTTCATCTACAGACTTAGATGAATCTTCCTTGGACAATTTACAACCTGTAACCATTGGAGTTCCAACTAGTTTACAGTCACTCATGCCAAAAGTCTTCAAAACCTCTTTCACATACTTAGATTGAGTAATGAAATACCATTCTTCATCTATTGTATCTACAAGCCTATGAATTTTTTTATTTCCCCTACTAATGACATCTCAAACTCATTCTTCATTTCATCTGCAAAACTGTTTCTCATGACATCATTACCTTGAAATATAATGTCATCAACAAATAATTCATTGACCAATATTTCATCTCCTTCAGACTTGAAATAAATGTTGTTGTCATCACTATCTCTTACAAAGCCTATCTTCATCAGATTTGTATGAAGTTGTTCATACCATGCTTTGGGTGCCTTCTTTAACCCATATAAAGCTTTATGTAATCTGCATACCATGTCTTCCTTATCTGTCAATGCATAACCATCAGGCTACTCTATATAAACCTCTTCTTCCAATATCCCATTCAAAAATGTAGACTTAACATCCATCTAGTATACCTTGAACTTCTTATGGGCTGCAAATGCAAGCAATGTTCTAACTCCTTCCAGTCTTGCTACTGGTGCAAAATTTTCTCCATAATCTTCTCTTGCTTCTTGTGCATAACCTTTGCAAACTAATCTTGCCTTATTGCGAACTACAACACCATCTTCATTTAACTTGTTTCTGAACACCCATTTAGTACCTATAACATTCTTGTATACCAGTCAGGGTACTAGGGTCCAAGTGTTGTTCTTCTCAATTTGATCCAATTCCTCCTCCATTGCTTTCAACCAATGATCATCACCAAATGCCTCCTTAGCACTTCTAGGTTCAATGGTGGAGATCATGCAAGAGTTATCTCTAATTCTCCTTCTAGTTAGAACTCCAACATCCTTATCCCCAATAATCTGCTCAGGACTATGATTCAGTCTCATATATCTAGGAATAACATGATCATTATCATCAAGTTCAACTCTTCATAGTCTTCTTCCTCCAAATTTATTTGTTCTGGTTGAACAAGTACATCAGGATTTGCTTTACTGGTTTCTGATTTAACAGTTTCAAGTTCCAAAAGCAAAATACAAGGATCTTCTTCCTTTCTCTTTAAACTGGTTCCTTCTGAAATTTTAGGACATTCATCTACATGAACATTAGAACTCTCAACAATTCTCTATGTATGGTTGTTGAAGCATTTTTAGGCCTTACTCTTGGTAGAATAGCCAAGAAATATGCCTTCATCACTCTTAGCTTCAAACTTGCTTATGTAATCACCTCTTTTAATAAAACACTTACTACCAAAGATTTTAAAATAGCTAACATCAGGTGATCTTCCATACCAGTACTCATAAGGTGTCTTGTCCTTACCTCTTTTCACCAAAACTCAAGTCATTATGTAGACCGTTGTACTTACAACTTCTCTCCAAAATGTTTTTGCTACATTTCTTCGTATCAACATATTTCTAGCATCTTCAACCACTGACCGGTTGTTCCTTTCTTCTATACCATTCTATTGTGGTGTCCTTGGTGCATAAAGTTGCCGCTTGATACCATTCTCATCACAATACTTAGTGAATTCCTCATAAGTGAATTCACCCCCTTGATCTGTTCTCAGACATTTTATCTTTTTGCCACTCTCTTTCTCAGCTAAGGCTCTGAATACCTTGACTTTACTAAAAGCTTCATTCTCATCCTTCAAGAATGTGACCCACATCATCCTTGAACAATCATCAGTGAAGATCATGAAATATTTGTCACCTGAAATGCTTCTAGTTCTTATTGGTCCACATAGATCTGTATGAACCAAATCTAACAACTGCTCTGTAGAGGACTTTCTCTTGAAAGTTGAAGAAGTCATCTTTCTTAACAGACATTCTTTACAAAGAGCATTAACCGGTTTGTCTATCTGAGGTAGTACTCTTACTGTCTTAGACTTGCTCCCTTTAATAATGTTATCAAAGTTTATATGACAAAATCTCCTATGCCAAAGCCAACTATCATCTATTTTTGCAATCAAACAGTTTGTAACTTTAGGATTAAGATGAAATAGATTACCTCTAGTCTGTTTCCCAGATGCAATCAATTCACCTTTGTTGTCAAAGATTTTGCACATACCATTTCTAAACTTCAGTGTGTATCCTTTATCATTAAGTTGTGCCACACTCAAAAGATTGTTCTTTAGGCCTTCAATCCAATATACATCATCAACACTACTCTTCCCATTAAGAGAAATAACTCCCTTACCTTTAACCATACAGGGTGATTCATTGCCAAATCTGACAACACCGCCATAAAATTCCTTCAAGGAAAGAAATTTTATTCGATCACCAGTCATGTGATGTGAACAACCACTATCAATGATACAATCATTAGAGTTATCCATCCTAGACACTAGTTCCTTCTGATCTGAGATCTCTTCCTTAATAGCTCTACACACAATATCTTCACTAGCATCATCATCAGATTCTTCATCAGTAATACCACTGTCAATAGAAACAAGACAATCTCTCTTGCCTTTACCCTTATACTTCTTGAATTTGTCTCTCTTGTATTCATTTTCAACATTAGGGCAATTAGCTGCTATATGACCAATCTTATTGCAAGAAAAATATTTCAACGGTAATTTACCTTTGTATTTCCTAGTGCCTCTAGGCAGTCATTTTGCCAAAAAATATTCAAGCTCCACTAAATTGTCTTCATCATCAACATCTCTACTGGATCTAGATTCATAGCTATGGCCGGTATCTCTACTTCTTCTCATAGATGAGTTAGAAACAAAAGCTTTGAATGTAGATTCTGATTTTTGTACACTACCATCATAGCCATTTAGTTCAAAAGTAGTAAGTTTACCAACGATAGAGTCAAGAGTTACGTTTGTTTTGTTAATGGATTTCAGCTCTTGAATAGCTACAACTTGGATAGAATCGACCGATAGAAGGGTTCTTAGTACCCTACTAATCACTATGGCATCTTCCACTTTCCCTCCTACACTCTTTATTTAACCAACTATCTCTTTTATCCTTTAACCATATTGTTGGATATTCTCACCTTCAGACATTCTCATGTCATCAAACTTTCCTCTTAAACTCTCCTCTTTAGCAATCTTAACATGTTCATCACCGCTATAAATCTCTTCAACTTTTTTCCATACTTCATATGCAGTTTAAAGACCATGAACATCTACATATTCAGCATTAGACATGGAACTGATAATAACCTCTAATGCTTGATGATTTTCTTGTTGTTCTTTCTTCTGATCATCAGTTAGAGTTCAAGTAGGTGCAGTATACTTAGTTTCTATATGATCCCAATATTGACTACCAAGACTCTTAATGTAAATCTTCATTTTGTTGCTCCATATCCTATAGTTATCTTTGTTGAACTTTGAACCTTCTTTCTTCATAATGATCTACAAGATATTTTCCTCAACTTGTTAGGCTTTAGGTTACAGAGGACCCGAGACGCTCTGATACCAATTGATGGTATGATGAAAGAATAAGTATCTAGTAGAATACTGAGAGGGGGGGTGAATCAGTATACTGAAAAACTAATACAAACTCCCAAACTCAAAAATAAACTTATCAACAAATAACTCAGTCAAGATAATATCTCAAAGATTACCAACATCAACCAACATCAACCGGTTTGACTATTATGACAACTTAATAGTAAACAACTTAAATCATGTAAACATCAAAAATGCTTAAGCATATGTCAACATATTGATCTCTCAATGCTTCCAATTATCATGCCATATCAGAAGAGTTAAGTAGTTAATCAAATCAACAAATAAGATCATAACCACAAAAGCATTCACCACTTGACACAAATATTTATACGTGGAAATCCCAAATAGGTAGAAACCACATTGAGATGAGACTTACAAGGATAGCTATCTGAACTCTTCTAAAGTTCACCCTGTTAGGAGCCAAGCCTATTAAAGCTTTTACAATAAGTCTTGTTAAGAACTGATTCTGTTAGGAATCACCCGGTTAAGGGATTTACAAATATGCCTTGATGAAAAGCATAATACCCTGTTAGGAGTAACCTTGCTGGAGGATTTGAGAATCCAAACTAATGGACTACCTTGTTAGAGGATTTAGAAAGTAACCAAGCATGTTAGAGCTTACGCAGTTAGCAGATTTCAATTTGTGTTGTAATTGTTAGAAAACAACAGGTTTTCTTGATCTGTCTGAATAGCACTACATCTGCTTGATCAAATCATTCTTAAGCTTGAATCTTCCTTTACTCAAACTATAGATCCATCCACCGGTTAGGCAACCACACACTCAACTAGTTTCTGCCAATCTTGTCAACTTTGCCAACACTTAACAAAACAATATCATCGACCTTAAATACAAATCAACTAGGTCGGTAATACAACAAAAACCTAATTCTCATCATCAAGATTACAAACAAGTTGGTACAATCTTGACCTTTAGAAATCATAAAAATATCTTCACATTAATCAAGAAAATTCCAACCGCTCCATGATCACCACTTCATCAGACTTTGTAATTCATCACACGCTATGCATTAGATGCAATCCACTTTGCTCCTTTCCAAGATAACAAACATGCCAATTCAATCTAAACTAATCCTCATTCAATGATCACATGTGTCTCCATCATTACCGCTCAACATTAGATCTTGAACCAACAAAATTGATCGGTTAGTGTTTAACAAAAAATAACTGGTAGGATTTACCGATTACATAACATAGAAAGGTTTAACCCTTTACATTGGTTCAACTTACAAACTACCATATACTAATTTACAACATCTTCCTCAAGTTTTATCATACCGGTTATAAGACAATAGCAATAACAACAATAACATCAAAAATATCATGAATACCATTCATCGGTTCAATTGACATCAATGATAACATATCATTAATGCAATCTATATGCAAAATACCAACAATCCAAAAATGCCAACAAAAGCTAATCCTAAGGAATCTCATGTTACTGCTATAAAAATGATATTCAAATATTTGAAAGGAACAGATGATTTTGGTTTGTGGTATTCAAAGAATGATGACTTTACTTTGAGTGCTTTTACAGATGTTGATTGGGCAGGTGATATTGATGATTGAAAGAGTACTACAGGTGGTACATTCCTTTTGGGAAAGAAGTTGGTTTCTTGTGCAAGTAAGAAGCAGAATGCAATTTCCTTATCTACTACAAAATCTTAATACATTGCTACTACTAGCAATTGTACTTAGGTAATTTGGATGAAGCAGATGTTGAAGGATATAGGAGTTATCTATGATGAGCCTATTGCTATATATTGTGACAATTCAAGTGCTATCAATATTTCAAAGAATTTGGTGTTGCATTCTAAGAGAAAACATATATCAATCAATTTTCATTTCTTGAGAGAGAAGGTGAATGAGAAGGAAGTCAAACTTGAGTACATATCTACAAAGGAACAGATTGTAGATATCTTTACAAAGAGTTTTCCTAAAGATACTTTGTAGTATCTTAGATAAAAGTTAGAGGTAATTTCCCCTCCTGATAAGATCTAAGGTGCATGGATTTGCATCAGTTCGATGAACTTCATAGAGGTATTTTATGCTTCAGATTCATGAGTGAGGCTGCTACTCAGGGGAAGTGGTGAATATCAGTGTTGGTGGTTCAAATGTCAAAATTTGTGGGGGAGAGAATCCTGATTCCTGAGCCTTTGTCATTGATGTTAAAGGGGGAGAGAAGCATGTGAAAAACTCTGTAAGAGAGAAGAGCATTTTGAGATTTGAGTTGTTTGTGAAGGGGGAGCTGATCCTTGTGATTTTGAGGGATATTGTTGAGAGTTGATTTCTTTCTTTGCATTGATTGTTTTTCACATTTATATGTTGACATCAATGCCAAAGGGGGAGATTGTTAGATATTGGTTGATATGTTGTCATTGATGTCAACATATGTGGAGATCATTGATGAGGATATTGTTGGAAAGTTTTGTTCTGTGTATTCAAGTGTTGTAGTTTGATTGGATGAGTTGGTTTAGCATGTGTGTTGCAGTTGAGTTGATGCAGTTTAAAGGGTTTCTTGTATGTTGTCTGTAGATTGTTTATTCCCATTTGAAAATGTCCACATGATGATTTGATCTAGTTATCAGATCTGGTATTGGGATGTTATGCAGTTACTTATGTTATTCAATATTTTGGTTTGTGCTTCATATTGCTCCGAAATTGCTATATCTATGGTTGCGGATGAGTGGAATGTGTTCTGGATGTTGATGTGTGTCCTTAGTTAGCTTGGTTCATGATTTGGATATCCACAAGTTAATCTTTCAAGTTGATAGTCAGTTATGTTGATGTTCTTGAGCTTCGATACAGAGATAATGATGATTCTGGTGATGCAAGTTATTGTGGTTGTTGTGATGCAATTCATATTGCTTGTGAATGTCTCTAGATTATGTTTTATGCTTATTGGTGGTCCGTATTGATTATTGTGCATGTTATGGAAGATTTTATTTTTCTGATGATGTTATTTGTATTATGAAATATTCTTGGTCATTGTAGTGTGTTGTGGATGATCAGAATATAATTATTAGAGGTGTTTTGTATTTATGGTATTTATTTGGGTCCAGACTATGCCTTAGCCAATATCGTTTTGGTCTGTATGTATTGTTGTAGCATGTGAGGATATTATTTTGTAATTTTCATTGAGGGTTTAGCCGACCTTGAAATACAGGTTGAAGGGTAAGTGATCATGCTATGTACAAATATTATATCAATAATTTAGTAGCAGTGAAGATGTGTTAAGTTATGCGAAGAAGTGTGTTGAAGTGAAGATTTGATAGTGAGATTAATTGGAACTTTACTCAAGCATATGAAGATGTTATTTCCATAGTTCATATGATCCATATTGTAGTCCGAATGTTTTTGTAAGTCAGTGAGACTTCCTGTAAGGTAGTGAGATTTCCCTTAAGGTTGTAGCCTTTTTGGGTTTCCTATTTTGAGTAGCGAGCTCTAGGTAGTGTTTCTGAATGCATGTGCATTCTCATTGTAATATTCACATTTACTCCTAACATGGTATTATCTCAATGTGGGTAGGTTTTGACCATGGTTTTTCCCTTAGCTGGGTTTTCCATGTCAAAAATCTTGGTGTTATGTGTGTTATTGATGTGGTGTTGATTAATTATTTAACTGTTAATTATTAGATCTATTTTGTGGTTTAAGTTGCAGTAGTTTTTGGTGCAAACTGATTCACTCCCCTCTTCGTTTGCTACATTGTTGCCAACAAATATGCATGATACATCAAGTCACCATGGGGAAGCATGGGCCCCACCGGAGAAGGCCAAAATTTATCTAATGAAAAGTCTCCACAAGACACCAGGGGTTGATATCAAGTATCTTGGATGAAATACTCTAAACCTTCATGAGGAAACTTAAGACATTTATGAATCACTAAAGGGACCGTGATCATAGAAATCAATCGGGGAATTCCTAGTTAACTCAAAATAGATCTGATTTAGGGATGATCACATATGTAGAAGACATAGCCTTGGGTCCCACGAGGACTATCAAGGTAATTCTACCCAAACAAGGGATAGAAATTTTTTTATGCATCCTCAGAGTTGCTCAACATTCATCATATGTAGGTAAATGCCAACCTTTCACAAATAGAGACTCCTTTGTGATAACATCAACTCTGTAGGATGGGTCAACCATCACATCTGTGATAGTTTGACTATTCAGCTTAGTAGGGATGTATAAAGGAGTAGTCTATCCATAATACGATGCATCCAAAGGGGTGAATGATAATGATACATCAGACACCTTCCCTTTCTGGCTAGGAGGTGAAAAAATAGGAGTAATGGTGACCTATTCACAAATGGACCATCATCCAAAGAAGGATCTGATGCAGAAATCAAATTTGCCAAATATGGTGGGAGTGGATTGGTGTAGATCTGAAAATCCCTATTAGTCTTATCAACAAATTTATTTGACTTATGTTTTTGCGCATAAACTTTAATCACACCACTATCGATGTGGTCTTGGACAATATTCCAAAGATGATAACACCTCTCAGTGTCATGACCAGGTTCATGATGGTAATGAAAAAAAATTGACCCATCATACCAATGTGGGTAGAGTTTGTTATCAGGCAACAATTGAACCTCAAGAAGGGTAATTATATTATCCTTTAACAATCGTTGCATTATTGTTAGGTTGGAGTCATTCAGTTCAGTGAATATTATATTCTATTGTGACCTCGGAGTAGCAACCATCAAAGGAACAACCATGACATTAGCCACAACTTTATTCTTCCTAGACCCTTCCATGCACATGCTTGCGAAAGACCCACCATGAGAATTTGAAGTAGAATCCCCAAATTATGTCATGGTGTGTTGGTAATCGATGAGTGCAGAACACATGTTGGCAAAGTTTTGATAGCGATTAAGAGATAGCTTCTCCCTCAATGTCGGTTGCAAATTTCCAATGAAAATCCTTTGCAAATCACTATCTAGCAGGGCAAAGGGGATCCTATACCTTGAGATAAAATTTGTGACCTTTTCATTAGGCTTTTGCTTATAGTGAACAAGGTAAGTCATATTGACCTTGCTGCCAATGTTAACTTGAAATTGTCTAAGAAACAAATCCATGAGCTAGTCAAAGGTATAAATGGAATGATTGGGCAAGGAGCTATACCACTCTAATGCAAATCCCTTAAGGGACCATCAGAATAGTTTGAAGAACACAAAGTCCAGGTTGTGGTAATCACTACACATAGTCATGAAAGAATCAATGTGCACATTAGGGTCCCCATCACCATTGAACCTATCAAACTTCAATGATTTAGCTGTAGGAGGAAGGATGGTGTTTAGGTTAGTGATGTCAAGGGGACTCTTTCTATTATATGCAGATATATATGACTAACCAAAATCAAAGGCCAGGTTTTTGAGTTGCAACTATAACTAGCTACATTCCCATCTTAAGGGAGGACATTCTCTCGAATGAAGAAACCCATCAAAATATCTTAGGTTCTCCTATAGAGACTGAATCCAGTCAAATTCAATAGTGACAATGGAGTCATGATAAAAAACAAGAGGAAAAGGTAGTGGAGAGTTCATCAAGGATTTGTTCTAAGAACTAGTAGCTAACGAGCCTCCCATGAAGGGTATCTGGAGAGTATAAGAGGGGAAAGACTTGCTTGATTCAGGCTAAGGGTTTTTGATCATCATGTCAGGTAGAGGAGGACTGAAATAATGAGGAGGGAAACTCCAAATAGATATCCTCTTGACTACAACTCATGTGATAGTCTGGGTCGTAAAGATCAATATGTTTGTCACTACCTGACTTAAACTAGTGCTAAAGGTGAGCCAGGGGATACAAATGCAAAAAAAATAAACTATCAAACCACAAACAGAGCTATCAAACCGTCCTGCTTAGTCTTTGTCTTCTGGATGAGCTTGCAAAAGTAGGACACTAGTGTGGTGCATTGTTATTCTATACAGAGAGATTACATAATCTATACGAGAGTGACAATGTAGAGCCCTCCCCGATCAAGGTCTAGTTAACTTAGTTGACCAAGGTTGACCTTATTTATAAATGCTATAATTAAATAGGATAGGCTATGTTAGATGGATAGATTGGTGAGAAAAGTAATTGATCCAAGTTACATAATCTTTTCACCTTGCGGTGTATATTTTGATATGTTATAGATTTGAAATCCTATATAATCCACTGATTGGATAATCTTGATCTAACGTATGTCAGCTATATCTGAATTTGCAGGACGTTATTATGATGTTAGAAATTATGATGCATGCCTTATGAATGGTTGGAATTTATGAGGATTATGATAATTGATTTATATAGATTGCATTTTTTTATGGTAAATTGATTTGTATGCAAAGTGATTGATTTGTATTCTTATTTATGTGTTTAATATTATATGAGACTATTTGGGAATTACTAATGTGTAATTGAGATGCGTAGGAAAATTATCTATGTGACCATGGAAACATTATGGAGAATCAAGCCTAGACCTTTGTACATTCGTAAAACCAGGGGTTGTCTATTTTGAGAGACAACACCCCGTATGTATTGTATTTTATTTATAAACGTAAATGTTTTCATCTATGTTGAATTGTAGTTATTAAATTGTTTAAAACCAACAAGAGACAATTTCCATGTGTAAATTAAGTAATGTATTTTATTGTGTCACTTGACACATGTGCTGAATAGTGTTTTGATTTGAAATGTCTCTTAGAGGGAAATTGTTTCAACCCAAGCCTTTTTCAAATATTTGAGTGTGGTCCCAAATTTTCCTTGGGTAAAGAGTCTTTGGGGTGGTCAACTGTGAGGCCCTACCCCGACCCATCCTATCTCTTCAGTTATTTTCATTTTGGAACTATTTTGGATGCTAGTTTTGACACACTATGGATATAGAACTTTGCATGGTCCCACAATTTTTGGTAACATTGATATATATGGATGCTTCATTTCTATGCCTTGTGGATTATAGAATATTATGTGATTCTAGATTAGGGTAATATTGTGATGAGGCAGGTTATTATCTGAATTTCAGGATTTGATATAATGTTAGGAAAATGTTTGCATATCTTGTAGATGGATCAAATTTTGAGGATTATGAGGAGATTGCTTGAATTGTGACAAATCATATTTCATAATGTCAAGTCTTTGCAAAATGAATGTATTGTATTCTGATTATGTAATATATATCATATGAGGTTATTTGGAAAGTACTAATGTTTAAATTGAGATGTGCAGGAAATTATCCATGTGACCATGGAAATATTATGGAGAATCAAGCCTAGGCCAATGTGCGTTAGTAAAACCAGGGGTTGTCTATTTGGAGAGACAACACCCCGTATGTACTGTATTCTATTCGTAAATGTAAAATGTTGCATGAGTGTAATTTGTATTTATTGGATTATTTAAATTGTTTAAGGGACAATTGCCATGTGTTTATTGTGATGTGGAATTATGTTGTAGTGTCACTTGACACCTATGTAGTATGTTGTGTTGGCAATTTGTCATGTCACCTTTTTGAAAGTTTTATTTTTGTTAATAGTTATATCCCCTAATTATCCTTGAAGGAACCAAGAAATCTAGGTTAGAGAGCCACAAGGAAGGTCAACTCAGAGTTGACCCATAGGTTAACTTCAGGTGGACTTTCTGAAGGTCAAATCAACTCCTAGAGTCAATTTTAGAGCTTTTCTATTAGGCCTCATGAGGTACCTATGGGTGAAGGCCAAAATTGGCCATGTGTCTTTCCCTTAGGACTTGTTTAACCACCCAAAATAGTGGTTTTCCCAAGATGGACGAATTCCATCTATAGGAGTGCCCTCCTTGGTAGGATAACCTTCTTGGAGATAGTAATCCCTCTTCCCCATTCCATTTCCCTTCTCTAGACACCTAGGTTAGGGAGTGTGTAAGACCTAGGGAAGACCAACCCAATGGGAGATCTCTCACACTATCCAAGAGGTTGGAAGGAGTGAGAGAGGCCTTCTTAGGCTAAGAATGGAAGCTTAGTGAGCTAATGACCCACTCTCCATTCTTGGAGATTTTTGAAGAAAAAAAAAAAAACACTTGGAAGAAAAAAAAAAACCAGTTTTAGGAATTAGAGGAATTTGGGGGCTAAGGAATTGCAGAAAGTTGTGTGGATTGGGCAGCTCATCTCCAACTAAGTTTAGCATACCTATTGGCAGAATAAGGTTGGTTGTTATCTCCTCTTGGTTTTGTTGTCTATGTTAGTTATGTTGTTTTGTTGAAGGAAAGAAATGCTTGTAAAGAAAGTGTGTATGTAAATTGTTGTTGAAGAAAATAATGTGTAGTTTCATTTCTATGTTTTTCTGTTTTGTGTTCTTGTTTTGGGAGTGTCCAAGATCTTCTACTCTTGGGAGAGTAGGATGATCTTTGGGTGGAAGAAGCATGACAGCCTTGGGTGAGAGGCTCTCCTTAAGGAGAGTGATCTCAAGGGTGTCCTTTGTGACCCTTGCTGCATAGCCTTGTGTATGCATTTGGGGGTCATAAGGGGAGAGAAATGGCTTTGAGCCTTTGGGGGGCATAAGGTGGTTGGGATGAATTCTGTTGAGTATTTTGAGTTGCCATGAGGTGGCTTGTGTTATATTTTTGGCTGCAGTCTCCCCAATGGTACTTGGTCCACTTCCACCCGTAGATTGATCACCCCAAGTGTGGTGAAAGTGTAGCTTGGGATGGGAAAGTGTATGTGTTGTGTGTTTGCCCTATTGTTGTGTTGTATTGCCTGATTGTAACCCGTCTAGGTCTTGATTCTCCTAGCTCGGGGGTGGCTTCTGGTAAGCCTAGGCTGGGAGGTGAGCATCCAATGGTCACAGTCCTAAAACTTTACTTGCAGGTGGCTTGGGGAAAAAGACTAGGAGTTGCAGATTTTGTGTTGCAGACTTCTATTCAGATTTCTTATTTTTATTTAAATGCAGAAGGGAAGAAAGAAATGTAACCTTGTGCTTTGTAGCAAAAGAAAAAGAAGAGAAAGTGCATATGTAGATATAGGGCTTAAAATGATTCTGTTTCTGTTTAAATAAATGTAATTATTATTTTCTGTGTAAAGATTAGAAAAAAAAAAGGGACTGTTAGATTATCTACCCATTTTCTTATTTGGGCTATTGTAACTATCATTCTGGAAAAACAATGTAAATGTAATTCTTTTTATTATATTTTTATGTCTATTGTGTTTGCTGTAGTCTACATTTAAATCTGGTCTGTAACATGTTTATTTACTGCATTAGTAAGGAAAAGAAAAAGAAATGCAGTAGGGTTATTATTTACTTGCATAGCTTAAATTTTGTTAATTTTATGACTGTTTTAAAAAAAAAAGAGTGAACTAGTATTGTTTTTTTATTTCTCACTATTTACTTGCATAGTTTAGATTCTGTTATTTTATGACTGTAAAAAGAAAACCAGAACTATTTTATTTCTGTAGCAAGTTTAAATGAAAGGAAGAAAAAAAAAAAATATAGACCTATTCTAAATGCTGAAAGAAGACCAAAAACAGAATGTAAATAGTTGAGAATCCCAAATCAATATAAGGATTTTAACCCTATTACTTCAACATTTAGTCATATATATCTCTATATGTATATAAGTATATATATTGAAAATATATACCTATATAGATATAAAGTATATATACATATAAGCTTCCTGTAATGTGCATACCCCTGTAACAACAAAATAAAGGATGCATTTCGAACTTGTGCATCTCTATTTCAAACATATAAAATATAATGCAGAATAAACCCTTTAATCATATATATATATATATTCTGCAATCTAAAGTCATGCTCTGTGGATGCCTGTAGAAGAAAATATCTTCATATTCATAAATGATACTATGCATATTATATATATATATATATATATATATATATATATAATATACATTTGAAATTAAAAAAAAACTACATCTTATACCATTTTTATCAACCCACGAAATTTATTAAAAATGTTGCAAAAAAAAAGGGAAGCAAAGTCACGCGGGCCACTGTGTGCAACACAGTGGTTCGGCCGTGTTGTACGCCTAGGATGTTGCTAGGGAGGAACCGGTTCCAGAAGGGAACCCGGAAGCACCTCCCGAACCACCGGTTGACCCTAACCGAGACATCTTGCTAGCTCTTCAGAACTTGATCGGGATCGTGTAGGATAGGCTTCCAGCAGTGGACCGTCATGCAGACAATCAGAACTCAGGGAGTCATAGATCAGTGGATAGGGAACGGAGTAGGAGTCCACCTCCTAATTCCGTAGACGGTGAGGCAAAGCATGAACCGGAGTCCGTTCACCTGCCCGAACCCCCTCCAGTAGCAGCACCTATGTACTTTGAGAGAGCACGTCAGGAACCAGGAGACCTGATTAGAGAAGTTTTACGCCTCCAGCTGCCATCTTTTGGAGGAACTACTGACGGAGTAGAGGCTGAGGTATGGCTTTTGAGCCTAGATCGGTGCTTCGCATTGCGATCTTATGAAAGCAATCTGAAGGCATGCATTGCAGTCCACCTTCTGAGATCGACAACCTCCACATGGTGGAAGCAAGAGGAATTCAAGTGCGGACTCACTGCAGATACCATCACATGGGAAATCTTCACAGAGAGGTTCAGAGAGAGGTACTTGTCAGAGCACTTCTGGCAGCGTAGGATCGATGAGTTCCATGACCTCCAGCAGAAGGGTCTCACAGTGACCCAATACGAGAGTAAGTTTATTGAGCTCCTACCTTATGTAGATTACCTGAAGGATGAGAAGCTACTCGTCAACCGATTTGTTAGGGGGCTTAATGCTGGGATAGCAGGACCAATGAGGATGGCCGCTCCAGGGAGCCTTTGGGTTGCCGTAGAGAAGGCCCTTATAGCCGAGGAGATTCAGATCAGGCCACAGGACACGAGGGATCGGTTCCAGAACCGAAACCCAGCTCCCCATCCTTTCGGGTTTCAGAAACCCCATTGGAAAGGCAACCACAGAAATGTTTCGGGGTCCCATAAACCCCCTCCTCCACAGCAGTCACAGCAAAGTTAGAGACATAGGCCACCTCAGGGACAGCAGGGCTCCAGGCCCAAACAGTGGCAGTCACAGGGTCCTAGGCGTGACCAGAGAGTACAGGGTACATACACACCCCCGGCACGGGCTCAGTAGTCCTCCAGGGGTGGGTACAGTGGTTCTAGCCGGACAGGTGGGCATCCTTTTACTAGGCCTCAGGGCGCACAGTTTCAGGCACGCAGTGCTTGCTTCACGTGTGGAGCCATGGGGCACATGGCGAGAGAGTGTCCACAGGGACAGATGACATGGAATCAGAGGATGGCAACATCAGAGCCTACAGTTGGGGACATGGGCAAGTCCCATAGAGTCTTCGCAGCGGTTGATAACCGCCAGGCAGAGCACCAGGCCACAGTCATCGAGGCTGCAGGTAAGGTCAGAGGTAGTAGTATTTCTATATTATTTGACTCAGGAGCGACTGACTCCTTTATATCTCCATTGGTTGTGGAGCGTTGCGGGCTAGTGGCAGTAAGGCAAAGTGTCAGCTGGGAAGTGGAGTTAGCTTCGGGGGCTAGAGTGTCAGTGGATTCAGAGGTTAGGGAATGTCCGCTCCAGATTGGTAATACCACCACCTTAGTAGACCTTAGAGTTACACCACTCGGATCTTATGGCGTCGTACTTGGCATGGATTGGCTTTACGCCCACAGAGCCAAGATGGATTGTCGCTTGAAAAAGGTCGAGTGTGAGGATGATCATGGTGCTCCCATAGTAATCACTGGGATTCAGAGACCTGTGTCTCTTCGTATGATATCCGCTATGCAGCTTAAGCGGAGCATGCGAAAGGGATGCCAGTTGTTTGCTATCACAATCAGTGACCGAGAGGAAGAAAATGAGAAGGAGCCGTCCATAGATGATCACCCCATCCTTGAGGCATTTGCAGATGTGTTTCCTGATGAGCTACCTGGTATGCCGCCCAGCAGGGAGATTGACTTCCACATAGATTTGGTACCAGGAGCCGAGCCAGTTTCGAGAGCACCTTATAGGATGACCACTCATGAGCTTAATGAGCTCAAGATGCAGCTAGAGGAACTCTTAGAGAAGGGTCACATCCGTCCTAGCGTCTCTCCTTGGGGCGCACCAGTCATCTTCGTGAAGAAGAAAGATGGATCCCTTTGGTTATGCATGGATTACAGGCAATTGAATAAAGTAACCATCAAGAACCGCTACCCCTTGCCGAGGATCGATGACTTGTTTGATCAGCTTCAGTGTGCCAAAGTGTTTTCCAAAATAGACCTGAAGTCAGGATATCACCAGTTGAGAATTGTGGAAAGTGATATCCACAAGACTGCGTTTCGCACCAGATATGGCCACTATGAGTTCATTGTGGTCCCATTCGGTCTTACGAATGCTCCAGCTATATTCATGAGTCTCATGAATGGGGTATTCCGCACCTTCCTTGACCGATTTGTGATAGTGTTCCTCGACGACATATTGATCTATTCCCGAAATGAGCAGGAGCATGAGGAGCATTTGAGGCAGGTTTTGCAGTGTTTGAGGGATAACCAGTTGTTCGGCAGTTTGTCGAAGTGTGCTTTCTTTAGATCAGAGGTCAAGTACCTAGGGCATGTTATATCCGGTGATGGGATCTCAGTCGACCCATCAAAGATTAGAGCCATCATGGATTGGCCGGCACCTACCAGTGTGACAGAAGTCAGGAGCTTCATGGGTTTAGCAGGATACTATAGGCATTTTGTGGACGGATTTTCCAGAGTTGCACACCCCATCACATCCCTCCAGCGAAAAGGGAAGAAATTCGAGTGGACAGAGAAGTGTGAGAGGGCTTTTCAGGATCTAAAAAGGGCACTTACTAGTGCACCTATTCTTATTGTGCCAGATCCCACGGCCGACTTCATGGTATGCACAGATGCTTCCTTAGATGGATTGGGAGCAGTTCTTATGCAGGAGGGTAGGGTTATAGCATACGAGTCTAGGAAACTTAAGGCTCACGAGCTTAACTACCCTACGCACGACCTAGAGCTTGCAGCAGTCGTACATGCACTTGTGAGGTGGAGCCACTTCCTTTTAGGTCATCACTTCGAGCTTCATTCAGACCATCAGAGTTTGCAGTATATCTTCACCCAGCCTAACCTTAATGCACGTCAGAGGAGATGGATGGAGTTCCTTTGTGAGTATGATTTTGATGTTCATTACATCAAAGGAAAGGAGAATGTGGTCGCAGATGCCCTAAGTAGGAGACGACATGAGGTTTACACCATATCCATGAGCACTAAATTGAGAGACCGTATTTTGCAGCAATTGCCAGAGGATGATTGGTATCTTGAGGTTTGTCAGAGGATCCGTAATCAGGAGACCCTAGAAGGGAAGTTTGTGGACTACTCTTTGGAGTCTGATGGTTTATTACGCCATAGAGGGCGCATTTATGTACCCTCTTCTGGGGGTTTGCGAGATTTCATTATCATGGAGGCTCATAGAGCTCCTTATGCAGCGCATCCCGGGGTTAAGAAGATGCATGCTGACTTGAGACAGTTATATCATTGGCCAGGAATGCAGCAGCTTATCGCAGAGTTAGTAGCCCGATGCCTTGAGTGTCAGAGAGTCAAGGCAGAGCACTGCCATCCAGGTGGGTTACTCCAGTCCCATGCTATACCAGAGTGGAAATGGGATACTATATCCATGGACTTCATTATTGGTCTTCCTATGTCATCTCGTCGCCATGATGCTATCTTGGTGACAGTTGACAAATTGACCAAAGTAGCCCACTTCTCACCAGTCCGGACTACCTTCATAGCTCCAGCAGTGGCATAGGTGTTCTTACGGGACATTGTTAGGCTTCATGGTGTCCCACGCAAGATTATCTCTGATAGGGATTCTCTCTTTACATCTTCCTTTTGGAAGGCATTATAGGCAGCGTTGGGCACCAAGCTCAACTTTAGCACAGCCTATCATCCAGAGACAGATGGCCAGACAGAGCGGGTTAACCAGGTGTTAGAGGATATGCTCCGCATGTACGTCATGGATCATTAGACCCGATGGGAGGAGTACCTGCATTTAGTAGAATTTGCCTATAATAATGGGCATCACACTTCTTTGGGGATGCCACCCTTTCAGGCTTTGTACGGCAGACCATGCAGGACACCTTTGAGTTGGGATCGTATTGAAGATAGAGTGGCCATAGGCCCTGAGTTGGTCCGTGATATGGAGCAGCAGGTAATTTTGATTAGACATCGCCTTAGAGAGGCACAGGATAGGCAGAAGAAATATGCAGATGCAAAGAGGACAGACCGAAGTTACATGGTTGGGGATAGAGTTTTCCTGAGAGTGCGACCGCATAAGAGTCCAATCCGCTATGGAAAGGGTTCTAAGCTCATACCTCACTTTGTCGGACCCTTTGAGATCCTTGAGAGGATAGGACCAGTTGCTTATCGCCTAGCTTTGCCACCTAGCCTGTCACGCATCCACGATGTGTTTCATGTGTCAGTTTTGAGAAAATATATCGATGATGAGTCTCATATTTTAGATTGGGATGCCTTGTAGGTGGAGTCGGACGGGCAGCTAGCCTTGGAGCCCATTCGCATTTTGGCTCGCCGGACGTTGGCCCTTCGAGGTCGAGAGCTGGACCAGGTTAGGGTCCAGTGGGATTGCTATGATGAGGTTACAGCTTCATGGGAGGATGCAGCACGTATGAGATCACAGTACCCTCATCTTTTTGATGAACTCCAGGAGGACATTCATGCCTAGAGGGGGAGGGTGTGAGGCCCTACCCCGACCCATCCTATCTCTTCAGTTATTTTCATTTTGGAACTATTTTGGATGCTAGTTTTGACACACTATGGATATAGAACTTTGCATGGTCCCACGATTTTTGGTAACATTGATATATATGGATGCTTCATTTCTATGCCTTGTGGATTATAGAATATTATGTGATTCTAGATTAGGGTAATATTGTGATGAGGCAGGTTATTATCTGAATTTTAGGATTTGATATAATGTTAGGAAAATGTTTGCATATCTTGTAGATGGATCAAATTTTGAGGATTATGAGGAGATTGCTTGAATTGTGACAAATCATATTTCATAATGTCAAGTCTTTGCAAAATGAATGTATTGTATTCTGATTATGTAATATATATCATATGAGGTTATTTGGAAAGTACTAATGTTTAAATTGAGATGTGCAGGAAATTATCCATGTGACCATGGAAATATTATGGAGAATCAAGCCTAGGCCAATGTGCGTTAGTAAAACCAGGGGTTGTCTATTTGGAGAGACAACACCCCATATGTACTATATTCTATTCGTAAATGTAAAATGTTGCATGAGTGTAATTTGTATTTATTGGATTATTTAAATTGTTTAAGGGACAATTGCCATGTGTTTATTGTGATGTGGAATTATGTTGTAGTGTCACTTGACACCTATGTAGTATGTTGTGTTGGCAATTTGTCATGTCACCTTTTTGAAAGTTTTATTTTTGTTAATAGTTATATCCCCTAATTATCCTTGAAGGAACCAAGAAATCTAGGTTAGAGAGCCACAAGGAAGGTCAACTCAGAGTTGACCCGTAGGTTAACTTCAGGTGGACTTTCTGAAGGTCAAATCAACTCCTAGAGTCAATTTTAGAGCTTTTCTATTAGGCCTCATGGGGTACCTATGGGTGAAGGCCAAAATTGGCCATGTGTCTTTCCCTTAGGACTTGTTTAACCACCCAAAATAGTGGTTTTCCCAAGATGGACGAATTCCATCTATAGGAGTGCCCTCCTTGGTAGGATAACCTTCTTGGAGATAGTAATCCCTCTTCCCCATTCCATTTCCCTTCTCTAGACACCTAGGTTAGGGAGTGTGTAAGACCTAGGGAAGACCAACCCAATGGGAGATCTCTCACACTATCCAAGAGGTTGGAAGGAGTGAGAGAGGCCTTCTTAGGCTAAGAATGGAAGCTTAGTGAGCTAATGACCCACTCTCCATTCTTGGAGATTTTTGAAAAAAAAAAAAAAAACACTTGGAAGAAAAAAAAAAACCAGTTTTAGGAATTAGAGGAATTTGGGGGCCAAGGAATTGCAGAAAGTTGTGTGGATTGGGCAGCTCATCTCCAACTAAGTTTAGCATACCTATTGGCAGAATAAGGTTGGTTGTTATCTCCTCTTGGTTTTGTTGTCTATGTTAGTTATGTTGTTTTGTTGAAGGAAAGAAATGCTTGTAAAGAAAGTGTGTATGTAAATTGTTGTTGAAGAAAATAATGTGTAGTTTCATTTCTATGTTTTTCTGTTTTGTGTTCTTGTTTTGGGAGTGTCCAAGATCTTCTACTCTTGGGAGAGTAGGATGATCTTTGGGTGGAAGAAGCATGACAGCCTTGGGTGAGAGGCTCTCCTTAAGGAGAGTGATCTCAAGGGTGTCCTTTGTGACCCTTGCTGCATAGCCTTGTGTATGCATTTGGGGGTCATAAGGGGAGAGAAATGGCTTTGAGCCTTTGGGGGGCATAAGGTGGTTGGGATGAATTCTGTTGAGTATTTTGAGTTGCCATGAGGTGGCTTGTGTTATATTTTTGGCTGCAGTCTCCCCAATGGTACTTGGTCCACTTCCACCCGTAGATTGATCACCCCAAGTGTGGTGAAAGTGTAGCTTGGGATGGGAAAGTGTATGTGTTGTGTGTTTGCCCTATTGTTGTGTTGTATTGCCTGATTGTAACCCGTCTAGGTCTTGATTCTCCTAGCTCGGGGGTGGCTTCTGGTAAGCCTAGGCTGGGAGGTGAGCATCCCATGGTCACAGTCCTAAAACTTTACTTGCAGGTGGCTTGGGGAAAAAGACTAGGAGTTGCAGATTTTGTGTTGCAGACTTCTATTCAGATTTCTTATTTTTATTTAAATGCAGAAGGGAAGAAAGAAATGTAACCTTGTGCTTTGTAGCAAAAGAAAAAGAAGAGAAAGTGCATATGTAGATATAGGGCTTAAAATGATTCTGTTTCTGTTTAAATAAATGTAATTATTATTTTCTATGTAAAGATTAGAAAAAAAAAGGGACTGTTAGATTATCTACCCATTTTCTTATTTGGGCTATTGTAACTATCATTCTGGAAAAACAATGTAAATGTAATTCTTTTTATTATATTTTTATGTCTATTGTGTTTGTTGTAGTCTACATTTAAATCTACTCTGTAACATGTTTATTTACTGCATTAGTAAGGAAAAGAAAAAGAAATGCAGTAGGGTTATTATTTACTTGCATAGCTTAAATTCTGTTAATTTTATGACTGTTTTAAAAAAAAAAGAGTGAACTAGTATTGTTTTTTTATTTCTCACTATTTACTTGCATAGTTTAGATTCTGTTATTTTATGACTGTAAAAAGAAAACCAGAACTATTTTATTTCTGTAGCAAGTTTAAATGAAAGGAAGAAAAAAATAAAATATAGACCTATTCTAAATGCTGAAAGAAGACCAAAAACAGAATGTAAATAGTTGAGAATCCCAAATCAATATAAGGATTTTAACCCTATTACTTCAACATTTAGTCATATATATCTCTATATGTATATAAGTATATATATTGAAAATATATACCTATATAGATATAAAGTATATATACATATAAGCTTCCTGTAATGTGCATACCCCTGTAACAACAAAATAAAGGATGCATTTCGAACTTGTGCATCTCTGTTTCAAACATATAAAATATAATGCAGAATAAACCCTTTAATCATATATATATATATATTCTGCAATCTAAAGTCATGCTCTGTGGATGCCTGTAGAAGAAAATATCTTCATATTCATAAATGATACTATGCATATTATATATATATATATATATATATATATATATATATATATATAAAATATACATTTGAAATTCAAAAAAAACTACATCTTATACCATTTTTATCAACCCACGAAATTTATTAAAAATGTTGCAAAAAAAAAGGGAAGCAAAGTCACGCGGGCCACTGTATACACAGTGGGCGGCGGCTATGCCGTCCGCCACTGTGTGTACACATAGTGGGCGGCGCTGCCGCCACTGTGCGTATGCACAGCGGCGCCCGAAACCCTGCGAAAACCTCCGCCTCTCCCCGCATGAAACCCTCCGCCTCCGTACCTGCAGTCACATTCCAAAACAAAAAAAAAAAGGAAAACAAAATAAAGAAAAAGGGGTAATATAAAACCCTAACCCATTCGGGTTAGGGTATAAAATGGTAAAGAGGAAATAAAATAAGAGGTAAAATATAGAAAAGAAACCCTAACCCAATTTCGGGTTAGGGTTAGCATTTTAGGTAATTAGATATATATGTATATATATATATATGTATATATATATATATATATATATATATATATATATATATATATATATATATATATATATATATATATGAGATTTAGATTGGAACATTAAATTTGATTTTTAATTTATAATGAGGGTTAGAATTTAAGAATTTATAATGTGATATTATATATATATATATATATATATATATATATATATATATATATATATATATATATATATATATATATATATATATATATAAAAGGAATTTACATTGGAAATTTAAAGTTAGATTTTAGTATATAATTTGGGGTTAAGTTTATAATTGAAATATTATGGAATTTTGAACCCTGATTTTAATGTATATATTTGGGGACAAATTTAATAATTGGATTATTATGAGATTTTAGACTTTTGATATTAGGGGTTAATTTAATATTTGAATTATTATATGTCCTCATTCTTTAGAAATTTAATTTTAATCAATTCAAGGGGGTTAATAATAAAGGATTACTATAGTTGGATAAACTATACGTTTAACCTAGCAATATATTTAATTAATCAATGGACTTACCCCCCCCCATATCATTGGACGTTAGGAAAATTTATGAAGGAGGGATTTGTAAAATTTAGGAACCTTAAGCCCTTGAGATCGATTTTTGGTCGGATTGAAAATTAATTGACAAAATCAAGGGGTTTAGGGAAAATCAGAATTGGCCTTAGCTTATTGTCGGTTTTAGTGGGCAAATGACATTGTAGTAAATTGAAACCCTCATCGGGTGGATGCGTATAATAAATTTTATATAAGCATCAAATAATCATTAGCAATATCATTATATGACCTGGAATGATTTAATACGTTAAGATAGCCAATTATCCCTTGGTTTAATTAGCGGCAATTTGTCTTAGGTAATTGAACTAGCTAACTAATCCGCAATGCAAATTAATCTCCACCAATCAAGTCACTCGCTCGAGTTGGATTTTTAACTTAACCTTAGTAAGTAAGTTTATTTACATCCTAGAAAAGACAAAACCTCAAATACAGTTGTTATATATTAGGATTTTTAGCGAGTTCATGACGTCAAAAAAAAAAAAAAAATTGTTGTTCCGTTTTTGTGCCCTAAAGTTTGGGCACGACATCAACTTAGGTTTGACCCGTAGGTTAACTTCAGTTGGGTTTCTAAGGGGTCAAATGGACTCCTAGGGTTAGTTTAGGGGCTTTTCCAAAGGTCCATAGGGTATACCTATGGGTTAGGGCTATTTTTAAGCATGTAACCACTCCCATGTGACTGATTTGACCCTTCAAAAATTGGTTTTCCCAATATGAGAGAAAATACAACTTGGAGATTTCTTCCTTGGTTAGATAACCTTCTTGGTATGTGTCATTCCTTTTCCCCATTTCATTTCCCTTTTTGAGGTGCCTTGGTTAGGGAGTGAGTAAGGCTTTGGGAAGACCAACCAGTGAGAGCTCTCACTCTATCTAAGAGATTGGAAAGAGTGAGAGAAGCCTTCTTAGGCAAGGGATTGAGACTTAGGAAGCCAATCACCCACTCTCCATCTTTCGAGACTAGATCTTGCAATTTTGAAACAAGTCTAGGGGAGAATTTTTGGCTAAGTGTTGAAGGAAAGAAGTGTGGATTTGGGCTTCTCTTCTCCAAACTATCCCTTGTAAACCCTTGACAAATTCAAGGTTGGTTCAATCTCTTACTTTGTATGTTGAAATTTTGATTTGAAAGATTGCTTGGATGTACTTGTTTTCTTCCCTTGTGTTTTATTTTTGAAGATATGTATGTGATCTTTCACTTGTTTTTTTGGCTATGCATTTACTTGTGTTTTGGGAGTATCCAAGGCCATCTTACCCTTGGGAGGGTAGAGTGGTCTTGGGGGTGGAAGGTTGTTTGATAGCGTTAGAGTGAGAGGCTCTCTTTAAGAGAGTGATCTCAAGGGTTTGTTCATGTGACCCTTGCTGCATAGTTTTGTTTATGCATTTGGGGGTCATAAGGGGAGATATTATGGCATGTATGCCTTGGGGGTCATAAGGATGTGGGGTCAAGTTGGACTTGTGATGTGTTCTTGGTTGCCATGAGAGGGCTTGTGATCTACTATTTTGCAGTTTCTCCTCAAGGTACTTAGTCCACTTCCACCCATGCAAAAATCACATTATGTGATGATGTTAAGCCTTGGGATGGGAATATGTTTGTTGTGTGTTTTCCATGCTTGTATGTGTATTGCTTGAGTGTAATCCATCTAGGTCTTGGTTCTCCAAGCTTGGGGGTGGCTTATAGTAAGCCTAGGTTGGGAGGTGAGCCCTCCATGGTCACAACCTTAAGATTTTGTAATGCAGGTTTGTTGGGAGAAGAAGAAAAACAAAAGCTAGGAGATGCTAAAATATTATTTATTTGAGTTGCAAATGAAAATGTATTTATTGATTTGAGTCCTCATTTAATAGAAATGAGAGGCTAAGTGTGGTTTTCACCCTTTTGTAAAAACTACCATGTTGAAAATGAAAGTATTCTCTATTTCATGTTTTTTAAAAAAGAAAAGAAATGCACTCTTTTGTTTGTTATTGCAAAATGAAATATATATTTATGGATTAAGCTTTCAATAGTTCTCAAAATAATATTTGTTGTATTTATGTTTTTTGAAAATAAAAGTCTTTTCTATCCCCTTTATGCATATTGAATATGATGGAAATGAATGAATACTATAGCATGAATGTTAGTGGAAAGAAAATAAATCCCTTACTCTTATTTTTTTATTCCAAATACAAATATGATTAAATAGACTTTATAAGTATAATTGTTTTGCATTGTACGTAATGGTAATGTTTTTAAGTGTTTTCTTGACTATTTTAATGCTACTGTAATTATATTTACTTCTGTCATTTATTCAAAAAAAATACAAAAAATAAAAGTAGATGAATTAATATTTTCCTATAGTTAACTATGTAACATTAAAAATGAAAAGAAATACATATATTCCAACATGATGTAATCTGCCTTCTGCGTTTAGAAAAGATAGGTTTAAACATGAAAGAGAAAGTAATGTTTTACTTTATCATTTCTAGCAGTCATTTAATATCATTGTTTTTTTTAACATATTTACATGACTTATACTTTGAAACTATTGAAAAGAAAATAGATAGTTTAAATGCTTTATATTAAGAATAAAACAATGATAAAATCTAATGTATACATATTAAAATAAATCATACTTAAGAAAGGAAATGCAAATCTATTTATATGTTGTCTATATTTTATTAATTCCTACATGTTTTAAAAAGTAAATTTAAAAATAAAATCTAACCCTAAATATCCCTTTGAGATTGATATATATATATATACATATTTTAAAACGCAAAAAATAAAAAATAAATAAATCAATAAATAACAAGCAGCAAGGTTATTGTGGCCACCGTGGACTTCCATCATGGGCGGTGCCGAGGTCGCCACTGTGGTATCCACAGTGGTGCCTTCGCCCCACCATGGTTGCCTTTCCTCACTGTCTGCCACAACCGCCTCCTCCGCCTCCATAGACCCTGCACACACACACATGCAAGAAAAATAAAACCCTAACCCTATTTTTGGGTTAGGGTAGAGGCAAATAGATAGAAATGAAATAAAAGTTGAGTTTATAGTTTTAAAAAGCAAAGGAATAAAACAAACCCTAGTTAGGGTTATAAAAGCGAATAATAATAAAATAAATAATAAGGGTGGAAAGATAGCTTCTTAAAATTTGAATTGAGTTATCCCTATTTGTTAAATTATATTTTTAACTTGGGGTTGGCTTTTGTTGTAAGAATATAATTATTTATAATCATATTATTCTCATTTTAAGGGTAGATTTTATTGAAGAATTTATTAAGGAAACAGTTTAAATAGCATGTTCATTTAAATTAAGTTTAAAAGTATTTTGAATGTCAATATTTATTAAATTTGGGGATTATTTATTTTCGAGAAATAATTTACTCCTTTTGAGTTAATTTATTAAAAAGGTTTATTGATGGAAACTTTTATTAAGTTTAATGATTTAACTTTAAACCTAGAGGTAAGTTATATCTTGAATATTAAATATTTATATTAATGTTTGGAGGATTAACATATTACAACTTGATTTATGTGGTATAGATACTTTTTTAGAAATTTTAATGGTATTTATAATAAAATGGAAGAATTTAATATAGGTTATTAAAAGTTTATTTGAAAGGGGATATTGTAGTGGAATTATATATATTCCTAAAATAAGTCAATGAACTTGATCTTGCAAACTTATTTTAAATAAATTGATTAACATATTAACGTTTGGCACTCCAATTTTATTTGTTCAATTAATTAATACTATTATGTTAATTCGTATTAATAATTAATTAATAGATGCAAGATTTAATTAAGTTATAAAGGAAGGATGTAATAACGATGATGGAGGAAACTTGTTATTGGATAAATAATTGATATTGAATCAAGTAATTATATTATGTCTATTTAGTAGAAGTTGATCTAATTAAATATTATAAAACGCAACTAAAATAAAAGAGACATTTGAGTGAGTTTATTATTGTCCTTATAAAATTAATTTGTTCCACTTGATAGTAGGAGTTATCATAATTGTTACATAAGTAATAATCTAATTCTATCATCTAGGAGTTATATCAAAACCTAAGGCTTTTAGCTAAATTTTATTTCGTCGCTCTCGTTAGAAACCCATTTTAATACCAATTATGGTTTCGTTGGAACAACTTGTTAAGTTGTCACAACTAATTAAGCATAGGATGCATATAATTAAGTGTTCAAAAAAAAATTGTTGTTTGTGTTTTTGCCCAAAAGTTTGGGCACAACATTTTGGTATCAGAGCCCTAGGTTCATACACTTGTGAACATGGGCTACATTCATAACTTAGCTGAACTAAACTATGGCTTTGAAGTATAACACCTAGGTGGAAACTTGTGAAATAACAAAGTGAAACATAAGTGAAAGTTATTTTAAACCAACAGATCAACATATATAAATTCTAGGGGTTCCAAGGATCACCAAAAGCCCTGAAATTTGAAACTTATTAGTCACAATGTTTATGGCAGAATAAGACCCCAAAGGCTACGAAATTTTTGAATTATATATATAAATTATAAATATTTTCGGTGTTTAATAATGGAAATTAGATCATTAGTGCTTATGAGGTTCCCATTCAATTGGAACCTAAACGCAATAATTGCCCTAAGCAAATCAAGTATGATAGTTAATTCTTCAATAAAATACCTCTAATGGTAACTAAGAGAATACCATCCATCAAGGTATGTTCTTGACGTGGTAAGTCAAGCAAGAGAGTTAAACATGAGATGAAGGCACTATAAACAAGATAATTAAGATGGAGACAAGCTATACAAATATTTTGGTGGTTCGAGAACCAGGACCGCCATTTGAGGCACCAATGAGGAAAAGATAAGAAGTGCTCTTGCAAATCTCAGAAAGAAGCATTAACCTATCCTAATGAATAGGTACCTTAAGCGTGTGGTCATGCTAGGTTGCTTATTAATGACATTTGTTAGACAATTCTCTTAGCAATGTAGAAAAGCTAGTGTTGGATAACCCGGAAGATATGGACTAAAATGATGAATGGCAATCTCCTTGATAAGTGAACCCTAGTAAAACTATAGATGGATTAGAATAAGAAAAAAAGGAGACATGGAATTCTTGGGTTAAAGCATGCAATTGCAATAAACCCTAAGTTCTTCCATAGTTATATAATTGGGGAAACAAGCAAAGTAAAGCCACAACTAGTTCCCTTATGGGAAGATAGTCTTGAAAGGACTAAGTAAATGGTTAAAAGAGTAGAGAGAATTTGGGAATCATGAAAAATCCCTATTGAAGTACAAGGAGTGTAGAAGAAACATGGTCCTATAATCTAGGAATGATTAACTTATATCTGTTCAAAACCTAAGGAGAAAAGTGCAACCCAATCATGGCTAGTCGCTAGGTACAAGACAATTTGGAACACAATTTAACTGCTTGGTACAACCGAAGTAGGTTTGTAGATTATGGTACTCAAGTGTGAAAGTATGTGAAACATTAAGTATGGATGAAGAAACATGCAGTTGGAAAGAGCTTATGGAAAGATAGTATAGCAGTATTATAATACCAAAGTTTTAATGAAAATTAATTGGTAGTATAAAATGTTTTGTGAGAACAATGATAAGGAGCCGAATTATGTGGTTAACTAAGGGAGAATTTGTAAATTATGGGAGTCTTAAGACGTTGGTAATTATTGGAAACCTTTATGTTATGCCGTAATTGGGTAACTTGATATTATGATGATACGGTGGTTTATGTGGATTGAAGGAAATCGTAAGTTGTGATATATCAAAATTGGCTTGTAAGTAAATATAAATAATTAATATGGAAAGAGATAACTTCTTTTTACCATATCTTAATTAAAAGGGTGGGTGTTGATCACTTCTTGAGTGCACACCCCCTTGATTTCATAAGTTGCATAAGTGATGTAGGAGAGAATAAGTCAACTCTCCGTGTTGTTTGAAATATGTCTTGAAGTGCGTGGGTAGGAATTAGTTGTCAAGCATATTGATTTTACTTGAAAATTATTCCACCGCCAATGGTTCTTAACCATAAGTGTTAGTAATTTTGGCAACATGCTCCTACTTAATAGGACAAGTGAATGTTAGAGGTGAGAATACAAGGAGCTAGCATAAAGTGCTAAGAAAACAAATGACGTCCCTAGTAAAATTATATGATTACATTTTACAAACCCTAAGTGGTTCTAAGTATATGAGTGACAATTTTGTACTGAATTATGAACCGTGTGTGTAAGTAAGACATGAAAGTGTCGATGCATGAGTTACCATGTAATATTGAACCAAGGTTTAGCATATTAAGATAATTAATGGAATCCTAAGAAGAATGGATGGAGAATGGTAGAGTTAGTGCAATCACCTCTTAGATTTTAATTGTGGATGTTAGTAACCCTAAATGGATAACGGATTGTATTGGAAAGTGTTGCTTGTAATAGAAATCACGTGAAGGTTAATATGGAACATGATCTATAAAACGATTATGGTCTCTTGTGTATAAGTTTTTATTTCGTAAATAATAAAGGAATATAGATAATCTAAGAACCTTATGAGTCTAATAATCACTTCCTAACACACTCAGGATATGTGATCTTGGGTGATGTGTTGCGGTTACTATCTATAGTATGACTAGTATGGTCATCTTGTTCGAGTTTTGATTCGTCAGTTTTTTTGACTTTCTTTGAATAGTATATTGTCACCTAGGGGCAAGTACCTTTTTTTCTATTTTTTTTAATGATGAAAGGACCACTAAATTTATGTTTCTTTATTGGAGCTATGACACTTGCCATGTTGCTAGTTTTAATATCTTTCAATTGCCTGCATTTTTTTTCTTCTTTTTATTGGACTTGGCAAAAGTAACTTTTATTTTTCTTTTAAAGTGTTAAGTGGTCATATTGACGGTTGATATAGCTAGCCCTAGTGATGTGATTTGTGTAATGTCTATCATGCTTGTTGAACCACTAATAGTGTGTCAAGGGAGAATACCACAAGGAGTGAAATCAAGCACAAATAATTTATAAAGGATGTTATATCAAATTAAGATAAAGGAAGGAATATCCTCCTAAATAAAATTATTTGCGAGTAATCTAAGCGAGAAAATTTATAACAAAAAAAATATGATCTAGACCTAATGAATTGTGAAAGTGATGATAATTGCAGACTTGTGAGTTTGGCATGTGTATGGAGATGTTTGCATGGATGATGTCTAAATTTAGTATTATTATTTTTCATCACTCTCTTCAAATGGGATGGTTATATACCTTGATGTTTGGGTTTTGTGAATAATGTACCCTATGTAACTTAAACCTTGGTGCCTAGAAATAAACATTGTAAGCCCTAGTGGTAGAAAACTACCCTATATAGGGGCAGATTTGAAGAACTTAAACCTGATTATCCCTTGTTGCCTTTTGATGTGGGAAGAAATCATGCACCTAGGATGGTTTAACAAATATTTTATTAACACCCTAATGAGGCGCCTTGAAGTAGAATAAGTAGATTCATTTTGGTTTAAGTGTGATGTCAATTTTCTTAAGTAACATGCATGGATGAGAATTGCAGTGGGATAAACATATTTTAAAACGAATCCTAAACAAAGTACAACTCCTAGAAAATTTAATATGTGTAACTTTGACTATGGGAGTTGATGAGTGTTATTGATATGATTTGGATGGTGCATTAATGTAAATTGTTGAAAGATAAAATTTTGTAAACACCTACCTGAGATTGAAGGGAAGTGTAATAAACATACTAAGAATTTAAACTTATGGAGATAGTAAGCTAATTACAATAATAAGTTGGTTTTGGTATTGCATTTTTCTAGTAGGCAAGATAAGATTTAGATTAACTTATTGAAATTATGGGAAATGTTATGTCCCTATTTTGTATTCTACTCATGCGACTTCCAGGAGTAAGTCGAACTCTAGGGGAGGAGGATGTAGAGACCTCCTCGATCAAGGTCTGGTTAACTTAGTTGACCTTGGTTGACCTTATTTATAAATGCTATAATTCAATAGGATGGGCTATGTTAGACAGATAGATAGGTGAGAAAAGTAATTGAACCAAGTTATAGAATCTTTTCACCTTGCGGTGTACATTTTGATGTGTTATAGATTTGAAATCCTATATAATCCACTGATTGGATAATCTTGATCTGACATATGTCAACTATCTCTAAATTTGTAGGACTTTATTATGATGTTAGAAATTAGGATGCATGCCTTATGAATGGTTGGAATTTATGAGGATTATGATAATTGTTTTATATGGATTGCAATGTTTTATGGTAAATTGATTTGTATGATGTCAATTGTATGCCAAGTGATTGATTTGTATTCTTATTTATGTGTTTAATATTATATGAGGCTATTTGGGAATTACTAATGTGTAATTGATATGCGTAGGAAAATTATCCATTTGACCATGGAAACATTATAGAGAATCAAGCCTAGACCTTTGTACATTCGTAAAACTAGGGGTTGTCTATTTGGAGGGACAACACCCCGTATGTATCGTATTTTATTTGTAAACATAAATGTTTGCATGTGTGTTAAATTATATTTATTAAATTGTTTAAAACCAACAAGAGACAATTTCCATGTGTAAATTAAGTAATGTATTTTATTGTGTCACTTGACACATGTGCTAAATAGTGTTTTTATTTGAAATGTCTCTTGGAGGGAAATTGTTTCAACCCAAGCCTTTTCAAATATTTGAGTGTGGTCCCAAATTTTCCATGGGTAAAGAGTCTTTTGGGGTGGTCAACTCGGGTTTGATCCGTAGGTTAACTTCAGTTGGGTTTCTAAGGGGTCAAATGGACTCCTAGGGTTAGTTTAGGGGCTTTTCCAAAGGTCCATAGGGTATACCTATGGGTTAGGGCTATTTTTAAGTATGTGACTGATTTGACCCTTCAATAATTGGTTTTCCCAAGATGAGCAAAAATCCAACTTGGAGGATTCTTCCTTGGTTAGATAACCTTCTTAGTATGTGTCATTCTTTTTCCCCATTCCATTTCCCTTTTTAAGGTGCCTTGGTTAGGGAGTGTGTAAGGCTTTGGGAAGACCAACTAGTGAGAGCTCTCACTCTATCCAAGAGGTTGGAAAGAGTTAGAGAAGCCTTCTTAGGCAAGGGATTGAGACTTAGGAAGCCAATCACCCACTCTCCATCTTTCGAGACTAGATCTTGTAGTTTTGAAACAAGTTTAGCGGAGAATTTTTGGCTAAGTGTTGAAGGAAAGAAGTTTGGATTTGGGCTGGTCTTCTCCAAACTATCCCTTGTAAACCCTTGGTAGATTCAAGGTTGGTTCAATCTCTTACTTTGTATGTTGAAATTTTGTTTTGAAAGATTGCTCGGATATAGTTGTTTTCTTCCCTTGTGTTTTATCTGTGAAGATATGTATGTGATCTTTCACTTGTTTTTTTGGCTATGCATTTACTTGTGTTTTGGGAGTATCCAAGGCCATCTTACCCTTGGGAGAATAGAGTGGTCTTGTGGGTGGAAGGTTGTTTGACAGCCTTAGAGTGAGAGGCTCTCTTTAAGAGAGTGATCTCAAGGGTTTGTTTATGTGACCCTTGCTGCATAGTTTTGTTTACGAATTTGGGGGTCATAAGGGGAGATATTATGGCATGTATGCCTTGGGGGTCATAAGGATGTGGGGTCAAGTTGGACTTGTGATGTGTTCTTGGTTGCCATGAGATGGCTTGCGATCTACTATTTTGTAGTTTCTCCTCAAGGTACTTAGTCCACTTCCACCCATGTAAAAATCACATTATGTGATGATGTTAAGCCTTGGGATGGGAATATGTTTGTCATATGTTTTTCATGATTGTATGTGTATTTCTTGAGTGTAACCCATCTAGGTCTTGGTTCTCTAAGCTTGGGGGTGGCTTCTAGTAAGCCTCGGTTGGGAGGTGAGCCCTCCATGGTCACAACCTAAAGATTTTGTAATGCAGGTTTGCTTGGAGAAGAAGAAAAAGGAAAGCTAGGAGATGCTACAATATTATTTATTTGAGTCCTCATTTAATAGAAATGAGAGGCTAAGTGGGGTTTTCACCCTTTTGTAAAAACTACTATGTTGAAAATGAAAGTATTCTCTATTTCATGTTTTTTTAAAAAGAAAAGAAATGCATTCTTTTGATTGTTATTGCAAAATGAAATATATATTTATGGATTAAGCTTTCTATAGTTCTCGAAATAATATTTGTTGTATTTATGTTTTTTGAAAATAAAAGTCTTTTCTATCCCCTTTATGCATATTGAATATGATGGAAATGAATGAACACTATAGCATGAATGTTAGTGGAAAGAAAATAAATTCCTTACTCTTTTTTTTATTCCAAATGCAAATATGGTTAAATAGGAATTATAAGTATAATAGTTTTGCATTGTACGTAATGGTAATGTTTTAAAGTGATTTCTAGACTATTTTAATGCCGTTGTAGTTATATTTACTTCTGTCATTTATTCAAAAAATGCAAAAAATAAAAGTAGATGAATTAATATTTTTCTATGGTTAACTATGTAACATTAAAATTGAAAAGAAATACATATATTCCAACATGTTGTAATCTGCCTTCTGCGTTTAGAAAAAATAGGTTTAAACATGAAAGAGAAAGCTATGTTTTATTTTATCATTTCTAGCAGTCATTTAATATCACTATTTTTTTTAACATATTTACATGACTTATACTTTGAAACTATTGAAAAGAAAATAGATAGTTTAAATGCATTATATTAAAAATAAAACAAGGATTAAATCTAATGTATACATATTAAAATAAATCATACTTAAGAAAGGAAATGCAAATCTATTTATATGTTGTCTATATATATTAAAACGCAAAAAAAAATAAAAAAATAACGAGCAGCAAGGTTATCACGGCCACCACGGACTTCCACAGTGGGCAGTGCCGAGGTCGCCACTAGATAACCACAGTGAGCGGCACGGAGCCGCCACTGTGGTATCCACAATGGTGCCTTGTGGCCCCTTCACCCTGCCATGGTTGTCTCGCCTCTCTCTCCACCATGGCTGCCTCTTCCGCCTCCATAGACCCTGCATACACACACACATGCAAGAAAAATAAACCCTAACCCTATTTTCGGGTTTGGGTAGAGGCAAATAGATAGAAAGGAAATAAAGGTTGAGTTTATAGTTTTAAAAAGAAAAGGAATAAAACAAACCCTAGTTAGGGTTATAAAAGACAATAATAATAAAATAAATAATAAGGGGAGAAAGATAGCTTCTCAAAATTTGAACTGAGTTATCCCCATTTGTTAAATTATATTTTTAACTTGGGGTTGATTTTTGTTTTAGGAATATAATTATTTATAATCATATTATTCTCATTTTAAGGGTAGATTTTATTGAAGAATTTATTAAGGAAACGGTTCAAATAGTATGTTGATTTAAATTAAGTTTAAAAGTATTTTGAATGTCAATATTTATTAAATTTGGGGATTATTTATTTTAGAGAAATAATTTACTCCTTTTGAGTAAATTTATTAAAAAAGTTTATTGATGGAAATTTTTATTAAGTTTAATGATTTAACTTTAAACCTAGAGGTAAGGTATATCTTGAATATTAAATATTTATATTAATGTTTGGAGGATTAACATATTACAACTTGATTTAAGTGATATAAATACTTTTTTAGAAATTTTAATGGTTTTTATAATTAAATGGAAGAATTTAATATAGGTTATTAAAAGTTTATTTGAAAGGGGATATTATAGTGGAATTATATATATTCTTAAAATAAGTCAATGAACTTGATCTTGTGAACTTATTTGAGCCATGTGGAACCTTATATTAAATAAATTGATTAACATATTAACGTTTGACACTCCAATTTTATTTGCTCAATTAATTAATACTATTACATTAATTCGTATTAATAATTAATTAATAGATGCAAGATTTAATTAAGTTATAAAGGAAGGATGTAATAATGATGATGGAGGAAACTTGTTATTAGATAAATAATTGATATTGAATCAAGTAATTATATTATGTCTATTTAGTAGAAGTTGATCTAATTAAATATTATAAAACGCAACTGAAATAAAAGCGACATTTGAGTGAATTTATTATTGTCCTTATCAAATTAATTTGTTCCACTTGGTAATAGGAGTTATCGTAATTGTTATGTAAGTAATAATCTAATTCTATCGTCTAGGAGTTATATCGAAACCTAAGGCTTCTAGCTAAATTTTATTTCGTCGCTCTCTTTAGAAACCCATTTTAATACCAATTAAGGTTTCATTGGAACAACTTGTTAAGTTGTCACAACTAATTAAGCATAGGATGCATATAAAAATTTGTTGTTTGTGTTTTTGCCCAAAAGTTTGGGCACGACATTTTTGGTATCAGAACCCTAGGTTCATACACTGGTGAACATAGGCTACATTCATAATTTAGCTGAACCGAACTATGGATTTGAAGTATAACACCTAGGTGGAAACTTTTGAAATAACAAAGTGAAACATAAGTGAAAGTTCTTTTAAACCAACAAATCAACATATATCAATTCTAGGGGTTCCAAGGGCCACTAAAAGCCCTGAAATTTGAAACTTATTAGTCATAATGTTAATAGCACAATAAGACCCCAAAGGCTACGAAATTTTTGAATTATATATATAAATTAAAAATATTTTTGGTGTTTAATAACGGAAATTAGATCCTTAGTGCTTATGAGGTTCCCATTCAATTGGAACCTAAATTCAATAATTTTCGTAAGTAAATCAAGTATGAGGAGTTAATTCTTCAATAAAATACCTTTGATGGTAACTAAGAGAATACCATCCGTCAAGGTATGTTCTTGACGTGGCAAGTCAAGAAAGAGAGTTAAAAATGAGATGAAGGCACTATAAACAAGATAATTAAGATAGAGACAGTTCGAGTTAACCTTATAAGCTATACGAAAATTTTTGGTGGTTCAAAAACTAGGACCGCCATTTGAGGCACCAATGAAGAAAAGATAAGAAGTGCTCTTGCGAATCTCAGAAAGAAGCAATAACCTATCCTAATGAATAGGTATCTGAAGCGTGTGGTCATGCTAGGTTGCTTATTAAGGACATTTGTTAGACAATTCTCGTAGCAATGCAGAAAAGCTAGTGTTGCATAACCCGGAAGATATGGACTAAAATGATGAATGGCAATCTCCTTGATAAGTGAACCCTAGTAAAACTATAGATGGATTAAAATAAGAAAAAAAGTAGACATGAACTTCTTGGGTTAAAACACGTAAGTGCAATAAACCCTAAGTTCTTCCGTAGTTATATAATTGGGGAAACAAGCAAAGTAAAGCCACAACTAGTTCCCTTATGGGAAGATAGTCTTGAAAGGACTAAGTAAATGGTGAAAAGAGTAGAGAGAATTTGGGAATCATGAAAAATCCCTATTGAAGTACAAGGAGTGTAGAAGAATCAGGGTCCTATAATCTAGGAATGATTAACTTATATCCGTTCAGAACCTAAGGAGAAAAGTGCAATCATGGCTAGTCGCTAGGTACAAGACAGTTTGGAACACAATTTAACTGCTTGGTGCAACCAAAGTAGGTTTGTAGATTATTGTACTCAAGTGTGAAAGTATGTGAAACATTAAGTATGGATGAAGAAACATGCAGTTGGAAAGAGCTTATGGAATGATATTATAGCAATATTATAATAACAAAGTTTTAATGAAAATTAATTGGCAGTATAAAATTTTTTGTGAGAACAATGATAAGGAGCCAAAATATGTGGTTCGCTAAGGGAGAACTTGGAAATTATGGGAATCTTAAGACGTTGGTAATTATTGGACACCTTTATGTTATGTTGTAATTGGGTAACTTGATATTATGATGACAAGGTGGTTTATGTGGATTGAAGGAAATCGTAAGTTGTGATATGTCAGAATTGACTAGTAAGTAAATATAAATAATTAATATGGAAAGAAATAACTTCTTTTTACCATATCTTAATTAAAAGGGTGGGTGTTGGTCACTTCTCGAGTGCACACCCCCTTGATTTCGTAAGTTGCATAAGTGATGTAGGAGAGAATAAGTCAACTCTTTGTGTTGTTTGAAATATGTCATGAAGTGTGTGGGTAGGAATTAGTTGTCAAGCGTATTGATTTTACTTGACAATTATTCCACCGGCAATGGTTCTTAACCATAAGTGTTAGTAATTTTGGCAACATGCTCCTACTTAATAAGGACAAGTGAATGTTAGAGGTGAGAATACAAGGAGCTAGCATAAAGTGCTAAGAAAACAAATGATGTCCCTAGTAAAATTATATGATTACATTTTACAAACCCTAAGTGGTTCTAAGTATACGAGTGTCAATTTTGTACCGAATTATCAACCGCGTGTGTAAGACATGAAAGTGTTGATGCATGAGTTACCACGTAATATTGAACCAAGGTTTAGCATATTAAGATAATTAATGGAATCCCAAGAAGAATGGACGGAGAATGGTAGAGTTAGTGCAATCACCTATTAGATTTTAATTGTGGATGTTAATAACCCTAAATGGATAGTGGATTGTATCAAAAAGTGTTGCTTGTAATAGAGATCATGTGAAGGTTAATATGGAACATGATCTATAAAATGATTGTGATCTCTTGTGTATATGATTTTATTTCATAAATAATAAAGCAATATAGATAATATAAGAACCTTATGAGTCTAATAATCACTTCCTAACACACTCAGGATGTGTGATCTTGGGTGATGTGTTGTGGTTACTCCCTATAGTATGACTAGTATGGTCATCTTGTTCAAGTTTTGATTTGTCAGATTCAAGGGATGCTAAAGCATCACGTGGACATCTTCATAGCATGCTAATGTCTCGAGGATAACAGGTCAATAGAGTTGGTAGGATTCCAATTTGGAGCTGACAAAGTGATCTAGGTGGGCAAAAAGACAAAAATGGTGGTACATGACCTTCAATGTCATGGAAGAAGGTTCCATTTGTTCTGATAAATTGTACAAGGTGTTATTATTGATATTACAAGTTGTTCAAGCAAAAATGTGACACACAAATGTCTATGCAATGCACTAGTGCCCAAGGTTGAGTCTTTACCAGATCGGTGGTATGATTTATATTTTGTGAGCTCTTTGTTTTTTTAATAAAAATATTTTTATCATCTCATATCCTTCTATTATTTAATAATTTTTATTTACAAGTTTAGTATAGTTTTCTTTCTTTCTTTTATGTTGATATCCTTGGCTCACCAAAGTGCTAGTTAAATGAGGTAGTGTAGGTCTCATTTTCTTCTTGAGATCTTGTCATGTTGATGGTAGCAAGTCCCCGACTCTAAATATTTTGGTGAAACCGATGTGAATGCCTTATGTTATATCTCTTCCTTGAAGGGTTTGATGAATTCAATAAAGTATTCTCAAAGGATGACTTTAATATGTTGGACAATGCCTTGGATGATTTCGTAGAGCCATCTCCCTCTAAACATGAGCCTGCTAAGATCAATCCATGCTTAGAATTTTCTTTTTCAAAGGATGAAAATTCCATGAATTTTAATTTTGTCTCTTCTACCTCCATAAGGCATAAGAGATCAATAATTTACGTGACTACAACTACTCCTTCTCCAAGGAAAGTTGTGTATTTTTGTGGTAAGTATTTTGAAAGTAACTCTCCTAATTTATTCAATTTAAGGATTATTTTTTTAATTTTGTTTCCCATACATATAATACAAGGAGAAATAAGTAGAATGTTGACCAATCCAGTACTCTTTTACCACCTTCTCAAGCTAACCTTCCTCAAGCACCTAAGGTCATAGCCAATAATCCTAGTAGCTACAATCTTATTGATCAACTTTGTGTTACTCATGCTAAGATCTTACTATGGGATTTTCTTTAGATTGCATTGATGTATCAAGGTATTTCTCATGAATCTCTTCAAAATATTTTATTTCTTTTTTTTGTTAGGTTGGCACATGTGAATGCATTTATGGACCATATTCATGTATATATGTCAAACATTTGCTGGTAAGTTTCTAGCATATCCCCTAGGGATTCATGATATGGCTTAATAGCCTTCCATGATATCCTTAATTGGGATGATATTGGTTTCCTAAATAGATGCATCTTTTGGGAGAAACAACCAACTTAACTCCTTATAAGTGGTATCAGAGTGAGTCACAAGTTTGAATCCCCTTGGGTAATGCTAAGGGGTAGATTATTGGTAAGTGTCCAAAATATCCCCTCAAGATTTTTGACATGACTTAATTTCCTCCCTTGAGATCCTTAACTAGGATGGTATCGATTTTTTGAATAGATGCATCTTTTGGGAGAAATGACCAACTCAATTCCCTATAATATTATGTTCTATCCACATGAAATATTGCCTCTAGACGTGAGAAATTTTGAAAACCAATTGATGATATTTTTTTATGTCAATTGTGTTGGTATTAGGCAGACTCTCATTAATACTATTTTGGCACTCAATATTTGTAATCTAGACTTATTTTAAAAAATAAAGATAGTTCAAATAATCAGAAGACAACTAAGAGGGGGGGTGAATCAGTTGTCACAGATTACTAAAACCATTATCAATTTAAACTTTAATACTAGAGTAGCAGTTAAACCAATTGCACATAAACAATAATCATAGAATAAAAGCCATCCACATAACACCAATATTTGTATGTGGAGAACCTGGCAAAGGGAAAAACCATGGTGAAAAGCATACCCACAGTCAAATAATACTTTTGTAGTAAGTATGTGAATTACAATTGAGGGGCCTGCACTTGTAGGAAGGGAGACAACCTAGAGCACACTGCTCATCACAAAATGAACCTCACTGACTACATATAAATCTAGACTACAATTCAAAGAAGTGTTGAACTGCAAAATATAGCATCTCCTATGCCTGAGTATAGTTCTGCTTAAGCTCAATACCGAAGGACTAAATCCTCTTACATAAACCCAATTCGATCTCCAATGATCGACCAACTCCTCTACTTGAATGATATTAATTTATTCACATATTACATTCCTTGATCATGACCTCTAACATAGCCATGATGATCTACAATGAGATCTTACATCTATATATACAAACCCTCGACCATAAACAATCAAGTCGGCCACCAGACAATAAACCAATTACATAATTACAAACCATGTCAGCCTTAGATCAAACAAATAATATCCAACACATAAGACATATCGAAAATACATCGAGAGGTCCAATCCACATGTTACATTAAAGTCGGTCCATAACCTAGATCAACTAGGACCTAGTATATGTCCACACACTACAACAATGATATCCATCTGCCATGTCTTGAACATGATCACCAATAGCATCCTAAAACTCCACCAAAAGCTGTACCAACACCACTTATACAATTCATCAAAGATCTCCATAAAAAGTTTCACCAGTGAAACCCTTGCTGAAACTAGAAACCAAGCTTCTAAGTAAGCAGCATAGTATCCGATCACTAGACCAAAACCAACAGACCAAATATGAGCATGAGTACCATGATCAAGCCAATTCCATCACCAAACTATACTGGAGCCTACCAGATCATGTCCGATCCAAGTCAACCAGAAACCACTCAACCTACCGGAACCAGAAGGGTGTTGGTAAAGAATCCAAATAGCTAGTGTTGGCATCAATAACAAAACATCAATGCAACACATAATAAATTCCACCTAATGGCCAACAATCTCCCCCTTTGGAATTGATGGCAACACTAGATGTGAAAAATATCTAAGTACCAAGAAATGCCAAACAAGTCTCCCCCAAATGGAAGACAACCTACAATCTCCCACATACAACTCTGAATGTCAATATCTCTCCCTTTACTTTTTCTTATTTATATCTCTCCCCCTTTGACATTTTCTTTTTCTTCCTTTGTCTTTTTCACATCAATATCTCTCCCCCTTTGACATCAATGCTAGAAATCTGACAAAAATATCAAAGAAAAAACATAAGCCATTGAATCACAAAGATGACTACTCCCTTTGAGTAGTAGCATCCCACATCAGTGTCAGAATGAATAGTATCTCTGATAGTGCATGTCGGATTGATGCCAAACCGCATCAATCAAGTCTCTATCGGAGGGGCAGAAACTCCCAATTTGTCTCTCAGGTACTCAAATGATTCCTTGGGCAAAGGTTTAGTGAAAATATCTACAATCTACTCTTTAGTGTTCATATAAACTAATCTAACTTCATTTTCTTCCACCTTTCCCTTCAAAAAGTTATACTTGATAGATATGTGCTTTGTTTTAGAATGAAATACTGAATTCTTTGATATATCAATAACAACAGAGTTATCACTGTGAATAACTACCGGTGCATCAAAATCCACCTTTATATCCTTCAACATTTGCTTTATCCATAAAACTTGTGTACAGTTAGTAGCAACAACAACATACTCAGCTTTAGCAATAGATAAAGAAGTACACGATTGCTTCTTGTTGATCCATGAAACCAACTTCTTTCCAAGAAAGAAAGCTCCACCAGAAGTGTTCCGGTCATCAACATCTCCAGCCCAATCAGCAACTATATATGCACATAAAGTAAATTTATCATCCTTAGGGTACCACAAGCCATATTCTTATGTACCTTGTAAGTATCTAAAAATCCTTTTCACTGTCATCTCATGATTTTCTCTAGGATCACTCTGAAATCTTGAAACAATACAAACAACATTCATAATGTCAAGCCTAGTCCGAGTCAAATAAAATAGACCTCCAATCATAGATTTGTATCTTGTAGGATTTACCAGTGCAGAAACATCTTTTCTTGCCAATTTCTCACTTATAACCATAGAAGTACTTACCACTTTAGAATCTCCCATACCAAATTTCTTTAATAATTCCTTAGCATATTTATTTTGACAGATAAAAATACCTTTTTCAATCTAAGTAATCTACAAACCTAAGAAAAATTGCATTTCACCAATCATAGACATCTCAAATTCTTTCTACATATTATTAGAAAATTCTATGCATAATTTGTCTTCACCTCCAAAAATAATGTCATCAACAAATACTTCAATAATTAGTATATCATCACTAATGATCTTATAATATAAATTACTGGCAGCACTGCCCTTAGTAAAACCAAGCTTCAAAAGATATTTATCCAATCTTGCATACCAAGCTCTAGGTGCTTGTTTCAATCCATATAAAGCTTTCCTTAACTTGCAAACCATATTTGTATCATCTGATAGTGAAAAACCATCAAGTTGCTCAATATAAACTTCATCATCAAGATCCTGATTCAAAAATGCACATTTAACATCCATCTGATAAACCTTGTAGTTTTTATAAGCAGCATAGGCAATAAATAATCTTACAACTTCAATCCTAGCTACAGGTGCAAAAGTTCCTCCATAATCAAATTCCTTCCTTCTGAGAATATCCTTTACAAACCAATTTATCCTTATTCCTTATAACTTGACCATCCTCATTCAATTTATTCCTAAAAACCCATTTAGTTCCAATAATATTTTTATTTTTAGGCCAGGAAACCAAGGTCCATGTGTGATTTTTCTTAATCTGATCTAATTCTTCTTCTATAGCTTTCAACCAATATTCATCTTTACATGCCTCAATTACTGATACCGGTTCAACTTGTGAAATTAAACAAACCTCATTAGTTGTCAGTCTTCTTCTTGTCATCACCCCATTTCTCTTATCCCCAATGATTTGATCTTCTAAATGATTCAATCTCACATACCTAGGAGTCTTCTGACTTTCTTTAGAATTCTCTGATACTGCCGGAGTAAATGGTTCATATATAATCATTTCCACTACCAGTTTCTTCTCATAAACTCTCGTTTGACTTCTGTTCAACTCATCTACTTTGACATTAGCACTCTCCACAATCTCTTGTTATAACATCTATATGCTTTCCTTTCATTAGAATAACCAAGAAATATGCCTCCATCACATCTAGGATCAAATTTCCCAATGATATCATCTCTCCTGATATAACATTTACTACCAAATTTTTTAAAATACTTAACTATAGGTGTATTGCCAAACCATAATTCATAAGGTGTCACCGATTTCTCCTTTGATATGTACTCTATTGAATGTATAAACCATTGTGCTCAATGCTTCTCTCCAGTAGCTATGAGGTAGACTAGCTTCCATCATCATTGTTCTAGCAACATCCAAGATAGTTTTGTTCTTCCTTTCCACAACTCCATTATGTTGAGGTGTCCTAGGAGTAGAAAATTGTCTTCTTATACTATGCTTCTCACAAAAGTTATTAAACTCACAAGGAGTGAATTATCCACCATGATCTGACCTCAAACATTTAATCTTCAATCCTATCTCAGTTTCCACTTTAGCCTTAAAGATTTTAAACTTTTCAAATGCTTTAGAATTTTCTTTTAGAAAAGTAACCCACATCATTCTAGAATAATCATTAATCATTAGCATGAAATATCTATCACCATGAAAACTTTTAACTCTACCAGGGCCACACAAATAAGTATGAATAAGAACAAGACCATCATTTGATTTATCTTGTATACTCCTAAAAGAGGTTCTGACCTGTTTACCCATTTGACATTCTTTACATATTGGATTATAGGGCTTCATAATCTTAGGTATATCCCTAACTTCCTTAGTTGAACTGATCTTGACAATGCAATCAAAATTCACATGACACAATAAACATTGTCAGTATTGTTCTTACCATCCAATGATATAGTTCCTTTTCCTTTGATCATACATGCTTTGTCATCTCTAAATCTAACTAGACCGCCATGAAATTCTTGCAAAGACATAAACTTCCCTTTATCTCCAGTCATTTAATGTGAACAACCACTATCAATTACCCATTCCTCCTTGTCTTCAATTTCAGAAGCAAGTGCCTTCTCTTCAGGTATATTATCTTCCAGTATCGGATCATCTTCCTTGATAGCCAGGAACATCCATTCCTTCCCCTTGCCAAAACCACTGGCAGATTCTTTTGCCGGTTCATCATCAGAATTAGTAATGCCTTCCTCATCCACTATGTAGCATGATTTGTCTATATTTTTCTTGTATTTATACTTGTTCTGATATCTAGGGTTAGGCTTAAATGATCTTCTAACTCTTTCTTAAAATCTTGAATTCCTTTTAGGACATCTAGATGCAAAATGACCAATCTTATTACATGCAAAACATTTAAAAGGTGGTTTTCCTTCATACTTACTTCCTACCGGTCTATTAGGTACTCTTCTAGCAAATAGTGCTTCAAGTTGCTCAAACTCATCATCTTCTCTCTTCATATCTTCTAATTCCTTTGCATATAAAGCTTTCCAGTCTTTCTTACCAATTGTAGATGATGCATGAAAAACAGGTTCAGACTTCATAGCTCCAGAAGGTCCAAATTCTTCAAGCTCAAAAGCAAATAGTTTCCCAACCAAAGTATCTCTATTGACAAATGTATTAGCCATTGTTCTCAACTCATGAATAACAATAGCATTCATTTTGTAAGTTGGTGGTAGGGCTCTCAGAACTTTAGAAACAATTTCATCTTCGCTCAGAGTTCCACCACATTATTGAATTCCCATAACAATCTCATTTACCCTTTCCATGAATGCAGTAATCCTTTCTTCTTCTTCCATCTTCAGGTTTTCATATCTCACCCAGTAACCATCAAGTTTAGCAATCTTTAGTGTAGATTGACCTTCATTAAGAGTCTCCAATTTATCCCATATAGCCATTCCAGATGATTTGTCAGTTAATCCCATTATTTGTTGATCAAAAAATGCACACAAGAGGGCTTCTCTTGCTCTACAATCATTCTCAAGCTCCTTGTCCAGGTTTTCTGAAGGAGGATTGTCAGATCCTGGATTATAGGGTGTGACACCATTTTGTGTAATCTCCCAAATCTCCTTGCCAAGACATCTCAGATGAGTTTCTATCCAAATCTTCCATACTATATAATTGTTCCATCAAGCCTAAGAATATCCCTTCCAAAGATAGCTCCAGAAGAAAAAGAATGAACTTGAACTATTAGTTGCCATAGGATCTTCCTGAAGTGGTTAAGCTTTCTGCAGAGAGGACCGAATCTCTGATACCAATTGTTAGATAGTTCAAATAATCGAAAGACAACTAAGAGGGGGGTGAATCAGTTGTCACAGATTACCAGAACCATTAGCAATTTAAACTTTAATACCAAAACCCAAAACATTAATACCAGAATAGCAGTTAAACCAATTAAGCATAAACAATAATCACAGAATAAAATCCATCCACATAACACTAAGATTTGTACATGGACAACATGATAAAGGGAAAAACCATGATGGGAAGCCTACCCATAGTCAAATAATACTTCTGCAGTAAGTATGTGAATTACAATTGAGGGGCCTGCACTTACAGGAAGGCCAATAGCCTAGAGCGCACTACTCAACACAAAAGGAGCCTCATTGACTACATATAAATCTAGACTATAATCTAGAGAAGTGTTGAACCACAAAAGATAGAATCTACTATGCCTAAGTATAGTTTTGGTTAAGCTCAATACTAGAGGAATAAATCCTCTTACATAAACCCAATTCGATCTCTAATGATTGACCAAATCCTTTGCCTGAGTGATATTACAATATTCGCACATTACATTCCTTTACCATGAGCTCTAATATAACCATGATGATCTACAATGAGATCTTACATTTATATATACAAACCCTCGACCATAAACAATCAGGTCAGCCACTAGACAATAAATGAATTACATAATTATAAACCATGTTGGCCTTTGATCAAACAAATAATATCCAACACATTAGACATCCTGGAAATACATCGAGAGGTCCAATCCACACATTACATTAAAGCCTTTCCATAACCTAGATCAAGCGAGACCCAGTATAGGTCCACACGCTACAACAATGATCTCCATACGCCAAGTATCGAACATGATCACCAACAACATCCTAAAACTCCACCAGAAGTTGCACCAACACCACTTATGCAATTCATCAAATATCTCCATAAAAAGATCTACCGGTGAAACCCTTGCCAGAACTAGAAACCAAGCTTCTAAGCAAGTAGGATAGCATCCGATAACCAGACCAAAACCAACTAACCAAATATGAGCATGAGTATCATGAATAAGAGAATTCCATCACCAAACTATACAGGAGCCTACCAGATCATGTCGGACCCAATTTAACTAGAAACCACTCAACCTATCGGGACTAAAATGGTGTTGGTAAAGCATCCAAATAGCTAGTGTTGGCATCAATGACAAAACATCAATGCAACACATAACCAATTCCACTAAATGGCCAACAAGTATTAGGAAGACTCTCGTTGATACTATTTTGGCACTCTTTATTTGTAGTCTAGACTTATTTTAAAAAATAAATGTGGATCAAAATGCTCTTGTTGCATCTTACTTGTTTATTTGTGGCTTTGATAATGTTGGTAAGACTGATTTAGGCATTGTTGTTTTTCTTTTAAAAATTGGATTAGTTACTATTCAAACCCTAGTATACATAATGTCAAGGGAAATGCCTTATAATATTCCTCTAGGTATACTATGGTTGCACACTTTAGGAGTAATTTCATCTACCCTTCATGTTTTTGATAATTTCATTGATAATACTTAGGTTGTTACAATCAAGGCTAAACCCTATGCTATACATGTTGAATATCCTAGACAACTAAGAGGGTGATAAATCAATTATCAATTAAAATCTTTCTTATTCCACAGATTTAGATCCAATAAACAAACTTTTGATTACTTAAGCATAAATGGATATAAGAATGAAATAGCACACACATGAAACACACATGAACAACAAAATTTACATGGAAAAACAAGAAGGGAAAAACCACAGACAATGATAATTATCAATTATGAAACACCTGTTAGGGTGACATCATTTAAGGTGATTTTTTCAAAGGGTGGCTCACTACTAGAATGCTCATGTTGGCATTGTGTTGTCATTGATGTCAATCGATATAGGATGTTACTGGTATCACTGACATTGATGTCAACTAGTGAACAAGAGGTTGTTGGCATTAGAGTTTGATATCAACCAGTATAGAAGATGGACCGGTATGGGAGAAGAGCTGATGTGTTGTCATTGGTGACAACCAGGTGACCATCTTCATGAAAAAGGAAGAATCGATGTGTATCAGTATGCTAGTGGTTCAATATAGTAACCACTCAATAAAAGGGTTGTTGATATGATGTTGCATAAAACCAGAATGAAGAGACTACATGATGGGTATTGATTGTGCTAAAGAGGTGGAATGCTATTTGGATCACATCAATACCAGAGGTGAAGTATGTGCAGGCCACCAGATTGCTAGTGTAAGGATAACTATCAGGATTCCCATCGGATGAAGAAGCTATCACATGCTAGGTGATAGGTTGACAAAGTATGTTCCCTCTGTGTGCAGGATGGCATATGGAAAACCACCAGGACATATGTCATGTTGAATATGTATTCTCCCCTTAGTAATGTCACACTTGTGCCGGCTGAAAGATTCCCTGAATTTGACAGGTGATTGAATGCAGAGACCGAATGTATAAGTGGAAGATAAGGAAGCCCTTGGAGCATGAGATCAGAAATGCACACCGGATAAGAAAGTGAAAACAAGGTGTGCTACCAGGATAGTGAAGGAAGAAGTTGAGATGGTGTGTTTGTCATCTTGACAAACTAGTTGAGAGGAGAACCGGTTTGATGAAGAAGGATGCTAGTGAGTCTGTAGGAATATACATGATGATACTAGGATTCTAAAGGAAGTTTAATGGAGAATAATTGGAGTGTCATGACTTGGTGTCATCAATGTGTCTCACCGGAAAGGAAAGTATGTTGTCCACCGGTAGACACATCTACCTGAATCTGCATCGGTGATAGTTGACATGTTATGTTAACCGGTGAAACATCAAAGAAGAGACAAGGAAGATAATATTCTCACCTAATAAAGAGGAGTGCAACAAACTAAAGGATAAGGAGAGTTGTCAGAGTTTCTATTGTGTTGGTAAGTGAAAATATTCACAAAGGTGTTTCACCGACAGAGCAGTGAAGTACAAACATAAGGGTTACACCGACAGGATAGAAAAGTAGATGGTAGGAAGGATAACCATCAAGGTGATTTATGCCAGTAGGGTCAGTGGATCGGTATGTGTATACTGATTGTGTGGGTGGTCATTGATTAAGCTGAACCGATAGTGAAGTAGTTGGCAGTTGGTCCAACATTTATGGTGACTCCAGAGCTCAAGGGATCTTTGTAGAGGGGTTGTGCCTTGAGGCAGGATGAAATTGGACCATATCCATGGCATGCACTAATCGATACATATTGTTTGGATGAAGATTGAAGTTGTTGAAGCAATCCATCAAGCCATTAATGGTGATTGACCAAGGGGTGTGCTGACAGATTGATTGTAGGTTGTTGAAATAGGAAGGTGTGTTATGGATGGAATTAAAATGGTGGATATGTGTAGGTAGTCATCTCTGAGTTGTGATCCGATCATATTTGATTGGATTCAGTGTGCCTCATGATTTGTGGAGAAAACCCTAACTACCTGTGATTTGAATTGGCTTTTGGCAAGAAGAATGGGATATAAATATGTAAGCTAAAGAGATTTTTGTATTGCTGAATAGAAGAAGATAGAGTTGTTGCATGTTAGAGAAGATTAGTCAAGTGCTCATCAAGGAGATAAAGAAGAGACTGAGTGTGAGGGAGAATGAGGTTGAAGTTTTCAATTGGTAGAAGCGCAGAACCAGTAGTGTCCATACCGGTAGAGAAGAATAAAAGGTAACTGCGGAGAAGGTAGACATAGAACTAGTTGAGTGTAGTACCGATGGAGAGCAACATAGAAGATGAAAGAAGTGAGAACCAGTAGAGAGAGGTGTATCTGTGTACTGGAGAAGGTGTCTTGCTGGTAGAGTAAGGTATATGAAATGGTTACAAGATTCACTTCTAATAGAATAACTACTTTTGTATTTGATGCTTTCTTTGGGATCACTGAGTTCTAGCTCGGTGCAAGGGTTGTAGCTCCTTTGGGTTGTATCCCATAAATTAGATAGGGGTTGGTGCTCCTTGGGTTGGTCCCCTAAATCAAGGGTTGGTGCTCCTTGGGTTGGTGCCCTAAATCAAGAGTTGTAGCTCCTTGGGTTGGTGCCCTAAACTTTGTAATAGATTTAATTGTGAGGCTGGATTGGAGTAGTAGACTCCAAAAGCATTGCTCACCAAGGTTTTTCCCATCTTTGGTTTTCCTCATACATGATAGTGTTATGTGATGTCCCTTTATATGTGATTGCACTTGTGATTAGTCTCCTCACTAACCGATATGTCTACATTGTGTGAGATTCCATAACTAGTATACACACATAAGTTAGTTAAAGAGAAAAAGTTGAGAACCACTGATTCAACCCCCTCTCAGTGGTGCATTGTGTCTAACAACTGGTATCAGAGAATAGGTACCCTATTTATCAATCTTTCTCTCGCTTGGGTAGATTCTAGCTGAATGACACAATGGTCTATTTAGTGTCAATCCCTACTCTAGTGTTTAATGGATCAAACTATTCTATTTGGAGTTGTAGAATGGAAGTCTACCTGACCTCCCTAGGTTATGATTTCTCGATTGCGGTTGTTAATAGTCTTCCTAGGAATTTTTGTCCTCCCACCGACACTGAAGAAGAAAGAAGATGCATGTGCAATGAGGAAGCCTTGAAGGATATATTCAATGGGCTCATCGGTGATGTCTCCTCATAGGTGGATAAGTATAGATCGACAAAAAGTATATGGGATAGACTAAAGAAGCTTTATGGAAATGAGCCATGCACTACTGAATCAGATTGTGGAAGCATGAAGAACAATAAAGTAGACACATGTGGAAGTGTTGATAGTAGATCGGTCAGCTGCTATAGTTTTGATGAAGAGGAACTCATCTCTTCATGGCACAAGAGACAGAAAGTGAAGTGCACACATTAGAATGTGACAAGGCAGGCAGATCCCACTGGCAAGATATGTTTGGGAGTGATGATGAAGATGAAGCTGAAGTAGATCTTGAAAGTGAACTAGTAAGTGTGCTAGATGAGCTGCAAAGTGTTAGAAAGGATTTTAAAAATAATAAAGATTCAGTTCATGATGAATGCAGCCAGTTGAGAATATGTGTTGAAGAATCAAATAACAATATCTTCATATTGACATCTCAACTTGAAGAGGCAAAAGGATTGAACGGTGAGTTGAAATTAGTCTTTGATGATAAGGAGAGAAGATGTGAGGATCTCCAGCTAGAAGTGGAAACAAAGGACAAAGAGTGTCAGAAGCTGAAAGAGAAAATGGAGAATCTAAGGAAAGACCTTGAGAAGTGTAAAAATGAAGTCAAGGAAAGAAACCGGTATGATGGCAGCACTGATGCCTTGGACAAAATGTTGAATCAATAAAAACATTTCAAGTATACTGGAGGATTAGGATGTGATTTCGGTGAATGCTCTACAAGAAAGGAGACCTCCCACAAAGATATTCAATTTGTCTCCTCAAATGGAAATAGAAAGGGTCAGACCTTCACTATCAGAAATGCTCCAAAGAAAAGAATAGATCTTACAACCGTAAGGACATGGAGTTGAGGATGAAGAATGGTGTTGCATGGAGGAAAAATGCAGATTTGAAAGGAAAAGGGAAAATAGGAGAAGATAGCTTCACCGGAAGCAATAACATGAGAAGGCAGCCTGGAAGGCCTTTCACCAGTAGAAGACAAGGAGATTTTGCTGCCAACACATCATGTCAAGTATGGAAGAAGAAGGGATCTGATGGAAGTCCTGCAGAGAATGGACAACCTTGGATCCATTCCCAGAGAAGAATAAATGGCGATGCCAAACTGGTAAGATCGCCTCATGTTTGGCAAAATAAATTTCAAAGCAATAAGCCTCCTTTTTCTGGTTATTATTTTACATGTAAAGATTATGACCATAGGGAAAAAGAATGTAAAATGAGGTCTAGGAATAGAGAGAGAGTTCTTCCTAGGTATAATAAATCTGATGGCTATAGAGTTAATGCATATAAGATAAATGTTTCACAAAGTAGAAACATGCATGTTCCCTTTCCCAGTTATGCTAACAAGAATCCATGCACTACTCCTAAAAATGTAAACATTGTGTGTTATAACTACAATGGATTAGGAAATAGAAGTTATGAAAGCAGGAAGAAGAATATGCATTCCTATGGAAACTAGAGGATCAATCATGCTTAGTGTGAGAGTAGTTATAGGGGATATGAGCAGCATAGACCTACTTGGAACAAGAGGAGAAATGTTCCTGCACATTCAAGGAACTCAAGGAAACTAGTAACCAGCAAAAATGGCATGATCAGAAAAGGAAGAGCAAACTGGTATGTTAGAAGGTTCCCCAATCATGAGATTGGCATGGATGTTGTATGCTACTATAAAACTATCTGTAGAGAGAGGACCAATAAGGAGAAGAAGGTTAGTACTGCTCCAAGACTACATATGTGGAAAGGAAAGAAATCAAGCAGACATGGAGGAAGAAGCCAAAAGATAAGACAATGGACCGACACTGTGCATTCAATGCACAAGTGATATCTCCTATGGCTTAAAGGAGATGCAAGACTCAAGGGGAGTTACATATTGATCAAATCATTCACCCCTTATTTGAATGTGGACAAGGAGATGAACAAGCTACTGTCAGTAAGAGGAAGAAATTGTGATGGTAGTGTGTGTAGTTACTGCCTTGACTACACATGAAAGATGGTTTACTGCTATAGGTGAAATGAATGGTAGAAGGGGTAATTGTAACTGGGAGATAAAGGTAAAGAGGAAAGTGTCTAGTAGGGATAAGAGACCTGTATGAGCAACATGTTACTGACACAAATGTTGATTAGTGTTGTAGGTTATGTAAGTCAATGAGTTGAGGGATCATTGTAGTAACTTTGATAGCCTAGATGGATTATGTCTCAGGTGTTATTGGAAAGGACCTAAATGACATGTATTGATCTGGTAGCTAACCTTATGTGCATACATATTTTTGGGTCAATCGATTGGATATGTGACATGTAGTTGTCATTGTGGTCATTATGGTAGATGTTACAAGTATAGAGGTGAGTACCGGTTTACAATCTGGCAGATGAGAAATGAAGACCAGAGATTTGTGTTTCAGGGGGAGTTCAGAGCTATATCTTTAGATTGATATCAGATATACTAAACATAGAAGCAGGTCAAGCAGATGCTTAATAATACCGATATAATTGTGTTTTTAGAATTATCAGTATTCAATTTTTCTATCAAACTCACAATTCATCTTCCCGAGAGAGAATTTGAATAAGAAAATAAATTGCTCATCAGACTATGGGTCATCAATTGAAAGTAAGAGAAGTCTGGAAAACTGGTAGGACCACATGCACATCAAAATAAATTCATTCCTCAACTAGTTCTAAGTGAAAGAAGGAGAGAGACCGGTGTATGTTGTTAAGGGTTATTTGGTACCTGAGCTTTCCATCTCAAGTATTGATGGGTGAGATAATGTTGTGCATAATCTTCATAAGCGGAGATGCACTTGGTAAAAAGGGGGAGAAATATTTTAGTCAGTGCCCAGTAGATACAAGGAGGAATGTTATCCTAACAGTTCTCTTTGCCATTGTTGTCAAAGGAGGAGAAAGACTCTGTAGTATACCGCATACTACATGTGTGAGAATCCTTTGGATCATACAAAGGGGGAGAGAGACCATGTAGTATGCCAGATAATACATATGTTGACATCAATGCCAAAGGGGGAGATGGTTGACATTGTGTTGTCATTGATGTCAACCGGGATAAGATGTTACTGGTATCACTAACATTGATGTCAACTAGTGAACAAGAGGCTATTGGCATTAGAGTTTAATGTCAACCAGTATAGAAGATGTACTGGTATGGGAGAAGAGTTGATGTGTTCTCATTGGTGACAACCATGTGACCATCTTCATGCAAAAGGAAGAACCAATGTGTACCGGTATGCTAGTGGTGCAACATAGTGACCACTCAGTAAAAGGCTTGTTGATATGATGTTGCATACAATCAGAATGAAGAGACTACATGATGGGTATTTATTGTGTTGAAGAGGTGGAATTCTATTTGGATCACATCAACACTAGAGGTGAATTATGTGGAGGCCATCAAATTGCTAGTGTAAGGATAACTAGTAGGACTCCCACCAGATGAAGAAGCTATCACATGCTAGGTGATAGGTTGACAGAGTATGTTGCCTCTGTGTGCAGGATGACATATGGAAAACCACCGAGACATATGTCATGTTGAAGATGTATTCTCCCCTCAGTAATGTCACACTTGTACCAGCAGAATGGTTCCTTGAGATAGACAGGTGATTGAATGCAGAGACCAACTGTACAAGTGGAAGATAAGGAAGCCCCTATAGCATGAGATCTGAAATGCACATCGGATAAGCAAATGAAAACAAGGTGTGCTACTAGGACAGTGAAGGAAGAATGAGGAGTTGAGATGGTGTGTTTGTCATCTTGACAAACTAGTTGAGAGGAGAACCAGTTTGATGAAGAAGGATGGTAGTGAGTCTACGGGAATATACATGGTGATATCGAGATGCTAAAGGAAGGTTGATGTAGAATAGCTGGAGTGTGATGACTTGGTGTCATCAATGTGTCTCGTCGGCAAGAAGGAAAGTATGTTGTCCACTGGAAGACACATCTACCCAAATCTGCATTAGTGCAGTTGACATTTTATGTCAACCAGTGAAACATTAGAGAAGAGACAAGGAAGATAAGATTCTCACCTGATAAAGAGGAGTGTAGAAAACTGAAGGATAAGGATAGTTGTTAGAGTTTCTATGGTGCTGGTAAGTGAACATATTCATAAAGGTGTTTCACCGGCAAAGCAGTGAAGTATATACATAAGGGTTATACCGGTGGAATATGAAAGGAGATGGCGGGAGGGATAGTCGGAAAGGTGATTTGTGTCAGTAGGGTCAATGGACTAGTATGTGTGTACTAGTTATGTGGGTGGTCAATGACTAAGATGAAATGACAAAGCAGTATGCCAAGGTGGATACCGACAATAATGCCACGTGGAAGTGAAGTGGCAAACTTGCACAGGTCGGTGTAGAGTGACGATGAAGTAGTTGGTTGTTGGTCCAACATTTATGGTGACTACGGAGCTTGAGGGATGTTTGCAGAGGGGTTATGGCTCAAGGAAGGACATAATCGAACCATATCCATGGCATGCACTGATCAATGCATATTGTTTGGATGAAGATCAAAGTTGTTGAAGCAATCCATCAAGCCATTAATGGTGATTGACCAAGGGGTGTGCCGACAAATTGATTGCAAGTTGTTGAAATAGGAAGGTGTGTGATGGATGGAATAAAAATGGCAAATATATGCAAGCATTTATCTCTAAGTTCTAATCTGATTAGATTTGATTGGATTCGGTGTGCCTCGTGATCTATGGAGAAAACCCTAACTGCCTGTGATTTGAATTGGCGTTTGGTGGGAAGACTGGGATATAAATATGCAAGCTAAAGAGATTGTTATGTGTTGTTGAACATAAGAAGATAGAGTTGCTTCATGTGAGAGTAGACCAGTCAAGTGCTCATCAAGGAGATAAAGAAGAGACTAAGTGTGAGGGAGAACGGGGTTGAAGTCTTCAACTGGTAGAAGCGCATAACCCATAGTGTCCATACCGGTAGAGAATAATAAAAGGTAACTGTAGAGAAGGCATGCATAGAAATGACTGAGTGTAGTACAAGTGGAGAGCAGCAAAGTAGGTGAAAGAAGTGAGAACCAACACACAGAGAGGTGAACCGATAAAGAAGAAGCAATAGAGAGAGAGGTGTACCGGTGTAGCAGATAAGGTGTCTCACCAATAGAGTAAGGTATATGAAATGGTTACAAGATTCACTTGTAACAAAATAACTACTTTTGTATTTGATTCTTTCTTTGTGATCACTGAGTTGTAGCTTGGTGCAAGGGTTGTAGCTCCTTTGGGTTGTATCCCACAAATTAGATAGGGATTGGTTCTCCTTGGGTTGGTGCCCTAAATCAGGGGTTGGTGCTCCTTGGGTTGGTGCCCTAAAATTTGTAACATATTTAGTTGTGAGGCTAGATTGGAGCAATAGAATCCAACAACATTGCTCACCAAGGTTTTTCCCATCTTAGGTTTTCCTTGTACATGATAGTGTTATGTGGTGTACCCTTTATGTGTGATTGCACTTGTGATTAGTCTCCTCACTAACCGGTATGTATGCATTGTGTTAGATTCCATAACCGGTATACACACATAAGTTAGTTAGAGAGAAAAAGGTGAGAACCACTAATTCACCCCCCTCTCAGTGGTGCATTGTGTCTAACATCTCACTGGCCAGCTTAACCACCAAAAAAAAGAAGGGCTCACTGACCAAAAGAAGAATAAAGAAAAAGACAGAATCCACCACTAAAGCACAACTGCCACAATACTATAATGCCAGAAGAAACCTTTAGTTGTCTGCCTTTGATACCAAACAACAACAACACATTGCTCAACCACAAGTTCTCATCACCTCACACATATTTTTAGAAAATAGATCTTCCTTTTCAATCCACTTGCTTCTATTCATTCTTCATTACAATCATCCTTATTTATACTGAACCCTTGAATAAGAATTTCCCATGGTGGTCAAAAAACAATTCATTAGAACACAATTTGAAATAGGTCTACACTAAAAACTCCCACAATGGAAACGATTGAGAAGTAGACGACACCATAATGCACGACATCTATCAAAATAACACAATATCCATACATCACAATAATTGGAGGAAAAATAGAAACATTCAAGGTCAATCAGACCTAAAATAAACATATCAACAACCATGACTCCAAAGCACATCATCATGTCACAAATAAGAGTATCAAAGATAAAGACATGAATAGCATAAATCCAAAATATTATCATCAAAACTAGAAATATAGAGAAATGCAGAACTTTGCAGATACTACCAAATATCACCATCATTGAACAAACTTCTAGAGCACAACTTCCAGAGTATCAAATCATAAGAATGACATCCCAAAGAAACTTCCAACAACATACCAAAACCTCATGACCACAATTGCAACATATCAAAAATGTGGAGCACAAATCAATCACTGAAACACATAATCAATATGTTGAAATCACAAATCTATGGTTGTTTCATCCAGGGACAATTTCTTTAGTTTTCATGAAACTTCCATATGACCCTGAAGGCACTCATTCATAGCTATTAAGCAGTCATTTATTTAGTCATTTTAATCAATAATTATATAGGTTCCTTGTTTATATTATAAATATTAGAGCCTATAAATCATAATAAGGCTATAATTTATCACATTGTGGTAATGATTGATACTTCAAGATATGACCAAGCTTGATCATTATTTGCTTAAGTATTTATGACAATTATAGCCAACAAGGTGAATACAATTTATTTTTATGATCATTATAGCCAACAAGATGATAAATATTTATGATAATTATTTATATAATTAGCAGGCCTTTGCTATTCCTAAGGTGATAAATTTATATTTATGACTTCAAATTATAATGGTCTAAAGATATAAATACCATAGTAATTTTCTCATAATTTTTAAATTGACATTAACATATCAGCTTGTTGGTTTGCAGAAGATTGATTTTTCTATTTCTCACCTTGTTGTGGGGTCAAGGCAGATATTCTGAATTGTTTAAAAACTATTTAGTTAATGTGTCCCCTAAATGATCCCATGATCCGTCATAATTAATAGGCAGACCCCTGAACCACTAGATTTCTTTTTCTTTGAATGATGTCACTAAAAGCCTCAAAGCCACATTTTCATCAGTTGCATGATAAACATCATATAGGGAAGTCACATTCCTTATGTGTTCTATGGGTGTAGTATGATCTTCACTGATAAAAATAGGAAGATTTTTCAGTGCAGCCATTGGTATGCCATTGTGCTAAGTTAAATTTAATGGGTTGCCCCCATTGAATGGTACAAAATCATATACTCTTGGTTGGGCCATTGGAGTTGCTGGTAGGTTTAATGGAGGATTAACTAGAGGATTTGAGATACTGGGTATTTGAGCTATAGAGATTGTAAATAAAGGATTAGTACAAACTGCAAAAGCAGGTTGAGAATTAGGAAGATTAGGAAGAGGCTGAAACTAGGAATATTAGGCATAATTCCAATTGATGAATTTGATGTCTTGCTTATTATTCTTCTCTTCCTTTGTGATGGTGGTAATTTAGTATGTTCAACCAGATCCACACTTTGCATTGCGGGGTACTCGAAAATAAACCTTAAAGGCTATAATATTGCTGCAAATACCAAAAAAATAGTAAAAATGAAGTTATAATGAGTTATAATAGCTCAACGTGTCACACCGAGCATGCCAAAAATTGTTTTCACAAAGGATTACACCCATGAAGCTAAATATGAAACCAATCAATCATGTGAAACAAGGGAATACTTCCAGGCCTGTGGGTCACTTATATTGAAAGTAGACCTCTAGATTATAGGCCAACTTCCTGTATGATGAATCTCCTAAAATAAAAATAAATTATGCTAAGAAAAAGGATAAAAAGATTGCTAAAAAATAGAAATCCTAAGACTACAGAAGGTGATTGCACCAAAATTGTGTAATCCTACTTTTTGTCCTAAAACTATAATTAGTTGCAATAAAGATATAAATTTATCTCACAAATCAAATAAGATCATGAAATCCATCAGTATTCCATGTGAAGGCTCAAAGTTTTCCAATGTTGTATTCAAAGGAAAAGTGAATTTTCACAACATGCAACTGATTGGAAAATAGATGAACACAACCCACAACCTGAATTTACTATGGAATCTTCCTATTTCTGCAATGCATAAACAAGACAGAGCAAAGGATTCATAATTAAATCATAATAACTTTATCAAATCATTCATCTAACAATGGAAAAATAAGAATAATTGACAAGGAAATCTACACTCTCTATTGAAATTGAAAATAAACTCTATTACAATGCATAAAATCTATGAGTTGCAATATTGTTTCTGCTATGTGTAGGCAGAAACGAAAGAACTGAAAAATAATAGAAGAGAAAAGAATATATAGAAAAATAACCCTTGAGAGAAAATAGGGCTAAAGATAGCTGAGTGCTATTCTCTGAAAATTTGCATCAAGTGACCCTTGGTTGAATTTGCCTCAAAAAGTGTTCAAAGAGCATGCAAAAATTCTCCAAATTCAATGTATGTTGATAAAAATAGCTCCCTGTCTGATATAGAGCTGCTAAATTTATCCCAAAAAGAAACTCTTCTTCTCTGAAATCTGCATGGGTGCTATATTACTTTGCCTTTTTAGAAAATTTTATTTTAACATTTATTTAAAATAGTTAATAATAATTTATGGGCACTTTTCCAATCATGTCCTACACTTTTCACAAACTCTTTATTTGCTAGCATTTGGAAATGTATTTCGGCAACCATCATTTGGTCAATCTGGTGGGAAAGAAATAAAAGAATCTTTAGATGGATTGAATCTCCAACTCATTTGGTACTAGAAGGAATTGAGAAATATGCTTCAGAACAGGTTAATGCTTATACCAAGAACATAAATAGCAATTTTAATTTTTCACCTTCAGATGGCCGCATTATCAAGATTTGGAAAGGTTTGGCTATCCCTTCTTTTTGTGCTACATTTGGCTAGGAAATTCAGTCAATCAATAGAAACCTAATTAAATGGCAACCTCCTCCAATTGGCTTTGTCCAATTAAATTTTCATGCTTCATCTAGAGGAAATCCCGATGATTCGGGAATTGGAGTTTGTATTAAAAATCATTAAGGTTTTCTCTTGACAGCTAAATCTTCTTCTATTCCTCCTGGCACAAACAATTTAGTGGAAGCTCTTACCTTATTATATGGACTGACATTGGCAAAAAAACTAAGGGTCCCCAAGTTACATGTTGAAGGAGATTCTTCCATTATAGTGCAAGCTTGCATTTCCAAATGTTCATTTAATTGGAAAATTTCCTACATTTTAAAGCGAGCATGGTTGTTACTAGATTTGTTTGAGGAATGTTACATTTATCACATATCCAAGGAAGGTAATAGAGTAGCAGATGCATTAGAAAATTTGGGTTGTGATAAGCTAGAAGTGGAAACTCTTCATCTCCAAATTTCAAGGTGGAAAATTTGCCTCATCTAGCAAGCATTATCAATGATGAAAGGAAAAACATTTAAATGATTGACACACTTACCCTATTATTCAAGATTTCGATAGAATGTATTAACTTTGGTTTTATAAAGTGAGTAGTTAATGATATTTCTACACTCGCGTCAAGTTGATTTAAAGCTTGGCATGTTTGGCTTTATTATTTCGAGCTGATTGATTGTTCATCCTTCATCTTTGCTGGAAATTCAATGGCTACCGAAATGGTGTCTGTCGATGTCTCATTCATCTTCCATGTTGGTAGTACATTGGTGGCTTATTCTATGAGCTTCCATGTTGGCAGTGCGACGATGGCCTACCCTACGAGTCTCATGAGATCAAATATATCTCTTTGTTTGATCTCACACATGCAACATCCTTTGCCACTCTGCAATATAATTAAAAAAAATAGCATCAAGCATGTCACTTAGACTTGCTAATAATTTCACAAGAGATGGAGATTCAAAATGATTTTGGTAGGGAATGTGATTATCAAGATAGCCATTATTTTTATTGGGTGTATGTTCTTTCAACACCTCCTGTCAACATTTCAAATGAAGTATCCAGAGGATTATTGGTGAAGAAATACTCTATCTGCAAGAGAAAATGTTTCTTTTTCCTTCCCAATTGGTTTCTATCTTTCTTTCCAATGTAGTAGACTTGTTGTAGTCTTGGGTTCCCTTAAAGAACATTGTAAATAAAATGATTCGAGCAGATTTTTTGAATGACAACCAACTTTTGGAAGCCATCCGCCAGTATGATTTGTGGAATGGTTAGGCAAAAGTTGGTTGTTAATTTCCCAGGCAGCTTCTGCTCACTCATGAAGAATTTCCCCCAATCTTTGATAGCATAAAGTGGTCACTCTCCCTGCAGAATGTAAGACCCTTCCAAATAGTTTCTCGCAATGCTGGGAGAGGTGTAAATTTAGACTTTAAAAGTCGAATCTTCTCTAAATTGCATGCCATCCTAGTGATCTTAGGCCACGATCATGGGAAAATAGAGCCATCTGCTATCTCTCCGCTAGTGCTAGTGGGTAATGAAGCTTCGGTTAATAGAATACCTCCTCTTCGGCTCTCTTTTGACCAAGTTAATGAGTTCCATTGTTCACCGATTGAAGATCTGATATCTTCCTTTGCTGCACTCAATGTTGGAGATGGATTTTTGTCGGGCCCATAGCCTATGGAGGAGTAATTTTGATGTTCATACAGGTTTTGGGGTGCAATATTATTCCTATTCTCAGTTTGCTCATTTATCCAATTTTGATAACTATTTAGAAGGGTGTAGATTTATGTAAATATATATTTTGTAAATTTTGAAGTTCATTTGGTGCTTTTTCTAGGGTATCAGAATGGTCTACTTAGGTTGTTTAATTCATGATCAGTAAGGAATTTTAATGATCAGACTGTACAAGTCCTTGCATATTCTAATATTTCTAGTGTTACAAGGGTAAAAGTTAGGTTTGGATGTTCCATACTACTACTCAACTAGATATGTTTCCTTCACTCTTTATGTTGGCCCCCTTCTACACATTGTATTCTTGAGCGAGGAATGGAGGTTTTCTTAGCTGGTTCATTCCTCTAGGACCTTTGATAGCTCTGAAAATTGATTGCATGAAATTTTCAATTTTGAGCTTAGAATATTGATTTTCTGGTGTTATTTGTATCCTCTATAAATGATCCAAGGTCTAGGGTTTAGGGTTTATCAAAGTTTCTTATATTTTATAAAGACAACCCAAGCAATGATATATTTTGTTGTTACTTTTTCCCACTTAAAAGCCAAGGGTTGTTTATCATGAGTGGGGCCATTTCCTTTTCTAAGTATTAATTGGTGGTCAACCAGTTTATGTAGAATGATTTTTCCTAAGTTGCAAATATTTCCCTATGACTGGTCTCCCTTTAAATATTTGTGCTCATGCTTATGTTTTCCTAAGCCCGAAAGTCGTAACTATTTTGACCGTTTTCTAAAGACGGAATGGATCCAACGGTTTGCGCTTCCCCGTGATCAAAGATGCAAGGCATTTAAAGACCATGGCACCGTGAGATTGTGCCATGTGTTCTCAATGGAAACCGGTCAGGTTGGTAGTATAACCGGTCCAAACATTGTGTTACTGGTTCTCAAGTAGTAAAGGTTAGTCTACAAATAGTCCCATCAATTTGCACTTGTTCAAAATGAATAGAGATGTTTTGTCTTGAGGTAAAAGTTGCCCGATCTTTAATTCTGGAGGAGTCAATGGGCATTGTACAAAGTGGTAAAGTTTGAATAGATCTGACGGCCCCTGTGTTCCCACGATGGAAGTTTCAAGGAGGTTACAGACTGCAGCATCGCAAGATGATGCCACATGTCCCAGGGTGATCAGGAAGACCTACGGTGGGACCATTGACGGAGTTTGATCGAAGGATGATATGACACTATTTAGTCGAGATTTGGTGGGTCTACGGATACAGATGGAAGGACAAATGCTGCATCGGCATAAAATGAACGTTAGATTTGCCAAGCTGGATAAGATTTGTGACTGAGTTTCAAATAAGGAATTAGGAGGGATCATAGTAGGCATCGGTCGTAGCTTGCACGGGAAAGGTAGAATGGATGGGATATAGACTTGTCAACTCAAAATTGATTAGATAGTCAAAGATGATAGCTCAGAGAAGTGAAAGGATCAAGAAAATCTTCATGTTTTGATATGATGGATTATGAGTTCTCTGATAAACTCAGATATTTGCTTGTTGATAGGAATCCTGAAGAAGGAGACTGTACACTGAGAAAGGAATAAGATCAGAATAAAATCATTCACGTAAGGTGAACACATGTAGGTGGCAATGGAGTGATGGCCTAGAAGATGACAATGTCTTGAGTTGTAGGGATGATTGCTGCAATCCATAGCTGACAAGGTGAGCATAAGATATTAGGATGATGATTCTTCACATGGATTAGTACTACCATATTGAAAGGAATTCTGATTATAAATGCACTAGGCAGATGATAGAATGGGTAGAAACAAATACAAGCTTCTTCATTTTTCTAAGAATAGTTCATCATCAATGAGAGGATGGTGTTCAAACAGAACTATTAATGGAGTCGTTACATATTTTGTGACACTGAATGGATTTTTTTTCTCTAGTATGAGGTTGCTCATTTACAGAGGGGTTGTGTTAGATCAGAGGATTGTTAGAGGGGCATGAAAGCCTTTTCTTATCAAGAAAAGCCACCCAGGGAATATCCTCTACTCTTACTTTGCATTTTGTTGGTAGAGTGTTCCAAGAAGGAGCTCACAAGGAGCTAAAAGAAGGATTTGTTAAAGGGAGGATTGGTAGCCAGTTATCTCTGCAGCAACATGGAAGCTGCAATGCCTTCTCAACAAATCATGTTTACCCCCAAGCTCCACTTTCCATTTTCTCTAATCTAGGGCATAAAGGCTGGAGATTTTCCTCTTTTTCGGTGGGAACGTCTTGTTTCATGTTGGGATTTGTTTTCATTTTCAGGAAGAGAAATGCTATGGAGTAGACTGAGCATCTAAGGGTCCATCTAGAAGTGTCTAGGTGATATCGGCATGGCTCAAGTGTTTTTGTCTCTACCAATAATCGGTTGAAGATTTTGGTTCCACCTCATCATAGGCACCAACATGCAGATAAGGAATATTTTGTAACAGAATTGTGTACAACCTCTAAGGCTTGGTTTTGATGACAAGTGTCTTTTGGCCTAAAGATTTTTGCTCCCTTATTTTCTATAAAAGGGAAATCAAGGCCATTAGTTAGGGTTTCAAATTTTATGAGAATGATCTCTATAAAAATAGGTCTATTCTATAGGGTTAGGTTCCATGTTGCTCTTGAGAATCATAGGAAATAGTAGGGATTTTAATGTCATTTGGCAGAGCAAAAAATAATAGAATAGCTACGAGTTTCCTTTTCAAATGGGTTATTCTGTACTCGAATTTGTTGACTGTTATTTGATAAAAGATAGCTTATGATATTAATGCAAATGCATTTTCTAATCTTTACTCTCATGTGTGCGATTTTATCTTCTTTTAAGCAAATAGGATCAAGGGTTTCATTTGTTTGTTGCATTGTTATGATGTATGTAGTTTTCCATCCAATGCTTTATTCCAAGGGGTTAATTAAAATGCTTAAATGAGATTACAGAGAAATAAGACTTGTAACAAGATTTGATAAGTAGTTCAGGTGGAGGATTGTGAGCACAACAATATTGTAAGGCAGTATTGCTCTAGGCTAGACCAGTTGTTAGATGAAATTTTATTAGATTTCAGTAATGCTTTTCAAAGACTCTGTAACCCAAATGAACAAGGCACTGGTATTTGCTAGCAAATGTCATTAGGTTTTTAGTGTCTAGTTTATCTTCTTTATGATTTCTCAAAACAAATCTTCTAAAATATCAAATTATCATTTGTTAAGTTTTATGTATTTTCTGAAAGTTATCCCATCCTTTCTCATACTCTAGCTTAAGGTTGAGGATCACTGAAGGATTTGCCATCCTTGAGCATTCTCTGTTTCTGTTGAGTCTTTTCATGAGATAATCTGCTTTGTTTTCAACAAATTCTTGAGTATCGATGTAGAGAGCAAGATATTTACTGAAGGGATCACCCTCCCTAGTTCTATAGAGCCTAAAGTGTAGAAGGACTTTATGTCCTTGCTAATGTTGGTCCAAGCCTAATGGATATTGATAGTTGGTGGTGGCTCTCCATAGATATTTGGAGGAATCAACTTGGTCTCTGTTGAGTGATAGTGTAAACCCATCCATTTTTGGGAACCAACATGCTCTTGACCTAGTCTATTATAATTATAATATATATTTGTGGCTCGTCCACCTTTGCCTAAAAAAAAAACAAAGTTAAAAAAAAAAATATTTATTTTTTAGTTATTCCTTTTTTTTGTATTTTAATATAACTTTATCAAGATTTTTTTAATAAACTAAACCTTTAATACAGCTATATTAAAATACAAATAATATGAAAGGCAAAAAAAAATTACCAAAGCTTTTTAAAAAGCTCTCGAGTCCTTTTTAGCATGAGGGCCTAAACATAGGTTCAAAGACTTTTAAACCATGACCCTGTGCTAAAGAATAAATGCATTATTTACTTAAAATAATAAATCAAAAAGCACAAACAAGTTTGAGCTAGGGTATGTATAGGAGAAAATTAAAACCCTAAAATTCTTCATTCACTCATTATTCTTTTTCTTTGAATCCTCTGTTTGGTGAAGCTCTACCACCATGCACTCTTCTTGAATTGGAACTAGGGTTTGAACTGAGATTCAACAAGGACTTCACTATGACCTGAAATGAGCTTCTTAATTTGGTATGCAACTTTTTATTTCCTTTATCGCACCTCTATCTCTTTCTAGAAGAAGAAATCTATAGAAACTTGCCTTTTTATGCAAAATATTAGTGTTTTGAAGTGAAATTTCTTTCATTCATTCACTATCTCTTGGATGTAATATTTTGTATTCCATTGTTTTATGCATGAAGATAATAATGAAAAATAAAACCCTAATATTTTGTATCTTTCTTTTGCTTTTTTTGTGTTGTTCTTTCTTATATCATAGAAGTTTTTATTCTTTGGGAAAATAAATTCTCTTTCAAAATCATGTATATACCTAGGGTTTCTAGACAAAACCCTAGATGCGCACATGGTTTTGACTGTGATAACTATGATTTCTTTTCTATGATGTTGTTTTGGTATGCACTAAGGGTTGTTATCTCAGACTATGCATGATAAAATCTCTGTGCTCTTTCACTTTTAACAACAAAATTCATTGTCAATAGGTCTTATTCTGTGTATACTGGTTTCTATAGGCCTGAGCATAATGCATGAGTTGAATACTTAATTTTTATAACCCCTTTGATCATGCCTCCATCTCATACTTCATTGTGCTAAGGTTTGTCATGTCATTGTTTGCATCTCAGTATTGGTTGAGTTTAAAATATTACCCTTACTATCATAGTTCAAATGTAATCTTTATGCACTGCCATTTTTCTAAGTTTGATATTCACTGCTTATTCAACCTCGACTATTCTTTCATGGATTTGTATGTGCATTGACTATTCATTGGTAGTGCATAATTTGTACCTTAAGATTGCTCTGAGCCTGATATGGCTGCTATATGTGCTTTGTTTCTCTGTGTATTAGGCGACTACACCCTGAATATGGCTTTCAATTTGACCAAGAACAAGTATTTGTATCATGATTCTCATTGTCTCCATGCTTCTATTGGGCATGTGAAAGCATTTGGTGTGTTTTCCATGAAGTTGTAATATGACTATATAAGTCTTTTATTACTATTGCTTTGATACTTTTGATTGAATAAAAAAATAATACATTTTCTATATCATGATGCTTCAGGCTTCTTGAACCTCACTATTTAATTTTATTCATGTTGTCACTATTGTGATGCCCTAAGGCATCATTAATATCATATTGCTCAATGAATCTCTTGACAACAAAGATGCGCTCACTATATTTTCCCCTGCACTATGATATATCCTTTATGATAATCACACAAAGCTCTATGTTCTGAAGAGACTTGCACTTTGGATTTGATGGGAATTGATTTACTGTGATCTTCTTGAGCAGCTATGTTCTTGATTTGAATATTGTAGATTTTTAGACTGTGATAATTGTCCTTAGACCAGTGATCCTTTAATTATATCTTGCTATTTTCTTGAGCTCAAACCTCCTGCCATAGCCTTAAGACAATCTTCTGACTTTATTGTTATAATCAAGACTATGATTATTTTCTACTACTTTATTCTTTACAGGTACTAGGTAGTCTTGAAGGCTAACTGTGACTATTCCTTGGCTCTATGTCTGTGTTTGTTCTGAGACAATTTTTAGTGTGTTTTAAAACTGTAGCCACTTAGCACCTTGCTTGTATCAAAAGTATTTACTATTATGACTGCTCTAAGGTTTTAAGGAGGTTTGCTACTTTGGTAAACAACAAGGGTTTTAATGTTTATTGCTACTATTACTACTCTGTAGTCTTAATGATCAATTTTTCTATCACCATATAATTCATATCTATCTTCTTACGACTATGGAATATGGAATGCAGTCATGTTAGTTTATTGCATGGCTTGAGTAGGGTTTGTCCAATCAAAACCCTCATTATCACTATGATTTTTCTTCTTGTATTGACTCTTGAGTTCTGTTGCTACACTTGTAATACCCTAAAATTGGTCACCTAAACCATGGGCCCCTAATTTCGACAACATCACCAAGGTCCTAACCAAAGGCAATTAAATCAACTTCGAGTACACAATTAATTAATTCTTTAATCATCAAATATCACATGGTAAGTGAATTATTCTATATTAATTAAACATTTATTTAATTAATTAAATCATTCCAAGAAAATCATTTTGATCAATTATCCTATTTAATTTATTAAATATCTTAGCATATTTAAGTAATTAATAAATTTGCCATTTAATCATAAAAAAGGAATTAATTTATCACAAAAGAGGAATCAATATGCAAAGCAAGACTTAAATTAAAAATAAAATAAAAGAATTGAATTGAAAGAGAAATCAAACTTGAGCTATTATTTCTTTCTTCTAAATTGAGAACTTGAAATCAGAAAAGCAATTAAAAGGGATTTAATCATTCTCTAAAATTGGAACTCAAAGCTTTTAAGAAAAGAAGTTTAGTTGCATTGAAAAGACTCTTTTCTTGAATAAATCAAAGAATTACCTATTTTTATCTCAAGTGCATGGAATTAATTGAATTATATCTCTAATGCAAACTCAAACTTATTTTCTTAATGCATTTCAATTAATCTTTTGGAATCTATCTCAAGGCTAACTAAATCTGATTTCTCAATCATTTCAATTATCCTAAATTGTGCTTTTTATTGATCTCCATTGTGATTCTCTATAAATTTAGCCTTCATCTCTCATTCAAAACACCCTGGAGATTTATTGATATTATACAATTTTTTCTCTGGAGTCATTGAAGATATTGTGCTTTCTTTTTGAGATTATTGCATCTTAGTTTAATTTCTTTTTGCATATTTTATGATTTCTTGAATTCATATAGTTTACTATTCATCCATCTAGCATAATCTTGCATCCATTTAGCTTAATATCATGCTCATATAGATTAAATCCTTCATCTTGGTGTAGTCTAGTCACTGATATTGCTTATACAAATCTGAGAGGAATCTTATACTCGCATCTTTTAGAAGGCAATTGGTCGATTTGTTATGGTTTTATTATTAATGCTTATATTTTTCTAACCATACATGTAATGACTTAATTGAGGTGGTGTGTCTCTCAGCTTACAGATATATTCCACTTTCTCACACACACATTTATGGCGCCCACTGTGGGGCAGAAGACTACATCTTTTAGCCTCGGAGACTAACTTTTTCTTATTTTTCAGATTTTTATTTTTTTGGATTTTTGTTTGTACAGTTGTTGCGAATTATCGTACGAGTTTTCCCACTCTACAAAATGAGAAATGGAAAATATCGTTCGATGTCGTACGAATTATCGTATGACTTGGTGACAATCGTGATATGATATTCTATGTTTCTGGGTTAAAAGCAGATTTATTTCTTCAGGTTTTCTCATGATACATGTGGGCTAAAACACACAAACCCCATCCTAATCTCTTAGGGTGATCCACAAGCCTCTGCAACATCCTAGCCTAGTCACATAAGAAACCATGTTGTCCCCTGTCCGACATAACCAAGCAACCACTAAATCCTACCAAGACACAAGCCAGTGGAAACTGCTCACTGTACCTAGTCATCATATCATCCCAACTAACAGCCTGCATAAGGATGTCCTCATTGTGAAATACCTGTCTCAAATCTAGTAAGCCAGGATGTTGTGCAAAATCGTAATCAACCTTATCCCCAACAAATGGAATCTTGAGAATATTGTAAACATCCTCGAGAGTGATGGTTATCTCCACAACTCGTAAATGGAACGTGTTATGCCCAGAGTGAAATCTCTCCACAAGTGTTGTGAGCATCCCATGATTCACATGGATATCTGGCATCTGTAGAAGGTGGGTAAACCGACACAAGTCAATATGTGCTCTATCTATATCGGGTAACTCATGAACTAGCCTCATAGTAGGAGGATAGACGCATCGGAAAAGAACACGTGGTAATCGAACCTACAAGAATCAAACAACAGAGCATCAGAGAATCATCCAAATTATGCTATAAGACAACTTAAACATCACGCAAATCCAAATACATTAATTGCAAAATCAAATTTTTATGTTTGCACCCTTAAAAAATGTTCACTATTTTTCATACGACATTTCACAGTGTAGGCAGAAACTCGTACGAGTCAAGAATAGTTATAGGATGACAAAAGACTCTAATATTTTTCAACTTGCTCTGATGGACATGAAAATTGTACCCTTAGCTAATTTGCTCGTCCCAATTCTATTTTCGAGATTGAAATTGAAATCTGAGATCATTCTCCTAGTCAATTTCAATACAATTTGGACCACTTAGCACTTTTCATCAAATGCTCATTATTTCTCCAATTTGCACTCATTTTCTAATGAATCAACGTTGAATCTCAATTTATTCTACAATTCAACTTCGCGCTCAATTTCTCATTAATCAATGCTAAATGTTCACAAACGTTCCTCCGACTCAAATTTTGTGCTCAAGTCATTATCATTGCCAACAATTGCCTAAAATTGCATACCCTCGCTATCTTCCAATTTCACTCTCGAGGGGGAATACTCATGACCTTATGACCTCACACCTTTAATGTCGAGAAAAAATTTCAAATCTTCATCAAAAGTCAAGCAAAAATCTTTTCAACTAAAGAAAATCAAGCAAATTTTTATCTCTAAGGGGAATCTTAGCTTCATCGCTTCATATCAAGTTGAGATCTCTCGATCATCTGAATCAAATCAATCGCTAGGGGCATATCAGTTTCATCACTTCAAATAAAGGTGATATTTGTCTAGGCCAGGGTCAGCGTTAGTATGATAAAAATTGAATGAGAAAACCTGAAGAAATAAATCTTCTTTTAACCCAGAAACACAGAATACCTTACAACGATTCTCACCAAGTCGTACGATAATTCATACGAAATCATGTGATATTTGCTATTTGTCATTCGATAGAGTGGGAAAACTCATACAATAATTCGCAACAACTGTACGGACGAAAAATTCGAAAAAATAAAAAACCTAAAAAATAAGAAAAAGTTAGTCTCCGAGGCCAAAAGATGTAGTCTTCTGCCCCATGGTGGGCGCCATAAATGTGTTAGTGAAAAAGTGGAATAAGTCTATAAGTTGCAAGACACAACACTTTAATTAAGTCATTACATGTATGGTTAGGCAGATATAAGCATGAATAATAAAACAATAACAAATCGACCAATTGCCTTCTAAAAGATGTGATTATAAGATTGCTCTCAGATTTGTATAAGCAATACCAATGACTAGACTACACCAAGATGAAGGATTTAATCTATATGAGCATGATATTAAGCTAAATGGATGCAAGCTTATGCTAGATGGATGAATAGTAAACTATATGAATTCAAGAAATCTTAAAATATGCAAAAAGAAATTAAACTAAGATGCAATAATCTCAAAAAGCAAGCACAATATCTTAAATGACTCCAGAGCAAAAACTATATAATAACAATAAATCTCCATGGTGTTTTGAATGAGAGATGAAGGCTAAATTTATAGAGAATCACGAGAGATCAAGAAAAAGCACAATTTAGGATAATTGAAATAATTGAGAAATCAAATTCAGTTAACCTTGAGATAGATTCTAATTATAGTTTAATTGAAATGCATTTAGAAAACAAGTTTGAGTTTGCATTAGAGATATAATTCAATTAATTCTTTGATTTATCCAAGAACAGAGTTTTTTCAATGCAACTGAACTCTTTTCTCAAAAGCTTGGAGTTCCAATTTTAGAGAATGATTAAATTCCTTTTAATTGCTTTTTTGATTTCAAGTTCTCAATTTATAAGAAAGAAATAATATCTCAAGTTTGATTTCTCTTTCAATTCAATTCTTTTATTTTATTTTCAATTTAAGTCTTGCTTTGCATATTGATTCCTCTTTTGTGATAGATTAAATCATTTTTTATGATTAAATGGCAAATTTATTAATTAATTAAATATGCTAAGATATTTAATAAATTAAATAGGATAATTGATCAAAATGATTTTCTTGGAATGATTTAATTAATTAAATAAATATTTAATTAATATAGAATAATTCACTTGCCATGTGACATTTGATGATTGAAGAATTAATTAATTGTGTACTCGAAGTTGATTAAATTGTCTTTGGTTAGGACCTTGGTGATGTTGTCAAAATTAGGGGCCCATGATTTAGGTGACCAATTTTAGGGTATTACAACACTTTGTGATCTTCTAAGGAGCCTCTTGAAACTTATGCATATAAATCTTCTTGGTTCACCGTAGGCTACTCCATATGTTGACAAATGCTATTTACTATCAATTTGATATTCACTATGCATCTAGTCACTTTTTCTTTGTTATTTTACCACTTTCCTTGACAATGAATCATAAGTATACTATCCTTTACTTATTGTGGCAGCTTTTGAAGTTCTTTATTGGTCTTGGAGGATATCTTTTGTGTTGACATATCCTGAAGAAGGATTGTTGTAAGACCTTTGAAGACCCTGTCTAGGACTATCAATGAATGGTTTGAACTATTAATGAGTACCAACTTCTTTACCTTTATGAAATAAAGGTTGTCTTTATCGCATTGTTGAATTTTATTGGACTGTCCTATATGATTTGTCATTGCTCATTTGATATATCCTTAAAATATTTGGTGACTGTTCTAACTATCCTATGAAGGCTTCTTTACAACACTCTTTTCTATTACTCCTTGTTGTAACAATCATTTGGAAGGCAATAAATTTTGTTAACAAAGTCATGTGTGTACTTACTATGATCTTCATGAACTGCTATCTCTTATCATTGTCATTCTCTATTACTGTGTCTGGTTAGAGATCACATACACTATCTTGTAGGTATAATGGACCCTCTAGTAATCATTACATGATAATAGTGATGATGTGGGTAGTTTTTATGATAATGATTGATTAGTGCCATTTGTACTCTGAGTGTCTTATCTTTTCTCATTGTTTGAGACTAAGGATTTTTGGCAATATTTTTTCTTTGTATTTTTTCATGCTTAGAGTGTCCCTATGTATGGCCTGTTCTTGTTCTTTATTTCTTGTTCATTCACTGTCCTAAGATTCGATAGATCATGACAGTCTTGTCAACTAATTTTTCTATATTGAGATCATATTAGCACTATCTGGCCTTTTAATATGTCTATATGTTTTCATTGGACATAGACGCGTTATTTACAACAGTGAGCTTGAAAGTTCACTATTATGAATGATGGGCCCTTGTTCAATGAAGACATATTTACATATTAGCATGTCAAGATCAACCCTTGTGGGAGCCTCATTTTAGACCACATGCGTGAATGTTGAATATGATAAATTAATGCACTATGTACCTGTACCTGCACAGTGAACAAACAAGTTAGCAAAATAAATGCATCTTATAGGCTCATGATTAGATGCCTCAATGATTGATACTTTTCAGCTTCTCTTGCATGCATCTGATATCTGCTTGATCACTATGGTATATGTGATGCATTATATTCTATTCAATAGAACATATAAGGTCTCATAGCCGGAGCTCTAACCCTTTTCTCTCATCATTTGCAGGTTTGTTTGAAGATCGATAGCAAGAGAAGATGACAACTTTGAAGACCCCCTGAAGACTCATCATTAGACAATGATGGCTATGTTACCCTTATCTATTCTCCTCTTTTTTACTCTGCTATATAATACATTTCATATGTTATATGTTGGTTCAGCTACTCCCATAGCTTGTGTGGGACTTTTAAACACTTTTATTCTTCAAAGAATTAAATGACACTACTTTTTTTAATCTTTTATGTACTTTCATAATGAAATGGAAAAGAACTACAATACTATGCATTATCTTAAAATTTTATGTTATGATCTTGCATAATAAATCTGAATTTTACTAAAATTTTCATTTCAAGTATGATCAAATAACAATGAATACTGTGTCTTTCATCATTAATAACAATCGCTTCTCCAACTCTACCAATTTGAGTTGTGTGCAAAAATTGGTAACAAGCAATATCATAGTTTGACTTGCTATGGAAAATACCTTCTACTTATCAATAAAATAATTATTTAATTATTTATATTTAAAAATTTTCTCTTTTTCACATTAATTAAATTATTTTTATTATGTATTTAATTCCTTAACTTATTTTCTTTTATTTATATTATTTAAATAATTTTTTAATCAAATTTTTTTGTCTGGCCCATAACTAGGTGAGGCCACAATCAAGGGAATAGAGAACAAATATGAACACTTAGCATGAATGCCGCTAGCATCAATGGTGAGAATCAAATTTGTGAACATGTTGGATCAGTGAAAGCCCAAGACTATGATCACAATGGCCCAATAGATGTTTTCACCTTATTGGCCACAACCCCACTGCCACCACTTAAACCATCACATTATGGAATGAACCTCATTAATTAAATAATTAAATAATTAAATAATTATTTAATAAATTTTTCAATCTTTCTTCCCATGCACATTAATTAAATATTTATTCAATTATTTAATATATTCATTTTCCTTAAATTATTGTAGTTCAAAAATTTAGCTAATTATTCATCCACAATAAAACAAATTGACTTAATTTATGTAATTATTTTTTTTCTAAAAATAAATAAAATAATTACTTTTATGTAATTTTTTTTTTTAAATTGACTTAATTTATGAAATTATTTTTTTCTAACAATAAATAAAATAATTATTCATTTCTTGGGAGCCCAGGGATCTACGACTAACATGTCTCCAGTGTGGGATTTCGTTGTCTCTCCCTTGGCTTTTCCATCAACTACTCCTATGGAGTTGGTGTCCCTTCCTATGGAATTGAATTGATTGTGGTGGAAAAGTCTAGGGTTTGGGTGACTTTGTAGCTTCCTTCCTCTTCATCTATGGTTGTCAAGCTGGAAGAGTCTCCTATTGAGGTGGAGACATCCTTTGTGGGAAGAGATGGTTGCTCCCATTCTGAGGCTTTGTTGTTGGGTAGCGGATGCTTTGGAGTTGGGTTGCTTATAGTTTTGCTTCTCGTTTAGGTGGATCCTTTCTTTTCTTCCCCTATTGAGGTGGGGGTTGATTCTGTGGAGGTGGAAATGGTCTTCACCTATGAGGGACCTGTTCTTTTGTGTGGACCCTTTGTTATCTCCTTGCTTGTTCCTTGTTGAGTGTTTCTTCTGCTCCTCTTGCCCATTCTCATGGATCTCTATTTGAGGTGGTTTTCTCTCCTATGGAGGTGGAGAGGCTACATGGGTTTTGTGTTGAGAGAGGGCAGCCTGGGAAATTGGTTTGCTCTCCTTCTTGTCTTATTGAGGTGGAGAGATGGTGCGAGGGAGTTTTTAGGTTGTTGCTATTTGTGTTACTAGTTGAGAGAGCCTGTAAATATCCTCATAGAATTATTTGTAGAAGGTTGTAGGTGCCTTTTCAAAACCCTTTTTTCCAGAATGTGCCTTTAGGACGAGTTGTTGTTGTCTGGGCCTTGACTAGTTGTGGGAGCCTTGTAAAATTCACTATCATAGGTTGTGGGAGACTTGTAAAACCCACTCTTATGGTCAAGGGAGCCTGCAGAAACCCTATGTTTTTTGTTCCTCTCAGGGACAGGTTGGATGCTGACAGTTTTCAAGGGCCTAGTTTGGCCAATGATTGTTTTTTGTTAGGTTCAGGCTTTGTTGTTTTTCTAGCCTAGAGATTCTGTTACAGGTTATGGGAGCCTAAGAAAACCCTTTATGTTGGCTGAGGGTGCCTGATAAAACCCTCATTCTCTATTTTTTGAGGTCTATTGCTTGCTAACTTAGACCCTCTACTCTAGCAAGCCTAGTTTGTAATGTTTTACACTTGATGTTTGGCTAGTGTTTGGTTGATTGTGGCTACTTTGATTTTCTATTTATGTTTTTTTGCAGCCTTTGGATTTTGGGATCTGGATACTCATAAGTCCAAAAGGTTTTAGGTCCTTTCTAAAACATGTTGTTCATTGCCTGGTAGTCTAGTTCATTATTTGATGGCAACTCTCTGATTGTAAGGGTTTCAGGGCCGCTTCAAAACCTATTTTATCCTAATAAAAAATAAAAAATAAAATTAATATTTTATTTATTATTCTATCTTTAACATTATGCACATAAATTAAATAATTTTAACTCTTTAATTTTACTAGTTATTCTTCATGGAGCTCCACTTCATTAGTTTCACTCATAGTCACTCCCCATTGACTCTTCAATTAATTCAATATTCTAATCCATTCATTCACTCAACTCATCCTCTCAACTCGTTCATTGAATCATACTCCTAAATTTAACCTTCATGTCCTCTCAATAATTCTCATCAATTAATTCTACATTTTGATCTCAAATATTGATTGATATCAAGTAGGGTCTATAAATACACGCTCCATCTACATCAATCATCCTCCAAAATCTTTCAAGTTTTGAAAATTATAATAGATTCAAAGTGATTATTTTGCAATTTAGTTTGTGCTAATAAAGAGAGCAACCCACATATCCATATTTCAAAAACTATTTTTAAATCAATGGAGCTAGGCAAGATTTATGTGTGAAGGTATTTAAATTTTCTTTTATTATTTTGATTTCATACATTTATCTTATGTTTCATTGAGTGGTTGATTGATTGAAATGGATTTCATTGTTATTCCTATTTTCATAATTCACAATTTTGTTCATCTACACTATCTGTTGCCAATGTAATATAGGAGTTTATTTTGGGCAACATGAAAAATAATTTTGATAGGAATTATGATAAAAAAGTAATATTTTTAAAATAATATATTTTTAAAAGATAAATTTAATTTAATGTTTTAAAATTTAATATTTAACTTTCAAATAATATTAAAATCAAACATCTAATTTATTTATTTATTTAGACATGTTCAGGATTTGGGTATAGCACCCCCTATAAGCTGCAGTGCATCGAGTAAAATTTTTAACGTGACCGGTGATGCTGGCGTAACACTGTTGGCAATTGACACTCATCTGGTGGATATTGATGCTTGATTATTGGTTTAATGGTTGTCATTGATGGCAACTCTTCATGGAATTCTATATGGTAGCTATAGATCTTGATAACCAGAAGTGGATGTGAACCGATAACCAATTAACTGGTATTCAGGTTGAGCAGAGCAGTTTTGGTCAAGAATCTTTCCAGTGATTGTGGTGTTATGAATCATGCATGGGATGATCGGGCCAATGTAGAGACATCATTTTATCATCTTTTTGGTGATCCGCTTTTATTTTTGGTAATCTTGTCAAGCCAACTCATGACTACACATTACACTAAAAGTTGACTTGATAATTGTCTATTTTGTGATTATGGATATATAAGATCGACGCAAAAGGCCTTTTTGATGTGTTGGGACTCATTAAAATTGAGTCAAGTTTAGAGACCTATTTCAAAATTTTGCTCTGCATGTCAGAAAAGTACCTAAACAAGTCAGTTTGAATGGCCTAGTTAGAGAGGGGGTAAATGAAGCCAGTTGATTTTCAAAGGGTAAGGCTTGGGATTCATGTCCTACACCTTTCATTTGGCCTATTCAATGATGTGAAACTTTCAAAATTCAATTTGGATAAGTTTATGAGGTACCCATTTTGAGGGGTGAGCCGGAAGTGCATTTTAGGCACAAATGCAGATTTTATTGAGTAGCTTACTTTGAGCGATTAAATCTTTTGCTTTGTTGGTTGTCATGGATAAATTCAATGTGGATTCAATTCTATGCATAAATGTGAGTCAGTCTGCAAAATTTTAAGTCTTGACGAATCCATTTGCTCAATTTTTGAAGCCAAATCCATTTGCAGCTTGTGTGTTTTGGCAAGTCCCTGTTTCGATAGCTAGTCGGAGCCCTGTATTGCACAAGTGTAAAAGTTGCCTCAGTAAGCGTCATGCCATAATGTTTGTTCCGAGCTAATTTCAGTATAAATGATGAGCTACGTTTCAAATTTCAAGCCTTTATCAATCCGTTTGATCGGTTTTCAAAAGGGTTCATTTAGCCATAGTTTTCAGTTATCCACACTTCCATTGTTATATCAGTTAATGTAGCCATTTTTGTGAGTGCACCATTTGCATCCTTTCAGTCTTGTGATCAAATTCAGATTTCCAAGTTTTAATATGTACTTTAAGGTACCTATGTTCCGAATTTGAGGACCTACGGAGGTCATTTAATATTTTTGAGAAAGGCGTCATGTGTTGCCAGGACATTGACTTCATCAGGTTTGCAGTGTCGACAAAGCCAGTTTGTCATTTTCACCGATTAATATCTCTTCGCTCGGGACTTGTCTTAAGAAACCATTTTGTAGGTTTCCTGCTTGCATATCAGAGTACATGCTTGTCAGATGGCAAGCTCCAGAAAGGTGTTTTGACAGGTTTGAAAATTATGTCTTCGCGATTAAATGTGAAAATGTGGCGTAATTGCTTGAAGGTTGCAAAATTCAGTCTGATGATTCGAAAAAGATGCCGATCATTTCAAGAGGTATGTTTGAGGTCCATGAAGCATTCCAGGGGTCAGTTGCATGAAAATGAAATTTTTTTTTAGTCGGACCCACATTGGGGCCTGACCTGGCTCGACTGCAATTCCCCAGTTGGACAGTGAGAGAGCAGAGAAAGTTCAAAATCAAGTGCAAATTGGTAAGTGGAAAATGTGAGAAGAAATTTAAGTTTCCAAACAAATGAAGACCAAATCCATTATGTCTTGAGGTGATTAAAATGCCACAAAATGACTTCAACTGTGAGAATAAGATAAGAGCTGGAGGATTCATTGTTGTTTTCAAGGGAATTCTTCCAGACTGAAAAAATGATTGCAGTCAAGCATATTTATCCCAAAGCGAGACAAGGAATTAAATCTTCAGCCAAATTTAATTGGCAGGTGTGGACCAAATCCAACGTTTGCCAACATCTTGTCATCTTGTGTGGCGTGAGATGGGTAGCGTGGCATGAAGGGAGGCATAGAAACCTTCAAGCAAATGCACAGATAGCATTGAAACTAAGTGTGTGTGCTTCAAAGAGGTTGCTAAATATTATTGTTCCAATGATCGAGGAAGAAGAAAAGATGTGACATGGGTCTGATTTTAACAACATATATGACACGATAGATTGCCAAAGTGAACAAGAAATGGAGGGAGGATTTGACGAACTTGGTGCTTCACTCATGGTGTCTCATGATGGCAATTTTTATGCTGATGAAGAATCAATACATGTGAGAGTGATGCAAGTTGGCTGCATGTTATCCAAGAGATTAATATAAATGTTGTTGATTATGAATACTTTCTTTTCGGGGATCAAGTTTCCCCAACTATGGATGACAGTTGTGTGACAGAGCTAGAGTATTTGTGTCCATCCAACCTACAAGAGATAATGATGTTGAACAACAGCATATAAGACAAAATGAAGATCAATAGGTTTTCAACCTGGTAATGTTCCAGAACTTCAGATTTTTCAATCTGATTTGCTAGAAGAAGATCTTTGTGCAAATCAATGATGTGATGTGCCATAGTTTTCATTTGCAATGGGAGTTGGAAGGATTTTATTTTTGCTTCACTTCATGTGAAAAGGGCTATAGAAGCTTTCAGAGAAAATGTAAACAGTCCAAAACCCCCACATGTGATGCTCAGTCAGCAGCTATACGCAGCTCAAGAAACTCATAAGCAAATCTAACGTGCAGCAGGTCAATGTGGAAATGGGGTTTGGAGTGTTGCAGAATGGACCTCCAGGAAAAATGTGGTCTCTCATCCTCCCCCACTAAAAGCTTACAAACCAGTGGTCTACTACCATTTTCTCCTGCATTGAAATTAAAACATGATTTAGCAAATGTCCTTGGCAAGCATCAAACCCAGACCTCCCTAGCTGGACGTGGTGATGAGGAAGAGACTGCAGAAAGTTTTAAATGTTTCCATTTGCAATCAATTTCCTCTCCCATGTGACTGGTGAAAAAGGGGAATTTTGAAATCAAATGCAAATTGCAAGTATAGTGTGGTGTTACAAGCTCCAGCAATGTGGTTAAATAGCAACATCCATTCTTCCCCTATGCGTGGTATGTTGGAAGGTGCAGAGGATGTCAGCGTGGTGTTTGGGGGAGTGAAATTCACATCCAAAGCATTCAGCAAATAGCAGATGCAAATCAATACCACATCCTCCCTCTTTGCTGAAGTTTGGTGAATATTCCACAAAAACCGCCATTAAAGTTGCAGAGAAGCTTCAAACATGCAGCTCCAGGCATAAGCCTTAATCCCACATGCACTGGGAAGTGGTTCTTTTTTGTATTTAAATGTAAATCCTTACTAATGTAATATGTATAAGCCATAAAGGCTTTTGATGGACGGTGCCTATGGGTGCCCAAGGTGGGCCCACGCACAGGTGCAGATCTTGAGGCAATGGAGGAGGTGACTGAGCGGTGACCAGGTAGACCCCACGTAGGCACACTTCCCAAGGCAAACAGGCGAATTTTGTAGAGAAAGGTCGGCTTAACCAGTGAACAGGTCCGAGATGATCCGACGAAGCGTGTGATTTCGCGGGCCGAAGATGCATGCCAGTTAAGCCTTGGGAAATGGTGAAACACAAAATGGCGAAAAGGGCAAAAATGCAGCATGGTAAAGGTCGAGCAAGTTCGATGGAGATCAATGGCTCACACTGCTTCACGAAGGAAAGGTGCACGCAAGATAGAGGTCATGAAATGGTGAAAACTAGGTGGCGCACAAGTGGCAGGTCCCGATGAGGTGGTGATGATGTGGCGATGACGTGGCCGACATGCAAGCAGACACGTGGCAGAGTGACGAGGTGTCATCCGAGGTGGCACCCAGTTGACCCCATCGACCAATCTGGCCCCACCATGTGGCAAGGTGTCAGAGCACAATCAGAGTAAAAATCAAAATTAAAATTAGTTTATGATATAGTTATGACTAGATTGAATAAATGAAAAATTTAAATGATGTGCACAAATGGGGAATTAATTCGCCCAGGGCTCATTTTTTGGGCAAAATATAAAGTGTTGTATGTTTTTGGAAAGCTCTCGGAATGAAGAATATGACTATGGAGTTAGTTTTGGCGAAGATCAAATATTTCAAGAGCAGTTTCCATGGGAGTAAAATTCAATTAGAGAGAAGATATTTGAAAATTTCAGTTGCAGATTTGATTTTCTTCCCTCCTCTTTTTATTCTCAACTCTTCTCATTTGTAAGGGTTCCAGAATTCTATGAGAAGGACTCTAGTCTTCATGGCTTCCATCTTCTGAATTTCTTGACCCAAAGGTGTAAAGTTCTATGAATCTGTTCAAGGTATAGAGGCTGCAATGCAGGATGACAGATTGATTTCTAGTTGCAGGTCTTACTTGTGTCAAGCATGAGTAATTTCCCATGATATTGTCTCTGTGTATGCATTTAATTGTTATGAATTGAATCCTCAAGGAGGCTTATAATTTGTCATCTCAAGGAGATTGTATGATTGTTTGTAGGTATTCTTCAATGAAGAGATAAAATTCTATAATCAATCATAAACAATGGAATGTGTCCCAGATTTGATAATTTTATGAATGGATTGAGTAATGCATTAGTACAAGGTATTAGTGCAAGGATATGTTGTAAGGAAAACCAATTTGCAGCTGTGATTAACATTTTGTAGTTCTGTGTGTGTGACTCTGTTGCCCAATGAACAAGGCACTGGTCTTTGACAGATTTGGGGATGGTTTCAGATCAACATTTTAATAGACAAATCTATTTCCCTTTATGTGTAGGGGTGTGCTCTTTTCATTCCAAGCTCTATTTTCATTTATGATTTATATAGATCTAGCCAATCTGTAATGTGTTTCTAGATTTGGTGAGCTTGTGAAATGATCTATCTGCTTAGTGTTGATGCAGTTATGTGTTTGTAATTGTTGTATTCAAAGTATCAAAGGGTGTCCCCCCCTAGGTCTAGCAGAACCTGAAGTGCAGGAGGATCAATTAGGGTCCTATGTTATGTTGTCCAAGCCCTGATGTGTTTCATAGACTGAAATTGGCCATTTCATAGAAGGATTGCGGGTATACTTGGGTTATCACTTTTGGTGAACAACAAAAATGGCGACTCTACTGGGGAATAAATGTATTCAAATGCTTGATTGATATGGTTAGAAGTTTAATGTATTCTTTGTCCTGTCAATTTCATATCCAGTTAGTTAGTCCATGGTATATGTACAGAGTTGAAAGTGGTTTTATGGTGAAGAGAATAGTCCTTGTTCTGGATCTACAGAATGATATGTGTATCATATCATATTTTATGAAGGAGTAACAGTGAATGCATTGTTGAAAGTTGTAAGAAGTTCTTTTAGGTGTATGCAAATTTTTCCCCAAATCCTTATTTAGGTTGCGACTCTGTGGTTCATACTAGTGTTAAATAGCTTGGAAGAGAATTGGTCGCAACGAGATTGAAGGAGACAATAAAGAACTTGAATGTGTGTCGAATGGTGTTCTGCTATTCAAAATATCCTCTATGCAAGAGGTGGCGACTTTGATGTAAAAGACAGTGCTAAAGTGTGAAGTAAATCTCCAGATCTATAAGTCTTACAACTGCAAATCTCCAGGTATTTTTAGAGGGTTTAAATGCAAGACATCTCTTCTGAAAGTTTGAATGTATAATGTAGTTTTCCCATTTAGTGAACAACATTAGTTTAGAGGGAAAGAGAGAATCTCAAAATTGATTTGCATATCTATGTTGCTAAAATATTCAGTGTATGTTATCCTCCGTAGTATGCAAATGTGGAAGAATTTTATGTCAAGCAATGTTAAGGAATAGATTTGAATAAGGATATGTGCTTGAGGTTTTTTATTCCAGATTGTATAATCATTTGTGGGAGTAGGAAATAATGAGCAGTGAAGTTTTTCAACCTTGTGTATTTCCACATAGAGCCATGCCTGGTGAAGTGTCAACACCGTATAATAGGAGAAGTTTCATCATGAACCATTATGCTGCTCTAAATTTTAGAGATATTCTGGGTTACCCAAATCCCATACCCACAGAAATTAGAAAGTATTTGCCCATATTCAGTGGGAAGAAATCAAAATCAGCATGTCAACATGTTAAAGACTTTCAGATTTGATAGGAGAGTTTGAAATTTGCCAAGAAGATGTATGCATGAAATTGTTTATTCAGTCACTAAAAGAGGATGCAAGAGATTGGTTCTCTTTTTTGCCAGTGAATTCTATTACCTCATGGGAAGAATTGGTTTCAGATTTCATGGATCAATTCGATGAGAAGGTGAGTGATTCCGACTTGCTAAAAGAATTCACTTATATACAAATCAGGGAAGAGGAATGGGTACCAACATTTAATATTAGATTTTCACAAGCTTTGTCCAAAATTTCCAGAAAGTATAAACTTGATGATAAAGTATGTCTGGATGTTTACATGAGTGCATTTGATGAGAAGATGGGTTTCCTATTGAGAAACAAAGAACCCAAAACCTTGTATGAAGCTTTTAGCACAGCTAGGGACATGGAAAATAATTTGAAATTTGGGATAGCTAAGAGGTTTGTGTTTGCTGTGGTTTCTTATCAAAGCACCTTCAATGGTGAAATACCATGTGAGACTCAGCAAATCATTCCGTGTCCAAGTGCATTGAGCTTTGCAGTTCTAGATAGTTTTGTTGATGCATGTGTTTCAGATTTGAATGAGAGTCAAGAACCTTTGCTATTAATGTCGGTTGTCTCTCACAGTAGTAATGGAATGATTAGTGGGAAGTGTTGTGAAAATGTTGATACAGAGGTAGATATATACAAGGGATATGTACCATTTGATTTGTATGCCGGTTATGCTGATTATATGACTGCCAGTTACCAAGTGAATAATGCATCTCTCCAGGATAATATTAATGAAAATAATGATGGTGATGACCATCAATCTTTACATGTTGCTGATGTATTTGATGTTGAAATACCAAATACAGAGGGATTACTAAGTGTTGCTGTTTGTGCAAGTGAAAATGTGCCATATGATGAAAATCAGAATTGTTTAGTGCAAACAATACTTGATCCTCACTTAGATATTGATAATGTTAATTGTGCTGAGGATGAAGTAAATGTATTTTCAGATTTTACTTCAGATTTTACTTCTTGTAATCATGTTGATGATCTTTCTATTTTGAAAGTTATGCACAAAGTAAATTCAGAAAATTATGATGGTATGAGTGATTGCAATGAAGATATAGCACACATGGATGGAGAAAATTTTACGGAATCTCAAATGGAACAACAAAGTGCAATGCAAGTCCAGAAGATTTTAGAGCTTAAGAAAGCTCTTGAAGTTGTTGACAAGAAGGTTCAAATGTTGGAGAACCTTCAAGCTGTTAATGAAGACCTTCTACAATATGGTGAAGAGGATTCTTCGGAAAAGGATTCTGAACTGAATGTTTGTATACTTGATGAACAACATGTTGATCTAACAGATGGTTTTATGACAGAAAATTTTAGTGAATGTGCTGAAAGTTCACTTGATCAAGTAAATTGCAGCGATGTTCATTTTCATTCCTTGGCTGATGACGAGTGTTCTATTAGTGAAGAAGATCAATTGTTGCAAGATAAGTATGACCATCTTGATTTTCAGAATGATGGTCATAGGATAAAATCTTATGAATGCGAAACATGGAACACTGAGGATTGTTCCAGCCAAGTGTCAATTTCTTCTTTGCCTGATGAAGATGATTATGACGATCGGATGGATGGTGTCTTTAGGAATTTTACTAATGCTTTATTCAATGCTGATATAGATACAGACCAGCCACTTCAGTGTCATAATGTTCATAAGGGGATTCTTCATTTTGTTTCTAACCCTTTATATGAAGAAATAGCTGATCAGCTAGATGTTGTAAATGATGAACCAGTCCATAATATTGATGAAATTTCGAACAACAATAGCATGGGTTGTAAAAAATTACTTCATGATGAAGGTAAAAGGCATGGGTTATGTGATGATCATTCAAAACCACAAATGAAAGTGTTTCAGGTGGATGTAAGCTTGAAAGAGAAAGAGTTAGCTGAGGATTTGCTTTAGCTAGAGGTATGCATTCTTTTCCATAAATGGGATGTTGAGAATGTAGAGGTTTTCAGTTTGATAAGCAATGATAGTATGAGGTGTGATCAGCGTAGTGAAATGTCACATCCAGATTGTAACATGTATGTTCCTTGTTTGCATCAGTTGATTAGTAATGCCCCTCATTCTATAAGTTTAAATGATAATAAAGCATGTACTGATAGGAATTGCAATGTTGAAAATGAATGTTTTACTTTTGAAGTTCAGCATGATGATGTCCTTGAAAATGATAGAGTTGAGTGGGATAGTGAAATGTATGGCAACTCGTGGGAAGGCCTCTATTGTGATTTGTCTCGTGATTTTACTTGTGTTGAAGTAGTGTGTGATTACAAACTTCAAAATTAGACAAAAGGTAAGCACACCAACTATTACAGTAATGAGACAAAAGAAGCTGATTATAATGATTATGTTTAGTTGTTACTGGAAGGTGCCTTTGTTTGGATCATGGTATCAAGAGATGAGAATAAGATTTTTGATAGAGGTAAATGCTAAGATTGTTTGAGCAAGTTATAATCAGTTTTAAGTATGTTTGTATATATTGTATAGTTGCTTTGCTTCAGCTGTGTGGTTTTCAATAAAGTGCCCTGCTATTTGGGTAGAATAAGGATGCCCTGTTTTTGAAATGAGATGAGAAGAGAAGAATGATCCGTTTTTGAGTGGTCTGCTTAACCAACGATATCTGGATTCTTGTGTTGATCTTGCAATCAACCATCCCCAGTCAGAGCTACTGTTGGGACTCATTAAAATTGAGTCAATTTTAGAGGCCTATTTCAAAATTTTGCTTTGCATGTCAGAAAAGTACCTGAATAAGTCAGTTTGAATGGCCTAGTTAGAGAGGGGGTAAATGAAGCCAGTTGATTTTCAAAGGGTAAGGCTCGGGATTCATGTCCTACACCTTTCATTTGGCCTATTCAGTGATGTGAAACTTTCAAAATTTAATTTGGATAAGTTTATGAGGTACCCATTTTGAGGGGTGAGCCGGAAGTGCATTTTAGGCACAAATGCACATTTTATTGAGTAGCTTACTTTGAGCGATTACATCTTTTTCCCTGTTGATCTTCATGGATAAATTAAATGTGGATTCAATTCTATGCATAAATGTGAGTCAATCTGCAAAATTTCAAGTCTTGACGAATCCATTTGCTTAGTTTTTGAAGCCAAATTCGTTTGCAGTTTGTGTGTTTTGGCAAGTCCCTATTTCGACAGCTAGTCAGAGCCCTATTTTGTACAAGTGTAAAAGTTGCCTCAGTAAGCGTCATGCCATAATTTTTGTTCTGGGATAATTTTAGTATAAATCATGAGCTACATTTCAAATTTCAAGCCTTTATCAATCTGTTTGATCGGTTTTCAAAAGGGTTAATTTAGCCATCATTTTCAGTTATCTACACTTCCATTGTTTTATCAGTTAATGTAGCCATTTTTGTGAGTGCACCATTTGCATCCTGTCAGTCTTGTGATCAAACTGATATTTCCAAGTTTTAATATGTACTTTAAGGTACCTATGTTCCAAATTTGAGGACCAACGGAGGTCGTTTGATATTTTTGAGAAAGGCGTCATGTCTTGCCAGGACATTGACTTCATCAGGTCCGCAGTGTCGACAAAGCCATTTTGTCATTTTCGCCGATTAATATCTCTTCGCTCGAGACTCGTCTTGAGAAACCATTTGGTAGATTTCATGCTTGCATATCAGAGTACACGCCTGTCAGATGGCAAGCTCCAGAAAGGTGTTTTGACAGGTTTGAAAATTATGTCTTCGCGATTAAATGCAAAAATGATGCCGATCATTTCTAGAGGTATGTTTGAGGTCCGTGAAGCATTCCAAGGGTCAGTTGCATGAAAACGAATTTTTTTTTTATTCAGACCCACTTTGGGGCCTGACCTGGCTCGACTGCAATTCGCCAGTTGGACAGTGAGAGAGTAGAGAAAGTTCAAAATCAAGTATAAATTGGTAAGTGGAAAATATAAGAAGACATTTAAGTTTCCAAACAAATGAAGACCAAATCCATTATGTCTTGAGGTAATTAAAATGCCACAAAATGACTTCAACTGTGAGAATAAGATAAGAGCTGGAGGATTCATTGTTGTTTTCAAGGGAATTCTTCCAGACTAAAAAAATGATTGCAGTCAAACATATTTATCCCAAAGCAAGACAAGGCATTAAATCTTCAGCCAAATTTAATTGGCGGGTGTGGACCAAATCCAACGTTTTCCAGCATCTTGTCATCCTGTGTGGCCTGAGATTGGTAGCGTGGCATGAAGGGAGGCATAGAAACCTTCAAGCAAATGCACAGACAACATTGAAACCAAGTGTGTGTGCTTCAAAGGGGTTGCTAAATATTATTGTTCCAATGATCGAGGAAGAAGAAAAGATGTGACATGGGTCTGATTTTAACAACATATATGACACAATAGATTGCCAAAGTGAACAAGAAATGGAGGGAGGATTTGACGAACTTGGTGCTTCACTCATTGTGTCTCATGATGGCAGTTTTTATGCTAATGAAGAATGCATCAGTACATGTGGGAGTGATGCAAGTTGGCTGCATGTTATCCAAGAGATTAATATAAATGCTGTTGATTATGAATACTTTCTTTTTGGGTATCAAGTTTCCCCAACTATGGATGGCAGTTGTGTGACAGAGCTAGAGAATTTGTGTCCGTCTAGCCTACAAGAGATAATGATGTTGAACAACAACATATAAGACAAAATGAAGATCAATAGGTTTTCAACTTGGTAATGTGCTAGAACTTCAAATTTTTCAATCTGATTTGCTGGAAGAAGATCTTTGTGCAAATCAATGATGTGATGTGGCATAGTTTTCATTTGCAATGGGAGTTGGAAGGATTTTATTTTTGCTTCACTTCATGTGAAAAGGGCTATAGAAGCTTTCAGAGCAAATGTAAACTGTCCAAAACCCCCACACGTGATGCTCAGTCAGTAGCTATATGCAGCTCAAGAAACTCATAAGCAAATCTAACATGCAGCAGGTCAATGTGGAAATGGGGTTTGGAGTGTTAAAGAATGGACCTCCAAGAAAAACGTGGTCTCTCATCCTCCCCCACTAAAAGCTTACAAACCAGTGGTCTACTGCCATTTTCTCCTACGTTGAAATTAAAACATGATTTAGCAAATGTCCTTGGCAAGCATCAAACCCAGACCTCCCTGGCTGGATGTGGTGATGAGGAAGAGACTGCAGAAATTTTTAAATGTTTCCATTTGCAATCAATTTCCTCTCCCACGTGACTAGTGAAAAAGGGGAATTTTGAAATCAAATGCAAATTGGAAGTATAGTGTGGTGTTACAAGCTCTAGCAGTGTGGTTAAAAAGCAACATCCACTCTTCCCCTATGCGTGGTATGTTGGAAGGTGTAGAGGATGTCAGCATGCTGTTTGGGGGAGTGAAATTAACATCCAAAGCATTCAGCAAATAGCAGATGCAAATCGATACCACATCCTCCCTCTTTGCTGAAGTTTGGTGAATATCCCACAAAAATCACCATTAAAGTTGCAGAGAAGCTTCAAACATGCAGCGCCAGGCATAAGCCTTAATCCCACATGCATTGGGAAGTGGTTCTTTTTTGTATTTAAATGTAAATCCTTACTAATATAATATGTCTAAGCCAGAAAGGCTTTTGATGGACGGTGCCTATGGGTGCCCAAGGTGGGACCAAGCATGGGTGCGGATCTCGAGGTGATGGAGGAGGTGACTGAGTGGCGACCAGGTGGACCCCACGTAGGCACGCTTCCTAAGGCAAACAGGTGAATTTTGTAGAGAAATGTGAGCTTAACCAGTGAGCAGGTCCGAGATGATCTGACGAAGCATGTGATTTCACGAGCCGAAGATGCATGCCAGTTAAGCCCTGCGAAATGGTGAAACATGAAATTTTGAAAAGGGCGAAAATGCAGCATGGTAAAGGTCGAGCAAGTTCGATGGAGATCAACAGCTCATGTTGCTTCGCGAAGGAAAGATGCACGTGAGATAGAGGTTGCGAAATGGTGAAAGCTAGGTGGCGCACAAGTGGCAGGTCCGGTCAACGGTCCAGCAGACGGGTCTCGATGAGGTGGCGATGATGTGGCGCAGAGGTGGTGATGACGTGGATGACAAGCAAGCGGACATGTGGCAGAGTGATGAGGTGTCATCCGAGGTGGTGCCTAGTGGACCCCATCGACCAATAAGGTCCCACCACATGGCAAGGTGTCAGAGCACAATCAAAGCAAAAATCAAAATTAAAATCAGTTTATGATATAGTTCTGACTATATTGAATAAATGAAAAATTTAAATGATGTGCACAAATGGGGAATTAATTCACCTAGGGCTCATTTTTTGGGCAAAATATAAAGTGTTGTATATTTTCGGAAAGCTCTTGGAATGAAGAATCCGATTATGGAGTTATTTTTGGCGAAGATCAGATATTTTGAGAGTAGTTTCCACAGGAGTAAAATTCAGTTAGAGAGAAGATATTTGAGAATTTCAGTTGCAGATTTCATTTTCTTCCCTCCTCTTTTTATTCTCAACTCTTCTCATTTGTAAGGGTTCCAGAATTCTGTGAGAAGGACTCTAGTCTTCATGGCTTCCATTTTCTGAATTTCTTGACCCAAATGTGTAAATTTCTATGAATCTGTTCAAGGTATAGAGGCTGCATTGTAGGATGACAGATTGATTTCTAGTTGCAGGTCTTACTTGTGTCAGGCATGAGTAATTTCCCATGATATTGTCTCTGTGTATGCATTTAATTGTTATGAATTGAATCCTCAAGGAGGCTTATAATTTGTCATCTCAAGGAGATTGTATGATTGTTTGTAGGCATTCTTCAATGAAGAGTTTGAATTCTATAATTAGTCATAAGCAATGGAATGTGTCCTAGATCTGATAATTTTATGAATGGATTGAGTAATGCATTAGTACAAGGTATTAGTGTAGGGATATGTTGTAAGGAAAACCAATTTGTAGCTGTGATTAACATTTTGTAGTTTTGTGTGTGTGACTCTATTGCCCAATGAACAAGGCACTAGTCTTTGACAGATTTGGGGATGGTTTCAGGTCAACATTTTAAAAGACAAATCTATTTCCCTTTATGTGTAGGGGTGTGTTCTTTTCATTCCAAGCTCTGTTTTCATTTATGATTTATAGAGATCTAGCCATTCTGTAATGTGTTTCTAGATTTGGTGAGCTTGTGAAATGATCTATCTGCTTAGTGTTGATGCAGTTATGTGTTTGTAATTGTTGTATTCAAAGCATCAAAGGGTGTCCCCCCCTAGGTCTAGCAGAACCTGAAGTGCAGGAGGATCAATTAGTGTCCTATGTTATGTTGTCCAAGCCTTGATGTGTTTCATAGACTGAAATTGGCCATTTCATAGAAGGATTGCAGGTATACTTGGGTTATCAGTTTTGGTGAACAACATGATGTATGGTATGAGGTATTTTGAGAGAGTAGTGATCGAGAATCCCTTTTGGCACAATTTCATATGCGCATTCTTGATCCGGTAGCTCACTGAGACAGAAAATAGAGTAGAGCTGCAGAACAGATATAGTGAAAGTTTTTCACGTAATCAGAACTCATCTAGGCATTGTTAGATGCTATTTTGGAGATCATTCATTGTAATTCATCACTATAGATGATTTTTAAGGGAGTGAGCCTTTCGGGGTTGTAGCCCTTATTGTAATTGAGTTGTAAGATCTAGGCAATGTGCTTGAATGTTAATGTATTCCCCTTCATGTAATATTGTTTTCCTACTGGCCATAGTTGAGTTATATTGTGGGTTCAAATCCCACTGTGTTTTTTCCGATTTGGGTTTCCATTGTGTTATGAGAATAGGTCTAGTTTATATCAAAATATTAAGATAAAATAATGGTCTAAATTTAAAATAAATAGTTTGCAAGACAGATCAAGAAAAAATTGTGTGTCCATTTTGAGTTTTAGATATAAATGTCGTGCAACTTGGTTTTTGCATCATTTTTCATTTAAATGACCATATGTTCTATTAATTCAATTGGTCATAAGCTAGTTGAAAACCTAATTATGAATAAAATAAAACTTAAACTATAACTTTTCATTATTTCTTAGTGACCATTCCATGATATTTTAATTATTGACCTATAATACACCATGTAGGTATCTTCTAACTATTGAACACACAACAAGACTGAGAGTGGGGGGGAGATGAATCAATCTAGATCACTAAAATGACTTTATTTATGACCTATTAAACTTCAAACCATGGATAACATATTACATTAATGAAATTATGAAAGCATAAAACACAATGAACTCATGGACACCAAATTTATATGGAAAACTTAAGAATGGGAAAACAACAGTTAAAATCACACTCACAATATGCATGTATAAATAATTATAATAATTAGGTCACAAACCAAGGAGCTCACTACAATGAATAGCACAATCTTTTGAATGTGCTACAATGCAGTAATGGAAGTTGGATCAAATTTTTAGAGAAGGTGATTTTTATGTTTATCACCTTGTGAATGATTGATTTAAAAAAATAAAATTGGAAGATAAACATAAAATGTTAAAAATTAAATTAAATTCATTTCTTAAAATATATTTATTCCAAAAAAAAAAAAATTATTTTTACAACAATGTTTCAAATTTATTTTTCACGTTGTCTAAACAAAACTCTAAGTTTACATTGACAATGGGGAGAATGTGATTATTATTTATCAATTTATTTATGATTACAATGTGTATTATTTTAGTTTCATTTATGATTTAAATCTTTGTGTCAACAATACATGTTAAGCAATTTTTTTGTTGTTGTAAGATTTTGATTATATTATAGGATAGGACCAAGTAGTTAAGCACCCTAATTTCACCTCTCAAAATTATATGTGGTACTTTTGAATCACACCATTTTTTTACAACAAATTACTTGACAAGGCCTCTTCTTATAATTAATTTGTTTCATGTCCACACCATCAAATATTATGCCATATTAGCATACATTTTTTTAACATATCTAAAAATTCTTTCCCAAAAGGATAATAGAGAGTTGTGCATTAATTCTTTTTTTTTAGCACATCAATGCAACATAATATGATTTATTGTTTTTAGTTATAAAGAATACCTTTCATTCAATTATAAGTATTTGTAGTCAGCACTAACAACTTTATAGCCAAATTTTGAAATGGAAAGAGTGAGAGGAGTGAGGGGAGCGCAAGTGGGAGGAGTGAGGGTTTCTGCAGGGGGATGCATTAAGGATGGCGAGGAAGGAGATAACATAGATGATGATGATGATGATACTCTTTCCCTATCCTCGGCCTTTTTCCATGGTTCCTATTCTACGGAAGATGTGTAGAGAAACGAGTGGCAGGATCTGTGAGAGATGCGGGTTCTCTTACTAAGGGAGTGGAAGATGAAGCTAATGAGGATGCGAGTGATCCCCACCCCCTTCTAGTAGCTTTCATGATCTTTGGTTTGATATTTTCCTTATGTAAGGCATAAAGAGGTTTGAAGATGTGCGAGAGCATGAGACAAAGTCTATGTATTTGCAGAGGAGGTCTGAGGGTCTAGATTTCAGGAGGGGAAGAAGCTATTGGTGTTGAAGAGGAGGTGGATGCTCTTGGAAATGTGGTTGAGGTGGGTCTAGGTTGCCTCCCTTCTTTTTACTTTGGTCATATTTTTGGGGGTGGGTACCCCTGTTTTTGTTATGCTTTATTCAAGATTTGGTTGTCCCCATTCTTCCAACTTTATCCCTCCTTATTTGCCTATCTTGAATTTGTCAATTGGAGGGATCTTGTCTGGGTTTCAATTTAGTGGGGTTTCCCCTTGACCCCTGTGTGAGCCTCAATGGGATCCATAGTCTAGTTCCTCTATTGTTTTTCATGCAGAGTTTTTCATTTCATGTCCTTACTTCTGAGGCACTTCTCAATGGCCCTATGGAGGTGGTCTCTTCCTATTGGTATGTCTTCAAAGAGGAATTATTTTACCCTTTCTGTTGACTTGGTGTTGTTCTCTCATACTGAGATGGAGATTTCCTGGATGGGTTGGTTTGTTTTTCTGTATCGACATCTTTGGTCTTCTTTGGATAGTCCTATTGAGGTGGAGCTATCTTCTCTTGAGGTGGAGATGATTTTTGTTGAAGAAGATGGGAGGTGTTTCTTGGTGGGGTTGAATGGTGTTTGGTTGGTTCAACTTGAGGCCTATTTCCCTTTAGTTCCCATTGAGGTGGATCTCCTTCATATAGAGGTGGTAAGGAGTTATGCTAGTTGGGTGCTGAATTCTAGTTGAATTATCTTTGTTGGGTTCAACTTTTTGGTTTTGGGAGCCAAATCAAAACCCAATATAAAAGGTTTGGGGATCCTTTCAAAACTTTTTGGTTCCAAATTGTTTCTTTATGCTTATCATCAAGAATCTGGTGGTTGTGGTTTTGGGATCATTGCTCAAATTCAATGATTAGGTTATGGGTGCTTGGAAAAACCCTTGGTATCTGACGAATTTTAAAGGAGCCTTGATTAAACCCTTATATGTTGTTGTTTTGAAATCTCTTGGTGTTGTTGAGCTTTTTGGAGGATGGCTCTGTCCTCCCTTTTTCAACTAGGTCTTCAAAGATTTTTTGTTTAGGCTGAGGGTGGTCTACTAGTAGTATTTGCTGATTTTTGTTGCAGCATTATTTTGTGGGTTCTAGATGTGTTCAAGATTCAAAGGTTTTAGGTCCCTTCAAAACTTGTTGTATGGAGTTTCAGGTACCCTCAAAACCTATTTTTCCTTGATCTTGAAAACAACTTTAAAGTCACAACTACTAATAGTATACTATTATTCTCCATTTTGTAAACTTATGTTTCTTCTCTTTAAAAGTGTAAACTACTGCCTCTGTGCTGCAATGGAAGAGAACAATAAAAAGTTTGAGATAAAGACAACAATATGAGGTTCCAGATTTAGGAAACCTCCTACACTTTAAGCTTATAAAAGCTTGGGCAGGCGAACCCTTTTGAGACTATATTCTTACAAAAATAGCAAAAGATTTACAAAAAACTAGTGTAAATTCCTGTAAACGTTTCCTTTCTGACTGGTACAACTAAAACATAAATGGAAAGTTGAATTTATCTTTTGAAAAGGATCACAAAATGCACCCAAAAACAAATAGGTAAACTAGTGCCTTATCTGGGCAATAGAGTCATCTACAGCAGACTGCAACCTAACAAGTGAAACTAGTACACAAATCACAAATTCCTGATCTATTAACTCCAAATATGCCTGACATATACAGAGTCCTAATCTGCATCAGACTTCATCATCAAATCCACACCAAGAGTACTGATATCAATGACTTTGTTCGAAGTATTTAATATTTTCCTCCTTAAGAAAAAGACTCAGGACAACTTCATTAGATGCCTAACAAATCATTCAAATAAGCAATCCTTGATTACTCAAATGGAACTAACACCAATACAATGACATAGAGATAATACAAATTTGAGTTTAAATTCTTTGGACTGTATATTTCATTCCTCTGTTAGAAGCTTACAAGTACTTCATTTTTTACTCAAAAATTGCTAAGGACATGGCCTGTATTAATTTTGCCAGAGTTCAACTACAAAATTTGTGTCCCTTTTATAGGTAGCCTTGGTATCCTTTTATATAAATTCAAGATGCAACATGCTTCGAACTACCTAGAAGAAAACCCTTACCCTAACTATCATTTACTCCAAAAGTTACACTACTGTGTCATTGCAGTTGAGAGAGAAACCTAATATTCTTTCTGGGATGTGTGCTTCATTAATTCACTGGGCATGGCTGAAAGGGTAGATTCCTATTACCCAAAATTGGTTACAATGACCGGCAACTTCATAATGTCGGTGTATTATCTTGTGCCAGAGCATTGATGAGTTCCACCTAAGAAAACACACAATAGCACACCATTATGTTCTCTGTGAATCTCCCTGGATACGTCTCACCAACTTTTCACTTCGAACAATATCTGATGGCATTCACACATCTCTGCCATTGATCTTTTGAATATTTTAAAATTTGGCACCAACAGATGAGGAAAGCCATCTTTCTAAGCACCTTTCCTTTAGTCACCATGTCATGACAGTTAAAGCTCAAACATATTTCCATTGTGGTATAACGATAGCCATCTGATCATGGAAAACTAGCACACCCTTTAACTTTCCAGAGTAACTCACTCCAAACAGGCCCCACCACTTGATCTCTGATCCATTAAAAATTTAACCGCTACCACTAGTAGTCCACCGTAACTGCTCACCTTAACCATTGGCATTAACCACTGTTAGGGTCCGCTGCTAGTGGTTTGTCGCCATGTCGCAAGGAATAACCATCACGCACCTTTGTGCTGCGATATAGCGACAATCGTCGATCTGCATCGGACCTGCCCCGTCATTAACCATTCTAACCTTCAAAGTGGACCCCTTATCTATTTCACTCATCTATAGACCCTTGCCATGTGTCACCTCTAGATTTCCTTTGGATCCACCTACTCACCACTTGGACCTACCATTGGACTTGGCCCTGCCTTGGTTCTTCTTCCATGCTCTGCCATGTGGCATATCCTGATTCGCTCCGAGGTCCCTGTCCTACCACCTCAGCATAGCCTCGACTCACCTCTGGAATGAAGGTCTTCCTTGTCTTATCTCTATTGTTGATCCATGATGGATATTCATCATGCATCTTCAAACTGCGGATCAGCGACCACCGTCGATCTCCCTCGGACTTGCTTGCTCTTTATTTCCTCCGGATTGCTCTTTCTACGAGTCCCACCGCTTAGTCGCCAAATCGTGCTACTTAGCCATCGAGAATATTTCCATCACAACATGGCGACCATCATTAGATCAACTCACTTGACCATTGGATTGTCCTTGACTTGCCCGATCATTAATTCATTTGGGCCGCTCCTCTTTTCCGCATGTGCTTTATCACCAAGTCGTAGGGGATAGTTGGCGAGCACTTTCGCATGGTGGTATAGTGACATCTGTGGATCTTCCTTGGATCACTATCTGATCTGCTCAACTTGCTCAGCCTTTACCTTGGCTGATCTACTCCCTTTGTGCCACATGTCAGTCTCTGGTTTTCCACCTGCCCCACCCGGGCACCACCTATTGTGCCACTTGACTTGGGCCCACCTTGGTTCATTCGATATCATCTTTTGACTAAACTACCTCCCTCAGTGAACTATTTTCACATCTCATCGACACCTTAGTTTCATCAATACCTTAATTTTGATGAAACTGATGCCTTCGTTGATTCCTCTTTGAGATCCATCGAAGCCATGGTCTGCTCGATAAGTCACCTTGGTTTGTCGCATCATCACCACTAGATCTTCCACCTCTTTTGCTATGTGTCACCATGCAACACCTTATGATTGGCTCTAGGGTCCTTGTCCTGACATCTGAGCAAGACCTTACTAACTGCCAGAATGAACCTCCTCATAACCCTCTGCCTTAACTGCATGCATTAACTATTGGCCATAGTTCACCACTAGTGGTTTGTTGCCAATTCATGGCAATTAATAGTCGAGCACCTTCATCTTGCAGTATAGCAATGGTCATTTGATCATTTGCAACCTGTTCACTTGTTAATCTCCCCTTTTGCTACAAAATTAGGCCACTTTGAGATGCACGCGCATGGGCTGAGCTGCTCCATGTCAAAAGCCCGTAGGCTTTGACACTAAGGATATATGCGGCCTTGCATATAGATACTGGAATGCTCCTCCCCATGGCCAATGTGGGATAAATGGTCCTTCATGCCAGGGCCTTTCCATTGGATCATCAAGACCTCTCCAAACATGCTATCCCAATAGCTAACACCATCTTCCTATACTTTGTGATGTTCCATCGGGTCATCGAGTAGCATTACATTACGCTATTCTGATGGCCAATATCACTGGTGTCTACCTCCTCTGCTTGCACTTTCCATCGTGTCATCGGGAAGACATCAAAACCTGACTTTTGATGGCCGATGATGACTTTCTGCACTCTGCACTTCCATCAGGTCATCGACGTAACATTAAACCGCTCCACCCAATACCCAATGGCTCTACTCTAGTCCATTCACTTTGCTATCGGGTCATCGGCGTAAGGGAGAACCTTGCTAGCCGATACTCAATACAACCACTTTGCACCCATGCTTGGTCATCAGGTCATCAGGGTAGCTTAAAACTACTCACTCCGATACCTAATAACTTACTCCGGTCTGCTCCACACTCCAGCAACCTCATCGGCATAGGTTTTGTCGATAAAGCAAAATTCAAAAACTGCCAGAAACACACCAGGATGAAGTGCAAATGTAAATTTTTTGAAATGGGCCTCCCAAATTCATCAAAATTTTATGAGTCCCAACTGTATACTACTAAATTAGTATACATTCAATCCTGTAGTGTCAAAAATTACATACCACTTTGGTGTCCATTCCCCTAGCACCTGAGTAGGCTCACTTTTAGCCCTTGCATCAGCCTTTTCCCTCTTAGGATGCTCAACATCCCCTTTTCAACAGCTCCCTCGTGGCATCAATCTTGTTAGCCATGTGTATCCCTTGTCTCTTGTTGTTTTCCAGCATGATTCATTTGGACACTAGCATGAAGCGCGAATGTCTGCACACCGTGCATTCATCTCATGACATCTTAACATTCGAATGTTGGTTTTGAGAGCACCTTTCCACTTGTCACTTGCACATGTCTATGGCCTTAGAATCTTCTAAACGGCTCACCAACCCTCTTTTCCATCCTCTTCTCTATTTTAAATCTACCCTTTCTCTTCATTCAAGCTCTTTAGATTCTAGACACAATCTCTCTTATTATTTGGACTCTCTCTCACTTGCTACTATTGGCCATTTCATGGAATTGATTATGTGTTGCATTGATGTTTTGTCATTGATGCCAACACTAGCTATTTGGATCCTTTACCCCTACCCTTCTGGTTAACTTGGATCCCATATAATTGGGTAGGATCCCATATAATCTGGTGATGGAATTGGCTTGTTCATGATACTCATACTCATACTTGGTTAGTTGGTTTTGGTCTAGTGATCGACTGATATCCCGCTTGCTTAGAAGATTGGTTTCTAGTTCCGATGAGGGTTTCACCGACAGAGATCTTGATGGAGATCTTTGAAGAATTGCATAAGTGGTGTTGGTGCAACTTCTGGTGGAGTTTCAAGATGTTGTTGGTGATCATGTTTGAGATGGAGATCATTGCTATGGCATGTGGACCTATACTGGGTCCTGATTTATCTAGGTTATGGACCAACTTTAATGAAAAGTTTGGATAGGACCTATTGATATTTCTGTGATGTCTTATGTGTTGATATTATTTGTTAGGTATAAGGTCAACATGGTTTGTAATTATGTAATTGGTTTATTGTTTGGTGGATGACCTGATTGTTTATGGTCAAGGGTTTGTATATATAGATGTAAGATATCATTGTATATTATCATGGTTATTGTAAGAGGTCATGGTCAAGGAATGTAATGTGTGAATAATGTAATATCATTCAGGAAGAGGAGTTGGTCGATCATTGGAGATTGAATTGGGTTTATGTTAAAGGATTTTGTCCTTCGATATTGAGCTTAACAAGAACTGCACTCAATCATAAGAGATGTTATCTTTTGTAGTTCAATGCTTCTTCAGATTGTAGTCTAGATTTTTATGTAGTCAGTGAGGCTCCTTTTGTGATGAGAAGTGCACTCTAGGTTGTTGGCCTTCCTACATGTGTAGGCCCCTCAATTGTAATTCACATACTTACTGCAGAAGTATTATCTAACTGTGGGTACGCTTCCCACCGTGGTTTTTCCCTTTACCGGGTTTTCCACATACAAATCTTTGTGTTATGTGGATGGTATTTATTCTGTCATTATTGTTTATGCTTAATTGGTTTATCTATTAATATTTTGGGTTTTGGTATTAAAGTTTAAATTGCTAATGGTTTCGACAATCTGTGACAACTGATTCACCCCCCCTCTTAGTTGTCTTCTGGTTATTTGAACTGTCTGACAATTGGTATTAGAGCTTTGATCGCCTTTGCAGAAAGATTAACTGCTTGAGGAAGATCCTATGGTGAATAATAGTTCAAGTTCATCCAGTTCTTCTAGAGCTACCTTTTGAAGGGATATTCTGAGGCTTGATGGAAAAAATTACACAGTATGGAAGATTCAGATAGGGTCTCATCTGAGATGTCTAGGTAAGGAGATTTGGGAGATCACACAGAATGGTGTCACACCGTATAATCCGAGATGTGGCAATCCTCCTCTGGAAAACTTGGACAAGAAGCTTGAGAATGATTGTAGATCAAGAGAAGCCCTCTAGTGTGCACTTTCTGATCAACAAATAATGGGATTAACCGACAAATCATTTGGAAAGGCTATATAAGATAAACTGGAGACTCTTAATGAAGATGACCCTACAATGAAAATTGCTAAACTTGATGGATACTGGGTGAGGTATGAAAACCTGAAGATGGAAGAAGATGAAAGGATTGCTGCATTCATGGAAAGGGTAAATGAGATTGTTATGGGAATTCAATGTTGTGGTGGAACTCTAAGCGAAGATGAAATTGTTTCTAAAGTCTTGAGAGCCCTAACACCAACTTACAAAATGAAGGCTACTCCTATTAATGAGTTGAGAACAATGGATAATACATTTGTCAACATAGATACTTTGGTTGGGAAACTATCCACTTTTGAGCTTGAAGAATTTGGACCTTCTGGAGCTCTGAAGTCTGAAGCTGCTTTTCATGCATCTACATCTACAACCGATAAGCAAGACTGGAAAGCTTTATATGCAAAGGAATTGGAAGATATGAAGAGAGAAGATCATGAGTTTGAGAAACTTCAAGCACTATTTGATAGAAGAGTACCTAAAGGACCGATAGGAAGTAAGTATGAAGGAAAAGCACCTTTTAAATGTTGTGCATGTAATAAGATTGGTCATTTTGCATCTATATCTCCTGAAAGGAATTCAAGATTTGAAGAAAGAGTTAGAAGAACATTTAAGCCTAACCCTAGATATCAGAACAAGTATAAGTACAAGAAAAACATAGACAAATCATGCTACATAGTGGATGACGAAGTCATTACTGATTTAGATGATGAACCGACAGAAGACTCTACTAGTGGATCTGGAAATGGGAAGGAATGGGTATTCCTAGCTATCAAGGAAGGTGATCTGGCACTGGAAGGGAATGTACCTGTAAAGCAGAAAATCGAACCCCAGGTGTTCCCCCACTCCAAGGAGAGAGAAAGGAGGTCACTAGGGTTGACGGTTTTCACTTAGGAGAGACTTTACATTCAAAAGAGGGGTTGAAACCCACAAGATCCAATCCCACACAATGCAAGACTGGATTCTAAATGAGTTTCAAGGGTTGAGACATCAAGGATACCCTCTTTTGTAAAGAATGTAGATAGAAGGATTGAACTAGGAGTAAAGTAAGAAAGATTTTCTTGTAGATAGAGATAGGGGCACGGGATGAAGCTATGGACCTGGAATTAGCAGTAAAATGTTGAGACAAAGCTGTCCTGTAAATTTGAGCAAAAGTTGATGGGACGATGGCGCCCAGAGTGCACACGGTCCTCCGAGAAATCCGCGAAACGAAGGGGGATCTGTTCATCTCTATACAAGGGTTCCAGATCTTCAATTATAGCCACGTACCTGCAACCTACACATAGAAAAGAGAGGATGATTGGGGGGTTAGGGATGAGGGGTTTGCCTTCAGGTCAAACCCCGGATTTGGAATTAACCAAGAAATGAGAATGCTGTAAATGTTTGTAATGTAATCAAGTACTGATACCTTGTTGTAAGAATGTTTGTATTCTTACATGTGAAGGTGTAATGATGTTGTATGTTGTATGTTGTAAGTGATCTCCTCTTCAATGGTTGAATCTTTGTCTTGAATACAACACTTAGCCTTGAATGGAGACTTAGAATGCTCAATTGCTTGAAGGAATGCTTGAATGCTTGAATGTTTGAATGTTTGAATGTTTGCCTAGTGCTTTCGCCTTTTGTACAAATAAGTTTTTCCTCCCTTTTCTGAAAGGGGAAATGTAGTTTACATACTTCTCAATTAGGGTTAGGAGACTGATTTTTCTGACCTTAGGCCGACCTAGGAACATTATTTTCTAATTTGCAAACTTAAAGACCCGATGCCCAACAAGAGACCGGGCCCAAAATAGGGCCAGGGACCAGGGCACTGGGTGCCATGGTCCTGAGGGACCAGGGCTAGGTACCATGGTCCTGAAGGACCAAGGTGCTGGGCACCATGGTCCCACCTCTCGGGATAGCAGGTTGCAAGGAGGATCAGGCCAGGGTGCTGAAAAATGCAGTTTTTGATGTTGTAAACAGGTTTCGGGGTCTCCATTCAGGTTTAATGTTGCGCCACCATCGTGAAGACCCAAATGCAGTCAAAATTGCAAGTGTCACAATTTTAGGACACTACATTTAGCCCCCAGTTTAGCGGGAGTATAAGCATACGCCCATACTTCCGGTAAAGTACAAGGAAACAACATTGAAAGACTTTCACCACGTCAAGGAGGCAAGATACACCAAGCCCCCAGTGGACTTAGGATCTTATGACTTCGATTGACAAAGTAAAAGGAAAGATCACAAGGGAGAACCATGACTGTCAGTAGTAAGGTTCCCTCACTATGAGTCATGCAAGAAAAATACCAAAAATTTTCAAGGCAAAGCTAAATTTGTCAAGAGATTTTTAAGTATCTTGAAGAGATATGAATGGAGTGTATGCCCCCCTATGTTAAAGCGATTGCACATGCCTCATCGGGGGTGATTGCTTTAAGGTAGTGATACATATAAGAAATGAGAAGGGAAAGGAGCACATTATCACAAGGATTTAGCCCCCAAGTGTGAGATAAACCCAAGGATAATAGACACAAAACACAAAGCACGAGGTGACTTCGCTTCGGGGTCAGTATGCTGTATGATAATTCATGTATATCATATGTATGTATGCATAATTTTTCTTCATTCCCCAATCAAGGAAGGTCACCTAGAAGAGGGAACACATGTGTCTTTTGAGTCAACATGAGAGAGACCAAAAGAGATCTCAATGCTTTGCATCGTCCTCAAGTAGACAACACTAAGGACAACAAATAGAAGAATGGGAATAACACATAGAAGAAGTAACAAAAGAGATCAAGAGAGGAGGAGAGAGTCTGCTATGCTAATGAACTAGTCTAGCACATCATCCACCCCCCGATCTTGCTGATCAATATTTCGGGAAGGCAGGAAACACGCTAGAGGAGGAACATCCAACACAGTAGATGGAGCTATCACAAGATCCAAACAAGGGCTATGTTCATGTTCCAAGCCACGTTGTTCTTGTCTAGGAGCTAGGATAAGTGCTTTAGAAAATTCGTTAGATAAATGGTTATCAACATCTACATATTCATATTCACTATCAGAATGAAAAGAAGTAACATTTTCATCTATATCATCATCAAGATTTATAAAAATAGGATCTTTAACTCGCATAGGATCAAAACCATCATGCATCTTATGTTTAGGATATTTTGGCTCAATTTTCGGCTGAGGAGAAAATGGAATAATACTAGCTGAAGGTGTTTTTGGGGATTGCAAAGTTTGAGAGGTAGTTGCATGAGCTCTAAGATGACGCTTTCGTCGGCGTTCACGCGCAGAACGATTTCGTCTAGTCTTAGTAGGAAGTTGAGAAGATTGAGGAGGAGGAATGTTCTCATCCTTATCACTTGGGTGTTTAGGTTGTGGTCTCTTAGGTTGAACAATAGGAGAAGAGGAAGGTCTCTTCTCTCCATAAGAGGAAGGAGGAGGAACTGCTCCATATAAAGGAGGAATATCTGGTTTAGGAAGGAGACCAAGTCCATCATGACGAGGAGGTATAGGTCTACTTTTAGGAAGTTTATTAGATATAGGCATAGTCACATTCATAGGGATGGGTTGGGAATCTTCTTGAGGAAAAACATTAGTTTTATCTTTCAAAGGAAGAAGTTCCTTCTCAAGAATAATAGGAATATCAAGTTTGGGTGTTCTAGGTTCACTTAGAGATAGGATCATATCTTTTTTCCACTTTTGATAAGATTTGAAAAGATTATCACTTCGCGGTGGAAGAGATTGGAATTGTGTGGGCCAAAAATAATCAATAGGAATGCTAGAAGTTCTTTCAGCTGGTTTAAAGAGACTATGATTGACAATAACAATTTCACCATTATGGGGAAATTTCAAACACTTGTGAATAGGAGAAGCAATAGCTTTCATGGAAGATAGCCAAGGGTAGCCTAGCTTCACATGAAATTGTTCGGATGATGGAATAATAGCAAAGTCCACATCAAGGGGTTTGTTATGGACCTCAATAGGTAATGCAATAGAACCAATTGCAGGAGAAGAAAATGCATCAAATAATTTCACAACCACATTTGTTTCATCATAGATCACTTGATTCAATTGCAAAGTAAAAAGAAATTCTTCAGTAATGACATTAACCATGCAAGAAGGATCAATAAGCACTCCATGGCAAGGTGTATTCTTGATGTTTGCAACTATATATAGAGGACCATCAGGTGCCCTGATAGTTTCACTGGAATCAAATGTGATGGAAGGTTCTCTAGGGATTTTCTGCTGCTCTACAAAGTTAATTACATTCGGAGTCATAGACACAAGACTATTAGGTGAGAAAGAGGAATCATTAGTCTCAATCACATTAGAGGTATGAGAAGGTAATGGATCAGTAAAAATCTTAAGATTTTGGTTAGGCGGAGCTATATATGTGTTGCCTTTATCATTCACACCAGAAATAGAGATAGTATTATTATCAATCAAATCTTGAATTTTACCCTTTAAAGCAAAACATTTTTCGGTATCATGCCCAGGTTGACGATGAAATTGACAAAAAGATTTGTTATCAGAATATGGTGAATTAATCTTTGCAGGATCTATTTGCCTTATAGGTGGAAGAGTAAGCACATTTTGTTCCACTAACTTATTCATAATACTATGCAATGATTCATTCAAAGGAGTAAACTTTCTTTCTTTCTTGAAAAACTTAGAAATAGGAGGCACACCTGATGCTGCATTCACATTGTTGTTGATGATGTTTTCATTGAACTTAATGACCTCTCTATTCGGTTTAAACTTCCCAAATGGTTGTTGACTACTATCACCCTTATCACTCGGAGCCATAGGATTTGCTTGTTCCATTTGACTCACAGTCAGTTGATAATTGTGAAGAGTTGCACACAACTGTTGGAAAGAAGTAAACTCAAAAAACAAAAGTTTTTCTCTAATATCTTTTTGTAAATTAGAAATAAAGATTCTTTGAATATCATTGTCAGGTACTGGAAAAGAAATTTGAGCATACAAATGCTTATATCTACTAATGAAATCAGTCACTTTTTCTTTAACACCTTGTTTACAATGCATTAAATCAATCAAAGTAACTTTAGGACCTATATTGTTTTGAAATTGTTGAATAAAATCATTTGCAAGTTGTTGAAAACAAGTAATAGAATAGGAAGGCAATGAGCAATACCATTGTAGAGCGTTATCTCTTAATGTTGTAGTAAACAGTTTTGCAAGCAACCTTTGGTCATGAGAAAAATCGGTACATATTGTTTGAAAGGTCTTAACATGTGTTAGAGGATCACCTTTACCATTATAAAGCTCCAATTGTGGGATTTCAACATGCTTAGGGGGGATAGCTCTAACAATGTCAAGAGAAAGTGGGCTCGCAACATCAAATGTGGGCACACTAAACTTAGATTGATTCATAGAGGCAATTTGTTGCTGTAAAGAAGAGACAGTTTGTGCAAGATTGTTAATGGTGGCTTCAGTCGAAGAGTTCATATTAGACATGTTAGATTGTGATGGAGGTATTATGTTATTGAAAGAAGGTAATGATTGAGAGTAAGGTGGTGGGACACTATGATGATTAGTCATAGGAGATGATTGGAAAGGAGGAACACTACAAGGAGGAATGGAATGGTTAAATGAATTGCCCCCTTGCATCGTGTTTATTTGTGGAGATGAAATAGGAACACTCATTGAAGGAATGAATGAAGAAGTAGGATTGAATGAAGGAAGAGGGTTGATTGAAGAGGAAGGATCGCCCCCATGACTAGTGATCATAGGTGGAATGTCTTGTATCGAAGTAGTCATTATGTTTGATGTAAAAGTAGGTATACTAGCAACAGGAGTTGTCAAAGGAATAGAATGATTGACTTGAGTAGGAGGTTGTGTATAACCTAAAGTTTCGGCACAACTTTTCATAGGCATCACATTCAAATCCACAATGTGTGCAATACTACGCAAAATATCAATTCCATTCTTATCACTTTGAACCATACGTTTTAGACCCTTAATTAATGAAAGAGCTTGACTATCAGGGTATTCTTGAGACATCCATCACTGAAAATCATCAAATTGGTTATCCAATTTTGAAAGTTGTTCTACAGGAACTTCATGGAGAGCTTCTTCATCATTAAGAGGATTAGAGGAATTACCCATGTCCTTGTTAAAAAGGCCATTCAAATTAGGTTCCATCTCCTCGGTAATTAAACCTTGGAAGGACTTAATTCTAAGGCTTCGTCTAACGGGAATAGTGTAAGTAGGGCTTATTGTTGTAAAACTCATGCACTAAAGAGAGAGAGAAGATTTTGAATTTAGAAGTAACAAATTTCAATAAAATCAGCCAATCTCCTGAATTTAAGCTGTTAAATGCAATCAGGACAATCTCCCGAAGTTTCAAAAAAAATGTCGGGGACCATGGCGAACGGAGTGCACACAGTCCTCGCAACTTTTTTTGAAATTTTCAGAGATGAAAGTTATGATGATTTTAAAGCTAATCTGAAAAAATTGAGTGATTTTACGATCTGTAGATAGGCCAAATTAAAGTTGCAATCTCAAAATTGAACCCTACCAAGATTGTTGAAAAATGCAAAATTTGAATTTTGAAAAAGAGAGGGAAACTGAAATTTTGAATTTTATGATTTTAGAGGGAATACTGAAAGCAATGCAAGCTTTGAAATTTAAAAGTTGACTCAATTTCATGCAAAATTCAAATTTGAAAGTGGAAATCAAGGTTGTTGTAATTAAGCACTTAATTTCAAAAGTCACAAACTCCATGAATTTGAATAAAGCACTGAAATTTCGAATGAATGACAACACACTTTTCAGATTTAGGATAGTAAGAAACACAATTTTAACACAAAATTTCAATTTGAACAATTTTTTAATGATTATAAGCCTTTATCCAAGCAATCACTAGACCAACTTTGACTTTAATTTTGAAAGTGTTAGAATTGATGAAATCAGCCAAAATTCTGGATTTTAGCAGAAAAATACAGTAAGATCTAGCTCCCAAAATTTCGAAAAAAATGTCAGGGACAATGGCGCTCGGGGTGCACACGGTCCTCGCAACTTTTTTCCAAATTTTCAGGGATGAGAGATATTATGATTTTGTTGCGGAATCCAAAGTTATAGCCGATTTGGAGGTGTTTTGGTCAGTGAAATCATCGGTCAAAGGTTGAATCAAGAGGGTTTTAAAAATTAGGGTTTCGACACTTAACCACTTAATTTTCAGAATTAAAGCACAAATATGATTTGACAATTTGCAATAGAAGGGTAGATCTGAAACAAGCATTAACAATTAAACATTTCACAAGCTCAATTGTTAAAAAGAAAATTTAGGGTTTTTATGCAATTAACCTCTAAAATTTGCAAAAGATCAAACATGGAAATGTAATTAAGGAAGCCAATTTTTCAGATCTAACCATGAATAATCAGAATTAGGATATTCACGTCGGGTTCACCAAAATGTAAAGCGGAAAATCAAACCCCAGGTGTTCCCCCACTCCAAGGAGAGAGAAAGGAGGTCACTAGGGTTGACGGTTTTCACTTAGGAGAGACTTTACATTCAAAAGAGGGGTTGAAACCCACAAGATCCAATCCCACACAATGCAAGACTGGATTCTAAATGAGTTTCAAGGGTTGAGACATCAAGGATACCCTCTTTTGTAAAGAATGTAGATAGAAGGATTGAACTAGGAGTAAAGTAAGAAAGATTTGCTTGTAGACAGAGATAGGGGCACGGGATGAAGCTACGGACCTGGAATTAGTAGTAAAATGTCGAGACAAAGCTGTCCTGTAAATTTGAGCAAAAGTTGATGGGACGATAGCGCCCGGAGTGCACACGGTCCTCCAAAAAATCCGCGAAATGAAGGGGGATCTGTTCCTCTCTGCACAAGGGTTCCAGATCTTCAATTATAGCCGCGTACCTACAACCTACACACAGAAAAGAGAGGATGATTGGGGGGTTAGGGATGAGGGGTTTGCCTTCAGGTCAAACCCCGGTTTTGGAATTAACCAAGAAATGAGAATGCTGTAAATGTTTGTAATGTAATCAAGTATTGATACCTTGTTGTAAGAATGTTTGTATTCTTACATGTGAAGGTGTAATGATGTTGTATGTTGTATGTTGTAAGTGATCTCCTCTTCAATGGTTGAATCTTTGTCGTGAATGCAACACTTAACCTTGAATGGAGACTTAGAATGCTCAATTGCTTGAAGGAATGCTTGAATGCTTGAATGTTTGAATGTTTGAATGTTTGCCTAGCGCTTTCGCCTTTTGCACACATATGTTTTTCCTCCCTTTTCTGAAAGGGGAAATGTAGTTTATATACTTGTCAATTAGGGTTAGGAGACTGATTTTTCCGACCTTAGGCCAACCTAGGAACATTATTTTCCAATTTGCAAACTTAAAGACCCGATGCCCAACAAGAGACTGGGTCCAAAATAGGGCCAGGGACCAGGGCGCTGGGCGCAATGGTCCCACCTCTCGGGACAACAGGGTGCAAGGAGGATCAGGCCAGGGTGCTGAAAAATGCAGTTTTTGATGTTGTAAACAAGTTTCGGGGTCTCCATTCAGGTTTAACGTTGCGCCACCATCGTGAAGACCCAAATGCAGTCGAAATTGCAAGTGTCACAATTTTAGGACGCTACAGTACCTAAAGAGAAGGCACTTGTTGTTAAAATTGAAGACAAGGATGAATGGGTAATTGATAGTGGTTATTCACATCATATGACTGGAGATAAAGGGAAGTTTCTATATTTCCAAAAATTTTATGATGGTCTAGTTAGATTTGGATATGACAAGGCATGTATGATCAAAGGAAAAGGAACTATATCATTGGATGGTAAGAACAATATTGATAATATTTATTATGTTGAAGGTTTGAGGCATAAACTTTTGAGTGTAGGACAATTGGTAGACAAGGGATTTCAATTACAATTCAAGGATGAGAAATACAATATCATTAACGGATCTGGCTTGGAGATTGCAACCAGTACACAGACAAAAGGTAATATATTTTATTTGAACTCTGGTGAAAAAACATGTTTAATTACACAGATTGATGAGAGTTGGCTATGACATAAAAGGTTATGTCATGTGAATTTTGATTGCATTGTGAAAATCATTTCAACTAAGGTAGTTAGGGATATACCTAAGATTATGAAGCCCTATAATCCGGTATGTAAATAATGTCAAATGGGTAAACATGTCAGAACCTCTTTTAGGAGTATACAAGATAAATCAAATGATGTTCTTCATCTTATTCATATTGATTTGTGTGGCCCTGCTAGAGTAAGTTTTCAAGGTGATAGATATTTTATGCTAATTATTGATGATTATTCTAGAATGACATGGGTTACTTTTTTGAGAGAAAATATGAAGCATTTGAAAAGTTTAAAATCTTTAAGGCTAAAGTGGAAACTAAGACATGATTGAAGATTAAATGTTTGAGATTAGATCATGGTGGAGAATTCACATCCGATGAGTTTAATAACTTTTGTGACAAGCATGGTATAAGAAGACAATTTTCTGCTCCTCGGACACCTCAGTAGAATGGAGTTGTGGAAAGGAAGAACAAAACTATCTTGGATGCTGCTAGAACAATGATGATGGAAGCTAGTCTATCTCATATCTACTAGAGAGAAGTAGTGAGCACAACCGTTTATACATTCAACAGAGTACATATCAAAGGAGAAACTGGTAAGACAACTTATGAATTATGGTTTGGTAATACACCTATAGTTAAGTATTTAAGAAATTTTGGTAGTAAATGTTATATCGGGAGAGATGATGTTATTGGGAAATTTGATCCTAGATGTGATGAAGGCATATTTCCTAGTTATTATAATGAAAGCAAAGCATATAGATGTTACAACATGAGATTGCAGAGAATTGTGGAGAGTGCTAATGTCAAAGTATATGAGCTGAATAGAAATCAAATCAGAGTTTATGAGAATGAACCGGCTGGGGAAATGATTATATCTGAACCGGTAGCACCTTTACCAAAACAGAGAGTTGAACCAATTACTCTGACAACATCAAAGAATTCTATAGTAACTGAAGAACAGGGAAGAGGAACACAAAGTCAGAAGACTCCTAGGTATGTGAGATTAAATTATTCAAAAGGTCAAATCATTGGGGATAAGAGCAATGGAGTGATGACAACAAAAAGACTGGCAACTAATGAGGTATGTCTAAATTCACAAGTTGAACCGGTATCAGTAATTTTGGCATGTAAAGATGAATATTGGTTGAAATCTATGGAAGAAGAATTAGATCAGATTGAGAAAAATAACACATGGACCTTGGTTCCCTGCCCTAAAAATAAAACTGTTATTGGAACTAAATGGGTATATAGGAATAAATTGAATGAGGATGGTCAAGTTATAAGGAATAAGGCTAGATTGGTTTGTAAATGATATTCTCAGAAGGAAGGAATTGATTATGGAGAGACTTTTGCAGCTGTAGCTAGGATTGAAGCTGTAAGATTATTTCTTGCCTATGTTGCTTATAAAAACTACAAGGTTTATCAAATGGATGTTAAATGTGCATTTTTGAATGGTGATCTTGATGAGGAAGTTTATATTGAGCAACCTGATGGTTTTCTACTATCAGATGATACAGATATGGTTTGCAGGCCTTAAGGAAAGCTTTATATGGATTGAAACAAGCACCTAGAGCTTGGTATGCAAGGTTGGTTTTACTAAAGGTAGTGCTGACAATAATTTATATTATAAAATCACTGATGATGATATACTGATTATTGAAGTATTTGTTGATGACATTATTTTTGGAGGTGAAGATAAGTTATGCATAGAATTTTCTAAAAATATGGAGAAATAATTTGAGATGTCTATGATTGGTGAGATGAAATTTTTCTTATGTTTGTAGATTACTCAGACCGACAAAGGTATTTTTATCTATCAAACTAAATATGCTAAGGAATTGTTGAAGAAATTTGGTATGGGAGACTCTAAACCGGTAAGTACTCCTATGGTTAGAAGTGAGAAATTGATAAGAAGATTTTTCTGCACTGGTAAATCCTACAAGATACAAATCTATGATTGAAGGTCTTCTTTATTTGACTCAGACTAGGCCTAACATTATGAATGTTGTTTGTATTGTTTCAAGATTTTAGAGTGATCCTAGAGAAAATCATGAGATGGCGGTGAAAAGGATTTTTAGATACATGAAAGGTACATTAGAATATGGCTTGTGGTACCTTAAGGATGATAACTTTACTTTATGTGCATATACAGATGTTGATTGGGCTGGAGATGTTGATGACTGGAAAATTACTTCCGATAGAGCTTTCTTTCTTGGAAATAAGTTGGTTTCATGGATAAGCAAGAAACAGTCATGCACTTCTTTATCTACTGTTGAAGTTGAGTATGTTTCTACTGCTACTAACTGTACACAAGATACATCGATGAAGCAAATGTTGAAGGATATAAAGGTGGATTGTGATTTACCAATAGTTATTCATTGTGATAACTCTAGTGCTATTTATATATCAAAGAATCCAGTATTTCATTCTTAAACAAATCACATATCTATCAAGTATAACTTTTTGAAAGAGAAGGTGGAAGCAAATGAAGTTAGACTAGTTTATGTGAACACTAAAGAGCTGATTGTAGATATTTTCACTAAACCTTTGTCCAAGGAATCATTTGAGTACCTGAGAGACATATTGGGAGTTTCTGCCCCTCCAATAGAGACTTGATTGATGAGTTTTGGCATCAGTTCGACATGCATTATCAGAGATACTATTCATTCCAGCACTGATGTGGGATGCTACTGGTTAGGGGGAGTAGTCAGCTTTATGATTTAGTGGTTTATGTTTTTGCTTTGATATTTCTGTCAGATTTCTGGCATTGATGTCAAAGGGGGACTGATATTGATGTGAAAAAGGGAAAATAAATTCAGAGCTTTATAGAGATATTATTCACAGGGGGAGATATTGATATTGAGATCTATCTGTGGGAGATTGTTGGCTATCTTCCTTTGGGGGAGACTTATTTGGCATTTCTTGGTACTTAGATGTTTTTTTCACATCTAGTGTTGCCATCAATGCCAAAGGGGGAGATTTTTGGCCATTTGGTGGAATTGATTATGTGTTCCATTGATGTTTTGTCATTGATGCCAACACTAGTTGTTTGGATGCTTTACTAGCACCCTTCTGGTCCCGGTAGGTTGAGTGGTTTTTGGTTAACTTGGATCTGACATGATTCGATAGGCTCCAGTATAATCTAGTGATGGAATTGGCTTGTTCATGATACTCATAGTCATACTTGGTTAGTTGGTTTTGGTCTGGTGATCAGTTGATATCCTGCTTTCTTAGAAGATTGGTTTCTGGTTCCGACGAGGGTCTCACTAACAGAGCTTTTGATGGAGACCTTTGATGAATTGCATAAGTGGCGTTAGTGCATCTTTTGGTGGAGTTTCAGGATGTTGTTGGTGATCATGTTCAAGATAGAGATCATTGCTATGGCATGTGGACCTATACTGAATCCCGATTTATCTAGGTTATGGACCGTCTTTAATGAAACATGTGGATAGGACCTATTGATGTATTTCTAGGATGTCTTATGTGTTGATATTATTTGTTTGGTTTAAGGTCGACATGGTTTGTAATTATGTAATTGGTTTATTGTCTAGTGGCTGACCTGATTATTTATGGTCAAGGGTTTGTATATATAGATGTAAGATCTCATTGTAGATTATCATGGTTATTGTAAGAGGTCATGGTCAAGGAATGTAATGTGCGAATAATGTAATATCATTCAGGTAGAGGAGTTGGTTGATCATTGAAGATCGAATTGGGTTTATGTTAGAGGATTTAGTCCACCAATGTTGAGCTTAACTAGAACTATACTCAGGCATAGGAGATGTTATCTTTTGCAGTTCAACACTTCTCCGGATTGTAGTCTAGATTTATATGTAGTCAGTGAGGATCCTTTTATGATGAACAATGCGCTCTAGGCTATTGGACTTCCTCCATGTGAAATCCCCTCAATTGTAATTCACATACTTACTGCAGAAGTATTATCTAACTGTGGGTAGGCTTCCCTCTATGGTTTTTCCCTTTATCGGGTTTTCCACATACAAATCTTGGTGTTATGTGGATGGTATTTATTCTATGATTATTGTTTATTCTTAATTGGTTTATCTATTAATGTTTTGGGTTTTTGTATTAAAGTTTAAATTTTTAATGGTTTCGATAATCTATGACAACTAATTCACCCCCCGCCCCTCTCAGTTGTCTTCTAGTTATTTGAACTGTCTAACAACTACAACAATCTCTATTTTAATATAACACTCTCTATCTCTCACAATATTCTTTTGAAACTCTCTTGGCTTTCTCAAGCCTCTTTGGTAATATATATCTATTTATCCTATCTTTAGGCATCTTGGAATTTATCACATCCCTCTTCTATCATTTATCGTTTATCATTTATCATTTATCATTTATCTTATCTTACATTTATCTTTTATTCTATCAATCTATTTGGCTGTTTGTGGAGGTGGAACCACCAAAATAGGGATTTAACTGAGGCAAGTACCCAAGCAACCCCAAACATTTTTCCTTTCTGGTTTGTGTGCAGGGCTAGAGACTTCATATTGGTGACCAGTTGTGAGATTATCTTCTTCCTTTCCTTTGTGGCTTTCATTTTATTTGTATAATTGTTTTACCTTCTTTTATATACATTTATTGCATTTAAATTAATCTAAAAAACATATCTATTATATTGTGCCCTTCTATGTGAACTCTTCATTTTGTCTGTATAGGATGCTAGCGCATCGCACTGTTGTCCATAATCTCTGTGTGTGTCCTTGTGCAAAGAGATATTAGAGGACATATAGAGAGACTACATCTTGAGTGGAGAGTTCAGTTAGTGAATCTTCGAGAGGTTGTTATCTGCCTGTCGAAGAGGTTCATTTTTCCCTCTCTACATTTTTGTGAACCCGTCGTGAACACTTCTTCTATAATATGTTTAGAGCAATCTTTATCATTCCTTTCATCATTCAACATCCCCCTAATAAAAAAATAGGACAATTCTAAATCTTTTCCCTTCTTCCAAAAAAAATAATTTTTGGGGTGCTATCCCAAACCCCATTTCATGGTTCGTTGGCCTTCGGCCAACAAATTTATGTATTCTCTCTTAAGTTTAAGTTTATTAATTTCAAAATGCATATGTTATCTTCTTTTATTAACTTAGTTTCTAGCTATATTCAAAGTGCCAATGATGTTCCTTTTTATGCTTGTGATGGTGATTTAGCTTTGCCTATGTCACTCTATTCCTTTGATCCCTCTCATAATATATCTTCTATTTCAAAGGATATTTTATTACAAGAGGATGAAATCATTGATGCCTTTCTTAATGTTACTATACCATCTCTTCATTCTAATGCACTCTCTTCTTTCTAATGCACTCTCTTCTAGATATGATGCATTAGTGAATGATGAGTCTCGACTCATATCTAATTTTCCAAAGGTCGATGTTAAGAAAATTCCTTCATCTAAATATTCTACATATCATAATGAGTCTATGACCACCCCTAAAAGGCTTAAGAGACCAATCATTCATGTGATTGCAACTAGTCCTTCTCCAAAGAAAGTAAAATATAGTCATGGTGTACCTTTTGAAAGTGACTCACTGGATCTTTTATAAGATATGCACAATCTAAGGATCCTTCTTATAGAATGGTAGCCCATACTTATAATACTCTAAGAAATAAGCAACATCTTGATCATCCACAACCTTCTTTACCACCTTCTCAACCAGATCTTCCTCAAGCACCTAAGCCTTCAGTTAAGAAATCTAGTGATTATGACCTTATTGAGAAACTTTGTGTTACTCCCGCTAAGATCTCACTTTGGGATCTGCTTCAAACTACTCTGGCTGATCAAGGTATGCTAAAAGAAGATATTCAGAAGATATCATTGCATTCTTCTGCTAGGCCTTCAGATGAAAATGCATTGATGGATCATATTTGTGCAGACTCACCGAATATTAAATTCTATCCACATGAACTCTCGCCTCTAGAAGGAAGAAATCAAGTAGATCCATTAATGATAATCGTTTATGTTAATGGTGTCGACATTAGACAGACTCTCATTGATATTGGTTCAACACTCAATATTTGTAGTCTAGATCTATTGCCCAAAATCAAAGTAGATTCTAAGTCTCCTGCTGCATCTTCCATGTTCATCTGTGGTTTTGATAATATTGGTAAAACCACTTTGGGCACTATTATTTTTCCTATAAAGATTGGACCAATTACTATTCCAACCCTGGTGCATGTTATGCTAGGACCTTTATCATACAATATTATCTTGGGTAGACCTTGGATTCATGCTTCAGGAGTGGTCAGTTCTACCCTTCATGGTTCTATTAAGTTTTCTATTAACAAATAGGTAGTTACAATCAAGGCTAATCCTGAAGCTATGCACTTATGTCAAGTTGCAGCAGTTGGTCATGTCTCGGTTACACCTACCTTACAAAATTATATTCCATCTTTATCTTCTAATATGCCGACAACTATTCCCATGGACCCTCCTAAAGAGGAAACCCATGAGAAGGCTATCCCTAAAGAAGATCCTCCTAAAATATAAAGTCCTAAGTCTACTCGTTCTCAATCAAATGCATTTCTTGGTGATGATTGGGGTTCCTTAGACTTTACAAGCTCCTTCATTGGAGTATCTAAAGCCAACCCTATCCACCTTTGTATTCCAAAAGTATCATTCACACCCATGTTGGCAATTGACACTCATCTGGTGACTTCTGATGCTTGATTTATCATCTAGTGTTGCCATTGATGGAAAATCTTCTTGGAGATTTGATCTGGTGGTCATCATTCATCCTATCCGGAAGCAAGAGTTAATTGGTAGGAAATTAACCAATAAAATAGGGCATCTCAATATTGTTTTGGTTCAGAATGATTTTCGATGATTGTGGTGTTTCTGGTGATTGATTTTATGATATCGATGAATGGGAAGATCCTTAGGAAGTGTCTGATTATAATCTTTTGGTCTGGTGCTATGTTTTGTTCGAGATTGAAGTTGACTTGAAGGAGATTACTTTTATGTTATGACCGGATATATAAGAGCGAATTGGCGATTGGTTTTCATGGTAATATAATTGTGGTGATCCGTTTTGGTGCGATTGAGCAAAATTTCACATGTGCATTTGGTTTATAGACAATTTGATAGCTGTCTGAGATAGAAATAGAGTATTTGTAGAGCAAGGATAGTCAGAGATTTTATGGTTAATCAGAACTCATTCTTGCATTATCAAATGCTATTTCAGAGTTCATTTCATTGTATTCTCTCATTGTAATAAAATTTTAAGTCAGTGAGACTTCTCTAAAGGTTGTAGCCTTTCGGGTCATTGTAATTGAGCAGTGAGCTCTAGGTAGTGAGCCTAAATGCAATTGAATTCCCCATCTATAATATTTATGTACTCCTGGCCATAGTATATAAATATTGTGGGTTCTAGCCTCACCGTGGTTTTTCTCTTTCTTGATTTCCACATAAATTTTTTGGTGTTGTGGATCTGTGGTTTATTTGTTGCTTGTTTATATTCTTTTCTGTTATGCATTGCTAACTGGAGGATAAAGAATAAGTTGGTGGATTTGATTTCTAGTAGATCACTGATTCACCCCCCTCTTAGTGATCCCTGATTCTAACAATTGGTATAATAGCCTAATTCCTCTGAGGAAGCTTAACTGCTTGAGGAAGATCTGGGAGATTGATTCAATGGATTCTGGTTTTTAGAGACAACTCAATGTGGCACTTAAGGATCTTGATGCAACTAGAAAAGAAATCTATACCATGAAGAAGAACCTGAATGTTGCTGATGAATTCATTAGTGAGTTGAAGGATCAAGCAAGTGTCTGTGGAGAAAATAGGAAGGAATTGATGGACAAGTTGAAGGAGAAAGAAGATACGATCATGGAATATCACGACAAAGCTAATGAAGTTAACAATCTTGAGAGAGAAAATGTTGCTATGAAGAATGAGATGCAATCCATTGTGATGAGGTTGACCAAGGAGATTGAGGACCGGAAGAAGAATGAGGAGAATCTTGCACAATCATTGAAGGAAAGAGTTGATGAATGCTTCAGGCTTACCTATGAGAATGTTTCCTTGAAGCTTGAGTTGACATACTCAAGGAATAATGGTCAAGAAATTGAAAGACATATTGTTACCTTGAGTGATGAACTTGCTACTACCAATGAGTACAAAGACAAATTCAAAGCTAGTTCAACAAGGCTTGATGAGATGTTGGGAAGTCAAAGACATGGAAAGGATATGTGAGGCCTAGGATTTGGGAAAGATGAATCCTCTGGATCTGAACAAGGCAATACAAAACCTGATAAGAAGAAGAGAAAAAATCCTCTGGTAAGACAACCTAATGCTCATAAATTCAATGGTAGATGCTTTACTTGCAATAAGTTTGGTCATATGGAAAGTCAGTGCAGAAGTAGGATGAATAATGGAATGATGAACACTATAAATAATGTTCCTACCTTTACCGATCAGTGTTTCATATGCAATAATTTTGGACACAAGTAAAATATGTGTAGAGAAGTAATGAATAACTATCAAAGCAAGATATGTTATGTGTGTGGAATGTTTGGACATATCTCTAATCAGTGCAGGGTAAGACCAAATCAGATGAACTTCAGACCTATGCAGAATAATGTTGTTTGCAGAGCATGCAACAAAACAAACCACATTGCAAAGTATTTCAAAAGAAAAAATAGTGCTTCTGTAGATAAGACCAAATCAAATAAAAAGGGAAAGGCAAAGGTAGATGAGATCAAAGATCAGCATAAGAAGATGTGGGTAAAGAAGGATGAATCTATGGTAGATGGTGTATCTAAACCTGAATCTGGTGCAAAAACCTTCATCTGGTGACTAGGGCTTTTGGCCTTAGGGGGAGGCAAATTCATGCAAATATTTGTAGTACCCCTTAACAAGATCTATAGTTGATGGATTACAGATGAGAGGAATTGAATTTCAATTGATATCTGGGATTCAGATGACTGATTTTGGCATCCAATTGGATATATGAGGCACATTTATTTCAAAGTGAAATTAGGGTTTGCAAAGTTAAAAGGGAAAATATGAGATTCATTATTCACTTTGTGAATAGTGTTTTTGAGTTGCACAACAAGGTGATCAAGGATTCCAAGTGATCAGAAAGCTAAAAGGCAATCTAGCAAGTGATCTAGGGCATTCAACAGTCTATTGAGGTATTTTTCAAAGAGCATTTTTGAGTTTGGTTTTCTGAAAATTTCAAATGGCATCCTCGTCTTCCATTGCTACTCCACTGGTTGTTGAATTCAAGGATAGAACCCATCCTATGTTCAAGAATAACCCCTACAAATCCATGGAGGTCGACCAGGTTGGAGCTTTCTCTTTCATTTTGCACTAATTTTTGCACGTTGATGATGTATGGACCTATATTCACTGTGAGATTGAGGAAACTGGCATTGAAGACATTTTGGACCTTTATATCGATAGCATCATGGATGAAAATGACAACCCCAAGACAAAATTTGCGCAGTTGCAGAGGAAGGGCTTCATTCAGTTTGTGAACTTTTCATCATTCGATGCAAATGAATGGGTGAGGTATGTACTAAGCAGGATCCATGCTGAATTTATATGGCTAGACCAACCTTGTAAAATCACTACAGATGCGATTAGGGTGGTAACTTGTTTGAAATAAACTGGTGACAAGCCAAGGTTACACAAAGTCACAAACCCTATAGTTAAAAAGTTAATCAGTGCAGAGTTTGATGGGTGTTTAATGAAAATCAACACAATCAAGGAAGATGATTTTAAGTTTGTTGCGATGGTAATTGGTTACAAAGTGTACCATTCTAACCAACTGAATTTTGTATTCGACACTGCCATCCATGCAGCCTATCAGATGGTCAAAGAAGATGCTCATTATGACCTGTGTAGTATTCTATTGGAGGATTTGATGATAAATTTGAAGAAAATTAAGCAAAATAAAAAGCATGTCTTCAAATTTGGTTCCTTGATTATCTATCTAGTGCTTTACTATATGAATTAGATCCCCGGAACCAGTAGAGTACATTGTACTTTTGACAAACTGGTGGCCCAACAAATAAAGCAGGGGCTTGACAAACTTGGCAACAAAGACAATCAAAATTCTTCTTTGTCAGTATTCTTCAAAACCTTTTAGGACAAGATGAGATAGAGAGTCGAAATCCCCAAATAAATTGTGAAGAAATATGAGGGGACAATCTTCTTTATGGTGAACAAAGATGAATGTCTTATGGAAGCAACTCAACCCTGGACAGTGTGGATAATGCCTATGGGATATGAGGTTGATGCAGACACTTTGGATGCCTACACACAACACTTGCTAAATGCTCTGGTAGACACCAAAGAAGAAAGGTTCAGAACTTGCCCGGATAAATCAATGGAGCTGCAAACCAAGTTTACCAAACCGGATAGAAAAAGAAAAGTTGCAAAGATTGTGAAGGACATCCTTGTTGAGGAAGGTCACCCTCATTAGAAGGTCAGAGCTGCAAGAGCTTCTAGGGATGCAGTTGAGAAAGCGAAGAAACAAAAGACTGCACCTTCTCCAGTTAAAGTGACAGGGTCTTCTCCCACTCCGGTGAAGACACATCATGCTGGATCAGAACCCTTCGATTCATCTATTAAGTGTAAAGGTGTTTTGAGGAAGAAGTAGAAACCTCAAAGAGATTATGTGGTAGTTCCTCTAGTGCAATATAAAATAGAGTCAGATGTGGATATTCCCAAGGCTCCGAACAAAGAAGATTTTGCTAGGTTTATTGAAAAACCCCAATCCGGTGTTGAGAGGAAAGTGCAGAAGGAGAAGAAAGCAAGGTTTGAAATTTATTTGCATCTTCAAATTCGGTATCACTTGACTCTTTTGGAAAAATGAGTCTCCGAGTAGATTTCTTGTAAGCTCTAGTTACCTTAGGAATGACAACAGTCTTTTGTTTCTTCCTCGGTGATGCAGCAAATGCCCTTGTGTTAGGTCTCTTTGTTGGAGGGGTCAGTAGGGCCATTGAAGTGTCCTGTTTCTTTCTCTTCAACACTTTTCCCTTAGGCAATTTGGTGCTAAGTGTTATGGCTTCTTCTTGGGCTTCTGTCTCCTCTTCGATGATGGCTAGAACTCCTTTGACAGGTGTGGAGGAAGACTCTTCTCCAAATTTCTCAGTTAATGCCTTAATCATCTTTGTAGCTTTTCTTGTAGCCTTAGGTACTACAATGCTCATTTTTACTTTTTCCTTCACCTCTTCATAGGTTACATACCTCAACTTGGTAGTATGCCTTGGCAATGATAGATAGGCATCAATTTGTTGTTGCGTGATATGAAAATCAATCTCGTAACCCATAGGTGACAAAGATTGAGTCCTCAGTTCCACAACATTCACATAACAGTAATCGGTGTCGACCTCAAAACATATTTCATCTTTGTATTTTTATACTAGCTGTGGTGGAATCCGGTACCTGTTATGCATTTTCTCTTGAAACTTGCTGAAGTAATCATCCATTATATCATTAAAGTCATCACCTAACTTCTTGATGAAGTCATTGATCTGATGGGTGATTGGTCGGTGTAGTTCCCAAACAACTTTACCGATTGTTGGAAAAAACTTCTCAAAGTAGAAAAACATACATACAAGTAGTGATCCAAATTTTAGAGTATTTGCCGTGTTGTTCTTCTTTAGCTTCCTAATTGTGTTCAGATTTTCAAACAAGTTCTTTTCCAATACTTCACACAAGTCAATTTTCAAGCCTTTCTTAACAATTTTGTATGCTAAGTCCACTGGTACATAGGGTACACTGTTTTCCCTTGCCGATTGGAAGAAACAATAACCAATTACTCTAATGGAAAATTTGAGTTCAGGATCAGTGACATTGTTTAACTTCAGACCTCTGTAATCCGATTCAACTCCAGTCAAACTGATCAATTCCTTTTGTGATATCATTTTCTGTGCTCGGGCATGATCATAGATAGGATAACCGGTGATCAGATGAATGATTTCTTTAGTGATCTTAAACGGTTGCTCTTGTAGCCACATGAAATCATCATGCACTCAGCTTAGTACAAACTTGACCCACTGGGGTTTGAACACACGGGGATAGGTTAGGGCTTCAATCAATCCCTTGATTTTGATATGCTCATACTTGCTATCCATTTTACCATCTGTGCACAATTCATCATATGCATCTTTGATCTCAACATGACCGAGTTCTTCAACACGACATTTTGTGAAGAATCTCACATCCTTGACTAACAAGACTCGATCCAGGATGAGTGAAAAAGCAGTTTTGTCATCCGGTTCAAATGCAATTTTGGGAGTCAAAGAGTATTTTAGTGAGGGCTTTTCTACATTTGTGACAACAATGGGGTCTTGGATCTTAGATGCCATTTTGATTTCAGATAAAAGTTGACATAGGAACCTTAGGGTTTGAGAACTTAACCAAATGGCAGATTCTTCACACTCAGTAGATAATAACAACTTAATGAGTTCGGTAAACAAGCTTAGCAAATGCGATGAGATTCGATGTAAATACCTTAGATTTTTCTTTGAAGATGGTTTGATCACCTTGATTCGCTCTGCTCTGCTTCTCGAAAACATAGTGAATGAAAATGAGTGCGAAAAACCTTTTAAGTACTTGAAAATACATTATCGGGCTCCGTGCAAGTTAGGTCGAAGACATTAAATGCACTCGGTTCACTTAACTTTATTTCCCCTTTTTTTGCGCTTTAAGCGATTAACCAGATTTCCTTCATATACCGACTTGACAAGCTTCCTGAATTCACCGACTTAATAGTTTTCCTGTAAAGTTCTCTAAAAGACTTTTATAGAATTTCAGACTTACTACTACATCTTACTATGCAGATTTTGAATTCAGTACATACTAAAATAGGAACTGTTTAAGATTTATTCTTGTGAGAATGTAGTCCGTTCATACCTTTACCGATTAATTTGGAGTTGGAGCACCTAACTCGGTAGGTAAGGTGCTTTCTTTATTTGACACAATTTCCTTCTTTCTCCAAATCATCTTTAATTTCTCTTTTATTTCCTAAGTGTCTTTTCTAGGTTGATCTCTGCAATGAAAACATCCCATACAATGATTTCTCCATGATCTTCGGTTATTCATTCCAAACCTTATAAAGCAGTTGGCACTTATATGTCCATATCTTCCACAACATTCACACCATATCCTTGTATTGTAATCCCATGGTACTGCAGAATATTGTCAGTAAGGATCTGTGTGAGTTCGGTAACCTCTAGTATTTGCTCAGTGTGCAGACCACATATGGTTCTTTTGCTTAAGCCAACACTTCTCGGTACTATGTCCATATCTATTGCAGTTTTTACAAAACCCTTTGAATTTTTCCTTCTGATAATTGTTAACAGACTTTGTCCTACATTGATTAGATGTGTGACCATATTTATTGCAATTGTAAAAATAACCATTGGTCTTAGTGGTATTCGGTTGCTTACCTTTTCTTATTTGACACATGTTGGCAGTATGACCTTGATTTTGACAGTAGTAGCAAATAGGTTTCTTCCTTTTGATGTTATTCATTTTTCCAGCTTGTTTTGATGATTCTCCTCTCTTGGTAGTGCAGATTCCCTTCTCGATAGAGTCTCTTCCTTTGTAACCGAGTCCTCCTTCTTTGTAGTGTCATCTTGTATTCAGTTGCTCATCCAACATCTTTGATGCTTCATAACTCTTCTTCAGTGTTTCCTTGGATTTCTTCTTTGTTTCAAGTTCATTGCTCAACCTTGATACTTCAAGTTTCAATGCTTGATTCTCATCATCTTTCAGATTTGCTTCATGATGTGTATAACCTAGTTGATTTGTCAGATTTTGTTGAATACCAGTTAGCCTTATGATTTCATCATTCTTATCAGATACTAATACTTCAAGTTGTTGTTTCTCTCTTTGTAGATCTCTTGCTTTATCCTCGGCTATCCTTAATGCATCTAGATTTTCAGTCCTCTGTGTACTGAAAAGTTCATGTTCTCTTTTCATTGCTTTTAGTTGATCAGCCAATGCTTTGTTCTTTTCTTTCAACATTCCAATAATTTCTTCAGTCCCTTCAGATATACTGTTCTCAGATGATGTCTCGATTTGTTCCACTAACTCTTGAGAATCCTGCAAGTCATCAGATAATCTTCTCCTTACTTTCTGAGATTTTTGCATTTGCCTTTGCATGTCTGCAATCACTTGATTTACATTATGCAGCCCTTCTTGTAGATACACAATCCTCCGAGATTTTTTATAGCCTTCCATTGATAAGATCTTTCTCTTTAGGTAGTTAAACCCTTTTCCAAGATTCAAGCTCTGATACCAATTGTTAGGCCCAATATGGAAAGCTAATGTACTGAGAGGGGAGGGGTGAATCAGTACTTCAAATCCTTTTTCCACCAATATCTTTACTGTTATGCATAAACCAAAAACTACTGTAACATAACATAAAGCTAAAACAAATGAGTAACAATCATACATGATTCACTCCATAACACATATATTTTGGTTATGCAGAAACTCTTGGTTAGAGAGAAAAATAGCGGTGGGGATGGCACCCACAACTTCACTACTGCAATAATAAAGAGTGCTCGATTAGAGCTACATATTTAGCTATTTCTGATAGCTTACCCTGTTAGGAGTATTAAGATCAGTTAGATCTACCTTGCTAAAGGATTTATACAACACTATATAAGTGTAGCACTTAGTTAAAGGATTTACAATTTATAGACTTGATTAGAGTCTTTTACCCTGTTAAAGGTTTCTCTTACAACTTCAAAATATTACAATAAGACTTTACAAATATCTGCAACTTTACATCTGAAATGTTGTAGCACATTCTATGTGCTCAAAATAAGATTACCTTGCCTATAGCATACCTCGGTAACTCATAAAGTAACTCGGTAAACCCTTATGTTTACTCTGTTCGTCGACTGTTCGCTGATAACCTTCTTGGTGACCTCTGTGTCTCTGTAACAGTCATAATACTCTGTGATTTCTCATGTATCACATAAGTCTTGCTTCATACACATATGCACACTCATTTCTCACATTCACGTCTGTTTCTAACCCTAAATTCATGCTGTATAAATAGACTTCTTATGTCAGTGATCTGATTCATTCCTTCGATCTTACAAACATGATTTCTCGAATAAATAACCATGCAAAATATTTCATTGGTTAGATGACCTCAAAATTATACAAAATCTGTATGTGCAATTTCCAATGTGATAACGGTTCTGTGTGCCTCGATCTTGTAACACATTTTCATATGTGTGTCCAGGTTCAATGAATTTGGTAACACGTTTCACTCGGTGTATTATCTTTACTGCTCGGTAGTCATGAAATGACACTCGGTAGATAGCTCGGTGTATACTGGTCTTTGTGACTGTTTTCCTTCTGTAACCGACTAGGCTGTTCATACCGACTAAATATTTTGGTAGTGGTAACCGACTAGAGTATATAGAATAACTTTTTATATAAAACTAATGGCAATTTGATAAGTAGTAATACCCGCAAACAATCCCAAGCGAGGAAAGAAGACAAAATCTGATTTGGATGAGGCTATAGAATCCGGTAAGATGAAGACCTCCAAAATAGAGTATCACATTATTCGTCCACTGTCTATTCAATAATTAATTGATGAAATTATTAAAGGTGGAAACTTGAAGAACATTTATGTATATTATGAGAATATGGATGATAATGATAAGATGAAGATTGAGGAAGTTGTATTTTTGTAAATGGATGTAATTAGTAAATATTTGATTGAATTAGAAAATTATCTTCCAAAATATTTGTATAGTTTAGTTGATGCTAGGAGAAAATCTGCTAGCCAAATGGATAAAGAAATAAAGGAGAGTGAACTAGTCAATCAATGCACTAGTATCACTATTGAGGAAATTGATAGATTGATTTTGTTAGCTAATAAAAAGGAATTCAGGAGCAAGCACAGAGTAAACAACTTGATGGTTGGAAGAGCTGAAGAAATAAGGAGAGAAACCAGTGCAATCTGGAAGAAGTTTCTCACCAAGAACGGACTTTTAGAAACAGTATCATAAGATGAAGCCTCTCAATTAGAAAATCCTTTTGCAAATGATGTAAATATTTAGATGAAGACACTCAAGATGTTGTAGAGAAACAAATTTTAGATTTTGTAGAGGTTGAGCCTATTAAAGAGAATGATAAATAAGTTGAGGCAAAGGATTATACACCAACTGGTCACACTGATGCACAAGAGGCACCCAAAGAAGACAAACCAGTCAAGTTGAAGCTGAGAAAAAGGTAGAGGAAGAACAGGAAAAACCGGATAAAGGGAAGGGTAAGGCAAGAGAAACTCTGATTCTTATGGCAATTGACACATCAAACATCTAGAGCCAAGGGAGTTTTTTGTAGTTTAATATCAGTTTTGATAAACCCTTCAATCAGATGTCTCTTGCAAAAAGGATGATTATTGTTGTTGCTCTACAAGCGTAGGACAGTCAAGAGTTAGTACAATCAGGATTAGAAGAGAAGAGACTTATCGAGAAATTAGTTAAAGTTTTGGAAAAGATGGTACCGGAACTTGATGCAAATACCAATTCATCTGGTAAGCTTCAGAACTTACTAGATCATATATCCACCCAGTTGGATACTTTGACCAAGGCATCAACTAGGCAGGCTATGGAGAAATTTAAAGATGCCAAAGTTTAATTTTTTTTAGAAATGATTAGTAATGATAAGGCCCAACTAGATAAGGAACTAAAACTAATTGATGAGGCCTTAGCGGAAGGTGGCAAAATTTATGTCTTGTCTAATTTTGACCAATTTTACTACTGAAATAGACAAGTAGATAGATAATTGCAAAGGACAGTTAGCTCAGATTTCTCAGGCCTATGATCCTACAACTAACTTAACCAATAGTATTGAAGGCCAAATTTTGATTATTATGGAGCAGATTAGGAATTTTGAGAAGGAGAAGGAGAGAATGATTAGGCGGACAGGTTAACTCTAGAACCTAATTGGTCCTTGATTGGACACCTTAGTGTATCATAAAATGGACTGCATTCAAAACATGTCTCAGGAGACCCCAACTGAGATTGCAGCCATATAATTTCATGCTTATGTTTTGAATGGTTTTGTTTCAATTTCAGAGAAGTTGTGGGAAGGATGGAACACATATCTTGGGTTCCTTAAGATGGCATATATGCAAATATACTTAAGCATGTATAGATTTGATGATCTGGTGTGTGTGTGTATAAATGTACAAACAATTTTTTTGCACACCCTATCTTTGGCATTGTTGTTAAAGGGGAGAGATGAGGTGAAAATGTACAAATTGATTGAGTATGGATTGTACAGTTTAGTGATGCAGAGTTTTGGATTGTTGATCTAAGGGGGAGCCTTAGAATTCTTTCATTCTTGATACGGTGTACAGGTTTCACATGTTTCAACACTTAGACATTTTTCATAGGTGTTGCCATCAATGCCAAAGGGGGAGATTGTTGGCAATTGACACTCGTTTGGTGACTTTTGATGCTTGATTTATAGTCTAGGGTTGTCATTGATAGAAACTCTTCTTGGAGATTCGATCTGGTGGCCATGATTCATCCTATCTGGAAGCAAGAGTTAACTAGTAGGCAGTTAACTGGTAAAACAAGGCATCTCAGTATTGTTTTGGTCCAAAATGATTTTCGATGATTGTGGTGTTTTTGGTGATTGATTTTATGATGTTGATGAATGGGAAGATCCTTAGGAAGCATGTGATTATAATATTTTGGTCCTGTGCTATGTTTTTTCGAGATTGTAGTCGACCTAAAGCTACACATTACACTTCTTGAAGCTAACTTGAAGGAGATTATTTTTATGTCATGACCAGATATATAAGATCGAATTGGCAATTGGTTTTCATGGTAATACGATTGTGGTGATCCATTTTGGTGTGATTGAGTGCAGTTTCACATGCGCATTTGGTTTATAGATAATTCGGTAGCTAACTAAGATAGAAACAGAGTATTTGCAGAGCGAGGACAATCAGAGATCTTGTGCTTAACCAGAACTCATTCCTGCATTATCAAATGTTATTTCAGAGTTCATTTCATTGTATTCTCTCATTGTAATCAAATTGTATGTCAGTGAGACTTCCCTGAAGGTTGTATCCTTCCGAGTCGTTGTAATTGACCATTGAGCTCTAGGAAGTGAGCCTAAATGCAAGTGCATTCCCCATCTCTGTAATATTTATGTACTCTTGGCCATAGTATATGAATATTGTGGGTTCCAGCCCCACCAAGATTTTTCCCTTTCCGGGTTTTCACGTAAAAATTCCAGTGTTGTGGATCTGTGGTTTATTTGTTGCTTGTTTATGTTCTTTTCTATTATGCATTGCTAACCGGTGGATAAAGAATAAGTTTGTGGATTTTATTTCCAATAGATCACTGATTCACCCACCCTCTCAATGATCCCTAATTCTAACAACCTGCTACCAAAGATGATTATTCTTTTGTATTGTGGGATCATGTGAACACCATTGTCTCCATCATTAAAGGTGATCCTCCTCCTTTGGAAGAGATGCAATCACATTATGGTCCAGGATTTAATATTTCTTCCAAGTATGGATACAAAAGAGATGGTCTTTGGCGCATGGGTCAAGGAGTTAAGGTCCCTTTGGAATCGAAATTACACTCTTTTACAGTGGGTTTAGGTTACAAAGATTCTCCTTTGTCTTTATCCCCTTCATTCTCTGATGTTCCTATGTCTTCTTCTTCTTGTGAGAAGTCAAACTCTTCTCCCCAAGAGAAAGGGTTTCTTCCTGCTCCTCATCTTTTATCTGATCAAGAGCTTATTTTGTTGCATCTTCTTAAAGTCTGCTTGATTTCTCTTTCTCCTCCTACACATAATAAGTTTCCTAAGAATGGTTCTTTTTGTGCATACCATCAAGTGATTGGCCATTCCACTAGTGAATGTAAGGCCTTGAATGACAAGATTCAACAACTTCATCAATCGGGTGTCATCGATCTTTCGTGTATTGATATGCCTTCTTGTTCATCTTTGCATAGAAAGTGATATTGAGGTGTATCTCTATCTTGTTCATTATCATATTTTAACCTGCTTTGCATTCTTATCATGTCTCTATCTCTCACCCATTGTGGTGACTATTTGTCTCTTGCCTATCGTGGTGGCTATCCTTTTATCACTTTTCCATGTTTTCCTAGTTGGGGGCCAAACCATTTGATCTATCGCTTTTCCTTGCCTTTGTAGGGGCCATTCTACTACTTACCAAATCTATATTTGATTGCCCAATCACATGGCCATCTAGCATGTCGCTATCGATGCCGACAAAATATATCTATCTTATCACCCTATTGTATGGAGCTATCTAGCATAATGCACTTTGCTATCCATACAGACATATCTCATACCAACAGTGGCTGCTTATCTTGTATCTTTTCGTAACAAGGGGCTTTCCTCCAAAGCAAGGTTCATTTCTGTTACAATGTCTTATCTATCTTTTATCTCTATCATTTATCTTATCATCTGACATGTTAGTCTATAGCTAGCGGGTTTGTGATGTATCGAGTAACACTATCTTTTCCAAATCTCAGCTTCATCTTGATGGGGGCAATCTCGACTGATCAATGAAAATCTACCTCCCTATTGTGACAATCTTATTTATCTTATCTTTCGGTAGTGGCCTTCCTCCAAAGAGAGGTTGGTACTACTTATCTTTGATCATTTGGCATAACACAACATGTTAGATCTATCATTTTAATCATCATCATGACCACTAGTGATGCATCAAGCTAGTGTCTCGGTCATGTACTATCTCTTCAACATTGATTGCTTCTTTGACTTCTAGGTGCCTTCTTCCTTGAAGTGATCAATCCTTACTTTCCTCTCTTCATTTTAGAATTCCTCTATCTGTTGTTTCTTGTCATTTTGGGGACGACAAATCATACTGAGACAACCTTAATATCGAGGTCTCTTTTACTTTCCTGACTCAAGATCGTAGTTTCTTTGTTTTGTGTTTTCATGTTCTAACCCTATTGTCTTGGGATTCCCTTATTCTCTAACCCTATTCTCTCGTGCAGGTTTTTCTATCCAATACATCTATTTTGTAGGTCTTCAGCTTGGGGGCATGCTTCCTTGGCTTGGAGATTTATTTGCTTCCTCTACAGTATCCTTTCTGGTATTATGATTTTATTTCTTGTTCAATATATTTCCTTTAGCATGCATATTCATGTTCCTTCATAAGCTCGCTAAAGTGGGGGCAAAATGTAGTGTCGAAAATTACATACCCCTTTGTAATTTGACCTACAACTTTTGTAACCACTTTGATGTCCATTCCCCTAGCACCTAAGTAGGCTCACTTTCAACCCTTGCATCAGTCTTTTCTCTCTCAGGATGCTCAAGATCCCCTTTTCAGCAGCTCCCTCATGGCATCAGTCTTGTTATCCACGTGTCTCCATTGTCTCCTATTGGTTTTTAGCGCAATTCATTTGGACAATAGCGTGACACACGGACGTCTGTGCGCCGCGCATTCATCCCGCGACATCTTAATGTTTAAATGTCGGTTCTGAGCACACCTTTCCACTTGTCACCTACACATGTCGGTGGAAACGCCTCAGAATATTCTAAACGGCTTGCCAGCCCTCTTTTCCCTCCTCTTCTCTCTTTTAAATCTATCCTCTCTTCATTCAAGCTCTCTAGATTCTGGACACAATCTCTCTTATTCTTTGGACTCTCTCTCGCTTGCTACAACAGTCACTATTTTGCTATAGCACAGTATTCTTTTGCAACTTTCTTGGCTTTCTCAATCCTCTTTGGTAATATCTATCTATTTATTTTGTCTTTGGGCATCTAGGGATTTATCACATCCCTCTTCTATCATTTATCATTTATCATTTATCTTATCTTTCATTTATCTTTTATTCTATCAATCTATCTGGCTGGCTGTGGAGGTGGAAACCCAAAATAGGGATTTGACTGAGGCAAGTCCCCAAGCAGCCTCAAACATTTTTTCTTTTTGGTTTGTGTGCAGGTTGCATTAGGGAAGATTCATTTGGCTGGAGGCTTCATATCGTGGACCGGTTGTGAGATTATCTTCTTCCTTTCCTTTGTGGCTTTCATTTCATTTGTGTAGTTGTTTTACCTTCTTTTATATACATTTATCGCATTTAAATTAATCTAAAACACATATATATTATATTGTTCCCTTCAGTGTGAACTCTGCATTTTGTCCGTACGGGACACTAGTGTATCACGTTGTTGTCCATAATCCACACGCGCGTCTTGTGCAAGAGCAATCAGATGACGTACAAAGACACTACATCTTGAGTGGAGAGATCGATTAGTGAATCTTCGAAAGATTGTTATCTGCTTGTTGAAGAGGTTCACTATTCCCCTCTACAAATCCATAAATACTATTACAGCTACTTAACATAACTACTTCACTCCTGTCCTTATATGACAAAACAACTGAACTTAATCATACAGCCATACAATTTAAAGAGAGTTCCATTAACATTAAATTTTTATATCCAAAATTAAATTCTATGATAACCATATCTCACTGATAAAAATAGTCTACTTGTATTTCTATCTATATTCAAGACAAATAGGTGCATTCATTATCTATAATGTTACGGCCCTGTTCATTCTTCAGAGTCACGGAATTGAAAGGCAACTCTTTGCCTTTCAATCGGCAGCAATTGGCCCACTCCAACGTGCTTGAAGAAGAAAAACGTCACTTCAAGTCAATTTGAAGGTAAGTTTTTTAATTTAAGTTCTTTATTTTGAAGGTAAGAAAAGCTTCCATGCCTTAATTATTCTGCTGCTGCAGCAGACTTGCAAGAAAGAAGCAAAACAATAAATGGGTAGAGCTCCTTGTCGTGAGAAAATGGGCCTGAGAAAAGGGCTCCTTGATCTTTTTGAGTATATTCAGCAAAATACCCATGGCAGCTGGCGTGCTCTTCCGAAACAGGTGGGTATGTATATAATATCACCTGAAGAAAAAGCTGTTGAGAATAGAACTAGATTCTTCCACTCCATGCACACAAGTCTGAGAAGCGCAATCCAAATGGGAGCAGGGATCTCAGATCTCAGCCCCGATGAGGTGAATTTAACAACTTGGGAAATTTCATGGCTTTTAGCCGAATAAAGGCTGTCCAGAGATTCAATCCTGCCATCTTCATCTTTCTCTTCTAGCAGTACATCGATGGGAAATGATAAAAGATCAATTCCAAGGCACCCACTAATACTTTCTTCAAGCTTTAGAACTCAGAAGCAGGCAAGGCCTTAAGAAGAGAGGATAACATTCAGAAAAGTCAGAAGCAAGCTCGGCATTCAGAGAGGATACCTTTCTTAATAAGACTAAGAAAAGAACAGTGGGTGCCTTTGGATTTCACCTCTGTATTATCATTTCCCATCAACTAATTGTTAGAAGAAGAAGATAGAGATGACAGAATAGAATCTTTGCACAGCCTTGCAATTTCCCACTGTGACATGTGCCTCAATGGGGCTGACGACTGAGACCATTATTAATAACAATAATAACAAATGCGATTATATCATTATTTTTAAGAGGACCTGCTTCTGGACTTCCCTGATAATAATTGAGCACAAATTATCAGCAACAACCACCTTGGGCATGGCTATAATTACGCCTAATGAGGATACGTCCTGGGAGTTCATGCTCAGATATCATCTGCATACACTTATCTTAAACAACCATTCTTGTTAGCAATTATCACCCAAAGTCACGTTGTTACCAAACACCGTGTACTTCCCCTTGATAAATAATCAAAAAGTTATGTTTACCAGTTATGCTATTCTTTCTTTTTCTTACTATTTTAGGAATGTAAAGAGCGTTTTAATTGACTGGGTGTGGATTGATGATAATTCTGTCCTCACTGATGCTTCAGAAAATCTTATGATAAAAATCCCTTCCTATAAATGTTATATTAACTGTTTCATTTCTTTTAGGTTATGCTTAGGCTTTGTGTTTTGAACTTTCATCATTGCTTCGGATGTTGTCCTATAGACTTTCTACCACACATTTTTAAATTATTAGTTTTAATTAATTAAAAAATAAAATAAAATTTATTTATAAAAAACTAAATTATATATTCATAAGTCTATATATAACAATCATACATGTAATCTTAATTTTTTTATGTACATTTTATATATTTATATTTTATTTTATAAATTTTGTTTTTTAGTTATTCTCAACTCAATTTATGTGAAAAGAGTGGATGTAGGCAGCAAGTAGCCAACTTTTGGGTCAATCCTACCATGGTAACTAGAAAGGAAAATAATAAATTTAATCCCCCCTTTTTTTTTGTTAATCTCAAAAAGAAAAATTAATAATAGAAATTTCCTCAAATGGATGTTCAAGGGTTAAAATGAGAATATAGAAGAAGAAGAGGAAGAAAAAAAGGCTAGAGAGTCTTCAATATTACTTGTCCCAATATTGACCATTACAACTACACCATTATAAATTATAATAATTGGTGTTGTTGGTAAGGTAATAGAATTTGAAGGGAGGTAAGAACTCTACAATCTAGAGTGGGTTGATGGTCGACCTCAATTGAAGGATCTTCCAAGATTTATTCCATAAGTACTCTCCTTTGTCCCTTTAGTGATTTTCCTCATTAGATGGGCTTAGTCCCTGTATGTTTGTTGTTTGTTATTTTATGTTTCTCTCTTTTTGAATGATAGACTACCTTTCCTTCCTTTCGTTTTGGCCTTTCTCTCTCAAATGGACTACATTTATTACATCCTTTTGTTTGATGTTTGGTCATTCCTTAAGTGTGTTGGTGAGGAGTGACAAGGCATCAGGTGAGTCGTCTGATGTCTGAGATGGACTCATAACACTAATGAAATGGATTTGGGGAGTGTATTCCATCCCCTGCTAGGTTTAAGGAAATTCTTAATGGGGAACCTACTATGACTAACTTGTTGAACATGGGGAAGCTAAGTACCCTCCCCGTGGCCCTAGAAAATTGGTAGCCTCTCCTAGCTTTGATATGGTGGTTTCTTTGAATAAGGAAAAGAAGAGACTAAAGAATACAATCATATTTCTTGTGGCTCTTTATTGTGAAAAAATTCCTACTAGGAATTTTATAGATGAATGACTACATAATGTTTGTAATATGAAATTAGGGTTTCATTTTTCATTATGTCAAATGATTTAAAAAGTTTTATTTCTAGTTTATTCAATAACTACTCAAGTTAGGAAAAAGTAATTTCCAAACAATTATGGAATATCAACAATTCTATGTTTTAAGAAATTTCTTGGTCTCCAATAATTTTAATGATGAGGTATTGGACCTCTCTTACCCTAAATCGCTAACTATTAAAAACATTCCCTCTCACCAATGTGTCTTCTTACTAGTTCTATTGTCCCTGATAGGTGGGTTATTAAACTTGAAGAGACCAAGGCTACATTCTTACATGTATGGATGTAAGGGTGCTAGTCTTGTTGTATCCTAGGTTTGATATTCCTAAACAATGACAAATTGTTATTCATGGTAAGATGTTTTCATGCAATAATCAAATCATCAATTGGTTAAATGCATACTTTCTATGTTAAAGAGAAGGGCAATGCTAGGAGGAATTGCCCTATTATTGAAAAAAGCATAGTCAACCAAAAATAAATTCTAAAATGACATTTCCAAACCCTAAAATTGATTAAAAAAGGTAAGTGATGATTTTGCTAGCATTTCTAATATAGACCCTACCAATTCAAAAAACACTAATGTTAATTTTTCTTTAATGGATGAATCCCTTAGGGAGGAGGAGCCAATATTCATTAGAAAAAAATATAAATATGAATAAGGAGAATGATATAACAAGAAGTGTTAAGTTAAACATTAACAATTAGCCCGAATATAAAAAAATGAGTTCCTAAAAACTTAAAGAAGATTCAGAAAAGAAGATTGATCTTAAAGAGAAGTTGAAGATACTGTGAATGAAGAAATAAGATTAAGATATGTTTATGAATGAATTAGCACTCTTAGTTGTTGATTGTTCTAGGAACTAAACATAGCGTTGTGTTTGGGGGGAGATATGCCTGAAAATATTATGACCCCCCTTAAAGATTTGGGTGTTGAATTGTCTTCAACATTGTTTCTTACGAAGCCTGTACTCCTAGTGTGAGTTTTAGATGAATATGTAGAAGATATGATCCAAATATGTAATCAATTTGAAATGCAGATAACAAAAGAAGTTTAGATGGTGGTAGATTTATTTCTTGGTGCACAATTTAGTATCATTATCTATTGTACAAAAGTAGAATACTTTACAACAGTTCCTTGTGGTACTTGTGTGTGTGAAAAAGTGAACCTGTAGCTGCAAGCACAACACTTCAATTAAGTCATTATATGCATGGTTAGTAATCAATAATCAATAAGAAATAAACCATAGCAAAGCGACTAATTGCCTTCTAAAAGATGCTAGTATAAGATTGCTCTCAGATTTTTATAAGCAATACCAGTGACTAGACTACACCAAGATGAAGGATTTAATCTATATGATATTAAGCTATATGGATGCAAGATGGATGAATAATTCAAGCAATAATAACCAATTTAAGCAATAATGGATGCAAGCAATAATGAATGTAAAATGGATGCAAGTAATCTAAAAAAGTACAATGATTTCAATGACTCCAGAGCGAAATTAGCGTGATAATAATCTCCAAGCGTGTTCTCAAAAATCTCTGGGGTGAATTGGAATGAGAGTTGAAGACTGAATTTATAAAGAATCACAAAAAGCTCAATTTAGGATCAATTGAAAATAATTGAGAAATCAGGTTGAGTTAACCTTGAGATAGATTCCAATTATAGTTTAATTGAAATGCATTCAAATTACAAGTCCAAGTTGCATTGGAAAATAATAATAATTTAATTCCATGCACATCTGATAAAAATAGATAATTCCATGCACATATTTGATTCATTCAAGATAAAGGTCTTTTCAATGCATTGAACTTCTTTTTCTGAAAAGCTTTGAGTTCCAATTTTAGAGAATAATTCAATAATTCAATTAAATTACTTTTCTGAATTCAAGTTCTAAATTTAGAAAAAGAAATAATATCTCAAGTTTGATTTCTCTCTTAATTCAATTCTTTTTTTTTATTTTTGTTTTGTTTCAATTCAACTCTTTGTAATAAATTAATTCATTTTTTGTAATAAATTAATCCTTTTTGCATGATTGAATGGCAAATTTATTAATTTAATTAAATATGTAAAGATATTTAATAAATTAAAATGGGATAATTGATCAAAATGATATTCTTGGAAATGATTTGATTAATTAAATCAATATTTAATTAATGTTGAGTAGTTGATTTGCCATGTGATTTTTGATAATTAAAGAATTAATAATGTGCGGGTGAACTCACAATAATGGTTCCCACTTTTTTGCCACTTTTGACACTGAGATGTATATTTTTAAAATAATCTTCAACTTCCGAGAACTATAACTTTTAAACTATTAAAAATTTGAAGATGATGTAAATTAGTGATTTCTAGCATTTTGTTTGTAGATTCTATATACATTTTTTTCAATTTTTTTTGAAAGATTTTTTAAAAAAATTTCCATCTCCCTCGAAAAGTAGTTTTTTACAACAAACTACATTTTTTAAGAGTGATGTGCCTTCCGTAACGCATAACTTTTTTTCTATAAATGATAAAAACTCAATTGTTTCGAATTTTGGTTTGTAACATCAATATCCAGGGCATGCATTTGGTTTTATAGTGATATGTTCAATATTTTTTATTTTATAAAGTTTTGAAGTCCGACTAGTCATAATTCAAACATAGGTTTACGTTTGAACACATAACTTGTTCTATATAAATCGAAATTCAATTTTTTTTTTTTTGTTAGAAAGAAGACATCAATACCAAGGGCATAGATATTTTTCAAAATTTTTTTGAATTAGTTTCTTATTTTTCCCAATGCGTTGAACAGAGAAGTTCATGTTCGTTTAAAAACCAACTTTTAATAAAATTAAAAAATCAAGAACATAATAAATTCAAAATATAACAAAATTATATCCGTTGGAAAGCTTGTTTCGAGTACTACCATCTAATATTTTTGGGTTATGAAGATTATTTCATTCGTGTACTGAACCAGAGCTCCGAAGTCATTAATTCTTCAGAACTCTGAAATTTTTTGGGAGAAACTTCCAATTTTGGGGTTTCGATCGAACACATGTTCGATCGGATTGGGTTCGCTCGAACCAAAGTGGGTTCGAGTGAACCCCCATTCGCTCGAACCCCCGAGCTAAATTTCGGCACGCATTTTTTGGTAACTGCCATGTTCGAGCGAACCCAACAATTTTTAACTGTCGGCTTTCGTTCGAACACGGGCCGACGCATTTTTTGTTTTTTTTTTCATTTGTGGAATCGTATAAATATCTATAATTTTTTTTCGCTTTTTATCACTCAAATGATTAAAATAATTCGCACTTTTGGATGAGAGAAGATATTTGAAAATTATTTTGAAAGCGAATAATTTGAAGGTTTTTTGTAAAAGCATGGGGAACAAGAAGAGAAGGCAAAATAAAACTGCAAGGAATTATTCTCCCGAAACGGAAGAAAGATATCGAGAACAAAGAAGACAAAGATATCATGATGCAAGTATGTATTTTTAATTTTATTTCTATTTAATTTAATATGTATTACGTATCAATTAATTAGAATTCAATATTTTTTATCTAATATTTTTAATAGGATTAAAAATAATTTTGTTTTAATTGGAAAACATAATTAATTTGAGATAATACATGTGTATTTGCAAATTTCAATTTCCATCAACTTGCTTGTTGTGTAATTGCATTTTTCTCCTATATAATTAAGTTCATTTATAATAGATAAGACCTATTATGTCATAATTTTTAGGTTCTAAATTATATATATTGAATATTTAATCTACATGTACAAGTAATTTCATGTGATAGGTCCTTTAATATCACATAATATATTTGTCTTAAGGGTAGTTAAGCATATTAATTTTGTGAAATGTTTTTTCAAATGTGGTCATATTGATTTTAATAATAAGGCCTATTAGGACTATTACATTGATTATAGTTCTTAAATGTGACATAAATTTATAACAAAGAAGATATTTAATTTAATATGTATTACGTATCAATTAATTAGAATTCAATATTTTTTATCTAATATTTTTAATAGGATTAAAAATAATTTTGTTTTAATTGGAAAACATAATTAATTTGAGATAATACATGTGTATTTGCAAATTTCAATTTCCATCAACTTGCTTGTTGTGTAATTGCATTTTTCTCCTATTAAACATGTTGAATAATTTAGGTGAACTATTTATATTCAACTTCACGTACATGCAAAAACATTTCAGATTAGGAGGTCTATTATGCAATAATAGGTCTTAAATATACTCACATGTGACAAATTATAGTCCACTTACATTATGGTCCATAACAAATTAATATGAGGTCACCTAAGTTATCGTATGCATGCATCAAAATATTTGTACTTTTAATTTTCAAAATTGGAATTTCTAATTTATCAAAATTTTATTTTATGTGTTAAATTAGTGCTCAAAATTAGAGATTGAACTTTAATCCTAACCTGAGAACAAATTGAACTTTAAACCTAAACAAGTAATTTAATTAGAGTTATAACAATAAGGTCTTAAAAAAGTATTTAAATTTAATAAACCAAATTGAATGGGCTTTAATTTTAACATGTAAAGCTTTAAGCCAAATTCACCCCTATTCTTAATCCTAATTGAATAATCTCTGATTAATTCAAGAACCTTACACAAACTCTTAAATTATGTGCAGAACGGGCAAATGAACCTGTTGAAGAACACAATATAGTTGATGAACATAGGGAGGAGATTGTCCAAGTTGAACCAATGGAGACCTTTGAAGGAGAGGGGTCAGGCTCCTTACCTCCTACCACTGATATGGATGAGCATATTGTGGATCTAGCTAAACAGGTGAAGAGAAATATTTCTTATAAAAATTTAGATCATTTACTTGAAATGGATGTGGATGAGTTGAAACGTCTCAGTGAAGAACCTAGACATACTAAAAGGAGGTCAATGAATAAAAGTGCAAAAGAAATAATGTCGCATTTCAACAATCTTGATACTACACTAGAAAAAGCTCAATTGTTATCAATTGTACTTACTCATAAAGACTTAATAGATCCAATGAAATTGTTGGGTATAGATACAACAAATCAAAAGAGGAAATATTCTCAGCTACAAAAATCTATTGTTGATAATGTTAAGAAAGGTTTGGTGAACATTGGTAAAAAATCTCGAAAACTAGATAAGACCATTTCAAGAAGAGTGATGTTGACATCTTTAGTAAATGAAAGATTGCCTCAAAAAAGACAAATCTCTTCACTGTCATCTGAGTTTGGTTTTAGTAGAAGGACAATATCTAAATATGTTAAAAGGAGAAAGATTTTGGATGATACTACCTCAGAAGGGAATTGGGCAATTATGTGTAGAGCTCCTCGTTCTGATAGAATTGAAGATGTTGTTAGGAACTTTGTGACAAGTTTTTGGAATGATAATACTCGCCCTTCATCAAATAGTAGAGATGTTATCAAGCAAAGGATTGGTCCTGATCGTTATGATCTCCATGTAAAACATTGGCTAGACACAACAAAACATGAATTGTATGTATTGTTTACTAAAACAAACCCTCATATAAAGATTGGACAAACCATGTTTGAACGGTTAAGGCCATATTATGTGAAGTTAAACAAAGTTTTCGAAACTTGTTGTTGTCGTTATCACATCGAATTTGACTTGTACTATCAGGTGTTTTGAAAGATTAGAGAAGATAATGATGGTTATGAAAATGCTCCTCCTAAACAAACAAGTCAATTTATAGCATCCATCTTATGTGATAAATCAGATGATAATGCAACCGGTCAAATAAATTGCATAAGAGGAATTTGTGGAACATGCGGGGATTTGGCTAAATTGCCTTTGAGAGATGAAGATACTGACATGAGGAAGATGGTAAATTGCAAGAGTTATAAGTACAAAAAAATTGAAACAAAATTTGGAAAGGAATCTACAAGACTAGATTATGTAGAAGAAGAAATACCTATTGGAACATTTATGGAAAATTTTCGTAAGTTGATAAAACCATACATATGCCATGGTTTTTTTGCCAAGTGGCAAGCAGAACAATTTAAAAGATTAAGAGACACTTTCCCACTTGGAACTATTTTATCTGTAGTTGACTTCGCAGAGAATTACTCTTTTGTGCATCAAAAAGAGATTCAATCAGAGTATTATTTTTCAAAGCAAATCACTATTTTCGTGCATGTGTGTTATCGACATGCACAGATGAATTTAGATGGTGTTGATAGTACATTTGAAAATCGTGTCATTAAGAAAGAGTACCACTTCTATATCAGTGATGATAAGGAGCATGACACACTTTTTGTACAACATTGCTTTAAGAAGTTTTTTGAATATTTGAAAGATAGAGGCATAACAATAGTTAAACATTTTGTTTGGTCTGATGGATGTGCGGCACAATTCAAATCTTCGAGGCCATTTTATGCACTATGTAGATATCATCGAAATGACAAAATACCACATGTTTGGAGTTTTTTTGAGAGTGGTCATGGAAAGGGTGAACATGATGGTGCAGGAGCTTGTATCAAACGTGCTATAAGAAAGCATCAAATAAAGTACACAGGAGAACGTATAGAAAATGCACATGATGTTGTTGAATGGTGTAAGAAACACTTTGAACAACCTAATTATCCTGGGGAATCATCATCAAGAACATATAAGCCCATTCCATATAGAGTGTTTTGGGAGATAACCGGTACGTGTTCTCTTTTAGTATTTTATTCTATTTTTTTTTAATTTAACAACTTGATCTACATGTATGTATTCTTGTACACATGTACATTTTACAGATGTGGATAGAAAATCAATGCATGGATGCAAGAGTGTGGAGAGGACAAGATCTTTGCATTGTGTCATGAGTACAGATAATCGCCCATGGACATTATACACTAGAGATTATTCATGTTTTTGTTCTGAATGCATTTTCGAAAACTATGTTGATTGCAAGAACCAAGAGCTTGGATATGTTAGTGAATGGAAAATGGTGCCACTAGATGTTTCTGACACATACGAGGATTCAAATGAGGATGAAAACTTTGAAGACATTCCTTTGATTTCTGGTGATTACGATCATATTTCAGGATTGATTAAAAAAGGTATGTATGTACATGACGTACACATGTAAACATTTCCTTAAAAATGACATATAACTTAGAATTTATTTAAATTGTGTCAAATTGCAGGAGATATTTTTGCAGTCATAGCAGAAGATGGAAATATAGAAGGTGTTAGTTATTATTTATTGCGTTGCACAGAAGAGAGAAAGAAGTTATCAAAATCTGAGATGAGTGATGGAATGTCATTTCCCACAGGTTTGAGTTCTGATTTGAATATGTACATACATACAAATCGCTTCTGTGAATTTTTTTAATTTCTCATGTTTCTTATATACATGTACATGCAGGATCAGTTGTAGTGCAAGGGACATATTTCAAACAAGTTAAAATTGTTCAACATGGGATTCATTTCACTGAATACCAAATTGATAACAAGGTATATCAATATAGTCACTTGGTCATTGCTGTTGGCCTAATTCTTCAAACAGTTCCACGTCGAGGGCGGACTCAAAAGTGGAGACTAGATAGTGAAGATCATGACAAAATATTAAGTGTTATTGAAGAGCGTTGTGAACCACTTGATGTGGTATGAACTATATATACATAATTTAGTAATCCACTTGAATTGAATTTTAATGTAAAAGTTCAATCTATAAATTCTAGATCTCAAGTAACTTGTTTTGAAACTATTTAGGATAAATATTTTTTTAAGTTTATTTATACATTATATCAAATTAGGATGTATTTAAATGTGCACGTGTTTAATTGTATGTAATTGTATTTGTATTTAATTAAAAAATGCATATTTAAATTAGAATACATAATATGTACATTTGTAAAATTGATATATTTAATATGGAATTAGGACATGTACATGTTGTGAACTATTTAACTACAATATACATACCTAGAAGCTCACATACCTACAAATATACATACCTATGTAATATACATGTACTGGATGTGAACTATTCAATACATGACCTATCTTAGTTTAGTTTGTTCATTTCATACATACTCTTTTGTTTGAAAATCAAACATTTATAATTGAATACATTTAAATCAAGTTTGTTTGAAAATCAAACATGTATTTAAATCTAATCTAATCAAACATGTATAAATCTAATATAATCAAACATGTATAATAGATGATCAAACACAAACCAGGTATACAGAATAATCTAGAGTCTAAATAAGTCGTTGTACATGCATGAAATATACAATCTAATCAAACATGAATTTAAATCTAATCTTTAATCAAACATGTGTATAAATCTAATATAATCAAACATGTATAATAGATCAATCAAACACAAACCAGGTATAAAGTATAATCTAGAGTCTAAACAAGTCATTGTACATGCATGAAATATACAATCTAATCTTGAACATGAATTTAAATCTAATCTTTAATCAAACATGTGTATAAATCTAATATAATCAAACATGCATAATAGATCTTGATCAAACACAAACCAGGTATAAAGTATAATCTAGAGTCTAAACAAGTCGTTGTACACATGCATGAAATATACAATCTAATCAATCATGTATTTAAATCTAATTTAATCAAACATCATGTACATAAATCTAGAATATAATCAAACATGTGTATAAATATAATATAATCAAACATGTATAAAACTTATAACATGTATAATCTATAGTCTAAACTCCATGTATAAAGTATAATCTAGCTCTAGTCAAACACAAACCAGGTATAAAGTATAATCTAGAGTCTAAACTCCATGTATAAAGTATAAAGTATAATCCAGAGTCAAACATAAATCAGGTATAAAGTATAATCTAGAGTCTAAACTCCATGTACGTGCATGAATATATATATAATATGAAAGTATATAAAAAGATAAATGTAAATGAGCTATAAAGTCTGGAGCAAATCAACACTGGGGATCATCATGTCGGCTACGAACTGAGCGACCATCTGAGGGGGAGTCCTGCAAAAGTAGAATTTATTTAAATATTAAATATAATATATATAGATCTCTCTAGACGTGCATGTACATCAAATATATATATACCAAAAACCATAACTAACCTGTACACTAATGTCAGCATCTAAAGAATCTCTCCTACGCACATGCTCAGAGCTCAAGGAAGGAGTGACATGAGCTAACTGTCAATTTAAGGATTAGTCCACAATCAATTTAAATGATCTACAAATTAAAACTTAGAAAGTTCTAGATTATTTAAATTAAACATGAGATCTATATATATATATAGATTTATTAGGTACAAATTTGCAATGTAAGTATACATATCTTCTAAAATTTTAAACGCACATGTACATGTACATACCTGTGTATCACCTGGAGTAGGCTGTATAGTAGACTGATCCTGTCCCGTAATCATATCAACAACATCACTCGTGCCAGTATATCTCTCTCTAGCTGTACGTATCACTGAGGAGTGCAAGGGGCTAACTAGATGAGTGGGCATCGTGGATGAAGTGTCTGACTGTAGTAGCATGTCCATAAATCCAGTATGGCTCAAATCTCTCAGCTGATCCTCAAATGAGTCCAAACCCTCATCTGTGATATGTACCTGATCAGCTCGTATCTCCTCACATGAATCCAACCGGCCCTCATCTGTGATATGGAGCTCATCAGCTCGTAGCTCCTCCTCTGCAGCAACAGAGTGATCTGTAGGTGGGTCAGTGCCTGGAGCATGCGTAGAGTGATGAGAATGCTGTGACTGCCTCGGGGTATGCGTCGATGCCGCTATAGCCTGAACATCTCTGAGAATCTCCTCTCTAACATCACCCAATGGTATCCCAAGTCGAGATGAAATAAAACTATAAGCATGTAGTAGGTCCTCGACTAAATACTGCGACATCTGTACATGTCTACTACCTCCGACTATAGCTGCTACCTCATCTGGGGAGGGGATGCCAGCAGAAATATACTGATCATCTGAATCTGAAGCCCCCCCATGACTAGAAGATGCATGATCTATGGATGATCGCGAACGTGGTCGAGTCATCATATATCTGCCCACCCTGTCAGAAGATATGGTGGCTGCTGCTGATGCAATATGTCCAATCCTATCAATTGCTTCTCTCTGAGAAGCAATCACAACGTGATCTGCTATGGGTGCCATGGCTGGGACTACTGCAGGAAATCTCTGGCCAACAAGGTCCCTGTGTCTAGGCGGAGCTCTATCACGCCTACGGTATGCATCTCTATCAGCAATCCTGCCCCTCCCCTGTCCATAATATCCCGGAATATCAAGGTAGTTTGGTTTCATCTGACAATGAACCTCAGCAAATACCTGCTGTGCAAAGTATAATGGAATCTGGTCGTTATTAGGATAACGACCATGGGCTGCTAAGAATCGTGGGTAAATCAGTGACGCAACCTGTGGGTCAATACATCTGGTAACCTGATATCCCCTCACCTTACTCTTCTCCTGATATTGTGGGAAGCATCTCTCCTTGATGATCTCCTTCGAGACCACCCCCACCACATCAGCAAAAGAATGAGGACCCCTCACCTCACTCCTCAACTGTCTATATATATCCTCTATAACCTCAGGTGAGAATGAGGTATGAGATACTAAGCGATCCCTCAATGTCTGCAAACTGTCAAAAATGGACGTGCACGTACTCTTGTACACGCCATCAGTACGAGGGTCATCTAGTATGGCCCTCAACCTATGCAGCTCTCGATCACTATAATGAAAAATAGTGGCAATATCGGGCAAGGGGGGATCCTGCTGTGGAGGATCCTGCTGTGGTGGCTCCTGATGTGGAGCCTGCGCAGGTGGATCCTGATCAGGAACCTGTGAAGGTGGATCCTGATCAGGAGCCTGCAAAGGTGGATCCTGATCAGGAGCCTGCGAAGGTATATCCTGGGATGCCATCTATCTAGGTACATGTCATAAAGTTAAAATAAATACGTAAGCAGAGAGAGAGAGATCATTTTCATGAGAGAGAGAGAGAGAGATCATTTTCATGAGAGAGAGAGAGAGAGAGATTATATACATATAAATCTTCATGACAGAGAGAGAGAGATCATTTTCATTTTCAAAAAATACATGTAAAAATTTCAAATATTTCAATGAGAGAGAGAGAGAGTTCATATATTTCAGATCTAGAGATAACATATATTTCAAAGAGATAGAGAGATCTAATGTACATGTACATATTTAAATCTTTGACATACATAAAAAATTCAAGAATAGAGAGATCTAACACGTCATATGTATGTTAGGACACTATATGATCCTAAGGGGAATGTCATATGTATAGTAGGATGTTATAAGGGGTCATACGTGGGTCTAACCACATATGACCCATTAGGACACTATATGATCCTAAGGGGAATGTCATATGTACAGTAGGATGTTATAAGGGGTCATATGTGGGTCTAACCACATATGACTTCTTAGGACACTATATGATCCTAAGGGGAATGTCATATGTACAGTAGGATGTTATAAGGGGTCACGCATGTGTTAATGCATGTTGACCCCTTAGGACCACATACGACCCCTTAAGATAGTATGTGATGGACTAAGGGGTATGTCGTTCACACTAGGATTCTATAAAGGGTCACGCATGTGTTAATGCATGCGTGAGCCCTTAGGACCACATATTCAACCCCTTAGGACACATAGGAAATTTCATATGTATAGTAGGATGTTATAAGGGGTCCTATGTGACCTACTAAGGTGTCACGCATGTGTCAATGCATGTGTGGCCCCTTAGGACCACATATGACCCCTTAAGACGCTATGTGATGGGCTAAGGGGTATGTCATTCACACTAGGATTTTATAAGGGGTCATATGTGGTTATAGGATTTTATAAGGGGTCATATGTGGGTCAAACCACATATGACCCCTTAGGACACTATATGATCCTAAGGGGAATGTCATATGTACAGTAGGATGTTATAAGGGGGTCACGCATGTGTTAATGCATGTTGACCCCTTAGGACCACATACGACCCCTTAAGATAGTATGTGATGGACTAAGGGGTATGTCGTTCACACTAGGATTCTATAAGGGGTCACACATGTGTTAATGCATGCGTGAGCCCTTAGGACCACATATTCAACCCCTTAGGACACATAGGAAATGTCATATGTATAGTAGGATGTTATTAGGGGTCATACATGTGACCTACTAAGGGGTCAGGTATGTGTCAATGCATGCGTGGCCTCTAGGACCACATACGACCCTTAAGACGCTATGTGATGAACTAAAGGGTATGTCGTTCACACTAGGATTTTACAAGGGGTCATATGTGGTTATAGGATTTTATAAGGGGTCATATGTGGGTCTAACCACATATGACCCCTTAGGACACTATATGATCCTAAGGGGAATGTCATATGTACAGTAGGATGTTATAAGGGGTCATATGTGACCTACTAAGGGGTCACACATGTGTTAATGCATGCGTGACCCCTTAGGACAACATAGGACCCCTTAAGACACTATGTGATGGACTAAGGGGTATGTCGTTCACACTAGGATTTTATAAGGGGTCATATGCAGTTCTAAGGGGTCATGCATATGTTATAACAAATGCATGACCCCTCAGAACCACATATGACCCCTTATGACACTATGTGATCCTAAGGGGAATGTCATATGTATAGTAGGATGTTATAAGGGGTCCTATGTGACCTACTAAGGTGTCACGCATGTGTCAATGCATGCGTGGCCCCTTAGGACCACATATGACCCCTTAAGACGCTATGTGATGGGCTAAGGGGTATGTCGTTCACACTAGGATTTTATAAGGGGTCATATGTGGTTAAAGGATTTTATAAGGGGTCATATGTGGGTCTAATCACATATGACCCCTTAGGACACTATATGATCCTAAGGGGAATGTCATATGTACAGTAGGATGTTATAAGGGGGTCACGCATGTGTTAATGCATGTTGACCCCTTAGGACCACATACGACCCCTTAAGATAGTATGTGATGGACTAAGGGGTATGTCGTTCACACTAGGATTCTATAAGGGGTCACGCATGTGTTAATGCATGCGTGAGCCCTTAGGACCACATATTCAACCCCTTAGGACACATAGGAAATGTCATATGTACAGTAGGATGTTATTAGGGGTCATACATGTGACCTACTAAGGGTTCAGGTATGTGTCAATGCATGCGTGGCCCCTAGGACCACATACGACCCTTAAGACGCTATGTGATGAACTAAAGGGTATGTCGTTCACACTAGGATTTTACAAGGGGTCATATGTGGTTATAGGATTTTATAAGGGGTCATATGTGGGTCTAACCACATATGACCCCTTAGGACACTATATGATCCTAAGGGGAATGTCATATATACAGTAGGATGTTATAAGGGGTCATATGTGACCTACTAAGGGGTCACACATGTGTTAATGCATGTGTGACCCCTTAGGACAACATAGGACCCCTTAAGACACTATGTGATGGACTAAGGGGTATGTCGTTCACACTAGGATTTTATAAGGGGTCATATGCAGTTCTAAGGGGTCATGCATATGTTATAACAAATGCATGACCCCTCAGAACCACATATGACCCCTTATGACACAATGTGATCCTAAGGGGAATGTCATATGTATAGTAGGATGTTATAAGGGGTCCTATGTGACCTACTAAGGTGTCACGCATGTGTTAAAGCATGCATGACCCCTTAGGACCACATACGACCCCTTAAGACGCTATGTGATGGGTTTTGGGATATGTCGTTCACACTAAGATTGATTTTATAAAGGGTCATATGCGATTTTAATGGGTCACGTATGTGTTAAGACACTATTTGATGGACTAAGGGGTATGTCATTCACCCTACAATTTTATAAGGGGTCATATGCGATTCTAAGGGGTCCCGCATGTGTTATAACACGTGTGACACCTTAGAACCACGTATGACCCCTTAGGACACTAGATGTGATCCTAAAGGGAATGTCATACATGTACACTATTATATTATATGTGATCCTCTATGACCTCCTAAGAGAACGTATAGTGTCATATGTGGTCTCAAGGGGTCATGTTGTGCGTGTAATAGGATGTGAAAATAGGTCACATTGTAGAGGAAATTTATTTTGTCTAATTTGTTTAAATTTGGTATCTAAATTTTCTAATGTTTATTTAAATTAATTTTTTTAACGTTTTTCTTTTTTTGCTAATGTTTTTCTAAGATCTGATTTACTACAGGGTAGTTTTCTATGTTTTTCATAACAATTTTTTAAAATGTTGAAAAAAATATACATCTAGATACAATTACGTAATTTTAAAAACAAATTTACACATTTCAATCAAAATATTAAATTATCAAACATTTTTCTAAAATAATGAAAAACAATAAATTATCAAACATTTTTCTAAAATGTTCAAAACCAATAACTATATATAATTATTTAATTAAAAAATTAAATTAACAAATAAATTATTTACAAATTTAATAAAAAAAGACATTATTAAACCAAACAAAGGGTTATTTTGTGCACCTGATATAACAAGGGTCGAAAACTGAAATAAGAAAGATGCTAACTGCTGCAGACAATGCTCGATGACGTGATGCTGACGACTGGTTCGATCTAACCCCCACCAGACAGAAAAAGTCAAATATAACAATGACCTTTTAACTGTCATTTTCGATATTTATAAAATTTAAAAAAAAACCCTAACTGCCAAGGGTTCGAGCGAACCCATTAAATATCGATATTTTAATGGGTTCGCTCGAACCACCTTGTTCGCTTGAACCCTGCTGAACCGGTTGGTTCACTCGGACTCCCAGGGGTAGTCCGAGTGAACATTTATGTTTCGCTCGAACATTGTCAAATCCGAAATTCCCACTTTCGCCAAATTCTTTCGTTGGCAAAAGTGGGAACCAGTTTTGTGAATTCACCCGTGCTCAAGATTAATTTAATTGGCTTTGGTTAGGACCTTGGTGATTTTGTCGAGATTAGGGGCCCATGGTTTAGATGACCAATTTTAGGGTATTACATTTGCCCCTCTTTGAATTAATGTGCGAGCAGCGCTTTGATTCAAAGAATGTGTGATGTCTAGGAGATGCCAGCTCTGAACTTGATTGATCACAAACTAGATAAAAAGCAAGGTGTTTAGCTTGATTCAAAGCGACAAAGCTAAATGAGGTCTGATTAAAGTGATACCGATCCCAAACTTGATTGAACTGAGGAACGATAGAAAACAAAGATACCGAACTTGAACTTGATTGATCAAGAAGCGGATCTTACTGATCTAGAACTTGATTGATCTTAGATATAGTGAGTGATGATAAAAATTGATCTTGAACTTGATTGATCAAGACATGATGAGCGAAGAATGAACCGTTTAGCTTGATCAAGAAACAAATACTGAACACCTGCTTAGATTTAGTGTGATCAAAGAAACTCTTTAAACTTTTGATTGAGTTTAAACGAATAATCAGTTTGATTTGAAGCGATGAAACTGATTAATGTTAAGAGATTAATTTAGATTAAAGACAAATATCAGCTTGATTTGAAGTGATGAAACTAATATGCCCCTTAGCGATTGATTGATTTAGATGATCGAGAGATCTCAACTTGATGTGAAGCAATGAAGCTGAGATGTCCCTTATCAATAAGGATTGATTTTCTTTAATTGAAAAGATTTTGCTTGACTTTTGAAAAAATTTCTCGACTTGTGAGATGTGAAGTCATAAGGTTGTGAGTATGCCCCCTTTGAGAGCGAAATCGAAAGATAGCGAGGGATTGATTATAGGCAATTATGTGACAAAAAATAACTTATTTGAGCACAAAATGATCATGAGGATTTTTTTTTGTAAATTTTGGCGATGATTGATAAGAAATTGAGCGTAGAGTTGATTATAATGTTGAGCATAGAATGAAATTGAATTAAGACTCAGTGTTTGAAATTGAGCGCAATTTGAAGAAAGAATGAGCATTTGATGAAAAAAGAAAAAAGCGCTAAGTGGTCAAAATTTTGAAATTGACTAGTAAAACAATCTCAAATTTTGATTTCGATCCCAAAAATGGAATCAGAGTAGGCATATTAGCTAAGGGTACAATTTTCGTGACCATCGGAGCAAGTTGAAAAATTAGGTTTTAGGCTATATATAAGACAAGTGTCATTTTCAATTCATTTTAACCCTCCAAGTTTGAAAATTCAAAAAGCCTTCTGCAAAGAAAAAATGGTGGTCCCTACTCATTAGCATCGATTTGAGTGCTAGAGACGTCACAATTGACCCTGAAACTACGAGCCAGCGGTATGTGATCGATCTTTAGCCTCATTATGTTTCCAATTTTGAATTTTTTTGTTTATTTTTCATGTTTTTCATGGGTTTTGGGTTGGGTGTCAAGGTTTATCATGCGAGATAGGATCCTATCTCGTAAGAGAAACTGGCAAATTATCTTTTATCGTTTAAGACCATTAGATTTGTCGTACGGGAGTAACCCTTGTGTCATACGATAGGTCGGTTAGGAGACCATTTTGTCGTGCAAAGTCCAATAAAGTGTCGTTTGAGGTTGTTTTCTCGTACGAGAGCCATTCTTGACTTGTACGAGATTCTGTTTAACTGTGTTTTGTCATTCAAAAAATAGTGACTATTTTTGAAAGTGTAAACATGAAATTTTGCTTTTGCATTTGACTTATTTGGATTTGCGTGATGTTTAACTTCTCTTGTAGGCTCATGTGGAATGTTTTTTGATGATCGTTGTTGGGTTTTTTGTGCAGGTGTGCTTACCTCCTGTGCTCTTCAGATGTGTATATCCTCCCACTATGGCTTTGGTTCGTGATTTGTCTAAGGTTGAGCAGGCTCATATTGATATGTGTGGCTTTACTCACCTGATGAGGTTACCTGATATCCGTGTGAACCATGGGATGCTGACAGCGTTTGGTAGAGAGATTTCATTCAGAGCATAATACCTTTCATTTGCCAATTGGGGAGTTGACTATCACTCTCGAGGATGTGTACAGGATCCTTCGTATCCCTTTTGCTGGGGATAAGGTGGATTATGATACTACATTGTTACCTGGACTACAGGCTCTTAGGAATGTATTCAGGGATCCTGATATCTTGACTCGTTCTATGAGTTGGGATATATTGATGGGTAGGTACAGTGAGGAGTATCCACTGGCATGTGTCCTAGCAGGTTTCATTGGTTGCTTCTTGATGCCAGACAGAGGGCAATAGGGTTTTTAGAGCGGATGGGGCCGTATGCTGGAGAAGTTGATAGAGACCCCTTAGAGACTTGGTTGGGGCTCTTGCTTATTGGCCCACATGTATCGAAAGATGCATGAGATTGTCTACAGAGATGGGTGGAGCATGGCTGTAAGGGTTTACATTTTATAGGTGTGGGCTTGGGGGCACCTTCCTATTTGTCAATCGATAGTCGATGATAGCAGAGAGCCTGGGCAGCCTATTATCTACAGGTATGCCGGATATATTATGCAACCCCATCTGGGCAAGACAGACTTCTGGCGACGATAGCTGGATGATCTGATAGCTGTTATATGGAGACCGTATAGGGGGTTGGAGTCATGGGATGACTAGCGAGCGGTGCAGAGAGATCTTTTTGTTACACGCCCATTGATTGGGAGATTGTAGATTGTTGTGGAACGATTCATCATTTCACGAGTGATGAGGCAGTATGGTCGGCCATAGGGGATCTCTCAGGAGTATGCGGCGTATGCTCGATACGTTGATGAGGAGAGACAGGGATGGTCACCTAGGCTATCATATTCTTTAGCGATGTAGGAGCTGACAAGTTTACACCGGCTAAGGTGGGATTACCTGGAGGATATAGCAGATGCGGGGGTATTGCCCCAGTACAGGGATTACTTTTAGCAGCATCCACTCCCTTGCTTTACAGATCTTGGAGAGCATGCTCCTCATGTTGAAGATGTGGATGATGATGCCCCCGCACTGGCATAGGGACAGGCACAAAGACAAGGCCATAGGCAGGGACAGGGCCAAAGACCAGATGCTCCACGACGAACTGGTGGTGATCCTGGTGCTAGTAGCAGCGGAGTGTGAGCTGATGTTGGACAATAGAGGGGTGAGGGTGGCTCTCTTGGGAGAGTAGGCGTGAGGTTGGGTGGCAGAGAGGAGGAGCGAGCAGCTCTGAGGCAGGTCCTGTAGTGGCGGGATGAGCAGGGTGGAGCCACAGGTGGAGATTGTGGTGGAGATGGCGGCAGAGAGTTTGTGAGAGAGCAGGGGGCTGACACGGGTCGGTCAATGAGAGCACGCCTTGCAGAGCTACAGTCATAGTTGACAGTGGCTTAGACTCAGCTGGCAGAGCGAGACTGATAGCTAGTCGAGGTTAGGGCAGAGCATGATCGCTAGATCACTACATTGAGAGTCGAGTCGAGAGTAGAGATAGAGTCTCTTCGATAGGAGGTGCTGCTCCAGAGTAGTAGGGCTGCATATTATGTGGTAGCATATAGTGTCGCAGTTCCTATTGCACAATAGGTGCAACCTTGTTCATAATAAATGTTTAGATCGGAGGGAGCACGAGCACCGTGCCAGGATCCTGGGCATCAGGCTCCTCCTCCTCCACCAAGCGATGAGGGAGAGGGCACCAACTAGATGATTATTTTTGTAGCTAGGATATTTGTTGTAGACACACCCATTTTTTGTAGCCGATATGATTCTTGCTCCAATGGGAGTTTGTACATGTCATTGGACATCATTTTGTACTCTTAGACTTGAGATGATATATATATATATATATACAAGATCCAATTTGACTTCATTATATTTGTGTCAATTCGATTATGAGATGTTTCTATATGCTTTATTCTACATGTATGTATTTCTTTCGGCATGAATGTATGTATTGCAAATGATAATGAATGTCTATGTTTTTGTTTCTTTTCATATGCAAATAAATGAATGAAAATGAGTAGTGCAATTTTTTATTTATTTTTTTATGCAATAAGATGAATGCAAATGATTTAATAATAAAACGAATGAATGAATCTATATGAAATGTTATGCATGCAGCTAAACATCTCAAAATACAAGTATTCGATTGAAGAAATAATGATAAAAAAGACAACCTAGCGTATGAAATGATGACGCTCTCAGCTCTCATTCATAAGATAAGGAGATTATTACTATACCAAAATCACTCTAGATTCACAAAAATGTAGAATGAAATGCAAAATGATATGCGAAATGCAACCTAAACCTAGTCACTGGATTTAAAATACTTAAGATTCATCACTAAGCATAATGAACACAAAAGGCAGGTTAGAGTTCCTTTCTTTTTCAATTTGCAATGTTAGTTATCTTGTCCGCAATGACCCTTTTTTTGTTCATATCCTTGGACAGATTTCGTAGGGACCCAAATTGCATCATAAAGAAATTTCCTCAAAACAGACAAAGAAATGATATGGACCTCCCTGTAGCATACAAATAAGCGGAGTCGAGATATGTGAGGTGATTTCACCTTAATGTGAAGGCTCTTATCACAGACACCCAGCTAATTTATATGTTTCCAGATCATCAGGATCATTCCTACAAGCAGAAAACAAAGAAAATATTATGCCCCCAATCCTTGCTTCTCTTAGTCACAATAGACTTCCTCAAGTTACTCAGAGGGACAATAATCGAAAATTAATATAAAAGATAGCATACAAAAAAAAATTTCATTCATAGCCCAAACTATTTAGTAATTGTTTTCCGTTATGTTGTTTTGCTTGGGAACTCAGTGATAAAAACTCTGTAGTAGTCAGAAGATAGGTAACTGACTTGGAGTGGACGACTAGGTTTCACTGACGAAATAATGACTTGGTTGACACTGCTTAGGATATGTAATGTGCTCTGTCAAGTAACCTAAGACTAGGACATTGATCAGTTTCAAGTCATGAGGGTTCCAACGAGCTAGGATGTCACAAAAGTGACTAAAAATATGTACAAGCGAAAGCAAAAGATACTTGAAAGCGGGAAATGCCAACATTGTGTTGATAGATGGAGCGCTTGAGTACAAGAGGCACCTGTTTGCCAGAATTCACCTACTTGGTGGAGATTCAAATTATTTTTTACCAAGGTGCTTGTTTGCCAGGTTTTCACCAGGGCAATTTTTTTTTTTTGGTTTCTTCAGGACTTTTTCTGATTTTTAGGATTTTTTTTAGGACTTTTTCCAACTGTACAAGTTTACTGGAGCAGAGAGTGCTAAGCAAAGAATTTCTTCAAGTGGATGGTGTTAATCAGTTCACAGAGTTGTTCTCCTTCCGAGTTTGAGAGTTAATAGGCACCAGAGCCGAATACTATAGTAACAATGTAGAGACCCAGCCAGTTGGGTTCAAACTTGCCTTTGTTGTCGTGAAACTGTTGATTTTTTAGATTTTCTCTCAGAACTAGGTCACCAACTTGAAATTCTCTTTGTCGAACTTTCTTGTTATACCCTCTGGACATTCTCTTCTGATACACTCTAAGATGATCAAACACCACTTGCCGACGCTCATCTAGTAATTCGAGGTCTTGCAATCTAGATATTCTACGATCTTCATCAGTAACAAGACCTTGCAACAAAACTCTTAGAGATGGTATTTCTACTTCAATAGGTAATACTGCTTCGGACCTGTACACCAAAGAAAAAGGTGTAGCCCCAGTAGGTGTTCTGATACTGGTTCTGTAAGCCCATAGTGCAGGATTGAGCTGCAAATGTCAATCCTTCTCAGACTTGTTCACTGTTCTGTGCAAGATAGTCAGTAGGTTTTTGTTAGATGCCTCAGCTTGTCCATTACCTTGAGGGTAATATACTGATGACTAGTGTTGCTTTATTTTGAATTTCTCACAAAGCTCATCTAGATCTTTATTTTTGAACTGTCCTCCATTATCAGTCACGATGGATGAAGGTATCCCATACCTGCAAATTATATAGTTTAGGATGAACAAGGCGACTTGTTTACCAGTTGCTTTGATGAGCGGAACTGCCTCTACCCACTTGGTGAAATACTTAGTGGCAGTTATGATGAATTTATGTTCGTTGGATGAAGTTGGATATATCTGACCAATGAGATCAGAGGCCCATTGCTGAAAAGGCCAGTGTGTTATAAATGGTATGAGGTCCCTTGTTGAGGCATGTATGAGATTTCCATGAAGCTAACATTTCTCACAAATCTTAGCAAATTTAATGGCTTCTTTTTCCATATCTGGCCAGTAGTAGCCAGCTCGTAATAGTTTCCAAGCTAAAGTAAAACCATTCAAATGAGATCCACAAATACCTTCATGGACTTCCGATAATGTACGTTTAGATTCTTTAGTTTCTAGACATCTACGCAAAGTACCGTCTAAACCCCGTCTAAATAAATCGTTAGCTATGATAACATACCATGGAGCATTTCGAGTTAGGTTTCTTTTCTCTTTACGAGTAAGGTTTTCAGGGATAATTTGATCACATAGATAGGAATAGATGTGGCTGTATCGGGATGAGTCATGTCCAATAATAGAACAGACTATTTGGGTCTCAGGAGAATCATAAACAGGGTAATATAACTCTTCCACCAAGAAATCAAAGCAAAAATTGGACTCCTGTAGCTCAGGTATAGATGCTAAGGTAGCCATAGCATCTGCTACTCTATTCACTGATCTAGGAATTTGTTGGAATGATACAAAAGAAAAATACTTCTTGAAATCATCTACCATCCTCTTGTAAGGCATCAATTTCTCATCTTGAGTCTGATATATCGTTGATTTGATTGATGACCAGCTGAGAATCTCCATAAATATGTAATTCAACAACCTTCCATTCAATGGCTAGTTTTATTCCATTCACCAAAGCTTCATATTCTGCAATGTTGTTTGTGCAAGGGAATAGAATCTTATAAGACTTTGGAATTGAGTACTTCTGAGGAGTAATGAATAGTATGCCAGAACCTAAACCATTTTGAGTAAAGGAACCATCAAAGAACATCTTCCAGGGTTATTGAGTAAGATGCATTATTGATTCATCTGGGAACTCAATGTGTAGTGGTTGAGTATCCTCAAGTGGAGCTTTAGCAAGTTGATCAGCAATTACCTGTCCTTTTATGGCTTTGCGTTCCACATATTCAATGTCAAACTCTATAAGGATCATTACCCACTTTGCCAATCATTCGGTGAGTGTTGCTTTATTAAGAAGATACTTAAGTGGATCAATTTTGGCCACCAACTTGACTGAATGTGAGAGCATATAATGCCTCAATTTTTGTGATGCAAAGACTAATGCCAAGCATGCTTTTTCTATTATACTATAGCTTATTTCATAAGACACCAATGTCTTGCTGATGTAATAAATAGCTCTTTCCTTTTTGTTGTCATCTTGTTGCACTAGAAGTTCCCCCAGTGATGAATCAGTTGTTGATATATATAAGATTAGTGGCTCACCCTGAATAGGTGGCATCAATATTGGTGGCTTAGACAGGTACTTTTTTATCTGCTGAAGATGTTGTTCACACTGCTGATCCCAGTTGTATATTATTCATTTTCTCAATACTTTTGTAAAAGGTTGAGCCTTGTCTGCTAGTTGAGAAATGAATCTTCTAATGGATTGGAGACGTCGCTATAGACTTCTCATTTGACTGATGATCTTTGGAGGCGGCATTTCCATTATAGCTTGGACCTTTTCAGGATCAACCTCGATGCCCTTCTTTGAAATAATGTAGCCAATTAGTTTACCAGATGTCACTCTGAATGCACACTTCTTTGGATTTAATCGGAGTTTGAACTTTTCCATTCTGTCAAGTATAGGACCTAACTCTTGAATATGCATTGATCTTTTCATAGTTTTCACTAAGGTGTCATCAACATAATCTTCCATATTCTTATGCATCATGTCATGAAAGATAGTTGTAAATACTCTCTAATAGGTCGCTCCTACATTCTTTAACCCAAATGGCATAATGTTCTAGCAAAAGGTTCCCCATGCATAGGTGAAAGCTGTCTTTTCTTGATCTCCAGGAGCGATTTTAATCTGATTGTAGCCGGAAAATCTGTCCATTAGTGAGTACATCTCATACCCAGCTGTCATGTCGACTATCATATCAATATTTGGCAATGGAAAGTCATCTTTTGGACATGCTTTATTGAGATCTCTAAAATCTGTACAAACTCTGATAGATTTATCTGCCTTCAACATAGGTACTATGTTGGAAATCCATTCAGCATAATCTATTGCTTTGATAAATCCAGCTTTAAGTAGTTTCTCTAGTTCAGCTTTGACCAATAGTGCGACATGCAGGTGCACCTTACAGAGTTTTTGTTTAACTAGTTTTATTCCTGATGTGATTGAGAGATGGTGCATAATGAGATCAGGATCCAAGCCTGGCATATCAGAGTACATCCATGCAAAATTTATTTTCTTCTCTAAGAATAGCTGAGTGAAATCCCTCAATCCCTCTGCCAATAGTGATTGAGCTATGTGAATAATTTGTGGTGTCTCTTGATTCCCGATATTTACTGGCTGAGTTGGCTCGATCAATATGGAAGACCGCTCTTGAAAATGACTAGGCAGTATACCAAGTATCTCACCTTCAGGCGCCTCAAAGAGGTTTTCACCTTTAGGTATGTCCTTTATTTTCTCTTTTTTAGATCCTAACACTGCCACTGTATGGTTTTCGCCATCAGATCTTTTATTTTTTATTTTTCTTGTTTTTGCGACTAAGATACTTGATATCCTCTTCAGTTATATTTTCACTCCATTCACTGGTGGAAGAGTTCATAGGTTCGACTACATTGAGATAATAGGATAATGTATAGTCATTGGAAAAAGTAGGTATATCCATGGGTTGATTCTGTAAAGTACAGTCAATCAATTCAGGATGTATTAAGGACAAATTTTGGATAGGTTCAAGAGCTTTCACGGTATTGTTATCACAACTGCGGATTGAAAAGTCAAGTTCCAGAATGATACCTTGCGTAAGTGTCTTGAGACCAGGAAGAGTCAGATCATGATTATTAAAGTTCACATTGATATTTAATCGATCTAATCCAATAGACATGCTTGTAATGTCATTTACTATGTCAGATTGGACGCCATGTCATGGTTTAACAGCAATAGGACTAGTAGACAACTTTTCATTGTTTGTATCAGATGATTCAGAATTTAAGGATGAGTGGGTATCATCATGAACAGGACTGTTATCAGAGTCCTCAGAATCATCAGAGTTATTGGATGAAGTTTCCAAGTCTCTGTCAGGTGATTTAGTAAGCATATGTATGGTATCAATACTAACATCTTTAATGCTACAAATTCCTTCATATTGTAGTTCATTTGTCATTTGTGTCTGGCACACTTGTTGACATGATCTCATTGTTTCTGTGATTTTTTTTCATCTACTCCATTCAGCTTCATCTGGATTGATAGCTAGTTCTTGTTCTACAGCTTCTAACTCTTCCTATGTAGTGCTATAACTGATTTGTTCTGTTTTAGAATAAGGACACATAGATGAGAAGATTTCTGGTATTGTTCCTTCTTTGAATGGTTGTTCATAATTTGCTTGCCTCTTTTGTCTAATTTCTTGTATTTCCCTCTCTAGTTTTATGTGCATCATCTCTTGAGTATCATCTATGACACCACTAGATTCTTCTGGAGTTTCTGTAGCGGATGTGTCTGAAAGATAGTCTGGACCCCATTCATACTCGTTTGAATTAGTCTCTGAATCATCTACTTGTTGCCTGCCAGTATATTTGACTGAAACTTTTAATGGTGCAAACAATTCTCTGATTCTCACAACTTCATCTCTTATATCCTTAGGAACCTCAAATTCTTGTATTATTGTAGCTGATACCGTCAAAGCTTGAGCACCGACTATTTCTTCTTTCTTGACCATTGATTCCTCTTTCTCTTTTCTACACTCTACTTTTGTTTGTTTAGTGTTTGCTTCATGTAATGTTAAAGGTGATATCTTTTTCAAGCCTTTAGACTTAGAAACATGTTTTTGTTCAGATGTCCTTTTAGAATTGTATCCCAGTCCAGCCTTATCATGTGTGGATTTGGTTTGTAGCTGAATTGGTTCAGTAATACCTTCTTTTTGTTTGCCCAAAGGACCAGTACTTGAGTACCCCATGCGCTGAATCATTTTGTAACCATGACCATATTGGTTTGAGGAAATCTCACAATGTCGTACCTCCTCATTTGGACTATCTTCCTTAAAGAGCCAGTTAAGTACAACATCCTCTTCTATTTCATCTGCGAAGGAGGTAGAAGACTGTATGAAGAGACCATCATATATAGTATTCGGAACTGAATTTTGTGTTCGCATAGCCTTTGATGGCTTGCCCAACTATTTTGGCGATGGAGGGAGAGAAACTAATGATAGTACCGGTTCTATCTTGCAGCCATCCATGCTGGTATCTGTAACCTTCTATCTCTTTTCTAAGTCTTTCATCAATGTTTCTGGATCCTCATTTGGAGAGGCCACCCTATTATGAGGCACAAAAGTATCTGCACCTTTTGTCAATGCATTACAGATGACATTTGTATCAGCAGGAATATTGACTTCAGCTCCATTATAAGGAAACTTTAAGCATTGGTGATATGTTGATGGTATTGCCTTCATTTCATGAATCCATGGCCTGCCCAGTAATATATTGTATGACAATGGAATATCGAGAACCTAGAAAAGGACATCTCTCTCTACCGATCCCACTCTGATTGGTAATGATACCAAACCTTTGGAGGTCCTCTCTTCTTCATCATAGGCTTTAATTGTTATTTTCTTGCCTGGATCAATGACATTTTTAGAGATTCCTAGTTGTGTAAGCAGATGATAAGTACAAATATTCAACCCCGCGCCTCCATCTATCAAAACATATTTAACTCTATGTTTGTGGATCATGGCTTCAATATGAAATGGCTGGTTATGTGGATGATTTAATGAATTGTCATCTTCCTTAGAGAAGGTCAAATAGTGAGGTGAAGTCAGATGACCCACCATAGACTAAAACCGATCAATGTCTAAATCTTTTGGAACGTTGGTAGTGAGCAATGCTTTGTCTAGGATTTCCTTGTGAGTAGATGAGAGCTGTAGCAATTCAAAAATTGAAATTTGAACATTTGTCCTTTTCAACTGTTCAACCACGCTGTATCCAGAGGATGATGATGAGGTTAATCTTTTAAATTTGTCCAAGGTTGATTCCTTTTATTTGTTTGGTAATGTTGTTGGATTTGATGTTTCTTGAGCCGATTTGGAAGAACTAGCTCCTTGGAGGGTAACTTTATTTTGAGATCTGGTCAGATCTTTTGCATATTGTGATTCATTTGGTTTATCTTGAACTATAATCACATTGCAATATTCTGAGTGTGAGGGTTCAATCATGTTGATAACGTTGTCCTGGCTGGCATAAGCATAATTTACCTTGGCACCTCGTTTGTTCTTTGATGAATCACCTTGTTCATAAGCAGGCAAAGGGTCTTTAAATTCTTTATGATCAGCATTGGTTGGATGATTCCCAACAACAACTTTACCAGCATCTATGAGATCTTGAATCTCATGTTTTAGCTTCATGCAATTGTTTATGTTATGACCCTTATTCTGATGGAAGTCACAGTATTCATTTTCTCTCCACCATCTTGGTTTGACATCCGGATCATATGGTTTGGAGTTATCTAGTAGTGTTATCAAGTTGTTTTCCAACAAAGTTTTGAAAGTAGACTCATATGATTCTTCAAGAGGAGTAAAATCACGATTAGGTTTAGAAAGCCAAGGCTTGTCTTTGAACCATTCCTTTGTTTTCTTTGGTAGATTCTCTGCTACAATCTCAGCAGCTTTAAGTGCTTGTGTACCACTAGCCAAGTTGAATATTGTGGATTTTGGGCTGGTTTTGATAGTGTCTACTACTCCATCATTAACAACATTCTTGTTGTTGTCTTTGGCAAATTTCCAATACTTGTTCTTCTCTTTAGAGCTAGATCTTGTTTGTGTTTCTTTCCAAGGTGTGATATCTCCCTTCTTTATGAGCACATCTTCCATTCGAATGGCATTATCTACCATTTTGTTAAATGATGGGTGTACTTGCATTTGTACGCTATATTTCAGTTCAGGGACCAAGTTATTGACAAATATATCCATTTTCTCAAAGTATGGAATAGGTCATGGGTACCTAGAGAACATCCTTCTCCAGCGTTGGAGAAAAGTAAGAAGAGGTTCCCCTATTTTCTATTGAGTATTACAAAGACCGATCATAGTCACAAGATGTCGAAAGTTGTATAAGTATTGTTGTAAAAACAGTTGGATTAGTTCTTCGAATGTTTTTATTCCTTTGGGTAGACTTGAGAACCATTCCATTGCTTGACCCCCTAAACTCCTTGGGAAGAGATGCATGAGGTATGTTTGATCGTGCATGAATTCCATACAAGCAGCACTAAATTCCCTAACATGATCTTGAGGATCTAAGGTACCATCATATTTGTCAAATTTTGGGATTTCCACTCATGAAGGGAATGGAGGCATGTGTAAATTCTTGTCAAATGGAAAGGGACATATTGTTTCCAGAGAATATTGTTTCAGGGACTTGTCCTTATTCTTCAGCTCTGTGAGCTCTGTCCACAAAGCTAGTAACTATTTGTGTACCCTGATTATAGGTGAGTCTTCCCTTTTAGTAACAAGTGTCTGAACATCATATCCAATAGGAAGTTTGACACCTTGATTTGCTAGTTCTAAGAAATAGTCTTCCTTTTCTCGGGTCATGATAGTTTTCATCATTTTTCTAAAGTCTTTGTCTTTCTGACAGTCAAGGATTTCTTTTTCTGGAGGTTCAGCAGCTTCGTCAATCTCACTTGATGATGATGAGTCATTATGATTTTCAGGAATATTACGGTCATTTTTGTTTCCATCATTGTATTCTGTCTCATGTATAGTGGGAGATTTTGGTTCATCAAAAATTGGTCCGCCTGATGATGATGGCATGTCAGTGAGGGGATCCTTCACATAGAATGGATTATCTTGATAAGTGAAGGTTTGTTCTTTGCCTTTGGCTTGTTTCTTACGAGAACTCCTGGTTTGAATAGGCATTTTTATGGATTAGTGTGACCTAGAGTTGTTTTGTGATGCAGAGGTCAAGATCAATTTTAGAGCTAGTTGTTCTGTTTAGAGTATTGTTTGGGAGAAACAACTGAGATTTTGTCTGATTTTAGGAACAATATATCCTATCTAAGACGTTATCCAAGTTGATTCTAAGCGTAGTGTAAGATGCGGTCTGGTTTCAAGAATGATCTATCCTGTATAAGACGTTATCTAAGTGACTAAAATTTGATAGGTAGTTGATTGAACTAGCTGAGAGGTGATCGACCAAATCGTGCAACACAAATGGCAGAGGTACACTATCTTGATCTGTTTAATGCTCAGGAAAATGATAATCAGTATTATGTTCGCTGTAAGCTATTTTTAAGGCAAGTTTGATTGTTCTATTCTAACAAAACCAGAGACTCATACGACATGATTTTCTGGACCAGATGACAATTTAGCAACTACTGGACGACAATAATTCTGTTTCACACGAGTTGCTGCCTCGTACCATATGACAAATGGGCATGTGCAGGATGACAAAAGACTGAGAGCAGTTATGTTTCATACGAAATAGGATACAGAGCCAGATGACAGAATGAAATGACTCGTATGACACAAAATTGGGTCTAGAACGATAAACCAGAAGACTCGTATGACACAAGATGTGATATAGGACTATGAATTATCAGACTCGTACAACTGTTCATAGGACAAAGCCTAGAAATTTTGAGTTTTTTCGATTGCTGAGTATGACCAATTCTGAGATGGACTGATTTTTGACCAGGATAGACTATTTTCTGACACAGACTGAGTTTTGACTGAGGATGGACTAGTTTCTAACACGGACAGAGTTTCGACTCAGGATGGACTAGTTTCTGACACGGACAGAGTTTCGACTCAGGATGGACTAGTTTCTGACACGGATAGAGTTTCGACTCACTGAGTTGTTTCTTGTCTTCACTGATTTTTTGTATTTTAGTTTTTGTTTCAGGGATGAAAATACAGAAAACAAGTAGTATGTACAGTGACTCCAATCACAACATGCAAACCCTAAGGAATTTGGTGAGGAAAGAAAACCTTTGGTTGTAGACTTAGGTACACACCCAATAGCTAATGAGAATACGACTGCTGAGTCTCACGCAATGGATTCTCAACACCGTATTATCCGACTCCAAACGCTAATGGGGGCACGAAATGACAAGTATCTTGGGAGAGTTACTATCTCTCTTGCACAAATATTATCCCCCTTTCGGAGATGAACCGGGTAGCTTCTAATTTTAAATTGGATTTAGTCAGGGATCCGTTCGGCGCGTCGAGGTATAAACTCAATTAAGAGGTCTCCTAGCCTTGAAAACCAAGGTTTAATATACTCGAAGGTATGAAGGAGAGCTATTCCCGAGCACTATCGTTGACTTGATTTTCATCAAATCACGATTATTTTATAGTGGGTTGGAGTACTTGGCGTCTAGTCATTTCCACTTAGGTCATTCCCCTCACACCGACCGTAATGGCTTTAAGAGTTTTTCAACCCCTTGGGAGGGCAGGCCTGCTAAAGATGTACAAATCTCAAACAAAGAAAAAGCTTCAAGGGTCTGGATTTCTGATTGTCTAGAAAAAGACAAGAGCATACTCTCCTACCTATCATAATCTTCTAAAAGCACAAAAGACAGATTTGTTCTTTAACCAGATAGCAAGTTAGGTTCCTAAAAATGAATTTAAAGAATACACGATGTTTAGTCGATTCTCCTTTAGGCAACCTACAAAGACAATGAATCAGTAGTCATATTATCTTTGTGCGACAAGCATACTCTTTGACAAGCGTTCTGCAAAAACTAGTTAGGCTGTGAAAAATTCTGAGATAGACAGATAAACAGTCAGGGTCAGTCGTCAGAATAATCAATCAGAAATGAAAAAAATATGAAATTTGCCTCCTTTACCAGAAAATACAAAATTGTACGACAGGCACTTGACTCGTACGAGACAAGATGCAGTATATTACGAGACCAGATTGCTGATGATGTTGGCTCATATGATAGATGATTTATGATCGTACGATAGAGGATCTGCTCGTATGACAGAAGGTCTACTCGTACGATAATGTATTTGTAATTCGTGCGACACCTGTAGTTTGTCATTTCAGCCTGTAAGAATTGTCGTACGAGATGTACGGATGAAGAACCAAAAAATCTGAAACCTGGAAAATAACAAAAAAATAAAGCAGTTATCTTGGAGGCTGAAAAAATGTGGTCTTCAGGCCCCACGGTGGGTGCTAGAGATGTGTGTGTGAAAACGTGAACCTGTAGCTGCAAGCACAACACTTCAATTAAGTCATTATATGCATGGTTAGTAATCAATAAGAAATAAGAAATAAACCATAGCAAAGTGACTAATTGCCTTCTAAAAGATGCAAGTATAAGATTGCTCTCAGATTTTTATAAGCAATACCAGTGACTAGACTACACCAAGATGAAGGATTTAATTTATATGATATTAAGCTATATGGATGCAAGATGGATGAATAATTCAAGCAATAATAACCAATTTAAGCAATAATGGATGCAAGCAATAATGAATGTAAAATGGATGCAAGTAATCTAAAAAAACACAATGATTTCAATGACTCCAGAGCGAAATTAGTGTGATAATAATCTCCAAGCATGTTCTCAAAAATCTCTGGGGTGAATTGGAATGAGAGCTGAAGATTGAATTTATAGAGAATCACAAAAAGCTCAATTTAGGATTAATTGAAAATAATTGAGAAATCGGGTTGAGTTAACCTTGAGATAGATTCCAATTATAGTTTAATTGAAATGCATTCAAATTAGAAGTCCAAGTTGCATTGGAAAATAATAATAAATTAATTCCATGCACATATTTGATTCATTCAAGAAAAAGGTCTTTTCAATGCAACTGAACTTCTTTTTCTGAAAAGCTTTGAGTTCCAATTTTAGAGAATAATTCAATAATTCAATTAAATTACTTTTCTGATTTCAAGTTCTAAATTTAGAAAAAGAAATAATATCTCAAGTTTGATTTCTCTCTTAATTCAATTCTTTTTTTTATTTTTGTTTTGTTTCAATTCAACTCTTTGTAATAAATTAATTCATCTTTTGTAATAAATTAATCCTTTTTGCATGATTGAATGGCAAATTTATAAATTTAATTAAATATGCAAAGATATTTAATAAATTAAAATGGGATAATTGATCAAAATGATATTCTTGGAAATGATCTGATTAATTAAATCAATATTTAATTAATGTTGAGTAGTTGATTTGCCATGTGATTTTTGATAATTAAAGAATTAATAATGTGTTCAAGATTAATTTAATTGCCTTTGGTTAGGACCTTGGTGATGTTGTCGAGATTAGGGGCCCATGGTTTAGATGACCAATTTTAGGGTATTATAGTACTCAGATCATGAGATGAAGTATTAAGTAGGAAACTCAAAGCTTATCTTTTGTCTCTTGGATTGGTGTGGTGGCTGCTCTTAGTAGGAGTAGTGTAGTATATATTTCCTTGATTTGAAGAAAGTGGTTGTAGATGAGAATTGTCTCTATTAGAGGTCCACGTATTGCATGTACTAGAGATAGAGAATGTGCCAAGAAAAAATATTTTAGACGAATATTACAAAAGGGGAGAGATTTTAGTAGAAGATGGTACAAGTGTTGCCATCAATGACAAAGAGGGTGATTGCTAGGAATCTAAGTTATGTTGTCATTGATGTCAAACTTTTTGGTCCGGATGTGGGGTGGTTTGGATAGTCTTGTATGTTGTCATCGATGTCAAACTTTTTGGTTTAGATGTGGTCTAGTCTGGATATAGTATTGTGTTGTGAAAACTATAGTTGGTGATAGTTGGTGGGAGGTGAGATGTCCAAATACTGTCATGTAAGTATATGAAGGTTTCTTTGTTTTGTACTATTGATTAAGGGTGTCATAAATTGATGTTCTATTGAGTTTGATTGGTGCTTTGATTAAAGTTCGTTGCAGAAGATGATCAAAGATGTATGATGTCAATATGTGTGGCTTGGTATTAATATTGAGTTTGTTTGGTGTCTTAGTTGAGGTTGTGTTGTCATTGATGTTAAAATACATGAGCACATTACTCTAGATAGCACAATTTGATCCAACTTACATTACTGCATTGTATCACGTTCAAAAGATTGTGTTATTCAAAGTAGTGGGCTCCTTGGCCTGTGACCTAACTATTATAATCATTTATACATGTATATTGTGAGTGTGATTTTCACTGTTGTTTTTCCATTCTTAAGTTTTCCATGTAAATTTGGTGTCCATGAGTTGATTGTGTTTTATGCTTTCATAATTTCATTAATGTAATATGTTATCTGTGGTTTGAAGTTTAATAGATAATAAATAAAGTTGTGTTAGTGATCTAGATTGATTCACCACCCCCACCAACTCTCAGTCTTGTTGTGTGTTCAACACTTAGAAGATACCTACATGGTGCATTCTAGATCAATAATACAAATATCATGGAATGGTCACTAAGAAATAATTAAAAGTGATAGTTTAAGTTTTATTTTACTCATAATTGAGTTTTCAACTAGCTTATGACCAATTCAATTAATAGAACATATGGTTCTTTAAATGAAAAATGATGTCAAAACCAATTTGCATGACATTTATATCTAAAACTCAAAGTGGGCACATGATGTTTTCTTGATTTGTCTTGCAAACTATTTATTATAAATTCGTTCATAAAGACCATTATTTTATCTTAATTTTTTTATATAAACTAGACCTATTCTCATAATGAATTTATATTATTGTTATAAATATATATGTTTTCTACATTTGTTTTGTTATTTTTTACCATAATTATCTCAATTCTATGAATTAATTTTGACGTTTCATTAGCATTAACTTATATAAATTAGATGTGTTGGGGGCATAGCTCAATTAGTGAGAGCTTCTAGTGGTGAAGCATGAGGTCACAAGGTCTAGCCTCCCCCAGCCCATGTGGTATTGAAGGGCATGTCACACCAACATCACCAGTCATGTTAAAAAGTTTGCCCCGCGCACTATAATTTATAGGGGGTGCTATACCCGATTCCTGCAGTCTAAAAAATAAATAAATTAGATGTTTGATTTTAATAATAAGTGTTTATTTGAAAGTTAAATTTTAAATTTAAAAAAAAAATAAAAAAATAATCTTTTAAAAATATTAAACATTTTGATCATAGTTCCTATCAAACTTATTTTTCATGTTGCCCAAAATAAACTCCTATATTACATTGGCAACAAATAGTGTAGATTCAAACAAAATTGTGAATTATGAAAATAGGAATAACAATGAAATCCATTTCACAATCAATCAATTACTCATTGAAACATAAAATAAATGCATGAAATCAAAACAATAAATGAAAATTTTAATACCTTCCAAAATAAATCTTGCTTAGCTCCATTGATCTAAATTATTATTTTTAAATATGGATATGTGGGTTGCTCTCTTTATTAGCATAAACCAAATTGCAAAATAATCACTTTGAATCTATTATAATTTCCAAAACTTCAAAGATTGTGGAGGATGAATGATGTAGATGGATCATGTATTTATAGACCCTACTTAATATCGGTCAATATTTGAAATCAAAATGAAGAATTAATTGATGAGAATTATTGAGAAGACATGAAGGTTAAATTCAGGAGTATCATTTAGTGAACTAGTTGAGAGGATGAGTTGAGTGAATGAATGGATTGGAAGATTGAATTGATTGAAGAGTCAATGGGGAGTGACTATGAGTGAAACTAATGAAGTGGAGGTCCGTGAAGAATAACTAGTAAAATTAAATAGTTAGAATTATTTAATTTATGTGCATAATGTTAAAGACAATAATAAAAAAATAATTAATATATTTTTTTAATTAGGATAAAATAGGTTTTGAAGGGCCCCCTAAACCCTTACAATTAGAGAGTTGTCATCGAATAATGGACTAGACTACCTAGAAGTGAACAACAGGTTTTAGAAAGGACCTGAAACCTTTTGGAATTATGGGCATCCAAATCTCAAAACCCAAAGGCTACAAAAAAACATAAACAAAAAATCAGAGTAGCCACAACAACCAAACACCAGCCAAACATCAAGTGTAAAACATTACAAACTAGGTTGGCCAGAGTAGAGGTTCTAAGTAAGCAAACAATAGACCTCAAAAAATAGAGAACGAGGGTTTTATCAGGCACCCTCAACCAACATGAAGGGTTTTATCGGGCTCCCATAACTTGTAACAGAATCTCCAAGCCACAAAAAATAACAAATCCTAAACCTAACCAAAAACAATCACTGGCCAAATTAGGCCCTTAAAAACTGCCAGCATCCAGCCTATCCCTGATGTAAGGAAGTTAAGTAGCGGAAACAACTTCCTACACTAACCTTGAGAGGAGGGTAATGCAAAACTTTTTCAGATCGTTACAACAGTTACAGAAAAATAGAAATAGATATAATAGCATTCATACCACAACACAGTGATTTACGTGGGGAAAACCCTTTCGGGAGAAAAACCCCACACTCCAAAAGCAGCTCAATATTTTATTTAGCAATCAAAACAGATTACAGCATACTTGCAGAGCAATCTCTTTGCAGGAGTACCACTAATCAGAGATTCCGAGGCAACTCAATAGCCATAAGACTCCTACACACAACCTCTATCTCACACACCTCATAAATAGGAGATACAATACAAGAAACCGTCAAACGGTATTACAAAACCATGGGCTAAAACCACCCAATAAGGTGTAGCCGACCTTATCTCCCTTCTATGACATGTTAAAGAACACATCAACACGTGTTTCTCCCTTTTACAGCTCATTTATGTATCCGATACAAATTATTTTTCCTATTTCAGGAGTACAAACTTCCGGAGGCCATAACTTGAGAACCGGGTGTCCGATTGACGAACCGTTTGAAGCACCGGAAAGCTCGCGAAGTGCTCTATCACCTTGTAACCAGCTGCACCGGTTACGGCCACTTTTCAGGACATTTCAGAGCCTCTAAAGCCTCCAAAATTAAGTTTAAACATTTTATCGCACCCCTCCAAGACGAAAACTTTAATATCTTCAAAACTAGCTATGACCTTGCGACGCAACTTTACCGGAATGCTTATCTAGCCAACCAGAAGCTTCAGGGAGAGTTTTGCACCATTTTGTGCTCAAACAAAAACTTACTATAAATAGTAACCTCACATAAATGCAAGGTTGAGACACCATTTTTCCAACAAATCTCCCACTTGTCGAACACCTTGCAGGAGCGGAAGGGAATGTCAACACAATGAATCAATTGCTAGGGGCCATAAGGCCCATAGACTCTGAACACCATCTGAACTTGTCTGTGCTCACAACCTTAGTTAAAGCATCTGCAACATTCATCAAAGTTTCCACCTTAACCAGCTTCACCCTACCATCTTCGACCATATCTCTAACAAAATGATACTGAACATCAATATGTTTGGTCCGGGCATGAAATGTCGGGTTCTTAGCTAGGCTAATTGCACTCTGACTGTCACAGTAAACTGTCACTGTACCTTGTTTTATTCCAATATCCGAACACAGTCTCTTAAGCCAAATGGCCTCTTTACAAGCATGAGTAGCTACCATATACTCTGCTTCAGTAGTGGATAAAGCAACCACAGCCTGTCGCTTACTCATCCAACTAATTGCACCACCAAACAAAGTAAACACATAAGCACTGGTGGATCTTCTGCTATCAATATCACCTGCCCAATCTGAGTCCACATAACCATGGATATCAAGGGAAGTCATGTCTCCAACTGAATTACCATGATAACACAAAGAATACTCTGAAGTACCCTTCAAATATCTGAAGACTCTTTTGACTGCATCCCAATGAACTCTACCAGGATTAGACATATATCTAGAAAGTACTCCCACTGCTTGGGCAATGTCTGGTCTAGTACAGACCATAGCATACATCAAGCTTCCAACCGCACTTTGGTAAGGCACTCTGCTCATGTCTTCCATCTCCAATGGGGATGTTGGACAATCTGAAATAGATAGTTTCATTCCAACTGTAAAAGGAACACTCAATGGTCTACAATTCTGCATGTTGAACCTCTGTAACACTGAATTCACATACTTACTCTAGCCTAGCCATAGCTTTCTGTTCACCCTATCTCTTCTAATTTCCATCCCAAGAATGTGCTTTGCTGCACCAAGATCTTTCATTTCAAATTTAGCAGCGAGCTGAGACTTCAGTTGTGAAATCATACCTTTCCCTTTACCAATGAATAACATATCATTGACATACAATGCAATGAATAAGAAATGATCACCATCAGATTTATAATAAACACAGTGATCTGATTTAGAACGTTCAAATCCCAAACTCAACACATATGTATCAAATTTCTGGTACCACATCCTAGGACTTTGTTTGAGGCCATACAAAGATTTCTTCAACTTACAGACCAAATTACTTTGCCTTTCACCACATAGTGCTCCGGTTGTGTCATATAAATATCTTCCTCCAAATCACCATGAAGGAAAGCAGTTTTCACATCCATTTGCTCAACCTCTAAATCATAAGCAGTAGCAATAGAAAGCAAAAATCTAATGGACGTCATTTTTGCAACAGGAGAAAATATCTCACCGTAATCAACACCCTCAACCTGAGAGTAGCTTTTTGCAACCAACCTTGCTTTATACTTCTCAATGCTTCCATCTGAACCAATCTTTTTCTTGAACACCCATTTACAACCAACAGGTTTTCGTCCTTCAGGCAATGGTACAAGATCCCATGTATCATTCTTTTTCAAAGCTGCCATTTCTTCCTCCATAGCAATCTTCCAGGATTCTGCATCATTCATACCTAATGCCTCTTCTATAGATTTCGGTTCATCCAAACTAGTATTCAGAGCAAAAATACATCTCCAATCATTAGGTGAATACCTTTCAGGTGGTTGTCTATATCTTGTAGACCTTCGAACAAGCTGAGTTGGAGGTTCTTCCTCCTCTTCTGAAGATTCAGAGCTAGACGAGCTCTCCTCAACTTCTTGCCTATCTAGGGGTCTCGATTCAACTCTTTCAGGTGTAGAAGGAAGTTGAATCACATCTTCTTTTTTAGTCTGTTCTGGCTGCAATGTAACAGAAGGAGACTTAATTTCTCTAAAAATAACACTTCTACTGTGAATTACCTTTTGTGCAACAGGGTCCCAAAGCTTGTATCCTTTCACACCATAACTATACCCGATGAAGATACATTTCACAGCCTTGTTCTCCAACTTTGTTCGCTTCTCCTTTGGCACATGTGCATATGCCTCGCAACCAAAAACTCTAAGATGTCTCAATGAAGGCTTGTGACCTGACCATGCTTCCATAGGCGTTTTATCAACAAGAGCTGATGTAGGAGACCTGTTAATCAGGTAGCAAGCAGTGGCAACAGCTTCAGCCCAAAACTTTTGTTCAAGACCAGCACCACTCAACATACTCCTAGCCTTCTCCATCAGTGTCTTGTTCATTCTTTCTGCAACTCCATTCTGCTGTGGAGAATACGGAGTTGTCTTCTGCCTGTTAATTCCATAGTCTTTACAGAATCTATCAAAATCATTAGAGCAAAACTCACCGCCATTATCAGTTCTCAAACATTTTATTTTCTTTCCAGTCTGCAACTCAACCATTGCTTTAAATTCTTTAAAATGACTAAAAACTTCAGATTTGCTCTTTAGAAAATAAACCCATGTCCTTCTACTAAAATCATCAATAAATGAAACATAATATGTGGATTTTCCAATCGAAGAGACATCTACTGGACCAAACACATCAGAATGGATAAGATCCAAAACACCACAAGTTTTATGAGAACTAGAGTAAAACTGAACGCGGTTTTGTTTTCCATAAATGCAATGCTCACAGAAATCAAAGTCAAGATTACAATCATTCAAACCTTCAACAAGGTTTTTATTTTTCAAGGTCCTTAGACCCTTTTCTCCAATGTGGCCAAGTCTCTGGTGCCATAACATAGTCTTCTCTGCAGGTAACTTTGCTTCAGACGAAAAAGCACCCTTAGGTACCCAAAAACCATTTCCATCTGCTGAAGGTGAAACCTTCAAATCTTCCAGTGAAGTATTCACAGATTTACTTTTTATAGAAGTGCTATTACACTCAACAGTGTATGCTTCAAGCTTATACAAAGTGCCAAACCTGACACCTCTAGCAACTACCATAGCACCCTTAATCATCTTACATCCTGCTTCAGAAAAGACTACCTGCACACCTGCATCTATCAGTTTGCTCACAGATAACAGGTTTCATTTTAATCCAGGGATATGCAACACACCATTAATCCTTTTTATTCTACCATCAGAAAACCTGATTCTAACTTTACCTCGACCAACAATGTCTAGAGGTGAATCATCACCCAAGTACACCTTACCTCCATTAAATCCTTCATATTCAGAAAACCAATCTCTATTGGAAGTCATATGAAAAGATGCACCTGAGTTAATTAGCCAGGCATCATTACCTGCATGAGTCGCCAAAGCCACAATAAATGCATCGCCATCTTCCTTGTCAGACTCAGAATCAGAATCGAACTTTTTCTTTTTCTTCTTCTTCTTTTCTTCTTTGCAGTCCTTACGGATGTGACCCGGTTTACCACAATTCCAGCAAATGACTTTGGACTTTCCAGGAGATTTCGATCTCCCTTTGGATTTGGACTTGCCGCGCTTCTCATTCTTCTTGCCTTTCTCCTTAGGTCTTCCATGAACGGTTAGGGCTTCCTTTGAACTGATAGATACCTTCCTTCGCATCTCTTCACCGAGTAGGGCACCCACCACGTCTTCAGATTTCAAAACAACAAAAGTACTACCGATAGCCATAACAAGAGAATCCCACAAATCAGGCAAAGAACAAAGCAAGATCTGACATTTCTCCTCCTCATCCATCTTAACACCGACGGATACTAATTGAGCCACCAACATATTGAATGCTTCCAGGTGGTCTGCAATTCGTCCACCCTCTTCCATCTTCAAGGAATACAATTTCTTTCTTAAGAAAATTTGATTTAATAAAGATTTCGCTTGATACATCTCACCAAGCTTAGTCCATAGCTTCTTTGCAGAGTTCTCTTCATGGACATTGATTAGAACAGAGTCTGCCAGGCACAATCTGATTAGACCCTTGGCTTTTCGGTCCATAACATCATACTGAGCTGCCGCAGTAGGATCTGAGGGCCTTTGGACATTCGCATCAACAGCATCCCAAAGATCTCGATCTATTAGCAGATCTTCCATCTTCAGCTTCCACATCTCAAAATTACTTCCATTAAATTTCTCCATCTCTATTCTCCCTGATGAACTCGCCATCTGAATATTCCTGCAACAAGATCAAAATGTATCTTCTGCACAAGCTCCCACTCAAATCTGGATTAGTTCAAAAAACCCAACTGCCCACAATTGAAACCAAAGGTGATCAGGCTCTGATACCACTTGTAAGGAAGTTAAGTAGCGGAAACAACTTCCTACACTAACCTTGAGAGGAGGGTAATGCAAAAAATTTTCAGATCATTACAACAGTTACAGAAAAATAGAAATAGATATAATAGCATTCATACCACAACACAGTGATTTACATGGGGAAAACCCTTTCGGGAGAAAAACCCCACACTCCAAAAGTAGCTCAATATTTTATTCAGCAATCAAAACAGATTACAGCATACTTGCAGAGCAATCTCTTCGCAGGAGTACCACTAATCAGAGATTCCGAGGCAACTCAATAGCCATAAGACTCTTACACACAACCTCTATCTCACACACCTCATAAATAGGAGATACAATACAAGAAACCGTCAAACGGTATTACAAAACCATGGGCTAAAACCACCCAATAAGGTGTAGCCGACCTTATCTCCCTTCTATGACATGTTAAAGCACACATCAACACATGTTTCTCCCTTTTACAGCTCATTTATGTATCCGATACAAATTATTTTTCCTATTTCAGGAGTACAAACTTTCGGAGGCCATAACTTGAGAACCGGGTGTCCGATTGACAAACCGTTTGAAGCGCCGGAAAGCTCGCGAAGTTCTCTATCACCTCGTAACCTGCTGCACCAGTTATGGCCACTTTTCAGGATGTTTCAAAGCCTCTAAAGCCTCCAAAATTAAGTTTAAACATTTTATCGCACCCCTCCAAGACGAAAACTTTAATATCTTCAAAACTAGCTGTGACCTTGCGACGCAACTTTACCGGAATGCTTATCTAGCCAACCAGAAGCTTCAGGGAGAGTTTTGCACCATTTTGTGCTCAAACAAAAACTTACTATAAATAGTAACCTCACATAAATGCAAGGTTGAGACACCATTTTTCCAACACCTGAGAGGAACAAAAAATATAGGGTTTTTTCAAGCTTCCTCAACCATGAGAGTGGGTTTTACAAGGCTCCAACAAGATGTGAGAGTGGGTTTTACAAGGCTCCCACAACCAGTCAACGCTCAGACAAGAACAGTTTGTCCTGAAGGCACATTCTAGGACATAGGGTTTTGACAAGGCACCCAAAACCTTTTGCAAATAATCTCTTGAGGGTTTTGACAGGCTCCCTCAACCAGCAACATGAACAAAAATAGCCTAAAAAATCCCTCAGACCATCTCTCCACTTCAATAGGAGAGAGAGCCACCTCAATAGGACAAGAAGGAGAGCATACCAACTGCCCAGGCAACCCTCTCTCAACTCAAAACCCATGCAACCTCTCCACCTCCATAGGAGATAAAACCACCTCAAACAGAAATCCATGAGAATGGGCAAGAGGAGCAGAAGAAACCCTCAACAAGGAACAAGCAAGGAGAGCACAGAGGGTCCACACAAAAGAACGGGTCCCTCATAGGCGAAAACCTTCTCCACCTCCACAGAATCAACCCCCACCTCAATAGGAGGAGACAAGAAAGGATCCAGCTGAAGGAGAAGCCAAACCATAAGCAACCCAACTCCAAAGAAGCCATTGCCGAACAACAAAGCCTTAGAATAGGAGCAACCTTCTCTTCCCACAAAGGATGTATCCACCTCAATAGGAGACTCTTCCATCTTGACAACCACAAAGGAAGAGGAAGGATGCCGCAAAGTAACCCAAACCTTGATCTTTTCCACCACAATCCATTCCACCTCCATAGGAAGGGACACCAACTCCATAGGAGTAGCAGATGGAAAAGCCAAGGGAGAGACAACAAAAGCCCATGTGCACTGAAAACATGCTAGCCATAGATCCCTTGGCTCCCAATAAATGAATAATTATTTTATTTATTGTTAGAAAAGAATAATTGCATAAATTAAGTCAATTTGTTAGAAAAAAATAATTACTTAAAATTATTTATTTAATTTATTTTTAGAAAAAAAAAATACATAAATTAAGTCAATTTGTTTTATTATGGACAAATAATTAGCTAAATTTATGAACTAGAATAATTTAATTTAATGAATATATTAAATAATTGAAAAAATATTTAATTAATGTGCATGGGAAGAACGATTGACAAATTTATTAAATAATTAAATTATTTAATTAATGAGGTTCATTCCATAATGTGATGGTTAAGTGGTGGCAGTGGGGTTGTGGCCAATAATGTCCAAACGTCTATTGGTCCATTGTGATCATACTCTTAGGCCTCCATTGATCCAACATGATCACAAATTTGATCCTCGTCATTGGTGCTAGTGGCATTCATGCCAAGTGTTCATATATGTTCTCTATTTCCTTGATTGTGGCCTCACCTAGTTATGGGCCAAGCAAAACAATTTGATTAAAAAATTATTTAAATAATATAAATGAAAGAAAATAAGTTAAGGAATTAAATACATAATAAAAATTATTCAATTAATGTGAAAATAGAAGAAAATTTTAAACATAAATAATTAAATAATTATTTTATTGATAAGTAGGAGGTATTTTCCACAACAAGTCAAACGATGATATTGCTATCAGGGTTCAACTGTGTAGTTTTGAGTCAAACTCATTGACCCATGTTTCATGAGTAGTGGTTCACAAGAACCCATCTCTCATGAGAATGAATGGTTCACTTAGCACACATTGCATCTAGGTGATACTCATAGGGGTAAAGCATTGGCCTTCCTGGGAGGTCACCCATCTCAGTACTACTCTAACTCAAGTGCGCTTAACCACAAAGTTCCCTCCAAGGTTAAACCCACTTAGCTTGCAACCCAATTTCCAAAAATTTTACCAAGTGTTGTGCCTTATGAGTCATTCATTATAGAGCCCCTTTAGCTTATCAATTGATAAGTAGGAGGAATTTTCCATAGCAAGTCAAACTATGATATTGTTATCAACAAGCCATGAAACATGGGTCAATGAGTTTGACTCAAAAGATTCATAGTTGAACCTTGACAACAATATCATAGTTTGACTTGCTATGGAAAATACCTCCGACTTATCAATTGATGAGATAAAGGAGCTCTATAATGAATGACTCATAAGGCACATCACTTGCTGAAGGTTTTGCAAATAGGATTGCAAGATAAGTGGGTTTAACCTTTGGAGGGAAATCTGTGGTTAAGTGTGCTTGAGTTGGAGTAGTACTGAGATGGGTGATCTCTCGGGAAGGCCCAATGCTTCACCCCTATGAGCATCACCTTGATGCAATGAGTTCTAAGTGGACCATTCATTCTCATGAGAGATGAGTTCTTGTGAACCACTACTCATGAAACATGGGTCAATGAGTTTGACTCAAATACTACACAATTGAACCCTAATAACAATATCACAATTAGTTTATTATCAACATTAAGAGGAATGATGTTAATTTTTTTTTTTCAATAAAAGTGGATTATTCCACTAAAATTTTTTATTAAAATTTTATTTTTTATTTATTTTTACACAGGATTCAAAGAGCATACCAGAGGAAAGAACCCTAGGAAGAAAACCTCCGGTCATAGCTCATAAAATAAACCTATAGTATCTAGCAAATCAGTTTATACACCCCGTGCAAAACCACATACAAAATGTGGTCACAATACATATAATATTAGTTTTACATAGAGCCCATATAATTTACAAATGTAGACTCCACAGATTCTTTCAATGGAAGAAGATAGAATTTTCCAAAGCCTTGTACCAAATCCCATGAGCCAAAAACCTTCCTGCCAAAAAAGAAAGTATCAAAAAACCTTTGGAAAATACTATTGTATCAAATACCATGAGCTCGAACACTCCTCCAGACAATGAACATGAATACTTGAAATGAAAGGGGAAAGCGGGAATAATTATCATCATAAAATTTTACATCAACATTACTCAAGAAAATCACATAACTATTGCTGCAAACCTTCCCATACCCTAGAAGGAATTTCCTCAAAACCCACCTCTCGTTGATTAGGATTGCTATCAATGGCTAAATTTGCCAAATAATCTGCAATCTTATTAACTTCTTTGTAACAATGGGATAACAAGAAAGATTCAAACAATTCTAATTTTTGTAAAATTAGATCAAGTATATACTGCAAATTCCAACAATTTAATTTCTTTTTCATAACACATTGAATAATCGCCATAGAATCACCTTCAATTTTTAAGTCCTTAATTCCCAAAGAGATTGCCATATCCAATCCAAAAGACAAAGCATGAAATTCCGCATAATTGTTAGTTTTAAAACCAATAGCATGACACTTAGCTCGACTAAAATTTGCATTGTGATCATAAATTACCATGCCTACCCTATCCGGCCCTGGGTTACCATGAGAGACCCCATCAAAATTCAGTTTAAAGTGCCCCTACGGAGGAGGTTTCCATCTAGTAGAGAATCTCTTACCTATTGCATCATTCTTTTTTAAAATTGAACCATGAGTGGGTAAAACCGACAACATCTTCCAAGCTCTAGTAACTCTACTATCCCAGTGTGAAAAAGAAGTAAGATTGTCCAAATTCTTATAAATAAATGACAAAGCAACCTCAGAGATTGAAGACTCAATTTTTAATAGAACCTCAGACACAAGAGAACTTGTTTTTTTAAATATCCTATTGTTTCGCTCTCGCCAAATATTCCAAATCATAATAGATGGAGATATGATCCAAAGGCTTGCATAAAAAGATGAGGCAAACATAAAGGGCCAAGATCTAAAATGGGAAATGAGATCCTTACCAATAACAAAGGATATATTTAACTTCTCAAACAACCACTGCCAACATTCATAAGCATAATCACAATGTAGGAACAAGTGTGAAGAAGATTCCAATTTTTTGTTACAAAGGACACAAGGGAAAACAACAGTAATACCAAGCCTATCAAGTCTCATACCTGTAAGCACTCTATCCTGAACTGCCAACCAAGCAAAGGCTCCAGCTTTAGGAAGAGAAGCCGAATGCCAAAACAACTTATAAGGCCAGGATGATAAATCTTTAGCAACCATAACAGAATTGTAACCATCTTTAACAGTGTACTTACTAGAAATATTCTTTGCCCAAATAAGTTCATCCTCAAAATCAGAAAGAAATACAATTCCATCCCCCAAAATCTTCTCAAAATCTAATTTCATACTTTGATCAACATCTAAGAAATCAATCGACTTCCATCTAGCTAGCTTAAGGGGTCCACTAGTCAATTTCAAAATAATCTGCTACAAAAATACCCCAAAGGGAGGAAAGAATATTTATCAGAGGAGACCAATCCCTAATATTCACCAAAGGTGTGTATCCATTCCATACTTCATCCCAAAATCTGACCTTTCTACCATTGTGAACAATCCATGAGAGATGAGGCAAAATAACTGATCTACATTTACAAAGGAAATTCCAAATGGCAGAACCCGAAGGAAAATTTGAGACTTTAAAAATGTACTCTCTTGGTCCATTATTTAAATATTTGGCAAACATAATCTGTGCCCATAAGGAGCTAGGCTTGTCATATAAATTCCAAACCAACTTAGCACCTAAGGCTAAATTCTGATTCTCTAGACTCCGAATTCCTGTTCCCCCAAGTTCCTTAGGCAAACATACCTTATCCCACGCAACTAGAGGGAATTTTTTCTTGCCATCTTTATTATTGTTCCAAAGAAAATCTCTAAGGGTATCCTATAAACTAACAATAACTACTTTTGGAGACTTCAAAATAGACATGAGATATATGCGAACAACATTCAAAATAGACTTGATGAGAACAATTTTACCCGCCAAAGATAACCATCTATGGTTCCATGAGAGAATTCTTTTAGAAATGACTGAAATAATCTTATTCCAAAAACCAATCTTATCTTTTTTAACAAAGAAAGGAATCCCAAGGTAAGTTCATGGAAGATTTCTAGTCTCAAATCCCCAAAAGGATTGCAACCTATGCTAAACCAGTTGTGATGTATTAAGGAAGAAAATCTTTGATTTATCACCATTCACTTTCTGACCAGAAAATGATGCATAATTTTGTATTATTCCTTTAATCACTTTTTCCTCAACTAACAAAGCATGTCCAAATAACAGAGTATCATTTGCAAAGAGACAATGAGAAATACTTTGGGGAATATTATGAATCCTTATACCTTTCCAAAGCCCCCCCACTTTAGCAGCCCTAATAGCCCAACTAAAGGTTTCAGCTAGGAGAATAAACAAAAAGGGAGAAAGGGGATCTCCCTATCTCAAACCCCTGGTGGAAGAGAAAAAACCACAAGGAGGACCATTAATTAAAACTGAGAATCTTGCAGAAAAAATACATGCATGAATCCATTTGACCCAAGCTTTAGAAAAACCTAACTTCTTAAAAACAACACATAAAGCCCCCCACTCTACTCTATCATAAGCCTTCATCATGTCTAGTTTAAGTATCATGGCCAACATTCTTTGGGTGGAAAAAGATTGAAGCACCTCATGTGCTACAATTGCACCCTCTATCATCTCCCTTCTAGGAACAAAACCACCTTGCTCCAATGAAATGATCCTAGGTAGAATTTTTGCCAACCAAAGGGAAATTGCCTTCATAAATATCTTATACAAAGTTTTACATAAAGAAATGGGGCGGAAGTCATCAAAAGTCTTAGTATCCTCTTTTTTAGGAATAATTGCAATCATTGTAGTATTAAGTTCTTTTAAAACAAACCTATTTCTCCTAGCTTCCTCAAGAACCAATAAAACATCATTTCCCACAAAATCCCAAAATTTCTGAAAAAATAAAGGAGTAAAACCATCTAGTCCTGGAGCTTTATTTGGATTCATGGAAAAGACAACACTCTTAACTTCTTCTAAGGAAAAGGGAGACATCAACATCTTATTGTCTTCCAAAGATACTAAAGGAGGAATATTAGATATAATATCATTGCTGAGATTTCCATTTTCTGAAGATAATAATGACTTAAAAAACCTAACTGCCTCTGAAGCAATATCCTCTAGCTTTGTCAATAAATTCCCATTCTGACACTGAATACAAGATATCCTATTCTTACATCTTTTAATCTTAGTTGAAGAATGAAAAAAATTTGTGTTCTTATCACCATCTGAAAGCCACAACTCTCTAGATTTATGTCTCCAACAGATTTCCTCTCTAGCTAACACCTCCTCAAGCTATAAGTTTAGTGACTTCAATTCATTAAAAACTTGTGGCACCATACCATGTTGAAGCACATGAGTATTAAGACACTCAATCATATCTTGAATCCTTTGTTTCTCTTGAAAAATATTCTTAAAATGTGAGATATTCCATTCCCTAATATTCAATTTCAAATAACTTAACTTCTTAGAAATCTGAAACATACGAGACCCAAAACAAAAAGGAGCAGAATTCCACCATTTCATAAGTAGAGGCAAAAAGGAAGAATCCCTAAACCACATGGGATAAAATTTAAATGGAGACTTAAAAGAAGCCCTATCCTCAATAACTGATAGGGAAATTGGAAAGTGATCAGAACTTGAAACCGGTAGAATAGAGGAAAAGAATTCAAAATCTGAATCAATCCAATTCTCAGATAACAAAAACCGATCTAATCTCTTAGCAATCTGAGAAAAATCCCTTCTCATGTTTGTCCATGTGAAAACCCCATTCTAAGACTTATAATGAAAAAGGCTCATATCAGAAATGAAATCCCCAAAGTCATCCATAATCTTTTTATTAGGGAAAACACCTCCTCTTTTCTCATCTAAATCAATGATAGCATTAAAATCACCCCCAAAGATAATAAAGCAACCATGTCTTAAGGGACAAGAAATCCTCTTTAATTCACCCCATAACTTACTCTTCCCTTGAATTCCTGATGGAGAATAAATATTAAAAAGCCAGAATTTAACCTTTGAAATCTTGCTTATAACTAAAGTCAACATCCAATTTGTAGCAGATGCCACTAACTGTACCTCAATATTATAATTATTCCAAAGTAGTGCCAAACCTCCTGAAGCACCACAAGAAGGAGAAGAAAGAAAATTCCACCTTCTCTAAGATGAAAAAACCGAATCAGCAGATTCCTTTGATAACTTTGTTTCTTGCAACATAAAAATATCACACTTAAATAAGTCCATCTGGGACTTAATTAAGCATCTCTTTTTAGGGGCATTTAAGCCCCTAGCATTCCAAGAAATAATTCTCATTGTCCTCGAGGGGAGGCTAAAGCTCCCCTCTTCTCATTAGTTGGAGAATTTTTGCTTTCCCCAAAGCAACCTTGCAAATTATGTTTCATAGCCCTTGACCTTGTCATAGGAGGCCTAGTCATAGATCTTTTGCTCCTCTTTCTTTTTACACTTACAGGAGTTAGGCATGTTTTCTTACACCTACCAAGAGAGACCGAACACCTCCCTTTCCCACTAGCAGGATAAAGGGACAAAGTCTTTTGAATTCCAACATCAATTTCCATTTGAGTCTTAAGATTATTTGGAGGCCTACCTCTCCCAGGAGAAACCATTGATGGTGAAAAAACCAGAGTTGTTTGGACAATTGGTAAACTCTTGCATGACTTTGGAGAAGCTAGGATAATTGGATTATCTTCAAAACTCAATTCTGTTGCAGCCAAAACCGTAAAAGGATTAGCAGATTCTGAAATTGGAAGGGTCGAGTTTATACCCCCCAAATAATTCTCAATTGAATAAACAACTCTATCAGTAATACCCTCATCCATCTGATGTGCATGATTGTTAAAAATATCATTTACTTGTTGAACCAAATTCGCATCTGGCATAATAGCTGGGACAACCTCTGACGGATTACTATTCCCTAAGGAAGATTCATTAGCCATATTAATTTCAACATTCAGAGGGGAATTATTAGACACCAAATTCTTAATTTCCTGAACTAAAGAAGCATCATTAGGAAGGCCTATGGTAGGTACCTGTTTAATAGTTTCCATATCAATCACTACATTTTTATCTAAATTCACATTCTTTGAAGAATCAAAAACCTCTTTATGAGTGCATGAAGGCAAATTGTCATCCTTACCTTTTATGTGTTTATTTGGCATCTTAGGGCAATCTATTGTTAATGAATGATCTACTTCATTTATCAGGGGATTACCATCCATCACTATACCCCTGTTATTAGAAAATGTCTTCAGAAAAGACGAAAGTGAGACCAAACCCGAAGTGTGATTATTTGGTTTCCCAGAACTACGACACAATGGATTATTTTCAAGATTAATGTGACCTGTTTCTACCAATTTATGCGAAGAGACATTTCCACATCCTTCAACCGAAGGTCCTACCGACAAACTATCTTTATTAAGGGATTTAGGGACAGAGCCAACAACCTACTGGTTTTTCTTAAAATCCATAAGTAACGGAGCATCCAAAAGTAAAGGAGACTTAAGAAGCTCTATATCTAATTTCTCAATTGGCTGGCACCAAATACCATCATGAGACTTGATATTACAAGTATGGGGGAAAACATTGTTAGTGTTAATAAGAACACAAATTTTTACCAGAACCTCACCCTCCACAAAGTCCATTTTAGATGTTAAAAAAGTTCCAATGGTATTTCCAATTTTCTCAAGAACATCCAGATCCATAAATTCAAAAGGAATTTTTGGTAAACCAAACCAGAAAGGAATAAGTTTCAAACTAGACCAAGCAGGAACAAAAAAAGGTTTCCAAGCCGCAATTGAAATTAAATGTTTTTCAAACCAATGATGTGAAGTTCTTAATACCTCATCTCTGAAAGAAGGAGAATCAAAGACAATAATAAAAGCATTCGTAGATAATAATTGAAAATAATGCATATCCCCCCATCTTTTATGCAATTTATGATAAAGCTTTAACAAACTAATTTGATCACCCCAAATTTCCCCAGAAATAGCATTTGAATGCAGGCAATTCACTTTATGATCGACATAGGAACCCGGAATATCAATACAAGGGAAAGGAGCCCAAACCTGTGATGAAGAAACTCCCAGCAGAATAGGATCAGTAGGTATCTTACTTACCTTTTCCAGACTAGCTTCCTTGAGGTTCACATTTACCTTATTTCCCACCTACTGTGAAGAAACAGAAACCCTAGCCATAGTCTCCTTATTTGCCAAGCCAACAACCCTAGCAAACATTCGCTGATTTCCCAAATCCAAAGACCATTTCCCCAAAAAACCCTTCAATTGCTTCTCAGATTTCCCTTGATTCTCACCTATATTAAAACACCCTCGAGTGAGTCTCCTTCCATTGTTATTCTACCTCCATGCCACACTGCATCTGTTCCGAAAGAAGCCTTGAAAGTATTTTGAAACTGGCCAAAAAACCTTGTTATTTCCGCTCCGGTTCATCTGTATCGCAATGTCTTTCCATCTGCCATTCGTGTAGACCCACTGCGAAACATGAGGCGGGTCTTCCCAACCCACATCCGCCCATGAACCCAAATGCCTTTAATCGGCCATGACTGTATTCATTTACTGAAATTTGTAACCCTAAAAATCTGTTATTGTTGCAGCAAACCCTAACTGTTAAATATTCACTCTGTTGAACTCCTTGCAATAGCCTAGCAGACGGTTCTATTCATTGTCCTATGGCCGAGCTTAAACTGTATAGCAGCAAAGACTTTTTCAATTTCACCAATTCCTGTGACGCATTACAAGGTGATGATGCTAAGATCTATTGAAATTTTGTTCTGATCTGTTATTATCTGCCTCCAATTTCAATGCATTACTGGTTAAGACAGGCGATATATATAATCGTTTACAGGATGGGAGTGTACAAAAATGGTGTAAACCTTCTTGTCTCGCAGATGTGGAATTGATGTGTCTTCTTTGTTTGCGGCAACTCTTTTGCTAGTTGCTTGTTACTCCTTTGTTGTTTGCTTTTGGCTATGAACCAAAGGAAATTTGTCAAAAATGTTAATTGAGTTTCCAGTTTGTATCTTGTTCTTTCCTGATGTTTGTTGTTGTTGCGGAGCGTAAAACTCCTGAATGAATGAAATGTTGTGGTTTAGGGTTTTCTGTTGGTCAAAAAACCCATTGAAATTCACGCCGGCCTCTGATGCGTGAGGGTAGTGGATGTTAGAATAAAAATTAATGAGAATTGTGGAATGATTAGGTGGAAATCATTAACATTTTTAGGTGTCTACACATAGAAGGTGATTATAATATCTATCAGTTTTATTTTTTATTAAAAGGCATACTATTTTAGTTCCATTTATGATTTTAATTTATAATCAGCCATGCATGTCAAGCAAGTCTTTTTATGTCCTACGATTTTGGTTATATTAGGAGAGAGGACCTAGTTATTGAGCAGCCTAACTTCATGCCTCTCAAAATCATGTGACAATTTTGAATCTCTCAATTTTTTAGAGTGACATACTTGTCAAAGCTCCTTCTTGTAAGCAGCATTTTAGGTCCATATCATCAAAAGATGATACCACAGCGTGTCTAAGTAAATCCTCCAAAGAAAAGATAAACATAGCTGAACATTAACTCATTTGTTATTGATGTGTCAATGCAACATAATCAGATTTGAACATGTTTGTTAGATCTATTGAATACATTTCATTCAATTATAAATACTTATAATTAACACTAGCAATTTTAAAATCAAAACTATTCTGCTATACTATTAAAAATATTAAAAATAAAATCATAAAATACATTACAACTATTTTAACAAGTGAAGTAGTTGGCTCTTATGCCTTGTACATTCAATCATATGATTTAAAGAGAATCCGTTTACATCAAATTTATCTATTAAAAAATAAATTCTATAGAGTCTACATTTGTGATTGGTAAAGTAAACCTAAACGTCTCTGCTCATGAAATAGAACACGTAGAGCGGCTCTTTGCCTTTCAATCGGCAGCATGGAGGTCACAGCCATGGCCTTTCAGTTACTTGAAGAGGAAAACGTCACGTCAATCCTTGATGGTCATTATATGTCACGCTTATCCCTTTAAAGAATATCATTTTGATTTAATTGCTGTATATTACTGGTAAAACTAACCCCCCAGCATTATTATGTCACACATTGCTTCTTTAACTTCAAATCCGACCTCCATATATGTAATCTTGATAACCTTTTATATAGGTAGATGTAAGATCTAAGCTGATTAGATTTTGTTTGTTTTAACATTTACATAGTGCTTGAAAATGATGAATAAAAATCATTTAACAATATTTTTAATATTTTATTTTGAAGATCACAGATTAACAATTCAATATTCATATGAACAATAACAATTTTTCTTTAAAATTTAAAATATCTTTACATAATATTAGAAAAAAGTTTAAATTATTGATAAATTATTTTAAATAAATAATTATGACTTATTGGTGGCATGGAATATTATTCTTATTTTTTAATATGAGGTTAATTATTTGAAACATGGTCTTTGTTTATCCCCTTCCAAATAGATTAAGATGATTATAGTGGAAATTATAAAAATTTCAAATAGATTTCATAATTTTGAGTAGGGAAATAAAAATTATTATCCATTTTATGAATATAGTGTACATGTGATGGTATATAAAAGAGAGAACAAATAACCGCCTAATAACTACCAATGCTACCAACTGTACCATGACAAAAAGCTATGAAAAATGTAAAATGCTAACATTCCACCCTTATTACATTGTTCATTCAAAATTACCCATGAAAAACTTTCAAGGTATGCCTCCTTAAAGCTTAGATCACAATATTTGTTTAATGCAAAAAATGATACCAATTTTTGAGATGATCTCTTTTTGAAGAAACAAATTTAGCAGCAAGAAGAGCTTCATCAAGTTGCCTCATGATCCCCATAAGGATGTATCCTCGAGCCAAATTCTTAAGTTATCAATCTTGAGGGATATTGTGTGGATTCAAGTATAGAACCATTGAAGATGGATGATGTTGAGTGTTTCCTCCAAGGGTTTTGCTTTTATGTAGCCAACGAATAATCATTTGATCCATACTTAGATATTATAACACAAGGACCCAACCTATTGGGCTCAACCTTAACTTTCTTTTTAGAGTCTTGAATATTCTTTTGGTTTTATTTGAGGATAAGGTCACCAACATGGAACTCTCTAGGCTTGATTTTATTATTATGGTTTTTTTAAAGATGAATTGGCTAAGCTTATAGATGGTTAAAGAATCCAAGAATGCAAATCTATAGTCTTCATCCTTGATGAAATTCTTCAAGGAGATACATAATGATGGGAGTTCAAATTTGATTGCCAAGATGGCTTTAGTGTAAAAGACAAGGGAATATGGAGTGGCACTAATTGGTGTGTAAATTCTATTGTGATAGGCTCAAAGAGTAGGATCGAGGTGGGGGTGCTTATCATGATTGATATAATTGAGAAATTTCTTAAGGATTTTTAACAAGCTTTTATTATTTGCATTAAAGCCTAGTTATTACCTTGAGAGTAGTAGGGGTGAACTAGTGATGCTAGATTTTTGCTTGCAAAGGGTGTAGAGTTCATTATTTTTAAACATATAGCATTATCAATTATAATGGTGGATGTAATGACATAGAAACAATTGATATGGTAAAAGATGAATTTGGATATTTAGTTTCTAATGGTGAAGGTGAGGGAGATAGATTCTACCCATTCATCAAATTTTGTACGAGAGTGATAATAAATTTATGGTCATGGGATGATGAGGGATGGATCTTTCCAACTAGTTTAAGGCCCTATTAGGAAAATAATGAAGGGTTGGTGTTAGGTTAAAATCATTGAGATGATGCATGAGTGAGATTACAAATTATGGGTTATTGTATTAAACTTGATAACAATGACAAGCATCAACAACAACATTAATACTCTAAAAAAAAATTGTATGTAGGGACACATCAAGTTTTGAAGCCTAAATATCACCATATATTTGAATCTCCACCCAATAGTCATAAAAATATTTCATATTTATTCTTTGAGATTGATTAATGATGAAAAAATTCAATAATTTTTTGGAAGAGGAAGTACTAGGGAACTATATAGAAAAATTGGCTGGTTATCTATATAAATTTTTAGCCCTAGTCATCCTTTCATAAGTATCCCCTATTGAATGATGCCTTGAAGAAGAACAAGATACATAAAAAATTAGAGGTCAATGTTAAGATAAAATAGGTAAGGTATGCACTACACTAGGAATAAATATAGATCCTTAGAAGTAGTGACACTCTACATAGATCTATAAGAAAAAATACCATGAACATTAAAATGGATACTCAAGTAAAAACCCTCTTACAAAAATGAAAGGACCTTTTAAGGTATGGCCACGACGAGAGAAAATCAATGAAAAATAAGTAGACATTATATAGGCTAGATGAGAAATGGTAGTAGTGTACTAACATATCATAGATGATTGAGAATCATGTATGTGCAAATGTAAGATGATTCTCAGAGTATATTAATGTACAAAATTTATAAAACATAGCTAGAATAAAATTAAAATTCATATATGCATCATCAAAAATACGTATCTAAGAAGGAACCATACAAAAAATATCATTTAGGAAGCCAATATAGATTGACGATAATTGCATGTGACATCATCATAAGATAAAATGGATTGATAGTTGGATCATGCATAGAACTCCATGATGGTGTTCAAATTTGATCTAGACAGCTTATAAAATAAAAAATATATAAAAATCATATGTTTGGAAAAAGAACATATTGTCTTCTTTGCCATTTATTGATCCTAAATTTATATAATATAAGTTAAATCATATATATTTAATTTATCATATTATAAATTCAAATCTCATTTGAGTGTTATTGTGTTGTAGATGAGATCCTTAGTTAAGTATTTATCCCTTTAAAAAATTAAAATATTTAAATTTAATATGACAATATTTATTATAATTATCCAAAAGAGACCCTACTATTTAAAATATTTATGAGATAAATTTATAACATCTTAGATAATATATTTATCACTTAAATTCAAATAAAATATCTTATTTTATTTGACATTATTAGATTTTTAATTCATAATTTAATTTTTATATCAAAAAATTATAACAAAAATATTTATTTTATAGTAAATTAATAAGTAATTTTAAATTATTATTTTATATTTTATTAATAATTTGATTTTAAATTGATACTTAACTGATAATTATTATCATATTAAATTTAATTTAATAATGTTTATAATTATTAATAATTGAAATATAACATAGTTAAAAATAATTAATAATTATATCAACAACTATTTAAATATAATACAAAATAATTATTAAATTATTAAATATCCTAATTTAGAAGTTAGGAAATTGAAAGATTAAAAGAGAATAAAATTCTCAAATGTGAATCGTGCAAACTGAAAATGCAGCCAGGTAAATTGTTTTCCCAAAGAATATTAAAGTGTTTTACCAAGTAAGGCATATAGGGATGGCAGTGATAAAAAAAAAGTGTCGAAAGGCACGAGTGTATCCATCTATTCAGAAGATTTTTTAATTTATTGAGAGTCTAGCAATTTTTGAGAAACACACCAAACGAAAATTGATAAAAACAAATGGAGAATAGTATTTGTCAATGGGGCCCACATAACACAACACACACTAGTCAAAGCGTGTGCAAAATGGCCATGGCAGCTGGCATGCTCTTCTGAAACAGGTTTGTATGTATATAATATCGTATATAATATTGCATTGATTGTAAATATATTTCACAAATTTTGTTTATCATATAGGAGCTTCTCAAATTCTTCCGATTTTTTAGCAATCACAGAGATTAGATTTCTAGAGTCTATTCTAATTCATGTGTTTGTTTCTGGATTCAATTGTGTAGAATTTATTTTTGCCATCAACATTTTTTATTACACTCAGTGATCCCTTCTGTAGCGGTTACATACATGCTACATATAACATCAATTGCATGGGAAAAATGTTGACATAAATCATGATTAGTATATAACAAAAAACAAGATAACAATAGATAAACAAACAAGATAACAGTAGATAAACAATTGTTAGTAGAGAAACATCAAAATCATAGCCTCCTAAACTTTCCTCTATCAAAAAATTTAAATATGCTACGCATATTAACTGAGTATATAAAAGTCATAATTGAAATATGCCACACAGGGCAAAAGATAGTTAAGTCCAGGAATAACCAAAAACCATAACTATAAGCGGACAGACCATTAGGGCCCTTTGAAAAACCAAAAACCCAACCCATAGAAAAACAACTACTTCTTTTTGCCATGGCTCCTCTTGGGGAGGAGCTTCCTTACTCATTCTTTGGTGAGGAATTTAAAGAGGTCCTTGTAGTCCTCATTCTCCTTTCCTTTACCTTTGAGGGTGCTTTCCTACAAGAGACAAAGAGTGGTCGCAGAGTTGTGCATGACATTCAGAGAAACCCTGGAGACATCATGCAGCTTGTTCTCAATGGCATCCATTCTGCTGAAAATTTCCTACAAGTTTTCAGTCACGCCATTCGCTTTCTTTTCCAAATCCGTCAGTTTGCCATCCACATCCTCCTTGATGCTTCTCACTTCCTCCACCACCATCATCTTTTCAAACTTGAGAGTAGGGGACAGAGAGTTTGCCCAGGATTTGGGACCGATACCCAGGCTCATGGAATTTTTAGGGCTCTCAGACACATGGGTGGAGTTGGCAAAATGGGGGGTCAAGGTGGAATGAAACGGGGCTGAATTACTAGAGGGGATGGAATTCCTAGTTTCATGGGATGAGGAGGGGTCCTTAAGGGTTTCTCAGGGGGTTTGGACGCCAATCTCACAGAGCGACGAGGAGTGTTAGCTTCATCTGTAATCTCCACATCAGAGTCAATTTCTTGGATTATCACTTTCTTGGGGGGTTTTGAATCCTCCGAGTAGTGCTTTTTATTTTTCTTACTAGAGGAGCCAGGTTTGGGCAACCGAGGAGGGCTTATGTCAAGGTTGGCAGCAGCTATAGCTAAAGATTGGATTTCAGGCACATTTTGGACAGTTTTTGTGCAAGAAGGGCAGAGGGCCAAGTGGAAATTGTAAAGGCGGAGGATAAGGCCTTGTTGGAGAATAGTAAAGTCCTTGCCTTTCTTCTTGGCTTCAACAATATCTCTCACATTAGAATCCATAGAGTGCAGCCAAAAAAAAGGATGGAGAGAAGATCTTTATTCCTAAGATGGTTAAGGAAAGGGAGGTGATAGTAGTAGAAAACCCCATACTGTCCTTCAAGAGTGAAATACTTCATGATGATGCAGCAGACCTCGTCCCAAGGTGGTGGAAGCTCTTCCTGGTTGAAGCCGCCAGCTTGCTTCATAGGATTCTCCCCATCGCGAAAAAACTGGTTTAGGTTGGTGGTGTCTGGTATGCGGCTTGATTTCTTCCATTTCCTACCCTCCATGGACAAACCCGTCGACTAAGCAATCACATATTCGTTGACTTTGAATGAGATACCACCCATAGTGACCCTTTTGTCCTCCCAGGAGGCCACAAACTCCTTTGACAGTCTCTCATCATTTTCTTTCATGCTCTCCATGAATTTATCAATGCCTCCTTCCGATCACATAAACCAAACCTCTGACTTGGCTTTGAATTCATCGGTTTAATCAGGTTCAAGTCTCAATCTGTCACCCCCCATGGTCATTTCCTCCATCTTAGAAGAGCAAATGAAAAATAGGGCAACAAGGATACAGAGTCGATCAAGAGCAGAAGTAGAGTCAAGAAGAAAACTCAGCAAACTCTAGAATAAAATCATCCAATAATCATTGTGATTATTGCAAGTCGTGTTTGAACATATTTTCCGATCACGAAATCTATTACACTCTTGTGAGCCATCAATCTGCCTAATGTGACTTAGCTGAGCCCAACTATTGCCATCATCACCGCCAATGATATTCATCCAGATGATAAAAAGAAAATTGCCTTTCCTGATATCAGTACTATGCCAATAAGTATCATCATTATTTAAACCCCCTCGAGACTGATGACAAGGCCATATGCAGCTACGTGGCAACCCCAATGCATGATGGGTGAGTTTCCCCTCCAATTTCAAAATTTGAAAATTGATGCTCTTCATCTGATAACAATTAGAAAGATTCGTCATTAAGAACTCCTTGGTGGTCACTGGCAGCATATCAGTGTTCCTTCAGCATTGTAAGTCATCTTGTAGCCTTCCAATAACAGCCATAGAGTCAGCAACCACATTCCCTTCTCTAAAAATGTGGTGGCGGATAGTGAAACAATCAAGGTTAGCTAGAAATATTCTTGCATCCCTTAAAATAGATTCCACTTTCCAACCCGCTATAGATCTACCACTGACAGCTTCCACAATTACTTTAGAATCACCTTCAATTTCTAGTTGTCTAATTCCTATAGCAGTGGTGAACTTCAAGCCCCATAGGAGAGCCATTCCCTCAACTTGAGTGACAGTATGATTCTTTAGGCTACTTGCATAAGCAGCAATAGTAGTCCCTTGATGATCACGAATAACACCACCTCCCCCTTACTAGGAATTTTGAGCTGACCGGTCAAAATTTAGTTTATGCCAAGGGGTTTGGGGCTAACCATTTGGTCCTTTTTCTGTTGATCTTTGAAGTGGTATTGAAGAGTTTAAACTCTTGGGGGAGCTTCTAGAGTTACACAATTCTTTTATCAATAGATTCAAGAGGATTGGGAGGGGTTTTCCACCCAGTCACTGATATATTATCCATAAGCATTTTGAAACATTTAAAAAAAATATTATCTGGGGAAGTTTCAACATCTCTGAAGATTATGTTAATCCTTTCTTTCCAAACAGTCCAGTAGATATGAGGAGGGATCTATCTCCATAGCTAAATAACCAGGGGGTGGTGGGTAGGAGGTGACCATCCATTAAAAAACTAATGCATGTTATCATGAAAAACCCATTGTATACCACATTTTTCAAGGGTAATGGCCCACAAGTGCACTGCGAAAGGGAAATGGATGAAAAGATGGCCAATAGATTCCTCCTCGGCTTTACATAAGATACATCTATTGGGAAGTCGGAATCCCCTCCTTTCAAATTGTCCTGAGTCAAGATTTTTTCATGCATAAGGGACCACCAGAAGAAGTTAATTTTTGGAATAAGTTGTGGGTTCCGTATCTTTTTCCAGCATTCAACATCACCAATGGGTCTCAAGAGTTGTCTGTAAGCAAACTTGACTGAGAACTCCCTTGATTGGGTCCCTTTCCAGATGAATCTATCCTCATGGGGAGATAAAGGTACCCTGCACACAAGCATAAGATCCTGAAGATCAAGGGAAGTAGGAAACAAGTTAGGTCGATCAATAAATATTAGGGAGATGTTCTTTCACCTTCTTCTTCCCCGCACAATGTAGTCAACAATATAATCACCAAAGTGATCCTTTAGGGAGTTCATTATTTGGCAAAATCGAGAATCAGCTAGAGGTTTATTGAATCTAGCCAAGAGTCCTCCTAGAACCTAACCCTCCTACCATTTCGAATCTCCCACTTCAGTCCTTCTTTGATAATAGGTCTAAGTTTCAGGATGTTGTTCCATAATTTTGACCCATGAGGTAAGCCACCAAAACTCAAATTAAAGAAGAACTGTTCCCTTTCCAAATACTTAGCCCTGATAATGTTACACCAGTCTACCTCACCTTTAGTTAGGGTCCAACCCACTTTAGTAATTAAGGCCTTGTTCAAGGCATTTATCTTTCTAATACCAAGACCCCCCATGGTCTTGGGTAGGCAAATAGTATCTAAGATGACTAGAGAGAGGCATTTCTTTTCCTCCATACCCGTCTAGAGGAAATTTCTTTGGATCTTTTCAACATTGTCCCCCATAGCACCAGAGATTTGGAATAGGGAAAGGAAATACACAGGGATGCCCTAGAGGGAAGCAGCAAGGTGTTGGAGCTTCCCTGCACTACTAAGGAATTTGTCCTTCCATCCAACAAGTTTCTTTTGTACTCTTTCAAGGATAGTATTCCAGAATACAGGGGTAACCTCTTTGACAGTGAGGGGGAGACCCAGGTAAGTCCAAGGAAGAGTAGCAGACTTACACCCAAGGATATTGAGGATTTTAGTCTGAAGGTCTGAGGGGGTATTGAAGAAGAAGAGGTTACTTTTATCATAGTTGATACATTGCCCTGAAGTAGAGGCATATTCAGCAAGCATATTCGTCTAGTGTTTAGCCTCAATCACAAAGGATATTCCGAAAAGAAAGATATCATCCACAAATTGTTGAATCACTGAGGGGGGAATAGTAGAAACCGCTTTAAACCCCTACAGTCTTCCATTGACCATCAAATCCACCACATTCCCACCCAAAACTTCTGCAATCATAATAAAAAGATAAGGGGATAGAGGATCTCCCTGTTGAATACCTTTTCAAGCTTTAAAGTGGCCCCTTGGAGTCCCATTGATCAAGATAGAGAATTGAACCATAGAAACACTTTCCTGTATCATATCAACAATTTTTTGATTGAAGCCCAATTTTGAGAGAGATTTTAAAAGGAAGCACCAGTTGACTTTATCATAAATGTTACGTTTGATGTTGACAATCATTTGTATTTGAAAAATCAAGGGTTACGCTTAATATTATGTTGATTGTAAATATCCACATTAAAAAAACATTGCATTTGTCAATGAAGTATTTATGCAGATTTCCTTTATCATATAAGGAACTTCTCAAATTCATTCGAGCTCTGCATACATGAACCTCTGTAGTAGTTATTTGTATGCCACATATAACATCTTTAACATAAACATTCATTTATATAATGAATTATATACATAGATCTTGATTATTGTATAAAAAACTCAAAGATTTGCATCTAAATTTTGTATGTAACAACTGGTTTGTAGCAAGTACATGCAAACCTACATATACATTCATTTGAATTGGAAGAACAGTGGCATATATTTATGAAATATGCATATACAATTTTTTGTATATTGGGTTTATTGATTCTCAAGTCACCAGATTGTATTAGGATTTGTGATGCTTAATTAATGAAATGGCTTGTTGAATGTACAAAAATTGTTTCTACATTTGTTTCTCAATTGGGTGGACTGAGTTAGTATCATAAAGGTCAAATAGTAAATTGTAATTAGTTCAGTTTATCGTGTTAATCTAATTTTGTTTGGGTTTTTACGTAGCTAGCAAATCATATCTACCTTGAAGAGCACGTGTTGCATTTGAGTTTATATAATAATAATAATAATACCTGGAGAGATTACATGCATCATAAATTAATGTTTTTCTAACAAGTCTATCCATATTTACTAATTTTTCTCTCTCTATATATCACGTTCTACTATTTAAATGAGAACTTTTGATAATGAATGAAAGTTTAGCTGTTAAATTTAGACCTTGTTATAATTTTTCTTCTCATTAAATTTTTGCAATTGTTTGAATCTAAGATTTATGTATCTTTTGAATATGTATCTATATAGGGATTTTTGGATATGGGAAGAGTGGTCGCCTATGTTGGACTAATTATCTATCACAGCCACTAGGGAGAACACACTTGAAGATAAAGTTGTTAAGAATGGTTAGGAGATTCTTGCACCCATGCACAAAAATATGAGATGCCCAGTGCAGGGTTCTCAATCCTCATCATTGATGAGGTTCATGTCACAGTAATAAATTGCATGGCATGAAGGTGAAGCTAGGTTGGCCAGAGATTTAATTTTGTTGTGTTTCAAGCCTTGCAATTTCCCACTGTGATATGTGCCTTACATGTACTGAGGACTGAGATCCCTGTAAACTATTATGCAAAGAGACCATTATTAAAGAGACCATTATTAATAACAATAAGACTACAATAAAAATAATGAGAACCCTCATTGATTAGAGAACCCTCATCGATTAGATCATAATCTTGGGAATGCCTTTTCATGAACTGATACAAATCTATAGTTAACCTTAAGCCCAGTTTCATCATTTTTCTTAAATTGCAACTCTAATTAGCTTGGCATTGATCACTTAAATGGATTCATGTTGATTGGATTGGGATTGCCAGGATTCTTCCTTTCATGACATATATGATCAGGGCCAAACATGAAGAAAGAGGTTCACCCATGAGGACTCCTCTAGTTCTATTGAATTAACCCACGAGAATGAAGCTATTCATAAACAGGAATTACAGGGCTTGCCGAATAGTAGTATTCATATCTTTCGTTATGGACTTCATTGATAACATTAATGCTAATAATAAAAAATCAGCTGCATGATGACAAATGTTTTTAATAACCATCTTGAGGAGGATGTCTATAATTATGCCATGATGAGGACAAGGACTACTCGAATAGTGTACTGGGAGTTTAGTATTCCAAGAGGCATATCCTATAGTTGTGGTAGGAATTAGTTAATCCATCCGTGTATATAATAAATATTTTGTTATAGTTACAAATGAGTGCAAAAATCTGTGACATTTCATTGTGTTTCTGAGGCACGATTTGTAGTGGCACGATTAATCGTTGCTTGGTGGGCATACTATAAAAAAGGAGCGTTAATGTTTAACCTCGTGAGCTCTTTCAACAACATTATGAGTATTTACTTTTGAACCCGATCTATTTTTTTTGTCTTTAATTATTTAATGATATGATCAAATGAATTCAATTATCTAATGAATAGCTATAGAGATCTGAAAAAGGGAATCGTATGTTGTGGCAGAGAACCAAGTTCCCTTCCGCTAATGATCTGCACTTGTGGTAGAAGCTACAGACAATAATCTTATTATGGCTCAAACTTGGGCTTTCAATGACACAGGATACAAAGCTTTTCAAATTTCCCCTAGCATCTATGATGAGAAAGTCTTTCAGGCATACAAACTATATATGGTGAAAATGGATACAATAATATTGAAAAACTATAATGAATTCAACCACAAAACCCTAGCCTAACAACAACAAAGATCCACCATAACATATGAAGATTACCTAAGACAATGCAAATCAAATGAAATCACAAAGATTATACCATCACATGTCCAATAGGGTTTGAATCTCCATTCTTCCTATCTCCATTGATCTTGCTTGATATGTTTGCTCTCAAATTTTATGTGCACAAGAGCTCAACAAAGAATGGAATGTGGTTGCAAGTAGGATCACATACGAAAAGCGTAGTGTAGTCAAGTGCATAATTGAGTTAGCGAGGGTTTGATAATGAAGGAAGCATATCCTTATATAGAAGACACTATATGAAATGGAGGGATAAGATTGAGAGGTGTAAAAGAGGTCGGCTATGATTAGAGGGTAGGTAGAGAAAATAATAAAATAATGAAAGGGTAGGTAGTGTAGGAATTAAGAGATGAATGACATGTGTCATGGGTGAAAAGGCTAATGAATTAATTAAATAAATAAAGATTTATTTAATTAATAGAAGAAGTGGAATCAATTAAATAAATAAGATATTTATTTAATTTAGGAAAAAGGATAATTTAAATAAATAAAGGTATTTATTTAAATGAGAAATAAGGCTAGAAGAGGGTAAATGAATTAATTAAATAAATAAAGATTTATTTAATTAATAGAAGAATTAGGCTTAAAGCAGTTAAATAAATAAAATATTTATTTAATTAGACATGACAATTTTAGGTGTCTACATTTTGCCCCTCTTTGAGACAATGCGGCTTGTCGCGTTGTTTCAAAGAAGATAAGATGAACTAATACAAAGTTGCCCCAAGATGGGAATGATATGCCCCCTCGAGAGATTGGATGAAAATATCTGGAAAGATCACAGACAATCTCTCAATAAGAAAGAAAGGCTAGAATGGACTGACCGAATAGGATAGAGTGACAGAGTCACGGGATAATGAAGACTGACTCGAGAAATGAGGGCTAGGGCTAGGGCTAGGTTAGTCTATAAAATAGACCACGAGGGGAATACATCCTCATTATCATCCACACATCCAAGAGATCAGAGTGCAAAGTGAAAATAGAGCAGCAGTAGTTAGCAGTGATGGCATTGGTGCACAGATTCGATCGCGTTCGCTGATTTTAGAGGCTAGCAGATGCAGGAGAGCCGGTAAGTACTGCAAAACCTCCTTGTACTTTGTCGCAATAAATGTTGTCATTAATGCATCTTAGGTAGTGCAATAAATGCATGTTTAGGAAATGTCAAAAATGTCCAAAAACATGTAGGTGCGTCTGCGTAGGTGCCAAGCACGTCTATGTTGGCTAGGTGCATCTGTGTTTGTGCCAGGTGCGTCTATACTAGGAAAAGCGTCTGTGCCAAATGCGAGTGCATCTACGTTGTTCAGGCACGTTTGTGAAATGTGGGCACGTTTGTGCAGGACAAGCGCATCTGTGCAGAGCATACGTACATCTGTGTATTTTAGGCACGTCTGTGTAGAGCAGGCACATTTATGTAGTCTATAAGCGTGTTTATGTCATCAAGGTCAAATCGACAGTTCTGTGATGAACATACCTTGTCGATTGGATAAGCTGCTAAGAGGATACACTCAAGCAGGTCCTCTAGGGAAGACTAGGATAGCAGATAGGGCTAGGATTGACAATTCTGTGATAGAACATACATTGCCAATTAGGAAACTACTTAAGAGGATTCACTCAAGTAGAGGCCTTAGGATAGGATAGATCAAGGCACTTTGTGATGAACAGTGAGTACCAAGACATAGTACTTTGTGATGAATAGGGAGTACTAAAATATGAGTAGCACTTTGTGATGAACAGTGAGTGCAAATGTGAGCAGCACTTTGTGATGAACAGGGAGTGAAAAAACGTAGTACTTTGTGATAAAAAGGGAGTACCACTAGGATAATCAGCAACACTTTGTGATGAACAGTGAGTGTCACTAGAATAGAAGCAACACTTTGTGATGAATAGTGAGTGTTACTAGGATAGAGTACCATATGCATTTAGATAAAAAGTAGCATTTTGTGATGAACAATGAATGTCACTATGACTGACATGATTGATTTGCTTGACTGCAGGAGTATTTTCCTATGCTGGAGTTGCGAGAGAGATTCCCATCGACTCTAAGGTTGCGTCCAGAGTTGACATTTGAGGACAGAGCTATCATTGAGGGTATGGGCCTATGATATATTATGTATGTGCCTGAGTTTTAGGTGAACATGGGAGCTAGCTGAGTGATGGCACTTAGAGACTTGTATGTTTCATTTACCGATGGGTGAGATGACAGTCACCTTGGAGGATGTTTACAGGATTCTATAGATACTGATCGATGGAGAGCTAATTCCTTATGATCGAGAGGGAGATAGGGAGGCCCTGAGACGAGTGTTTCAGGATCCAGGCCTAGAGATGAGAGCTGGACATGTGGCATGGGACATGATGACAGCGACATGACTGGCACTACCAGTAGTGCTAGGAGGAGTGATCAGTGGGTTCCTGTGTCCAGATAGGGCAACACGAGGGTTGGGTGTGGGCTGGGGGAGCACCTTGGAGACACTGGTTACACAACACACCAGATATGTCTAGGGACCGTGTGTGCTGGCACACTTGTACTATGAGCTGCATCAGTTTGTGTATCATGGATCTATAGGATTGGGCTACGGAGTTACATTGTTGCAGGTATGGGCCTATGAGCATCTGCCAGTTACCTGACTGATACACTTCAGGGGTAGGGGTCATGGACACAACTTTGTTCATTTATACGATATAATTACATCACAACCACAGATTGGAAGGTTGGAGCATTAGCATCGATTCTTGGATGAGATCAACACTGTGATATGGAGGCCATACCGTGAGTGCGAGCAGTGGGAGGAGGATGCAGTGGATCTACCTTATACCTTCTAGAGTAGATATCTAATTGGGTGGATGCCCTATGTATTGGAGAGACAGCTGGTTGACAAGGTATGCAGGCAGTTTGGCCGTATTCAACGGATACCATGGGGTTCCAAGATGTATGCTCGGACAGTCAGGGATCAGGCACACTTTGGGCCATTGTTGTCATATGATCAGGCCGTGATGCAGCTAGTGGAGATGGTTCCCTTGCCGTGGGATATGTGACCGGATATTGAGGATGTAGGTATGGATACAGAGTACACTACATATTGGGCTGAGCATCCATTCCCACGACTGACAAACCTAGGGGAGGCAATAGATGGAGATGGTGGGGGGATGGAGATGATGATGGAGATGGTGGAGGTAGAGGCCGACGGAGGAGGCAGGGTGCAGTTGGAGAGAGGAGAGTGGCTCCACAGAGAGAGGGTGGGGAGGAGAGACAGGCTTGGGTGGTGAGGGGTCGCGGTGGATTGCCATTACGAGGTGCCAACAACACAGGGTCATAGATAGGTGCAAGGATAGGGGCAGAGGCAAGTACAGGCAGAGGCACAGGGGGAGCCACATGAGGAGCCACAAGGGGCCGAGGAGGAGGAGGATGAGCTGCTTGAGTTGAGGGAGATCTGCCAGGGATAGGCAGATGAGATTCACGACCTGGAGAGGGAGACAGCTAGGCTCAGGAGGTGACTGAGGGAGATAGAGCATGAGCGGGATCAGGCTATCCAGTGCTATACTGAGGCTAAGATAGCATTGAGGGCTGGGAGGCAGGTGGTAGAGGGCACAGGGGCTGGATATGCCTATGTTCTACAGGCAGGGGAGGAGATAGGTTACTGGCGAGACCTATATTACAGGCCAGTGCCACCAGAGCAGCAGGTGAGGAGCTTCCGTAGACCATTGCGGACAGCGACAACTACGGGAGGGAGCCAGAGGAGATAGGCGTCTAGTGGTGGGGTTATGTGTCCTCCACCACCACCAGATAGAGGGGACAAGAGAGATGATCCTGGGGCGGTTCCTTCTAGGGCTCAGACTCTGTCGAGGCCAAGTGGCTCCGAGGGAGGGAGTTCATCATAGCCTTAGAGGGATCCCTATGTATCAGTGTTTTGTATCATTTTGTATTATGATGTAGACACCTCCGGGTGATTGTAGCCATATGATTTTGACATCATTGTATCATGACACTTATGATTATATATATACATGAGATGATTCATCTTTGCGGCAGCTATATGCATGTGTACCTATGTGATGTTGCTTTGATGTGATTTATGATGATGATTATGATATGGATGCAAATATGTATAAGAGGAAATGCAATATTTTTGTTCTTTTATGTTTTTAATGTTATGCATATGTGAATGTGAATGTATGAAATGCAGTGAATATGATAATGCAAATGATTATTTACATGATGAAAGTGTAAAATGTGCTAACATGTGTTGTGTGCAGGATGTGATGCATTTGTGATATCTATATGTATGTATGAGTGAAATGCTTAATATGTGGCAATGCAGGTGCAACTACATGAAATGCAAATGTTTTTGGTGTGTCATTATACTTAGTCATGTGATAGCAGGCTACATAGACTCAAGAAGGATGATGCAAGTTAATCAAGAAATGGGGATGGAAGATAGAAGATATGAAAGTGAAAGAGCTTCTTGTGCGTTATCATCATTGAGCTTATTATGGCAAGTAGGTTATGATAATCGAGGCATATGTTCGACCCAGAAAGTCATTGTACATGTTTACATGGAGATAAGATAGTTACAAACAAGGAATGCCCCAGTTCATACTAGACTCACAGTGTCCTCATATCCTTGGATAAGTCATAGCATTACTAAGAGACAATCCACAGACAGCAAAAGAAAAATAGGTGACGATACCCCATCCTCACCTTTCTACTCAAAGACATCCTGGAGATAGAATCTCTAGTCAGAGACATCTTGGAAAAGCTAAAAGACATGTCACCAAAAGATAAAATCAAAATAAAACCAAGACTCGACACCAACATCCACTGTAGTCCTCAAGTTTAGTGTCCCTTGTCACTTTTATAAGTCTTATTTGATTGTGGTCACAATGTTTACTTTCACAAAAAGGATAGATAGCACTGAACCATATGTTGTATGAGTCTTTCAAAAGATTTGATTTGTTGAAGCCCATTGTTGCTGCTGTCTAATCTGAAACTGACTGAATCCATGAAACTGATACTTTATTGTGGAGAAGATAGAACTTTATTGCGGATTGTGTGCGGATAGACTGAAGAAAAAGTGGAAGAAACTGTACTCCTCGAAACATGTGATGCTCTCAGTTCCACATCCATCACTAGAGGTAGGATTAGCCTTAGCCACAGATAGGATCTGATTTATTATGGATGAAAAAGGGGTGAAAGGGAATGTTTATTATGAATGGCTAACCAATCTTGGGTAGATCAATGACAAGCCATGATGGGAATGTGTAAAGTTTATTATGAATGAATAGGTCGTGAGTTTGTGCAAAGTGAAAGGATGAAATGGAATCCTGAAGAAGGGAGGAGCAATGTCTCTATGCATGGCGCCGGTGACCCAGTTTTCACCATGGCACTTACCCAAGGTGCCACCGAAGTGGTTTTCATCGTTGGACGGATTTATTTCTCTTCACTTTTTTTATTTTTTTATTTTTTTTTATTTTTTTATGTCACAAGGCACCTGTTTGCCAGGTTTTCACCAAGTAACGAATTTTTGTTTTATGATTTTTTTTGTATTTTGAATTAGGATACTCTGAAGAGCTATGTGTAAAACTTGCGAAGGTGCATGTTGTTGATAGGATCCTCTAAAGGTTCACCCGCTGTGGTTGACAGCTGATATGCACCAGATCCATATGCTGCTGTAATGATGTAAGGACCAAGCCAATTTGGTTTGAACTTGCCTTTCTTCTCTCTGTCTCGCTGATTTTTAGGATTTTCTCTGAGAACCAAATCACCTACCTCAAATGTGCAAGGCTTGACTTTGTGATTGTAGCTGCGACTCATTCGTTGTTGATAAGCCTAGAGATGATTAAAAGTAGTTTGTCTTCGTTCATCCAATAGTTCAAGTTCTTGCAAGCGAGAGACCATGTAGTCTTCATCACTAGTAATGTTTTGTAAAGAGACTCATAAAGAGGGTAACTCAACCTCAAAAGGCAAGATAGCTTCAGCACCATAGACAAGTGAATAGGGTGTAGCTCTTGTAGGTGTACGGACACTTGTGTGGTAGGCCCAAAGTGCGGGATTAAGTTGGATATGCCAATTACGACCAGCATCGTCGACTGTCTTTTCTAAGATTTTAAGGATTGTTTTATTAGATGCCTCAGCTTGACCGTTACCTTAAGGGTAATATGGTGTGGAGAAATGATGGGAAATATGGAAGCGGTCATAGAGTTCACGAATATCCTGATTTTTAAAGGGACGCCCGTTATCGGTGATAATGGAAACAGGAATACCAAATCGACAAATGATATAGTTGAGAATGAATGTAGCAATTTGTTTTCTAGTGACTTGCATGAGAGGCACGGCTTCGATCCATTTTGTGAAATACTCTGTGGCAGTGATAATGAATTTATGACCGTTTGAAGGAGGGTGAATCTTGCCTATGAGATCGAGTCCCCACTGACAAAAGGGCCAAGGAGTTGCAATTGGTTGAAGTTATTGTGCTGGCGCATGGATGAGGTCTCCATGAAGTTGACATTGCTTACATTTCCTGACAAACTGATATGAATCTTTTTCCATATTGGGCTAGTAATATCAAGTCTTGATAAGTTTCTTGGCTAAGGTAGGACCACTAGAATGTGGACCACATATCCCTTCATGTACTTCACGTAATGCAATCTGAGCTTCATTGCTTTCTAAACATCTAAGAAGAGTACCATCTAGACCTCGACGGTATAAGATATCGGCTAAAATGACGTATCGAGAAGATTGGCGAATGAAAGTGCGATGTTGGTTATTGGATAGGTCAGGAGGAAAGGTATTATCACGAAGGTATGTGAAAATGGAACCATATAATTGGGACTCAGGACCGACGACACATATTATCTTAGTAGGAGTGATTTCATATGAAGGAGCCAAAAGGTTATCTACCAAGAACTCATAGTGGGTCTCATTCGGAGGTAGATCGATCAGTGAAGCAATTGTAGCCATGGCATCTGCGGCTCGATTCTTCTCTCTTGGTATCTGCTCAAAATTTATCTTCATGAAATATTGTTTCAAGTCATCCACCATTCTTTTATAGGGCATTAATTTCTCATCCTTTGTTTGGTAGTCATCAGTTGCTTGACGAATTACAAGTTGAGAGTCCCCAAAAACATGAAGTTCCTGGATCTTCCACTGAACTGCAATTTGTAATCCAGTTGTCAATGCCTCATATTTTTCTATGTTATTAGTGCAGGGAAATGATAATCGATATGATTTTGGTATAGAATCCCCTTGAGGAGTTATGAAGAGGATGCCAGCTCCTGCCCCATGTTGTTTGTATGAGCCATCAAAGTATAGTTGCCAAGGCTTTGCATGTGACACTATTAAGATGGATTCATCTGGAAATTCTGAAATTAGAGGAACATGATCTAACATGGGAGCATCTACCAACTGATCTGTGATAGCTTGTCCTTTTATTGCTTTTCTGTCCACATACTCGATGTCGAATTCACTCAGGAGCATCACCCATTTGGCTAGTCGCCTAGTAAGTGTTGCTTTATTGAGAAGGTATTTCAATGGATCGATCCTTGCAACCAACTTAGTTTTATCAGTTAGAATGTAATGTGATAATTTTTGTGAAGCAAAGACCACAGCGAGAAATGTATGCTCAATTGGTGTGTAGTTTAGCTCATATCCCACCAATGTGCGACTGATATAGTATATTGCCTTTTCTTTGCCCTCAGCAACTTGTTGTGCTAAGAGTGCCCCTAGTGCTGTTGAAGTAGCTGATATGTATAGTAATCAAGGCTGATCTGGAACTGGTGGCATCAAAACTGGTGGATTCAGAAGATAATCTTTGAGTATCTGGAAAGCCTATTGATAGTTATCATCCCATTTCAATTTGATGTTTTTATGTAGCAAGTGCTGAAAGGGATTACATTTATCTGCAAGTTGTGCTATGAATCTTTGTATGGATTGAAGTCTCCCTTGCAAAGATCAAATCTGACTAATGTTTCGTGGTGGTTGCATCTCTAAGATGGCCTTGACTTTTGTTGGATTAGCTTCAATTCCTGTTTTTGATACAATGAATCTCAGGAGCTTCCCGGAGATTACTTCAAAGACACATTTCTTGTGATTTAATCTTACTTTATATTTTTCCAACCGATCAAAGACGACTGAAAATATGTCCAAATGTGTATCTCTGTCTATTGATTTTCCCAAGAGGTCGTCAACATAATCTTCCATAGTAACGTGCATGAGATCATGAAAGATAGTAGTCATGGCTCTTTGATATATAGCGCCTGCATTTTTTAGCCCAAAGGGCATGACATTTCAGCAGAAGGTTCCCCAAGGACAAGTAAATGTCATTTTGTGTTGATCCTCGGATGCAATTTTTATTTGATTGTAACTAGAGAATCCATCCATCAAAGATAACATTGCATGACCTACTATGAGATCGACGATCAAGTCAATATTTGGTAATGGAAAATCATCCTTAGGACAAGCTTTGTTGATGTCTCTGAAATCTGTACATATTCTGATGCTACGATTTGGTTTACTGACATGCACTAAGTTGGAGATCCATTCAGGATAATCAATTGGGCATATGAATCCGACATCCAATAATTTCTCAAGTTCTACTTTGACTAATAATGCCACTTGTGGATGCATCTTTCTTAATTTTTATTTCACTGGTTTTGCCCCCGGTTTAACTGTCAAATGATGCATTACCAAATCTGGATCCAATCCAGGCAAATCAGCGTATGACCATGCAAAGTTGATTTGTCATTCTATGAAGAAACTTATGAATTTTGACCTTTCTAACTCTATCAAAGATTGAGCCAGGAATATGTTGTGTGGAACTTCTTTGGTGCCAATATTTCTTTTGATAGTCTCTTCTACCAACATGGATGACTTTTCAGCATATGATGCCGAGAGAATGTCGAGCCTTCCATCTTCGGATACCTCAGAAAGGTTTTTGCCCTCAGATACGTCCTTTCTTTTTACTTTTTTGGGGTCAGACAGCGCCACAACGTGGTTTTCACCATAAGACCCTTGATTTGTTTTTATTTTTATATTTTTACGACTGGAAGGTTCGACACCCTCACCAAAATATGCCATGCTATTGAGTTCTATAGTGTATTCGGCTTTATGGTCCCCAGCGGGAAGATCCTCTCATATGCCAAGATAGTCAATAAGGGCTTCATCATTTTGGAATGTGTCAAACTGTGTAGGTCCTTCATGGTCCTAGTCAATAAGTTGGTGGTGAACAAGGGGAAGGCCTTTGATGTCTTCAAAGTTAGCGGGGTTAAGAGTGAAGATGTAGTTATATTTAGGTATGTTGAGGTAGTTATTGAGGTCATCATTGGCACTCTCCTCATTAGTCTCGATCATGAATGAATCCAAATTATCATCACTAGTAGCGCATTCTAGGACAGGTTTTCTCATTCTATGTGATTTCAACCTAGGACCTAGAGGCAAATACTGTATGGGATCCTCTGGGGTTGTTTCTTGACCAACTTTGAATTTTCTATTAAATTCCTCTTCTTCTATTGGTTCACCTAGTTCTCTGAATGTCTCGGTTAGCTCATAGTCACTAGAGGATTTGTCTGAACCCCATTCCCATTCATTGGAGTCTGTGGAATAGCAATTTTCTTGTTGAATTTTGGCAGCTTTGATTTGTAATGCTTCTTCTATATTTTGAGTATGAACCTTGGAAGTCATGAAACCAAGTCCTTTGGAACATTCATTTTTGAGTGTCAATTCAGGTTGTAAAGGCTCAATGATTCCTTCTTTTCTTAATCCAAGAGGACTTTTTCCATCATACCCAAATTTTTGTAGGATCTTGAACCCTTTGCCATACTTTTTGCATGGTATGCTAATATGATCTTATGTATCATTTTCAGGGTCTTTGTAAAGCATTTTGTATAAGTCTTCTTCTTCCACTTCACCCCATTTTTGGAAGATTGTAGGATCCCATTTAAGTGTAATGATAGATACCCGCTTGGTAGGATGTGTCGTCCATATTCTTTTGGTGAATTCATGACTTGTTGTAAGTACATGGTTTGATTCAAAGTGTATTCACCCATACCCTTGTCCTGGAATTTCCCTTTAAGCTCACCTTGTTTTGATGTCGAAGGTTTTAATGACTCAGGATCAATGTATGCAGAAGAAGGAACAACTTCCCTATTACTTGGGATGATCATTTCAGTTTTCGGTCTCAAGTTATTGCAGTATATGAATGGATTAGGATCTCCATTAACTGTTATTTCAACTCCGTTATGAGGAAACTTGATGCATTGGTGATATGTAGATGGGACTGCCCTCATTTCATGAATCCATGGACATCCTAGCAATATGTTATATGTGAGATCAAGATCTAGTACTTGACAAACCACATCCTTTGTAGCTGGCCCAACTCGAAGAGGTAAGGTGACTATGCCTTTGGATGAATGCTTTTCAGCATCATATGCTTTGATGGTAATTTTGTTTGTAGAATTCACAGCTTTGTCGAAATATCCCAATTGTTTAATAGTGCTCAATGTACAAATGTTTAGACCTGCTCCTCCATCTATCAGGACTCGTTTGATTCTATGCTTGTGTATGAAGGCTTCAATGTGTAATGGTGCATTATGTGGCTGACTTAGGAAGGCGTCATCGGCTTCTGTGAATGTAAGAGAGTGTGGAATGGAAAGGTATCCCACCATGGCTTGAAAATGGTCAACTTTCAAATTAGTAGGAATGATAATGTCTCTCAAGATTTTGTCAAGAATAGCTTTATGTGCAGGGGATATGCGTAAGAGCTCAAGGATTGAGATAAGCAAGGGTCTCTTCCCCAACTATTCTACAAGGTCATACTCAGACTTGGTTGATGAGGAAGCGGTGTTTTTAGCTGGAGCACCTTGCAAAGTAAATTTACCTCGATGAGTTGTGACTTTACATTCAGAGGTAGGTTCGGAAGAAGATCCAACACCTTTTAGGACAATTTTAGGTCTTTGGGTAGAATTCTCAGGCATTTTGTCCTTGATGATAATGGTAGAGACATAATTGTCCATAGAGATGTGATTAATAGTTGAATCATAGTTATAAGATGCTCTGGTATAGTTGGTCTGGTCATCTGTGGCTGCAGCTTTTCCCTTGTCATGTTTTGGGAATGGTTCCTTAAACATCTCATGTTCTTGATTGGATGAGTGTCCATCAATCTCAATGTCACCTCTATCAGTGAGATCTTGTATGATGTTCTTCAATCGATGACAATTTCCCATCTTATGACCTTTTCTCTTATAAAATTCACAATACTCATCATCATTCCACCAATTTGGTTTGACCTTTGGTTCATATGGAGGAAAATCTGGAACTGTGATTACTTTGTTTGCCACTAGCTTCTTGAAAACTGACTCAAGTGGTTCTCCCAATGGGGTGTACTTCCTTCGTGATCTAGAAGTTGTTTGAGTATTCACTTGATTGTTTGTAGAGCTTGATCCTAAAAAAACAATTTTGGGTCACACTGTATTGGCATCAACAACACCATCATTGACTGTGTTCTTGTTTTTATTCCAAAATCTTGGCTTATCTTTTCCTTTAAAGTCCTCTTTGTTTTCCTTGAATATCTTAATGACTCCTAGTTCAATTAGGACCTTCTCTATTGCTAGGCCTTTTTCAATGACATCTTTGAAGGTGTACAAACAAGCTTTCCTTAGATCATAGCCAATGTCCTTATTAACATTTTGGGTGAACATCTCTACCATTTGTTTTTGTGGAATTTCACAAGAGCATCTGCTAGCTAGATTCATCCATCTTTGTAAAAATGATGAAAAAGACTCTCCATCCTTTTGCTTGGTGTTGCACAGAGTAGTGACTGATATGTTTGTCAATATGTTGTATGAGAAATATTGGATAAATGCCTCTGCTAAGTCACCCCATGACTTAACTCCAGGTGGAAGTTGGGAGAACCATTCCATAGCCTGATCACCTAAGCTTTGTGGGAATAATCTCATCAAATATGTCCCTTCTGAAGCTACCTCAATGCAAGCTATGAAAAACTATCTTATGTGTGCCTTAGGATCCCCTTTTCCTCTATACTTATCAAACTTAGGTGTCACAAAGTGTGTAGGAAAAGGAGGCATTGGAATGCTCTTGTCAAATGGATAAGGACATATGTCTCTCATTGTGTATGTTGGCTTCGGTGTATTTATGTCCTCCATTTTCTTTTGTAAGTCCCTGATTTGTTGCTCCAAATTGTTCTTAGGTGGAGATTGACTTCTTGGACCCTACCCCATGCTTGAGGCACCAATTGGAGGAGGAGCATGTTGTATATATGGATGATATTGATCATACACATGTTCATATGGAGGAGGTCTATAATGATGTTGTGTATATGGTCCACTTGGTATAGAGTCATGGTGAGGAATGGAATATCTGCTTTGTCCATGTATACGATACTCTACAGGCATTTCATGAGTTTTTTCTAATGTGTTGCCCCCAAATTTGACGTGGGGTTTCCTTGTGTCCAAATTTTGAGCATGCCTTTGGATATCCAATTGCTTTGGTGGTTTATCCTTAGCATTGGTATGTGATTGAGTATATTTTTCTGCATAAGACTTCCATAATGGTCTGCGAAGGTGAGTATCATATGCTTGACCATGTGTGTATGGGACCTTTGGTTTTTGAAACAAAGATGATGGTAATTCAAGCACAAGATGTGGTCCTCTATGCCTCCACTATTAGGCCTCCTTTGATCCATGTTGTGGTGAGTTTTTTGCAAAGGTCAATTTTCCATTATTTGAGACATGTCAAAATCATGAGGTATCTTGGCTCCACTTTGTGCCATCATTTATAAAAAATATTGTCTATCCCTCCTCATTATTTCCTTAACCAATTTATTGAAACGGGGATTCATAATGGATTCTTCCACATCTACTGAATATACTGAAAAGTTGTCCATATCATAATTGTGTGTATCATTGTTGTTTGTAGTGTCCATGTGCTCAACATTTGGAATGTTTCTATAAGTATCCATGTCAGGTAATGTGTTATGATCAGAATTGAAAAAGATATCATTGTCATACTCATAGACACTCATGTTTGCAGACTCTGGAGCCTCTTTAGTTTCTCTCCTATATTTTTGGGAATGGGTTTCAACCATGAACTAGGTACTGACCAAGATGTGTGAGACTAGATGAAAAATGGAAAGAGTATGGAAGACTAAGAGTTGGATGGAATGTAAATGAATCTAAGGTTTACTTGCAATGTCCAAAATGTAAGACTAAGTATGTATGTAGTAGAGTAGGTGTGGCTTCCAAAGAGATGATAGTTTCTCTTGATGAGGTAAGTTGACCTTGACTCTAAGTAAGACCAAATGAGACCCAAAGGTGATAGACCTTGATGAGGGACCACTTAGAAAAATGTTGTTGTATTTAGTTTGTTGACAAAGTAAGATGAGGACAAGCAAGTGACCTTTTGACTCAAGTTTAGACAAATGTGAATGTAATGTAAAGTGTAAAGAAATGATGGACTTTGTGAGACCCAAAGACAGGTTGAATGCTTGATGAAAACCTGAAGAGATAACTAGGAAGCTCAATAAGTCCGAAACTGAATGTTCTTGTTTGCTGAATTATGAAAGTTCTCAATCTTGAACACAGACGTGTCTGTATACTTCACAGACATGCTTAAATGACACAAACGCTATTCTGACAGACACAGATGTGTTTCTGAGATGTTGTAAATGCAAAGTTTCTCAAAAACAAAGACGTGTTTCCGCCCTTCACAGACACAGTTATATGACATAGATGCTATTATATCAGACACAGACGCGTTTCTGCAAAATTTGTGCAATTTTTTTCCAATCTGTGAAGTTGCTTTGTTGTGACCAAATTTGAATGTTTGACTGCTTTTTCGTGACAAGAGGACATAGTGTTGATGAGGACTCAATGTTTGCAAGTATTTAGTCAAAAATGACTCAAAGAAAAGTGTGTTGTTTGATGTAAAAAAAATTTGCATACACTTGAAGACACAAAAGACACAATGTTTTGATGTTTGGTCTTGAATGTTTGAATGTTTAAAATAAGTCAAGCACAATTCTTATGGCTGGCCAAGACAATAGTTGTTGATCCCACATGGAGTTTCCCCCAAGGCTACGCTATTCAGAGCAAATACTTAGATACTTGACCCCACTGGCTCCACCCTCGGCACTCACTTCTCAAGGTAGCCAAGCATCAGTCCCCACGAAAACTCCTCATGGCAAACTTTGTATCTCTACTAAAAACCGTATGTGTGTGGGTTGCTACCAGAGGTCCGACCCCCTACCCCAACAACTAGAAGGATTTTGGCTTCTAAAAAAAAAAGGTGCTAGTAAGGGCATCCGCTCATGTGGCCATACATGCGGCACTTTCAGCTCTATAAATACAGAAGGCTCCCAGCCAGTAGGGGTTACGCCCTACAAATGATCAAATAAATTTGATCAAACGGATTTATGGGGAGACATTATGTCGGTATGAACTAATCAGCACACGTTATTCATAGTTTTCACCATGAATACAGTTATTTATAGTGGTTTGGAAGAAGATGGCTTTTCTTTTGCTACCACTTGGGTCGTTCTCTCCTCACTATTAGTCCTAATGACCACACGGGGAGACAGGCCCTCTAAAGATTAAACAAAAAGAGCCTATTGCTCAAGACACAAAAGACAATGATTCAATTTTAATGCACCAATTGAAGTGTTTGCTAGTCTATGAAAACAAGGCACACAATAAAGATCAAAAACCCTTGCCAAGGTCCTGCAACAAAGATTTGTTAGTAGTTTGGATTGTTTCAAATGATCATCCCTTCCTGCAAGCACACAAGTTAGGTAGATTTTAGATCCAAAAGACTTTGTGAAATAGGGGCCTTCGACAAAACGATTTTGCTTTCAAGACAAGTTGCACCAATTTCGTTAGCTAGATCTGAAAATGTTAGCTCAAAATAAACCAGATCTGAAAAACCGAATGACTAAAAATTGAATCAATAAAACCCCCAAAATGAAATCAGTGCACATAGACGTGGTTACCATAAACAAAAATGTGGCTTCTGGATGCAGACACACTTCTATGAAATATAGACGCAGCTCTAGAATGCAGACACGACTTCTAGATGCAGATGCACCTAAAAACCCCACAGACATGACTAGGGAACACAGACACGATTTCTGGAATTTGCAAAAAGAAAAATACTGTCGAGGGTGTGGACACGATCCTAGATGTCGCAGACGCGGTAGAAAACCAAAAATGCGATCCAAAAGTACACAGATGCGAAAATACCAAAATACTGTCAAAAATGTCAGATCTACAACTTCAAAACACAAAATCTACAACAAGGATGTTAAATGCAAAAAGGGACAAGAGTCCCACCGGGCATGCCAAAATGTATACAATGAAAATAGATACAATAATATTGAAAGACTATAATGAATTCAACCACAAAACCCTAGCCTAACAACAACAAAGATCCACCATAACATATGAAGATTACCTAAGACAATGCAAATCAAATGAAATCACAAAGATTATACCATCACATGTCCAATAGGGTTTGAATCTCCATTCTTCCTATCTCCATTGATCTTGCTTGATATATTTGCTCTCAGATTTTATGTGCACAACTCAACAAAGAATGGAATGTGGTTGCAAGTAGGATCGCATACGAAAAGCGTAGTGTAGTCAAGTGCATCATTGAGTTAGCCAAGGTTTGATAATGAAGGAAGCATCTCCTTATATAGAAGACACTATATGAAATGGAGGGATAAGATTGAGAGGTGTAAAAGAGGTCGTCTATGATTAGAGGGTAGGTAGAGAAAATAATAAAATAATGAAAGGGTAGGTAGTGTAGGAATTAAGAGATGAATGACATGTGTCATGGGTGGAAAAGGCTAATGAATTAATTAAATAAATAAAGATTTATTTAATTAATAGAAGAAGTGGGATCAATTAAATAAATAAGATATTTATTTAATTTAGGAAAAAGGATAATTTAAATAAATAAAGGTATTTATTTAAATGAGAAATAAGGCTAGAAGAGGGTAAATGAATTAATTAAATAAATAAAATATTTATTTAATTAGACATGACAATTTTAGATGTCTACACAACCCAATTGTTTACTTATTGGAACCTATTTCAGGCTTTGGATTTTGTGGGTTTTTGCAGAAGGTTCTGACTAAGGTTGAACCATAAATTGGTGAAATAATCATTGTAATACTATGTAATTCATCTATTTAAGGATAATTATTTTCTTAATCTCTTTTTTTTGGCATTAATTTTTGCAACCAGTGATGACATGACATTTTGCAGGAAGTGATTAAAATAGCGGATGAATACAGGTGGGCAAAAAATTGTACTCTACAACTAATTGTATCTCTAATGATGTTGAAAATTGTCTGTGATATTGCATTCAGAGGATATGCTTTTCAATTTCTTTTCAATGAGGTAATCATGTGAGAATCTTAATTGTGTTATGGAAAGATTTTGATTAGAATTTGTAGCCCACTAACTGGCCGAAAAGAAAACCAAATCATAGGTAGTACAAGGATTTTATGCATTAATAAAAATTATTTATAGACATTAGCAAAAAGTTCAATAAGTTATTACATAAACAAAATAATAATGTAAAGATATTTTTAGTAAAAAAATAGGTATGGCTTATAAGGAAGCAACTATTCTCCACATAAAATTGTTGAACACAATGTACCACTTAGAGGGGGGTGAATTAGTGGTTTCTAAAATCTTTTCTTTTTAAACCAAGCCTTGAGTACCGGAACAACATAAACACTACGAAATAAAACCAGTAAGATATGAGAAGATATTAAAAGAGGCAAACATACACATGCATAACCCACAACACCCGATGTATGAGGAAAACCCAATATGGGAAAAACCTCGGTGAGAAATATTGTTGGAGTGTATTGCTCCAATCCAGCCTCACAATGAAAAAAATATAATACAATGATTTAGGGCACCAACCCCTACACCAAGCACCAACTCAGTGTAATGTGATGAAATACAATTTTAATGCAATGATAGCACCTAGTTGCAAATGACTTCTGCAACACATGATCAACTGATGTTTGTTGGTTAACAACCTCCTCTTCTTCACTAGTTCTCACATTGTCGGTTATTAGATTACTCTCTCTAATCACTTACCGGTTACTCCCAACCTTTCTTCTCTCTCTCTAATCCTCACACTTCATAGTGTCACTCTTGGATGCCTTCCTAACCAATCACTCCTTACCAGTATGCTTGACTATTAAGATTGTAATGGTTTACCGATTACTTTGTCTCTACTGGTTAGACCCTCTCACCAGTTCAGCCAGCTAAGACATACTCTAACTCTTTGAGAAATAACTCTTAGGCAGATAGTCTTTCTTCTTGCTCAGCCTCTCTTTCCTCTCACACCTCGCATCTAGCATCAACTCATTATAGTCTCAAGTTGACATATTTATCTATGAGGGTTCCCATCAAAAGTAGCATTCAAATGGTGTCGTGTTAGGTTTTACCTTCACCAACTCAATCCGTATTAGATTTGATCTGATCTACTTTTCTGGAATGGTGATCTACATCACACCAAACAACACCATCATCTCCTCTCTTTTAAATGTGCGTTTTCTATTTTTGGATGTCTACGACATGCTTTTCTGTGTTGCTCTATCAATTTCCATTAATGGCCTGACTGTTTCCTTTGGAAAATGGGTACAAAGATCAGATCATCTTGCAAGGTCAGTTGAATCACCTTGCCACCTTGTCTTCCTTGAGCCGCAACATTTTTCCATCCTCCCATGATTTGTGGGTTCTTCATTAATGTTTACTGGCTTGTTAACTACTACGTCAATGAATACTTCATAGACCTCTACATGCTCACCACGTGATTTCCACATGTCATCATTGTTGACATCCACCTATGCTCGATTTTCTATGTCTACTTGGCATCATCTTCAATTTGTTATGTCAAATTGACATCCTTCACTGACCGAATAACTACCAGTTCAACTCACCTTACTAGTATAACCTAACTTCATTGGTGGACCTTCATACCTACTGAACTATTCTCTGTCAGTGGATCAACTTGGCCTTCCATCAAGCATGCTGGTCCATCTACTAAGTCCATTTACCAGTAGCATTAAACTTCTTTGTGTATATTAGTTCACATCCTTTTGTTCTTCTTTCCTTGCTTTCTTTGCCTTTCCGGTGGTCCTGCTTTACCGGTAGATGATGCATTTCATGTGTACTGGTAACATGCCTTTCTATATTCTTACACACATATTGGTTGACATCATTAAGTCTTACTTCACCCATACTGGTCACTACTTACTCACCGGTGACCATACCATACCAGTTGACATCAATGACAACCTAATGCCAACAATCTCCCCCTTTGGCATTGATATCAACTTACTGCAAGTCTTCACACCAGTAGATTTCTCCACCTTTGACACAATGACAAATGGTTAGTGTAATTCATACTCCCCCTTTGATTCATACTTATCTTCCCCTTAGTCAAATCTTCTAGCTAGTACTGAGGCATACAACCCTAAACTTTCCCTGTGATCAACATGTGGTTCAAGAGATATAGATACTGTTATGAACTCACCCTGAACCATATATCTCCTTACAAACTTAAGTGCATGAGGCAGGTGATAAAACTCCCAACTTGTGTCTTAAGTACTCAAAAGTGCTTACTGGTAATGGTTTGGTGAAGATGTATGCCACATGTTCTCCTATAGGGACATATTGCAACTTTACTTCCTGTCCTTCAACCTTCTCTCTGAGAAAATGATACTTGATGGATATATGCTTTGTCCTTGAATGCATCACCAGGTTCTTTGATATGTTGATGGCACTTGAATTATCACACCAGATGGGAATAGGATCAAAGATGTCCACTTGTATGTCCTTGAGGGTTTGCTTCATTCAAAGCACCTGAGAGCAGTATGTAGCAACAACAATGTATTTTGCTTCAACAGTTGATAGGGAGATTGAATCCTTATTCTTTCTATGTCATGATACCAACCGATCACCTAGGAAGAATGAACCACCACTTGTGCTCTTTCTATCATCAATGCAATCTTCCCAATCAGCATTAGTATGTGCTTTCAAGATGAATACCCCTTGTATAGGGTACCATAATCCATAATTGAGTGTCCCTTGCAGGTATCTAAAAATTCTTCTTACTGCATTCATATGTGACTGCTTAGGTGGTGCTTGAAATCTAGCCACCATACACATTGCCTGCACTATATCCGGTCTAGAAGTAGTAAGATACAATAAACTTGCTATCATGGATCTATACAATGTTTGATCCACCACCGGTGATTCATAATTCTTTCTTAATTTTCTTCCAACCACCATGGGGATACTCACTAGTTTGCAGTCCTCCATTTGAAACTTCTTTAGCATGTCCTTTGCACACTTGGTTTGTGAGATAAAGATTCCTTTATCTAGTTGTGATATCTGCAAACCAAGAAAGTATGTCAATTCTCCAAGCATTGGCATCTCAAATTTTGACTGCATCTGATCAGCAAAATCTTTGCAAAGTCTGTCCTTGTTGCCTCCAAAAATGATGTCATCTACATACACAACCACAATGATCATGTGATTTCCATCTGCCTTGATGTATAGATTGTTGTCAGCACTCCCATTTTTGAATCCTATCTCCTTTAGATTGTTGGGATCCAAGAACACTGAGAGGGGGAGATGAATTAGTGTTCTACCAGAATGAAGAAAATTAACCCTATTAATACAACAACTCAACAATCGGTAAACATAAAGAATATAACAATAAGCAACAATGCAACCACAAAGATAAACACCATAACACCACAAATTTATACGTGGAAAACCTCCAAGAGTAAAAACCATGGTGGGATTGGAGACCCACAATATCTATCTGTTGATTAGATGAATAAATATTGTAGACACCTAAAATTGTCATGTCTAATTAAATAAATATTTTATTTATTTAATTATTTTAAGCCTAATTCTTCTATTAATTAAATAAATCTTTATTTATTTAATTAATTCATTTATCCTCTTCTAGCCTTATTTCTCATTTAAATAAATACCTTTATTTATTTAAATGATCCTTTTCCTAAATTAAATAAATATCTTATTTATTTAATTGATCCCACTTCTTCTATTAATTAAATAAATCTTTATTTATTTAATTAATTCATTAGCCTTTTCCACCCATGACACATGTCATTCATCTCTTAATTCCTACACTACCCACCCTTTCATTATTTTCTTATTTCTTTTACCTACCCTCTAATCATAGCCTACCTCTTTTTACACCTCTCAATCTTATCCCTCCATTTCTTATGGTGTCTTCTATATAAGGAGATGCTTCCTTCATTATCAAACTCTCACTGACTAACTCAATTATGTACTTGACTACACTACGCTTTTCATATGTGATCCTACTTGCAACCACATTCCGTTCTTTGTTGAGCTCTTGTGCACATAAAATCTAAGAGCAAATATATCAAGCAAGATCAATGGAGATAGGAAGAATGGAGATCCAAACCCTATTGGACATGTGATGGTATAATCCTTGTGATTTCATTTGATTTGCATTGTCTTATGTAATCTTCATATGTTATGGTGGATCTTTGTTGTTGTTAGGCTAGGGTTTTGTGGTTGAATTCATTTAGTCTTTCATCATTGTTGTTGTATCCATTTTCACCATATACATTTTGCCACGCTAGGTGGGACTCTTGTCCCTTTTGCATTTAACATCCTTGTTGCAGATTTTGTGTTTTGAAGTTGCAGATCTGACATTTTCGACAGTATTTTGGTATTTTTGTGTTTGCGTACTTTCGAATCACGGTTTTGGTTTTCTGCCATGTATGCGACATCTAGGATCGCATCCACACCCTCGACAGTATTTTATTTTTTATTTTTTTGTAGATTCCAAAAATCGCGTCTGTGTTCCCTAGTCGCATCTGTGGGGTTTTCAGGTGCGTCCGCATCCAAAAGATGTGTCTGCATTTTGGAGCCACATCTATGTTTCATAGAAGCGTGTCTATGTCTAGAAGCCGCGTTTGTGTTTATGGTAACCACGTCTGTGTGCACTGATTTCATTTTGAGGTTTTCATTGATTCAGTTTTTAGTCATTCGGTTTTTCAGATCTGGTTTATTTTGAGCTAACATTTTCAGATCTAGCTAACGAAATTGGTGCAGCTTATCTTGAAAGCAAAATCATTTTGTCAAAGGCCCCTATTTCACAAAGTCTTTTGGACCTAAAATTTACCTAACTTGTGTGCTTGCAGGAAGGGGTGATCATTTGAAACAATCCAAACTACTAACAAATATTTGTTGGAGGATCTTGGCAAGGGTTTTTGATCTTTATTGTGTGCCTTGTTTTCATAGACTAGAAAACACTTCAATTGGTGCATTAAAATTGAATCATTGTCTTTTGTGTCTTGAGCAATAGGCTCTTTTTGTTTAATCTTTAGAGGGCCTGTCTCCTCGTGTGGTCATTAGGACTACTAGTGAGGAGAGAACGACCCAAGTGGTAGCAAAAGAAAAGCCATCTTCTTCCAAACCACTATAAATAACTGTATTCATGGTGAAAACTATGAATAATGTGTGCTAATTAGTTCATACCGACACTATGTCTCCCCATAAACCCGTTTGATCAAATTTATTTGATCATTTGTAGGGCGTAACCCCTACCGGCTGGGAGCCTTCTATATTTACAAAGCTGAAAGTGCTGCATGTATGGCCACATGAGCGGATACCCTTACTAGAACCTTTTTGTTTTAGAAGCCAAAATCCTTCTAGTTGTTGGGGCAGGAGGTCAGACCTCTAGTAGCGGCCCACACACATACGGTTCTTAGTAGAGATACAAAGTTCACCACGAGGAGTTTTCATGGGGACTGATGCTTGGCTGCCCCAAGAAGTGAGTGCCCAAGGTGGAGCCAATGGGGTCAAACATCTAAGTATCCACTCTAAATAGCATAGCCTCGGGGGAAACTCCATGTGGGATCAACAACTATTGTCTTGGCCAGCCATAAGAATTGTGCTTGACTTATTTTAAACATTCAAACATTCAAGACCAAACATCAAAACATTGTGTCTTTTGTGTCTTCAAGTGTATGCAATGTAGGTCCTAGAGACAACTGAGAGGGGGGGGGATGAATTAGTTGTCAAATAAATTCAAACCAAAAACTTATTAACCAACTTATTGCTTAATACTGGTAAGATAGTTAATTATGTCGGTAGATAGTATTTAACAGAAAATTGTTGTACCGGTAAGAATTAATGCATGAAACATAAGCACAAAGTCATCCACAACACATGACACCAATATTTGTATGTGGAAACCCTGTAAGAGGAAAAACCATGGTGGGAAACCTTACCCACAATCAGATGATACTACTGCAGATAGTAAGTGTACAAAGAGGGGTCTGCACATGCAGAAAGGCCAACAGCCTAGAGCTCACTACTCAATCAAAAATGGGAGTCACACTGACTATAGTTGGATGGTTAAATCCAATGAGAATGTACTACACAAAATAACATCTTCATATGTTGGATTCAGTACCGGTGTAATGTTGATATGCTTCTACAAAAACCTAACTTCACCTTCAAATGATGTCTTCATGTATATCCCTGCTTGATCTTGCATATACCCTTCCTTAAATCTTTTTCGCATTCCACACTTGATCTTACAAATAAGATCTTACATTTATACCATACCCTAAGACCAATTTTAGTAGGTCGGCTCTACAAGATATTACAATAAAAACATTTTACAAATAATACAATATCTGATGCAATAACCGATTGAACATGTCGGCTTGATGCATTTACAACAATAATAAATCATCTCCATAGCGTGCCATGCTGATCTGGAAAAGATAAGCCTACTAGTGAAACCCTAGATAACCTGGACCTGAAGAGATGAAAACCTGAAGAGATAGCCTAGGAAGCTCAATAAGTCCAAAATTGACTATTCTTGTTTGCTGAATTATGAAAGTTCTCAATCCTGAACACAAACGTGTCTGTATACTTCATAGACATTCTTAAATGACACAGATGCTATTCTGACAGACACAGACGTGTTTCTAAGATGTTGTAAATGCAAAGTTGCTCAAAAACACAGACGCGTTTCTGCCCTTCACAGACGTGGTTATATCACACAGACGCTATTCTGTCAGACACAGACGTGTTTCTACAAAATTTGTGCAATTTGTTTTTCCAATCTGTGAAGTTGCTTTGTTGTGACATTTGTCTAAACTTGAGTCAAAAGGTCACTTGCTTGTCCTCATCTTACTTTATCAACACACTACATACAACAACATTTTGCTAAGTGGTCCCTCATCAAGGTCTATCACCTTTGGGTCTCATTTGGTCTTACTTAGAGTCAAGGTCAACATACCTCATCAAGAGAAACTATCATCTCTTTGGAAGCCACACCTACTCTACTACATACATACTTGGTCTTACACTTTGGAGATTGCAAGTACACCTCAGATTCATTTACATTCCATCCAACTCTTTGTCTTCCATACTCTTTCCATTTTCATCTAGTCTCACACATCTTGGTCAATACCTAGTTCATGGTTGAAACCCGTTCCCAAAAATCTAGGAGAGAAACTAAAGAGCCTCAAGAGTCCGCAAACATGAGTTCCTATGAATATGAAAATGATATCTTTTTCAATTCTGATCATAACACATTACCTGACATTGATGCTTATAGAAATATTCTAAATGTTGAGCACATGGACACTACAAACAAGAAGGATACACACAATGACGATATGGACAACTTTTCAGTACATTCAGCAGATGTGGAAGAATCCATTATGGATCCCCATTTCAATAAATTGGTTGAGGAAATAATGAGGAGGGATAGACAATATTTTTTACAAATGATGGCACAAAGTGGAGCCAAGATACCTCATGATTTTGACATGTCTCAAATAATGGAAAATCGACCTTTGCAACAAACTCACCTCAACATGGATCAAAGGAGGCCTAATAGTGGAGGCAATAGAGGACCACATCTTGTGCTTGAATCACCATCATCTTTGTTTCAAAAACCAGAGGTCCCATACACACATGGTCAAGCATATGATACTCACCTTTGCAGACCATTATGGAAGTCTTTTGTAGAAAAAAATACTCAATCACATACCAATGCTAAGGATAAACCACCAAAGCAATTGGATATCAAAAGGCATGCTCAAAATTTGGACACAAGGAAACACCGTGTCAAATTTGGGGGCAACACATTAGAAAAAACTCATGAAATGCCTGTAGAGTATGGTATACATGGCCAAAGTAGATATTCCATTCCTCACCATGACTCTATACCAAGTGGTCCATATACGCAACATCATTATAGACCTCCTCCATATGAACATGTGTATGATCAATATCATCCATATATGCAACATGCTCCTCCTCCAATTGGTGCCTCAAGCATGGGGTATCGTCCAAGAAGTCGATCTCCACCTATGAACAATTTGGAGCAACAAATCAGGGACTTACAAAAGAAAATGGAGGACATAAATACACTGAAGTTAACATACACAATGAGAGACATATGTCCTTATCCATTTGACAAGAGCATTCCAATGCCTCCTTTTCCTACACACTTTGTGACACCTAAGTTTGATAAGTATAGCTGAAAAGGGGATCCTAAGGCACACATAAGATAGTTTTTCACAACTTGCATTGAGGTAGCTACAGAAGAGACATATTTGATGAGATTATTCCCACAAAGCTTAGGTGATCAAGCTATGGAATGGTTCTCCCAACTTCCACCTGGAATTAAGTCATGGGGTGACTTAGCAGAGGCATTTATCCAACATTTCTCATACAACATAGAGATAGACATATCAATCACTACTTTATGCAACACCAAGCAAAAGGATGGAGAGTCTTTTTCATCATTTTTACAAAGATGGAGGAATCTAGCCAGTAGATGCTCTTGTGAAATTCCACAAAAACAAATGGTAGAGATGTTCACCCAGAATGTTAATAAAGACATTGGCTATGATCTAAGGAAAGCTTGTTTTTCCACCTTCAAGGACATCATTGAAAAAGGCTTAGTGATAGAAAAGGTACTAATTGAACAAGGAGTCATTAAGATATTCAAGGAAAACAAAGATGAATTTAAAGGAAAAGATAAGCAAAGATTTTGGAATAAAAACAAGAACATAGTCAATGATGGTGTTGTTGATGCCAATACAGTGCGACCCAAAATCATTTTTTTAGGATCAAGCTCTACAAACAATCAAGTGAATACTCAAACAACTTCTAGATCACGAAGGAAGTACACCCCATTGGGAAAAAAACTTGAGTCAATTTTCAAGAAGCTAGTGGCAAACAAAGTAATCACAGTTCTAGATTTTCCTCCATATGAACCAAAGGTCAAACCAAATTGGTGAAATGATGATGAGTATTGTGAATTTCATAAGAGAAAAGGTCATAAGATGGGAAATTATCATCAACTGAAGAACATCATACAAGATCTCATTGATAGAGGTGACATTGAGATTGAAGGACACTCATCCAATCAAGAACATGAGATGTTTAAGGAACCATTCCCAAAACATGACAAGGGAAAAGTTGCAGCCACAGATGACTAGACCAACTATACCAGAGCATCTTATAACTATGATTCAACTATTAATCACATCTTGATGGACAATTATGTCTCTACCATTATCATCAAGGACAAAACGCCTAAGAATTCTACCCAAAGACCCAAAATTGTCCTAAAAGGCATTAGATCTTCTTCTGAACCTACCTCTAAATGTAATGTCACAACTCGTCGAGGTAAATTTACTTTGCAAGGTGCTCTAGCTAAAAACACCTCTTCCTCATCAACCAAGTCTAAGTATGACCTTGTAGAACAGTTGGGGAAGACACCCGCACTTATCTCAATCCTTGAGCTCTTACGCATATCCCTTGCACATAAAGCTATTCTTGACAAAATCTTGAGTGACACTATCATTCCTACTGATCTAAACGTGGACCAATGTCAAGCCATGGTGGGATACATTTCCATTCCACACTCTCTTACATTCACAGAAGCTGATGACGCCTCCATAAGTCAGCCACATAATGCACCATTACACATTGAAGCCTTCATACACAAACATATAATCAAATGAGTCCTGATATATGGAGGAGCAGGTCTAAACATTTGTACATTGAGCACTATTAAACAATTGGGATATTCCGACAAAGCTGTGAATTCTACAAACAAAATTACCATCAAAGCATATGATGATGAAGAGTGTTCATCCAAATGCATAGTCACCTTACCTCTTCGAGCTGGGCCAGCTACAAAGGATGTGGTTTGTCAAGTACTAGATCTTGATCTCACATACAACATATTGCTAGGACGTCCTTGGATTCATGAAATGAGGGCGTTCCCATCTACATATCACCAATGCATCAAGTTTCCTCACAATGGAGTTGAAATAACAGTTAATGGAGATCCTAATCCATTCATATACTGCAATAACTTGAGATTGAAAACTGAAATGATCATCCCAAGTAATAGGGATGCTGTTCCTTCTTCTGCATACATTGATCCTGAGTCATTAAAACCTTCGACATCAAAACAAGGTGAGCTTAAAGGGAAATTCCAGGACAAGGGTATAGGTGAATACACTTTGAATCAAACCATGTACTTACAACAAGTCTTGAATTCACCAAAAGAATATGGACGACCACATCCTACGAAGTGGGTATCTATCATTACACTTAAATGGGATCCTACAATCTTCCAAAAATGGGGTGAAGTGGAAGAAGAAGACTTATACAAAATGCTTTACAAAGACCTTGAAAATGATACACAAGATCATATCAGCATACCATGTGAAAAGTATGGCAAAGGGTTCAAGATCCTACAAAAATTTGGGTATGATGGCAAAAGTCCTCTTGGATTAAGAAAAGAAGGCATCATTGAGCCTTTACAACCTGAATTGACACTCAAAAAGGAATGTTCCAAAGGACTTGGTTTCATGACTTCCAAGGTTCATACTCAAAAGATAGAAGAAGCATTACAAATCAAAGCTGCCAAAATTCAATAAGAAAATCGCTATTCCACAGACTCCAATGAATGGGAATGGGGTTCAGACAAATCCTCTAGTGACTATGAGCTCACCGAGACATTCAGAGAACCAGGTGAACCAACAGAAGAAGAGGAATTTAATAGAAAATTCAAAGTTGGTCAAGAAACAACCCTAGAGGATCCCATACAGTCTTTGCCTCTAGGTCCTAGGTTGAAATCACATAGAATGAGAACACCTATCCTGGAATGCGCTACTAGTGATGATAATTTGGATTTGTTCATGATCGAGACTGATGAGGAAAGTACCAATGATGACCTCGATAACTACCTCGACATACCTGAATATAACTGCATCTTCACTCTTAACCCTCCTAACTTTGAAGACATCAAAGGCCTTCCCCTTGTTCACCACCAACTTATTGACTGGGACCATGAAGGACCTGCACAGTTTGACACATTCCAAAATGATGAAGCCCTTATTGACTATCTTGGCATATGAGAGGAGCTTCCCCCTAGGGACCATAAAGTGGGATACACTATAGAACTCAATAGCGTGGCATATTTTGGTGAGGGTGTCGCACCTTTGAGTCGCAAAAAATATAAAAATAAAAACAAATCAAGGGTCTTATGGTGAAAACCATGTTGTGGCGCTGTCTGACCCCAAAAAAGTAAAAAGAAAGGACGTATCTAAGGGCAAAAACCTCTTTGAGGCACCTAAAGATGGAAGGCTCGACATTCTCTCGGTATCAAAACAAATATTGGCACCGAAGAAGTTCCACACAACATATTCCTGGCTCAATCTTTGACAGAGTCATAAAGGTCAAAATTCATAAGTTTCTTCATAGAAAGACAAATCAACTTTGCATGGTCATACACTGATATGCCTGGATTGGATCTGGATTTGGTAATGCATCATTTGATAGTTAAACCGGGGGAAAAATCAATGAAACATAAATTAAGAAAGGTGCATCCACAAGTGGCATTATTAGTCAAAGCAGAACTTGAGAAATTATTGGATGTTAGATTCATACGCCCAATTGATTATCATGAATGGATCTCCAACTTAGTGCCTGTCAATAAACTAGATCGTAGCATCAGAATATGTACAGATTTCAGAGACATCAACAAAGCTTGTCCTAAGGATGATTTTCCATTACCAAATATTGACTTGATCGTCGATCTCACAACAGGTCATGCGATGTTATCTTTGATGGATGGATTCTCTAGTTACAATCAAATAAAAATTGCATCCGAGGATCAGCACAAAATGACATTTACTTGTCCTTGGGGAACCTTCTGCTGGAATGTCATGCCCTTTACGCTAAAAAATGTAGGTGCTACATATCAAAGAGCCATGACTACTATCTTTCATGATCTCATGCATATTACTATGGAAGATTATGTTGACGACCTCTTGGGCAAATCAATAGACAGAGATACACATTTGGACATACTTTCAGTCGTCTTTGATCGGTTGGAAAAATATAAAGTAAGATTAAATCCCAAGAAATGTGTCTTTGGAGTAACCTCCGAGAAGCTCCTGGGATTCATTATATTAAAAAGAGGAATTGAAGCCGATCCAGCAAAAGTCAAGGCCATCCTAGAGATGCAACCACCACGAAACATTAGTCAGCTTCGATCTTTGCAAGGAAGACTTCAATCCATATGAAGATTGATAGCACAACTTGCAGATAAATGTAATCCCTTTCAGCACTTGCTACATAAAAATATCAAATTCAAATGGGATGATAACTGTCAATAGGCTTTCCAGATACTCAAAGATTATCTCTTGAATCTGCTAGTTTTGATGCCACCAGTTCTAGATCAGCCTTTATTACTATACATATCAACTACTTCAACAACACTGGGGGCACTCTTAGCACAACAAGTTGTTGAGGGCAAAGAAAAGGCAGTATACTATATCAGTCACACATTGGTGGGATATGAGCTAAAATACACACCAATTGAGCGTGCATGTCTCACTGTGGTCTTTGCTTCCCAGAAATTATGACATTTCATGCTAACTCATAAGACTAAGTTGGTTGCAAGGATCGATCCATTGAAATACCTTCTCAATAAAGCAACACTTACTAGGCAACTAGCCAAATGGGTGATGCTCTTGAGTGAATTCGACATTGAGTATGTGGATAGAAAAGCAATAAAAGGACAAGCCATCTCAGACTAGTTAGCAGATGCCCCCATGATAGATGATGTTCCTCTAATTTTAGAATTTCCAGATGAATCCATCTTAACAGTGTCACATGCAAAGCCTTGGCAACTATACTTTGATGGCTCATACACACAGCATGGGGTAGGAGCTAGCATCCTCTTCATAACTCATCAAGGGGATTCTATACCAAAATCATATCGATTATCATTTCCCTGCACTAATAACATAGCAAAATACGAGGCATTAACAACTGAATTACGAATAGCAGTTCAGTGGAAGATCTAGGAACTTCATGTTTTTGGGGACTCTCAACTTGTAATTCGTCAAGCAATTGATGACTACCAAACAAAGGATGAGAAATTAATGCCTTATAAAAGAATGGTGGATGACCTAAAACAACATTTCATGAAGATAAGTTTTGAGCAGATACTAAGAGAGCAGAATTGAGCCACAGATGCCATGGCTACAATTGCTTCACTGATCGATCTACCTCCGAATGAGACCCACTATGAGTTCTTGGTGGATAACCTTTTGGTTCCTTCATATAAAATAACTCCTACTGAGATAATATGTGTCGTCGATCCTGAGTCCCAGTTATATGGTTCCATTTTCACATACCTTCGTGATAATACCTTTCCTCCTAACCTATCCAATAACCAACACCGCACTTTCATTCACCAATCTTCTCGATATGTCATTTTAGCCGATATCTTATACCGTCGAGGTCTAGATGGCACTCTTCTTAGATGTTTAGAAAGAGATGAAGCTCAGATTGCATTACGTGAAGTACATGAAGGGATATGTGGTCCACATTCTAGTGGTCCTACCTTAGCCAAGAAACTTATCAGGACTGGATATTACTGTCCCAATATGGAAAAAGATTCATATCAGTTTGTTAGGAAATGTAAGCAATGTCAACTTCATGGAGACCTCATCCATGTGCCAACACAAGAACTTCAACCAATTGCGACTCCTTGGCCCTTTTGTTAGTGGGGACTCAATCTCATAGGCAAGATTCACCCTCCATCCTCCAACGGTCATAAATTCATTATCACCACCACAAAGTATTTTACAAAATGGATCGAAGCCATGCCTCTCATGCAAGTCACTGGAAAACAAATTGCTACATTCATTCTCAATTATATCATTTGTCGATATGGTATTCCTGTTTCCATTATCACCGATAACGGACATCACTTCAAAAATCAGGATGTTCATGAACTCTGTGACCGCTTCCATATTTCTCATCGTTTCTCCACACCATATTACCCCCAAGGTAATGGTCAAGCTGAGGTGTCTAATAAAACAATCCTTAAAATCTTAAAAGACACAGTTGACGATCTTGGCCGTAATTGGCATATCCAGCTTAATCCCACACTTTGGGCCTACCACACAAGTGTCCGCACACCTATAGGAGCTACACCCTATTCACTTGTCTATGATGTTGAAGCTATCTTGCCTATTGAGGTTGAGCTACCCTCTTTACGAGTCTCTTTGCAAAACATTATCAGTGATGAAGACTATAGGGTCTCTCGCTTACAAGAACTTGAACTATTGGATGAATGAAGACAAACTGCTTTTAATCATCTCAAGGGTTATCAACAACGAATGAGTCGCAGCTACAATCACAAAGTCAAGCCTTGCACATTTGAGGTAGGTGATTTGGTTCTCAAAGAAAACCCCAAAAATCAGCAAGACAGAGAGAAGATGGGCAAATTCGAACCAAACTGGCTTGGTCCTTACATCATTATAGTAGCATATGGATCTGGTGCATATTAGCTCTCAACCACAGAGGGTGAACCTTTAGAGGATCCTATCAACAACATGCACCTTTGCAGGTTTTACACATAGCTCTTCAGAGTATCCTAATTCAAAATACAAAAATATCATAAAACAAAAAATCGTTACTTGGTGAAAACCTGGCAAACAGGCGCCTTGTGACACAAAAAAATAAAAATAAAAATAAAAATAGAAAAAGTGAAGAGAAATAAATCCGTCCAATGGTGAAAACCACTTTGGTGGTGCCCTGGGCAAGTACCATGGTGAGAACCGGGTCACCGGTGCCATGCATAGAGACATTGCTCCTCCCTCCTTCAGGATTCCATTTCATCCTTTCACTTTGCACACACTCACGACCTATTCATTCATAATAAACTTTACACATTCCCATCATGGCTTGTCATTGATCTACCCAAGATTGGTTAGCCATTCATAATAAACATTCATTTTCACCTCTTTTTCATTCATAATAAATCAGATCCTATCTTTGGCTAAGGCAAATCCTACATCTAGTGATGGGTGTGGAACTGAGAGCATCACATGTTTCTAGGAGTACAGTTTCTTCCACTTTTTCTTCAGTCTATCCACACACAATCTGCAATAAAGCAACATCTGCATCGCCAATCCACAAGAAAGGTCCATCTTCTCCGCAATAAAGTATTAGTTTCATGGACTCAATCAGTTTTAGATGAGACACAGCAGCAACAATGAGCTTCAACAAATCAAATCTTTCAATAGACTTAGACAACATTATGGTTCATTGCTATCTATCCGTTTGTGAAAGTAAACATTGTGACCACAATCAAATAGACTTACACAAGTGACAAGAGATGGTAAACTTGAGGACTTCAGTGGATGTTGGTGTCGAGTCTTGGTTTTCTTTTGATTTTAATTTTCTGGTGACATGTCTTTTAGCTTTTTCGGGATGTCTTTGACTAGAGATTCTATCTCCAAGATGTCTTTGACTATAAAGGTGAGGATGGGGTATCGTCACCTATTTGTATTTGCTATCTATGGATTGTCTCTTAGTAATGCTATGACTTGTCCAAGGATATGAGGACACTGAGAGTCTATTATGAACTGAGACATTCCTTGTTTGTAATTGTCTTATCTCCATGCAAATAGGTACAATGACTTTCTGGGTTGAACATATGCCTCGATTTTCATAACCTAATTGCCATAATAAGCTCAATGATGATAACACACAAGAAGCTCTTTCACTTTCATATCTTCTATCTTCCATCCCCATTTCTTGATTGACTTCCATCGTCCTTCTTGAGTCCGTGTAGCCTGCTATCACACAACTGAGTATAATGACACACCAAAAACATTTGCATTTCATGTAGTTGCACCTGCATTGCCACATATTAAGCATTTCATTCATACATACATATGGATATCACAAATGCATCACATCCTGCACACAACACATGTTAGCACATTTTACATTTTCATCATGTAAATAATCATTTGCATTATCATTATCATTAGCATTTCATACATTCACATTTTCATCATGCATAACATATTAAAAACATAAAAGAACAAAAATATTACATTTCCTCATATACATATTTGCATCCATCTCATAATCATCATCATAAATCACATCAAAGCAACATCACATAGGTACACATGCATATAGCTACTGCAAAGATGAATCATCTCATATATATATATATATATAATCATAAGTGTCATGATACAATGATGTCAAAATCATATGGCTACAATCACTCGGAGGTGTCTACATCATAATACAAAAATGGTACAAAACACTGATACATAGGGAGCCCTCTAAGGCTATGATGAACTCCCTCCCTTGGAGCCGCCTAGCCTCGACAAAGTCTGAGCCCTAGAAGGACCCGCCCTAGGATCATCTCTCCTGCCCCCTCTACTTGGTGGTGGTGGAGGACCCATAACCCCACCGCTAGATTCTTGTCTCCTCTGACTCCCTCCCGTAGCCGTCGTTGTTTGTAATGGTCTGCAGAAGCTCCTCGCCCACTGCTCTGGTGGCACTACCCCATAATATAGGTCTCGCCAGTAACCTATCTCCTCCCCTGCCCATAGAACATAGGCATATCCAACCCTTCTATCCTCTACCACTTGCCTCCTAGCCCTCAGCACTGTCTTAGCCTCAATATAGCACTGGATAGCTTGATCCCGCTCATGCTCTATCTCCCTTAGTCACCTCTTGAGCCTAGATGTCTCCCTCTCCAAGTCCTGGATCTCATCTACCTATCCCTAGTAGATCTCCCTCAGCTCAAGAAGCTCATCCTCCTCCTCCTCAGCCCCCTGTGCCTCTCCCTATGGCTCCCCCTGTGCCTATGCCTGTACCTGTACCTGCCTCTGCCCCTGTCCCTGCACCTATCTAGGACCCTGTGTTGCTGGCACCTATAATGGCAATCCACTGTGACCCCTCACCACCCAAGCCTATCTCTCCTCCCCACCCTCTCTCTGTGGCGCCACTCTCCTCTCTCCAACTACACCTCGCCTCCTCCGTCGACCTCTACCTCCACCATCTCCATCTATCACCTCCCCTAGGTCTGTCAGTCATGGGAATGGATGCTCAGCCCAATATACAGTGTACTCTGCATCCTCAATATCCGGCCACATATCCCATGGCAAGGGAACCATCTCCACTAGCTACATCACAACCTAATCATATGACAACAATGGCCCAAAGTGAGCTTGATCCCTGACCGTCTGAGCATACATCCCAGAACCCTGTGGTATCCATTGAATACGTCCAAACTACCTACATAACCTATCAACCAGCTGTCTCTCCAATACATAGGGCATCCGCCCAATCAGATATCTACTCTGGAAGGTATAAGGTAGATCCACTATATCCTCCTCCCACTGCTCACACTCATGGTATGGCCTCCATATCATAGTGTCGATCTCATCCAGGAGTCGATGCCAATACTCTTACCTGCCAATCCATGGCTGTGATGTAATCATATCTTATAAATGAACAAAGATGCATCCATGACCCCTGCCCCTTAACTATATCGGTCGGGTAACCGATAGATGCTTATAGGCCCATACCTGCAACAATGTAGCTCTGTAGCCCAATCCTACAGATCCATGATACACAAACTGATGCAACTCATAGTACAAGTGTGCCAACTCACATGGTCCCCAGGCATATTTGGTGTGCTATGTAACTAATGTCTCCAAGATTCTCCCTCAGCCTATAGCCAACCCACGTGTCACCCTGTCTAGACACATGAACCCACTGATCACTCCTACCAGCACTGCCACTAGCGCCAATCTTGTCTATGTCATCATGTTCCATGCCATGTGTCTAGCCCTCATCTCCAGTCCTAGATCCTGAAACACTCATCTTAATGCATCCCTATCTCCCTCTCAATAATAAGGAATCAGCTCCCCATCGATTGGTATCCGCAAAATCCTGTAAACATCCTCTAAGGTGACTGTCATCTCACCCATCAGTAAATGAAACGTACAAGTCTCTGAGTGCCATCTCTTAGCCAGTGCAGTCAGCAACCCCATGTTCACCTGAAACTCAGGCACATACATAATATGTCACAAACCCATACCCTCAATGGCATCTCTATCCTCGAATGTCAACTCTGGTCGCAACCTCTGAGTCGACGGGAATCTCTCTCGTGATTCCAGCATAGGTAAATACTCCTACAATCAAGCAAATCAATCATGTCAGTCATAGTGGCATTCACTGTTCATCACAAAATGCTACTTTTTATCTAAGTGCATATGGTACTCTATCCTAGTAACACTCACTGTTCATCACAAAGTGTTGCTTCTATTCTAATGACACTCACTATTCATCACAAAGTGTTGCTGATTATCCTAGTGGTACTCCCTATTCATCACAAAGTACTACATTTTTGCACTCCCTGTTCATCACAAAGTGCTGCTCACATTTGTACTCACTGTTCATCACAAAGTGCTGCTCATATTTTAGTACTCCCTATTCGTCACAAAGTACTATGTCTTGGTACTCACTATTCATCACAAAGTGCCTTGATCTATCCTATCCTAGGGCCTCTGCATCCTCTTGAGTAGTTTCCTAATTGGCAACATATGTTCTATCATAGAATTGTCAATCCTAGCCCTATTTTCTATCCTAGTCTTCCCTAGAGGACCTACTTGAGTGTATCCTCTCAACAGCTTATCCAATTGACAACGTATGTTCATCACAGAACTGCCAATTTGACCTTGATGACATAAACACGCTTATATACTACATAAACACGCCTGCTCTGCATAGACACGCCTGAAATACATAGATGTGCCTATGCTCTGCACAGACATGCCTGTCCTGCACAAACGTGCCCACATTTCACAAATGCACCTGAACAACGCAGACGCGCTCGCATTTGGCATAGACGCGCCTGGCACCTACGCAGATGCACCTACATGTTTTTGGACATTTTTGACATTTCCTAAACATGCATTTATTGCACTACCTAACATGCATTAATGACAACATTTATTGCGACAAAGTACAAGGAGGTTTGGTGGTACTTACCGGCTCTCCTGCATCTGTTGGCCTCTGAAATCGGCGAATGCGATTGAATCTGTGCACCAATGTCATCGCTGCTGACTGCTGCTACTCTATCTCGCTCTGCACTCTGATCTTTTGGATGTATGGATGACAATGAGGATGTTTTCCCCTCGTAGTCTATCTTATAGACTAACCTAGCCCTAGCCCTAGCCCTCATTTCCCAAGTCAGTCTTCATTATCCCATGACTCTATCACTTTATCCGATCAATCCTTTCCAGCCTTTCTTTCTTATCGAGAGATTTTCTGCAATCTTTTCAAACATTTTCATCCAATCTCTCGAGGGGGCATATCATTCCCATCTTAGGGCAACTTTGTATCATTTCATATTATCTTCTTTGAAACGACGTGACAAGCTGCATTGTCTCAAATAGGGGCAAAATGTAGACACCTAAAATTGTCATGTCTAATTAAATAAATATTTTTCTTATTTAATTATTTTAAGCCTAATTCTTCTATTAATTAAATAAATCTTTATTTATTTAATTAATTCATTTATCCTCTTCTAGCCTTATTTCTCATTTAAATAAATACCTTTATTTATCTAAATTATCCTTTTCCTGAATTAAATAAATATCTTATTTATTTAATTGATCCCACTTCTTCTATTAATTAAATAAATCTTTATTTATTTTATTAATTCATTATCCTTTTCCACCCATGACACATGTCATTCATCTCTTAATTCCTACACTACATACCCTTTCATTATTTTCTTATTTCTTTTACCTACCCTCTAATCATAGCCGACCTCTTTTTACACCTCTCAATCTTATCCCTCCATTTCTTATGTTGTCTTCTATATAAGGAGATGTTTCCTTCATTATCAAACTCTCACTAGCTAACTCAATTATGCACTTGACTACACTACGCTTTTCATATGCGATCCTACTTGCAACCACATTCCATTCTTTGTTGAGCTCTTGTGCACATAAAATCTGAGAGCAAATATATCAAGCAACATCAATGGAGATAGGAATAATGGAGATCCAAACCCTATTGGACATGTGATGGTATAATCCTTGTGATTTCATTTAATTTGCATTGTCTTAGGTAATCTTCATATGTTATGGTGGATCTTTGTTGTTGTTAGGCTAGGGTTTTGTGGTTGAATTCATTTAGTCTTTCATCATTGTTGTTGTATCCATTTTCACCGTATACAAATATTACAATAAGGGGCTTGTACATGTAGGAAGACCAATAGCCTAGAGCACACTGCTCATCACAAAAGGAGTCGAGCGCTAACTACATAAAACATCAGACAACAATCCAGAATGAAGATTGAACTACAAGTATATCATCTCCCATGCCTAAGTATAGTTCCAGTTAAGCTCAATACCAAAGGCCTTAAACCTCTTCCACAAACCAAATTTGATCACCTATGATCAACCAAAACCTCTGCATATGATTATTACATTATTCGCTTGCATACCATGATCTCATGATCTACAAAGAGATCTTATATCATATTTATACAAACCCGAGACCTAAACAATTAGGTCAGCCACCTAAAAGATAATACAATAAATTCATAACTTAAAACCACAATCTAATGATCAACCAAGTCAGCCTAAGACCAAAACAACATAATCCAATCAATAAATTCAATCAATAATGCATCGGGAGCATCAAGCCACACGTTACATAAACCTGTCCATAACCTAGCAGAATAACACTAGACCTATAATAGGTCGCCATAAGCCAAATGAAACACCATGAACAACTGAAACACAAACATGATAACCATCAGCATCTGGATAAACTTCTAGAAGCCACACCAACACCACTTATCAGATTCATCAAAAGATCTTCAACAAAGCTCTATCGGTGAAACCCTCACCAAATCAATAAACTAGGCTTACTAGCATATAGGATAGCATCCGATCACCAAATCAATACCAACTGACTAAACATATATCTAAGTAGCATGAAGAGAAGATATAAGCCAATTCCATAAGCCAAAGCATACCAAAGTATACCAGATCAACAAGATCTTACCAACCAAAAACCAATCATCCTACCGAGAATAATCAGATACGAATAAACAACCAAAGCAGCTAGTTTTGACATCATTGCAACACAATCAATTTCTCCAAATTGCCAACACAGATACTGATCTATCCTTGAATACCATGCTCTAGGAGCCTACTTTAAACCATACAAGGCTTTCTTCAACCGACACACAAAGAATTCATCATAATGTAACATAAACCCTTTCGATTGCTCCATGTACACTTCTTCCAAATTTTCATTTAGGAAGGCAAATTTTACATCCATTTGATATACCTTATAACCTTTGTAGGCTGAAAAAGCTAGAAACATCCTAATTGCTTATAATCTAGCTACTGGTGTAAATGTTTTTTCAAAATCAATGCCCTCTACTTGAGAGTAGCTCTTGCACACAAGTCTAGCTTTATGCCTAACAATTTTACCTTCTTCATTCATATTGCTCCAGTAAACCCATTTGGTGCCAATGATATTCTTGTCGTCTAGTCTAGGTACTAATTCCCAAGTCTTGTTCTTCTCAATCTGTTGCAGCTCTTCTTCCATGACATCCATCCATTTCTAAATTTTACTAGCCTCATTTAATGTTTTAGGTTCTACTTCAGTCATGAGGCAAAAATTGACTCGTTCATCATTCTGAACAAGTCTTCTCCTAGTCTTCACACCATCACTCTTATTACCAAAAATCTTCTCTTTTGGGTGGTTTTTCTGTACATACCTGTTAGGGATCTTATTGGATGCTTCTTTTGGTTCATTGTCTAACTGAGCTTCTTCACCTTCATCATTGGAATCATCATACTGGTTCACTTGTGCTTGTCTTCCTTTATGCATATCCTCATCAACTCTTACATGCACACTCTCAATGACTCTTCTTATTTTTTTGTTGTAGCATTTATAGGCCTTATTGTTAGTTGAGTAACCAAGGAAGATCCCTTCATCACTCCTGGAATCAAAACTACCTAAACCATCCATATCTCTCTTCATAAAACACTTGCTTCCAAATACTTTGAAGTGCTTGATTGATGGTTTGCAGTAATACTATTGAACATAATGTACCACTGAGAGGGGGGTGAATCAGTGGTTTCCAAAACTCTTAAACCTTTTGATCCTAAGAGAGAGTATCAGTTAGAAAAAAAAACACAAGTAAACCTACCAGTGAGATAATGCAAGTCTTCACAATGCAATCACACAAAGGCACATCACATGATACTGGTATATACGAGGAAAACCCAAGATGGGAAAAACCTTGATGAGAAGTGCTACTATATTCTACTAGTCCAATCTAGCCTCACAATGAAAACCTCGGTTACAAAATTTAGTGAACCAACCCAAGGAGTACCACTCCTACTTTAGAGAACCAAAATAAGGAGCACCAACCCCTGATTTTTTAGCACCAACCCAGGGAGCACAAACCCCTACACCAAGCTCCAACTCAGTGATCTATCATGTACATAATCAATTACTAAAGTAATAGTCTGATTACAAGTGAATCTTGTAACCACTGCATACACTTTAACCTGTCATTTTATCACCTCCTCTGCCTCACCGGTTGACTTATACTCTTCCTTCTATCTCTCTCTCAATCTCTCTGCTCACCTTCACTTGCTACTCTTGACTTACCGGTTCTACATCTGCCTGTTGGATGAACAGTTGAAACATACACCTGTTGCTAGTTACTCTGCTCATCGGTTAATCCTTTCTCTGATCACTACCTGCTAGATCTTCTCTCCCATACACACATGCATCTGCTTTACTCTCCACTACCTTCCAGTTGGCTTAAACATTGTTGGTTCCCACCTCACCAACTCACTTTGTAGTTTGCTAGTTTGTTTGATCTTGTCAGTTAAGCCACTGGTAAACCCTCTCACAGGTTTAACCTTCCCTCCTAGCCCTTTTTTTTAGATGTTGAGTTCCTTAACTCTTCTCAGTATTATCTACTATCTTCTCTACTCAGGATCACTCTCCTTCACTTGCCAACATCACTGAATTCGGTCTTCTACCTCCATTCTTATTCCTTAGCTTTCTCGCCAAAACATAGCTTCAAAACAATTGGCGCACTAGGGTTTCTTCCACTGATCACAAGGACAATCAAATCCAATCAAATCTCATTTTGCACAAAGATAAACCACCTGCAAGCAATTAGGCATCACCAATCATATCTCCTTTCTTCCAAGGCATGTTTTCTAAACTTAGCAAACATGAACAGTCTATTGGCAAGGCACTAGATCAATCACCATAAATGGTTCAATAAATTGCATCATCAACCTTGTTATGCACCTGGACATCCTGCATTGATCGATATATCCCATCGATCACCTCTGTTTGACCTTCCCCAAGCCGCACACCTCTGCAACACCTCCCATGATTTACGAGGTCTGCATTTAATGTCGACTGACTCTGTAACTACCTCATTGGTGCACACTCCATCTACCACTTCATGCATGTCCTTCACCTCTACTCCACATGGCACCTCTATTGATATTCATCAGCTTAAACCTCTGTGTCAATTCAAATAGTAATCACCGACTGAACACTTAACCCGTGCATACCTATCAATCATCTGACCCTTACCAATACATCATACTTTATCAGTTAACCTTCTTGCCATTGTGTTCTCTGTCTTTCCAGTTTATCACATTTGCCCGATCATCAATCATGTCGGTCCTCAGTAGCTATCTAGGATGACTCACCATGTGCATCTTCATCAGATTTAGAGCACTTCACTTTTATCTCTTTGTTCACTTGGTTGTATGTTGGTCCCCACCTTATTTACCAATTGACACGTTTATGCCTTCATACCTGTAATATGTAGGATATCTTCATGCCATCCATCTCCAACTATTATGCATATGTGGAAACACCACCTTCCATCTACATATCGGTAACTCCATGTGTGCAATTGCAAAGCCTTTTCTTCATTTGACTGGTTCTCTTCTCAACCAGTTTTCCAAGGAGGCAAACTCACCATCTTAACTCTTCCTTCTCTGCCCTGGTAGTACATCATTTCTTCACATGCTGATCTGGTGCACATCTCTAATCTCAACCTTAGGAGGCCTCCTCATCTTCTACATTACTCATCTGGTCTATGCATCCAATTACCTTCCTTTGCTTACTCTATCTTATCCAGCAAAGTCATAATGCATTCCATGCATGTTAGGAGATAAGCCAAGCAATTACCACTTACCGGTAGAAGTGAATCTTTGTCTCCTATGGGCCATTGACTGGAGAGAATTAGTTATAAACATATTGTTCTCTTCTGCTTCTAGTGCTGCACTAATATGACCTCCTTGTGTGAGAAGATACATCTCCTACACATAACCCAGTAGACATCCCCTTTGTCTACCTTACTAACTTGAAGCAGTCCAAACTCTATCAGTCATATCACCATCCTATGATGACCTAGTCTTTCGCTGGGAGTCCTACAGTTTCACATCCACCTGCATACTGGTTCTACACTTTGTGATTATCTTACCTTACTAACTTACCATGCACATGCTTACCAGTTGGCAACATCTCAATGCCAACACATTACTTTACCAATAATCATACCATACCAATCTTCAATACTTGTCATCAACACAAAATAGCACTAATTTGTGTATCGGTGACCTACAATACTAGTTAACATCAGTGACAACAATACAATTCAACCTCCCATACCGGTTACCATACTATATTGATTGACATAAATGACAATACAATACTAACAATCTCCCCTTTGGCCTTGATGTCAAGACATGTAGTATCCAATATACTACACATTATTTCTCCCCCTTTGAAAACAATGGAAAATGGTCTTAACATCTGGTAAACTACAGGCTCTCTCTCCCCCTTTTGTACTAGTTTCTTGTTCCCTTTTTACCACTATGCTTTGCATTCTCTCAACTAGCAGCACTTGAACTGAAGAACTGACACCAATATGTTTGACATATTCTCCCCCTATGCATGTAACTCACATATTTGTTCACATCTCCTTGTATACCAATCCACGGTCCAGCAACAATGAGACTTGATTTACTCTTGTGTCAAGTGTATCAGATACCAATCATAAGATATGGTTGTGAACTCCCCCTGAATCATAGCCCTCTGGTCTTCATTTTCTGTCAAGTCCTAAACCAATACCCCAATTGCACTTTGTACTAGTAGAAGTGAGTATCTATAAATTTTGATGGTCTTTCACTTCCATGACATCCATCCTATCTTTGTGACATGATCTTACCTGACCACAATGCCAAGTCACATTGACTTCATGTCAACTCTCACACCGGTTGACATTATGATGTCTCATACACATGGGATCAGCTACTCGTCCAACACACTATCATTTAGGAAAACTTCTAATATCATCAGAGACATAAATTCATCTATCCAAGCCACTAGAGCCACTGCAACATAACCAAGAGACATTGACTCGCATATACCACTATATCGGTTAATATCCATACCAGTAACACACTTCACACACTGGTTTACACTACTGGTTCACTATCTTCACTGGGACACCTTGTCTATTAGCCTTTGTCTTCTTGTGTCACTTGTCTCTTATCCTGATTACAATTTGAACTATACATTGACACAAGTATGAGTGTGCAGTCAAGGCAACAACCACACATACACCTATCTCACCTTTTTCCTTCTTACCAACACCAACCTGTCTTCTTCTTTGTCCTTATTAAGCATGGGGTGAATGATTTGATCAATATTTTATCTTCCCCTTAGTCCTACATCTCCTTTTAAGCTTTAGGAGATATCACTTGTGAAATGAATGCACAATGTCAGTCAATGATCATATTTTCATCCTTCTTCCTCCATACCTACTTGGACTCCCTCCTCTTCTCATTTGTACCCTTTGGATTAGGTCTCAAATTCTTCAGCTGATAGGTCTTTGCTTTACCAAGTTCTACAGTATGACTAGATATATTGCCATAGAAGCATACTACATTCATTCTAACTGGATGATTAGAAGACCTTCTATCAGACCAGTTTGATCTTCTTCTTAGGGTCATGCCCTTTTTCCTCTACCGGTTTCAACTGATACCTTGATCTTGCAGGAGAATTTCTCCTTTGGGCATAGCTATTATGCTGACTTCCATGTGCATGAATCATCTTCTTCCTACACTCATTACTTTTATGGCCAGATCTATTGTAGTTATAACATATATAATTTATATTTCTTGAAGTAGCAAATGGACTCTGGTTAGGATAACTGGGAGTGAGCCTATGCATGTTTCTACATTCTGATGTTCTATGCCCAAATGCATTACATCTTCTACAAACCGAATTGTTATTCCTAGGAAGAACACCTTTTCTATTCCTAGACATCTTTTTGCATTCCTCTGCCCTATGGCCATATCCTTTACAAGAAACATAGTAACCAGAGAATGGAGACATATTACTTACAAATTTATTCTGCCAAACATGAGGCGATCTTACCAGTTTGGCTTCTCCACTTCTACTTCTTTAGGGTGTTGCATCTCTTTGTCTTCCACCAATGGGTAATCTCTTAGGTTTCCTTCTTTCATTCTTATTTCTGGTGAACCTATCTTCTCTCAACTTTCTTTTTCTTTTAGGATCCACAATATTTCTTCGTGTTGCATCGGTCTTCATTTTTAACCTCAATTCCTCACCGGTTGTAGCTAGGTCAACCTTCTTTCTTGGTGCACTTTGGATTGTGAAGGTTTGACCCTTGTTATCTCAAATAGAGGAGATAGATTGAATGTCTTTGTAAGAGACATCCTCTCTTGTAGAGCATTCACTAGTAGCATATCATAATCCTCTAGTATCCTTGGAGTGTTTTTTCTTACTCAACATTTTGTCCAAGGCCTCAATGCTGCCATCATACCGGATCCTTACCCTGAGTTCATTTTTACACTTCTCAAGGTCTTTCTTAATTCTCTCCATTTCTCCCTTTAGGTCCTAACATTCATTTTCCTTTGTCTCCACTTCTAGCTGCACCTCCTCACATTGTCTCTCCTTAGCATCAAAGACTGATTTCAATTCACCAGTAAATCCTTTTGCCTCTTCTAGTTGAGATGTCAATATGCAAATATTATTATTTGATTCTTCAAGGCATGTTCTCAACCGGTAGCATTCTTCATGAACTAAATCTTTATACCTCTTAAATTCATTTCTAACATTTTGAAGCTCTTCTAGTGCACTTACCAGTTCACATTCAAGATCAACTTCAGCTTCATCTTCATTATCATCCCCAGACACATCTTGTCGGTAGGAGTGATCTGCATGATTACTCTCTGATGTGTACCTCTCATCTTCTAATTCTTGAGCCATAAAGAGGTGAGTTTCCTCTTCATCATTTTTGCTTCTGCTAATAGATCCGTCTTCATCATCTACAGACACATGTGCTTCATTTATTTTCTTGTTTTCACAAACCAATTCTGTAGTGCAAGGTTCATTGCCATAAAGTTTCTTCAATCTATCCCATAGGCTTTTAGCTAATATGCATCTGTCCACCTCTAAGGAGACATCACCAAATAGCCCACTAATTATGGCCTCCATAGCTTCATCATTACATTTGTTTCTCCTTTCTTCTTCAAGACCAGTGGGAGGATTGACTTTACTAGGGCAGCCATTTACTACTGACATCCATACATCAAACCCAAGGGTGGACAGGTAGACTTCCATCCTACAACTCCAAATAGAAAAATTTGAACCATTGAACATTGGAGTAGAGGGTGACACTAAACAAACCATTGTTTTCAAATACTAGAATCTACCCAAGATGGAGAAAGCTTATCAACCGGGAACCTAGGCTTTGATACCAATTGTTGAACATAATATACCACTGAGAGGGGGGTGAATCAGTGGTTTCCAAAAATCTTAAACCTTTTGATCCTAAGAAAGTACCTTTTAGCAAAATAAACACAAGAAAACCTACCAGTGAGATAATGCAAGTCTTCACAATGCAATCACACAAAGGCACATCACATGACACTGGTATATACGAGGAAAACCCAAAATGGGAAAAACCTCGGTGAGAAGTGTTGTTGGAGTCTATTTCTCCAATCTAAACTCACAATGAAAACCTTAGTTACAACATTTAGGGCACAAACCCAAGGAGTACCACTCCTACTTTAGGGCACCAACCCCTACACCGAGCTCCAACTCAGTGATCTATCATGTACATAATCAATTACTAAAGTAATAGTCTGATTACAAGTGAATCTTGTAACCACTATATACACTTTACCTTGTTGGTTTATCACCTCCTTTTCCTCACCGATTGACTTCTACTCTTCCTTCTATCTCTCTACTCACCTTCAATTGCTATTGCTAACACACTGGTTCTACCTCTACCTGTTGGATGAACAATCAAAACATACACATGTTGTCAGTTACTCTGCTCACTGATTAATCCTTTCTCTACTCACTACCTATCGGATCTTCTCTCCCATACACACATGCATCTTCTTTAGTCTCCACTATATTCTAGTTGGCTTGAACACTATTGATCCCCACTCTGCAACTCACTTTGTAGTTTGCTGGTTTGTCTAATCTTACTAGTTAAGCCACTGTTAAACCCTCTCACTAGTTTAATCTTCCCTGCTAGCTCTTTCTTTTAGATGTTGAGTTCCTTGACTCTTCTCAGTGTTATCTACTCTCTTCTCTACTTAGGATCACTCTCCTTCACCTTCCAACATCACCAAATTCGGTCTCCTGCCTCCATTCTTATTCCTGAGCATTCTTGCCAAAAGGTAGCTTCAAAACAATTGGCGCACTAGGGTTTCTTCCACTGATCACAAGGACAATCAGATCCAATAAAATCTCATTCTACACAAAGATAAACCACCTGCAAGAAATCAGGCATCACCAACCATATCTCCTTTCTTCCAAGGCATGTTTGCTAAACTTAGCAAACACAGATAGTCTGTCGACAAGGCACTGGATCAATCACCATAAATGGTTCAACAGATTGCATCACCAACCTCATTCTACACCTGGACATCCTACATCGATTGATGCAACCCATTGATTACCTTTGTTCGACCTTCCTCAAGCCGCACACCTCTGCAACACCTCCCATGATTTACGAGGTCTATATTTAATGTCGACCAGCTATGTAACTACCTCATTGGTGCACACTCCATCTACCGCTTCATGCAGGTCTGCCACCTTGAATTTACATGGCACCTCTGTCGATATTTGTCATCTTAGACCTCTATATTAGTTCAGAAAGTAATCACCGACCGAACACTTAACCAGTACATACCTACTAGTCATTTGACCCTTACCGGTACATCATACTTTTCCCGTTAACCTTCTTGCCATTGCCTTCTTTGTCTTGCCAATTTATCACATTTGCCTGATCATCAATAACATTGATCCTCAATAGCTATCTAGGATGAATTACAATGTGCATCTTCATTAGATTGAGAGTACTTTACTTTTATCTCTTTGTTCACTTAGTTGTATGTTGATATCCACCTTGTTTACTGATTGACAAATTTCTTCCTTCATACCAGTAATGTGCATGATATCTTCATGCCATCCATCTCCAACTATTATACATTTGTGGAAACACCACCTTCCATCTACATATCGGTAACTCCATGTGTGCAACTGCAGAGCCTTATCTTCATTTGACTAGTTCTCTTCTCAGTCGATTTGCCAAGGAGGCAAACTCACCATCTTAACTCTTCCTTCCCTGCCCTAGTAGCACATCATGTCTTCACATGCTGATCTGATGCACATATTTGATCTCAACCTCAGGGGGATTCCTCATCTTCTACATTACTCATCCGGTCTATGCATCTAATTACCTAGCTTTGCTTACTTTATCTTACCCCAAAGATTCATAATGCATTCCATGCATATTAGGAGATAAGCCAAGTAATTAGTACTTATTGGTAGTGTCACTAGGAAATCTAGAAATCATCAAAGAAATATAAACATTAGCCTAGCTCAATCATGAAAACTAAATTGCAATGACAACAATCCTAAAAAAATTCAATGAAAACATGAAAACAAGACATTCAACATGAAATCCAAGCAAACCAAATGCAGATGTCTCCTTCATGTGGCTCCATTGTCCTTCTTTCTCCTTCAAATTGCTTTATTTTGTGGATCTCATCTTCAAGTGCATAAGTATAATGTGAAACCAAGATTCACAAGATGAGACGACAACATAAGGGTACTAGAAGCGTGATTGATTTGGCTAGGGGCCTTGATTGAAGAAATTCATCCAATTTATAGATAAATTGGAGAAAAGACAAGATTAGCATGAAATTGATATTAGAGGCAATTGATTTCAAAATGGCAAAATTGAGTTGAAGGAAGAAGGTTATGACACCTTCTATGTCATGAATTATGACATATTGCCAATGCAAAGGTTAGAGGACTAAAAGCTTATGACATCTTGCTATGCCAATAGTATGATGCATGAGAAATTCATGCTTTCACCGAAGCACAAAAATAGGGAGAGACTAGAGAGAAATTAATTAGGTGGAAATTGAATTTGACAAATTAGAAAATGAGGAAATTAGAAATTAGGAGAAATTAGAAATTAAGGAAATTAGGAATTAGGAAAATTAGAAAATAAGGAAATTAGGAATTAAGTGAATTAATTAACAATTTTTCATTCATCAATTAATTCACACAAAGAGAGGGAATTAATTAGCCACTTAAATAAATATTTAATTGTGACCAGAAGACTTAGGAAAAATAAATAAATAATTTAACCTAGAGGAAAAATGCCAAACAAGATTAAATGAATAAATCATAAAACCTTAGAAGATGAATTAGAAATGCAAGGACGACAATTAGGTCTTGATAAAAGATAATCAATGTCGATTCGATTTGATCATGATTCTGAATTGATAAATGATTTGATTGATAAAATGCACCAATTAATGAGGAACAATGACGATTGATGTCAAATCGATCACAAAATCACAAAATAGATTGCAAAATGACAAGACTAAAAATGACCACGATCGATGACAAATCGATCGCAAGATGACAAGATTGAAAATGACAACGATTGATGACAAAATAGATCGCAAGATGACAAGATTGAAAATGACAACGATTGATGACAAAATAGATCGCAAGATGACAAGATTGAAAACGACAACGATCGATGACAAATCGATCACAAGATGACAAGATTGAAAATGACAATGATCGATGACAAATCAATCGCAAGATGACAAGATTGATAAGAGGAAAAAACCCTAATTCCATCATCGATTAGGATTGACGATGTCCAAAATATGACAAATGAGCACGCACACTGATGCGACAGGATAAGATTGACCAAAATCATGATTGAAGATTATTATCAACAAGACCAAATTCGAGAGCGAGATAAATAAAGAATGTAGAAGAAGGACTCGATGCTCACAAATGATAAAAACCAAGTGCGTGACATAGGAGAAATGTTAATGTGATGCAAAAACCCTAAAATAAGGCAATGCACAAATGTTAAAGTACGACTCTGCAAGCATTGACCATTTTTAGACGTCTACATTTTGCCCCTCTTTGAGACAATGCGATTCTAAGCATTGTTTCAAAGAACAATAATGAAAATGCCCCAGATAATGACAATGACATATGCATGCCCCCTTGAGGAATTGGCCAAAAAAATTCAGAAAAGAGGCCAATTGATCGATAAGAATGACAGAAGATGATAGGTTCAAACAGATTGAAAATCGGAGATTGGATGCACGAATGACAAGCAAAGGAAGATGTAAAAGGCCGCGACCAACATAGGATGGAAAGAGTGCACGTCCATCTATGTACTGACAAAGATCTATAAATGAGACAAAGAGAGTGAAAAGAACTCATTTGCACTAGCCAAAGAGGAGAATTTGTTGCTCTGGAAATGGACACTTGCAGAGAGATGGCGAACATTCCAATGGCAGATCACCTCGGAGAATGTGTACACACGTACAGACGATCGAACGATGCAGGAGTAGTGGTATGTATCTCAAAAACCCATATTGTCAATTTTATGAATTTTGATCACTTGCGGGACATTGCGGGGCCCACAGGGAATGCAAAAACTGACTTCTACGCCTATGTGAGCACATCCTGCGCTTGTTGAGGCTATACAGGTGCAAGTTGATGCAACACAGGCATAGGATACATCACACAGGCATAGTTGTTCACTGGGAACTCAATTTTGGTCAACAACAACATGCAAATGATCCGAAAAGGGGGGATAAGGATAGGATAGGTCAAAATAGATTAGAAACACCCTGATTTGGACATGAAACAAGGAAATGCAGCCTGTAGGAGCAAACCCTAAAACTAACAAAATGTGCCCCAATTGTTATGCAGAGTCGACAGTATCCATTGATGATCCGGGAGAACCGACCAGATTGCTTCATGTTACAACATAGACTCAGGAGCATGGATTGAGATACACTAGCAGGACTTGGAATATACTATATCACATTCATGCCCAAGATTAGGGCAAACACAGCACTGCTTACCACATTGGCAGAGAGATGGCATTCGAAGACCTCATTCCATCTAGCAACTGGAGAGGTGATTGTGACACTAGAGGATGTATGGCATATCCTCGACATTATGATTCATGGGGAGATGATAGAGTATGACCTAGTGACAAGGAGAGATGTGTTGTGCAGATTATTTGAGTGCGACGCAGATGATTTGGATATCGTAGAGAGGGAGATTGGCTGGGAGACCATGGCATCAAAGTATGATCAGCGATATGTGGTGATAGCAGTGGTGATAGTATGCCTACTAGCAGGAGACAGACAAGGACATGGATTCCCTATTGGATGGGGAAGAGTGCTAGAGCGGATGGCGACAGAGGGTACGGTGTATGCATGGGGACCATGTGTACTGGCTATGCTATATTTTCAGTTGCATCAGATAGCATATCAGGGAGTTCAGACCTTGAGCTGTGGAGTCACATTGTTATAAGTATGGGCATTTGAGCACATAGCCATATGTCGACCGATTGCAGAGAGATAGGTATTACCACACCGACCATATGTGTATTGCTATGGGGGAGCACTGAGACAAGGTCCTTTTGGATACATATTGTATTGGCGACAAAAGCTAGACAGATTGAGAGAGTTCACATGGAGGCCATATCTTGATTGCCCTGGATGGTTAGATGATAGTGATGAGCTATCGTATTATAGATAGGAGAGGTACCTAATTGGGCGGCCAGTGAATCACCAGAGAGTGATTGAGATGCACCTGCCAGAGAGAGTCAGATGATAGTTTGGAGAGAGGCAGGATGTACCGAGAGGGACTGCACATTTTGCTCAATCTCATAGAGAGACGAGTCAGTGGGGGAGGATGATTCAGCCACACATAACATATGCTGACTTCACACAGCTACAATGGAGACAGTGGGATTGGAGATCAGATGTGGTGGACATCAGGATGACAGAGGAGTATGAGCGATGGTTTGCACGATGACGGCCAGTGCCATTGACAGATCTTGATATTCTAGTACCGAGGAGACAGGAGGACTTCCCACTCACTGGAGAGGAGGAGGGAGATGATGAGGATGAGGAGGATGAGGGTGATGATGAGGGGGATGATGATTATGAGCCAGATTCAGCTGATCAGGAGTCATTGCAGGATATACCCATAGAGCCGAAGACGGCTAGCATAGAGGAGATGGAGATGTGCAGGGCTACCATAGCGAGTCAGCATGATCACATTGCAACATTAGAGAGATAGAATGCTATCTTGAGGATAGAGCATGATCAGTTTAGAGCAGAGATAGCTAGACTTACAATGGCTCGAGATACAGCAATAGCTCAGGCACAGTGAGAAGAACAGAGAGTCACCGAGTATATTGGGTCAATTAGGGATGCCAGTGCATGTGAGATGGCACAGATGTTGGTAGAGACCGGAGAGGAGATACACCATTGGAGGACACTATATGAGAGTGTAGTTCCACTAGAGCAGAGAGCAGCGTCATATTGAGCATGATCGAGGACAGAGAGTAGGGCACACTCTCAGAGGTCAGTGAGCAGCATGGGGGTGAGTGGACCTATAAGACCACCACAGCCAGGACTAGGGACAAGAGGGACATCATCCTTGAGACATGGCAGGGATGAGGAGGACAGAGGGAGCACCCAATGATAGAGGTACGTGCTCCTTATGATAGATAATTGACATTATGTAGTGTGATATTATAGAGTCAGCCTGTGGGCCATACTTAGGACAGACAGTCCAATTTTGTACTCTGATATTATTTTGATATATGATATGATATGCATCGATATGATAGGATGCAATGTGTTATGACTTATAGTTATTTTCCATGTATGGATGACTTATGCACTGTTGATGTACCATTGTGGAACATGTATGGATATATATTTTTTTATGTGTTTTCGATGCATTTATAATATGAAATGGATAAAATGCTTGATATGATGCTTGATGTAATGCAAATGTACTAACCAATGAATGTAGGATGCAACATATGTGTTTGGGGAAATCAGAGCACTAGACCAAACATACTATCCGAATTGATGGAAGAAATGTTAGTAAGAAGAAAATGAGACAAAGGACAGTTAGAAACAAAGAAAAACTTGCTTTCAGTAATGCACTTTGTAGGTGAGAACCTTTATTTAATGTAGCAAAACGGATGCATAACATCATGGCATTGAAGGCCAGAGCTGAAACGCAACCTTTTTTTGCAAAAGATAGACACATCGCACACAAGGAATGAGTGAGGCATCCTAGGGTGCATACATCAAGGGTCGAGGTATGTGCGGCATTCACAAAGCGAACGTACTTATCATAGACACCCAATGATATAGTTGCCCCAGTTTGTAACAAACATTCTACAAACAACAATCACAACAAAAAAGAAAGGGACCATGAACCATCCCGATCACTCTAAATCACTCAGTGACATCATCGAGCAACATAGGAACATGATCGAAGACAAATCAGTAAATGATAAGACTCACTAATTCCAACAAGTCAAACAAACATCTTGATCTTCATTGTCAAAAGTTGAAAGTGCTGATAGGACGATTATGCTGTCTAGTTTTAGAGAATGCGGTACCCCGTCTAAGACAGGACACAGTCTGGTTTTGAGTATACCACACCTTGTATAAGACCCATGATAGTGTGCCAAGGACAAGTGATATTGATGTTGATGTTCGATTGATAAGACAATTTTAATCAGTTTGAATGTCTGGATTGATTGAAAAAGTTCATCTGTGAATGTGTGATTGCAGTAAAGCGCAGTGTGTGATTGAGAGTCGTTGGATGTATGTTCAGTGATCTATCTATGCACAAGGGGATATTTTTGTTTTGCTTTTTTGAGATTTTACATTTTTTTTTTTTTTTTTGATCATTTTTTTCAGGACTTTATTTGACTTTTTAGGGATTTATTTCAGGAGATTTTTTTATTTTTAGGGATTATTTCAGGACAATTTTTTATTTTTTCAGGACATTTTTCAATTTTTTTGATTTTTTTGTATTTTGAATGTTTTCAGGATTTTTTCAATTTTTATGATTTTTTCAGGACATTTTTCAATTTTTATGATTTTTTCAAGACATTTTTTGGATTTTTTGTTGATTATTTCAGGACATTATTTGATTTTTTTGTATTATTTTAGGATATTATTTGATTTTTTTGATTTTGCCCCCAGTGTCTAGCAAGGCAAGGAATATGACAGGTGAATAAATAGGCTTTCTGAAATGTTGGTGGATAGGGGGAAGACAAAGGCCTTTTATTATGGAGACAATGGGACAAGAGACTGGATATGATAATGTAAAGTAGTGACATGGCATGAGGGACATGTCAAGAGGTTTTTGAAACCATGTTTAAATTTTGCGTCCTTATGACAAATCAAGATCAAGGAATGAAAAAGAGTGTATGGATAGTGATAAGATATGGATAGGATAAGCAAGACCAAGAATGGATAAGGGACATGGACTGAAGGTTGGGATAAGATATGGGATAGTGGCAAAAAGTTGCAATAAGATAGGGAATATGGATGAAAGGTTGTAATAAGCAAATGGATAAAGACCAAAAGCTATGATAGACTAAAAGTTGGAAACAAGATGCATGATGCTCATGAAGATCGCCAACCTTGTCAAGATAAAAGGTGGAAAGAGGAAATGGACATGAGGGACAATAGGATATGAAGGGTAATGACAGGGGTTCGATAGGATAATGGAACAATGAAGGACAAAAGGATATGATAGGATAAAACCGGCCCCCAAGTACGGTATGCAAGAAGTTCATAGATTACGCATGAAGCCTATTTGCCAGGTTTTCATCATGGTACTTGCCCAAGGTGCCTGTTTGCCAGGTTTTCACCAGTGGACGAATTATTTTTGCTTTACTTTTTTTTTTTTCTCAGTTTTTTTTTTGTATTTTGACATTTTAAATAGAAGATGGACACATGATAGGGGATGGAAGAAGTATTCAAGCGTCTTTTTGTTTGGATAGTAGCCTTGAAAAAAATGGACCATGACCTTTAAAAGTATGCTCAAAGACGTTCGTAGGATAAGGACATGGAAAATGAGATGAAATTAAGGCAAGGATTTATGCAAAGGATGGGATCAAAGGGATCGAAGGATGGAAAATATGCATTGGATAATGGATAGGGTATTGGAAGAATTGGGCTTCAGTGGATGGAAGTGAAGGCAAGATCAACATTGGCACACACCTTGAGGGGTGATGGACTGATGGAGGAAAGATGTATTTTGGATATTGAGATTTTGATGAAGGAATAGCTTGGGATTTTGGGACATAAGAGCCCAAAATGGATGAAGAAGGTGATGGAGGAACAAATTTGAGAGGGTTGGATGGAGGAATAGCAACTTTGGATGCCAAGTTGGATTTTTCTTTAGGCTTTTGTGCTTCAAGGAGTTGTTTAGGAACCCACATTGTTTTGGATTTTTCATGCTTTTTTGGTTCCTTGGAGTGCATTGCTTGCACAAGGGATTTAGGAACCCATATATATTTTGACTTTGCTTTATTTTTCTCAGTGGACCTTTGTGGCCTTTTGGATATTTCTTTTTCTTTATAGATCAATTTGTTCTTTGTTTTGACATGTCGATTAGATTGGACATGTTGATCCTTGAATACATGTGGATTTTTAGACTTATGACTTTTATACTTGGCATCCAAATTGCTTGGAGGGGGAAAGGAATGCATGGATGGATATGAATGAAATGGAATTCTTTTGGATGGATGAAATTTACTCAAGGATGTGTGCCTTTGCTGACCTTGCATAGAGGATGAAGGAATATAAGGACCTAAGATGGATGGAAAGTATGATGGGGAAGGGATATGTTTAGATTTTGATGGAGGGATACCAACGTCTTGAGAGTGAGTTGTGTAGACATGACCCTTAAGATCTTCTTTGATATGGAGGGGTTCTTTCTCATGAAGGTCTACTCCTTTGCCTTTATGAATATCTTGACTTGTAGGATACTCTTTTCTTTGGGAAGAAGACGTGAGTCCATTATGAGGTGGATATGATATGAGAGAAATAATGAGATCTTGAAGTGGATCGGATTGCACCAAAGTGGAAGAACCCATTATGCATGTTGAGGGTTCATGAAAATCTTGCACTGACACGTTAGAATCATGAAGGGTATCAGGATCACTAGGGGGATCGGGATCACGAGAGAGACTAGGATTGTGTAGTGGACATGGTTCAATGATTGGTTCTTCAAGAGATGGAATGGGAGAAATAATGGGATCTTGAAGTGGATCGGATTTCTCTAAAGTGGAAGAACCCATTATGCATGTCAAGGGTTCATGAACATCTTGCACTAACATGTTAGAATCATGAAGGGGATTAGGATCATGAGGGGGACTAGGATTGTGTAGTGGACATGGTTCAATGACAGGCTCTTCAAGAGATGGAATGGGATAAATAATGGGATCATCAAAAGGAATGAGATCTTGGAGTGTATATGGAGGATTAAGACAAGGAGATGGAGGAACAAAAGGATCTTGTGGAGGATTTAAAGGAATAATTACATCTTGACAAGGAGGAAGATCATTGGAATCCTCTTTAAATTTGCTTTGCTCTGGACTTTTAATGGGATCATCGGAAAGGATGGAAGGGATATCTTGATCTTTCTTAGGAAGTGGAATGCCAATGGGATTTGAAAGGACATTTTTTTCATGAAATGGAAGGGGATCATTTGGGATTGGATGGACTGGGATATCTTGATCTTTCTCGGGGAATGGAGTGTCAATAGGACTTTGGATAGGATGGACAAGAATAGGGGAATCATCATGAGTGTCTAGGAACATGGGGTCCTGGTCAACAATTGGATGGGATGATAAGGTTTCAAGATCTTGATCTTGATCTATTTTAAGACACGTTTCTTCATGCTCTAAATTATCCTCTTGACATGGGGTTGGACTTTGGATATGCATGGGGGATTCTGACAAGGGATTAATGCTTTGGCACGAAGGAAATGCACTTTGAACATTTGTGATGGATTTGGGAAATGAATCAATGTTTGAACATGAGGAAGAGGGACTTTGAATGGGGTCCTCTAAAATAGGTAATGGCAATAAAGTGCATGGTGGCATTGGGTCTTGTATTTCTGAAACATGACAAGGATGTGCATCATGAATTGGATTATCTTGGCAATCAATTATGGATAGCTCTTGGATAATTGCATCCTTGGGTGTATTGTTTGATGAGAACAATATGGAAGGTTCTTGGGAAACTTCTAAAGGTGTAGGGATAGATGCCATTGGAGAGTCAATTTGTTTGTGGGGGGATGAGGCATTGCTAGACATAATTATATTATCTTTATCTTCCTCAAAGAACTCACTTGGTAGTTTCCTTAAGATCATTGCAATAAAGCCACCTTTCTTTCGAGGTTTTGACATAGTTGTATCTGGAATGTGAACTTGTTTGGCAAGGAGTTGGTTTTGATCTGATGTCATTTTTTGATAATGGACTTGGTTCAATTGTTCTGACATGTTTGAAACTTGGGTTGGTGTGTGTTGCAACCTTTATTTTTGAATGTTTGGTTGTGGTTGTTGACATTGATATGTTGATTGAACTTGTTGATATTCCACCATTGGTTGAACTATTTGTGGACATTGTATAGTTGGTTGGACATATTGTTGAAATTGAACCATTGGTTGTGTTGGTTGTATATGTTGAACAATTGGTTGAACCATTGGTTGTATTGGTTGAAAATCTAATTGATAGTAAACACCTTCTTGTTCTTGTTGTGGAGGCACATAATGTTGAAATTGATGTTGTCTCTTTTCTTGAAATTGTTTCATCATCTCTATTTGGGAGAGGAGAGCTAGTATGTCTAATCATTCAAGAAGAGATCTTACATCAATTGGCTCAATCTTTGGATTTCGACTTGGAAATTTTCAAAACATTTTGGACATTTGTGATCTATTCTTCTGAATGTTCTTTGTTCCAAAATCTCATTTTCTTGAACTAGCTTCTCCTCTAGTTTTTGTATTTGGAGACTTGTTTCATCATAAAAAGTTTGATCGATATTGCCTTGTTGTTGGGTTGGATATAATTGTGATTGCCTTGGATTAAAATTCAATTGCATTGTTGGTTGATACGTCAAACTTTGTTGCATCATTGGTGCTTGGAACCTTGTTTCAATAGACATGTCACTATGCAAATGGAATTTTTAAAGGATGATGTATGATATGCAACTAAATACAAACTAAATAGATGAAAATGCAATCTATGGCAAGAATGCAACCTATGTTTTTGTTGTTTTTGAATATTTTGGACAAACTTTTGGAATGCAAATCTAAGAAAGAAACCCTTAGGAAATTGCAATGACGTCTAGACCTCAAAGGACAAAAGGACAAAATGACAATGTCTTTCCTATATGCTTGGATACTAAGTTAGGTTTGACCAAATGACATTGATGACAAAAAGACAAAAGTTTGATAAGGTCTAGACTTCCTAACAATGACTTAGGGTTTATCAAAGATTTGGATTACTCAAGTATGACAAACCAAAGTTTTGACACTATATGCAAAGGGACAATTACTATGCAAATGACGCTAATATGATATGATAATGACCTAAGCTTAATGAAGAGACCTAGGGTATGCAAATGTGACCTAATGTTATGAGGACAAGGATGCAAATGCAAATGTATGACAATGTCAACCTAAGGCAAAACCTAAGGTTGAATTATGAAATGGTATTGCTCTAATGCAAGAGGACACATGCAAATGGATGACCCTTATTGATATGCAAAGGAGTATGACCTAGGTGAAACTTAACCTTGGTAATTGACAATGAATTTGCAAAATGCAAACCTAGGATGAACCTAAATCTAAGTGACATGAATGTTGAGACAAGATTTTGAAAAATGTTTGACAACCATGTTTGAAGGTGTATTGAACTTTGTTGGATGAAATACTCTTGTGTTTAACCTTGTTTTGAATCAATTTGTCTTGTTTTTTAAATGAGACACAACTCAACTTTTGACAAGCAAAGAAGACAAGATATTTCAACTTAGACTCAAGACAATCATACTCATTCACACATTTCTTATGGTAGGTAAAGACAGTAGGTACTTGAGAGGTAGACTCGTTATGAGATTCAAGGAGAATACATAGATGCTTGACCCCACGGGCTCCCCTCCATGACACTCACTTCTCAGGGCAGCCAAGCATCAGTCCCCATGGAAATCTCCCCATGGCGAACTTAGTATCTCTTCCAAGTATCTGAACTTGTCCTTCTCAAGCAACTAGAAGGATTTTTGGCCTCTAAATACAAGGTGTTTAGTAAGGATTTTTGTTAAGCATTACTCCTTGGTGTCACGCAAGTGTGATTGAGACATTAAGCCCACCAAGATACCAAACAAATGTAGTTGTGCAAGCATGATTTAGACCTTTAGGCCCTACTTATATGTTGATATGAGAAAGAGTCCAAGGGTCATCACTTCCCAAGTAACTACAATTCCCACATAACCCTTCCTTGAAAGCTTTCGCCCATTAGGTATTTATTTATAGTGAGTTAGAATACCAAGGTATTCTAGCTGTACTCACTTTGGGTCATTCCCTTCTCATGATTATCACTTGCTTGCAAAAGAAAGCAAATGGTCGGGAAGGCAGGCCCTCTAAAGGTAACAAACAATCTGAGCCATGAGAATGGTATCGAAGATTTGGATTTCTAATCACCCTAAGAAGGATGAGAGCATACTCTCCTACTCCAATGTCAAACTTGACAATCAAAGCAAACACACGTTCATTCCATCCTATTTAGCAATAATACTAGGTGCCTAATTATGAATTACAAACACAAAGTTTAGTTGGAGTACAAGGCAACCTACAAAACCACCAAGTCAGAAGTTTGATTTGTTTGATCTTTGACTAGCGAACCTGCATAAGATCTGTTAGTAGTTTCATTTTTGTCTTTGCCATGCGTAATGCCAAGGTGCTGCACAAAGAATCAGTACTAAAGAAAAACCAAAATGCATAAACAGAATGCAAAACAAAGCAATTTGCAAGTAAAAACATTGCTTTTTACCTCTGTTTCTGGCCTTACACAGGCGCAGAATGTCCTACACGGGCGCAGAATGCAGTAACACAAGTGTAGAATGAAGTAACACAGGTGCAGATCCCTTTGACATAGGCACAAAAGTACTTGACACAGGCACAGAATGCAGTGACACAGGCACAGAAGTGCCCAGAAAGCCCTGAATTACCCTGTTTCTTGGGTTTTTCACTTGCAAATCAACTCAAAAGCACTCAAAAGCATGATTAGGGGGTTAGCTCACGTCGGGTTCACCAAGAAATGTCACTAGGAAATTTGGAAATCATCAAAGCAATATAAACATTAGCCTAGCTCAATCACAAAAACTAAATTGCAATGACAACAATCCTAAAAACATTCAATGAAAACATGAAAACAAGACATTCAACATGAAATCTAAGCAAACCAAATGCAGATGTCTCCTTCATGTGGCTCCATTGTCCTTCTTTCTCCTTCAAATTGCTTTATTTTGTGGATCTCACCTTCAAGTGCATAAGTATAATGTGAAAGAAAGATTGACAAGATGAGACGATAGCATAAGGGTACTAGAAGCGTGATTGATTCAGCTAGGGGCCTTGATTGAAGAAATTCATCCAATTTATAGATAAATTGGAGAAAATACAGGATTAGCATGAAATTGATATTAGAGGCAATTCATTTCAAAATGGCAAAATTGAGTTGAAGGAAGAAGGTTATGAAACCTTCTATGTCATGAATTATGACATATTGCCAATGCAAAGGTTAGAGGACTAAAAGCTTATGACATCTTGCTATGCCAATAGTATGATGCATGAGAAATTCATGCTTCCACTGAAGCACAAAAATAGGGAGAGACTAGAGAGAAATTAATTAGGTGGAAATTGAATTTGACAAATTAGAAAATGAGGAAATTAGAAATTAGGAGAAATTAGAAATTAAGGAAATTAGGAATTAGGAAAATTAGAAAATGAGGAAATTAGGAATTAAGTGAATTAATTAACAATTTTTCATTCATCAATTAATTCACATAAAGAGAGGGAATTAATTAGCCAATTAAATAAATATTTAATTATGACCAGAAGACTTAGGATAAATAAATAAATTATTTAACCTAGAGGAAAAATGCGAAACAAGATTAAATGATTAAATCATAAAACCTTAGAAGATGAATTAGAAATGCAAGGAAGACAATTAGGTCTTGACAAAAGATAATTAATGTCGATTCGATTTGATCATGATTTTGAATTGATAAATGATTTGATTGATAAAATGCTCCAATTAATGGGGAACAATGACTATTGATGTCAAATCGATCGTAAAATGACAAAAATGACAACGATCGATGACAAAATAGATTGCAAAATGACAAGACTGAAAATGACCACGATCGATGACAAATCGATCGCAAGATGACAATATTGAAAATGACAATGATTGATGACAAAATAGATCACAAGATGACAAGATTGAAAATGACAATGATCGATGACAAAATAGATCACAAGATGACAAGATTGAAAATGACAACGATCGATGACAAATCGATCGCAAGACGACAAGATTGAAAATGACAATGATTGATGACAAATCGATCGCAATATGACAAGATTGATAAGAGGACAAAACCCTAATTCCATCATCAACTAGGATTGACGATGTCCAAAATATGACAAATGAGCACGCACATTGATGCGACAGGATAAGATTGACCAAAATCATGATTGAAGATTATTATCAACAAGACCAAATTCGAGAGCGAGATAAATATAGAATGCAAAAGAAGGACTCAATGCTCGCAAATGATAAAAACCAAGTGCGTGACATAGGAGAAATGTTAATGTGATGCAAAAACCCTAAAATAAGGCAATGCGCAAATGTTAAAGTACGACTCCGCAAGCGTTGACCATTTTTAGACGTCTACATTTTGCCCTTCTTTGAGACAATGTGATTCTAAGCATTGTTTCAAAGAACAATAATGAAAATGCCCCAGATAATGACAATGACATATGCATGCCCCCTTGAGGAATTGGCCGGAAAAATTCAAAAAAGAGGCCAATTGATCGATAAGAATGACAGAAGATGATAGGTTCGAACGGACTGAAAATCGGAGATCGGATGCACGAATGACAAGCAAAGGAAGATGCAAAAGACCGCGACCAACATAGGATGGAAAGAGTGCACATCCATCTATGTACTGACAAAGATCTATAAATGAGACAAAGAGAGTGAAAAGAGCTCATTTGTACTAGCCAAAGAGGAGAATTTGTTGCTCTGGAAAAGGACACTTGCAGAGAGATGGGCAACATTCCAATGGCAGATCACCTCAGAGAATGTTCACGCACATACAGATGACCGGACAATGCAGGAGCAGTGGTATGTATCTCAAAGACCCATATTGTCAATTTTATGAATTTTGATCGCTTGTGGGACATTGCGGGGCCCACAGGGAATGCAAAAACTGACTTCTGCGCTTGTGTGAGTGCATCATGTGCTTGTGTAGGGTATACATGCACAAGTTGATGCAACACAGGCATAGGATACAACACACAGGCGCAGTTGTTCACTGGGAACTCAATTTTGGTCAAAAATAGCATGCGAATGATCCGAAAAGGGGGGATAAGGATAGGATAGGTCAAAATAGATTAGAAACACCCTGATTGGGACATGAAACAAGGAAATGCAGCCTATAGGAGCAAACCCTAAAACTGACAAAATGTGCCCCAATTGTGATGTAGAGTCGACAGTATCCATTGATCACGCAGGAGAACCAACCAGATTGCTTCATGTTACGACATAGACTCAGGAGCATGGATTGAGATACACTAGTAGGACTTGGAATATACTATATCACATTCATGCCCGAGATTAGGGCAAACATAGGACTGCTTACCGCATTGGCATAGCGATGGCATTCAGAGACCTCCTCATTCCATCTGGCAACTGGAGAGGCGACTGTGACACTACAGGATGTATGGCATATCCTCCACATTTTGATTCATAGGGAGATGATAGAGTATGACCCATTGACAGGGAGAGACATGTTGTGCAGATTATTTGAGTGCGATGCAGATGATTTGGATATCGTAGAGAGGGAGATTGGCTGGGAGACCATGGCATGAGAGTATGATCGGCGATATGTGGTGATAGCAGTGGTGATAGCATGCCTACTAGCAGGAGATAGACAAGGACATGGATTCCCTATTGGATGGGGAAGAGTGCTAGAGCGGATGGCGACAGAGGGTACGGTGTATGCATGGGGACCATGTGTACTGGCCAATTAAATAAATATTTAATTGTGACCAGAAGACTTAGGATAAATAAATAAATTATTTAACCTAGAGGAAAAATGCCAAACAAGATTCAATGAATAAATTATATAACCTTAGAAGATGAATTAGAAATGCAAGGACGACAATTAGGTCTTGACAAAAGATAATTAATGTCAATTCGATTTGATCATGATTCTGAATTGATAAATGATTTGATTGATAAAATGCGCCAATTAACGAGGAACAATGATGATCGATGTCAGATCAATCACAAAATGACAAAATAGATTGCAAAATGACAAGACTGAAAATGACCACGATCGATGACAAATCGATCGCAAGATGACAAGATTGAAAATGACAACGATTGATGACAAAATAGATTGCAAGATGACAAGATTGAAAATGACAATGATTGATGACAAAATAGATTGCAAGATGACAAGATTGAAAATGATAACGATCGATGACAAATCGATCGCAAGATGACAAGATTGAAAATGACAACGATCGATGACAAATCGATCGCAAGATGACAAGATTGATAAGAGGACAAAACCCTAATTCCATCATCGATTAGGATTGACGATGTCCAAAATATGACAAATGAGAACGCACATTGATGCGACAGGATAAGATTGACCAAAATCATGATTGAAGATTATTATCGACAAGACCAAATTCGAGAGCGAGATAAATAAAGAATGCAGAAGAAGGACTCGATGCTCGCAAATGATAAAAACCAAGTGTGTGACATAGGAGAAATGTTAATGTGATGCAAAAACCCTAAAATAAGGCAATGCACAAATGTTAAAGTACGACTCTGCAAGCGTTGACCATTTTTAGACGTCTACAGGTAGAAGTGAATCCTTGTCTCCTACGGGCCATTGACTAGAGAGAATCAGTTTTCAACATATTATGCTCTTCTCCTTCCAATATTGCACTAATATGACCTCCTTCTTTGAGTGGATACATCTCCTGCACATAACCTAGTAGACATCCCCTTTTTCTACCTTACTAACTTGTAGTTGTCCAAACTCTGTCGATCATATCACCATCCTGTGATGACCTAGTCTTCCGATGGGAGTCCTGCAGTTTCACATCCACCTGTATATTGGTTCTGCACTTCATCATCATCTTACCCTTCTAACTTACCGAGCACATGCTTACCGGTTGGCAACATCTCAATGCTAACACATCACTTTACTGGTCATCATACCATACCGGTCTTCAATACTTGTCATCAACACAAATGAACACTAATTTATGTACCGATGACCTGCAATACTAGTTGACATCAGTAACAATAATACACTTCAACCTCCCATAGCGGTTACCATACTGTATCGATTGAATTCAATGACAATGCAATGCCAACACATAACACAACTCATAAGGTGTCATTTTGTTGTTTGTTCTTAGTTGAACCCAGTTCAAGACAGGGATAACTTTAAGAAACCACCCCCTTGGCAAAAGTGTAAAATCTTGGCAAATCAAACATTACTTTTAGGGGGAAATTTTCATATTGATGGTGAAATGTTTTTTTCAAAATAGGGAAAAAAATTATTTTGTATTGGCGATTTTTTTCTAGGGTACGAAAAATTTTATAAATTTCTAGTGAATAATACCTTGTTCTATGGGGAAAATATATATTGTAGGAAGCGAATAATTTTTGTTTAAAGGAATAAATATATAATTGCATGGGCAAAAAAATTTACTCCGAAGGAAAAATTATTTAAATGTGTTGGCGATTTTATCCACCACTTGAATATTGTTTAATTTGTTTTGGCTAATATTTTGTTATTTATGGAAAATTTATAATTTATTGGCAATTTCATGAATTTATTGTCATTAATAGACAAGGCACATCACATCACATCAGTACATCAAATTGAGTCTGGACTCTACATGATGTATCAATAAGTGCAACCTCTTTGACATGTGAAGGGTGACACATACCTAAAATCCATCAATGATTTTAAACTATTCAATGATCATAGATCAATGGCTGAAGTTTTACTTTGGCCCAATTTTCTGAAGAGAACATAGCTCACTAGAAAGTTCCCAGAATGGAATTGGATTCAATAGACACGTATCAAATGTAATGATCAATAATTTTGGTCATTTAATATATGTCTAGCCACTAACTGCAATCCACTCTGTCCCCATGACTTCCAATGTGGTACTTGTCAACTTGGTATTGGTTTATAGTTATTTCCAATTTTGCACTAGTGCATTTATGGGAAAGATATGTAGAGATACAAAAGATTTAAAAAAAATTAAAGGAATTAATACAGTTCGAGAAGTAATTATTACAATCAAGAGCTTCAACTATTTATATACGATCTTTGCTTCTTTCATCTTCAATTAGCCTTTCCCATTTGGTAGATAAATCATTGGAGTTCACGGTATTTGAATTTCTATCCTCTGGTTTGGGTCTATAGGCTCAGGCTGTTTAATTTGGTAATATGATTTCTCAAGATGGACACTCCTATCCACTTGAGAAGTATTTCTGCAAAGGACTAGAGGGCCTTTTTGGGCTCTGTTAAAGACCCAACTCTCCAATCAGTCTGCAAGGAGGTTGGGATGTTCACCAATGAGGTTATGTGGATTGTGCTAGGTAGAGACTTTCTACATAATAAAAATAGATACCGTGTTAACACAAACATTACATCCTGGTTCTTGGTGTCTCTTTTGGACCTCAGAGGAGACAAGGTGGATATGTTGATGTTGTTAAGGAAGGTGTTTAAGGTAGACTTCCTTGGAGATGACATTAATGTTGTTGTCCTTGTAGAAGTAGGGGTAAGGATCCCTTGGGAGAGTGAATTAACCAAGCTTATCCTCCCTGACCAAATAGTGCCAATGGCCAGACAATCGTTTCTTTTGAACCTGAATGCGAAGCAGTTGACGCAGCACAGGAAATGGACACAGATTGGAAGGGACTTTCTTCAGAAATGGTTGCTCCTGGATGACTTTCCAAACTACAGTTGGCTTGAAGAATTATCTCAGCTTATGTTGTCTAAAGAATTTTATATGGAGGGAGGACCATATTTTTAGGGTAAACCATCCATTACCTATTCCCTAGCCTCAACCCCCTAGTAGTTTGTTTTTTGGCTATGTCCTCGTAACCTCATAGGCTCAGTGGCTCACTCATTTTGGCTTTAAATTTTTTGAGGGACATAAGTCTCAGACATGTAAAAATTGTAAATTTCCAAAACATAAATATTAATGATAATTTTCCAAATTCCAGTTTGTTTCAGTTTGCCTCTTATGGATATAAAAATGCTTTCTATTTTATTTTTTTAATGAAAGTTTTGCAATTTTTTATTGTGTTGTCATTGATCTCAACTGATATGGGATGTCTACCAGTAGAAGAGATGTATGTGCAACACTAACAATGAGGAGTATAGGTTCAAATATCCCATATATCACCTTGTGTTGCAAGACACCGGTAAGGTAAGGATGAATGACCATTGGAGTCACTGGTACACAAGTTAGTGTTTGACTTGTGTGGATGGAATGGTAAGGTGACCGGTGTACAAGCTGGATGGCCAAGGTGCTTGATCTGTTGTTTGTGGTGAAGAGGTAGAATGTTACCTAAATCACATCAACATTGGATGAGAAGAATGAATAGGTCACTGGTATGCGGTAAGGTTGCAGAACAACATGACTCCCACTACATGAAGATGTAGTCATCATGAGAAGCAATGACTGACAGTGAATGTGCCCACACCAGATCATATGTGCCTATTTGAAGATATGTTGCACAAAATAGGGAAGTCACATGAATACATTACAGGATGTAGAAGACAAGGTGTCACTCCATCAGTAAGTGGAACTTATCTCCTATCATGCATTGTGTGCATCATAGTTTTGTGAGATAAGGAAGAAGAGGTGTCGATCAAGTGAAAGAAATCAGGGATATGCACTAAACTGACTGAAAAGGCATGTTGAGATGACAGTACAGATCAAGAGTGTTTATCGACATGTAAGTCCACTGATAATATGAGAAAGGTGCAAAGGTAGATATCCTCCCACTTTTTGGGAATGCACATGCTTGGGATAGACATGACTAAAGACTGGTTTAGGTGATCCACCAGCAGTTCAAAAAAGTACAGACATGAGTCAACTAGTAGAATGTGAGATATCGGCAAGGTTAGTAAATTGGTAGAGAAGAGGAATTGGTAGAGTGTTTGGTCGGTGATCCTATCTGAACCGACATGGAGAACCAAGCTGGCAGTTGGTCGATATTAATGGTAGATCCCACAAATCATGGGACGTGTTGCAGAGCTGTTGCAGAAGTTTGTGGCTTGAGGTCTAGAGGACAACTAAGAACTAGCTTGGAATGATTGAGAAGATCGAGGCAAATGAAGGAAATAGAAAGACCAATCTCTATGCTTGACCAAGAGATCAAATGACAAGGTAAAAAGCAGATTTCCAAAGATAGAAGGCGTGATCAAGAAGGCGTGTTAATGGTGGAGGTGTATAGTTGGTTGTCAGAGAGATCAAATTGGGCAAGATCTGATTGGATTTGGTTTTCCTCAAGGATGATGAGGAAACCCTAACTGCCAGAGATTTGAATTGGTTTTTGGCAAGAAAACCAGTCTATAAATATGCAAGCCAAGAATAGATATGGTTGCCGCTGGATGAGAGAGTAAGGTTGCTCAATAAAAGAAGGAAGTGCTGATGCAAATTGATTAAGTGTTACTTCTGCATGTGAGATAAAATCAGTCAAGTGCTCAAAAAATATATGAGAAGAGACTTAGTGTGAGGGAGAACTAGGTTGAAGTGTTGAATCAGTAGCAAAGAAGAACCGCTAGTGTTCATACCAGCAGAGCAGAAGTGAAGATAGCTATAGAGAAGGCAGACAATGGACTGGAAAAGTGTAGTACTAGTGAAAAGTAGAGAAGTGAGGAGGAGATCCAGTAGAGCAAGAGGAGAGTAGAGGTGAACTGGTAGAGTTAACTAGCAGTGAAGAAACAAATGTGAGCAGTAGGAGAAGTGTACCGGTGCAGGAGAGAAGGTATCTCATCGATAGAGTAAGGTATATGAAATGGTTACAAGATTCACTTGTAACAAGATAACTACTTTTGCAATTGATGTTTTCATTGTGATCACTGAGTTGTTTCTCAGTGCAGGGGTTGTAGCTCCTTTGGGTTGTAGCCCATAAACAAGTTAGGGGTTGTTGCTCCTTGGGTTGGTGCCCTAAATCAAGGGTTGTAGCTCCTTGGGTTGGTGCCCTAAACATTGTAATAGATATTTGATTGTGATGCTGGATTGGAGCAGTAGTCTCTAGCAGCATTGTTCACTGATGTTTTTCTCATCTTGGGTTTTCCCCTCGTATATGCTCATGTTATGTGATGTCCCCTTGTGTGATTGCATTTGTGTTGGTCTCCCCACTAACTAGTAAGTATGTTCTGAGTTAGATCTAATAACCAGTATAGTCACATAAGTCAGTCAAAAGGGAAACAATTTGAGAACCATTGATTCACCCCCCTCTCAGTGGTGCATTGTGTCTAACATTTTTTCTATGAGCTATGTTCTTTAAATATTTTGTTAAACAATGGAAATAAATTTAATACTGATATTTTTTATGTAATGCTTCTTCCTCTATATTTAATATATATAAAAAAATCCAATTATTTTTAGAATTGATTATGGTTGATTATAATTTAATAAATCTAAAAAAAAAAGATGTTTATCCTACGAAAAACAAGTGAATTAAAAGTCCAACTTACTTGTTGTTGAAGTTTTGAACTAGTGCATGCATGGGTTGGTACTCAGTACATGCTATGATTTATAGTTAAGATTTTGTCTTAATGAAGGAATTTGAGACATTTATGAAGGGTAGATGGGATCGCTTTCATGGAAGAGAACCAAGGATGTCCCTACTTCACACAAAATTGATCTGATGTACGAATGATAGCAAAAATGACATCTAAGAACTTAATACCAACCTTATTGGGAAGAGTTATAGAACCTATAGTAGGATAAGAGAAACCATCAAAGATCTTAACCACTAAATCAAATTTATCATATCAATATGTTACTTCATGCAATTGTAAAGTATAAAGATATTCTTAAGTTATTACATTCACCATACATGTTGGATCAATCATCAATGAGAACCCCTTGTGATAGTATGTCTTTGATCTTTGCAGTGATATATAGACTTATAGTGGTCCATTAGGTGTTACAATAGTCTCACTAGGATCAAAGGTAATGCATATTGCATAGGTTCTTAGGAGGTGCAAGTTTATCAATAAGATTCACCACATTATTAGACTCAAGGCCAAGGTCATTAGAAGAAAATTCAAGATTCTAGACTCAATTAGAGAACAGGATTAGACTCAATTAGATCAATGACTTAGGGTGGATTTTTCATAGAGGCTATAAAATTTGTTGTAAATACAATCTGTGTGGGGGAAAAAGTGACACTAAGCAAACATGCCCTAATCTCACCTTCAATCACACATTTGTGGAATATGAAAGAGCCTAGAGGTATCACACAATTGGCTACTTCTTTTTGTGGAAGAGAGAGCCATGGGCTACCTATTAGGATTTCTATTCCTTTGTTGCAAATGATAGATAGAATGATGCAAGTTCAATTCCTAACCCCAAAGTGCAAGTATGAACTACTAACAAGATTGCAGAATTGAACTTAAACAATGAAAAGTTGTAAACACAAGGACAAAACAAGAATGCAAATGCATAGCCGGAGTTAAAATCTAAGTGAAAATGTTCGAGACGGGGGCGCGGGTGCCACTGTCCTGATTCTGCCCCTGAAACTGTTGTTTTGCAACCTGAAAAGTTGTCAGAAAGTTGCTGAAAGTTGTTGTCTGACAGAAGGACCAGGGCGCCTAGCGCCCCTGTCCTGGCAGGACCAGGGCACCCCACGCCCCTGTCCTGGTCTTTTTCTCTGAAATTTGGTGTGTAGTTCTATCTCAGTCTGCTTCTCCCGGATCTGCGACCTGCGGCATCGTCCGAGTCCCGAAACCTGCACTTATATCTGAAAAGGGTATGGTGGGCGGCTATATAGGGTTTTGCCTTAGTCAAACCCCCACTTCGGTGATTTCCACCTCCATGAATAGCCAAGTTGTATTGTAAAAGTAGTGTGTGTGTAGACCTTGTGTGTGTGCAAGATCCTAAAATGCAAGTAAGCAAACTAGAGCAACCTAGAAAGTAAACCTTAATTGCTTGTAAATGATAATGTAAGTGGTCCAAATCAAGATGCAAAGTGATCTAAAGCATGAATACAAATGATATAATGAGGCTTATGCAAAGACATGAAAACAACATGAAATCATACCCAACCCCAAGGGAGGGGTACAAGCCAATCTTCAGTCGGTGATCCCTTATTGTTCTTCAATGCCTTCAAAGCCCTAAATGGATGAATGAAATTGATAGATGCTTGATGGATGGATGTTGAATGTTGTTGAAGTCTTCAAAGATTTTCTCTTTCGCTGCATAGAAGGTCCTTGAAACCAAAATTCGTATCCCTTTCAAATGAAGAAAGAGAGCTCTTATATATGAAACCCTAGGTCTTAATTTCAACTTTTGGCCGACCTAGAGATTGAATCTCCCACCAATTTCTTGGGGTTAAGCTTTATTTTATGATTGGATTGCGCTCCTAAAATTTCGAGAAAAATGTCCGAGACCATGTGCACTCCGGGCGCCATGGTCGCGACAACTTTTCACCAAATTTTCAGGGCCGTCGAATATGATGATTTTAGAGCGAATCCCGAAGTTACAGCTGATTTCGAGATGTTTTGACCCCCGAAATCAAGCCCCCAAGTTCAAAATAGGACCTAATTAGGGTTTTTGATTAAATGATGTATTGGAAGAATAAAATGAAAGGGGCACACTTTAATGAAAAGGGCCCAACTTTATGATATGGGAGATGATAAAATAGAACCTTAGACCTAATTAATTTAATTAATTGAGTGCTAAAGGGGAAATGCAATGCAAAATGCAAAATGCGCCAAGGCGGGTGCTAAACTAGGTGTGAAATTGTACCACCTTAGCAAGTGCGTACAATTTACGACACTACATTTAGCCCCCACTTTAGCAGTCATATGAACACTATGTGCATATGCAAGCTAAAGTACAGAAAAGTAAACATTATTTGAAAAAGGATATATCCATAAGTCTGTCGAACGAAGCCCCCAGCGGTATCTGCAGTACACAGTTAGGAACCGCACCCTACAAAACACATGTTAGATCACAAAATCACCTAATGCTTACTAAGGAAGGTGATGAAAATTCAAGGGTAGCTATATGCCCCCCCCTGTTTCGGCTTGCTAATTTTAGTGAGTTGAAACAGGGTATCATGTTTACCACTTTGAATTGTTAAAGAATATTGATGACAAATGCTCACAAGAAGATTTGATATGAGATCAAAAACTAATGGAGAGTCATTTGGTAAGAAAGAGGACTAAATCTCAATTCCAACACAACAAAGAGTGTGAGGATTCGAGAGTTCTCTAACACAAGATGAAGGATGTAAATGGAAACAAAATGCAAAGAGAAGAAATGAAAGGAAAAAAGAATGAATACACATATTGGTGATCCATGAGAAGAATAGTGAGAGAGAAAACATGGACTTCTCACCCCTAGATCTTGTCTAGGTGATCCATGGGAAAAAGGACATGGAAAACTAGCCCCTAGAGTCTGTCTAGGTGATCCATGTAACGGAGGAGAGTGAGAAAGTCTAGCCTTATGCCGCTAGTTCCACTCAACCTCGTGCATGTGTGTGTAAGGGAGGTTAGAAGCACCTCAAAGGAGTCTATGCCCAAGTATGCTACAACCTGTATATGTATAGTACAAAAGCGTGACATCTCGCTCTAAGAGTCTGTGCTCTGGTTTCAAGAATAATCACCTTGCATAAAAGAAAAATGGAGACATCTCACTCTAAGAGTTTGTGCTCTAGTTCCGAGAATGACCCATTGCTCAAAAAGTGTAATGTTTATGTCATAAGTAAAGTAGAACAAGGATACCTACCTTCATCACAAAAGAAGACACCCCAAAAATGCAACAATGTCATAGATCCAAGCAAGAGAGTTTTGCACTCTTTAAGCAAGGATAAGATAGTTGAAAAGGGATATCTTGTAGTATGTATAAAGGAGATCCTTAGAGGAAAAGAGATCTTTGTACAAAAGACACCTATCCCTGAGAGGAATTGTCTAAGAAGAGAATAAGAATGCAATACTTCCTTCTTTTGCGAGGTGAAAGTGATTCTTAATGAAGGATGACGCTCTTTTTAACCCAATTGGGAGAGTGAATTCATTATGGATGTATTTCACCAAGTGCAAAAGAGGTTGTAGTCAAGGACTTACACCCCTTGTAAGAGAGAATCCTTGAACAAACAACAACAAATGCATACAAGGAATAACATCAAGTAATAAAGTTCACACCATCCCGAAATAGGAAAAAGTGGATCCTTAGATAAAAATAAGGAAAGATCATTGCCTCCCAAGGATAAGGATAATGAGAAGGACTTACACAATCTTCCAGGGAGAGATTTAGACATAAGCAAATTGCAAGACATTAGTGTATGTAAAATGCTCCTCACAAGAAGTGGGTAGGATAAGAAAGAGAATACACATATTCTCCCATATCTAGGAAAAGAGGATTCTAAAGAAAAGATGATCAATATTTCCACACTACTACCCCATAGGAACAAGAGATAACATAGAAAAATTAGGCTATTATGTTGCTTCAAAAATGTGATTGCACTTGAAATTGTACCATCATGAATGACAATGAGCCCCCAGTAAATGAGCTACCAATGTCACATAATGATGAGCAACATAATAGCCATTAATGTTATTTAAAGACATGATAGATTGAATGAGGTATTTGAATATGACATGCTAAATGCTCAACTATAAGTGAGATCAAAAACATGTATAAAATGATAAAAATTGAAGAAGAAAAGTCACAAGAAATCTTAGAAGATGGATGAGTGTAATCCATTAGAGCCTTATCCCTGGAGGAAAGGACTTTATGATGAATAGGAGATAAAGATTCATAAGTGGATTTAGAAATTTGAGGGGATTCATAAAGAGATTTGTTTATTGCCAAGATTTCCTTATGAGGGGAATGAGAGTTGATAGAAGTAGAAGATGATTTAGTTGAAGTGAGATCATCATCACTACTAAATATAGCATTCACATTGAGAGATGGTCTTTTAGATGCTTTTGGTGGGCTTAGAAAGATTATATCCAAGTCCAAATGAATATTCATGCATGTTATGTTCTAAAGGAACTTTAATTCCTTGTTCATTTGTGCCACAACCATTTCCACTATAGCCACTCTTAGCCAAAATGTGAAAACCATGACCATAACGATTAGCCATTTCAGAAAGAAAAGGTGGTTTTTCATAAGACAAAGAATCAAATTCTTCAGAATTAGAGGTGTGAGGAGAAGAAGTTTGAGAAGCGGCCACAAAATTATTGCTCATAGGTTCAGGTAAGACTGATTGATCTCTAGTTTCTTCCTTCTTTTTAACTTTAAGCTCTCTAGGAGGAACCCTATACTCACCTACAAAGGTGAGATTGAAATCAAGAGATCCCCAATCGCCTTCTGCGAGAACCTTCTCAAGATCAAAAGCCTTTTCATGTGTAGGTTCCAATTGAGAAGAATCTTCTTCAGGAACTTCAAACTCATCCAAAGAATTTTGATTATCAGAGGGTAATGATTCATCCATAGGTATTTTGTTTAACGAGTCATCACTAGAAGAGGAAGGCTTAGAAGAACTCCCTTTGGAAGTAGATGTTTGCAAACAAGCTTGAAAATTAGTATCACCTATCAAGGTATATGTCTTATTATTATAAATAAATTTAACTTGTCTATGCAATGTAGAGGGGACAACTTGCATACTGTGAATCCAAGGTCTCCCTAATAACAAATTGTATGTTAGATTTCCCGACATAACATGGATAGGAGTAGGCAAAGTAACAGGTCCCACTGTGATGGGTAAGGTGATAACACCTAATGAAGACTTAGCCACATTATCAAAGCCTCGAATGGGACGAGAGTCGAGCTCAATAAGGGATGTATCCACATTCATCTTATGCAATAGATTAATGCTACATACATTAAGGCCAGAACCATTATCTACCAGTGTTCGTCTTATAGCAGTGTCATTTATGATAACCACAATCATCAAGGGATCATATTGATGTTTAATTTCACTAGTAGGCAACTCATCTTGAGTAAACACAATTTGAGCTTTAGGATTCATCACAGAGTTAACCAAAGACACTATATTACTAGATGTATTAGGTGGAGGAACATTCAAATCTTTCAAGGCATCTTGTAACATTCCATGATGAGTGGAAGAAGTTTGAATCAAATCCCAAAGGGATATCTTAGCAGGGGTAGCTTTAAGTTGTTCTATGAGATCATATTCCTTACCAAGAACTTGTGAAATCCATGGAGCTTGAGGAAAAATAGGTTGGGAAGGAGGAAGTGAAGTTGGGATAACTGGAGGAGGATTAGGCTACCTATTGTTTCTAGTATTATAAGTATGGGCAACCGCATGATAACTCTCTCTAGTCAATTGCTTAGCATAATCATAAGGGCTCTTAGTAGAATAACCTCCTTGCAAAGTAATAATAGGTTTCTTAGGAGTGCAAAAAGAATCATTAGCATAACCACCTTGAACCACTAAGATAGGCTTATTTAAAGGTTGAGAATTTTGAGAAGGACAAGCACCTTGGATAGTGAAGAGAGGTTTGTTAGGTGTTTCATTCACATGTATCAAATTGATTGAGGATGGTTTAGAGGAATGAACAAAAGTGTTGGAAGAATTATAGATAGTCTTCTCTTGCACTAAAATCTTATCACGGATTAAATCAATTTTAGGAGAGAGACAAGGGGTAGGCATTGATGTTCTAGTAGGAAAAGTAATACTAGGAAAGGTCATATCATCCTCTATCATCAAAGGATCTACATGGGGAATAAACTCTCTAGGAGAAGGATCAACATTACTCTCTAAAGTCTCACTTTTGAGAGGGAGATATTTGAAAGAGATGTTAACCATCTTGCTTTGAACTAGGGTTTCCTTATGAGTAGAACCAAGTTGAGGAGAGGGAGATGCTTTATTTTTAGAGGGAGAATAATTGAGATTCAAGGAAGGTGAGAAACTATCAAGGGAGTTTTCAATCTTCATTTCATCCCCTTTGGCTAGGGTTCTCTCATGGGGTATAGAATAATCTACACCTTCTTCTAATGGTTCATCCCAAATAGTGAGGTTGTTGAAAGGAATGTTTGAAGTATTGTCAATTTCGGGAGAGGAGATAACATTGTTTATTAATTCCTCATCCTTAGGAGGGAGAGCATCAATAGATGTGTTAAACTCATCCTCTTTCCTCAAAATATGTTCAATATGATCTTTAGGGGAGAGAGAATTAAGGAAATTGCTTATTATTTCATCTTCTTTCTCTAAGGGATGCTTATGGGTAAGACAAACTTTAGGAGAAGGATAAGCATTTATCATTAATTCATCATCTCTAGTGGGAATTTTGTTGGAAAAGGAAATACCATCACTAGGAAATGTAGGGATAATGTCATCTTCTTGCACAAAAGGATCCTCATGTAGGGATTGTTTTTTAGGAGGAACATGAACATATTTCTCCAAAGATTCATGCTTAGGAAGGAGATCTTTGAAAGAAGTGTTCATAACCTCTTGTTGCACTAACATGCCCCCAATGGAAGGACCAACTTTAGGAGAAAATAAGTCAATGTCCATCAATACCTTTTCACTTAGAGAGGCATCATGTAGGGAAGGTGAAGTAAAATTAAGAAAGGTGTTTATGATATCATTCTCTTCCTCTAGGATAGCTAAATAGGAAGGGCACTTTTTAGGAGAATTGCCAAGATCACTCTTAAAGTCTTCATCCTTAGAGCATGAGAGAGTCTCAAAGGGATTGGTAGCAACTCTTTTAGGCACTAAAATGTTGTTATAGATGGGGGGAGGCTCTTTAGGATGAAGACATGAAAACAACATGAAATCATACCCAACCCCAAGGGAGGGGTACAAGCCAATCTTCAGTCGGTGATCCCTTATTGTTCTTCAATGCCTTCAAAGCCCTAAATGGATGAATGAAATTGATAGATGCTTGATGGATGGATGTTGAATGTTGTTGAAGTCTTCAAAGATCTGCTCTTTCGCTGCATAGAAGGTCCTTGAAACCAAAATTCGTATCCCTTTCAAATGAAGAAAGAGAGCTCTTATATATGAAACCCTAGGTCTTAATTTCAACTTTTGGCCGACCTAGAGATTGAATCTCCCACCAATTTCTTGGGGTTAAGCTTTATTTTATGATTGGATTGCGCTCCTAAAATTTTGGGAAAAATGTCTGGGACCATGTGCACTCCGGGCGCCATGGTCCCGACAAATTTTCACCAAATTTTTAGGGCCGTCGAATATGATGATTTTAGAGCGAATCCCAAAGTTAAAGCTGATTTCGAGATGTTTTGACCCCCGAAATCAAGCCCCCAAGTTCAAAATAGGACCTAATTAGGGTTTTTGATTAAATGATGTATTGGAAGAATAAAATGAAAGGGGCACACTTTAATGAAAAGGGCCCAACTTTATGATATGGGAGATGATAAAATAGAACCTTAGACCTAATTAATTTAATTAATTAAGTGCTAAAGGGGAAATGCAATGCAAAATGCAAAATGCGCCAAGGCGGGTGCTAAACTAGGTGTGAAATTGTACCACCTTAGCAAGTGCGTACAATTTACGACGCTACATAATCATATAAGTTTTTTATAGTCTTTATTTGTTTATTAAATTAATTTAAACTAAATTTAATTAAAATTTATTAAATTAAAATTATATTAAATTTAAATCTATATTAAACTAAATTTATATTAAACTAAATTTATGTTGAACTTTTATATATATCTTTAGTCTTTATTTATTTATTAAATTAAATTAAATTAAAATTTATATTACACTAAATTTATGTTGAACTTTTATATATATTTTTAAACTAGTTTTTAAAATTATATATCGTAAACATATTTTTAAATAATTTTGTTAAACTTTAAATTAATATTTTAGATTTAATAGTGAATTTTTTCTTTTTGATATTAAACTTTTACCTTTCAAATTGTCTATCAAAATTTATATTTTTATTTAGTTATTTTTTTATTCTAGAATCTAAGTTTCATGTTCTATACTATTTTTGTATTTCATATGTTCACAAATAATATTAACATTATATTTAATAGTTATCTCAAACTATTGCACATCTTTAAATGTCTCTTATTATGGGACCCACGACAACTACAACAAGTACCATCATCCGTTGGATGAGAAAAGATCAACGACTTAGGGTGGATTTCGGCCCGAATGTGGGAAGTGAACACATTTGTGAGAACTTCACCTAGAATTGAACGTTTTACATTTAATTAAATATAATTAAGTCTATAAAGCTCTTTTTCAGGTGGAAGTTGAAAATGATTAAACGGACTTAAAAAAAGTCTCAAAAAGTGACTTGAGTGTGGTGACGTGTCCAAAAAATGACAAAAGTCATGGGACCCATGACAATTGACAACAAATACCATCGTCCATTGGATGAGCACAAATCAACGACTTAGGGTGGATTTCGGCCCTAATGTGGGAAGTGAACACATTTGTCAGAACTTCGCCCGGAATTGAACATTTTACATTAAATCAAATATAATTAAGTCTATAAAGCTCTATTTTGGGCTGAAGTTGACGGATTAAAAGACTTAAAAAATAGTCCAAAAAAGTGACTCGAGTGTGGTGACATGCCTGAAAAATGGCAAGTCATGGGACCCACGACAACTGACAATAGATACTATTGTCAGTTGGATGAGCATAGATCAACGGCTTTGGGTGGATTTCGGGCCGAATGTGGGAAGTGAACACATTTGTGAGAACTTTGCCCAGAATTGAACTTTTTACATTTAATTAAATATAACTAAGTCTATAAAGCTCTTTTCCGAGCAAAAGTTGAAAATGATTAACAGACTTAAAAACAGTCCCGAAAAGTGACTCGAGTGTGGTGATGTACCCAAAAAATGGCAAACATCATGGGACCCATGAAAACTGACAACATATACCATCGTCCATTAGATGAGCACATATCAACGGCTTAGAGTGGATTTCGGCCTGAATATGGGAAGTGAACACATTTGTGAGAACTTCACCCAGAATTGAACATTTCACATTAAATCAAATATAATTAAGTCTATAAGCTTTATTTCGGGCTGAAGTTGACGGAATAAATAGACTTGAAAAATAGTTTGGAAAAGTGATTCGAGTGTGGTGACGTGCTTGAAAAATGGCAAAAGTCATGGGACCCACAACAACTGACAACAGATACCATCATCTGTTGGATGAGTACATATCAACGACTTAGGGTGGATTTCGGCTTGAATGTGGGAAGTGAACACATTTGTGAGAACTTCACCCAGAATTGAACGTTTTACATTTAATTAAATATAATTAGGTCGATAAAGCTCTATTTGGGGTGGAAGTTGAAGGATTAAAAAGACTTAAAAAACAGTCCAAAAAAGTGACTCGAGTGCAGTGAGGTGCCCGAAAAATGGAAAAAGTCATGGGACCCATGACAACTGACAACATATACTATCGTCCGTTGGATGAGCATAGATCAACGACTTAGGGTAGATTTTGGCACGAATGTGGGAAGTGAACACATTTGTGAGAACTTCACCCGGAAATGAATGTTTTAAATTTAATGTCCTCAGAATTTAGATTGAAGTAATGAATGTTTTGTCCTTTGGTGGTGAATAGATATTAATAATAATTAATAAAATTACAACATGATTCTAGATGTTTTTCCCTTTAGGTATTACTTTTGTACTTTTTAGAGTTTTCACAATATGTGACTCATAAATCATAATCATATTTCATTTCATGGACAAACCAATAAATCAATAGAGATTCAGAAACAACTTCTAGATTGAGGAATGCAAGTTGCAATAGAGACTGTCTGTGCCAATCTAGTGAAATAGAAATTTTGGGTAAAATCTATAACACCTACATCCTGTCATTTTTACTTTTTTTAATCTCATGGTTCAATTTGAGGGTTAGCATTTTTAGGTTTGTATCTAGCATTGTTTTGAATTATTAACAATAACAACGATGGGGAAAACAGGAAGCAATAGTTCAACGGGAAGGCACGTGAAAAAAAAATGTACCTAACCGAACTGGTTAAAACACCAAGTTTCACTGATGAATACCATGATATTTATGACCCTGTTGTCCATGTTGAAAAGTGTATCATAGATATTAGATATGCATTGCCTAGTAAGGCAACAGATCCAACCAAGGCAAAATTTACTATTTTCAACACAATGTTAAAACAAAGAACAAATAAAATTGCATCGTGGGATGCTGGTTTGGGAAGCATGGTGTTACCTGAAGTATTCCCCTGCCCTAATTTTGTCATGGTCTGCACCGAAAATTATGATGAAGATAAAAAAACAATTGTCAATAAAAATACAAAAGTGGAAATTCTATCCATAAATGTGGGAGAATTCGCTCGTTTGTTGAACCTATGGTTTGAAGCACAAAACTCAAACATCCAAATTGACCTAGGAAAGCTAGTAGATAATTATGAGAGTCTCGATCCAAGTCACAGAGATTTATTTATCAAATCTCTAATAAAGTGTGGTACTATATTGGATCAGAATCATAAGCCTCCTTATGATTCTAACATTTTTGTTCCATGGGTTGGGGATACTATTTCCTTGTTGACATTTTGTCTGGGATTGGAAAATGATAGGGAAGTGGGTGCAATCCTTCTTGAAATGATTTATAATATCCATTGTGTAGCTCAACCAGTAACATATACTTTTGTTGAGCACATTGTTCAATCCATGCAAAAGCAATTACTAATGATCAAAAAAGGTTCCTATAAGACATTTAGGTTCTCATCCTACTTGTTCTATCTCCTTCTATCCAAGTATCATGCAATATTCGAGATTAACATTCTTCAAATTGTGAACTATAAGATTGATGAGAAGACTCGGAATAGAATAGAGTGTCCAATATATGAATGGACACCAAAGATAAGGATGCATGATAACAGAAAGAGCTACAACCATTTTGTAGACTTCTTTTTGGCACCAATGTATAATGAAATTAAAAGCACTCCAATTCCTAGATTTCTTGTGTCTTGTAGAGATTGCATTCAACTTGGAAGTCAAATAGAATTGGTTGACTGGTTCTTCATGGAAGAATACACTATATTAAGGTTTTATGGATTAGTAGTAAAACCATACAGACTTCCAATGCATGTGACAGAGAGGGTATTTGCATTGGAATATGTATGGCAGTTGGAGAGAACAGATAGGCACTTCCACGGTCAGCAAAAGAAGAGCATATTCCCTTTTTTTCCTTTCTCATGTGGAGGGTTCACATTTGAGAGAAAATCATTCAATGTGGCACATGATTTTTTGACAGTTGTTTAGCTTTGGTGATGAGGGTCTCTAGCAGTATGATCCAATCAATGTAGTTCAAGAAAGGCTTAAGAAAAATGGAAACTCTTCAGCATTATGTCAACATGAAAGTAAACCATTGCTAGAAAAGCTTAGAAACATGGACTCCTAGGATGAGGTAAAAAAAGAGAGGAGAAAATTTTCGCTGACAATAACATTTCAATAGAAGAAATATCATCATAAATCATGGCATTGCACACACAGAGGATAATAGAGGAGGGCTAGAGAATCCAAAATAGGAGGTCCTACAATTTCTACCAAAAATTTGCTAATCCATCTAACAAATCTATTCCCAATCAATTCTACAAGAATGTAAAGAAAGTTATTGAACTCAAACCAAAATAAATGATTTTTGGACTATGAGGAATAATCTCGATGAACCAAAGACCAGTGCAAAATTTGAGTCCATCGATGAGGATGAATACTTTAGAAAATTATGGAATATGGAGCATCCCATAGTAGCATATGACAGGAGTGAAGATGATGATGAGTATGAGGTTGAGCCCACTCCAACAACTACTATAGTCCCTAAAATATTAGGTGGAGTCAATGAGTCCATGAAAGAAAAATCTAGCAAAGGGGCAAACATTGTGGAAAAAATGGGTTTTGAAGGTGGTGGTCTAGGTCCCAAAGGAGAATGCATTTGGTATCCACTTGAGGTACAACTTCCATCAAATTAAAAATCAAAAGCTCCTATTAAACAGGTCATTGGAATTGATTCTTAAGATTCATCACGGAAAGGTACTACTCATTACCCTCAGGGTCCACCTGCATTTGTTTCAAGTTCAAATCCACAACCACCACCACATCATGGTATTCCCATCGGTGGTGAATCAAGTGCCACTACCATTGGTGGGGAATCTAGGGATAGTGTTCAGTCAAGTGTCATTGTGAGTGGTGGGGTTGGCATGGGTACTACTATTGATACTAGTTGTCTTGGTGTTGGACAAGGGCAACAAAAAAATATCTCTCGCAAGAGGCCACTAGTGGTAGATACTCATACTATTCAGAATCCTATATCAAGTTCCACTAACACTACAAATCAATCATTTTGCAACTTCAAATCACACACCTCAAAAGATTATAAAAACTACACATGAAAGTGAGAGTGGGATAGGATCAACAATGGTTGTTGGTAATCCTAGTAATGCATTCTAAGTTAAAACCACATGCATAAGTGGAACTGGAGCCTCTACTATTCCTATTTCATCTTTCAAACATTCAATTGCTTTAGCAAGCCCAAATTTTGAATTTCGTGATTACTATGAAAAATTTGAATATACAACAAATACAAATAAAGAAAAAAAGAGAGCATTTCATAGGGTTTCCCTAACTGAATTTTTAGACCAATAGCCTACAAGGAACAGGGTATTTCAAACATATGACCCACACAAAGATATGATGGAGTTCATGGTTGTTATGCCCCCAACTAAAGATAAAAATCCACCACATAGTCAAATAGATCCCTCTAAATTTCAAGTTAGCACTCTCCAAATGGATTTTTCCAAAGTACATAATGTGGACAAAATTAATGTGTCAAAAAGGACTAATGAAGTGGTCTACACTTCACTGCTAAAGGTGGAGAGAGAAAAAAATAAATTGGAGAAACAAATAGAAAAATTACAAGCAGACTTGGCAAATGAAAAAATCAAAGAGGAAAGTAGCAGATAACAAGTGCAATGATTTATAGAAAAGGATAAAAAATTAGGGCTCTATAGTAGAAATTGTAGAGTAGGAAAAGATAGATGCAGAATTGAAGGACCTGAGAGAAAAACTGGCTAAAAGCAGTAAAAAATTTGATGAGGAAAGAGCCAGTTTTCAAAAATTATATAAAAGTTATGAGTCTACTACTATCGAAATAAGAAAAATACAGGACCTATTGGATCATGAGAAGGAAAAAGGAAAACATTTGGAAGAGGAAGTAGAGGAAGAAAGAAAAAATGTGCACAAATGAAAGAAGACCTGCACAATGCAAATGATAAAATTAAAACTTTGGAGGATAGATTGAAAGATAATATGAAAAACACAATGAAGTATATACAAGAAAACATTTGGTGGCAAATAATGCAGAGGAGTGACAAGTTGTGTGAATGATTTGAATTGAATGAAAGTCTGAGATTAATTTATATGAAAATCAAAGGGCACATTGAGAAGAGCATACATGTTTATTCAAATGAGGATATGGCAAAATAGATTCTGCAAGTAGTCTACAGTATCAATGATAGCTAATTGGCATCCATGGGAATTAAGAGCCACATTGATGCCATAGTTAAGACATCATCTATCCCTCAAAAATTCTAGAAACTAAGGGAAACATCAGAAGTTATGGATGTGGCAAAAATATATTGAAGCTGCAAGAAAAGACAACTACTTTGATTAAACTTGGTTTGCCTAAGACCGTTGACCCATCAAATAAATTCATTGGAAAAGAAGCTTACAAAAAAACATGAAGATAAAAATGAAGTCTAATTTATACTTGCTTCCTAAGAACACAACTCCCCAAAGCTTTCTAGAATTCATCCAACCATTTACAACTCTGAATGCGGTATTGGGTGAAACGGTGATGTCAATTCACTCTTCTAAATATGGATTATTGTCAAAGGTGTAGTTGACTTTCCATAGTTTACAGAATATTAACCTTCCATTAGATGAAGAGTGGAGCACCCTACAAAAACTGGCACATAAATCTTAAGAATCATAGTATGTATTGCATAGTTTTCTTCTTTTACTCTTAATTTCAAGGTTTTATGTTTTTTTGTTTGGAATTTGGCATCGCTTGAAATAACTTTGTTTTATGAATAGGAAAAAACCAGCGCTCGCTATTTCTACATTGCTAACACAACCTATGAATCTATGATGCACAGTGCAAAACTTCAGCCTATAAATTTGTATTCTCAAATTCTCCCAAGTTTTAACATTTATGCATTTCTTTATTTCTGATTACTAGGTTTTGGGCACTATTATTATCTATATTTAATTTGTCATGGCTTGAATTAATATTTAATTTTCAACTCTATTTTTTTAACAGGAGACATCAGGCATGTATAAGTTGTTAAATTTCTAATCCGGCCTATGATGGCCATGTAAATCTGTGCTGAGTTTGTGATTTTGATGTTGAGTCTTCACATGTTGCAATTCGACCTAAAGTTGTTGTTTCTCTCTTGTTTCTATAAAAGGGAATTCAGGGTCATTTGCAAAGGATTCTGAAGCTTTGTATTGACTTTTGCATGGAGAATCACATAGAGTAGTGTATTGAATGAATTGTATCATATGGCTATATTTTTAAAGAATTAATGAAAATTTAAGTTCTCAAACATGTCTAAATAAACATCTATGTATCAATAAACACATTATGGTCTTTTATTATGCTATTTTAAATTTGGAAATAGAAAGTTGAAAAATACAATTACATATCAATATTAAATTCTAATTGCAAAAAGTTAATAGACTCGTAAAATGTCATCAAGTTATCAACCATAATAATATTATTTTATAATATGAATGATGAGATACGGTAATAAGATTAATAAATACCAATCTCTTATAGTTGCCATTCATCCTCATCAAATCCAGAGCTTTCTTGATTCTTGTCTGTGTTTCTTCACTCTGAGTCTGCATACCTTCATTAGACTACATCTCAATGCTACTAGTAGGTCCAATACATGAGTGAATAGTCCCATTGGAACTTTGGTTTGAAGTGTTTCCCAAACCTCTTCTTTCACATTTGGACCTCTAGATTTACAGTGCCCTATCATAAGGAAAATTTTGGACATCATACCTAGATGTATAGAGCCTCAAGCAATTTTCCAAATTTTGGTCTAGTTTGTTTCTTAGCTTTGATTTTAGGAACCCCAAAGCACTGAAAACTCTCTCATCTTCCACTAAATCCAATATCATGGTAAGACATAAATCAACAAGCTTTAAATATTCTCGCATTGAATCACGCAACGCTGTGTTCTCAGCTATATATTTCCAAAACCTTGTTATTGATCCCTCTTCACGGGGGTTCTCCATTGTGCCATATTGTTCTCTCATAGTGTATACAAAATAAGATGATTTCTCTCAAAGATGAGTTTCATCTAATATTTTTAGGTCCCAAAGACAACTGAGAGGGGGGGGGGTGAATCAGTTGTCTAATAAATTCAAACCAAAAACTTATTAACCAACTTAATGCTTAATACCGATAAATTAGTTAAGTATGCTAGTAGATAGTGTTTACAGTAAATTGCTATACCGGTAAGAATTAATGCATGAAACATAAGCACAAAGTCATCCACAACACATGACACCAATATTTGTACATGGAAACCCTGTAAGGGAAAAACCATGGTGGGAAACCTTACCCACAATCAGATGATACTACTGCAAATAGTAAGTGTACAAAAAGGGGTCTACACATGCAAAAAGGCCAACAGCCTAGAGCTCACTGCTCAATCACAAATGGGAGTCACACTGACTATAGTTGGATGGTTAAATCCAATAAGAATGTACTGCACAAAATCACATCTTCATATGCTAAATTTAGTACCGGTGTAATGCTGATATGCTTCTACAAAAACCTAACTTCACCTTCAAATGATGTCTTCATGTATGCCTCTCCTTTATCTCACATATACTTTCACTTGTATCCTTTTTGCATTCCACACTTGATCTTACAAATAAGATCTTACATTTATACCATACCCTAAGACCAATTTTAGTAGGTCGGCTCTACGAGATATTACAATAAAAACATTTTACAAATAATATAATATCTGATGCAATAACCGATTAATCATGTCGGCTTAATGCATTTACAACAATAATAAATCATCTCCATAGCGTGCCATGCTGATCTGGAAAAGATAGACCTGCCGGTGTAACCCTAGATAACCTGAACCTATTTGCCAGTAAAATTAAATAAGCAAATATGAATATACCAATGATTATTACTTCAAAATAAAGTGTCCACATGATGTTTTCGACATTACCAAGTGTCTTCCATGTCATTCTAGGTACCAATGAACATTATATCATGTCGGTTAATCATATACCGGTAACTGTTGCATAGTTTACTGTTTGCCGGTGAATGTTGCTGGATCTTCAAAGTAGGTGTATTTAGTAGGTGTTGACACCAATGACAAAACCATACCAAAATACCAAAAATCTCCCCCTTTGGCATTGCTGGCAACACAAGATGGAAAAACCATCAAAGTGCCAAAAAAAACAACAATCTTCATTTCTCCCCCTAGGAGTGACAATACCAATCTTTCATGTGTCTTTCAAAATTTCTCCCCTAAAATCTCTTTTTCTTACCAAAAAGATAATGTTTTTCCATAGATCTCTCTCCCCCTTTGACATCAAATGCCAAAGTCACAAAAGGTCAAGTTCATACAAAATACCAACCAATTCAATATACCAACTACTCCTCCTGAGAAGTAGCTTCCTCATCAAAATACGGGAATAAAAGATTTGTCTATTTAATTCTGCCAGTTGATGACAATCATCAACTGTCTAAGTCTCTATTGGTGGTGGTATGACTCCAAGCTGATCTCTGAGATACTCAAAAGTTTCCTTAGGCAAAGGTTTTGTGAAAATATCTACAAGTTGTTCTTTAGTATTCACATAAACCAGTTTTATCTCTTTTTCTTCAGCTTTTTCCCTTAGAAAATTCAGTTTGATAGAAACATGTTTTGTTTTAGAATGTAATACCGGATTTTTAGATATATCAATTGCTGCAGTGTTATCATAGTATATAGTAATAGGTTCCTTGCATTTTACTTTTATGTCTTTTAACATTTGCTTAAGCCAAAGTACCTGTGTACAGTTTGTTGCTGCTACAACATATTCTGATTCTGCTGTTGATAAAGATGTACAACTCTGTTTCTTACTTAGCCAAGAAACTAATCTCTTTCCAAGAAATAATGCTCCTCCAGTGGTGCTTTTTCTATCATCAACATTTCCTGCCCAATTTGCATCTATGTATGCATATAGATCAAAATTTTCATCTTTAGGATACCATAATCCAAGATTTGTTGTGCCTTGTAAGTACCGGAAAATCCTTTTTACTGCTGATTCATGATTTTCCCTAGGATTACTCTGAAATCTAGAAACTATACATATTGCATTCATAATATCAGGTCTGGTTTGTGTCAAATATAGTAAACCTCCTATCATAGATTTGTATCTAGTTGGATTAACAGGTGTAGATTCATCCCTTTGAGATAATTTGTCATTTGTAGTCATAGGTGTGCTTACCGGTTTAGAGTTCTCCATCCCAAATTTCTTTAGTAGTTCTTTCAAGTACTTATATTGACTCAAAAATATACCTTTATCAGTCTGTAAGATCTGCAATCCTAAAAAAAAATTTATTTCTCCAATCATAGACATTTCAAATTCTTGCTGTATTTCAAGAGAAAATTCTTTGCATAATTCATCTTCTCCTCCAAAGATTATATCATCAACAAATACTTCAATAATCAAGATGTCATCATTAGTTACTTTGTAATATAAATTGCTATCTGCATTTCCTTTAGTAAAACCAATCTTTAAAAGATACTTATTTAATCTTGCATACCAAGCTCTTGGGGCTTGTTTTAATCCATACAAAGATTTTCTTAATCTGCAAACCATATCATTGTCATCTGTCAAGGAAAATCCATTAGGTTGTTCAATATAGACTTCCTCTTCAAGATCTCCATTCAAAAATGCACATTTAATATCCATTTGATAAACTTTGTAATCCTTGTGAGCTGCAAAAGCCAAGAATAATCTAACTACCTCAATTCTGGCTACTGGTGTAAAGGTTTCATTGTAATCAACTCCTTCTTTCTGAGAATATCCCTTACACACTAGTCTTGCTTTATTTCTGACAACCTTACCATCTTCATTAAGTTTGTTTCTAAATACCCATTTGGTTCCAATTACATTTTTATTTTTAGGCCAAGGAACTAATGTCCAAGTGTTATTTTTCTCAATTTGTCCTAATTCTTCTTCCATAGCTTTAATCCAAAATTTATCTTCACATGCCTCATTGATAGATAATGGTTCAATTTGAGAAATAAGACATACCTCTTCATTTGCCAATCTTCCTCTTGTCATGACTCCTTTAAATTTGCTTCCAATTATTTGATCTTCAGAATGATTCAGTTTTACATACCGGGGTGTCTTAGTCTGTTGTTGTTCTTCAATTACTGTGGAATCCTCTGATGATACCGGAGTAACTAGATCATCATTCTGTACCGGTGGATTTATTGTAGGTCCATTTTTCATAATTTCTGTTTCCGGTTCAGAGTCTATATACCTTGAAGTTCCTCTAAATTGTTCATCAATCTTTACATTTGTACTCTCAACAATTTTTTGTAATCTTTTATTAAAACATCTATATGCCTTGCTCTTAGATGAATAACCAATAAATATTCCTTCATCACTTCTAGGATCAAACTTGCCAATATACTCATCTCTTCTAATATAACATTTACTTCCAAAAATTATGAAGTAATTAAGAGTAGGAATACTACCAAACCATAGTTCATGAGGGGTCTTACCGGTTTCACCTTTGATGTGAACTTTGTTGAATGTATAGACAGTATTGCTTACTGCCTCTCTCCAGTACACATGTGGTAGATTTTCTTCTGATAACATACTTCTTGCTGCATCCAAAATAGTTCTATTTTTTCTTTCAACAACTCCATTCTGTTGTGGTGTCTTAGGTGCTGATAATTGTCTTTTGATTCCATTTACTTCATAGAATGTGTTAAAATCTTTAGATGCGAACTCTCCTCCTTGATCTGATCTTAAACATTTAATTTTCTTACTGGTTTCATTTTCAACCATTGCTTTGAATAGTTTGAACTTCCCAAGTGCTTTTGATTTTTCTCTGAGAAAAGTAACCCAACACATTCTAGAATAATCATCAATAATTAACATGAAATATCTATCACCTTGTAAGCTTTTAGTTCTAGCTGGACCACATAAATCAGTGTGAATTAAATCAAGGGCATTATTGGATTTTTTAGGAATACTTTTGAAACTAGCTCTAACTTGTTTTCCAAATTGACATTCCTTGCAAATTGTATTCTAAGGTTTCACAATTTTAGGTAGATCTCTAACTGCCTTAGAAGTACTGATTTTTACCATGCAATCAAAATTTACATGACATAGTCTTTTATGCCATAGCCAACTTTCATCTATATGTGCAATTAAGCATGCCTTTTCACTATTATTCAAATGAAAGATATTACCTCTAGTCTGATTACCGGCTGCAATTTCCAAACCAGTTCTATTCATGATTTTGCATTTTCCATTTTTAAATTGTAACTGAAAACCTTTCTCAACTAATTGACCAACTCTTAAAAGATTATGTTTTAATCCTTTAACATAGTAGACATTGTCAGTGTTATGTTTACCATCAAGAGATATTGAACCCTTACCTTTGATTGAATAGGATTTTTCATCTCCGAATCTCACTAAACCTCCATTGTATTCTTGAAAGTTCAAGAATTTACCTTTGTCTCTAGTCATGTGATGTGAGCATCCTGAGTCAATAATCCATTCATCCTTTGATTCAACTTTAGCTGCTAGGGCTTGTTCTACCAGTTGAGTAATAGGTACCAGTTGATCTTCTATTATAGCAACAAAGACCCATCCATTGTCTGTTGGATCTTCATCAAAATCATCAGTCACACCTTCATCAGCAATATAACAAGATTTATCTTTGTTTTTCTTGAATCTGTATTTCTGATATTTAGGATTAGGTTTGTATGTCCTTCTAGCTTCTTCTCTTAGTCTAGCATGTCTATCAGGGCATCTTGAAGCCATATGACCAATCTTATTGTAGTTGAAACATTTAAACGGTGCTTTACCTTCATACTTACTTCCAATTGGGCCTTTTGGCATTTTTCTTGTGAATAGTGCTTCAAGTTCTTCAAGCTCTTCATTCTCCTTCCTGGTTTCTTCGAGTTCTCTTGCATAAAAGGCTCTCCAGTCTGATTAGTCAAAGGATGGAGAAGATGATGTTGATGCTTTGAAGGCCAAATTAGTTTTTATAGTAGTAACAAGACCAAATTCATCAATTTCAAAAGTTGAAAGTTTTCCAATCAATGTATCCCTAGTTACTGATGTATTAGGCATTGTTCTCAACTCATTTATAGTAGTAACATTCATTTTATATGCCGGTGGCAAACCTCTTAAGATTTTTGAAACAATGTCATCCTCACTCAAGGTTCCTCCATAACATTTGATACCCAAAACAATTTCATTTACTCTTTCCATAAAAGCATAAATCCTTTCATCTTCTTCCATTTTTAGATGTTCATACCTGACTTGGAAGCTTTCAAGTTTTGCAATTTTGACTATGGAATCCCCTTCATTCAGTGTTTCCAAATGATCCCAAATAGCTTTAGCAGTAGACCTATCTGATAATCCCATGATTTGTTGATCTGATAATGTGCTCAAGAGTGCTTCTCTTTCTTTGCAATCATTTTCTTCATCTTTAGCTAAAGTAGTGGGAGCAGTCTGACTAGCTACAGCAGTAGTATAACCATTCTTAGTAACTTCCCAGATGTCTTTACCAATGCAATTCAGATGTGTCTCCACTCTGATTTTCCATATCCCATAGTTGGTTCCATCAAGTTTAGGACTATCCTTTCTGAAATAATTAGTAGACATTGGATCTCCTCAAGTTGTCAAACTTCTACAAAAAGAGAACTAGGCTCTGATACCAATTGTAGGTCCTAGAGACAACTACGAGGGGGGGGGGGGTGAATCAATTGTCTAATAAATTCAAACCCAAAACTTATTAACCAACTTAATGCTTAATACTGGTAAATTAGTTAAGTATGTCGATAGACAGTGTTAACAGTAAATTGCTATACCGGTAAGAATTAATGCATGAAACATAAGCACAAAGTCATCCACAACACATGACACCAATATTTGTACGTGGAAACCCTGTAAGGGAAAAACCATGGTGGGAAACCTGACCCACAATCAGATGATACTACTATAAATAGTAAGTGTACAAAAAGGGGTATACACATGCAGAAAGGCCAACAGCCTAGAGCTCACTGCTCAATCACAAATGGGAGTCACACTGACTATAGTTGGATGGTTAAATCCAATAAGAATGTACTGCACAAAATCGCATCTTCATATGCTGAATTCAGTACTGGTGTAATGCTGATATGCTTCTACAAAAACCTAACTTCACCTTCAAATGATGTCTTTGTGTATGCCTCTGCTTTATCTCACATATACTTTCACTTGTATCTTTTTCGCATTCCACACTTGATCTTACAAATAAGATCTTACATTTATACCATACCCTAAGACCAATTTTAGTAGGTCGGCTCTATAAGATATTACAATAAAAACAATTTACAAATAATATAATATCTGATGCAATAACCAATTAATCATGTTGGCTTAATGCATTTACAACAATAATAAATCATCTCCATAGCATGCCATGTTGATCTGGAAAAGATAGACCTGTCGGTGTAACCCTAGATAACCTAGACCTATTTGCTGGTAAAAGCAAATAAGCAAATATGAATATACCAATGACTATTACTTCAAAATAAAGTGTCCACATGATGTTTTTGACATTACCAAGTGTCTTCCATGTCATTCCAGGTACTGGTGAACATTATATCCTGCTGGTTAATCATATACCGGTAACTGTTGCATAGTTTACTATTTGCCGGTGAATGTTGTTGGATCTTCAAAGTAGGTGTATTTAGTAGGTGTTGACATCAATGACAAAACAATACCAAAATACCAACAATATTCCATTTATAGTTACTCCATTCAATTCTCTGGATATGCAAAATTGTTTTATCAGAGTCAGTATCTTACTTCAAAAATTAGTTGCACTGTTGAGGCTCCAATATTGAGGAAACATAATAGACATCGCTTCAAGTAGGTTATCAGGAGGGAATCTTCTTCTAATTTTTGATGATATATCATAGGCAATTTTATTCATAGAAGTAGTTATAGTCTCAACAATCTTGTCAAAATATTCCCTTGTAACTCTTTCTAGTTGCTTCCTGGGGCATTTTCTTGGTTCCTCGGGGTTGACCGTGCCATAGAGGTGCATTGTATCTCAACTCCCCGTACATTGGCACATACCTCCCTATTTGCATTGATTTGTAAAATTTTATCAGGATTGTTTAAATCTATGAGTGTCCACCACTTAACAAATTTTTCATCAGATAGTGTTGGTTGAATTCGATAGAGATTGTCGAGGGTCATGAATGTCATCTTACGCATCATAGCGTATTTTGCAATATACAAAGAATTTTTTTGGGTGGCCTTCATAATATTCCTCATTTCCTCTAGCATGGGCAGAAGAGTTGCTAAAGTTAAGAGTGTCATGAGTTGTGTGAAATAGTCCACTCAAGGATGAATATTTTGAAAAAACTCGATGCACTGGACCATCCAAAGAGATCCATCTGGTATCATTATCCTTGTGAAGCTTGTTCCCATTAGTTATTCCATCAACAAAGTGTTGAAATTCCTTAAATCGCTTGGGACTTCGACAAAAGTGTGAGTAGATCTCTCTAATTAAAATTTGAATTTTTTTTACCGAAGCATACGTGATCACAATTCCAAAAGATAGATTCATTATGTGAGTCATACAGTGAATTGTAGTAATGTATGGTGCAAATGAAGTTTCAATCTTTGTAAAAAGACTGTTCTTATGACCTTGCATTACTAAAGCTCCATCTACTCCAACACACACCAATTTTCTGGCAACTATCATGTCATCCATACCTCCATATTTAATTAAACTTCTCTTTACTAGTTGAAATAAATTTTCCATTGTCACACTCTCCTTCATTTTAGCAAAAAATAGTAGATGAAGTTGGCAGGCATGATTCTGTACAGTATAAACATGCATGCATACCCATGAAGTATTGTCTATTGCCATAACTTCATCTAAAGAAAATACAATAAAGTTTGACTCTCTTATTTTTTCCTTTACATCTTCTTTTTCAACCTCAGCAAGACAACTTGTCCATTCCCATCCATTGTTTACTGACCAGTGTCTATTAGGATAGTTAGGAACTTTCAAAAAGTTTAATAAACCACTAATTGATAGGAAATCTGTCATAGCACGCCCTCTACTCAAAATATAAAAAACAACGCTTAACTGAACAACTTTTCCTAGTTGTTATATTTGCATTGCTTTTCCAAAACTAACTTCAATAGAGCCTTTAACTTCAGGAGGCTTCGTCTGTATTTTCTCATGAAAATAATACTCTTTGGCATTCCTCACTTGCTTACATTCCTCCTTTGTTTTCCATCTTATCACTAATTTTTCAACACTATCTATCATTTATTTTTCATAAAATTTACCCATATGCTTTTCTATGGTGTCAAATTTTAGCTGCAACCTATTTTCCTTGTTATGTTTCCAAGTGCAAATCTTACACCTGCATTCTATTGGAGGCTCACCTTCAATTGGATTCTCCACTGGTTCAATGAATCAATACTTTGATGCCCAATTAATTTGAAAATTCCTCACTGACATATCCCACTCCCGATCCTTTTTTAATTGTGCTTCATCCTTTTTTGATTTGTCTTTTCTTTTCCCCTTCCCTTCATTATCATCAATGGCATTATCACCCAAGTTGATTATACCATTCCGTCTAACTTGGGAATCTATCAGATAATCTTCTTCAAGATCATCCTGATCTAAGATATCAGGTTCGCCGTCGTCTTCAACATGCAGTGTAGGTTGCAAATTTTGTACTTGTACTTGTGATGATGTACCTTCCTAATTTTCACCACAATCTTTTCCAAAGACAGAGTACGAAGACAACGTTCTTCTTTTTGTTCGCCTCTCATGGCCTTCCCCACATTTAGGTTTCCTACCCTTCTTCCTGTTTGATATATCCAACGAAATTAAGATTGCCAAAAAAATATCAATTTGTTGAAGAAGCAATAATAGACTATAAAGTATAATATATGTTTCATTGGCCCTACGACCTAAAATCTAGATGTCTGAGGTCTGAATGTCCTAGCTGACCACTTGGCACTGATGGGTTGCCACTGAATAAAAATGAACTCAATAGTGCAAATAAATATAGATAAATTCAGAATAATATTATAACACTTCAAAAGTATGATCACTAACCTTTAGGTCACTAGCAGTTGCCAATGCAGTCAATAACAATGGTTTTCCTTGGTCTGAAACTTCACTATTGATCATAATTTAGAGCCTAGAACCCACCAGATTGTGTATAGATAGATTTGATCTTTGCATGCATTTATACCAGTCCTTATATGGTGAATTCCATGGGAATTTTATATGATATAAATATTTTGCAAATCTCGCATAACTGTAACATGACTTATGTAATTTTTAAGGTGATTATGGGTCATCCAAATAATTGGCAAATACATATAGTTGGTGAAAGTTGGGGTGAATAGAGACACACATTGGCAAAATGCCAGGTGAATTGGGTCCTCCTGGCTAACAAATCTTCACATGCCTATAGGCGAATTATGGTCATCTATTAAGGCAACCTTGGAGAGTGTAGCCAAAAAAATTAAATTTATCGTGTGTCCATCATATATTGTATTGGTGAAATCCTCACATAGAAACATTTAATTACATAAAACATATGGTGATCGAGCCGTGAATTTGATGGAAATTGATAATGTTCTGGCAACATGGCCACCCCCAGTCAGTAAAAAATATATGCCATTTCCCAAGTCACCGACATGAAAAATTCTCCATTGGCGAATATTCGCCACTAAAGTAATCTCTGGTTCAAGGTATATGTAGTAGTATAAACCACTTCCTTCCAATACATGTCCGAAAAACTTGCCTCATTTAAAATGGTTTTGGCCATCTCCTTGATTGTTTCATTCTTCCTTTCTACCACACTATTTTGCTATGGTGTCTTGGGGCCTGAGTATTGCCATCTTATTCCATGTCTTTCACAATAATCTTCAATCTCATTTGATGTGAACTCTCCACCTTGGTCTAATCTTAGGCATTACAACTTGCACCCAGTCTCCTTCTCTACCATCTTCCAAAAGATCTTGAATATGTCAAATGCTTGTGATTTATCTTGTAGGAAAGTGACCCATGTCATTCTTGAATAGTCATCAATGAAGAGCATAAAATATATTTCACCGACAAGAGCTCTTGTTCTAGTCAGACAACATAGATCTATATACACCAGTTCAAGTGGTCTTGAAGTGTTGTGTTCTTTTATCTTGAATCTCACCTTAGTCTGCTTTCCTTTCACACATTCACCACAAAAAGTGATTACTGGTTTGATGATGGGTTGTATATTTCTCACACAACCCTTTTTGCTTATTGCAACTAGATTATCAAAATTTATGTGGCCTAATCTTCTTTTCCACAACCATCTTTCATCCACTTGTCCCAACATATATTGGGATTCAAAACATTCTTTTAGATTGTATACATTACCATCTATCCTCTTACCTTCAGCTACAACCTGATTGGTACTCTCGTTCTTTATCTCGGAGTGGGTAGAATCAAAGGTGAATTTATAATATTTGTCACACATCTGACGCACACTCAGCAAATTGTGCTTCAGGGCTTCCACATAATAACATCATGTGCTTTCAGTTTACCATCAATATTTAGAGTACCTTTTCCCTTTATATTGATAGATGAGTTGTCTCCAAACCTTACTGAGCCACCATTCCAATCTTCAAGTTTGATAAAAAACAAATTCATTGGTCATGTGGTTGGAGCATCCACTGTCTACAACCCACAAGTTTCTTCTTTCTGCATGTAGGGCAGTCTGCACAATCAGACTTGATTCTTACTTTTCCTTTTCTTTCTCAACCCAAATTGGTTGAGTTTCCTTCTTGTCAACAACAATTTTATGCTCCGGTTTGACTACTGGTTCTTGTTCAGGAGTTGTCCTCTTCTACTTGACTTTCCTATTCTTATAGTGCTTTGCAATATGTTCAAACTCTTGACAATTATAGAATTTTACATTTACATTGAAATATGAATCTTTAAAACTATTGTAGGACAACAGTTTACTCTCCCTACATTCAAAACTCCTATGACTAGATCCGTTGCACTGATAATAGACAACATTCATATCCCATAGTGCATTGAGTAGATTTCTACTTTCATAACTCACAGTGGGCTTATTTGTTAATCTATAGTTGGCTAACCTATGTCCAAATTTCTTACATCAATAATAATAACCATGAAAGTTTGGAACATACCAATTAGGTTTCCTTGGTCCTGCAAATGTCTGTCTCACCAGGGGTCTTCCTTTCATGTTGCTAACTCTAGTGAATCCTTCATGACAAACCCTTGCATTCTCCTCAAATCTGCATTCCGGTACATTGAGTGTGGCCTCTGATTTATTGATTATGTGTACCGCTTTGTGTGATGATTTCTAACAGCTTCTACATAAGTCTTCTTACCCGTATCCTTGTTTACTATGACTATTTTATTTTCTTCACATTCACTAGAAGAAGTGAACTGTATCTCCTTACCGGATGTGTCTTTGTTGTTTTAACTTTGTCCTTCTTCAAATCCTAAGCCATCGGTATCTTTAGATTTCTTTTGTGCTACCTATTGGCATTTGGCATAACTGATGTAGATGAGGTGATGCAGTTGAAGACTAATGACTGCACCAGTAAAGGATAGAAGTTTATTTGTGATGAAGAGATTAAGATTTTGTGAATAGATGACTTGATCACTTATTTGTGTTGTCATTTATTGCAATTAATTCCAAATGATGATTATTGATGTTCCTAATGTTCTTTTATGTCATCTAAGAGATTTGGTTTATTGGAAGATAGGCTTTACTGGTAGAGAACTAAAGTCTATGAAATAGGACTTTATCCGGTAAAGCATAGATGTTTTGATTGAATCGGTCGATTGGCGATGATTAGTGATTTGTGGTTTAGATTGTGAACTTGTATCATGGAAAGGAGTATCTAATCAGAACCAAAACTTGTGATGGTTACTGGAAGGCATGTTTCAAATTTCTCATGAAGTTTTGCTAGGGTTTTAGTAGGGTTTAAGACCGGTGAAGAAATCATCAAACCGGTAATGATTTTTTTTATGACGGTGATTGACAACGAGTTTAGATGAAGGTGGTGACATGACACAACCCACATGAATGATTTGATTGCTGTTTTGGTGCAATTCAAGGAAGAATTTCTTGGGAATTAGTGAAACGCTTAGTAGAGAATTTTAAGGTTTTAACTTTGGTACAAATCATATTTTTGTGATGGGTTATGATCAACCAATAGTTGATATTGCATTTTAATCTATTGTAATGATTTGTATATTGATCTAAGATGATTTCTTATGATTTGTATTGTAATTTCAAGATGAAATTAGGCTTTTGTGGCCAACCTAGTTGAGATGGCTATTTAGGATGGCACAATTGATGTTTATGATGTTGGTGGTCTTAGAGAATGTGTTAATCTATCCAAGTGAAGTGTGAGATCTACCCGAGAGTTAAAAAGTGTTGTGCATAACTGGATCTGATCAAGCAAGCAGAGAATTGTAAGTAACAAATCACTTATTCACTGTTGTTCCCTAATAGTTGCAACAGGTTAAATCCCTTAACCGGGTAGGTCCTAACAGGCCTTAAACATTTAAGTCCCCTAATAGGGAAGCTCTCAAAAGAGTGTTAAATCCTCTCATGAGGTTGATCCTAAAATATCATCAAGCTCCTAACCAGGTTGCTAGGAAAATCCCTTAACCAGGTGACTCCTAATAGGGTCTGCTCCTAACAATGCATATTGTAATCTCCTCAGAGGGCTAAGCTCCTAACAGGGCGTACTTCAAAAGAGTACAATTATTTGTGGGTTCCAACTCCCACCATGGTTTTTCCCTATTTGGGGTTCCACGTCAAAATTATGGTGTTCATGTGTGGAATATTTTTCAGGTGATGTTCTTGTTTATGTTTCATTTCATGCATTATTTCTAAGACACTGGTTATGATGTTTTGTCAAAAGTTTATCAGAGGTTACCGATACTGATAAGAGTTGTTAGAGAAAGTATTTGATCTAATAGATGAGGTTAATGAGTTGGTAAATAATCAAATCTATATGATTTCTTAAGTGGTGAAAGAATTGATTGATGTGGTAAATGATTTGATTAATGTGTTAACCAAATCTGATAAACAGGTTGTTAGATATGATAAAAGAAGTTGAGATATTTGATAAGTGATTTTAGATCTGATATAAGTTTTTTTTTGGGTTTAAAGTTTTGATTAGTCTTAATATTGATTCACTCCCCCTCTCAGTATTAACCAGATCCTCATAGGATTAACAATTGGTATCAAAGCTTTGGTCCTCTGTGTGCAGAAAGCCTAATCACTTGAGGGAAAGATTGTGAGGAAGTTAAGATGATGAAGAAAGAGGGTCCTAAGTTCAATAAGGATAACTATAAGATCTAGAAAGATGGAATGGAGATCTAAGTCAAAGGTCTTGGTGCACAATATTTGAAGCAATTTGAAACAACATATGTTGCCCATACTACTACTCCCTTGACACTAGATGAACTTAGAGAGAATCAAGATAACAATGGAAGCCCTAGAACCTATTGTAAGTACTTTATCTAATTCGGAATATATTGATGTTCAAGATTGGAAATTGTAGGTGTGGTTTGGGAAAAGTTAGAAACCATTTATGGAGGAGATGAGAATTTTCAAAGAGCCAAAGAGGAAAGATTGAGAGGAAAGTTTGATGACATGAGAATGCTTTAAGGAGAAAATATTGCACAATATGGTAAGAGAATCAAAGAATTTTTTGGCGGCATAAAGAGTGCTGGAGGTAAAATAGAAGATGATGCTATAGTAAGTAAAATGCTTAGAAATCTTCAACCTCAGTATGCTATAAGAGTATCTACAATCCAAGAACTTAAATATATTTCAAAGGATAAGGTAACTGTTGATTCATTGATTGGTAAGCTTACAACTTTTGAGTTAAATAGTTTTGACAATAGTGTGACCAAATCTACTAAATCTGCCTTTAAAGCTTATGTTACTAGTTCATCTACTAGAAAAGAAAAAGATATATGTCAAAATAATAAGTGCAGGACAAGTCATGGAAGTAACTGGGGAAATGAAGAAAATGAAGATCAAGTGAGGGAACTTGAGGCACTATTAGCAAAGAGATTTCCCAGAGGCACTGGTAAGTATAAAGGAAAGCTACCTTTGAAGTGTTTCTCTTGTAGTAAAATTGGTCATATTGTTGCTAACTGTCCTAACACTGATAAGAAAGAAAAGTTTAGAAGATTCAAAGGAAAGGGCAAGAAACATTGTTGTGTTGCAGTAGATGAAGGTGTGATCGATGAGGAGTTTGAAGATGAAGATGACAATGAAAAAATTATGTTTGTAGTCGTGAAGGAGGAACTGACAGATGAAAAGGCACTAGTATCTCATATGGAGAATAGTGATGAATGGATTATAGACAGTGGTTGCTCACACCACATGACCGGGGATAAAAGTAAGTTCATAACCCTTAATGAATTTGATGGGGGTGTTTTTAGATTTGGAAATAACTCTCCTTGCATGGTGAAAGGTAAAGGTTCAATCTCTATAAATGGGAAGATTAATGATGATGATGTGTTTTGGGTTGATGGTCTAAAGCATAATATTTTAAGTGTTGGTTAGCTCAGTGATAAAGGTTATTTTCTTGAGTTTAAAAGTGGAGTCTGCAAAATTCTTGGAGGTAATGGTGAACTGATTGCTACCTGGAAGCAAACTAGAGGTAACGTATTCCATTTGAATAGTAATATTAATAATTGTCTGGTTGCAATAATAGAAGACAATTGGTTATGGCATAAAATATGTTATCATGTTAATTTAAATAATTTGGTTAAGATAAGCAAGTCAAGTGTTGTAAGAGGATTACCCCAACTTGTCAAACTAGATAGTGTGATATACAAAGATTGTCAAATCAGTAAGATGACCTCTATTTCTTTCAAGAGAAAGAATTGTATTTGTGAGAATATCTTAGATTTGGTATATACAGATCTCTATGGCCCTATGAGAACAAAGAGTTATTACGGTGATAGGTATTTCATGATTTTCACCGATGACTATTCTAAAATGATGTGGGTGACAATTTTTAGAGAGAAATCAGAAGCATTTAGTAAATTTAAATCATTTAAAGCTCTGGTTGAGAATGAAACCGATAAGAACTTGAAGTTTTTAAGATCAGACCAAGGAGGTGAATTCTAATCTAATGAATTTGTTAAGTATTGTGATGAATAGGGTATCAAGAGACAGATGTCTGCTCCGAGGACACTACAATAGAATGGCATAGCATAAAGGATGAATAAAACAATAGTTGAAGCTGCAAGAACCATGTTATTACAGGGCGATGTATCCAAAATGTTTTGGAGAGAAGCGATCAGTTTTGTTATATACACTTTAAACTGGGTACTGGTAAAGAGAGGTAACAATAAGACACCCTATGAGCTATGGTGTGGAAAGACTCCTTATGTAAGTTATTTAAAAAAAATTTGGAAGTCAATTTTTTATTAAGAGAGATAACTAAACTGAGAAATTTGATGCAAAATATGATGAAGGAATTTTTCTTGTTTACTCTTCTAAGAGTAAGGCATATAAATGTTACAATAAGAGAACTAAGAAAATTGTTGAAAGTGATAATGTAAAAGTTGATGATCTATCTGATAAGTTTGAAGGTACAAGTAGATCAAAACCTGAAAAGGATGACAATGAGGAAAAGTTTGTGATCATTTTACCAAAGGCAAAGAATAATGAAGAACCAACAAATACAAAATTAGATGCTCAACTGGTAAGCGATGATAGTGAGGAAGAAAATAAAGAACCCGATGCAAAAGATGTAGAAATGAAACAAACTATACCTAGATATGTCAGACCTAACCATTCACAAGAGCAGATAATTGGTGATAAGAATGCAGGTGTGCAAACTAGGAGAAAGATCCGAGAGAACTCATGTTTGATATCTACAATCGAACCCAAGTCTGTTAAGGATGCACTAAAGGATGACAATTGGGTGAATGGAATGAATGAAGAATTAGATCTAATTGAGAAGAATCAGACATGGTCACTTATTCCTAGACTAGACGATAAGAATGTAATTGGAACAAAATGGGTCTTTAGGAATAAATTGGATGAAGAAGGAAAGATTGTAAGAAATAAGGTGAGGTTAGTCTACAAAGGGTATGCTCAAGAAGAAGGTGAGGATTATGGTTAAACATTTGCACCTATTTCTAGATTAGAAGGTGTAAGGATGTTGCTGGCATTTGCTACATATAAGGGATTCAAAGTTTATCAAATGGATGTCAAATCAACCTTTCTGAAGGGAAAATTCTAGAAGAAGAAGTATACATTGAACAACCAGATGGATTTTCCTTGACTGATGATAAGGACATGGTGTGTAAATTGCATAAAGAACTATATGGTCTAAAGCAGGCACTGAGAGCATGGTATGAGAGATTACATCCACATTTGATCAAAATTCGATTCTAACGTACTAGTGAGGACAACAACATTTATTTGAAGACTGCTGGAGTTAAGATGTTAATAGAAGAAGTGTTTGTAGATGACATAATTTTTGGTGGAAATGATGATATGTGTATGGAATTTGATGATATAATGAAAAAGGAATTTGAAATGTCTCTAATCGGTGAAATAAAGTTCTTTGTTGGCTTACAGGTCAAACAACTAGATGGTGGTATTTTTATTTGTTAGACCAAGTATATCAAACAAGCATTGAAGAATTTTGGCATGGAAGACTACAAACCAATAGGAACACCGATGGTGAAATGTTGCAAATTATCAAAGCAAGATGATTCCCTTGTTGTTAGTGAAAAAGAGTATAGATCTATGATTGGCAAGCTATAGTAGGTTGTTCATAGCAAACTAGACATTGCTCGTGCTATTGGATTGGTAGATAGATTTTAAAAAGAGCCTAAGGAGAGTCACATGGTGGCTGTGAAGAGAATTTTTTGGTATCTCAAAGGCACAGTAGACTATGGTTTATGGTATCTCTATAAAGGAGATTTTACTTAGGATGTCTTTACTGATGCTGATTGGAAAGGTAATGTGGATGATCAAAAAAGCATAATTGGTGGATCTTTTCTACTTGGTGGAATATTAGTGGCATGGATGAGAAAGAAATAAACATGTGTTTCTAAATCTACAGCTAAAGCAGAGTATGTAGCTGCATCCATGAATTGCATGTAGGCAATATGGATGAGACATGTGCTAGAAGGATTCAAGATAGATATGTCTGAACCGATGACTATCTATTGTGATAATACAAGTGCAATAAAAATTTCTAAGAATCATGTACTTCATTCTAGAACCAAGCACATTGAATTGAAGTATCATTTCCTAAGGGAAAGAGTTCAAGAAAAAGAGGTGAAGATGGAATATGTGAAGAGTAAAGATCAGTTAGTTGGTATCTTTACTAAGCCCTTACCGAAGGCTACCTTTGAGTTTCTTAGAGGTAAACTAGGGGTTAAACCCCTACAGCGGAAGAACTAGAATGTTGAAGATGCATCAATCCTGTGGATTTCATGATTATCTTTCACTAAGGATTGATGACGGTGCAAGATACTCCTTTGGGGGAGCAAGTCTAATGTAAAGTTCTGATTTAATGCTCTGTTATAATTTTTTTGATTTGAATAGTAGAGATGATGGAGAGGAAGCATTAGAATTGAAGACAAGTGATGCATTTATACCTTTGGCATTGTTGTCAAAGGGGGAGAAGAAAAGAAATCAGATATGGGAAAAGAAAAGAAATTAGATATGGGAGAAGAAAAGAAATCAGATATGGGAGAAGTTGAAGATCAGATTGAGAGAAGCATTGGTTAAGGGGGAGATGAAAAAAGGAGGAGAACCAATAGATGATGTGATACTAGCAAGCAAGTTGCAGATGATGATGTTACTCTGATTGTATATCTGATTAGTGTTGCCATCAATGCCAAAGGGGGTGATTGTTGGCATTTGGCATAACTGATGCAGATGAGGTGATGTAGTTGAAGATTGATGACTACACCAGTAAAGGATAGAAGTCTATTTGTGATGAAGAGATTGTGATTTTGTGAATAGATGACTTGATCAGTTATTTGTGTTGTCATTTATGGCAACTAATGTCAAATGATGATTATTGATGTTCCTGATGTTTTGTTATGTCATCTAAGTGATTTGGTTTACCAGAAGACATGGTTTACTGACAGAGAACTAAAGTCCGTGAAATAGGACTTTAACTGGTAAAGAAGAGATGTTTTGATTGAATCAGTCAATCAATGATGATTGGTGATTTGTAGTTTAGATTGTGAACTTGTATCATGGAAAGGAGTATTTGACCAGAATCAGAACTTGTGATGGTTACCAGAAGTCATGTTTCAAATTTCTGATGAAGTTTTGCTAAGGTTTTAGTAGGGTTTAAGACCGGTGAAGAAATCATCAAACTGGTAATGATTTTTGTTATGACAGTGATCGATGATGAGTCTACATAAAGGTGGTAACATGACACAACCCATGTGAATGATTTGATTATTTTTTTGGCACAATTCAAGGAAGAATTTCTTGGGAATCAACAAAATGCTTAATAGAGTGTTTTAAGGTTTTGACTTTGGTACGAATCGGATTTTCATGACAGGTTACGATCAACCAATAGTTGATATTGCATTGTAATTTGTTGTAATGATTTGTATATCAATATAATATGATCTCTTATGATTTATATTGTAATTTCAAGATGTAATCAGGGTTTAGTGGCCGACCTTGTTGAGATGGCTATTTAGGATGGCACAATTGATGTTTATGATGTCGATGGTCTTAGAGAATGTGTTAAGCCATCTAAGTGAAGTGTGAGATCTTCTTGAGAGCTGTAGAGTGTTGTGCATAATTATATTTGATCAAGCAAGAAAAGAAGTGCAAGTAATATATCACTTATTCAGTTTTGTTCCCTAACAGTTGCAGCAGGTTAAATCCCTAAATTGGGTAGCTCCTAACAGGCCTTAAACATTTAAGTCCCCTAACAGGGAAGCTCTCAAAAGAGTGTTAAATTATCTCATGAGGTTGATCCTAATAGATCATCAAGCTCTTAACTGGGCTGCTAGGCAAATCCGTTATTCGGGTGACTCCTAACAGAGTCTGCTCCTAATAGGGCATATTGTAAGCTCTTAATAGGGCATACTTTAAAAGAGTACAAATATTTGTGGGTTCCAACTCCCATCGTGGTTTTTCCCTATTTGGGTTTCCACATTAAAATTTTGGTGTTCATGTGTGGAATGTTTTTCATGTGATGTTCTTGTTTATGTTTCATTTCATGCATTATTTTTGAGACACCGGTTATGATGTTTTATCAGAAGTTTATCAAAGGTTACTGGTACTGATAAGAGTTGTCAGAGAAAGTATTTGATCTAATAGATGAGGTTAATGAGTTGATAAATGATCAAATCTATATGATTGCTTAAGTGGTGAAAGAATTGATTGATGTGGTAAATGATTTGATTAATGTGTTAAGCAAATCTAATAAAGAGGTTGTTAGATTTGATAAAAGAAGTTGAGATATTTGATAAGTGATTTCAGATCTGATATAAGTTTATTTTTAGGTTTAAAGTTTCAATTGGTCTTAATATTGATTCACCCGCCTCTTAGTATTAACCGGATCCTTATAGGATTAACACTACCATGATATTTGCTCCTCATTTTCAATTCATCCTTAATCTTTTCAAGCTCTTTTCTAAGCTTCACTATTTCTGCTTCCAGATCTTGATGCTCCTTTTCCTTCTTCATCAGATCAGAGGATGTAAATTGACATATCCTCTTGGCTTCTTCCAATAGGAGTTTTAAGTTAGAGTTAACTTGATTGGACTTATCCGGGGATTGCTTCAAGAGACCTTGTTCTTCTGCTACAACAAGGTTGACCTTCTCGAGTTCTCTTCTTATCTTACTTAACTCCTCAAGAGAACTTATGAGCTCACCTTCTAGATCCACTTTTGCTTTAATGTCTTCTTCTTCCTCATCTTCACCAACTGGTTCATCTAGTGCCATAAAGAGATTAACTTCTCTTTCATTCTCATGGTAGTCATCTTCTGATGCACTTTGTTTGTTTGTGGCATCATCCTCAATAGTATATAGGTTGTTAAGCTTATGGTAGCCTCTTCTTCCTTATTGATAGACATTCCTTTCTTTGTCTTTACCAATATATCTACCAAAATGTCTTTTCTCATCTCCATCGGTTTCATTATAAGGACATTTTATAGAAAAGTGTCCAACTTTATCATAGTTGAAGCATTTGAGTGGTAACTTTCCTTTATACTTGTCAGATCCTCTCTTGAGATTTATGACAAATTTTTCTACCTCTGCATCCGAGTCTTCACTAGATCCTTTATGAGCAACATCTTCCTTTCTCTTTTTAATGGAGTTGAAAGCTGCCTATTTCCTTGAAGATGCTTCACTGGTTGTCTTCATTTTATAGGCAATTAGAGAGCTAAATAGCTCATCCATTGCAAAGATTTTTAGATCCTTTTCTTCCTCAATGGAAGAAACCTTACGATCATACTTATATGTGAGAGATCTAAGTACCTTCTTCACAATAATCTCATTAGTAATTTCCTCTCCAAGTCCTCTTACGGTGTTCACAGTTTCATCTACTATGTGAAGGTAGTCTACAATCTTCTTTTCATCTTTCATCTTCATGCCTTCAAGATGACCTCTTAGTGATTTCATCTTGGCCTCTTTGACTTTGGTATCTCCTTCAAATAACCTCTGCAATTTATCCCAAGTCTCCTTGGGGGATGTACAGTGCATGACCTTGACAAACTCAATATCTGACAACCTGCTTAAGATAGCATGTTTAGCCTTTGCATTATTCTCATACTCCTTCTTAGAATCTGGATTAGTGGGAGGAACACTAGGGATAGTATACCCATTCTGGACAAACATCCACACATCAAAACCAAGAGATGAAATATAGGTCTCCATTCTTCTACTTCAGAAGGCATAGTTAGATCCATCAAACATGGGAGATTTTTAGGAGACAGACTCATTTCTTTCCATTATGTTCCTTGACTAGAATCTACCCCTAGAGAAAGATTTACTCAACTATGAACATAGGCTCTGATACCAATTGTTGAACACAATGTACCACTGAGAGGGGGGTGAATTAGTGGTTCCTAAAATATTTTCTTTTTAAACCAAGCCTTGAGTACCGGTTAACAACCTAAACACTAAGCAATCAAACTGATAAGATATGTGAAGATATTAAAGGAGGAAAACATATAAATGCATAACCCACAAAACCAGATGTACGAGGAAAACTAGTGCAAGAGCACCTAAAGACACAAATGAAGCCTAAAAGAGTCTAATATCACCCATGAGGTGAAAATTATCATATGTAATAGGTTGATAGGTTTGTGAGTCAATAAGACCCAATTGATGTAAGGCATTGTCATCATTGAATTTTATAAGTCACCATAGATAAATGACCATGTGGGTTAGTAGGAGTCTAGGAATGAATCAGACAAATAAATATTTCTCTTAGAAACATCAGACCAATCCTTGGAGTCGCCAAACTTGAAAAGTGCAAGTTGACAACTTTTGTTGTCATTGCAAAATGTTGTCAAAAGGGATAACTAATCCTCCAATGACTCCAAAGTTTGAAAAGTGGTTGGAAATTGTTAGGGAGGCTATATTATGCCCACTCGGATCAATTCTAGGGCTTTTGTTTGTGTTGCTGAAATTGATGATGTTTTGGAGTTTCCTAAAATTTTGTGTGTTTGATGTTCATTTTTTACCAGTACGGATTGGTGGATGCCTAAAACCAATTGGATGAGTTAGAGAAGTTTCTTAACTTTGATTTGAATCAAGTTTGAGGTTTTGTAACAATCATGTTGTAGATATCCATCAAAATCTAACTAGACTGGTCACAAACACTGCTGACACCTAGGGTTTCACTATAAAGATGCCCTTAATCTAACATTTTCACTAGAGGACCAAACAACCTATAGGAAACTTGTAGAGAGGCCATTGTATCATAATATTTTCATGTTGTTTTGCAGGGAGGCTCCAAGCCCGAAGAGACTGAATTGACCCTAGGCGGGCATCTCTATGGGACCACCTGAACTGAAGAAGTGAAAAATCACTTGCAGTAGATAAAGAAGATGGGGTCAAGTCTTCAAACCTTTTATTTTATGGTTTGACACCTTACCCAACCTTGAATAAGTGTTGGTTTTGTCGAGGGACTAATACAAGGGGTACTTGCTTTGTAAATTAGGCCTAATTGGCTTAATTAGGTTTGGAAGGACAATAAGGGTATAGACCTTTCAACTTGTATTTAGAGTCTAAGCCTTTAGGGAATTTTGTAACTTGATAAAGGATATCTGAATATTCCCTTATTTTTTCTTGTCCTTTAGAATTTTATTAATTTGTGTGTGGAAAACTCAACCGATGGGGCTACTAGACAAATAGGACAGTTGTGAGACAAGTATCTCACAACACATTTAATAGTAAGATCTTATGGGTGTTTTGTGTTGGTTGGAGTACCAATAGAAAATATTTAATAGCTTTCCATCCCACTCATACTGGAAGATTGTCTACCATTCACACAAGGGTAGAGTGTTTTCATCCTACCAGGACTGGAAGATACTAAACTAGTATGGATCTGATCACAAAAATTGTTGTGTGAGTTGAGTAGTTAGAAGGTGCATTGTTAGACACCTTGAAAAAAAAAAAGAACTTTTTTTTGAGATAGTAATTATGTGTGAGAGAAGGTTTTCACCTAGTTTGTTGCCTAGCTTTGCATCATATTGGTATCAGAGCATGAGTTGGATCACTTGGGGAAAGTGATTTTTGGTGTATGTTTGTGGAAGGAAGTGAGGGAGAGGCTAGAAACATGCCTCCTAAGAGTATGTCTCAAGATGCCATCAATAAGGTGTTTGAAGAGATGTTTGAAAATAGAGTTAGGGAGTTAGAGAAGCCCAAAGGCAAAGGAAAGGAGGGTTAATGTGACTCTGATGAAGAAGAAGAATAGGGGGAGAAGAAGAAACCCCAAGGTAGGAAGCTGAGTTACCTACATATTAGAGATAATTTGTTGAGGTCCTAAAGTCCATTGGAAGAGAATCCTCATCAGGTAAAGATGACATCCCTATGTTTAGTGGGAAAATTAATGCAGAAGAAGTGATGGATTGGATTAAGGCATTAAACAACCATTTTGAATGCAAGGAGACCCCAAAGAATAAGAAGGTTATCTTTGCTAAGTCCAAGATGAAAGGAGCAGTGCTCACTTGGTGGAATTACATTCAAGGCAAGAGGGTGAAGGAAGGTAGAGATATGATAACCTCATGGGATAGAATGTTGGCAAAAGTGAAGGTGCAATTCATCTTGGTAGACTATGAAGTCCAAGTCTACAAGAAGTTGCAAGGTTTGAGGCCAAAAGACCTTTATGTGAGTATCTATACCGAGGAGTTCCATAGGGTGAGTCTAAGGACCAAAAACCATGAGGAGGAACTAGAGAAAGTGGCAATATATCTTAGTAGATTGAAATATAGTATCCAAGATGAGATCAACATACTAGCACCGGAGATAGTGAACAAGTGCTTTCAACTAGCACTAAGAGAAGAGGAGAAGTTAAGGAGAAAGAATGATCAGAATAAAAGAGGTAGATGGGGTAGAAACTTCAGAGGAAGAGGCCCTATGAATGGTAGAGGATGAAGTCATAGGCCATGAGGAGAGGCTAACCAATAAATTCAGCATGGAGATGGTAACACAAGAGGGGGTTTTAGAGAAAGAAAACCCAATCATAGAGGTAGATTTGGTGGAAGAAGCTCAGAGCCTTTCAGATGCTACACTTTCAATAAAGTAGGTCATACTGTAGCTAAGTGCCTTGAGAAGACTAGATCAAGCTCCCAAGGAGAGAGGAGAACACATTTGGTCCAAGACACTGATTGTCAGAGTGTAAGTTCACCTAATTCCTATAGACTTATAGAGAGAGGAGAAGCCTTGATGATGAGGAGAACATTATTGAAGTTACCAAGCAATACTAAACCTCCACAAAGGAAGACACCCTTCCGGACCACATGCAAAGTAGGAGGCAAGGTATGTAAGGTTATAATAGATTCAGGTTAAATAAAAAATTTAGTATCCTTAGAAATGGTAGAGAAACTAAAATTCAGAAAAATTCCTCATCCATTTCCATATAAAGTTTCTTAGCTTACTAAAGGAAAACAAACCTTGGTAGAAGAGAAAGCATGGGTTGAATTTCAAATAGGAGAATACAAAGATAAAATTCCATTTGATATTATTGATATGGATGCCTGTAATATTTGTTTTGGGAGGCCATGGTAATATGACCTCAAGGCATGTCATGATGGACACAAGAACACCTACTCCATCACCAAAGATGAAAAGGTGATTGAATTGATACCTTTACCTGATAACAGTGAGGATAAGAAGGAGAAGGAGGCCAAGATCATGATCATGGAAGGAAAAGAGTTCCTCAAGGAAATCAAGGAAGAAGGAACACTTTGTTTTGCAATGATGTCAGTACCAAGGCAAGAAGAAGAGCCCACTGTAGATGGAAAGGTAGAAAAGAAAAGGGTGACAATCCCTGAGGAGGCAAAGGAAATGTTGAGAAAATATAAGGACATAGCTGCAAAAGAGTTGCCAAGAACCCTACCACCAATAAGGGAGATAATCCATTGCATTGACTTCATTCCCGGTGCCACCTTACCAAACAAGCCAGCCTACAAAATGACTCCCCAACAAAATGAGGAAGTTGCAAGGCAGATCCAAGAGTTGCTTGATAAAGGTTTCATAGGGAAGAGCTTGAGCCCTTGTGCAGTCCCGAATTTCTTAGCACCAAAGAAGGAGGGAACATGGAGATTACACACTAATTCCCAAACCATTAACAAAATAACCATCAGGTATAGACTCCCTATGCCTAGAATAGAGGATTTTCTTGATTGTTTAGGAGGTGTAAGATATTATTCCAAGATTGATTGTAAAAGTGGTTATCACCAAATAAGGATTAAAGTAGATGATGAATGGAAAATTGATTTTAAAATAAATGAAGGTGTGAGGCCTCACCTCGACTCAGTCTGACATTCAGTGGATTTTATATTTAGACTATGATGGATACTTTATTTTGATGCTTTTTGAGACTTAGAACTTATATGATTTCAGGATTTGGATAACATTGCTATGATTTGGTGATTTACTTATATGCTTTATGAGATAAAACACTTCATGATTGTTAGATAGAATGATATTGCAATGATAGATGTCGTTATTGAATTTGCAGGACTTTACTTTGAATATAGAACTATGATGTATGGTTAGTTTATGTGAATTGGGATGAAATTGCTTATGTGAAATTGCTTGGTAAAAGTTGTATTTGATCTATGCAGATGAAAATTGTATGCAAGTTATGATGTGCATTGTTATATTATTGAATTATATTATATATGGATATTTGGAAGTACTAATGTGTAAATTGAGATGCGCAGGAAAATTTACCATGTGACCATGGAAAATTACGGAGAATCAAACCTAGACTTATGTATGTTCGTAAGCCAAGGTTTGTCTATTTGGAGAGACAACACCCCGTTTGTGTTGTATTTTATTCGTAACAGTATATGCTGCATGAGTGTTAAGTGTTATTTAAATTTATTGTGTAAAAACCACAAGAGACAATTTCATGTTTCATTTTTGTAAAAGTGTTTTATTTGTGTCACTTGACACGTGTGGATTTAAATTTAAATGTTTTATTTTATCTCTTGGTGGGAAAGTGTTTAATTTTAGTTTTCTTAAATAAAATAATGTGTTGTCATAAATACTTTGGGAATATAATATTTGGGGTGGTCAACTTATGTTTGACCCGAAAATAAACTTCAGAGGGGTTTAAAATGGGTTAAATGAACACCTAGGGGTAGTTTAATAGGGTTTCCTAAAGCCCATAAGGTATACCTAGGGGTTAGGGGTAATTTTAGGCAAGTTTCTACTTTATAATGATCTTTTTAACACTTTAAAAATTGGCTTTTTTGAGTTGAGCGAAAATTGAAAATTGGAAGTTAAATCTAATCAAGATTTTTCCTTTTGGAATGAGAGTCTTTTTGCATTTTTGCTTTCTTTCCTTTTTGGTTTTTAGAACTTGTGAGAACTCAGAGAGTGAGCTTCTTAAGGAAGATTTTTGAGAATTGGAGGGTAATCACCCACTCTCCATTTTTGGAGATAGAAGAAAATTTGAAAGGAAAAATAATGTTATGGAATAGAAAAATTGATTAAGGGTAGAAGGAAAAAGATTTGTGGATTGGGCAGCTCTTCATCAAATATCATAATACCTTTAGGCAGATTAAGGTTGGTTTCAGTTATTCATTTTAATGTTTTCTTCTTGCTTATGTCTGGATGTATGTTGGTGTAAGAAATCTGTGTTCTTGTATGTTTTTGTTAGAAAATCTTTTTGGTATTCTTGCATTATGATTTGTATGTGTTTTGGGAGTTTTCTCAAGATCTCTTACTCTTGGGAGAGAAGAGGATCTTGAGGGTAGTAGCAGTGACAACCCTCGAGTGAGAGACTCTCTTTGAGAGCGATCACAAGGGATCTTTGTTGTGACCCTTGCTGCATGGCCTGTTTGTGCAATGGGGGTCATAAGGAGGGATATAAGGCTAGAATGCCTTTGGGGGGCATAAGGAATAAGGGGTTGAGATTCTTGATATTATTATTGTGCCATGAGGTGGCTTCTGGTTTATTCATACTTGCAGTTCTCCTCAGGGTATTGGTCCACTACCACCCTTTGAAAAATTTCATCACCAAAGTGTGGTGCTGTGAAAGCCAAGTTGGGAATGTGTTTGGAAAATCTGTATGCATTTGCTTTCTATGTGTTTGCCTGTTTGTTACCCGTCTAGGAATTGGTTCTCCGAGCTCGGGGGTGGCTACCAGTTAGCCTAGGCTAGGAGGTGAGCACTCTGTGGTCATATTTGTGTTTTTCTATTATGCAGGAAAGTCAGAAGAAAGAGAATAGGAACCATGAAAAAGACATAGAAGATTATTATTGAAGATACTTAAATTCAGTTGCAAATATTTGTTTAAATTTGTTATAGAAGTATGCCTCATTCATAGAAAAGAGAAGCAAGTTGTAATTCTTGAAAATAGACTTGAAGTTTTATTGTTGTGGCTATACAAAGAAACATCCTATAAATTGGTAAAATATCTTAGAGTTGTTAAAAAAAAAGAAAAACTTGTTTTATTTCTACTTCTGGTTTTTAGTAAAAGAAAAGTTATTTTGAGTTGCATGCAAAAGCTTCTTGTATTATGAAAAAAAAAAAGAATAGGATTCATTTAAAATTTTATGTATATTTTACTTGTGGCAAAATAGGAGTTTATTTATGCTGAAAGATTCTTAAGTATTTTAAAGAAAAAAGATATTTTATGTAAATATTTTATTAGAGGAAAAATCAATGAATCTTTTTATTCTAGAGAAGTATATTGTATTTCTTAAAACGTATTTCTAAATTGTATTTTTAGTTAGTGTTGATTTAAAAAACACTTATCATATATATATATATATATATATATATATATATATATATATATATATATATATATATATATATATATATATATATATATATATATATATTTCTGAATTAACTTAATGCTTTTCCTTTGTTATATTAATTTAAAATTGTTGCATGTAAATTCTTTTTTTTTTTTTTAAAATAAATATATATATATATATTGGAATATTTTCACCCTGTAAACTACGATTATAAATTTATATATATATATATATATATTTATATATAATATATATTTTTTTTAAAAATAAATTAAAAAAAAAGGGGGAATTATTTTTGGGTGCATGCGGACCCCACTGTGTGTACGCACAGTGAGGGCCGCGCGGCGCCCACTATGTGCACACACAGTGGAGCCACTTCGGCTCCCACTGCGTGGACACACAGTGGACGGCCGCGGCCGCCACTGTGTGGCCACACAGTGGGGAGCCGCTAGCGGCGCCCACTATGTGGACACACAGTGGTGCCGTGGCGCCCACTGTGTGCCCACATAGTGGAGCCACGGCTCTCCCCGCCTCCATCTTCCGTAACCTACAACAAAAAAAAACAAGGCCACCTTGGGGTCTTCGGCCTAGCAATAAATTTTCTGTTAAAAAAATATGGGTTAAACCCTAGCCCGGGTGGGGCTAGGGCAAGGGGATTTAAAAAAAAAATAATATGATAATTAGATTTGATAATATATAAATGAGAAAATAGAACCCTAATTAGGGTTGGGGAAATATGAATTAATATTTAGAAAGTTATTGTGCTTTTGAATTAGAATTAAAATATTTAAAATATATGTAATATATATATTATGTAATATATATATATATATATGTATCTATATATATATATATGGATATATATATATATATATATATATGGATATATATATATATATGTATATATATAAATTCTGGTCATAATTTGGATTAAGTATTTAATTATAAATATATATATATATATATATATATATATTTATATAATTCTGGTTAAAATTTTGAAGCAAGTAATAAAGAGAAATTTAAAAATGGTTGGTTAGGCTATATAGTCATATTGGAGATTAAATTAATTTTTCTCTCTTATTTTTCTTTAACGTGATTGATTTAATAAACCTAATAACTAGGTATCTCGTGGAGATAAAATTAAACCAATTAGTTCTTCTGCAATTTTGAATTAAACAAATTATCGATGCTTGGTTCGTTTCAAAATTAGCTCGATTATAATTATGGAAATTTCATTAACGCTTGTCGTGTAAGCGAACTTGTTAATTAATTAGTATTTTAAAAAAAAAAAAAAATCGTTCCATTTTTGCCCTAAAATTTGGGCATGACATTCTGGTATCAGAGCAAGGTTTCCACACTAGGAACCTTACTCACTTACGTTACGCATTAGAATATTTAACATTATTTTGTTAAATTGATTTTTGAATTTAATTGAATTTAATTCTAAAAGAAATAAATTAATTGTTTTGCCTTATTTCCTCTTAGTATGCCACCGACGACGCGACAAGCTCGCAAGTGCGGACGGGGTCCTAGACGTGTGCGCATAGCACGCGATGAGGTAGAGAGGGAGGCATCGGTTCCAGAGGAGAACCCAGAAGCACCTCCCGAACAGCCAAATGAACCTAACCAAGACCTCTTAGCAGCCATTCAGAATCTTATTGGCATTGTTAAGGAAAGGATCCCAGCAGAGAACCCTCAGGTTAGGAGTCATGACTCTGGGAGTCATAGATCTATTGATAGAGAACAAAGCAGGAGCCCAGCTCCGATTCCTGTATAGAGTTAGGGTGGAAATGAGCCAGAGTCAGTGCATATGCCAGGACCACCTCTAGCAGTGGAACCAGTTTATTTTGAGAGAGGTCGTCGAGATCCAGGGGATCTCATCAGGGAGGTCATGCCCCTCCAACCACCATCCTTCGGAGGTTCTACAGATGGAGTAGAGGCCGAGGCATGGCTTTTGAGTCTTGAGAGGTGCTTTGCGTTGCGTTCTTATGAGAGCAACTTGAAAGCACATGTTGCAGTTCATCTTCTGAGAGGGACAACCTCCACTTGGTGGAGACAGGAAGAGTACAAATGCGGATTAGTTCCTGATACACTCACTTGGGAGATATTCATAGAGAGGTTTCATGAGAGGTACCTATCAGAACACTTCAGGCAACGTCGTATAGACGAATTTCATGATCTCCAACAAAAAGGCTTGTCAGTAACCCAGTATGAGAGTAAATTCTTTGAGTTGTTGCCATATGTAGATTATCTAAAGGATGAGAAACTTCTTGTAAACCGCTTCATCAGAGGATTAAATGCCGGTATAGCCGGGCCTGTTAGGATGTCCGCTCCAGAGAGCCTTCGGGTTGCTGTAGAGAAGGCACTGATTGCCGAGGAAATTCAGGTTAGACCACAGGACAATAGAGATCGGTTTCAGAACCGAAATCCCGCACCTCAGACTTATGGATTCTAGAAACCACATTGGAAAGGGAACAACCGAAATTCTCAGGGGTTCTCCAAACCCCCTCCTCCACAACAGACACCACAGAACTAGAGGCAAAAGCCTCCATAGTATCAGTAGGGCTCCAAGCCCAAGCAGTGGCAGACTCAGGGACAGAAACGTGATCAGAGAGCACAGGGGCAGTACACACAGCCAGCGGGGACTCAGCAGTCCTCCAGGGGTGGGTACAGTGGATCCAGTAGGACAGAAGGTCAGGCATTCTCTAGGCCTCAGGGTGCCCAGTTCTAGGCACGGGGTGCTTGCTTTACTTGTGGAGCCATGGGGCATATGGCGAGGGATTTCCCTCAGGGACAGGTAGCAGGGAGTCAGCGGATGGCTGCTTCAGAGCTGACAGTTGGTGATATGGGTAGGTCCCATAAAGTATTCGCAGTGGTTGACAACCGCCAAGCTGAGCATCAGGCCACGGTTATCGAATCCATAGGTATAATCAAAGGTAACAATGTATCTATTTTGTTTGATTCAGGAGCTACTGACTCCTTTATATCTCCATTGGTTGTGGAGCGTTGCGGGCTAGTGGCAACTAGACAGGGTGTCAGTTGGGAAGTGGAATTAGCTTCAGGGGCTAGAGTGTCAGTGGAATCAGAGGTTAGGGCATGTCAGCTGCAGATTGGCAAGACCACCACTTTAGTAGACCTTAGAGTGACTCCACCTGGATCTTACGGAATCGTACTTGGCATGGATTGGCTTTATGCCCACAGAGCCAAGATGGATTGCCACCTGAAAAGGATCAAGTGTGAGGATGATCATGGTTCGCCCATAGTTATCACCGGGATTCAGAGGCCCGTGTCTCTTCATATGATCTCCGCAATGCAGCTTAAGCGGAGCATGCGGAAGGGATGTCAGCTTTTTGCTATCACGATGAGTGACAGAGAGGAAGAGGAGGAAAAAGAAACATCTCTCGATGACCATCCTATCCTTAAGGGATATTCAGATGTATTTCCTTCAGAGTTACCGAGAATGCCTCCCCGCAGAGAGATTGATTTTCATATAGACCTAGTACCAGGAGCCGAGCCAGTTTCTAGAGCACCTTATAGAATGACCACAAATGAGTTAAATGAACTTAAAATTCAGCTCGAGGAACTTCTTGAGAAGGGTCATATCTGTCCTAGTGTATCCCTGTGGGGTGCACCAGTCATCTTCGTTAAGAAGAAGGATGGATCTCTCCGATTGTGTATGGATTATCGGCAGCTAAATAAAGTAACCATCAAGAACCGATATCCTTTGCCCAGAATTGATGATTTATTTGACCAGCTTCAGGGTGCCAAAGTCTTTTCCAAAATAGATCTGAAGTTAGGATACCATCAGTTGAGAATAGTAGAAAGTGATATCCACAAGACCGCATTTCGCACTAGATATGGTCACTATGAGTTTACCGTAGTCCCCTTTAGACTTACGAATGCCCCAGCAGTTTTTATGAGCCTCATGAATGGGGTGTTCCGTACCTTTCTGGACCGTTTTGTTATTGTGTTCCTTGATGATATACTGATATATTCTCGGAATGAGAAGGAGCATGAGGAGCACCTGAAATAGGTATTGCAGTGTTTGCGGGATAACCAGTTGTTTGACAGCCTATCGAAGTGTGCTTTCTTTCGATCTGAGGTTAAGTACCTTGGACACGTTATTTCCGATGATGGGATCTCAGTCGACCCATCAAAGATTAGGGCTATTATGGATTGGCCAGCGCCTACCAGTGTGACAGAGGTCAGGAGTTTCATGGGTTTAGCAAGGTATTACCGATGTTTTGTCGAGGGATTCTCCAGAGTCACACACCCTATTACTTCTCTTCAACGTAAAGGGAAGAAATTTGAGTGGACAGAGAAGTGCGAGAAGGCCTTTCAGGAACTCAAGAAGGCACTTACTAGCGCTCCTATCCTTGTTGTACCAGACCCTACAGCTGACTTCATGGTTTGTACAGATGCTTCCCTAGAGGGTTTAGGGGCAGTTCTTATGCAGGATGGTAGGGCCATAGCTTTCGAGTCTAGGAAACTTAAGACTCATGAACTTAATTATCCCACTCACGACCTTGAGCTCGCAGCAGTAGTGCATGAACTTGTGAGGTGGAGACACTTCCTTTTAGGACATCACTTCGAGTTGCATTCAGACCATTAGAGTCTTCAGTACATCTTCACTCAGCCGAACCTTAATGCACGTCAGAGGAGATGGATGGAGTTCTTGTGCGAATATGATTTTGACGTTCACTGCATCAAAGGAAAGGAAAATGTAGTTGCAGATGCCTTGAGTAGGAGACGTCATGAGGTTTACACCATATCCATGGGCACAGACTTGAGAGACCATATACTTCAGCACTTGTCAGAGGATGGATGGTATGCAGAGGTTTGTCAGGTATTACGTTCTCAGATTACTCTAGAAGGGAAATATGTGGATTATTCTTTGGAGTCCGATGGACTGTTACGCCATAGAGGGTGCATTTATGTACCTTCCTCTGGAGGGTTGCGAGAGTTCATTATCGCGGAAGCTCATAGAGCTCCTTATGCAGCGCATCCCGGGGTTAAGAAGTTGCATGCTGACTTGAGGCAGTTGTATCATTGGTCGGGAATGCGGCAGCTCATTGCTGAGATAGTAGCTTGATGTCTCGAGTGTCAGAGGGTAAAGGCGGAGCACCGCCATCCAGGTGGGTTGCTTCAGTCTCATGCTATACTAGAGTGGAAGTGGGATACTATATCCATGGATCTCATCATTGGTCTCCCTATGTCTTCTCGTCGCCATGATGCTATCTTGGTGATAGTTGACAAGTTGACCAAAGTAGCTCATTTTTCACCAGTTCGTACTACATTCACAACTCCAGTAGTAGCACAGGTGTTCTTGTGAGACATTGTTAGACTTCATGGCATACCCCGCAAGATTATATCTGACAGGGATTCTCTTTTCACTTCTTCCTTTTGGAAGTCATTACAGGCAGCTATGGGCACTAAGCTCAATTTTAGTACACCCTATCACCCAGAGACAGATGGTCAGACAGAGAGGGTCAATCAGGTGCTAGAGGATATGCTTCGTATGTATGTCATGGATCATCAGACCCGGTGGGAGGAGTATCTTCCCTTAGTGGAGTTTGCCTATAACAATGGGCATCACACTTCTTTGGGGATGCCACCCTATCAGGCACTATACGGCAGGCCTTGCAGGACGCCCTTGAGTTGGGATCGCATAGAGGATAGAGTTGCTATTGGTCCTAAGTTAGTTCGGGATATGGAATAGCAGGTGGATTTGATTAGGCAGCGTCTCAGAGAGGCTCAGGATAGATAGAAGAAATATGCTGATGCAAAGAGGATAGATCGTAGCTATCTGGTTGGAGACAGAGTTTTCTTGAGAGTGCGACCATATAAGAGTCCAATCCGTTACGGAAAGGGTTCTAATCTCGCACCTCGCTTTGTAGGACCTTTTGAGATTCTGGAGAGGATAGGCCCAGTTGCCTATCATTTAGCTTTGCCACCTAGCCTGTCACGCATCCACGATGTGTTTCATGTTTCAGTTTTGAGAAAATATATCTATGATGAGTCTCACCTTTTAGATTGGGATGCCTTGCAGGTGGAGTCGGACGGGCAGCTAGCTTTGGAACCCATTCACATTTTGGCATGCCGGACATTGGCCCTTCGAGGTCGAGAGCTGGACCAGGTTAGGGTTTAGCGGGATTGTTATGATGAGGTTACGGCTTCATGGGAGGACGCAACACGTATGAGATCAGAGTACCCTCACCTCTTTGATGAACTCCAGGAGGAAGTTCATGCCTAGAGGGGGAGGATGTGAGGCCTCACCTCGACTCAGTCTGACATTCAGTGGATTTTATATTTAGACTATGATGGATACTTTATTTTGATGCTTTTTGAGACTTAGAACTTATATGATTTCAGGATTTGGATAACATTGCTATGATTTGGTGATTTACTTATATGCTTTATGAGATAGAACACTTCATGATTGTTAGATAGAATGATATTGCAATGATAGATGTCGTTATTGAATTTGCAGGACTTTACTTTGAATATAGAACTATGATGTATGGTTAGTTTATGTGAATTGGGATGAAATTGCTTATGTGAAATTGCTTGGTAAAAGTTGTATTTGATCTGTGCAGATGAAAATTGTATGCAGGTTATGATGTGCATTGTTATATTATTGAATTATATTATATATGGATATTTGGAAGTACTAATGTGTAAATTGAGATGTGCAGGAAAATTTACCATGTGACCATGGAAAATTACGGAGAATCAAACCTAGACTTATGTATGTTCGTAAGCCAGGGTTTGTCTATTTGGAGAGACAACACCCCGTTTGTGTTGTATTTTATTCGTAACAGTATATGTTGCATGAGTGTTAAGTGTTATTTAAATTTATTGTGTAAAAACCACAAGAGACAATTTCATGTTTCATTTTTGTAAAAGTGTTTTATTTGTGTCACTTGACACGTGTGGATTTAAATTTAAATGTTTTATTTTGTCTCTTGGTGGGAAAGTGTTTAATTTTAGTTTTCTTAAATAAAATAATGTGTTGTCATAAATACTTTGGGAATATAATATTTGGGGTGGTCAACTTATGTTTAACCCAAAAATAAACTTCAGAGGGGTTTTAAATGGGTTAAATGAACACCTAGGGGTAGTTTAATAGGGTTTCCTAAAGCCCATAAGGTATACCTAGGGGTTAGGGGTAATTTTAGGCAAGTTTCTACTTTATAATGATCTTTTTAACGCTTTAAAAATTGGCTTTTTTGAGTTGAGCGAAAATTGAAAATTGGAAGTTAAATCTAATCAAGATTTTTCCTTTTAGAATGAGAGTCTTTTTGCATTTTTGCTTTCTTTCCTTTTTGGTTTTTAGAACTTGTGAGAACTCAGAGAGTGAGCTTCTTAAGGAAGATTTTTGAGAATTGGAGGGTAATCACCCACTCTCCATTTTTGGAGACAGAAGAAAATTTGAAAGGAAAAATAATGTTATGGAATAGAAAAATTGATTAAGGGTAGAAGGAAAAAGATTTGTGGATTGGGCAGCTCTTCATCAAATATCATAATACCTCTAGGTAGATTAAGGTTGGTTTCAGTTATTCATTTTAATGTTTTCTTCTTGCTTATGTCTGGATGTATGTTGGTGTAAGAAATCTGTGTTCTTGTATGTTTTTGTTAGAAAATCTTTTTGGTATTCTTGCATTATGATTTGTATGTGTTTTGGGAGTTTTCTCAAGATCTCTTACTCTTGGGAGAGAAGAGGATCTTGAGGGTGGTAGCAGTGACAACCCTCGAGTGAGAGACTCTCTTTGAGAGCGATCACAAGGGATCTTTGTTGTGACCCTTGCTGCATGGCCTGTTTGTGCAATGGGGGTCATAAGGAGGGATATAAGGCTAGAATGCCTTTGGGGGGCATAAGGAATAAGGGGTTGAGATTCTTGATATTATTATTGTGCCATGAGGTGGCTTCTGGTTTATTCATACTTGCAGTTTTCCTCAGGGTATTGGTCCACTACCACCCTTTGAAAAAGTTCATCACCAAAGTGTGGTGCTGTGAAAGCCAAGTTGGGAATGTGTCTGGAAAATCTGTATGCATTTGCTTTCTATGTGTTTTCTTGTTTGTTACCCGTCTAGGAATTGGTTCTCCGAGCTCGGGGGTGGCTACCAGTTAGCCTAGGCTGGGAGGTGAGCACTCCGTGGTCATTTTTGTGTTTTTCTATTATGCAGGAAAGTCTGGAGAAAGAGAATAGGAACCATGAAAAAGACACAGAAGATTATTATTGAAGATATTTAAATTCAGTTGCAGATATTTGTTTAAATTTGTTATAGAAGTATGCCTCATTCATAGAAAAGAGAAGCAAGTTGTAATTCCTTAAAATAGACTTGAAGTTTTATTGTTGTGGCTATACAAAGAAACATCCTGTAAATTGGTAGAATATCTTAGAGTTGTTAAAAAAAAAGAAAAGCTTGTTTTATTTCTACTTCTGGTTTTTAGTAAAAGAAAAGTTATTTTGAGTTGCATGCAAAAGCTTCTTGTATTATGAAAAAAAAAAAGAATAGGATTCATTTAAAATTTTATCTATATTTTACTTGTGGCAAAATAGGAGTTTATTTATGCTGGAAGATTCTTAAATATTTTAAAGAAAAAAGATATTTTATGTAAATATTTTATTAGAGGAAAAATCAATGAATCTTTTTATTCTAGAGAAGTATATTGTATTTCTTAAAATGTATTTCTAAATTGTATTTTTAGTTAGTGTTCATTAAAAAAAGACTTATCATATATATATATATATATATATATATATATTTTCTGAATTAACTTAATGCTTTTCCTTTGTTATATTAATTTAAAACTGTTGCATGTAAATTCTTTTTTTTTTTAAATAAATGTATATATATATATATATATTGGAATATTTTCACCCTTTTAACTATGATTATAAATTTATATAAATATAAATATATATATATATATATATTTATATATAATATATTTTTTAAAAAAAAAAATTAAAAAAAAAGGGGGAATTGTTTTTGGGTCCACGCGGACCCCGCTGTTTGTACGCACAGTGAGGGCCGCGCGGCGCCCACTATGTGCACACACAGTGGAGTCGCTTTGGCTCCCACTGTGTGGACACACAGTGGACGGCCACGGCTGCCACTGTGTGGCCACACAGTGGGGAGCCGCTAGCGGCGCCCACTGTGCACCCACACAGTGGAGCCACAGCTCTCCCCGCCTCCATCTTCCGTAACCTGCAACAAAAAAAAACAAGGCCGCCTTGGGGTCTTCGGCCCAGCAATAAATTTTCTGTTAAAAAAATGTGGGTTAAACCCTAGCCCGGGTGGGGCTAGGGCAAGGCGATTTAAAAAAAAAAAATATGATAATTAGATTTGATAATATATAAATGAGAAAATAGAACCCTAATTAGGGTTGGGGAAATATGAATTAATATTTAGAAAGTTATTGTGCTTTTGAATTAGAATTAAAATATTTAAAATATATGTAATAAATATATATATATATCGATATATATATATATATATATATATGCATATATATATATGCATATACATATATATATATATATATATGTATATATATGTATATATATATATATGTATATACATATATATATATATATGTATATATATATATATGTAAATTCTGGTCATAATTTGGATTAAGTATTTAATTATAAATATATATATATATATATATATATATATATATATATATATATAAATATATATATATATATAAATATATATATATTTATATAATTCTGGTTAAAATTTTCAAGCAAGTAATAAAGAGAAATTTAAAAATGGTTGGTTAGGCTATATAGTCATATTGGAGATTAAATTAATTTTTCTCTCTTATTTTTCTTTAACGTGATTGATTTAATAAACCTAATGACTAGGTATCTCGTGGAGATAAAATTAAACCAGTTAGTTTTTCTGCAATTTTGAATTAAACAAATTATCGATGCTTGGTTCATTTAAGAATTAGCTCGATTATAATTATGGAAATTTCATTAACGCTTGTCGTGTAAGCGAACTTGTTAATTAATTAGTATTTTAAAAAAAAAAAAAAATCGTTCCGTTTTTGCCCTAAAATTTGGGCATGACAGAAGGATTGTATGAATGGAGGGTGATGCCACTCGGGTTGTCAAATGCCCCTAGCACTTTCATGAGACTCATGAATGAGGTGTTGAAGGAGTTAATTGGTAAGTTTGTCATAGTGTATCTAAATGAAATCCTAGTGTTTAGAAAGACAAAGGAAGAGCACCTAAAATATTTGGATATGGTCTTGAGAAGGTTGAATGAAGAGAAACTAATGATAAACATGGAAAAGTGTGTGTTTTTGTAGGAGGAACTGACTTACCTTGGGTTTGTGATTTCTAGAGGAAATCTAATAATGGATCCTGATAAAGTGAATGCCATTCTCACATGCCCAACTCCTAGAAAAATTGGTGATGTAAGGAGTTTTCATGGCCTAGCTACCTTTTATAGGAAGTTTATCAAGAATTTTAGCCAGATTTGTGCTACCATGCTAGAGACCATCAGGGGTGGACAAAAGTGCAAATTTTCATGGACCAAGGAGGCAGATGAAGCATTCGAAATGTTGAAGAAAAAGGTATCACAACAACTGGATCTTACCTTACCTAATTTTGACAAAATATTTCAAATTGAATGTGATGCAAGTCATTTGGCAATAGGTGCAATACTCAACCAGGAAGGTAGACCAATTGCATTTTTTAGTGAAAAGTTGAATGAAATGTTAAAATGAAATATTCTTCCTATTATTTAGAGATGTATGCATTAGTTCAAGCACTAAATAAGTGGAGGAACTATTTACTTCCCAAAGAGTTTATGGTGTATACATATAATCAGACACTAAGCTTCCTAAATAGTAGAGAGAAATTGAGCCATAGGCATATGAAGTGAGTTGAGTCCATTCAGGCTTACACCTTTACAATCAAACACAAGAAAGGTGTCTCAAACAAAGTTGTAGATTCTCTAAGCAAAAGGGCCCTAACAGTTTCAGAAATCCAGTTGGAGAGTGTAGGAGTTGATTCCTTCAAGGGTATGTATGTTGCAGATTCAAAGACATCTATAAGTTATGCACTGAGTTTTGAAGCCAATATTGTTTAGATTATTCTGATTATTTGATTTAAGATGGTCTTTTTATTAAAGGATGCTAGTTATGCACTCCTAAATGTTCAATGAGGGATAACATAATTAAGGAGAAGCATAGTGGTTGTATGGGGGGACACTTTAGACTAGACAAAAATCTTGAGTTGGTGAGAAGATTTTATCACGGGCCTAAATTGCAGACATATGTCAGAAAAATTGTAGATTCATGTGTCGTGTGTCAAAAGTCCAAGGGGACAAAAAAAACTGCAAGACTATACTAGCCATTGCCCATTCCTTCAAGACCTTGGTAAAGTGTGGGCATGGACTTTGTGATGGGTTTTCCAAGAACTCAAAAAGGTTTTGACAGTGTTTTTGTGGTTGTTGATAGGTTTAGAAAGATGGCACATTTCTTTCCATGCAAGAGCACAAGAGATGCTACATATGTTTCAAACCTTTGTTTAATGAAGTTGTGAGAATACATGGTTTACCCCTGAACATTGTGTCAGACAGATATGTGAAATTTGTAGGACATTTTTTGAGGACTTTATGGAGGAAGTTAGGCACAAACTTGTCTTTTAGTTTGGCTTATCATCCCCAAACAGATAGCCAACCAGAAGTGGTCAATAGGTGACTTAGAAACTTGTTAAGGTACCTCACCAAGCAACATGGTGAAAAGTGGGATTCCATCATCTCCCAAGAAGAATATGCATATGATTCTATCAATAGGAGTACCAATAGAAGCCCTTTCCGAATTGTCTATGGATTGAATCCAAGGGGTGTTCTAGAATTGAGAAACCTACCCTCAACTGAACATATCAGTGCTTGTGGAGAAGAATTTGTAGAAGGGATAAAGGAGATTCATGACCAAGTCAGGATGCAATTGTAGAGAAGTACATAGAAGTACAAGAAGCAGGATGACATAAGAAATAGAGATATGTAGTTCCAAGTTGCAGACATGGTATGGGCAAATTTGAAAAAGGAGAAAGGTTGGACCTTGTTGAATACTCAAGAAGTTTGGGAATAATTCATATGATATCCAATTTCCTTTAGATATAGGTATATCCCCAATATTTAATGTTGTAGATCTGACACCATTCAAAGGTACAGTGCAGGAAGATGGTACATTCCTAGTGGAAGATGTTGTAGACATACTAAAGGACTTTCCAAGTCAAGGGCCACCCAAACTTGAAAGGATATTGGACACCAAGATTGTGAAGATAATTAGGATTAACATCTACAAACAATACCTTGTCAAGTGGCAAGGACTCCCTAAGGTAGATGCAGTATGGATGGATAAAGACCAGGTGAAGAAACATGGGACTACATTTTAGGAACTCATCTCAAGTGGATTTGAGAATAAACCACCCATGGAGTATGGTGCAAAAGCACCCAAAGAAATAAATGAAGCCTAAAAGAGTCTAATATTACCCATGAGGTGAAAATGATCATATGTAATAGGTTTGTGAGTCAATAAGACCCAATTGATGTAAATTGTCATGGTTGCATTTTATAAGACACCATAGAGAAATGACCAAGTGGTTCAATAGGAGTCTACGCATGAGTCAGACAAATAAAAATTTATCTTAGAAACATCAGACCAATCCTTGGAATAGGTTGAATATGTTAGGATAACCAGTGAACAACTGAGAGGGGGGGTGAATTAGTTGTTAACATATTATAACTTTTAATCTACAATATAACCCGGTAAAGCACAAATAGATGCCGGTAGAAATAGATACCGGTAAACAATACAATTTAACAATTAACCAGATAATCAATGCAAAGAAACCTAAAAAGGGAAAAACCATGGTGGGAAGCCTATCCACAGTCAGATGATACTTCTACAAAAAGTATGTGTTACAATGAGGGGCCTGCACTTGTAGGAAATCTACAAAAGAGTCTCACTGACTACAGAGAGGCTACAACCTTCTCAAGATAAATGGACAACAATCCAATAGAGTGAACTGCTAGAAATAACATCTACTATGCTTGATTATAGTCCCAGTTAAGGTCAAAGCCAGAAGACTAAATCCTCTTCTGAAACCAATCCGATCACCAATGATCGATCAACTCCTTTGCTTGAATGATATTACAATATTCGCACATTACATTCCTTGATCATGACCTTTTCAATAACCATGATACTTTACAAAGAGTTTCTACCTCTTATTTATACAATCCCTAAGGTCTAAACCAATTAGGTTGGCCACCTAAAGATATTACAATAAAATCATTACATAATTCCTTATTACAATGATATGCCATGTCAGCTGAAGATGAAAACAATAAAAATATCTTGAATCATCTAGGTAACGTGTAGAGTACATGCTAACATGATACTAGTCCATAACCTAGATAGGTATCAGACCTATTCTGGGTCCACCACGCCAAAGCAATGTCTTCAAGAAATTTAAAGCACATTCAATGAACATCTTCAACATCCTGAAATCCTTGAAGAAGTTGTACCAACACCAATTGTGCATCCTGCCATGATTCCTCATTGAAAGTTCTGCTGGTAAAGCTTTAAATCAATGCCAGTAAGGGTTTACCAGAGTGTATGATAACATCCAATTACCAAGCCAGTACCAACTGACCAAAACATGCTCATGGAGCATATAAATCATGAAATCCAATATACTTCATTGATCCAAACATGCTTGAAGTGTCAAACAAATAATCTGTTCTACTGGTAACACTAGATCGTATACCAGTAACCTATCTATCGGTAACCATCCATATCAGCCAGTGTAAAATTGTCTGCCGGTAATAGCTAGTTTTGACATCAATGATAAAACATCAATACCACACATAATAAATTTAACCATAATGCCAACAATCTCCCCCTTTGATATTAATGGAAACTCCAGTTGTGATTAACATCTAAGTACCAAGAAATGCCAAATAAGTCTCCTCCTGTGGAAGACAACTAACAATGAATAGCTCTCCCCCTGTGAATGATATCTTTGTAAAGCTCAGAATGAATTTTCACATTACTATCACTCCCCCTTTGACATCAATGCCAGAAATCTGACAAAAATATTAGAGAAATGATATAAACCTTTGAATCTCAAAGGTGACTACTCCCCCTAAGTAGTAGCACCACTCATCAGTTCCGAAATGAATAATGTTTCTAATAATACATATCAGATTGATGATAAACTTCATGAATCAAGTCTGCTAGAGGGGCTGAAACCTCTAACCTGTCTCTCAAGTATTCAAATGATTCCTTGGACAATGGTTTAGTGAATGTGTCAAGAATCTATTCTTCAGTGTTCACATAAACCAATTTGACTTCCTTTGCTTCTACCTTGTCCTTCCAAAATTTATACTTTATTGAAATATGCCTAGTCTTAGAGTGAAATACTAGATTCTTGGACATGTCAATAGCTACAGAGTTATCATAGTAGATAACTACCGGTTCACTGTAATTTATCCTGATATCTTTCAACATTTTCTTTATCCACAAAACTTGAGTGCAATTAGTTGCCACTGCAACATACTGAACTTCTGCACTAGATAAAGAAATACGTGACTGTTTTTTGCTTATCCATGAAACCAATTTGTTTCCAAGAAAGAAATCTCCACCAGAAGTTCTCTTCCTGTCATCAGTTTCACCTGCCCAATCTGAGTCAGTATATGCACATAAAGTGAAATCATCATTTCTGGAATACCATAAACCATTTTTTGTTATTCCTTGCAAATACCATAATATCCTCTTTACTGCACTTTCATGATTTTCTTTAGGATTGCTTTGATATCTTGAAACAATACTTACTGCATTCATAATGTCAGGTCTAGTCTGAGTTAGATATAATAGACCACCAATCATAGATGTATAACTTGCTGGATTTACTGGTGAAGAAGTATCCTTGATAGATAATTTCTCATTTGTAGCCATAGGAGTACTTACCAGTTTAGAGTTCTCCATACCAAAAATTTTCAACAATTCCCTTAGATACTTAGTTTGACAGATAAAAATGCCTTTGTCAATTTGAGTAATCTGCAAATCTAAGAAGAATTTCATCTCACCAATCATGGACATTTCAAATTCATTTATCATGTTGTTAGCAAATTCCATGCATAGTTTATCTTCTCCTCCAAAAATGATATCATCAACAAAAACTTAAATAACCAAAATATCATTGTCAGTGATCTTATAATATAGATTACTATCAGCACTGCCTTTAGTAAAACCAAGCTTCAAAAGATATTTATTCAACCTTGCATACCAAGCTCTAGGAGCCTGTTTCAAACCATATAAAGATTTCTTTAATCTACAAACAATGTCTTTGTCATCTGTCAGTGAAAATCCATTAGGTTGCTCAATGTAAACTTCTTCCTCAATCTCACAATTCAAAATGCACATTTGACATCCATTTGATAAACCTTATAGTTCTTATAAGCTGCATAGGCAAGAAATAGTCTAACAACTTCAATTCTAGCTACAGGTGCAAATGTCTCACCCTAATCAATTCCTTCCATTTGAGAATATCCTTTACAGACCAATCTAGCCTTTTTTCTTATAAATTGACCATCCTCATTTAATTTATTTATAAAAACCCATTTAGTTCCAATAACATTCTTATTTCTAGGTCGAGAAACTAAACACCAAGTTTCATTCTTCTCTATTTGATCTAATTCATCTTCCATAGCCTTTAACCAATGTTTATCCTTACAAGCTTCAATAATAGTTGTTCGTTCAACTTGAGAAATAAGGCATACCTCTTCATTTTCCATTTTTCTTCTTGTCATTACTCCCATGTTCCTATCTCCAATGATTTGATCTTCATAATGATTTAATCTTACATACCTTGGAGTCTTTTGAACTTCAGGTTCACCACTCTGATCATCACTCATAGTTGAATGTTCGAACTGTGTCAGTGTAACTATTTCAGATTATTGTACTGGTTGAGGCATTTTTGATTCAGTTATAATCATTTCTAGTGTCAGTTCCATGTCATATGATATAGAATGATTTATGCACTGTTCATCCACTTTCACATTAGCACTTTCCACAATTTTCTGCAATCTTTTGTTATAACATCTATATGCTTTTCTCTTAATTGAATAATGAAGAAATTTCCCTTCATCACATCTAGGATCAACCTTTCCAATTGAATCATCTCTTTTGATATAGCATTTACTTCCAAAAATTCTGAAATACTTAACACTAGGTGTATGTCCAAACCATAGTTCATAAGGGGTCTTACCGGTTTCACCTTTGATGTGAACTCTGTTCAGTGTGTAGACTGATGTACTCATTGCTTCTCTCTAGTAGATATGAGGCAATTTGGCTTCCATCATCATAGATCTAAGCTACATCTAAAATAGTTATGTTCTTTCTTTCAATTACTCCATTTTGCTGAGGAGTCCTAGGTGCAGATAACTGTCTCCTGATTTCATGTGTCTCACAATAATTGTTAAATTCATGAAAAGTGAACTTAGCACCATGATTTGATCTTAGACATTTAATTTTCAATCTAGTTTCTATTTCAACTTTCGCTTTAAAGATCTTGAATTTCTCAAAAGCTTCATACTTCTCCCTCAGAAAAGTTACCCACATCATTCTAGAATAGTCATCAATAATCAACATGAAATACCTATCACCTTGAAAGCTTCTAGTCCTTGCTGGACCACATAAGTTAGTGTGAATCAAATCAAGTACACCATTATATTTATCATGTATTCTTTTAAAATAACTTTTGACTTTCTTACCCAATTGACATTCCTTACATACCGGATTATGAGGCTTCATAATCTTAGGTATATCTTTGGCTGCCTTAGTTGAACTGATCTTAACAATACAATCAAAATTAACATGACACAACCTCTTATGCTATAGCCAACTCTCATCAATATGAGAAATCAAACATGTCTTATTACCAGTGTTTAGGTGAAAGATGTTACTTCCTGTCTGAATACCGGTTGCAATCTCAAAACTAGTCTTGTTAATGATTTTGCATTTTCTATATTTAAAGTAAAGTTGAAAACCTTTATCAACTAATTTACCAACACTCAGAATATTATGCCTTAGACCTTCTACATAATAGACATTATCAGTGTTATGCTTGCCATCCAAAGAAATAATACCTCTACCTTTGATCATACATGCTTTGTCATCTCCAAATTTGACTTGACCACCATTTTATTCTTGCAGGGACAAAAATTTCCTTTTATCTCCAATCATATGATGTGAACATCTATCAATTACCCATTCATCATTATCTTCAACTTTTGTTTCCAGGGCCTTCTCTTCATTTTTGATAGTCAGCTCTGGTTCATCTTCCTTCAAAGCATAGAACACCCATTCCTTTCCATTTCTAGATCCACTACTAGAGTCTTCTGTCGGTTCATCTCCAAAGTCATCAGTTACTCCTTCCTCATCTACTATGTAGTAATGTTTGTTTTTCTTGAATCTATATCTGTTTAGGTTAGGCTTAAAAGTTTTCTTAACTCTTTCCTCAAACCTTGCATTCCTTTTAGGACATCTAGATGCAAATTGACCAATCTTATTGCATGAAAAATATTTAAAAGGTTATTTTCCTTCATACTTACTTCCAGTTGGACCTTTGGGTATTCTTCTAGCAAATAAGTCTTCAAGTTTCTCAAGATCTTCATCTTCTTTCCTCATGTCTTCCAATTATTTTGCATATAGGACTCTCCAATCACTTTTATTGGTAGATGTTGATGATGATGCATGAAAAGTAGGTTTAGACTTCATAGCTCCAGAAGATCCAAATTCTTCAAGCTCAAGAGCAGATAATTTCCCAATCAAAATGTCTCTGTTGAGTGAAGTGTTTGTCATTGTTCTTAGGTCATTAATTGCAGTTGCCTTCATCTTGTAAGTTGGTGGAAGGGCTCTCAAGACTATTTCATCTTCACTTAGATATCCTCCACAACATTGAATTCCCATAATAATCTCATTTACTCTTTCCATAAACACAACAATTCTTTCATTTTCTTCCATTTTCAAGTTTTCATACCTTACGCGGTAACCATCAAGTTTAGCAATTTTGACAGTAGGGTCACCTTCATTGAGAGTTTTAAATTTGTCCCATATAACCTTAGCTGATGGTTTGTTAGTAAATTCCATAATTTGTTCATCAGTAAGTGCACACAATAGGGCTTCTCTTGCCCTGCAATCATTTTAAATATTCTTATCCAAGTCTGCAAGAGCAGGATTGCCGAATGCCGAATCATAAGGTATGTATCCTTCTCAGTGATCTCCTAAATATCCTTTCCAAGACATCTAAGATGAGTCTCCATTCAAATTTTCCATATCCCACAGGGATAACTTTAAGAAACCCCCCTCGGGCAACTGTGTAAAATCCTGGCGAATCAGACATTATTTTCGGGGGGAAATTTTCATATCGATGGTGAAATTTTTTTTTTAAATGAGGAAAAAATTATTTTGTATTGGCAATTTTTTTCTCGGGTACAAAAATGGCATAAATTTCTGGCAAATAATACCTTGTTCTATGGGGAAAATATTTATTGTGGGAGGCGAATAATTTTTGTTAAAAGGAATAAATATATAATTGTATGAGCGAAAAATTTTACTCCAAAGGAAATTTTTTTTAAATGTATTGGCGATTTTTATCCATTGATTGAAAATTATTTAAATGTATTGGCGATTTTTATCCACCACTTGAATATTATTTAATTTGTTTTGTAGAATATTTTGTTATTTATGGTACAATATATAATTCATTGGTGATTTCATGAATTCATTGCCATTAATAGACAAGGCACATCACATCACATCACATCACATAATACATTGAGTCCAGACTCTGCATGATGTATCAATAAGTGCGGCCTCTTTGACATGTAAAGGGTGACACATACCTAAAATCCATCAATGATTTTAAATCATTTGATTATCATAGATCAATGGCTAAAGTTTTATTTTGGTCCAATTTTTTGAAGAGAACATACCTCACCAGAAAGTGCCCGGAATGGAATTGGATTCAATAGACACGTATCAAATGTCACAAATCATGATCGATAATTTCATTCATTTAATATATATCTATTCACTTACGGCAATCCACTCTATCCCCATGACTTCCAATGTGATACTTGCCAATTTGGTACTAGTTCATAGCTATTTCCATTTTCGCACAATAGTGCATTTATGGGAAAGATTTGCACAAATACGAAAGATTTAAAATTTTTTAGAGCAGTTAATACTATTAAAGAAGTAATTATTACAATCAAGAGCTTCAACAATTTATATACGATCTCTGCTTCTTTCATCTTCAATTAGACTTTGCCAATTGGTAGATAAATTGTCGGAGCTCACAGTATTTTAGGTTTATAGGCTCACTGCTCAGGTTGTTTAATTTATTAATCTATTTTCTCAAGATGGACACTCCCATCCACTTGAGAATCATTTTTGTAGAGGACTAGAGGGCCTTTCTAGGCTCCGTTAGAGACCCAACTCTCCAATCAGTTAGCAAGGAGGTTGGGTCAATCACCAATGAGGCTATGCGGATGGTGCTAGGCAAATAATTTTTGCGAAACGAAAAATAGGTACCTGGGAGGAGACAAGGTGGATATGTTGATGCTGTTGAGGAAGGTTTTTAAGGAAGACTCCCTCAGAGATGACATTACTCTTGTCATTCTTGTAGAAGTAGGGGTGGGGATCCCTTGGGTAAGTGATTTATCCAAGCTTCTCCTCCTTGACCAAACACTTCCAGTGGCCAGGCAACCATTTCTCCTAAACCTGAATGCGGAGCAGCTGACGCATCACAGAAAATGGGCACAGATTGGTAGGGACTTCCTCTGGAAATGGTTCCTCCTAGACAACTTTCCAAACTACATGTGGCTTGAAGAATTCTCTCAACTTATGCTGTCTGAAGAATTCTACATGAAAGGAGGGCCAGATTCTTAGGGCAAAATTGTAAACAATTCCACTACTTGTGCCCTAGCCCTGCCCCCCTGTAGTTTTTTTTTCCAATGTCCTTGAACTCTAATAGGCTGAGTGCCAGTGGCTCACTCATTTTTCCTTTTAAGTTTTGGGGGGACTCAAGTCTCAGACGAAAAAATTATAAATTTCAAAATCATAAATATTAATGATAATTTTTCAAATTCCAGTTTGTTTCAGTTTGCCTCTTACAATCTTATGGATATAAAAATGCTTTCTATAATTCTATTTCATTTTTATTAATTAATTTCTTTCAAATGCTTTTTGTATATGAGCTACGCTATTTCAATTATTTGTTAAACAATGGAAATAAATTTAATACCATGATCTTTTTTATGTAATGCTATAAAAAAAAATTCAATTTGTTCCATTAATTATTTGTACATTGATTATGATTGATTATAATTTTATAAATATATACTATATAGTCATTCAAAATACAAAATTTTAAAAGTTTCAAGATACAAAAGTTTATCGATAAAGGTTTTTTCATTCTATTAATTCAAAAGTTTCAAGATACAAAATTTGCAATCATTCATGCATAAACACAGACAAAGAGAAAACCATGCTGCCCACATCTTATAGCAAGAAGACAAAAAAACTAGTTCATTATCGATAGGCCGCTCACTCAGTCTCACTATCCCCCTGGGTCACCTCCTCCCAGTCCCTTCCCTCCTTGGAGGTCGATGCTTTGGTTTTCCATTTTGCTGCTTCAGCTTTCATTTTTGGAATGCAGTTTAGGCACCTGAAGTCGGGGTTTCCCTCCAAGCTTGCCAGTAGCTGTATGGCCCTTCCTTCTTCAGCCCTATCTGTCAATTCCCTACCAACCTCCATCCTTGCCACCACATGCAAAGCCTTTAGGACTTCATCCACCCTCATTAATTTCACAAAGAGTTTCATCGCTTCCCACCCCACTCGGGCTCGTTCACGGCATTGGTATTTGATTTCATCCTCTAGGCCATGAATAAAAGGAAGCAATTCCTCCTAGTTGTCCCCTTCCTTAATTTGAATGCCAACTCCCGACACCACCCACTCCAAGATTGAATCCTGGTTAATCAAAAACTCCCCATCAATCAATTTGACCAATGTGAGTTTTACCTTTTCCACCTCCAAATCAAATTCATAGGCCCATGCCAGAATTAGAGAGTAAACCTCCATGTTAGTTCGATACAGGTGACTGATATGTGCCACCTCCTTCGCAAGCATCAGTCGAGTTGTTGTCCACAACTTCTCCTCCTTAAACCTAAACAATCCTTGCATTCGTTATTAGATACTTTGCCCAAAAAGGGCATGAACTTCTTGTCTGTTCGAAGTGTGAAATTGGCCTCCATGGTCACCTGCAATTTCAAAATCACTTCCTGCAAAAAATGTCTTACAAAAGGTATGATTCTATGAACTACAATTTGTTCTGCTTCAAAGCAAAAACTGGTACACAGATCAAAAGGTAATAAATTTTGCCTCCGTCTTATAGGCTAGGTAATGAATGTACATGATAAGGCATTAATACCATGAGATCGGGAAAAAGATTCCCTGTCATCCTCCCCTTCCTCCGTTCGTGTGACATGTTGCAGACAACTCCTACAACAATTAATCGACACCTTGGCATTTGTACTTTCCAATTTTGCTCGCCTTTACAGGTTGAGAACTGCAATTGCACATTTTATTAAATTAATACACTAAATTTATGTTGAACTTTTATATATATTTTTAAACTATTTTTTTTAATTTTAGATTTAATATTGAATCTTTTCTTTTTAATATTAAACTTTTACCTTTCAAATTATATAGCAAAATTTATTTTTTTATTTAGTTATTTGTTTTATTCTAGAAACTAAGTTTCATGTTTTATACTATTTTTGAATTTCAAATTTTTACAAATAATATTAACATTATATTTAATAGTTATCTCAAACTATTGCTTGGAATTGAACATTTTAAATTTAATTAAATAGAATTAAGTCTATAGTCAATAGACTATAAATCTCTTTTTCGGGCGAAATTTTAAAATGATTAGATAGACTTTAAAAACAAACCCGAAAAGTGGCACGGGTATGGTGATGTGCCAGAAAAATGGCAGAAGTCGTGGGACCCACTTCATCTTAAAATAGGTACCATCAAGTCTCGACTGTCAGATGAACAAAGATCAACGGCTAGGGTGAATTTTGGCTTGAATGTGGGAAGTGAACAGTTTTCTAAGAACTTCGCTCGGAATTGGATATTTTAAATTTAATTAAATATAATTAAGTCTATAAAGATTTTTTTTGGGCGGAGGTTTAAAATGATTAAATAGACTAAAAATCAAACCCAAAAAATGACATGAGTATTGTGACATGGTAGAAAAGTGGCAGAAGTCGTGGGACCCACTACATCTTAAAATAGGTACCATCGACCGTCGGATGAACAAAGATCAAAGGCTTAGGATGGATTTCGGGGTGAATGTGGGAAGTGAACAGATTTCTGAGAACTTTGCCCAGAAAAGTGACATGAATATGGTGACGTGCCTGAAAAACTGGCAGAAGACATGGGACCCACAACAACTGACAACAGGTACCATCGTCCGTTGGATGAGCAAAGATCAATGGCTTAGGGTGGAATTTGGCCTGAATGTGGGAAGTGAACACATTTGGGAGAACTTCACCCAGAATTGAAATGTTTTAAATTTAATTAAATATAATTAAGTCATTAAAGCACTTTTTCGAGCGGAAGTTTAAAATTATTAAACAGACTTAAAAAACAAACCCGTAAAGTCACAACAGGTACCTTGGTCCCTCATCCGTTGGATGAGAAAAGATCAACAGCTTAGGGTGGATTTCGGCCCAAATGTGGGAAGTGAACACATTTGGGAGAACTTCGCCCGGAATTGAAATGTTTTAAATTTAATTAAATATAAGTAAGTCTATAAAGCAATTTTTCGGGCGGAAGTTTAAAATTATTAAATAGACTTAAAAACAGACCTGTAAAGTCACAACAAGTACCTTGGTCCCTCGTCCGTTGGATGAGTAAAGATCAATGGCTTAGGGTGGATTTTGGCCCGAATGTGGGAAGTGAACACATTTGGGAGAACTTCATCCGGAATTGAACGTATTACATTTAATGTCCTCAGAATTTATACTAAAGTAGTGAATGTTTTGTCCTTGGGCATCGAATAGTTATTAATAATAATTAATAAATTTACAACATGATTCTTAATATCCTTGGAATTTATACTGAAGTAATGAATGTTTTGTCCTTCGGCATCGAATAGTTATTAATAGTAATTAATAAAATTACAACATGATTCTAGATATTTTGCCCTATAGGTTTTACTTTTCTACTTTTTAGAGTTTTCAAAATAAGAGACTCGTAAATCATAATCATCTTTCATTTCTTGGACAAACCTGTAAATCGAGGGAGATTCAGAAATAACTACTAGATTGAGGAATGAAAGTTGCAATAGAGACTGTCTGCACCAGCCTAGTGAAATAGAAATTCCAATTTTCAGGTAAAATCTAGAACACCTACATCCCACCTTTTTTGCTTTTGGTAATCTCGTGGTCCAATTCGAGAGTTAGCATTTTCAGGTTTTTATCTAACATTATTTTGAATTATTAACAATAATAGTGATGGGTAAAACGGGAACCAGTAGTTCAACAAGAAGCCAAGTGAAAAACAAAATGTACCTAACCGAACTGGTTAAAACACCAGGTTTCACTAATGAATACCATGATATTTATGACCCTTCTATCCATGGTGAAAAGTGTATCATAGATATTAGATATACATTGTCTAGTAAGGCGACAGATGCATCCATGGCAAAATTTACTGTTTTCAACCTAATGTTAAAACAAAAAACAAATAAAATCGCATCGTGGGATGTTGGATTGGGAAGCATGGTGTTACCTGAAGTATTCCCTTGCCCTGATTTTGTCATGGTCTACACCAAAAATTATGATGAAGATAAAAAAGCAATTGTCAATAAAAATACAAAAGAGGAACTTCTATCCATAAATGAGGGAGAATTTGCTCGTTTGTTGAACCTAGGATTTGAAGCCCAAAACTCAAACGTCCAAATTGACCTTGAAAAGCTGGCAGGGAATTATGACAGTCTCAATCCAAGTCACATAGATTCATTTATCAAAGCTCTAATAAAGATTGGTACTGGTATTGTGTTGGATCAGAATGATAAGCCTCCTTATGATTCTAACATTTTTGTTCCATGTGTTGGGGATACTATTTACTTGCTGTCATTTTTCCTAGGATTGGAAAATGATAGGGAAGTGGGTGCAAGCCTTCTTGAAATGATTTATAATATCCATTGTGTAGGTCAGCCAGTAAGATATAATTTTATTGAGCACATTATAAAATCCATGCAAAAACAATTACTAATAATAAAAAAAGGTTCTTGTAAGACATTTAGGTTCTCATCCTACTTGTGCTATCTCCTTCTATCCAAGTATCGTGCAATATTCGAGACCAAAAAGCTTCAAATTGTGAGATATAAGATTGATGAGAAGAATGGGAAGAGAACAGAGTGTCCAATATATGATTGGACCCCAAAGATAAAGATGCATGATATAAACAGAAAGAACTACAACCATTTTGCAGACTTCTTTTCGGCACCAATGTACAATGAAATTACAAGCACTCCAATGCCTAGGTTGCCTGTGTCTTGTAGAGATTGCATTCAACTCAGAAGCCAAATAGAATTGGCTGACTAGTTCTTCATGGAAGAATTCACTGTGTGAAGGTTTTATGGATCGGCAGTAAAACCATACAGACTTCCAATACATGTGACAAAGAGGGTATTTGCATTACAGTATGTACGACAATTGGAGAGCATAGATAGGCACTTCCATGGTCAGCAAAAGAATAGCATATTTCCTTCCTTGCCTTTCTCATGTGGAGGGTTCACATTTGAGAGAAAAGCATTCAATGTGGCACATGATTTTTTGACAGTTTTTAACTTTGGTGATGAGGGTCTCTGGTAGTATGATCCAATCAGTGTAGTTCAAGAAAGGCTTAAGAAAAATGGAAACTCTTCAGTGTTATGTCAACATGAAAGTAAACCATTTCTAGAAAATCTTAGAAACAAGGACTCCTGGGATGAGGTTAAAAAAGAGATTGAGAAAATTGCAGCTGACAATAACATTTCAACAAAAGAAATTTCATCACAAATTATGGCATTGCACACACAGAGGACAACAATTTCTACCAAAAATCTGCTAATCTATCTAAGAAAACTATTCCCAAATCAATTCTACACGAATGTAAAGAGAATTATTGGACTCAAACCAAAATAAATGATTTTTGGACTATGAGGAGGAATCTCGGTGAACCAAAGACAAGTGTGAAATTTGAGAGCATCGACGAGGATGCAGAGTTTAGAAAATTATGGAATATAGAGCATCCCACAACATCATATGACAGGAGTGAAGATGTTGATCAATATGAGCCCAAGGTTGATCCCACTCAAACAACTACTACAGTCCCTAAAATATTAGGTGCAGTCCATGAGGAAATGAAAGACAAATATAGCGAAGGGGCAAGCATTGTGGAAAAAATGGGATTTGAAGGTGGTGGTCTAGGTCCCAGAGGAGAGAGCATTTGGTATCCACTTCAGGTACAAATTCCATCAGGGTCAAAATCAAAAGGTCCTTATAAAGAAGTCATTGGACTTGATTTTTTAGATTCATCACCGATAGGTACTACTCATTACCCTCAGAATCCACCTACATTTGTTTTAGGTTCAAATCCACAACCACCACCACATCATGGTATTCCCATTGGTGGTGAATCAAGTGCCACTACCACTAGTGGGGAATCTGGGGATAGTATTCCTATTATTGTCCAGTCAAGTGTCGTTGTGATTGGTGATGTTGGCATGGGTACTACTACTAATACTAGTTGTCTTGGTGTTGGACAAGGGCACCAAAAAAATATCTCTCGCAAGAGGCCACTAGAGGTAGATACTCAATCTCATACTATTGAGAATCATATATCAAGTGCCACTGACACTACAAATCAATCATTTGTAGCTTCAGATCACGTACCTCAAAAGACTATGAAAGCTACACATGAAAGTGTCAGTGGGAGTGGGACAGCATTAGGATCTGTTGTTGGTAATCCTATTCAAGCATTAGTTAAAACCACAAGAATAAGTAGAAGTGGAGCCTATGGTATTCCTATATCACCTTTCAAACATTCAATTGCTTTAGCAAGCCTAGATTTTCAATTTTGTGATTACTATGAAAAATATGAACACACAACAAAAGCAAATAAAGAAAAAAAGAAATCATTTCATAGGGTTTCCGTGTTTGAAGTTGTAAATGAACAGCCTGCAAGGAACAGGGTATTTCCAATATATGACCCACATAAAGATATGATGGAGTTCATGGTTGTTATGCCCCCAACCCCATCTAAAGATAAAAATCCACCACACAGTCAGATAGATCCCTCTCAATTTCAAGTTAGCACCCTCCAAATGGATTTTTCCAAAGTACATAATGTGGACAAAATTAGTGTGTCAAAAAGGACTAACGAAGTGGTCTACACTTCACTACTAAAGGTGGAGAGATAAAAAAGTAAACTAGAGAAACAAATAGAAAAGTTACAAGTAGACTTGGAAAACAAAAAATCAAGGAGGAAAGTAGCAGATAGAAAGTGCAATGATTTACAGAAAAGGATAAAAAATTCGGGCTCTGCATTAGAAATTGTAGAGTAGGAGAAGAAGGATGTAGAATTGAAGGACCTGACTGAAAAACTGGCTAAAAGCAATAAAAAAATTGTTGAGGAAAAAGCCAGTTTTCAAAAACTATACAAAAGTTATGAGTCTGTTGCCACCGAAATGAGAAAATTGTAGGACCTACTGAATCATGGGAAGGAAAAATAAAAACATTTGCAAGATGAAGTAGAGGAAGAAAGAAAAAAATGTGCACAAATGAAAGAAGACCTACACAATGCAAATGATAAAATAAAAACTTTGGAGGATAGATTGAAAGATAATATGAAAAATACAATGGAGTATATACAAGAAAACATTTGGTGGCAAATAATGCAGAGGAGTGAGAAGTTGTGTGAATGGTTTCAATTGACTAAAAGTATGAGTCTAATTTTTATAAAAATCAAAGGGAACTATGAGAAGAGCATACATGTTTATTCAAAAGAGGAAATGGCAAAAAAGATTCTGAAAGTAGTCTACAATTCCAGTGGCAGCTACTTGGCATCCAAAGGAATTAAGAGCCACATTGATGCCACAGTTAAGACATCGTCTATCATTCAAAAATGCTAGAAGCTAAGGGAAACATCAGAAGTTATGGAAAGTTGTGGGAAAAAGATAGCAAAGCTACAAGAAAAGAAAAATAATTTAATTAAACTTGGTTTGCCTAAGCTTGTTGACACATCAAATAAATTCATTGGAGAAGAAGCTTACAAAAAAAGCATGGAGATAAAAATGAAGTCTAATTTAGACTTGCTTCCAAAGGACACAACTCCCAAAAGCTTTATGGAATTCATCCAACCATTTACAACTCTAAATTCGGTATTGGATGAAATAGTGACGTCAAGTAAATCTTCTAAATATGGAATGTTGACGAAGTTGAAGTTGACTTTCCATAGTTTATAGAATATTGACCTTCCATCAAATGAAGAGTGGAGCACCCTACAAAAAATGGCACATAATTCTTAAGAATCATAGTATGTATTGCACAATTTTCTTCTTTTATTCTTAATTTCAAGGTTTTATGTTTTTTCTATTTGCTATTTTGCTAATCCAGCCTATGAATCAATGATGCACTCGCTATTGCTATTTTGCTAATCCAGCCTATGAATCTATGATGCACACATTGCACAGTGCAAAACTTCAGCCAGTAAATTTGTATTCTCAAATTCTCCCTTGCTTTAATATTTATGCATTTCTCTATTTCTGATTAGTAGGTTTTAGGCACTGCTATTATCTATGTTTAATTTTTCATGGCGTGAATTAATATTTAATTTTGAACTCTATTTTTTGAACATGAGACATCAAACATGTAGTAGATGTTAAATTGCTAATACAGCCTGTGATGGCCATGTAAATCTGTGCTAAGTTTGTGATTTTGATGTTCAGTGTTCACATGTTGCAAACTTGCAATTCGACATGAAGCTGTTGTTGCTCCCTTGTTTCTATAAAAGGGAATCAGGGTCATTTGGAATTTTGCAAACCATTCTGAAACTTTGTATTCACTTTTGCATGGACATTGGAGAATCACACAGGAGTTGTTGTTGCTCTCTTGTTTCTATAAAAGGGAATTCAGGGTCATTTGCAAAGGGTTCTGAAACTTTGTATTCACTTCTGCAATTGGCATGGAGAATCACATAGATTGGTGTATTACTATTGAATGAATTGTATCATATTGCTATATTTTGAAAGAATTAATGAAAATCTAAGTTCTTGCCATGTGTATTACTATTGAATGAATTGTATCATATGGTTCTAAAATGTATCACATAGATTTGAGACTCAAACATGTATAAATAAACAATAAACATATTTGTATCAATAAACACATTATGTTTTTTTTTTATTATGCTATTTTAAATCTGAAAATAGAAAGTTGAAAAATACAATTACAAATCAATATTAAATTCTAATTGCAAAAAGTAATATGCTTTTGTAATATAAATGATGAGATACAGTAGTAAGATTAATAAATACCAATCTCTTATAGTTGTCATTCATCCTCATCAAATTTAGTGCTTTCTTGATTCTCGTCTATGGTTTCTTCACTCTGAGTCTAAGTCTATATATCTTCACCAAACTGCATCTCAATGCTACCAGTAGGTCTAGTAGTCCCACTGGCACTTTGGTTTGAAGTGTTGCCCAAACCTCTTTTTTCACATTTGGACCTCCAGATTTGTAGTGCCCTATCGTAAGGAAACGTGTGGACATCATACCTAGATGTATAGAGCCTCAAGCAATTTTCCAAAATTTTGTCTAGTTTGTTTCTTATCTTTGATTTTAGGAACCCCAAAGCACTGAAAAACTCTCTCATCTTCCACTGAACCCAATATCATGGTAAGACATAAATCAGCAAGCTTCACATATTCTGGCATTTAATCACGCAAGGATGCAATCTCAGCTATATATTTCCAAAGCCTTGTTACTAATCCCTCTTCGTGGGGGTTCTCCATTTTGGCATATTGTTCTTTCATAGTGTATGCAAAATGAGATGATTTCTCTCAAAGATGAGTTTCATCTAATATTCCATTTATAGTTACTCCATTCAATTCTCTAGATATGCAAAATTGTTTTATCAAAGTCAATAGCTTACTTCAAAAATCAGATACACTATTGAGGCTCCAATAATAAAAGAAACACAATAGACATGGCTTCGAGTAGGATGTCAGGAGGGAATCTACTTCTAATTTGTGAGGAAAGATCATATACAATTTTCTTCACAAAAGTAGTTACAGTCTCAACAATCTTGTTGAAATTTTCTTTTTTAACTCTTGCTAGTTTCTTCCTTGGGCACTTTCCTGGTTCCTCGGGGTCGACTGTGACATAGAAGTACATTGGCACATACCTCCCCATCTTCACCGATTTGTAAAAAAATTTCAGGATTGTTCAAATCTGTGAGTGTCCGCCACTTAAATAATTTCTTCATCAGATAGTGTTGGTTGATTTTGATAGAGATTGTCGAGGGTCATGCATGCCATCTTACACAGCATAGCATATTCTATAATATACAGAGCTCTTTTTTGGGAAGCCTTCATAATATTCCCCATTTCCTCTAGCATGGGCAAAAGAGCTGCTAAAGTTAAGAGTGTCTCTAAATTACTTAACCTGTCAAGAAGTTTAGGAAATTTCAGTTGATCTGATTCGTTGTGAGTTGTGTGAAATAGTCCAATCAAGGATGGATATTCTAAAAACACTCAATGCGCTGGACCATCCAAAGAAATTCATCTGGTATCATTATCCTTGAGAAGCTTGTTCACATCAGTTAATCCATCAATAAAGTGTTGAAATTCCATAAATTGCTTGGGACTTCGACAAAAGTGTGAGTAGAGCTCTCCGATTAAAATTTCATTTTTTTTAACCAAGGCAAACTTGCTCACAATTCCAAAAGCTAGATTCATTCTATGAGCCATGTAGCAAATTGTAGTAATGTATGGTGCAAATGAAGTTTCAATCTTTGTACAAAGACCGTTCCTATGACCTTGCATTGTTGAAGCTCCATCTGCTCCAACACAAACCAATTTTTTGGCAGCCGTCATGTCATCCATACCTCCATATTCAATTAAACTTCTCTTTACTAGTTGAAATAAATTTTCCATTGTTACACTCTCCTTCATTTTAGCAATAGATAGTAGATGAAGTTGGCAGGCATGATTCTCTTCAGTATAAACATGCATGCATACCCATGAAGTATTGTCTATTACTGTAACTTCGTCTAAAGAAAATACAATAAAGTTTGACTCTCTTATTTTTTCCTTTACATCTTCTTTTTCAACCTCAGCAAGACAACTTGTCCATTCTCGTCCACTATTTACTGACTAGTGTCTATTAGGATAGTTAGGAACTTTCAAAAAGTGTAATAAACCAGTAATTGATAGGAAATTTGTCATAGCGTGCCCTTTACTCAAAATATAAAAAACAACACTTAACTGAACAACTTTTCCTATTTGTTCTATTTGCATTGCTTTTCCAAAACTAGCTTCAATAGAGCCTTTAACTTCAGGAGGCTTCATCTGTATTTTCTCATGAAAATAATACTCTTTGGCATTCCTCACATGCTTACATTCCTCCTTTTTTTTCCATCTTATCACTAATTTTTCAACTCTGTCTATCATTTGTTTTTCATAAACTTTACCCATATGCTTTTCTATGGTGTCAAATTTAGCTGCAACCTAATTTCCTTGTTATGTTTCCAAGTGCAAATCTTACACTTGCATTCTATTGGAGGCTTACCTTCAATTGGATTCTCCATTGGTTCAATGAATGGATACTTTGATGCCCAATTAATTTGAAAATTCCTCACTAACATATCCCACTCCCGATCCTTTTTTGATTGTGGTTCACCCTTTTTTGATATGACTTTTCTTTTCCCCTTCTGTGCATTATCATCAATGGCATTATCACCCAAGTTGATTATATCATTCTGGCTAACTTGGGTATCTACCAAATAATCTTCTTCAAGATCATCCTGATCTGAGATATCAGGTTCGCCACCATCTTCAACATGCGGTGCAGGTGGCGAATTTTGTACTTGTACTTGTGATGATGTACCTTCCTGATTTTCACCACAATCTTTTCCAATGCCAAAGTACAAAGACAATGTTCTACTTTTTGTTGGCCTCTCCTGGCCTTCCCCACATTCAGGTTTCCTACCCCTCTTCCTGTTCGACATCTCCAACAAAATAAAGGCTGCCAAAAAAATATCAATTTGTTGAAGAAGCAATAATAGACTATAATGTATAATATACCATTTCAAAAATATGATCACTCACCTTTAGGCTTTAGGTCACTAGTAGTCGCCAATGCAGTCAACAACAATGATTTTCCTTGGTCTGAAACTTCACTATTGATCAGAATTCAGAGCCTAGAACCCACCAGATTGTGTTGAGATAGATCTGATCTTTGCATGTATTTAAATTTTATACCAATCCTTATATGACGAATTCCGTAGAAATTTTATATGGTATAAAAATATTTGGCGAATCCCGCGTAATTATAACATGACATGTAATTTTCGAGGTGATTATAGGTCGTCCAAATATGACTTATGTAATTTTTGAGGTGATTTTAGGTTGTCCAAATAATAGGTGAATACAATATAGTTGGCGAAAGTTGGGGTGAATGGAGACATGCATCGGCAAGATGTCAGGCGAATTGGGTCCCCCTGGCTAACAAATCATCACATGCCTATAGGCGAATTAAGGTCATCTATTAAGGCAAACTCGAAGAGTGTAGGTGAAACAATTAAATTTACCATGTGTCCACCATATATTGTATTGGCAAAATCATCGCATAGAAACATTTAATTGCATAAAACATATGGCGATCAGGATGTGACTTTGATGGAAATTAATAATAATCTGGCAACATGCCCCCCCCAGTCGGTACAAAATATTCGCCATTTCCGACATGGCCGACGTGAAAAATTTGCCATTGGTGAATATTCACCACTAAAGTAATCTCTGATATCCCATAATTTGTTCCATCAAGTTTAGGGATTTCTCTTCTGAAAATAGCTGTCGGTGGATTAGAAGTGTTAGCTGCCATAGGATCTACCTCAAGTGGTTAAGATTCTGCAAAAAGAGGACCAAAGCTCTGATACCAATTATTAGGATAACCGGTGAACAACTAAGAGGGGGGGGTGAATCAGTTGTTAATAGATTATAACTTTTAATCTACAATAAAACCTTAAACAAATCAAGTACCGGTAAAGCACAAACAGATATCAGTAGAAACAAATACCGGTAAATAATACAACTTAAAAATTAACCAGATAATCAATGCAAAGCAACCATACCATATAACACCATGATTTGTACGTAGAAAAATGGGAAATGAAAAAAACATGGTGGTGAAGCCTACCCACAGTCAGATGATACTTCTACAGAAAGTACGTGTTACAATGAGGGACCTGCATTTGTAGGAAGGCACACTGCCTAGAGCATACTGCTCATTACAAAAGAGTCTCATTGACTACAGAGAGGCTACAAACTTCTCAAGATAAATTGACAACAATCCAATAGAGTGAACTGCTAGAAATAGCATCTACTATGCCTAATTACAGTCCCAGTTAAGCTCAATGCTGGAGGACTACATCCTCTTCTGAAACCAATCCGATCACCAATGATCGATCAACTCCTCTACCTAAATGATATTACAATATTCGCACATTAAATTCCTTGATCACGACCTTTTCAATAACCATGATACTTTACAAAGAGTTTCTACCTCTTATTTATACAAACCCTAAGGCCTAAACCAATTAGGTCGGCCACCTAAAGATATTACAATAAAATCATTACATAATTCCTTATTATAATGATATGCCATGTTGGCTTAAGACCAAAACAATAAAAACATCTCGAATCATCTAGGTATCGTGTAGAGTACACGCTAACATGATACCGGTCCATAACATAGATAGGTACCAGACCTATTATGGGTCCACCATGCCAAAGCAATGTCTTCAAGAAATTTAAAGCACGATCAATGAACATCTTCAACATCCTAAAATCCTTGAAGAAGCTACACCAACACCAATTGTGCATCCTGCCATGATTCCTCATTGAAAGTTCTATCGGTAAAGCTTTAAACCTATGCCTGTAAGGGTTTACCAAAGTGTATGATAACATCCAATTACCAAGCCAATACCAACTGACCAAAACATGTTCATGGAGCATATAACTCATGAAATCCAATATACTTCATTGATCCAAACATGCTGGAAGTGTCAAATAGATAATCTCTTTTGCCAGTAACACTAGATCTTATATCAGTAACTTGTCTACCAATAATAGCTAGTGTTGACATCAATTAAAAAACATCAATGCCACACATAATCAATTCAACCATAATGCCAACAATACACATTGGAGTCGCCAAACTTGAAAAGTGCAAGTTGACAACTTTTGTTGTCATTGGAAAATGTTGTAAAAAGGGATAACTAATCCTCCAATGGTTCCAAAGTTTTAAAAGTGGTTCAAAGACATTAGGGAGGCTATATTATGCCCACTCATATTGATTCTAGGGATTTTGTTGGTGTTGTTGTTGAAGTTTTTTAAATTGATGATGTTTTGGAGTTTGGAGCAATACAATATGCTTGGAATTTTCTGAAATTCTGCATGTTTGATATTCATTTATGACTAGTGCAGATTGGTGGATTCCTAAAACCAATTGGATGAGTTGGTATAGTATCTTACCTTTCATTTGAATCAAATTTGAGGTTTTTTAACAATCAGGTTATAGAGATCCATCAAAATCTAACCAAGCTAGTCACAAACCCTACCGACACCTAAGGTTTCACTGTATAGATGCCCTTAATCTCACATTTTCACCAGATGACCAAACAACCTATGGGAAAATGTTATTATGGGTCATTTTATCATTATATTTTTTTGTTAGTTTGCAGGGAGGCTCCAAGCCCGAAGAGAGTGAATTGACCCTAGGCGGGCATCTCTTTGTGACCGCCTGAATTGAAGAAGTGAAAAATCACTTGCAGTAGATAAAGAAGATGGGATAATGTCTTAAAGCCTTGGATTTGGTGGTTTTACACCTTACCCCACCATTCATAAGTGTTTGTTTAGTTAGGGACCTAATACAAGGGGTACTTTCTTTGTGAATTAGGCCTAATTGGCTTAATTAGCTCTAGAAGGACAGTAAGGGTATAGACCTTTTAGCTTGTGGTTAGAGTCTAAGCCTTTGGGGAATTATGTAACTTGATAAAGGGTATCTAAATCTTCCCTTAGTTTGTCTTTTCCTTTGCAATTTTATTAAGTTGTGTGTGGAAAACTCAACTGGTGGGGCTACTAGTTTATCAGTAGGGCTGCTAGAAAAATAGGACAGTTGTGAGACAAGTATCCCCTAACACATTTGATATTCAGATATTATGGGTGTTTTGTGTTGGTTGAACCACCAATAGACAATATCTAATAGGTTTCCATCCCACTGGTACCGAAAGATTGTCTGCCATTCACACAAGGGTAGAGTGTTTTCATCCTACCGTTACCGAAAGATACTAAACTGGTATGGATCCAATCACACAAATTGTTGTGTGAGTTGATTACTTGGAAGGTATGTTGTTAGAAACCTTAGAAAAATTAAAAAACTTGTTATGGTCATAGTATTTATGGGTTAGAGAATGTTTTCACCTAGTTTGTTGCCTGGCTTTGCATCAAAAACTGAATATGGGAAAAACCTCAGTGGAGTCTACTGCTACAATCCAGCCTCACAATAAAATAATAGATTAAAATTATTTAGGGCACCAGCCCAAGGAGCACCAACCCCTACTCATTTGGGGCACCTCGAGAGCTCCAACCCCTGCACCAAGCACCAACTCAATGTAATGTGATGAAATACAATTTTAATGCAATGATAGCATCTAGTTGCAAATGAGTTTTGCAACACCCGATCAACTAATGTCTATTGGTTAACAACCTCCTCTTCTTCAGTGATTCTCATACTACTAGTTATCAGATTACTCTCTCTGATCACTTACCGGTTACTCCCAGCCTTTCTTCTCTCTCTCTAAGCCTCACACTTCATAGTGTCACTCTTGGATTCCTTCCTAACCAATCACTCCTTACTGGTACGCTTGATTGTTAAAACTGTAATAGTTTACTTGTTACTTTGTCTCTACTAGATAGACCCTCTCACTATTTTAGCCTACTAATACACACTCTAACTCTCTAAGAAATAACTCTTAGGTAGATAGTCTTTCTTCTTGCTCAGGCTCTCTTTTCTCTTACACCTCACAACTAGTATGAGCTCATTTCAGTCTCGAGTTGACATATTTATCTGTGAGGGTTCCTGCAAAAAGTAGCATTCAAATGGTGTCATGTTAGGATTTACCTTCACCAACTCAATCCGTATTTGATCTGATATGATCTTCTTTTTCAGAATGGTGATCTGCATCACACCAAAAAGTACTACCATCTCTTCATTTTTCAATGTGTTTTTTCTATTTTTGGATGTCCACGACATGCTTTTGTGTGTTTCTCTTTCAATCACCATTAATGGCTCGGTTGTTTCCTTCGGCAAATGGGTACAAAGATTAGATTGTCTTACAAGGTTAGTTCAATCACCTTGCCACCTTATCTTCCTTGAGCCACAACATTCTGCCATCCTCTCGTGATTTGTGGTTTCTTCATTAATGTTGACCTGCTTGCTAACTACTATGTCGATGAATGCTTCACCAACCTCTGCATGTTCACCACCTGATTTCTACCTGTCATCCTTGTCGACATCCACCTATGCTTGGTTTTCTATGTTGGTTTGGCATCATCTTCAGTCTGCTATGTCGATTTGACATCCTTCACCGACCAAGACTAGCTACCATTTCAATTCACCTTACCGATATAGCCTAACTTCACTAGTCGAACTTCATACTTGCTGACCTCTTCTTTGTCAGTGGATCAACTTGGCCTTCTATCAAACATGTTGGTCCATATACTAAGTCCATTTATTGGTAGAATTAAAATTCTTTTTGTATACCGGTTCACATTCTTTTGTTCTTCTTTGTTTTCTTGCTTTGCCTTGCTAGTGGTCCTGCTTTACCGGTAGATGATGCATTTCATGTGTACTAGTAACATACCTTTCTATCTACTTACAAAAATATTGGTTGACATCATTATGTCTTACTTCACCCTTATTAGTCACCACTACTTACTCACCGATGACCATGCCATACCAGTTGACATCAATGACAACCTAATTCCAATTAAAATAGCACATTGTACGCCACCATGCACATCCGCTATACATAAGTGGACTTTCGAGGGCCCCGCGGTGGAGCGCTTCATGTTCCATCATGGCTGAAAACTCATTGCCAACACATTTAGACGTCGAGGATTTGAAATGATCGGGAATGGTGTACAACAAAGATGGTGTCATGAAAAATGGATGTCAGGATTCAAAATCAGACCTTTCCAATAGTCAAAAATTTGCCTATAGTGAAGTTGGTGAACGACCCATTTTGGCAGTTCCTTTTGGCAGTAAATATCTTGTTTGTAGTTGGCGATCATAACTAGGATGGTTAGTAGGAGGTTTATGATGGTTGACAGCTATGTGGTAATCACTGCATTTTCACTATGATACTTGCAAGGAACGATATTCGCTGCAAGATACAAGATCAGGAAAACAACGATGGTTTTTTTCTTTAAGGCGCGGGCTGCAAATGATTTTTTGATGCTGTAATTGAGAGACCAGGGATAACAATGGTTTTTTCATTGCACAAAAGGAGGTTGGAGAGGGTGAAGGAATAATTTAGGAGAAAAAACTAGTAAGGTATGCATCCTTTTAATGTTGCAAGTTTTAGTTATTCATGGAGTTTTTTTAATGTTTTAGGTATTTGAAAGGGAATTTTTATGGTGAAAAAAGTTATGGATTTCTAATTTCTACTAAAAAACACAGGGTTTTGTGTGTTTGAAATTGGTGGGAACTAGGGTTTTTGTCACCGTAGGAAAGGGGGTTGGATTCGGTGAGGGTTAGCGAAGAATTCAACACAAAAAAAACTAGTGAGTAGGAAACCCATCTCTTTAACATTGGAATTTGAGTTTTTTTAATGTTTTAGGTCTTTGAAAGGGCATTTTTATGGTGAGACAAAGTATGGATTTCTAATTTCTACCCAAAAATGTAGGGTTTTGTGCATTCAAAATTGGCAGGAACCAGGGTTTTTGTCACTGTGGGAAAGGGGGTTGGATTCGGCAAGGATTAGAGAAGAATTCAACACAAAAAAACTAGTGAGTAAGAAACCCATCTCTTTAACGTTGGAATTTGAGTTATTCATGGAATTTGTTTGGTTTTTTAGCCTCTGAAGTTGCATTTTTTTGGTGAAACAAAGTATGCATATTTAATTTCATCTAAAAGCATGCATTTGGACTATGCTCCCCTAATATACTAGAAAACCCTCATGATGTATACAAAGATTACTATACGGAAAAATGTAGTTTTATTTACTGTGTTTTGAATTTACATTTGTGTATCGTGGCATTTATCACTACTTTAACTTATTTTACTCCATTTGAGTGCATTCATCCTTACTCTCATTATTTTGGGAATATCACCATGATTCCTTGTTCATAATAAGAATATAGAGGTGATTTCTTGTTCCTTGGACAACATCTCTATAGTATTGGCATCTTTGATTGTACTTTAACCTATTCTTGTTGTTTTTTAACACGAAATGTTAGAATTTTGTTATATTTTATGTTAGTATATTATCAATTATGTAGATAATCTAGTAATTAGTATAAGTTATTGTTATGGTTAGTAAATATTATTTAAAATGTTATAAATTAAATTATATTTTATGCAAACAATAATCTAATAGAAACAATTCTTCCATTTCTATAATAAAAACCAATTTGAATGGTCCTTGAGCATTCCCTCTTGGCTAGAATACATGATTTGAACTCCTTTATTTAAAATCACTACAACATGAACCAATATTTTCATACAATACCTCATTATCATTCACCTTTATATATGTCAAAGGCACTGTGTGAAAAAAATTTAGTCACACTGGATGGTTGTACTACACCTATACATCATCAAACATTACACAAATAGTATGTAAGATTCATTTTTTTGTACTTTACCACATTGTGGCAGCCTTAAAAATATGTTTGCAACCTTCTAAGTTTTTCTTATATAGTCTCTTAACATTGTGGAAACCACTATGCACTTAAAATATATTGCTTAACATTATTGCACTCTCCAACATTGAATCATCATAATCTCATTAAAATTCAAGCCTTCAAATTAACTTGCATGTTTTTCCCATATGCCAAATTTCAACATATACAAACATTTTAGGATAACTTTTAGTATGTTGGAAAAATTTTCTTAAGCATTATAAACACTTCAATATCACCATGAAAAGAAAATTCTACCATGAAACAATGTACATTGAAAATATCATACTAAACTTTTCAAACATCTCAAATCATAACATTTAACAAACAATCAAACAACGTTGAAAAATGTACACTTGATTTGAACACTAAGTGAACTTTTGTAGGTCATATGAGGTCTCGTGAGATTTTTTAATTCTCGTATTTCTCATACATACTATTTGGGTGTTGAAATTGGGTCTTCATTATAAAATATCAAGTGATCCTAGTGGCTTGCTTTTACATAACCTAAAGTAGTATGTAAATGCCTAGGTCATTAGTGTTGTTTTCCCTTTTTAATGCATACAACACTTGGTTATGAAAATGATAAGGAATGAGGTTTGTTGAGTTTGAGTGAACAAAGGACTTTGATTCCAAAGGTTTTCATTAGAAAAAAGAGTGGTCGTGTTTCACATAAGATTATCAAGGAATAAATTTTAAGCCAATTAATTTAACAAATGACACAATTTTTGTGGGATAAATCTAGATGAAAAATATACAATGAATGGAGTAATAGATTCTGTCCTTGTAATGAAGAGCCATAATATATGTGGAGTTAATAAGGGAATAGAAAACCCTAACCCCGACTATGCTCCCCTAATTAACTCAAAAACCATCGTGTTTTCTACAAAGATTATTGTGTGTGGAAAAACGCAGTTTTGTTTATTGTGTTTTGAATTTACATTGTGTTTCATGGCATTTATGATAGTTTAATTTAGATTAAAAAATGGGAGTGTTTAAAAATTTGCATGTAATATTTTGACAAGTGCAAACTTAGGGTGCTCAATTAGTACATCCTCTATCATAAGTAGATGCCAATTTGATAATTGACAACCTTGAATTGTGATCATAGTATTTAGATAAAAGAAAAGATATGTGTGTTTAGTGCAACATATAGAGGCATTACATATAGCTGATCACAATGCATTTTGAGGCATTGCATATAGTTGATCATGTTGCATATGTGTAATTTTATAATGTTGCATTCAGTGCAACAATTATAGGCATCTTCCTGGTCATTAATAAAGTGCTAAACAAGAACAATTAAGGAGCACATCTCATTAAGTTTAGTGTTAGTCTCAGTTGCATAGTTGAATTGAGATCAATTCTCTTTATTTTTAAATTGTGTAGTTATTTAATTGAGTCAGTACTAATGTAGTAAAGTGATTTAACTTAAGTGTGGACAACATTTTTGTTTTTGACAATAAATGCAACCAAATTTTAAATGAAATGCAAAGAAGAGATACAGACTGAGCATATTTGAAAAGTTCTAAATGATTTCCAGTTGTTTGAAAAACCTAGTTGGATCCCCTTATAGCGTGGGCACTATTAGGTCCCGGAGACAACTAAGAGGGGGGAGGTGAATCAGTTGTTAAATAAATTCAAACCAAAACAACTTAACCAACCTTAATGCTTAATACCGGTAAACCAAACTTTATGCCGGTAGACAGCTTATCAGTTAATTGCAGTACTGGTAAAGATTAATGCATGAAACAGAAAGACAATAACATCCACAACACATAACACCAATGTTTGTACGTGGAAACCCTATAAGGGGAAAACCCATGGTGGGAAACCTTACCCACAATCAGATGATACTACTCCAGATAGTATGTGTATACAAATGGGGTCTGCACATGCAAAAAGACCAAGTGCCTAGAGCTCACTGCTCAAACACAAATAAGAGTCACACTAACTACAATTGGATGGTTAAATCCAATAATGATGTACTACTCAAAATAGCATCTTCATATGCTAGATTCAGTACCGGTGTAGTTCTCATATGCCTTCACAAAAACCTTGCTTCACCTTCAAATGATGTCTGCATGTATAGCTCTTCTTAATATCGCATATACCTTCTTACAATTTCTTTTCCCAATCACATATCGATCTTACAAATAAGATCTTACATATATACCATAACCTAAGACCAATTTTAGTAGGTCGGCTCTAAAAGATATTACAATAAAAAAATTACAAGTAAATCAATAACCGATGCAATATTTGATTCAACATGTTAGCTTAATGCATTTACAATAACAACAAAATCATCTCAAAAGTGTGTCATGCTGATCTGGAATAGATAAGCCTGTCGGTGCTTATTCTAGACCTATTTGCCGGTAACATCAAATATGCAAATATGAATATATCAATGAAAAAATCTCCAAGACAAAGTGTCCAAACAATGTCTTCAACATAACCAAGTATTTTCCATGTCATTTCAAGTGCCGGTGAACAATCTATCCTATTGGTGTACCAGATACCGTGACTATGCATAAAGTCACTTGCTTGCCTATGAACATTGCCAATCCTCCAAAGTGCCAGAGTCGATAAGTGTCAAAGATGTTGACATCAATGACAAAAACATATCAACATAACCAAAATACCAACAATCTCCCCCTTTGGCATTGATGGCAACACAAGATGGAAAAACCATCAAAGTGCCAAAACATAAATGCCAAATACCAATAAACCAACAATCTCCCAAAAGAGATCATAACTAGAAATCAAAATTCAGATACAAAGAGTAATCAATCTCTCCCAAAGTAACAATCTCTCCCCCTGAGAGTAACATGTGTTTTCTTTGTGTTTTTTCTATATCAATCTCTCCCCCTTTGACATCAAATGCCAAAGCCAATACAAAAGCCAGGTTCAAATACAAAATACCAACCAATTCAGTATACCAGCTACTCCCCCTGAGAAGTAGCTCTCCTCATCAAAGCTGGAGTAAAAGATTTCTCTATTTATTATGTTGGTTGATGAAAAACATCAACTGTCTAAGTCTCTACCGGTGGGGGTATGACCGCAAGCTGATCTCTGAGATATTCAAAAGTCTCCTTAGGCAAAGGCTTAGTGAAAATATTTGCAATCTGCACTTTAGTATTCACATAAACCAGTTTTACTTCTTTTGCTTCAACATTCTCTTTCAGAAAATTTAGTTTGATAGAAACATGTTTAGTTTTAGAATGTAGTACTAGATTCTTAGATATATCAATTATTGTAGTGTTATCACAATAGATAGTTATAGGTTCCTTGCATTTTACCTGTATGTCCTTCAACATTTTCTTAAGCCATAATACCTGTGTACAGTTAGTTGCTGCTGCAACATATTCTGATTCTATTGTTGATAAAGATGTGCAACTTTGTTTCTTACTTAACCAAGAAATTAATCTGCTTCCAAGAAAAAATGCTCCCTCGGTGGTGCTTTTTCTGTCATCCACATCTCTTGCCCAATTTTCATCTGTGTATGCACATAATTCAAAGTTTTCATCTCTAGGATACCATAAGCCAAGATTTGTAGTGCCTTGTAAGTACTGGAAAATCCTTTTTACTGCTGATTCATGATTTTCTCTAGGATTACTCTGAAATCTTGAAACAATACATACTCCATTCATAATATCAGGTCTTGTTTGTGTCAAATACAGTAAACCTCCTATCATAGATTTGTACCTAGTCAGATTAACAGGTGTAGATTCATCCCTTAGTGATAATTTGTCATTTGTAGTCATAGCTGTGCTTACCGATATAGAGTTCTCCATCCCAAATTTCTTTAGTAGTTCCTTTAAGTACTTGGATTGACTCAAGAATATACCTTTATCAGTCTATGAAATATGTAATCCTAAAAAGAATTTTATCTCTCCAATCATAGACATTTCAAATTCTTGCTGCATTTCAATAGAAAAGTCTTTACATAATCCATCTTCTCCTCCAAAAATTATATCATCAACAAAAACTTTTATAGCCAAGATGTCATCATTAGTCACTTTATAGTATAAGTTGTTGTTAGCATTACCTTTAGAAAATCCAATCTTCAAAAGATATTTATCCAATCTAGCATACCAAGCTCTTGGAGCTTTCTTCAACCTATACAAAGCTTTCCTTAACCTGCAAACCATATCTTTGTTATCTGTCAAAGAAAATCCATCAGGTTGCTCAATGTAAACTTCTTCTTCAAGATCTCCATTCAAAAATGCACATTTAATATCCATTTGATATACTTTGTAGTTCTTATGTGCTACAAAAGCCAAGAATAAATTAACTGCCTCAATTCTAGCTACTGGTGCAAAGGTTTCATTATAATCAATTCCTTCTTTTTGAGAATATCCCTTACACACTAGTCTTACCTTACCATCTTCATTAAGTTTGTTTCTGAATACCCATTTTGTTCCAATCACATTTTTGTCTTTAGGCCGGGGAACTAATGTCCATGTGTTATTCTTCTCAATTTGTTCTAGTTCCTCTTCCATAACTTTAATCTAGTGTTTATCTCCACATGCCTCATTAATTGATGATGGTTCAATTTGAGAAATAAGACATACCTCTTCATTTGTCAGTCTTCCTCTTGTCATAACTCATTGATACTTGTTCCCAATTATCTAATTTTTTGAGTGATTAATTTTCAGGGTGTCTTTGTTTGTTTTTGTTCCTCAGTTATAGTGGAATTTTCAGATGATATCGGGGTAACTGGATCTTCATTCTGTACTGGTGGGTTCAATGTAGGTTCATTTGTCAGTATCTCTCTTGCTGGTTTAGAGTCTATATACTTTGAAGTTCCTCCAAATTGTTCATCAATCTTCACAATTGTACTCTCAACAATTTTCTACAATCTCTTGTTAAAATATCTATATGCTTTGCTCTTAGATGAATAACCAAGAAATATTCCTTCATCACTTCTAGGATCAAATTTTCCAATATACCCATCTCTTCTAATATAGCATTTACTTCCAAATATTTTGAAATATTTAAGAGTAGGAGTAATACCAAACCATAGTTCATGAGGGGTCTTATTGGTTTCACCTTTGATGCGAACTTTATTGAATGTATAGACCACTATGCTTACTTCCTCTCTCCAATATACATGTGGTAGATTTTCTTTTGATAGCATACTTCTAGCTGCATCCAAGATAGTTCTGTTTTTCCTTTCTACAACTCCATTTTGCTATGGTGTCTGGGGTGCTGATAATTGTCTTCTGATTGCATTCACTTCACATAATGCATTAAATTCCTTAGATGTAAATTCACCTCCTTGATCTGATCTTAGACATTTGATTTTCTTACCGGTTTCATTTTCTACCATTGCCTTGAATAGTTTGAATTTCCCAAGTGCTTCTGATTTTTCTTTGATAAAAGTAAAACAACACATTCTAGAATAGTCATCAATGATTAGCATGAAATATCTATCACCTTGTAAGCTTTTAGTTCTAGCTGGACCACATAAATTAGTGTGAATTAAGTCAAGAGCATTATTGGATTTTTCTGGAATACTTTTAAAAGATGCTCTAACTTGTTTTCCAAATTGACATTCCTTACATACCGGATTGTGAGGTTTAACAATCTTAGGTAAATCTCTAACTGCCTTAGTAGTACTGATTTTTACCATGCAATCAAAATTTACATGACAGAGTCTCTTATGCCATAGACAACTTTCATCAATATGTGCAATCAGGCATGTTTTTTCATTATTATTCAAATGAAAGATATTACCTCTAGTTTGATTACCGGTTGCAATTTCCAAACCAGTTATGTTCATAATTTTGCATTTTCCATTCTTGAATTGTAACTGAAATCCTTTTTCAACTAATTGACCAACACTCAAAAGATTATTCTTTAAACCTTCTACAGCGTAAACATTGTCAGTATTATGCTTACCATCAAGAGATATAGTACCTTTTCCTTTGACCAAACAAGCTTTATCATCTCCAAATATTATTAGACCTCCATTATACTCCTGAAAGTTTAAGAATTTACCTTTATCACTAGTCATATGATGTGAACATCCTGATTCAATGATCCATTCATCCTTAACTTCAACTTTAGCTGCCAAGGTCTGCTCTACCAGTTGAACAATAGGTGCCTGTTGATCTTCTATTATAGCAGCAAAAACCCATCCATTGTCTATCGGGTCCTCATCAGAATCATCAGTGACTCCTTCATCAACAAGATAACAAGATTTATCTTCATTCTTCTTAAATCAGTATCTCTGATATTCGGGTTAGGCTTGTATGTTCTTCTAGCTTCTTCTCTTAGTCTAGCATGTCTATCAGGGCATCTTGAAGCCATATGACCAATCTTATTACAGTCAAAACATTTAAAGGGTGCTTTACCTTCATACTTACTTCCAACTGGACCTTTAGGCATTTTCCTTGCAAATAGTGCTTCAAGTTCTTCAAGTTCTTCATTTTCTCTCCTACTTTCCTCAAGTTCTCTTGCATAAAAGGCTTTCCAATCAGACTTTTCAAATGATGGTGCAGATGGTGTTGATGCCTTAAAAGCTAAATCTATCTTTATAGTAGCAACAAGACCAAATTCCTCAATTTCAAAAGCTAAAAGTTTTCCAATCAATGTATCCCTAGTTACTGATGTATTAGACATTATTCTTAACTCATTTATAGAAGTAACTTTCATTTTATATGCCAGTGGAAATCCTCTTAAAAATTTTGAAACAATTTTATCTTCACTTAAGGTTCCTCCACAACATTTAATACCCAAAACAATTTCATTTACTCTTTCCATAAAAGTAGAAATCCTTTCATCTTCTTCCATTCTCAAATTTTCATACCTGACCCGAAAGCTTTCAAGTTTTGCAATTTTGACTATGGAATCTCCTTCATTCAATGTTTCTAAATAATCCCAAATAAATTTAGCAGTAGACCTATCTGATAATCCCATGATTTTCTGATCTGATAATGCGCTCAAAAGTGCTTCCCTTGGTTTGCAATCATTTTATTCATCTTTTCCTAAGGTAGCTAGATTAGGCTGACTTTGAGTAGGAGCAGTATAGCCATTCTTTGTAACATCCCAGATGTCCTTTCTAATGGAATTTAGATGTGTCTCTATTCTGATCTTCCATATGTCATAGTTGGTTCCATCAAGTTTAGGACTGTCCTTCCTGAAATAGTTAGTAGACATTAGATCTCTTCAAGCTGTAAAACTTCTGCAAAAAGAGGACTAAGCTCTGATACCAATTGTTAGGTCTCGAAGACAACTAAGAGGGGGAGGGGTGAATTAGTTGTTAAATAAATTCAAACCAAAACAACTTAACCAACATTAATGCTTAATACAGGTAAACCAAACTTTATGTCGATAGACATTTTATCAGTTAATTGCAGTACCGGTAAAGATTAATGCATGAAACAGAAAGACAATAACATCCACAACACATAACACCAATGTTTGTACATGGAAACCCTATAAGGGGAAAAACCATGGTGGGAAACCTTACCCACAATCAAATGATACTACTACAGATAGTATGTGTATACAAATGGGGTCTGCACATGCAGAAAGGCCAAGCGCCTAGAGCTCACTACTCAAACACAAATAGGAGTCACACTGACTACAATTGTATGGTTAAATCCAATAATGATGTACCGCTCAAAATAACATCTTCATATGTTGGATTCAGTACCGGTGTAGTTTTGATATGCCTTCACAAAAACCTTGGTTCACCTTCAAATGATGTCCGTGTGTATAGCTCTGCTTAATCTCACATATACCTTCTTACAATTCCTTTTCCCAATCACATATCGATCTTACAAATAAGATCTTACATATATACCATAACCTAAGACCAATTTTAGTACGTTGGCTCTAAAAGATATTAAAATAAAACAATTACAAGTAAATCAATAACCGATGCAATATCCAATTCAACATGTCGGCTTAATGCATTTACAATAACAACAAAATCACCTCAAAAGTGTGTCATGCTAATCTAGAATAGATAAACCTATCAGTGCTTATTCTAGACCTATTTGCCGGTAACAATAAATATGTAACTACGAATATATCAATGAACAAATCTCCAAGACAAAATGTCCAAATGACGTCTTTAACATAACCAAGTGTTTTCCATGTCATTCCAAGTGTCGGTGAACAATATATCCTGACGGTGTACCAGATACTGGTGATTGTGCATAAAGTCACTTGCCAATGAAGATTGCCAATCCTCCAAAGTGCCAAAGTTGATAAGTGTTAAAGGTGTTGACATCAATGACAAAACCATATTAACATAACCAAAATACCAACAAGCACTTCATTTCAATAGTCAGGTTCTATTTTAAGTTGAATATGATTCGAATGTTGCTGGTAGAATAACCATTCATGTTTCCCAGTTCTCAAAAATGAAGTATTTGGTTTGTATGATGTGCAAGCATAGTTTCACTGCCTAGCAGGAGACATGGGCTTAAGATATTTTTGATTAAAGTTAGGCCAAACACAAATATAATATTTGGTATTCAATAAAAATGCATTTTATGCAGTTGTATATCTTGAGAGGCACTGAATTCTCATGTCTAGACCTCCTATCTAAACTACCATTTATTTTTGGTGGTGCTGGAATCTTTAGTTATGCAGTGCAGTACTGGATCATTGTTTTGAAAAATGATTCCTATATTCTTTGTTTACCATCATCACCTCTTTCCGTTCACTACACAAAATAAAATACATAGCCAATGAGAGAGGTGATGATTGATTGTTAAATGCTCTTCACTATATGCACAGCTTCTATTCACCGTTCCTAGGATGCATCATATTTTTAATATTTCCCTCCTTTTTAATACTGATTGAGCTTTATGTCGATAGATGAAAACAATGAGATTTTATGATTGAGGTTTGTGGCAACAATGGAAATATGTGGGTTTTGGAGGTTACCACATGGGTTTTGGTGTACATGTCTTTCATCCTTTTTATGTAACATTTTTAAATGTGAGACACAATGTCATTCTCTTGTTATATGATCTTTAATTTTGTTAGTTATCTACATGGTATGTTGACTCATATTGGAGGTTCTTGAACTAATTCACAATAGAGGCTTGATTGGTTGTATATCACGTTGTTTTTTACAATATGACTAAGTTAAGTTCATGGATGATACGAGGTGTACTTGATGGTGTACGATGCATATTTCTTGAAATCATTTATTTGATTTGTGAAAATCTCTCCTCTGGTAAACGAGGTTTGTACACCCCTTAAACAAAAATTACCTCTATGCAATTAGCTATATGAGTACAGTGTTGGATTGACGGAATGTGTAAACAAGAAGTTAGTAGTTGCTAGGAAACCGGTATTTGGCAGCCCCATTAGAAGAATGTATCATTTAGTTTATGTTGTTGGCCATATTCTATCCACAGATTGCAGGATTTCATTCTTTTTTATGCTTTGTTTGTTTTTGTGAATTGTTATTTTCATTTTTTTTGAAGAGATGTCAATGATTTCTTTGATATCCGAGTTTGGTTGCAACAATGTTACTTGTTTCACATTACTGGAAATGATTCACATGATTTCTTTGCATTTTTCATGTGGGAAAATTGGTCATAGGAATAGGATGTTGCATTCATTGTATATGTGTATTTAATGTATTTAGTCCTTGCCAAATACAAGGTCGTCAACCCCAAGAGACAATGTATTCTTTCAAATACGTCAATGTGGGGTGGCCAATATCCCTAGACTACAAATGTCATTATGCACTATGTAGAACAATAAGTGCTCTTCCACCTGCACACCATCCACCAACACTTGCTAGGGTGTCGTTCGGTGAAATGTTTGCTTTATTTCTCTGTATCACTAATTCAACATTTTATGTACAAAATGCAACAATTTCTCTTTTTTTGATGTTATTTTCATAGAGCCAATGGAACGACATACATAGGCAAAATATTCATAATGAGTGAATCACTTCAGCGATGGAGGATGTGAGTACATTTACGATCAGAATAATACATTATTGAAATACCTCTGAACAACTATTTGAATGTGTTAATGATAAATTGTTATAGACAACAAACCAACATAGTTTTTAATTAATTTATTTTTTGTTATATGTTATATTTCACCTATGGGAAGAAATAGCGTCTGCCATTCATGAGAAGATTTTCCCATGGCATACGTTATTAGGATGGGGAGACAATGCAAATGGAATTTTTTGACGGACTTACAAGTTTAAGATGTTGGGAATGGAGTTGATCATTTTTCAGCCAACAATCTCCATTGGAGTCCAATTGTTGTTGAAGTTGATGGTCATACTAACCATTGTGCATAAATTCCTCTTTATAGATTAGATGATTTTCTTACAAGAGAAGCCTTTGTTGAAAGTGTGGAAGTTGCATTTATCTGTACACATCATAATGAGAAGCATAGTGGAAGGTTAAAAGAGCACTCAACGATGATGTATATGTGGTGAGTACATTGCATCATTCATGTAATATGTACGTAATATTTTCTTTGTCTTTAGATTGGTTATTTACAACATGACAATATGCATTTCAGTTATTGGTGTGTGTATGGTCCAGATGACCATAGGAATGATCCTCCCACAAAGGAACGAGCAAGGCACTTTACAAAGAAATGGGGCTGCTAGTGCCATATTATCATTAAGGCTATGAAAGGTAGACCGGATGTAGCTATACTGATATTCAATCAAAGGCTTCATGTGGATGCAAATGATCCATTTTGTCATAGTGTTGATGATATAATGAATGAGACACATTCCCGATTTTCTCCAAACCTTTCAATTGAATGCAAAAGTTATGTTGAGACCTTGTTGCTAATGGATGTTAGTGTTGATGCTATCATGGATAGACACCTATATGATCATCCTTTTTGTACCTTGTTGAGGAAGAGAGATAAATTCCTAATATGTAAGGACATCTTGAATGCATGGAGGAGGGTGAAGTCCAAGTTCTCGTAGAATCATGCCAATGACTCCAATAGTATAATGCTATGGCAATTAGAGGATGCGGCTAATTTTTTTTATTTCCAACCGCCTCAAGGCCCTGACTAGGCTTTCATCATGGGGATCCAAAATCCATGGATGCTGAACATGATGGTCGTATAGTCCCACAACTTGGTTATTCCTATGGATTCCACCTTAGCAACCAATAAATATGGAGTTACATCCTCTGAATCCTTTCTATGCATTCTTATATATGTTTTTTTAAAAATATGGATGCATTGATGGCAGTGGCTAATTTCCACACAAAATAGCATGAAAAAAAAAAATTAAACTCCCAAATTTGCAAAACATGGTGTTTTTTTCTTGTCATTTTTTTGTGATGTTATAGGGATGCAAATCATGAAGATTTAGGTACTCAAAATTATGCAAAAAGCAATTGTGGCTAGAGGATTTTTAGAAATTGTATGGAGAGTTGTTTTGTGTGGAGATTAGCTGCCCACTTCCCTTATTTGAGCTAATCATTGTGCTTGGTTGATTACCAAACAATGCCAATTGTATTCGCTACTAGTTTTCAATGAACGATAATCTGGGGTGCATGTTGCATGGGTTGTGTGCTCACGGAGCAAGAATGAGGACATTCAGGCTTGGTTGGCGAAGTTGCAGTGACAAGGAAAGAAGGCCAGACCTGATTGGAGGATCAATGCCTTTTTGACCGATGATTGCGTTGTAGAGATACAAGCTATATAGTATGTCATGTTTTGTTAGTTGCATTTTTTCATCTTAATTATTATGACACACCACATTGTTCTTATATGTCTTGCTTACATCCTTTTGTTGTCTTTTTACAAGGGTTGTATTTGAGTGTCGTGTATTGCTTTGTATTTGGCACATGTGCCGCACATGCTTGAAGTATGTGTAGAGGTACGCTTCGAAGGATAGGGTTATGGAAATATTTCACCGCCTAGGGACAATCATCATGGCAATGGATGAAATTTGTAATACCCTAAAAAAGGTCACCTAAACCATGGGCCCCTAATCTTGGCTACATCACCAAGGTCCTAACCAGAGGTAGTTAAATCAATCATGAGCACCTAATTAATTAATCGTCAATCATCAATATCACATGGAAAATAAATCATTTAATGTTAATTTAACTAATTAATCATTCCAAGTAAATTATTTTAATCAATTATCCTATTTATTTAATTAAATATCCTAACAAATTTAATTAATAAATCAATTTGCCATTAAATCATTAAAAATAAATTAATTTGAAAAAATAATTAAATTTGAAAAAAGGAATTAAATTGAAAAATCTCAGAAAAGCAATTAAATCAATTAAATATCAAAATTGAATAAAAATATGAAATAAATCAGTTTTTCTGATTTTATCTTAAATTTAGTTTAATTTCCTTTAAAGCTGAGAAAAGCAGCTAATCACATCAATTCACCTGGATTGTGCTTCCTCTTAGAGAATCTCTGTCGCTCATCATTAATCGATCTTGACCATTGGTCTCTCTCTAGATTTCTATAAATTCGGGCTCTCATCTCTCATTCAAAATAACCCTGGAGATTTATTGTTAGTATGTTGTTTTTTCTCTAGGATCATTTAGATTTTGTGCATTGAGAATATTACATCTTAGTTTATTGCATATTAGTTTAATCATGATTGCTTTAATTCATCTAGCTCAATATTCACTCATCTAGCTTAATCTTGCATTCATTTAGCTCAATTTTGTGCTCATATAGATTAAATCCTTCATTTAGGTGTCATCTAGTCACTGGTGTTGCATAGATAAATATGAGAGCAAGACTAAAACTCACATCTACTAGAAGGCAATAGGTCGGTTTGTAATGGTTTTATTATTCATTGATTATTGAATTACTGACCATGTATCTAATGAATTATTGAAGTGTTGTATATTCAGATACAGATACAGGTCCACTTTTCACACACATTTTTGGTGCCCACCGTGGGGCTTGAGAATTCAATTTTCTGCCTTACAATCTTTTCCTTTTATTTTCCAAATTTCGTCCGTACAGTTTTTGCAAACTATCATACGAGCTTTTGCATCACATAGTATGAGTTCTGAGTTTTGCCATACGGTTCTATGGGAATCCTCATATGCTATTCTGCTTCTATCATTTTATTAAGTATTTACTCATTTGGTTCGCTAAGGATACTCATCTAGTTTGATTTACTAATGCTAACCCTGAGATGTCTTTTGTCTGTTTGAGATATTTTCACTGTCTAACTGATTTTTTGCAGAATTCTTGTTAAAGAATCCATCAATCAAACTTATGTTTGTCAAAGAATCCATTGATCAAAAACAACATGACTATTGATGCATTGTTTTGTAGGTTGCCTAAGGAGAATCAACTAAACATTGTGTATTCTTTAACTCATTTATAGGGATTTAAATTGCAATATAGTTAATGAGAAAGTTCTTTTTTCGTGTTTGGGAAGAGTCTAAAAGGTAGGAGAGTATGTTCTTGTCTACACAGACAATAAAAAATCCATACCCTTTAAGCTTTTCTAGTTTTGAGATTTGTGTTCATTTAGCGGGCCTATCACAGTGGGAAAAAGTAATCACCCTGTGAGAACAACCCAAGTGAGTACGGCTAAACCCAAGCATTCCAACTCACTATAATAAATAGGCCTTTTTGGATTAAAGTCTCAGGGGACGAGATTATTTGAGATTCTCTTTGAGATCTCTCATATCGGGCGTTTTGTAGGGCCTCGTGGTCTCAATCACACTTGCACGACTACATCTAGTTTCAGTATCTCTGCCAAGATAATATTTGTGCAATAGAGATAGTAATTCTCCCAAGATACTTGCCATTTTGTGCCCCCATTAGCATTTGGATTCGGCTAATATGGTGTTGAGAATCCATTGTGTGAGACTCAACGACCATATTTTGATTACCTATTGGGGGTGTACCCGAGTCTCCAAGAAAAGGTTTTCTCTCTCAGTCAATTTCCTTAGAATTAGTGTGTTGTGTTTGAAGTCACTTTGGATCTTGTGTCTTTTCTATTTTTTTGTCCTAGAAACTAAAAACTAAAACTAGAAAACAATCAAAAACATCAAAAACTTAGTGGTCAAAACTCTGTCCTTATAAAAAACTCATCCCTATCCGGTCTTCTATCATACGAGTCTTCTACTTTATTGTCTTGGTTTGTGGGAATTATCATCTAGTTAACTATCAAGTGTCTTATGAGTTACCATCATCTTTAATAGTTTGTCATCTAAGAAGCATTAAATTGTCTTACAAAAATAGGCAACAACTCATACGAATTTTCCATCTTGTCATCTGGAAGTCCTTAAATTGTTGTCTGATAAGTAATCTTTTGTTGTACGAACCTTTGATTCTGTCAGTCAAGAAGCCTATCTTTTTGCGTACTTTTCCAGAACTGTCATACTTTCCTAATCAGTTTGCAGTGAGTGTATATCTGGTCATTTTAATCTTGAGCATAAATAATCTTGATAGTGTACCTTTGTCATTATGTTACATGATTTTTTGATTATATCTCAGCTAGTTCAATCAGCCACTCATCAATCTAATCAATATGAACCACTTAGATCACGTCTTATATAGGATAGATCATTCCCAAAACTAGACTTGGTCTCAATCACTTTACTCAATCATTACCTCAAATGAACAACTAGCTCTAATTTAATCTTGAATTTTGTATCACTCCTAGCTCTCGGTCACGTCGATTGTAAATTCTTGTTTGAACCAGAAGCTCTTCTAAAATTTTTGATAAAAGTAAGAAGCCCATGGCTACCTTGGCCCAATAAATTCAAGATCTCAAGAGAGAAATATATGACATTCAATCCCAACAAAAAGATTCAATGACTCCTCTTCAGATAAAGTTTCATGATATCAAGAACACCAAACTTCAAGAAATCCTAAAACAATTATATAAGGTGGAACAAAAATTAATTGAAAATCAAAAGCCAAATCTCATACAAGATAACATGACATCTTCACCAAGACAAAAAGACATCTATCCCCTAGATAGACAGTTTACACCTTTGGGGCAATCTATTGAGTCGGATTTGGAAGAGCTTCTTGAGCATAATCTTATCATATTGCCTAACAAGACCACATGGGGATGTGAAATTTGGAGTAATTACTATGCATATCATGGGCATAACAAACATAAGACTTCAATGTTCATGGAGTTATAACATAAAATTCAAGACCTCCTTGATGATGGTGTTATTGAAATTGAAGATCCTAATAAGTCACCTAAGGAGAAACCAGACGTCATTAACAAGCATGATCAAATTATGAACCTATGTCTAGAAATGGCCACATGTAGCCTCCATCTCTTCCATGATGCTTCCATCTCCTAAGGCTTCTCAACAACAATCCATATGATATCCCTAAAATAATGAACCTAATGATGAAACTTCTCATGTTAAACCTCAAGGGCTATCTCAAGGCCCATCCCATCCAATGGTTGAAAAGGATCCTACCTCCCTATAATCCCTTGATGATCCCATTATACCTTTCCATTTCTTCCAAGATGATCTCCTTCCATCTCAACAGAAAAGCATCCTTCCAAATCCCAATCCTAATCCACTTCCTAAGAAAGATCATGATGTCTCTTCCAGCTTTTCAAATGATCCTATTCAAAATGAAGAGTCAAACACCATTTCTACTCTATCCAATGGTCCTATTCCATGTCAAGATCAAAGTATCCCTTCATCTCCTTATCATATCACTCCATTTTTACCTCAAGGATCTATCGTGCCTTCAAATCCCTCTCATGATCCTATCCTTCCAAAGCAAAGTGTATCCTACAAGTCAAAATATTTATAAAGGCAAAGGGGTAGACCTTCACAAGCAAGAACCTCTCCAGATTAAAAAAAATATTAAGGGTCATGGCCTTAGTGACATTCCTCGAGATGTTGGTATCCTTACTAAACCAAAATCCAAATACACGCCTCCCCTTTCATCTCTTCCATCCATTTTAGGACCTTATATCCCTCCATCCCTTATGTAGGATCAACAAAGGCATACATCTTTGTGCACCTTTCATCCATCTAAAAGGACACAAAGGCCCACTGAACAAAAGAAAGAAAAATCAAAAGTTATATGGGTTCCTAAGGCACTTTTAGAAGAAATGCATTCCAAGGAACTACAAAAGCATGAAAAATCAAAAACCATGTGGATCCCTAAGCGGCTCCTTGAAGCACAACAGTCTAAAGAAAAATCCAAATTGGCATCCAAAATTGTTGTTCCTCCATCCAAACCTTCCAAATGTATTCCTCTATCACATCCTTCATCCATTTTGGATCCTTATATCCCAAAATCTCTGGTTGTGCCTCCATCCAAATCTCAAAATCTAAGATCCACTTTTCCTTCATCACTCAATCACCCCTCAAGATGTGTGCCAATGTTGATCTCCCCAACATTTACATTCACTCATGTGCCAAACTTTCAATATCTGGTCCATTATCCAACACCTCTTTTTTACTCTTTCATCCCCCTTATCCAATCCTTTTCATAAGACTTTACCCTAGTTTCATCACAAAATCCTAAAAACTAAGGAAATCAACATGGGAGATGTTGAACATGTACACTAAGCTAAGTCCTTATATCCTATTGAAAAAGACATATTTATTTAACTCTTCAAACAAAGACCAATGAACTACCTACACAAAACAACCTGACCCTATAAATAACATGCACCTTAAACGATATTATATCTAAGGGTTGGCTTAGTTTTGGTTTTTCTTTTTTGTATTGCATCTCATTTTATTCAAAGTACTGCATCACATATAGTTTCCTTTTTAAATGCATCGTATTCACCAAAAATTTCTGCATTGGCATATAACAACATTAATCAAACAAGGCAACTGTCCAAGTTTTTCATTTGTTTGCATTAAAGACAAATAAGGGTCGTCTCCTTTCTTAGATATTCATACATGAAGTCTTTGAGGTCCTAAGGTCATTCATTTTCAACATTACCCTATGACGATGCTTTACTTATGGTTGGGTAGCAATTTCACTATTTGAGACTTGTTAACCCAAAATATATCAATTGTTATATCTCAAACACATTAACAAAATCTTTGATTCATCCTAGACAACTAGTTGATCATATGGCTAGTGAAAAATATAATATTCTACTTCACCACCACTGTAATTGTCACAACCAAATAGGTTTCATTACTTACAAGTCAAGGCAAGAAAAAGAAAAAAGAAAAAGTGTTATGCCAAATATTCATCTCAAGGAAAAAGCGAAATGTTATATAACTAAAATATCATGCATACAAGTGCGAAAAAAAAAACTTGACTATAGGAACATGTGAGTAACTCCATCAAGCCTATGAACGCCTACTGGCAATAGAGCAATATTTGAGAAATTACAATCTATAACCTTGGCAGAGCTCTAAAATCTTGCTGGTAGCGAGGCTCTATTCGAGATGCTTTTGAAGTTAGAATAATCCACATAGCTAGTCATATAGGATTCTAAGGATCTTTAGTGAACACAAGAGTAGGAATTAACTCATTTGCACTCACATGGGCAAAAGAAGATCAAAGTTTCAAGAACCAATGGGGAAGTTTTTTGCATCTCCATTTGTAAATCCTAGTCACTAAGTGTGTTAATTTGGATGTTCCAAGGGACCTTAAGGAGAAATTGACCACTTATCTATGAAATGCTTTGTACATCCAATTCAATTGGTGTATCGCAAAATGCTAAACAAACACAGTCATCCTTATTCGAATAAAAAGTGCATATTCATCATGCATATTGCATTAATATAGGTCCTATCGAAACTTCAGTGTCTCCACATGTATTCTGCAGATCATCATGTCACATAGGCCTGCATACTGGGGGCATAGCTGAAAAAATCCTAAAAATTATAACATGTCCTAAAAAAAAAAACTCTAAAAATAAAAAACAGAAAAATCAAAGCAAGAAAGCATAGACCATCCATCAAACTAGAACAATAATAAACAAACTCTCAAATTCTGCAATCAAACTTATCGCATGTCTTGTTAATCAATCTATCAAACTCTATCAAACATCAACATGTCTTATACAAGGATGGGTACACTCGAAACTAGATAGATCAATCTTATATGGGGTACTCACTCTTTGAAACCAGACATTCCTATCAATGATCACACAAATCAAAACAATGACATAGACCAGTATGGGTGCTGGATTTTGTCCAAGTTAGTCTTATTTCTTGTACTAAAGTGCTCCATTGATCAATGCACATTTGGAATTTCCTATTTTATTTCCCTCTTTCCTACATCTTTTCTTTAGCTTGTATATATATATTTCAGTCACTTTTGTGTCACCTTGGTTCTTCTTGGAACCCTCATGGCTTGAAAATGACCAACATCCTAGTCTTAGGGTCATCAACTGATTAATCTAAATGTCCTAAGCAATTTTACCTAGTCTGTTTTCTATCAGTAACACCGGGTCATCCAATCTGAGTTAGTCACCTGTCTCCTAACTACTGCAGAGTTTTACCACTGAGTAACCCAAACAAAAAAAGAACAATGAAAACAATCACTAAAATTGTTTGAGATTTAATTGAAATTTTCTTTGTGTGTTGTCTTTTCAATTAATTTTCAATTATTATTCCCTCTGAGTAACTTGAGGAAGTCTATTGTGACTAAGAGGAGCAAGGACTGGGGGCATAATACTTTTCTTTGTTTTCTGCTTGTAGGGAATAATTCTGATTATCTGAAAACATCTCATAAGCTAGGTTTCTGTGATAAGTGCCTTCAAATCAAGGTGAAATCACCACACATACCTCGACTATGTTTATTTGTATGCTACAGGGAGGTTGGAATCATTTCCTTATCTATTTTGAGTAAAAATCTTTATTATGCAATCTGGATGTATGCTTAATCTATCCTAGGATATGAACGATAAAAGGGTCATTGCAGACAAGATAATCAATACTGCACATGAAAAGGAAGGAACTCTGCTTTGTCTGGTATATTTACATACAAACAGCATTCAAGTCATCATGCCTCTTTATGCCTTGGTGCTTATGTTTGCTTTCTATATTATATAAGACGTGACATTGAGGCCATCCTAGTTCTTTGTGCCTTGGTGCTTATGTTTATTCCTACATTTCCACTCAGTGATGATAAATAGCATACAAAATCCAGTGACTAAGATTTAGGTTGCATTCATACTAAGATTTGTGCATTTCAAGTGATTTCAGTATAGTAACTTCACTTTTTCTTTCCTTTGAATGGATGCTGAATTTGAAATAGTCATCATTTCTTTGCTAATTTTCAGGATCGAAATCGAAATCTAATGTCAATTTTCTAGTCAAATTTTTGCAATGCTGACCACTTGACACTTTCATTTTCATTTCATTCTTTGCATCACTTTGTGCTCAAATATTTTCTGAATCAATTCTAATCTTAAATTAATTCTCTAATCACTCGTCGTGCTCAGATTATCATTGATATATCATTTTATTAAATAAAATTGCCTAACATCACTGTGATCTCACTATCTTTCAATTTCACTTCCGAGGGGGCATACTCATTACGTTAATACTATCAGTGATTACATCATCAAGTCAAGAAATTTTTCAAATCTTCATCTAAAGTCGAGTAGAAAATGTTTTCAATCAAAGATTAATCAAACTTTAGTCAATCTCTAGGGGCATATCAAGTTTGTCCTCATCTGAATCAATCTTCAAATCGGTGTTCAGTTTCATCACATCAAATCAAGTTGGACATTCTGTTTCGCTAATCGATTCTTGTTCAATCAAGTTTAGAAATGGTTTTATCTCTTTGCTCAACCAATTCTAGTTCAATCAAGTTCTAGATCAGTGCTCATTTCTTTATCCGTCAAGTTGAAGATCAGTATATCACTCTATCTCAGTCCTAGTTCAATCAAGTTTAGGATTGGTGATGACATAAGGACCAAGCCAATTGGGCTCAAATTTTCCTTTCTTTTCTCAGGCCTACTAATTCTTAGGATTCTCTCTCAATACTAAGTCACCTACCTCAAATGTATGAGGTTTTACCTTATAATTATAGCTATGACTCATTCTCTATTGATAGGCCTTAAGATTATTAAAAGTAGTTTGTCGACGCTCATCCAATAGATCTAGCTCCTATTAGAGGGAGACCCTGTAGTCTTCATCATTTATTATATCGCACAAAGAAACTCATAAGGATGGTAACTTGACCTCAATAGGAAAGATAGCTTTGGCACCATAGACAAGTGAATAAGGAGTGTCTCCAGTAGGTGTGCAAACACTTGTGCGATAAGCCCAAAGTGTGGGATTGAGTTGGATGTGCTAATTTTGGCAAGTGTCATCGACTATCTTTTAGAGGATTCTAAGAATGGTTTTGTTAGATGCCTCATTTTGGCCATTACCTTGGGGGTAGTATGGAGTGGAGAAGCGATGGTTAATATGGAAGAGATCACAAAGTTCACAAACATCATGATTTTTGAAGGGACATCCGTTATCTATGATGATGGAAAGAGGGACACCATATCGACAGATAATGTAGTTGAGGATGAATGTCACAATTTGTTTTCTATTGACTTGGGTGAGAGGAATGACTTTAATCCATTTCATGAAATATTCTGTGGCAATGATAATGAATTTATGGCCATTAGAAGAAGGAGGTTGAATCTTGCCTATGAGATCGAGTCCCAAAATGTATACGGTGAAAATGGATGATGAAAACAATATTGAAAGACTAACAAAGATCCAACCACAAAACCCTAGCCTAACAATGAAAAGGATCCACCATACACAAATGAAGATACCTAAGATCATGCGAAGCAACAAAATAAAACAAAGTATACCATTCACATGTCAAGTAAGGTTTCAATCTTCATTTCTTCCTATCTCTATTGATCTTGTTTGCTATAATTTCTCTTAGATTTTATGTGTGCACAAGAGCTCAACAAAGAACAAAAATGTAGTTGATAGCTTGATTGACGTGGTCATTAAAGTGCTGATTAGGGTTGAAAAGGAAGAGGGCATCCTCTTATATAGAGAACAATGTAAGAAATGAAGGGATAAGATTAAGAGGTGTAAAGATTAAAGGGTAGGTAGAGGAAATAATTAATTGATAAAGGGGGTAGGTAAGAGAAGAATTAAGAGATGAATGACATGTGTCATGGGTAGAAAAGGCTCATTAATTAATTAAATAAATAAAGATTTACTTAATTTATAGAGGAAGTGGGGTCCATTAAATAAATAAAATATTTATTTAATTTAAGATAATGAAAATTTATATAAATAAAAATATTTATTTAAATGAGGAAAGGCTTAGGAGAGGATTAATGAATTAATTAAATAAATAAGAATTTATTTAATTAATAGAGGACTTAGGATAAAATAATTAAAAAAATAAAAATATTTATTTAATTAAGGAGGACAATTTAAGGTGTCTACAACAGGCACCAAGAATCAACTCCACTTGGCTTCATAGGTCTAAGCATGCCTTACAATCCCTGATGATGGTAATGGAGATGGCATAGAGGCCCATGTTGACTTAACTGTAAGCATTGTCCCATAATAGGACAATTATCTTTGGTCATTTGTTTACCTGTTTGAATTTGCCCCAAAGGCAATATTCGTTACCCTGAGTCAGTTGCTTGAGTTTATGGTGAATGATGTCTTTATCTTGGTCATGATGTAAGTGTTTATGTATAATATTGTATTGGGATGATAATATTATTTTATATACAAGATTTTTAGTATTACTATTAATGTTATTATTTAATTAAAGATATGATTTATTTGAATTTATATTAATGTATTTATTCCTAGTATTTAATTGTGAGATTAGTTATTTAAGAGACTATGTTTAATTGAGTTCTTTTTGGTGGGGAATAATAAATGATATAAAATCTTTATTTATGAAAATATGTTTTAAGTGGGATGATATGTATGATGCTTTGGATATATATTTAATTAATTTTGATTGGTGGGGATTTGGTTTCCATTTATGAGTTTAATCCTGGTTTCTACTTTATTTTTTAAGTTTATTGGTGGGAGTTGGTTGAGTTTTAACGTACACAATTTTGTGAGGCGAGTTTACATTATTTATGTATTATTTTTGGAAAGAAAATGCTTCTCATTAATGTTAGTTTTTTCTGGAGTTTGAGAGGTTTTATGATTTTGGTGTGTGAGGAGAGGATATAGTTGGAATTTGTTTCTAATTCTTTGTGCGTTTGATGAGGGTTTCTTGTTGGAGTTTTCTTGAGACTGTTCAACAAGGATTGATAGTTTATTTGCTGCTATATTTGCTTGGTTGTTGATTGGGAGGATTGCTAGTTGTGTGCGGACTATCCTCCTGGTTCAATTTTCCTCTTGTTTCTTCCTTTCTTGATTTCTTTGCAGGACTCAAGGTAGGATTTGATTTTGTCTTGCTTGATCTATTCTCATTACTTTGGGAATGGAAAAAATGTGATTTTAATCACTTGTAATTTCAATATGAAAATGGTTTTGATTTTTTATTATATATGAGTATTTTTATGTTCGAATGCCCTCTTCTTCCTTGAGTTTTAGGGTCTTTTTCTCTTAAGGAATCTTTGTGTTGTTTTCAATGATCTTTAGGTATAGTGTTGGCTTGATGATTATTTTGTAATGGATGAATTCATGTGTTGTCATTGATGGCACATGTATACTCACACATATGTTCACATTGTCTTAGTCATCTCAGTTAAGACAAATTGATACTACTCCTAAGTCTTAGTGTTGCAAAATTGGTATTATATGTATAGAGAGGTCCAATCAGTTTTGAAGGTGTCTACCCAATATATGTAGATAGCCAGTATATGCAGGAATGACATTGGTCGTGGTCAATTCTACTTGCACCAGTTTGGAGATACTGTAGAGATCAACAAGGAAGATAATGGAGGATAGCCGGTCTATGAGTTGGAAGAGGTCAACTCTTAACCGATATCGGTGTTCCAATTGGTTTCACTGATTGTGTGATAAGCTATCACTAGTCGTGATGAGTTATCCCTAACCGAAAGATTTAGTGGAAATTTATGATGTGTTATGTTAGATTGTCCAGATACACTGCACCTAGGAAATTGTGATGTGATTCTTGAGATGACATGAAATCTAATGTCTATATAATGATATTCTGATGAACTATTTTTATGATGCAATAGATAAGTGTTAAGTTATTGCAATTTATTGAAGGCATTGTAGAGTATGTCGATGATGTAGTTTTGAGTGAGCAAAAGAGGATCTATTCAAGCAAGATGTGCTACTTCTAGATCACACCACCTATTATTTTCTAATCACTACAACAATCAAATCCCCTAACTGGGTAAGCTCTAACAAGATTAATTCTATAAATCCTCTAACCAGGTGATCCATTAGTTTGGGTTTGAAATCCTCTACCGAGGTTATTCCTAACAGGGTACTACCTTTAATAGGGTATAGCTCCTAACAGATCTTTGGGATCTTTAATAGGATTCACTCCTTGCAGAGCACCATTGTAGACCTCAACCAGTCGGTTACCTATTACTATAGATAGTTAACTTGTCAGTCCCATCTCACCATGGTTTTTCCTAGTTGGGTTTTCCACATATAAATACTTGTGTTATGGTGGATGTTTTACTTGTTGTGGATGCTTTAATATCATTTTGGATTGCATGCAAAGTATTAAGTAAACTGGTTAACTGTCTTTACTGGTCTGTGTTTAAAGTAGTATTGTTTTTGTTGTCACTGATTCACCCCCTCTCTTAGTGCTTTATAAGTCTATCAATTGGTATTAGAGCCTAACTTCCTTAAGGCTTAATAGCTTGGAAAAAAACCCTAAAGCCACCATGGGGGATATGAGTTATTTAGAGATGGGTAGAGTGCTTGATGCTACCAAGGAAGAGCTTGAAACCCTGAGGGTCATATTTAAAGCTTCACAAGTTAAAAGGAGAGAGATGACTAAGAAACTATTGAAGATATCTGACAATAGTTCTTCAGATGAGGCTAACATTGATGCATTGGTTGAAGAAGTTGAAAAACTAAATGGTGAAAAGCTAAATCTCAGGAGAGAACTAGAAGCCTTAACAATCCGCATGAGCCAAGAGCTTGAAGCAAGGAGGGCAGTTGAAGACCTAATCAAAGAGAGAGATCATGAGATTGCTAAGATCAAATAGGAGAATGCAACTTTGCATGAACATTGGCATGGGGAGAATGAAGAGAAGGAAACACTGCATCTAGATCTTGAAATGGAAACATCTCTAAGTGAGACTCTAACAAAACACAATGAAGATCTTACCAAAGAGCTCACCGAGGCTAATGGGAAGCTTGAAAAGTTTAATAAGAGTTCTTCTATGCTGGATGAGAAGATCCAATCTCAGAGGATGAAAGGTTACACATTTGGACTAGGTTTCAATACATCTGAGAAAGGAGAATTTTCCAGTACTAAGAGGAACATGCACAAAGGTAAAAATGCTCCTAAGGCTAACAAGCCTACCCGTGTTAAGAAAGATTTCAAACCTGTTTTCTTAGTCTATCACAAACCTGGACATACTGCTAATGTATGTAAAAGTAGACCTAATATGAACAAGGGCTATAATAAAAATGCTAGGTATTTGTCTAAAATATTTAAAGGTCATTATTTTACATGCAACATGTATGGACATAGATTAGTTGAATGCAGATATGGAGCAAATAATCTGACACCTCACATGAATCCAAGACTTAATGGTGATAGGAAAAGAACCTATGACAACTGGGGAAACATAAACTAGCAGAAACCCTATGTCAACTGGTTTAGTACGTATGAAATGGAAAAGGTAAAAAATATGATTTGTACCTTTTGCAACAATTATGGTCATGTGGCTATGAACTATAGAAGGTGAATTGGAAGAGGTAATGCAGGACCTTGGAGATCATCTGGGATGGCATTCTATCATTGTCACAAATCGAGATACATGGTAAAGTTCTATAAAACTAGGAAGAATAAGCTAGTCAACCACTTTGAAGATTAGAAAGGTAAGCAGAAGGTCAATGTTGAGGAAACTAAAGAAGTGATGAACAAAATATGGAAGAATAATGGGGTTAACCTAGCTTGTTCACACTTCACCTAGTTGGTGTTTCTCAATTCCACCAACCTCTCTAGGTCTAGTTATGCTCCAAGACCTCCAAGTCCTTCTCAATCTCTTCTAGGGCTTTCTCTTTGTCAATCTCAAGGTGTTTGCAACAAGTGTTTAACTAGGAACCCAACCATTACCAAGTGACTTCCACATGCTCAATTGTGCTATCTTGACAGCAACTTGTTATATTAACCCCCATACTATTGTGAGTCATCGCATATGTGTGGAGGTTTAACATGGAATTAATTACATTTGGGTCCATTTGTGGTTTGCATTCATTATCTTTCCTACCGATTTCACCATTTTGCCTAGGAATAGGGCTACAAGAAATGAGCCCCTATTAGGCCTCCAAAATCCGGTTTTCAAGGGTTTTAAGGAAAATGGTCCAAAAGACCCTGCAAAAAGGTTTTTTTTTCTTCAAACACTCACCCAAACCTAAGATATTTTGGTAGTTATGGTTTCCCAACTTTCCGTACAATGCCCTAACCCAAAAATGACGGTTTGTCAGGGTTTCTAGGCCTCTTAACCAACAGTGACTAATCAATTTAGTAAAATGGATATCTGTAGGTCTTTTCAAGGCTTCTCCTTGCAATGGAAACTTTTTTATGAACTTCATGGACCTCTCCAAATTATTTGGTTGTGGTTTTGTGTTCACCTCTGCACTATGCACTCAAATTTCACCCTATCTTCTCTAGCCAGGTTGCTCCTAGACTTGCCTAGAACAAGGTGATAACCATATCAAACTTTACTTTTAGAAATCCTCCCTGCATATATATACACTTTTTACGAGGTTTCCTTCCATGTCCCAATAGGCCATGCTGGTAGCACAGAGGGATTTTATGGGGCAACCATTTTACAAGAAATTGCTAATTACAAGCCAAAACTGGCTGATTGAAAATAAAACAATGAAAACACTAACACACACTAACTACCAAGAATGAAATGAACCAAATGAATCTGAAATGCACCAAATAACTTCAATTCATAACTGGATAATCCATTTGTATTCACATTATAGGCAAAATAAGACCAAAACAGTGATAACAGTCTGAAAATGAGTAGTTTCAGATTGTTGATCATACAAAATTAAAATTTCAACCTTGGTAACCATGAAAGAGGAGGTTTAAATATTCTTCCCCACATGTGGAGGCATTCTATGGCGTTGTTCTATCCCTAACTCCACCGCTAAGCACTTTTAGGACAAAAGTTGTCATGACAACTTTTACAACTTTTCACTTTTTGTTTTGCCAACCTATGCAACCTATTTCAAGTCATTACTCATGGCTTTTAAAGAATTCCTAAGACTATTATAAACCTCTCTAATTATCACACTATTTTTTGCTACTTTTGACCATCAAGAAGGTCATTTCAACTACTCAAACCACTACCTATTCACAAAGTGCAAACCTAGGAAGAAAACCAACTCAACTAGGCCTACACTTGACTCAAATTAAATATCACACACACTCCTTGGATCCTCCTATATTCCTTTTTAGGAACCTAACTTGGTTAAGGTTAGTACAAGCCAAAATTGTGAAAGGACTATGAGCCTAAGTCCTAGGTGCTCATGCACCATTCTCCCAAACAAAAGAAAACTAAGTCACCTCCTTGGGGATCAAATTCTGATCAATTCCTAACTTCTTAAACTCTATCTCAAGCACCCATGTAGCTTCAGTATCATCTATACCATTCCACTTGATTAGGTTCTCCCATAAGATTTGGTGTCTTGTCTTCTTAGCGATCCTTGAACTCAATACCTTTTTAGCCTTTGGATTTGGTCTTGCTGGTATTTGAAGGTTATTTACATCATCTGATACCTCCGAGTGATTGCAATTTGAACCTTGAACTGGTCCTTTATAAGCAACTAAGTCTTCTATTTTGAAAGCCAGTGACAATCCTATGTCACTAGGTAGGTCCACCTTGTATGCATTTTCTCCATACTTGGGTAGAATGGCACATGGACCCAACCTTCTCATTTGCAACTTGTTAGGTAATCATCATTGTATCCATGCTTTGTTTAGATGCACCATGACAAGATCTCCTACTTGGAAGGTTCTTCCTTCTCTCATCAACTTTTTGTTTGATCTTACTTGTGTTCTCCATCAATGCTTTCTTGACTGATTCATGTACCTCCTTCATTGATTGAGCAAAGTCTTCTACATATCCACTTCTTGTTGCTGCATTACCTAAGTCCCTTAACTCCAATATACCCCTTGGGTGAACACCATAGACCACTTCAAAAGGACTCTTGCCAGTGTTCTATTTGTTGTGTCATTGTAAGCATTTCTAGCTTGTAATAGAACTTGATCCCATGTCTGACCATACTCTTTGGTAAGGCACCTCAATAAGTTTCCCAAGCTCTTATTTACCACTTTGGTCTACCCATCTGTTTGAGGATGGTAGGCTGATCCAAAAGATAGGTTGGTGCCAAGATTTTCCTAAAGTGTTTTCCAAAAATGACTCATGAACTTTGAGTCTCTATCTGAAACAATGCTCATGGGTAAACCATGTATCCTTATCACATTCTTGAAGAACAAATGAGCTATTTGGCATGCATCATGAGTAGTCTTGCAAGGTACAAAGTGGGCCATCTTACTAAATCTGTCCACAATGACATAAATGATGCCAAATCCTTGTTTTGTCCTTGATAAACCTACTACAAAGTCCATACTAATGCACTCCCAAGGTCTATTTGGTATGGGAAGAGGTTGGTATAAACCAACATTTGAAGAAGTGCCCTTGGCCTTTTGACAAACAATGCATGTCTCCACATACTTTTTCACATCTTGATTCATCCTAGGCCAATAGTAATACCTTTGAATCAACTCTTGAGTCTTGTTGACTCCAAAATGACCACTAAGGCCGCCATTATGCTTCTCTTGTATGAGATTTTCTCTCATTGGCCCTCAAGGCACACAAAGTTGTCCTCCTCTAAACAATAACCCTTCTTGCAAGGTAAAATCTGAATGCTCACTATGAAAATGATTTTGATAATCCTTACACACCTTGTAGGCATTTGAGAAGTCTTCATCATCCGGGTATAGATCTCTAAAACTATCAACACCTATGCTCCTTAACTGAATTTCTTGGACTGTCAAAAGTCTTCTTCTCAATGCATCAGCAACCTGGTTTAACAGTCCTTTTTTGTGCTTAATTGTGAATGTGTAGGATTGCATGTACTCCACCCACTTCATGTGTTTGTGAATGAGTTTGTCTTGTGAGTTTAGAAAGCTCAAAGCTTGGTTGTCCGTATAGACTACAAATTCCTTAGGAAGGAGATAGTGTCTCCACTTCCTTAAAGCCTACACTAGAGCATATAATTCCAAGTCATATGAGGAGTATTTCCTCTTTTCATCACTTAGCTTCTCACTATGGAAATCTACTGGTCTTTCTTCTTGGCTTAGGACAACACCTACTGCAACATTGCTTGCATCACATTCCACTGTGAAGAGCTTCTCAAAACTAGGTAACACTAACAGCGATTGAGTAGCTATCTTCTCCTTCAAGGTTTCAAAACCTCTATTTGCTTGTTCATTCCACTAAAAATTTGCCTTCATTCCACCTCTAATAGTTTCCAACATTGGTGCACATATAGCACTAAATTGCCTAATGAACTTCCTACAGTACTGAGCTAGTCTGTGGAGCCTTCTCACCTTTGTTGCTAACTTAGGAGTAGGCCAATTTACTATGGCTTCAACCTTGCTGGGATCCATCTTGAGGTTTACTTGAGACAACACAAACCCAAGGTAAACCAACTCCTTCTTAACAAATTCACACTTGTCCAAGTTCATGGTTAGCTTCTCTTCATACAATCTTTGTAACACATTTTGCAAATGATTAATATGATCTACTCTATCCTTACTAAAAATGAGAATATCATCTAGATATACCACCACAAATTTACCTATTAATTCCTTCATCACCTCATTCATGAGTCTCATGAAGGTTCTTGGAGCATTGGATAAGCCAAATGGCATTACTAGCCATTCATAAAGACCCTCTGTTGTCTTGAATGCAGTCTTCCATTCATCACCCTCCTTAATCCTAATTTGGTGGTATCCACTTTTAAGGTCAATCTTGGTAAAGTATTTGGCTTCCCCTAAACTATCCATTAGGTGTTCTATTCTAGGAATTGGGAACCTATACCTAATAGTGATCCTATTTATAGCTCTAGAGTAAGTGCACAATATCCAAGTACCACCTTTCTTTGGGGCTAACATGGTAGGTACAACACAAGGGATAATACTTTTCCTAATTAGGCCTTGGTCTAAAAGCTCTTGGATTTGTTTGGCAATCTCAATATTTTGTTGGGGATTCATCTTGTAAGCTGCCTTGTTAGGTAAGGATGCTTTGGGAATAAAGTCTGTTTGATGGCTTATGGCTCTTTTAGGAGGTAAGGTGGCTGGTTGTCCATCACTCACTATCCCTTTGAACTTCTTCAATAAGTCTTGAACCTCTATTGGCAAATCTGGCAAAAAATTAAATTTTTTTTTTTAAAAGTAAAGAGAATTAAATTCGTCCAATGGTGAAAAGCACTTTGATGGCACCCTAGGTAAGTACCATGGTGCAAACCGGTTTACCAATGCCATGTGTAGAGACATTGCTCCTCCCTCCTTCAGGAATCAATCTCATCCTCTCACTTTGCACACACTCACAACCTATCCATCCATAATAAACTTACCCATTCCCATCATGGCTTGCTATTGATCTACCTAAGATTAGTTATTCATTCATAATAAACCTCTCTTATCACCCTTTTCTTCCATAATAAATGAGGTCCAATCTATAGCTGGGGTAAAATCCTAAATCTAATGATGGAAGTGGTACCCTAAGCATCACATGTTTTGAGGAGCATCATCTTTTCTTCCTCCTTTTCATGCACAATTCACAATCAAAGGTCATCTTACATCACCAATCTGCAATAAAAGTTTCATCGTTCTTCACAATTAAGTATCAATTCCATGTATTCAGTCAGTTTTAGATGAGACACAAGCAGTAGTGGGCCTTCAACAAATCAAAATTTTCAATAAACTTTGGCAGCAACATGGTTTTCGGCATAATCTATCTCTTATCAAGATAACAACATTGTGACCAAATCAAACATATTAGGATATATGGCAAGAAATAAAAAACTTGAGGATTTCATTGTATGTTGGTGTCAAGTCTTGGTGTTCTTTTGATTTTATCTTTTTAGTGACATGTCTTTTAGAATTTCCAGGATGTCTTTGACTAGAAAGACAAGGATAGGTATGAGTCACCTATTGTTTTTCTATCTATGAATTATCTCTTAGTAATTCTATGACTTGTCCAAGGATATGAGGACACTGTGAGTCTAGCGTGAACTAGGGAATTCCTTGTTTGTGACTATCTAATCTCCATGAAAATGGGTACAATGACTTTCTAGGTCAAATCTATACCTTGATTGTCATAACCTATTTGCCATAATAAAGCTCAATGATGATAAATCATAAGAATCTCTTTCACTTCCATATTCTACCTTCCATCCCCCTATCTCAATTGTCCTCCAACATCCTTTCCCTGAGTCTGTGTAGCCCACTATCACATGATTGAGTATAATAACACACCTAAAATATTTGCATTTCATGTAGTTTGCACCTGCATCATCACATGTTAGCATATCCTATTTCATACATACATATATAGATACCACAATCACATCACATCCTGCATATATCAATTGTTAGTATCTACATTCTCATATATAAAACATAAAATGCCAAGATAATAACAAATTGTACATCTCATCATGTATATATTTTGCATCCATATCATAATCATCATCATAACTATCATAAAATATAACATAAATTGCATCATCATATAGAATCACACACACATAGTACACATGCATATAACTGCCACAAGGATGGATCATCTCATATATCAAAAAAATAATAATTGTCATGATACAATGATGTTAATATCTCATATGGCTACAAAATCACCCAAAGGTGTATACATTATCATACAAAAAATGACACAAAATGGATCCAAGAGAGCTATGATGAAGACCCTCCCTCAAAGCCGACTGTCCTTGAAGGAATCTGAGCTCTCAAAGTTACTGTTGTAGAATCACCCTGTCTATCTCCTCCTCTATCCCCTCCTCTTGGTGGTGCAGATGGACCCATGACCATGCCACTAGATGCATGCCTCCTGTCTCTCCCTATGGTCATTGTCTAGGAGGCTCTCCTATAACTCCCTGCCCTGAGCTCTAAAGGAACTTTTGCATAATATAGGTGTCTCTAATATCCAATCTCCTCCCCCACTCGCATGAAATAGGCCTAACCTACTTCGTGATCCCTCTCTCTTGCTTCTCTCCCTACCCTCAATGTCTCCTCTATGATTGTATATCGTTGAATGGCCTAGTCTCTCTCCCTCTACATCTCTGACATTTGTCACCTCAATCAAGTCATGTCTCTTTTGAGATCCTCAATCTCATTGGCCTGTCACATTGGAATCTCTCATAATGCTAACAGCTCATCCTCCTCCTCATCTCCACCCTGAGTACCCTCATCCTACCTAGCCTATCATTGTACCCCTCTCCCTGGTACCTATACCTGTACCTATCCTCTAGCCTATAGGAGATGTCCTCCTCTCCCCCTTGATGGTCTTGGTGGTCTCTTTCCCTATGGATCTTGTCCCTCCTCACCTCTCTCTCCAACATCCCTCTATTGACCCCTGCCTCTCACCACCCTCCTTGTTGCTCCTATCCTCGACCTCCTTCATCTCCCCCCACCTCTTTCCTCATCATCCTCAGCTACCAAAGGCTCATCTAGATTTGTCAATCTAGGTACTATATGTGCCACAAAATAAGTTACATACTCTGCATCTATGCCTGAAACCACATCCCTCTATAGATCCCACAACATTAGAACTAACTGCTCAAAATGTGTAATCGCAACATCATAAGACAAAATCAATTCCTAATGAGCTTGCTCCTACACTATCTGTGCCAACTCTCTAGATCCTTGAGGCATCCTCTACTGCCGCCCAGACTACCTGCATACCTTGTTAATCAGATGTCTATCCAATATATGTAGTGTCCACTCAATCAGATACCTACTCCCGAAGACATAAGCTATCTCTATAGTGTCCTCCTCCCAGACCTCATAGTCAAGATAGGGTCTCCATATGACACTATCTATGTCATATATCACCTATTTCTGATAGTCCACCTTCACAATCCATGGCTGGGAAGTGATCATAATGTACAAATGTGCATATGACTATCCACGTCCTCTCCCTATGAAGTGTACTGGTCTAGTCACTACAATATGCTCATATGACCAAACCTGTAGTAAAGTAACCCTGCAACCTAGCCCACATCCACCGAGATACATGAATTGGTGAAGTTCATGGTATAAGTGTGATAACACACATGAACCCCATGCATATCTAGTGTGATCCATTACCAATATCTCTAGAGTCCTCCCCTAGCCAACAACCATACCTCATGTCGCCCTATCTAGATGAAGGTAACCACTAATCACTCCTCCAACCACTGTCGGTAGTCTGCATCTAGTAGAAAGCATAACTTCTCTGCTGACATGACCTGATCCCATCTCTAGCTCTGGGTCAACAAAGACCCATCTTAGTGCATCCTTGTCTCCCTCTCTGTCATACGACACCAGATCATCGTGGATCGGTATCCACAAGATCCTATCCTCTAAAGTGACTGACATCTCACCAATTGGAAAATGAAACAAACAATTCTCAGAGCGCCATCTCTCTGCTAGAGTAGTCAGTAATCCTCTGTTTGCCCAAATCTCAAGCAGATACATGATGTGTCTCAATCTCATAGCCTTAATAGTTTCCTACTCCTTAAAGGTCAACTTTGGTCATAACCTTTGTGTCATAGAGAATCTCTCTCTAGACTCAATCTAGGGAAATTACTCCTACATCCAATCCAATCAATCATGTTAATCTTAGTGGTACTCATGTTCATCACATAGTGCTACTACAATCATAGTGGTACTCATGCTCATCACATAGTGCTACTTCTATCCTAGTGCTTATGTCTATCACATGGCATTGTATCCTAGTGTATATGTTCATCACACTACACTTGATCCTATTTAGAGGCCCTTCTTGAGTGTATACTCTCAGCAGCTTATCCAATTGGCAATGTATGTTCATCACAAAATTGTCATTTCTATCCTATTTCTCAATTTTCTTCCCTAGGGCACCTGCTTGAGTGTATCCTCTCAGCATCTTATCCAATCAACAATGTATGTTCATCATAGAACTGGCAATTCTAGCCTACTTAGACACACACATTTTTGCAACATAGACGTGGTTTAACACACCTACACATAGTTTCTTGTCCCAAGCATGCTTGTACATCACAAACACACCACTGTTCTACATATATTTTCTTTTCTTTCACAAATGCATCCCCTTGACATAGATGTTCCTTCTTGGCACATACATGTCATAATCTACACATAGACATGATTACATGTATATACATGACCAAACCTAATGTAGACGCACTTATCCTACCTAGACATGCCTGACACTGATCTAAACGTGCTCGCAGTACAAAACATCGATTTCACGTTTTTTCTAATCTACTCTAACATGCAATAAATGAAACATTAAATGCAAACACATACAAAAGTGGCTTTGAGGTACTTACAAGCTCACCCATATCATCTGGTCTCTGATATCACCAGACTCGATCAAACCTATGAACTCCATCCATCGCCGTTGATTTCTCTGACTGCTCTAAGCTCTCTCTCTGCACTCTAATCTCTTAGGTGTGTGGATGAAAATGAGGATGTTTTCCTTGTGGCCCTACCATATAGGCTACCTAACCCTAGTCTCTCATGTCATATTTTCTTCCTCGTGTTAGTCTTTTTCCTACATGACCTTGTCACCCTATCTTGTTAGTCCTTTCTAGCCTTTCTTTCTTATCCAAAGATTGTATGCAACCCTTTTAGTCTTTTCCATCCAATCTCTCAAGGGGGCATATCAATCCCATCTTGGGGAATGTATCAGTTTTTCTTCTTTGAGCCAACGTGACAAGCTGCATTGTCTCAAACAGGGGCAACATGTAGACACCTAAAATTGTCCTGCTTAATTAAATAAATAATTTTTATTTATTTGATTATTTTATCTTAATTCTTCTATTAATTAAATAAATTCTTATTTATTTAATTAATTCATTAATCCTCTTCTAAGCCTTTCCTCATTTAGATATCTAATTTTATTTACTTAAATTATCATTTTCCTAGATTAAATAAATATTTTATTTATTTAATTGATCCTGCTTCCTCTATTAATTAAATGAATCTTTATTTATATATTTAGTTCATTATCCTTTTCTACCCATGACACCCGTCATTCATCTCTAAATTATTCTTTTACCTACCCCCTTTATCATTTAATTATTTCCTCTACCTACCCTTCAATCCTAGCCGACCATTTATCTTTAAACCTCTTAATCTCCATTTCCTACAGTGTTCTCTATATAAGAGGATGCCCTCTTCCGGTGCAGGAGCACCCAAGACAAGGTTGGCCACCATGAGGCCATAATGAAGATTTATGAGATATTAAGTCTATGAGGTTAAAATGACCATTTAATATTTTGAACATGGATAATAATTCCATTTGGAGTCATCAAACTCATGTAATGAGTCATTTTGTAATAAGTTGTCAAAATTGCCATGTTGGGCAAATAATGTCAAAATGAGTAATGTAATGGGGTTCAATGGGTATAATAGGTTTTTAATGAGAATTTTAAGTTTCATAAGGTCTTGTGTGACCATATTAATTTAATAAAGTTTATTAGAAAGTGTCAAGATGCAAAAAGGTTAAAAAAACTTGTCAATTGACAACTAAAAGTGTCAATTTGACAATAAATTAAAATTGTAAACACCCAAAAGTGGTTGTAAGGGTGGTTAAGAGTTGGTTTTCAGTTTCCATGAAGGGAAGAGGTTTAAATATGTTTGTTATGATCCAAAATGAAGGGGTTGAGGGTCAGATTTTCTTGGCATTGTAAGAATTTGGGGTTTGGCAATAAAAATACAAGGTTTTCCTTGCAATTTTGGTCTAAAATCTGCACTTTATTGGTCTGAAACTCTTCTTCTTTGCTTCATTTTTTATTGGAAATGAATTTGGAAATGTAGAGGAGTGTTTGTACTATCATTTGATACTATTATTGAAGGTTTTACATTCAAATCTGATATACTTCTATTGGCTGTCCTAAAATTTGTTGTAGGTGATTGTTTTTGGGAAGTTTTGAGAGTCACAATGCAAATGTGACCCGTTCCACTTTATGTGGTTGTTTTTTCTTGTGGAATGGGTCAGGAATAATTTAATATATGTATCTCTAACTCTACATGTGCAGGGAAAAATGTGGAGATGAAGTGTTGATACCCTAGGCTAAGAGATTGAGTGAGGAAAAGCATGAAAATGGAGGCATGAGTATAGCAGCAAATGATCTACCTTAAGGAGGTAGTTTTTTTATGTGAAATAGTGTTAGGGGATGGTAAATTAATGGTGATAACCAATTTTAAAGATCTGGAAGTGAGTTTTGGGGTTTGAACAAGGAGGCCCTAGTTTTTTAGGCCTAAAAAGGGGGGTTTAGTATCTAACCTATCAAATGATTGTGTATTGTCTTGAAACCTGGAAAATATATGGTTTTAGAACATTTTTCAAGAATTTTTTTGGTTTGGTGTTGTGGTCATACTGTTTGTTGGTACTTGCTTTGGAAAAGAGGGCTAATTGGGCCTAGTTGGTGTGTAGCAGGGTGTTGGTCTGAGTATTTCTTCCAAAATAACCATAGTTTATTTTCATATATGTTAGGTAAATTCTAAAAGGGTATCTAGATATGCAATTTATTTTTCAATTGTTTTCAAATTATTTTGAGTAAATGACAGAATACCCGCTGAACATGGCTACTAGGGAATTGGCCTATTTAGGGACCCAGGTAAGGGTTTGTGAGTGAACCAGTTGATAGGTTAACTGAATACTATTGGTTAAAGTGTAATATGGTATTTAGAGATCCTAGGAAGTGTTGGAACAAGTTGGTGAGGTTGAGAGTTCTATTTGGGCATCTTGGTGAAGCCTAGTGAAGGAAGGTGAAACAAGAAGAGTTGAGTTTTTGAAGAAGAAAGAATGGCAAGTTAAAATGTAATTGTGGGAGGGTCCATGATTCTTTGCATCATCTTCCTTTTCAACCCTAATCAGCACTCTAATGACCATGTCAATCAAGCCTTCTTGTGATCAAGATATCAACCACATTTTCATTCTTTGTTGAGCTCTTGTGCACACATAAAATCTAAGAGAAAATCTATCAAACAAGATCAATGGAGATAGGAAGAAATGGACATTGAAACCCTACTTGACATGTGAATGGTATATTTTGTTTTATTTTGTTGATTCAGATGATCTTAGGTATCTTCATTTATGTATGGTGGACCCTTTTCATTGTTAGGCTAGGGTTTTTTGGTTGGATTTTTTTTAGGCTTTGAATATTGTTTTCATCATCCATTTTGACCGTATACACCTGTAACCAAAAACCAAACACAAAAATCCTATACACATACACATCCATATATATACATCTAGAAAATAGGATTAGTAACCATAACCAGTCCTTGAATGCATTCATTTGAACATATTTAAGTACATCATTAACACAATACATCATCTATCATATAGCCATCAAAGATTATAAATAAAACAATAACATCATCATCATATCACTTCATCTCACATCTAATCATCAAGTAACCTAAAGCATTAAACCCTAATATTTCATTGTTATACCCTCATAATATATACACTACTAGGATATCATAGAAGTAATCATAACCCTAATATCACCAAATAGTCCTCAAAATATAGATCATCATAAGATAGTCATGCCTTAAAACATAAATTCACTATACATAAGCAATCTATAGTTAAAATAATTGAGTATGTCTATGTTTAATTAACAACAAACTACTAAAGCCAACATAAACCAAAAGAAATATTATAAAGATACAGACATAGAATAAATTACCCTTGATCATGATTCATTTCCCCAAGGAGATCATAGAATAAACATGATTAGAAAGATTCACTCGTCGATAGTACATTTGAACAATAACAAAGTAACATTAAATATCCACATCCTAAAGTACACAATTAGGACATTTTCACATTATAACTAGGGATCTCGATATGCATGTAAATAACCATAATAATTAATTCACTCAAAGGGGATTCTAAGATCACGTGCATTATCATCTCTTCAAATGATGTGATGTCACCCCCATCTAGCCTCATTGATTATTGCTACATTACTACATTATCAACATTATAGTGTAGGTTTAGTATCATGATACCCGACTTACAATGCAAGGGTTAGAGGGGTATTATATGTCCTCTCCCCCTTTGACTTGACTTACTATTGGAAGTCGCCAAGATAAGATAGAAACATAACACCAATTAGTCCTAAAAAAATTCCTAAACCATTCTCAAATTTACATCCTTTTCTTGGACATAAGCAAAAAAATTTCCCTAAAATGATTAACCACATCAATCAATTTCCAAATCTATTCATTACATTCAAAATTTATACATTACTTGTAAAGAAATATAGGATACATCAATCTTCACCCATTCAAACATAGTAACACAACAATTCACTCCATTTCATTCAATATACCATCACTTGTAAAAAACATTCTAGCATAATATAATTTCATATTTCAGAATTTTCATAACAATATTGGTATCCATAAGACATAGTTACACAATAACCTTACACCCTTCAAATATGATAAAACATTTCTAATATCTATATACAACAATAGAATGAATAAATAATTATTTTACACTACAATAGACACATACATACTCATCCACATCACTCGGAAGTACACATCACAAGGCTAGAAAAGTGGGCATGTCTTTTCAGACATTTACCCATGATCATTCATAATGAGCATCCAAAAACCATCACCTATAGTCTAAAAACCATAGCTCTCACTCAGAGGCTTGACAATGTTAGGTCACACACACATATGGGGAGACTGTCCATACAAGACCATAGTGCCTATCCCTTGTGTTGTGCAAGGTGGTTAGCATCCAAGAGATAGTCACTCCACTTAAGTGGGTAGTGGATCCTAGTTACACAATAGGCTTACATAACCCACATCCTTAAGGTTTCCTTTGTATAAAACACCAAATCAATATTCTAAAACAAGTAAAGATAAACTATTTTAGCCACCAAAGTTCATCAATGAAAGGGAAAAGAAAATAATTTATTAATTTCAACAATAAAATAAGGAAAATATTTGGAACTGGCAACATTAAATAAAATGTAAGCACAAAAATCTATGTTCAAAAGATTCACAAATTGTGGCTAAACTATCATAAAAAAAGATAAATGAATTTATTTGCCCTCACAAGCCAGATAAAAGAAATCATGATAAATTGCACATTACATCACTATGTGACTAAAATTATCCACCAAACGAGGAAGGAGGGAATGTCATAAAATAGCTCTCCATCAAGAAATAGTACACCACAAACAGTAATACACATGAATCCTCACAAATCATAGATCCGCTGACACTATGTTCAAACTAAGGGGAAAAAGGCTAAGAACATACCACCACACAAAGGGTAGTAGTGAGTACTTTCCTCAAGAAGTGGAAGTTAAAGTCGCTTCGTGCCAGCATTACTTGTACATTGTTTAATGAATCCTGAGTAGTTTGGTACTACTACTATTCCTTCATAGGTGTCCTAAAAACAACCCATGGATTAACACTCAAGGGATAACAATCAAGAAAACAACACATAGATGGTATGGTATCCCCATATCCTATATGAAAAAAAAAACCTCCATGAATGATTACATACTTCACCATCCCATGGAACACAAAGCAAGTAATAGTAGTTCACAACACCCAACAAAAACACTGGTAGGAAATAATCACAATAAAAAGGAGTGCTCTTTCAACAACAATATCACTCCTTAAGAGATAATCTCATTACTTTTCCCATGAACAACAAAATTAATATCACTTTTCTAATTACAAATACTCCTAGCATCCAAGATAATTTTATTTCTAGAATGACATTTCTTAAAACTCATTCCAATTGACGTAATATAAAACTAAACCCCCAAAGCGTACCTATTAGCAATACATTCTCATTTTACAAGGCAACACACTAATTCATAACAATAACATACAAAATAATGTATCCATGTCACATTTATCACTTTTGCAATATAAAACTATAATGGGGTGAAAAGTGAATGATGGAGAGATCAAGAGGAAATATTTTCTTCCCTCCAAGGAGAGATGAAATTTTCACTACAGATTTACCTTCAAACACTTTATCCATATTACATTTAAAAGAGAGGGGATAATTCACTAGATCCAATCTCTGAAGAGAGATATTGAATACTAAATTAATTGATAATAGTGTGAAGATGACAAGCTAACCCCTCTTTTAGAATGAGTAATGGTTGAATTATGTGTTTTGAGACTAAGTGTAAAAGTAGTAAGGAACTGATTATAACTTGAAATGGAAGCATGAGATGAAGCTGTGCACATGGATCTGGCTATAATATGTCGAAACAAAGTTGCCCTGCGAATTTGAGGAAAAGTTGTCAGGACTGTGTTGAAAGTGCACATGGACCTCCGAAAAATCTGCAAAATGAAAAGGGTTTTTTCCCCTCTGTAAATGGAGTCCAAATCTATGAATACAATTGTGCACCTACAACCTACACACTAGAAATGAGAGGAAAAGGGGTTAGGATTGGGGTTTTGCCTTCACGTAAAACCCTAATTTTGGAATTAACCAAATGATGAAAGAAAGTACTTGCAATTAAATGTAAATGAAAGACTAAAATGTAAATCACCTCAAGGGAGGTTGTAGATAAAATTGCTTATGTGAAATTGAATGTTGAAAGGGATCTCCCCTTCTATGGTTGAATCCTTTACTTGAATGCAACACCTATCCTTGAAGGGAGACTTGAGAATTCTCAATGCTCGAAAGGGATGCTTGAGTGCTTGAAATTATGCCCCCTCTTCGTTGATTGAACTTATGCCAATTTTCACCTTATCTAGCTTATGCAAATGGGAGGGAAAATGTGGCATATATATTTGTCAATTAGGCTTATTGGACTGATTTTTCATCATAGGTGGACATAGGGAAAGTTTTCTCGCTCAAAATGGAAAGACCAATGCAAAGATAGGATAGAGGGGGCCCCAAAATAGGGTAGGGATAGGGGTGCCATGCCCCTGTCCTACCCTTATCTTCGAATAGGAAGCAAGTTCAAGTAGTACAGAGGGTAGAAAAAGTGCAGTTTCTAAGGATTGAGAAAGCCTTGGGTCTCCAATCAAGCTTGGGGATTCAATTCACCAACATGAAGACCCTAATGTGGTTGAAAATTGCAAGGGTCATAATTTTATGACACTACATTTATCCCCGACTTTAGCAGGAGTATAAGCGTACACTAATACTATTGGTAAAGTTCAAGGAAACAAGATTGAAATACTTCTACCATGTCAAGGAGGCAAGATACACCAAGCCCCTAGTGGAGTTAGGATCTTACGACATTGATTGACAAAGTAAAAGGGAAGATCAAGAAGGGAAAACCATGAATGCAAGTAGCAAGGTTCCCCTCACTATGAGTCATGAAAAAGAAAGGATACAAAAAATTACAAAGCAAAGCCCAATCCACTAAGTAACTTTAAGTATCAAGAAGGAAAATATGAGCAGAGTGTATGCCCCCATGTTAAAGAAATCGCACACGCCTAATTGGGAGTGATTTCTTTAAGGTAGGATACACTCAAGAGAGAAAAGAGAGAGAGAGCATTTTATCACAAGGATTTAGCCCCCAATTGAGGAATAAACCCAAGGATACAAAACACAAGGTAGTTTCTCTTTCCTCGGGGTCAGTATGTTGTATGGTAACTCATGTATATCATATATGTATAATAATCATCATTCCCCAAAGAAAGAACACTACCTTAGAAGAAAGGGAATAGATGATGTCTTTTGAGTCAACATGAAAGAGACCAAAAGAGATCTCAATGCTTTGTATCATCCTCAAGTAGACATTAAGGGAAAAAATAGAAGAACGAGGATACACATAGAAGAATAGTTACAAAGAGAAAGAGAGGAGAGACGGAGAAGATCTACAATGCTAAGGTTGCTAATCTAGCATGTCATCCACATCCCAATCTTGCTAATAACTATTTTGGGAAGGTGAGCAACACATCCCAATCTTGCTAATCACTATTTTGGGAAGGTGAGCAACATGCTAGAGGAGAGACATAGAGCACAATAGATGGAGCTATCACAAGATCCAAATAAGGAATATGCTCACGTGCTAATTCACTTTGTTTGATTCTAGGAGCTAGGATTAGGGTTTTTGAAAATTCAGCTGATAAATGCTTGTCCACATCAATGTATTCATAGTCACTATCAGAAGCATTAGGAGTTGTATTGTCATCATGAATAATATTTTCACTCATTTCTTCATCAAGATTTGTAGAAAGAGGAGGGCGAACACGAATAGGAGTAACACCATCACATGTTTTTTGCAACTTATGATATAGAGATGTAGGTTCAACACCTTTCTTAGGATAAAACGTAATCATGTCAACTATTGGAGTCTTGGTAGATTGAATGTTTTGAGGAACAACTTCACAAGCTCAAGCATGATGCCTTCATCGATGATCTCTCACATAATGATTTTGTCAAGTCTTAGTAGAAGACTAGGAAGAAGGAAGAACATTTGTTGAAGGAGGAATAGTCTTTTCTTTGATAATTGAAGGTTTAGATTGAGGTCTTTTAGGTTGGACAAGAGGAGTTGTGGGCCTCTTCTCTCTATAAGAGGAAGCAAGTGGAACTACATAAAAAGGAGAAATATTAGGTGTAGGAAGGAGACCACGTCCATCATGGGGAGGTGGTATAGTTCTAACCTTAGAAGAAATATTGTTGTTCTTTGGAGGAGGAGGCATAGTTACATCCATAGGAATAGGTTGAGGAAGATTAGTCCTATCCGTTAGGGGAAGGATATCATCTTCAAGAAGGATGGGAATGCCAATTATTGGGGATCTAGGTTGACTCAAAGATAAAATCATATCTTTCTTCTATTTTTGATAAGATTGGAAAAGAGCATCGCTCCTTTGTGGAAGAGATTGAAATTGTTTAGGTTGAAAGAAATCAATAGGAACACTAAGGCTTCTTTTAGATGGGAGAAATAAGCCATGGTTAAAAGTTATGATTTATCCATTGTGAGTAAATTTCAAACAGTTATGAATAGGAGAAGCAATGCCTTCATGGAAGATAGCCAAGGGTGGCCCAACTTCAGATGGAATTGCTCAGATGAAGGAATGATAACAAAGTTGACATCCATAGATTTAGTGTGAACTTCAATAGGAAGGGTGATAGAACCAATGGTAGGATAAGAGAATCCATCAAATAAATTCACAACCACATTAGAGTCATCATAAATCGATTCATGCAAATGTAAAGTGAAAAAATACTCCTCAATGATGATATTAACCAAGTAAGAGGGATCAATAAGAGAACCATGAGAAGGTATGTCCTTAACCTTCACAACTATGTATAAAGGGCCATCGGGTGCTTTAATGGTCTCACTAGGGTCAAATGTAATACAAGGATCCTTAAGTGTCACTTGTTTCTCTAACATGTTCACCAAATTCAAAGGTGTGGTAGTAAGATCAAAAGGAGAGAAAGAGATATGTTCAGTCTCAATCACGTTAGAGATATGAGAAGGCAAAGGATTAGTGAAAACCTTAAGATTTTGATTAAGAGGAGCTAATAATTTGTTTCCCTTATCATTCATACCTTCCACAGATATAATATTATTCTTAATCAAATCTTGAATCTTACTTTTCAATGCAAAACATTTCTCAGTGTCATGACCTGGTTGACAATGAAATTGACAAAAATAATTATTATCAAAGTAGGGTGAGGCTGCCTTAGAAGGGTCAACTGGTTTTATGGGAGGAAGTTTAATAACATTTCTTTGTAACAACTGAGACATTGTGCTATGTAAAGATTCATTCAAAGGAGTAAATTGCCTTTCTCTTTTAAAAAAATTAGAAATAGGAGGCACACCTATTGTAGCATTCACATTGTTATTGTTGATGTTGTCATTGAATTTGATGAATCATTTGCTTGGTTTGAACTTCCAAAATGGTTGTTGAGCACTATCACCCTTATCACTCGGAGCCATAGGAGTGGATTGCTTCAGTTGACTCACAGTCAGTTGATAATTGTGAAGTGTTGCACACAACTGTGGAAAGGAAGTAAACTCAAAAAGGAGAAATTTGTCTCTAATATATTTTTGCAAATTAGAAATAAAAATTCTTTGAATATCATTATCAAGCACTTGAAAAGAGATTTGAGAACACAAATACTTATATCTACCAATGAAATCAATCACGTTTTCTTTAACACCTTGTTTACAATGCATTTAATTAGTCAAAGTGATCTTAGAACCTATGTTGTTTTGAAATTGTTGAATAAAAGCATTTGCTAATTATTGAAAATAAGTAATAGAATAGGAAGGTAAAGAGAAATACCATTGAAAAGTTGTATCTCTTAGTGTCCTTGTAAACAATTTTGCAAGCAATCTTTGATAATAAGCAAAATCAGTACACAAAGTTTGGAATGTCTTGACATGTGTTAAAGGATCACCTTTTCCATTATAGAGTTCCAATTGAGGGACTTCAACATGCTTATGTGGCATGACTAACAATATCAAGAGAAAGTGGGCTTGAAACATCAAATGTGGGCACACTAAACTTGGATTGACTCATGGAAGCAATTTATTGTTGTAAGGAAGACATAGTTTGAGCAAGATTGTTACTGGTAGCTTGGGTAGAAGAATTGATGTTAGACATGGTTGATTGAGAAGGTGGTGTGATGTTATTGAAAGAAATAATTGATTGAGAATAAGGTAGTGGGACATTATGATAAGTAGGCATAGGTGATGATTGAGTAGGAAAAGGGACACTTAAGGAGGAATACAATTTGTTAAAAGAATTGCCCCCTTGTGTCACATTGATTGGTTGAGGGATAATAGGAATTCTTATTGAAGACAAAGTAAAGATGGAGGATTAAATGAAGAAGAGGGATTTCCCCCATGACTAATTGATGTAGGAATGACATTTTGAGTTGAAGTAGCCATGATGTTTGAAGTAAAAGTAGGAACACTAGTCATAGGAGTAGTCAAAGGAATAGAAGAATTGATTTGCATTTAAGGTTGTGAATAACCTACGGTTTCGGCACAACTCTTTATAGGAATGAAATTGGAATCAATAATATGATCAATGCCATGCAATATATAAATTTCAACCTTATAACTTTGAATCATGTGTTTAAGGCCTTCAATTAATGGAAGAGCTTCACTATTAGGGTATTATTGGGACATCCATTGTTGAAAGTTGATCTATGGAAACTCTAGTCAAATTTTCTTCTTGTTCATCATGGGATTCATCAATTGGATATATAGGGACATGAATAGGATGGGCAGAATTACCATTGTCTTCATTAGAGAAGTCACCCAAATTATGCTCCATCTCCTCAGTAATTGAACCTTGGGAAGCCTTAATTCTAATAGTGGCAAAACTCATGCACTAGAGGAAAATTTGAAATTTTGAATTTGAATTTTGAATTAAAGGAACAAAGTGCACAAAAATTGAATAATGCAAAATTTGGTAAAATAATGATTCAACAATTTGAACTTTGTTGAAAGAAGGAAATGACACAATTTCCAACAATAATTTTATGATAAATGAAAGGAAATTGGAATTTAAATTAGAGCCAATGGGATACCACTTAATTTTAAAATTGACAAAATTAGAATTTTTAAAATCAGGGCAAATTATAATTAACCCCTTAATTTTAAAAAAATTCTTGAAATTTGAGATGTTGAATTTTTAAGGTATTTTTTATTTTAGAGAGATAAAAAATCGACAAAATCAGCCAATCTTCTAGATTAACATTCTCCCAAAATTTTGGGAAAAAAGTCGGGGACCGTGTTGAAAGTGCACACGGTCCGACCAACTTTTTTTGAAATTTTCAAGGATGAAAGTTACGATGATATTAAAGCTAACTCCAAAAAATTGGTGGATTTAACAATCTCTAGATATGCTAAGTTAAGGTTTGAATGTGAAAATAGGACCCTATTAGGGTTTTGAAAAAATGAGGAATTGAATTGCAAATTTGAAAAAGGGTCAAACCTAATGGATAGGACACCTTCAAAAATGTTTAGAAAACTGAAATTGACTTAAATTGATTGAAATGTGTACAAAATCCAATTAAATTTGAAAATGAGGGTTTTAGGACCTAACCACTTAATTTTTGAAACTTTGAATTTTGAAAAAGGAAGGAAATTGAAATTTTGAATTTTAAGAAAGAGGATAATTCTGAAAACAATCACAAATCTAAAAATTAAATGGAAATTCAATTTTTGCATAATTTCAAGATGATTTTTGAAAATTAGGGTTTTGACAATTAACCTCTTAATTTGGTGAATTTATTTTGCAAATTGAACAAGATAATGAAAAAATTAAATTTTACCCACAAAGCAATTTTTCAGATCTAAGACAATAACAAGCAATTTTTTATAAAACACGAGTTCAATTTCAGTTTTAAAAACTAGGGTTTTGAATGAATTAACAACTAAGTTTGCAGAAAAATTAAACTTGTAAATGAAAAATATGCAATGATTTTCAGAATAAAGTATGTAAGACGTCGGGTTCACCAAAATGTAATGGGGTGAAAAGTGAATTATGGAGAGATCAAGAGGAAAAAATTTCTTCCCTCTGAGGAGAGATGAAAGTTTCACTGTGGATTTCCCTTCAAACACTTTATCCACATTACATTTAAAAGAGGGGGGATAATTCACTAGATCCAATCTCTCAGAAGAGAGATTGAATATTAAATGAATTGATAATGGTGTGAAGATGACAAGCTAACCCCTCTTTTAGACTGAGTAATGGTTGAATTATGTGTTTTGAGACTAAGTGTAAAAGTAGTAAAGAATTGAGTATAACTTGAAATGGAAGCATGGGATGAAGTTGTCCACCTAGATCTGGCTATAATATGTCAAGACAAAGCTGCCCTATGAATTTGAGAAAATGTTGTTGGGACAGTGTTGAAAGTGCACACGGTCCTCCGAAAAATCTGCAAAATGAAAAGGGTTTTTCCGCCTCTATAAATAGAGTCCAAATTTGCAAATACAGTTACACACCTGCAACCTACACAAAAAAAAGAGAGGAAAAGGGGTTGGGACTGGGTGTTTGCCTTCAGGTCAAACCCCAGTTTTGGAATTAACCAAATGATGAAAGTAATTACTTGCAAATAAATGTAAATGAAAGACTGAAATGTAAATCACCTCAAAGGAGGTTGTAGATAGAATTGCTTGTGTGAAATTGAATGTTGAAAGGGATCTCCTCTTCAATGGTTGAATCCTTGACTTGAATGCAACACCTAGCCTTGAAGGGAGACTTCAAAATGCTCAATGCTTGAAAGGGATGCGTATTGAACTTATGCCAGTTTTCACCTTATCCACCTTATGCAAATGGGAGGGAAAATGCGACATATATATTCATCAATTATGGTTATTGGACTAATTTTTTGTCATAGGTTGACATAGGGAAAGTTTTCCCACTAAAAAAGCAAAGACCAATGCAAAGATAGGACAGAGGGGGCCCCAAAATAGGGTAGGGACAGGGGCGCCATGCCCCTATCCTTCCCTTATCTTAGGACAAGAAGTAGGTTCAAGTAGTACGGGTGCCAGAAAAAGTGCAGTTTTCGGGGATTGAGAAAGTCTCATGTCTCCGATCAGGCTTGGGGATTCAATTCGCCAATGTGAAGACCCTAATATGGTTGAAACTTGCAAGGGTCACAATTTTATGACACTACAAGAACATTTCATTAACATCATAAAATAATCAAATTATAAATAAATTCATCATTTAGTAACATGTTATACTATCATTCATTTTGCTAAAATTCATAAAATAAATATGCCTTTCTAGGATCCAATTATAAGAAGGTAATAACATCATTGCAAAATGCTTTTACTTGATCAAACACCACATTTGCTGTTAGACAATGCAAAACCCAAGTGGACAACTGAGAGGGGAGGTGAATTAGTTGTGGATAGATTATTAAAGTTTAAGCATTAAAATCTTATTACCAGAATAGCAGATATAACAGTTAAGCACAAATATAAACCACAAAACATTTACCAACCATCCACAAAAGATAACACCAAGATTTGTATGTGGAAAACTCGGTAAAGGGAAAAACCACAGTGGGAAGCCTACCCATAGTTAGATAATACTTTTGCAATAAGTATGTGATTACAAAAAGAGGGGTCTGCACATGTAGGAAGGCCAATAACCTAGAGTGCACTGCTCATCACAAATGGATCCTCATTGATTAAAAACTAAATCCAGACTACAATCTGGAAAGAAGAGTGAACTATAAGAATAGCATCTCCTATGCCTGAGTATAGTTCTCATTAAGCTCAATACCAGAGTTTGTAAACCTCTTTCACCAACCCAATTTTCTCACCTATGATCAACCAAAAACTCTATATATGATTAAAACCTTATTCACACAGATAATTGCATAACCCCTAAAACCATAAACCCATAACCATAACCATGATCTAGAAATAGATCTTACATCATATTTCTACCAACCTGGGACCTAAAAAATTAGGTCAGCCTCCTAAAAGATAATACAATAAATTCATAATATAAATTTGCAATTCAATGATCAACCAAGTCGGCCTAAGACCGAAACAACATAATCCAATCAATAGATCCAATGGTAATGCATCGGGATCATCCACCAATATGTTACATAAACTAGTCCATAACCTAGCAGAATAAGATAACATTAGGTCCAATCCTAAATGCAACACCACCGATCAACAGGAACATGAACAAGATAACTAATAACATCCCGAAAACCATCTAGAAGCATCACCAAAACCACTTATCAAGTGCATCAAAATATCTTCATCAAATCTCTACCAGTAAAACCCTTACCGGTGACGAAAAGGCTTACTAGAACAAATGATAGCTCCTGAGTCATCAAATCCCAAACCAAGTGATCATGATACACATCTAGATAGCATGAATGACAGAGCCAAACCGATTCCACAAACCAAAGCATACCGGAGCATACTAGATCAATATCATAATCCAACTGCTCTACTGGAACCTACTGAAAACCGGTAAACAACCCAAAAAGTTAGTGTTGCCATCAATGAAAAAACATCAATGCAACACATAATCAATTCCTCCAATTTTCCAACAATCTCCCCCTTTGGCATTGATGCCAACACTAGATATGAAAAACATCCAAGTGCCAAGAAATACCAAACAAGTCTCTCCCAAAGGAAGACAACAAACAATCTCCCATAACATGATATTATATTAAAGTTAACAAACTCCCCCTATGAATGATATCCCTATTTAGCTTTGATCTCTCCCCTTTGACTGATATTTTGTTAAGCTCTATTTTTCACATATATCTCTCCCCCTTTGACATCAATGCCAAAAATCAGACATAAACATCAAAGAAAAATCATAAATCCACTTAACCACATAGCTGACTACTCCCCCTGAGTAGTAGCACCAACACATCAGTCTACAATGAATAGTAGCTCTATAAATGCATACCAAACTGATGCTAGTCAGCATTACTTAGGTCTCTACCAGAGGGGTAGAAACCCCCAATCTGTCTCTGCAGTACTCAAATGATTCCTTAGGCAAGGGTTTAGTGAACATATCTACAATCTGCTCTTTAGTGTTCACATAAATCAGTCTAACTTCATTTGCTTCCACCTTCTTCTTCAAAAAGTTGTACTTGATAGATATGTGCTTTGTCTTATAATGAAATACCAGATTCTTTGATATGTTAATAGCACCAAAGTTATCACAATGAATAACTACTGGTTCATTACAATCCACCCTTATATCTTTCAACATTTACTTCATCCATAGAAATTGTGTATAGTTAATAGTAGTAGAAACATACTCAGCTTCATCAATAGATAAAGAGGTACATGACTGCTTCTTTCTGATCCATGAAACACATTTTTTTCCAAGAAAGAAAGATCCACTAGATGTTCTCTTCTGATCATCAACATCTCTAGCCCAATCTACATCTATCTATGCACATTATGTAAAACCATCATATTTAGGATACCACAAACTATATTCAGTTGTTCCCTGCAAATACCTAAAAATCCTTTTCACCACACTCTCATGATTCTCTCTAGGATCACTCTGATATCTTGATACAATATAAACTACATTCATTATATCTGGTCTAGTCTAATTCAGATATAACAAACCTCCAATCATAGACTTGTACCTTGGTATTTACCGATTCTGATGCATCTATCTTAATCAATTTCTCACTTATAACCATAGGAGTACTAACCAGTTTAGAATTTTCCATACCAAATTTTTTCAGCAACTCCATAGCATACTTAGTTTGATAGATGAAAATACCTTTATCAGTTTGAGTAATCTGCAAACCTAAGAAAAATTTCATCTCCCCAATCATAGACATCTCAAATTCATTCTTCATATTATTGGATAACTCCATACATAACTTATCCTCACCTCCAAAAATGATATCATCAACAAATACTTCAAAAATCAATATGTCATCATCAGTGATATTATAATATAAATTAATATCAGCATTACCTTTAGTGAAACCAAGCTTCAAAAGATATTTATCCAATCCTACATACCAAGCTCTTGGGGCTTGTTTCAATCCATATAAAGAATATCCTTAACCTGCAAACAATGTTTTTCTCATCTGAAAGTGAAAATCCATCACGTTGCTCAATGTAAACTTCCTCTTCAAGATCTCCATTCAAAAATACACACTTAACATCCCTCTGATAAAACTTGTAGTTCTTATGGGCAACATAAGCAAGAAATAATCTCACAACATCAATCCTAGCTACCAAAGCAAAAGTCTCATTATAATCAATTCCTTCCTTCTGAGAATATCCTTTACAAACCAATCTAGCCTTATTCCTCACAAATTGTCCATCTTCATTCAATTTATTCCCAAAAACCCATTTAGTTCCAATAGCATTCTTACTGTTAGGTCGGGGAACTAAAGTCCATGTATTATTCTTTTCTATCTGATCTAATTCCTCTTCCATAGCTTTAATCCAACATTCATCTTTACATGCTTCAATTAATGATGTTGGTTCAACTTGAGAAATCAAACATACCTCATCAGCTGCCAACCTTCTTCTTGTCATAACTCCTTTATTCTTGTCTCCAATGATTTGATCTTCTGAATGATTTAACCTAGTATACTTAGGAGTCTTCCAATTTTCTGTTCCTCTGCTATGATCTTGAGTTACTGTTGAATTTTTTGATATTGTCAGAGTAACTGGTTCAACATTATGTTCTGCTACCAATTTAGTTATGATCATTTCCATTGTTAGTTCTCTCTCATATGTTCAACTCATCCACTTTGACATTAGTGCTCTCCATAATTATTTGAAATATTTTGTTATAACATCTATATGTTTTTCTTTCATTAGAATAACCAAGAAATATCCCTTCATCACATCTAGGATCAAACTTTCCAATGGAATCATCTCTTTTGATATAGCATTTACTATGAAAGATTCTAAAATTCTTAACCATAGGTGTATGACCAAACCATAACTCATAAGGTGTCTTACCTGTGTCTCCTTTGATATGAACTCCATTGAATGTGTATACCACCATGCTCATAGCATATCTCAAGTAGATATGAAGCTGATTAGATTCCATCATTATAGTTCTAGACGCATCCAAGCTGAGGTGTCTGGGGTGCAGATAACTTTCTCCTTATCCCATTTTTTCACAATAATTGTTAAATTCACCAGATGTGAATTCTCCACCTAGGTCAGACCTTAAGAATTTAATCTTCAATCCTATCTCTATCTAAACTTTATCCTTAAAGATCTTAAACTTTTCAAATGCTTCAGATTTCTCCCTTAGAAAAGTAACCCACATCATTCTAGAATAGTCATCAATGATTAGCATAAAATATCTCTCAACCTAAAAACTTTTGATTCTAGAAGGCCCACACAAATCAACATGAAAAATATAAATAACATCATTAGATTTGTCTTGTATACTCTTAAAAGAAGTTCTGACACACTTTCCCATTTGACATTCCTTACATATTGGATTATAGGGATTCATAATCTTAGGTATATCTCTAACCACCTTAGTAGAATTGATCTTTACAATGTAATAAAAAATCATATGACACAACCTCTTATGCCATAGCCAACTCTCATCAATTTATGCAATCAAACATGTCTTCTCACTGGAGTTCAAATGAAAGATGTTACCTTTAGTTTGAGTACCAGTTGCAATCTCAAATCCAGATCTATTGATAATCTTTCATTTTCCATCCTTGAATTGTAACTGAAATCCCTTATCCACCAGTTGTCCTACACTCAAAAGATTATGCTTTAAACCTTCAACATAATAAACATAATCAGTATAATGCTTACCATCCAATGATATAGTTTATCTTCCCTTGATCATGCATACTTTGTCATCTCCAAATCTAACCAAACCACCATCAAACTATTGAAAATATAGAAACTTCCTTTTATCTCCAATCATATGATGTGAAAATCCACTGTCTATCACCCATTCATCCTTGTCTTTAACTTTAGTAGCAAGGGCCTTTTCTTTAGGTACCAGATCATCTTCCTTGATAGCCAAGCATCAATTCATGTGAGTCTTTCATTAATCAGTAAATGAATTAGTCAATTAATAAATCCCCATATAATTGTAGGGGGCCCTACAAAATTCTTTTTTCTATAATAAGGGCTAGAATTGACCTTCCTTGGGCTATGGGGCCCCTACAATTTCAGTGGAATCATCTTGCTAGTGGGGTCTGGTTCTCTACATAACATGCCTAAATACCCATTCCTTTCCATTGTCAGTTCATCATCAAAATCAATCACACCTTGCTCATCTGCATAGTAGTATGATTTGTCTTTGTTCCTCTTGTACTTATGCTTGTTCTGATAATTATGATTAGGCCTAAAATATTCTCTAACTCTTTCCCTAAATATTGAATTCCTTTCGGGACATCTAGATGCAAAATGACCTTTAGGTACTCTTCTAGAAAATAAGGCTTCAATTTTCTCAAACTCTTCATCTTCTTTCTTCATTTCTTCCAGATCCTTAGCATATAAGTCTTTCCAATCACTCTTGCTGGTAGATTATGTAGATGCATGAAAAGCATGTTCAGATTTTGCAACTCCAGAAGGACCAAATTCCTCAAGCTCAAAAGCCGATAAATTCCCAACTAAGGTATCCTATTAATAGAGGTGTTTGCCATTGTTCTCAACTCATTAATTGCATTAGCATTCATCTTGTAAGCTGGTGGCAAATCTCTCAATACATGCTTTAGAAACTATTTCATCTTCGCTCAGAAATCCACCACAACATTGAATTCCTAGGATAATTTCATTAATTCTCTCCATAAAAGCAATAATCATTTCATCTTCTTCCATCTTTAGGTTCTCATATCTCACCCAATAACCATCAAGTTTAGCAATTTTAACAGTAGGGTTGCCTTCATTCAAAGTCTCCAATTTATCCCATATAGCCTTTGCAGTCTATTTTTCGGTTAGTCCCATAATTTGTTGATCAGAAAGTGCACACAAAAGGGCTTCTCTAGCTCTATAATCATTTTCAATTTCCTTGTCTAGGCCTGTCGGAGGAGGATTGCTAGATGTCAAATTATGAGGTGTATATCCTTTCTCAGTGATCTCCCAAATCTCCTTACCAAGACATCTCAGATGATTCTCCATCTGAATATTCCATACTCTGTAATTTGTTCCATCAAGCCTAGGAATTTCTCTCTAGAAAATAGTTGCAGATGAACTTGATGAACTTGAACTATTAGATGCCATAAGATCTTCCTCAAGTGATTAAGCTTCTGTAGAGAGGGCCAGGCTTTGATAACAATTGTTAGATAGCTCAGCTAACTGGTGGACAACTAAGAGGTGGGGGTGAATCAGTTGTCGAGAGATTATAGAACTTTAAGAATTAAAATCTTATTACCGGAATACATAAACCAAATACCAGAATAACAGATATAACAATTAAGCACAAATATAAGCCACATAAACTTTACCAATCATCCACAAAATATAACACCAATATTTGTACATGGAAAACCCAATAAAGGGAAAAACCATGGTGGGAAGCCTACCCACAGTCAGATAATACTTTTGCAGTAAGTATGTGATTACAAAAAGAGGGACATGCACATGCAGGAAGGCCAATAGCCTAGAGCACACTAATTATCACAAAAGGAGACTCACTAACTACAAAATAAATCTAGACCAAAATCTGGAATGAAGAGTGAACTGCAAAAATAGCATCTCCTATGCCTGAGTACAATTCTGATTAAGCTTAGTATAGGAGGTCGTAAACCTCTTTCACCAACCCAATTGGATCACCTATGATCGACCAAAACTTCTACATATGATTACAACCTTATTCACACATAATTAATTCCATAACCCCTAAAACCATATGTTGGAATACAATGAATCAAAGAACACTGAGAGGGGGGGTGAATTAGTGTTCTGCTAGTAACACAAGATTTTAAGTTTTTATAACATACACATATAAACCGGTAAATGAGGAAACATATAACATGAAGTAAATAAACCAGCCACATGAATGAACACCATAACACACTAAATTTATACATGGAATGTTGGTATTTTGGATATGTTGATATGGTTTTGTCATTGATGTCAACACCTATTAACTCTTATCAACTTTGGCACTTTGGAGGATTGGCAATGTTCACTAACAAGCGACTTATGCACAGTCGCCGGTATCTCTTACACCGGTAGGATATATTTTTCATCGGCACTTGGAATGACATGGAAAACACTTGGTTATGTTGAAGACATCATTTGGACACTTTATCTTGGAGATTTGTTCATTGATATATTCATGTTTGCATATTTGCTGTTACCGGCAAATAGGTCCAGAATAAGCACCAACAGATTTATCTATTCCAGATCAGCATGACATGCTTTGGAGATGATTTTGTTGTTATTGTAAATGAATTAAGCCGACATGTTGAACCATATATTGCATTGGTTATTGATTTACTTGTAATTTTTTTATTGTAATATCTTCTAGAGCTGACCTACTAAAATTGGTCTTAGGTTATGGTATATATGTAAGATCTTATTTGAAAGATCGATAAGCGATTGGGAAAAGGAATTGTAAGAAGGTATATGCAAGAATAAGCAGAGCTATACATGTAGACATCATTTGAAGGTGAAGCAAGGCTTTTGTGAAGGCATATCAGAACTGAATCTAGCATATGAAGATGCTATTTTGAGCAGTACATCATTATTGGATTTAACCATCCAATTGTAGTCAGTGTGACTCCTATTTTTGTTTGAGTAGTGAGCTCTAGGTGATTGGCCTTTCTACATATGCAAACCCCATTTGTATACACATGCTATCTACAGTAGAATCATCTGATTGTGGGTAAGGTTTCCCAGTGTGGTTTTTCCCCTTACAGGGTTTTCACATACAAATATTGGTGTTATGTGTTGTGGATGTTATTGTCTTTCTGTTTCATGCATTAATCTTTATCGATACCGCAATTAACTAATAAACTGTCTACCAACATAAAGTTTGGTTTATTGGTATTAAGCATTAAGGTTGGTTAAGTTGTTTTTGGTTTGAATTTATTTGACAACTGATTCCCCCCCCCCCCCCTCTTAGTTGTCTCTGGGACCTAACAATTGGTATCATAGCCTAGTCCTCTTTTTGCAAAAGTTTAATAGCTTGAGGAGATCCAATGTCTACTAACTATTTCAGGAAGGATAGTCCTAAACTTGATGGAACCAACTATGGCATATGGAAGATCAGAATGGAGACACATCTAAATTGCATTGGAAAGGACATCTGGGATGTTACAAAGAATGGCTATATTTCTCCTACTCAAAGTCAGCCTAATCCACCTACTTTAGGAAAAGATGAGGAAAATGATTGCAAAGAAAGAGAAGCACTTTTAAGCGCATTATCAGATCAACAAATCATGGGATTATCAGATAGGTCTACAACTAAAGCTATTTGGGATCATTTGGAAACATTGAATGAAGGAGATTCCACAGTCAAAATTGCAAAACTTGAAAGCTTCTGGGTCAGGTATGAAAATCTGAAAATGGAAGAAGATGAAAGGATTACTGCTTTTATGGAAAGAGTAAATGAAATTGTTTTGGGTATTAAATGTTGTGGAGGAACCTTAAGTGAAGATGAAATTATTTCAAAAGTTTTAATAGGATTTCCACCAGTATACAAAATGAAAGTTACTACTATAAATGAGTTAAGAACAATGCCTAATACATCGATAACTAGGGACACATTGATTGGAAAACTTTCAGCTTTTGAAATTGAGGAATTTGGTCCTCTTGCTACTATAAAGATAGATTTAGCTTTTAAGGCATCAACATCATCTCCACCATCATTTGACAAATCTGATTGGAAAGCCTTTTATGTAAGAGAACTTGAAGAAAGCAGGAGAGAAAATGATGAACTTGAAGAACTTGAAGCACTATTTGCAAGGAAAATGCCTAAAGGTCTAGTTGGAAGTAAGTATGAAGGTAAAGCACCCTTTAAATGTTTTAACTATAATAAGATTGGTCATATGGATTCAAGATGCCCTAATAGACATGCTAGATTAAGAGAAGAAGCTAGAAGAACATACAAGCCTAACCCTAAATATCAGAGATACAAATTTAAGAAGAATAAATATAAATATTGTTATCTTGTTGATGAAGGAGTCACTAATGATTCTGAAAAGGATCTGGTAGACAATGAATGGGTCTTTGTTGCTATAATAGAAGATCAACCGACACCTACTGTTCAAACAGTAGAGTAGACCCTGATAGCTAAAGTTGAAGTTAAGGATGAATGGATCATTGATGCAGGATGTTCACATCATATGACTGGTGACAAAAGTAAATTCTTGAACTTTCAGGAATATAATGGAGGTCTGGTAAGATTTGGAGATGATAAAGCTTGTTTAATCAAAGGAAAAGGTACTATATCTCTTGATCATATGCATAATACTGACAATGTTTACTATGTTGAAGGATTAAAGCATAATCTTTTGAGTGTTGGTCAATTAGTTGAGAAAGGATTTCAGTTACAATTCAAGAATGGAAAATGCAAAATTATGAACAGAACTAGTTTGGAAATTGCAACCGGTAATCAAACTAGAGGTAATATCTTTCATTTGAATAACAATGAAAAGACATGCTTAATTGCACATATTGATGAAAGTTGGCTATGGCATAAGAGACTCTGTCATGTAAATTTTGATTGCATTGTGAAAATCAGTACAACTAAGGAAGTTAGAGATTTACCTAAGATTCTTAAACGTCACATTCTGGTATGTAAGGAATGTCAATTTGGAAAACAAGTTAGAGCATCTTTTAAAAGTATTCTAGAAAAATCCAATAATGCTCTTGACTTAATTCATACTGATTTATATGGTCCAGCTAGAACTAAAAGCTTACAAGGTGATAGATATTTCATGCTAATCATTGATGATTATTCTAGAATGTGCTGGGTTACTTTTCTCAAAGAAAAATCAGAAGCACTTGGGAAGTTCAAACTATTCAAGGTGATGGTAGAAAATGAAACTGGCAAGAAAATCAAATGTCTGAGATCAGATCAAGGAGGTGAATTCACATCTAAGGAATTTAATACATTCTGTGAAGTGAATGGAATCAGAAGACAGTTATCAGCACCCCGGACACCACAACAGAATGGAGTTGTAGAAAGGAAAAATAGAACTATCTTGTATGCAGCTAGAAGTATGTTATCAAAAGCAAATCTACCACATGTATATTAGAGAGAGGTAGTAAGCACAATGGTCTATACATTCAACAAAGTTCACATCAAAGGTGAAACCAGTAAGACCCCTCATGAACTATGGTTTGGCATTACTCCTACTCTTAAATATTTTAAAGTATTTGGAAGTAAATGCTATATTAGGAGAGATGATTATATTGGCAAATTTGATCCTAGAAGTGATGAAGGAATATTTCTTGGTTATTCATCTAAGAGCAAAGCATATAAATGTTTTAACAAAAGATTGTAGAAAATTGTTGAGAGTACAAATGTGAAGATTGATGAACAATTTAGAGGAACTTCAAGGTATATAGACTCTGAACTGGCAACAGAGATACTGACAAATGAACCTACATTGAACCCACTAGTACATAATGAAGATCCAGTTACACCGGTATCATCTGAAAATTCCATTGTAACTGATGAACATCAACAAACAAAGACACCCCAGTATGTAAGATTGAACCACTCTAAAAATCAGATAATTGGGAACAAGTATCAAGGAGTTATGACAAGAGGAAGACTGACAAATGAAGAGGTATGTCTTATTTCTCAAATTGAACCATCATCAATTAATGATGTATGTGAAGTTAAACACTAGATTAAAGCTATGGAAGAGGAACTAGAACAAATTGAGAAGAATGACACATGGACATTAGTTCCCCGACCTAAAGACAAAAATGTAATTGGAACAAAATGTGTATTCAGAAACAAACTTAATGAAGATGGTAAGGTAATCAGAAATAAAGCAAGGCTAGTGTGTAAGGGATACTATCAGAAAGAAGGAATTGATTATAATGAAACCTTTGCACCGGTAGCTAGAATTGAGGTAGTCAGATTATTCTTGGCTTTTGCAGCACAAAAGAACTACAAAGTATATCAAATGGATATTAAATGTGCATTTTTGAATGGAGATCTTGAAGAAGAAGTTTACATTGAGCAACCTAATGGATTTTCTTTGACAGATAACAAAGATATGGTTTGCAGGTTAAGGAAAGCTTTGTATGGGTTGAAGCAAGCTCCAAGAGCTTGGTATGCTAGATTGGATAAATATCTTTTGAAGATTGGTTTTTCTAAAGGTAATGTTGATAGAAACTTATACTATAAAGTGACTAGTGATGACATCTTGGTTATAGAAGTTTTTGTTGATGATATAATCTTTGGAGGAGAAGATGGACTATGTAAAGAATTTTCTATTAAAATGCAGCAAGAATTTGAAATGTCTATGATTAGAGAGATAAAATTATTTTTAGGATTATAGATTTCACAAACTGCTAAAGGTATATTCTTGAGTCAATCCAAGTACTTGAAGGAGTTACTAAAGAAATTTGGGATGGAGAAATCTAAACCGGTAAGCACACCTATGACTACAAATGACAAATTATCACTAAGGGATGAATCTACACCTATTAATCCGACTAGGTACAAATCTATGATAGGAGGCCTATTGTATTTGACACAAACAAGACTTGATATTATGAATGCAGTATGTATTGTTTCAATATTTCAGAGTAATCCTAGAGAAAATCATGAATCGGTAGTAAAAAAGATTTTCTGGTACTTACAAGGCACTACGAATCTCGGCTTATGGTATCCTAGAGATGAAAACTTTGAATTATGTGCATACACAGATGCAAATTGGGCGGGAGATATGGATGATAGAGAAAGAACCACCGGTGGAGCATATTTTCTTGGAAGCAGGTTAATTTCTTGGTTGAGTAAGAAATAAAGTTGTACATCTATATCAATGGCAGAATGAGAATATGTTGTAGCAACAACTAACTATACACAGGTATTATGGCTTAAGAAAATGTTGACGGACATAAAGGTAAAATGCAAGGAACCTATAACTATCTGTTGTGATAACACTGCAGTAATTGATATATCTAAGAATCCGGTACTACATTCTAAAACTAAACATGTTTCTATCAAATTGAATTTTCTGAAAGAGAATGTTGAAGCAAAAGAAGTAAAATTGGTTTATGTGAATACTAAAGAGCAGATTGCATATATTTTCACTAAGCCTTTGCCTAAGGAGACTTTTGAATATCTCAAAGATCAGCTTGGGGTCATACCCCCACCAGTAGAGACTTAGACAGTTGATGTTTGTCATCAATCAATAAAATTAACAGAGAAATCTTTTACTCCAGCTTTGATGAGGAGAGCTACTTCTTAGGGGGAGTAGTTGGTGTTTTGTATTTGAATCTGGTTTTTGTATTGGCTTTGTCATTTGATGTCAAAGGGGGAGAGATTGATACGGAAAAACACAAGGAAAACATATGTTACTCTCAGGGGGAGAGATTTTTACTCTGGGAGAGATTGACTACTCTCTGTATCTGAATTTTGATTTATGGTCATGATCTCTTTTGGGAGATTGTTGGTTTTTGCTATTTGGCATTTCTGTTTTGGCACTTTGATGGTTTTTCCATCTTGTGTTGCCATCAATGCCAAAGGGGGAGATTGTTTGTATTTTGGATATGTTTATATGGTTTTGTCATTGATGTCAACACCTATCAACTCTTATCAACTTTGGCACTTTGGAGGATTGGCAATGTTCACCAGCAAGCAAGTGACTTATGCACAGTCACCTATATTTGATACACCAACAAGATATACTATTCACCGACACTTGGAATGACATGGAAAAAACTTGGTTATGTTGAAGACATCATTTGGACACTTTATCTTGGAGATTTGTTCATTGGTATATTTGTGTTTGCATATTTGTTCTTATCGGCAAATAGGTCCAGAATAAGCACCGACAAGCTTATCTATTCCAGATCAGCATGACACGCTCTAGAGATGATTTTGTTGTTATTGTAAATGCATTAAGCTAACATGTTGAATCAGATATTGCATTGGTTATTGATTTACTTATGATTGTTTTATTGTAATATCTTCTAGAGCCAACCTACTAAAATTTGTCTTAGGTTATGGTATATATGTAAGATCTTATTTGAAAGATTGATAAGTGATTGGGAAAAGGAATTGATGCGAGAATAAGAAGAACTATACACATAGACATCATTTGAAGGTGAAGCAAGGTTTTTGTAAAGGCATATCAGAATTGAACTGGTACTAAATCCAGCACATGAAGATGCTATTTTGAGCAGTATATCATTATTGGATTTAACCATCCAATTGTAGTCAGTGTGACTCCTATTTGTGTTTGAGTAGTGAGCTCTAGGAACTTGGCCTTTTTGCATGTGGAGACCCCATTTGTATACACATACTATCTGCAGTAGTATCATTTGATTGTGGGTAAGGTTTCCCAGGATGGTTTTTCCCCTTATAGGGTTTCCATGTACAAATATTGGTGTTATGTGTTGTGGATGTTATTGTCTTTCTGTTTCATGCATTAATCTTTACCAGTACTGCAATTAACTGATAAACTATCTACCGACATAAAGTTTGGTTTACTGGTATTAAGCATTAAGGTTGGTTAAGTTGTTTTTGGTTTGAATTTATTTGACAACTGATTCAACCCCCCCCCTCTCAGTTGTCTCTGGGACCTAACATGGAAAAACTCAAAGAGGAAAAACCATGGTGGGATTTGTGACCCATAATATCAATTCATTGGCCATATGAAAGATATTACATAGAATGGGGGCCTGCACATGGAGGAAGGCACACTGCCTAGAGCACACTACTCAACACAAAAGAGTCTCACTAACTACAAGCTTCTGCTAAGATAAAATAGTAATGATGAACTCACAAAATGCATCTGCAATACCAAAAAGAGTTCCAGTTATAGCTCTGTTCTATACCGGTTCATAAACCCTAAACCCTTCTACCGGTATCTCCTTTCCTCCAAGAATACTTTACAAACCATCTATTGATCATTGGATGATATAAAATTGACATAAGAATGACCTACATACATATCCTTTGCATTACACAATTCTACTACCTTGTCACATATCAAAATGACAATACAAAAGATATTCAATGTTGGCCCTATACAATAATTACAAAATGATTGTATAAATAAAACCTTTTGGATCTCAGATTGATGTCAGCTTCACTGAAGTGCTGGATGCTGATGCCGGTGCCAGTGATGACCCTAATTACTCCAATGCTAGTATCTATTGGTGCATGCCTCCAAATTCTGGTCTGCCAATATAAGTCTTCTATAGAATCTTGTTTCCATCAATGACAACATATTAATCCAATGAGTGCCAATTGCCAACAATATCCCCATTTGGCATTGATGGCAACACATGGGAAAAATGGATTCCTTGCTAGTTCAATTGAAACATGCTCCCCCTAAGCTGATTGAATTTGTCTGCAATATACTCTCTCTGATATCCTCCCCCTAGGATTATATATTTTTCACATACGTATACTCCCTCTCTGGCATCAATGCCAAAGACCGGTGAAAGAATTGAAAGAATAATTACAGATTACTTTAAGAGACCTGGACCAATTTCAAGATTTTTGAGTAGGCTTTCTCTAGCAACTGTACATAGGTATCCTAGTTGGTTTTGAATGTTTTAGATATGGATACAAGTCCACTCAGTATTTGTGTAAGTGTTTCTTTCTCAGTGACTTCTGTCGGTGTGGGATTCACAAGCATATCCATACATTCCCTCTTATGTACACCAAGTGAATCCAATCTTGGACTCACCAGACCTCTAAGACTTCTTGCTCTCCAAATAATCTTGTCTCTTTCCTTTTCAAAAGAAAAAATTGGTTCTCCAAAGTCAAAAATTGTCCCTCAATGGATGTTGTAAGTGAAGTTAGTCCATCAGAAGAATTAGCAATATTAGATATTTGTTCATGTAACTCCTTTATCCTCTTATCTACATTTGTTGTAAGATTTTCTATATTACAACAGACCCTGTAGATGTTAGTACACTATTTCAAAGAATTTTCAATAAGTATTAAATTTCTCTTCAACCTTCCTCTTCTCTATCTCAATAATCTAGTCAAAAGTGAATTTCTTGGCTAGAGGAAATCTTTCAAGTGCTTTCTTGTCAGAAATCTACTGTAATGATTGAAAGTTTCTAGATATGTGCTCTGTCAATGCCTTAAGCTTGCTGAAAGGGCTTGCTTCATTTTCAATCATACAATCAGGAATCAATCTATGCAAAATTGTTATTGACTGATCTATTATTCCTTTGTCTACAAATCCTTCTTTCATTAGCTTTTGAGTAGCCATCATCATTAGCTCTGTGGGACTCATCTCTATGATTGATTTCTTCTCAACTTGAGAAGTGTCACTTGCCAAAAGTTTTGTTGGGGAATCAACTACTGGTATGGTCTTGGGTGTCTTATCAGTCTCATTTTCCTTATCCTCTCCCATTGTATCCATTTTCTCATTCTCTTTAACATTGATGGCTTCACCACTTGGTGCAGTATCTATTACTATTGGTGGAGTATTATCCATAATGTTATCAGTATCCTATACATTATCTATATTACCTTGCTCGAATTGTACAAATGTTGACTTTGTCGATTTTGTCCGTACACTCTCATCAGTTTTAGGTTTAACTACCAGTTAATTCAAAATTTGATCTGAACTTCCCAAAATTCCTTTCCCTTTAGATCTGTCTGGAATGTTGGGAGTTGTTGACTTAGAAAATTCTTCTTGAGAAGTGAGAAAATCAAGATTCTTTTGGAAGAATTTAGCCCAACCATCTCTGGTCTCATTTATTATCTCATTGACTCTACCTATCATTAAGCTTATTTGTCAGGGTTTTCTGATAAAGATTGTTCTATTCGCAACTTCTATACATCTTTTCATTTCTTCATTATTTATAGAACTACACATACTCAAAAATTCAACTTCTTTAATCTCTATGTCCCTTTTAATTGCATCTAATCTCCTTGCATCTAACTTATTATACAATGATAAAGGAAATTCCTTCAAAATCTCTACCAAAGCCTTCTTATATATGTATAAATGTAACAAAATTGCTTCTTCCATTTCATTTTGTTCATTATCATCTAAATATTCATAGAAATTTGATACATTCTTCAAAATTCCATCTTTAGTTACCTCATCTATCAATTCTGCAAAAGTCATTGGGGGGATGATGGTAACATTACCAGATTCAATTGCTTCATCTATCGCACTCATTTTCTTCTTGCTAAGGGTTGGAGGAGTGGATGGAGCAGTCTGTCTCTTCTGAGTAGGTTTCCTTGTCCGAGGTGTGGATGTTGTTGTTACCTTTCTTACTAGCTCTCTCCTTGGTTCCACCTTCTTCTCTTCTACCAAAGGATTTTCATCTTTCTTCTTCTATACCATTCTAAATGCAAGAGGTTGATTGTCCTCTGGATTAGAGTCAGAAGTGATAGAAGAAATGAAAGTCTTAGGCCTCTTTACCTCAGGAGCACTAGTCGTTGTTGGTTGATCTACCAGTTTAGATCCAGAACCTAGTTGTGTATCTATCCTCTAAATTACATTTTCAACAAATGCAGACATTTTGTCTATCTTCTTTTCCCTCCTTTTCTTGTTGAAACCAATTTTAACCTCAAGAGCTTTGTCCTCTATAGTACCAAAGTGTTCAGCCTTATCCTCCAAAGGAGCATCAATCAACATTTTAGCATATAGCTCCAAGATGTTGTCATCAACTTCACACCCCAATTCATTCACCCATATTGTTCTAGGTTCCACTACTTCCATGAGTGTCTCATTTGTTTTTACCATGAAGAAAATATCAGTGGAGTATTTCTCCACAATGTTTTTGGAGATTATTTCCCTCAATCTCATGTTTTCTTGAAAATTTTTAAAGTATACCCAAAGCTTCTCATCCCTGTTACTACCAAGACCGATTATTGCATCTTTGATCTGCATACCTACTAGTATGTCATGAGCCCAATGTTTCTTTCCCAAACTTGATAGCTCACTCATGAAGTACAACATTAAGCAGACAATAAGATTGCCAAATCAAAATGTTCCTTTCTTAACACCTTTGATCTTGCCAAGATCTAACATTAATTCACTCCTTAACCATTCACACAAGTCATACTTTTCATTATTCTTTATCATTTGATATGCAGCATGGATACAAGAACTGGCCATAGAGTTTAATCAACTTGATTGAGTTACCTTGTAGCCGATGATCATGCTGGAAAATTTCACATTTGTATCTTTGATGGTACTAACCCTCATTGATCTTCCATCATGGGTTGCGCCAATGAGCTTCTCAACTGCAGTGTTGGAGATCTTATTTCCTGGTTCCTGTCCAACTTTGGGTAAGCCGGTGATCACCTGAATTGCTTCTTTGGTCATCATGCAAGGCTGGTCCATCTAGATGAATTTATTATGGACCCTTCTCAGAACATATCTGATCACTTCATCCTTGAATTATGGTATATACAGGATTCCGGTTAACCCTAGGTCTTCAATGATTTGATATTTCGGCTTGATTGTTCCAGAGCTGCCTAGTATCATAGATTGATACATTCCCTTGATTTCCTTAGTTCTTAAATCCCCTAAGGTGGAGTGAATATAGGCCCTAACATCTTCCACATAAACCATGCCATCAGGAACCCTCGAAAATATGCCAATAGAGTCTTCCTTCATAGCAATTTGTGGAACTTCCTTGAAAATAGGTCTAAGCCTATCCTTAACCTCAACAATAGTGGGATTCACGATGAAAGTATGAGCAAATGATGATCTGGATGCCATTTCAAAGAAATACCTGGATAATGATCGCTAGTTGAAAGATTTTGATTACTTCTCAGATAACTGTTAGAAATTCTTTGGAATGCCTTTGCTCGCTCTTGATCACCTATGATTTGCCTTTGCTTCGCTCTAGTTTGATCGAGTGTTGGGTGAGTGAAAATGAGTCCATTTTCCCTTTTTATAAGTGATTAAACCCTAATTCATCACTGTCATAAATGCTTTAGCGATGTGCCCTACCAGATGTTGGTTTCACAGTTATGTTGGATAAACCTTCATCAATGATCAATACCACTCTCCAAATCTCTTTCCAAATTTCTTCTGGGTAATATGCAAGATTTGCAATGAATTTTCCAACCTCTAAGGCATATGCCTCAGTTACTAGTTGAATTTCCTACCGGTGCAAGAATGCTTTGTTCTATCGATGGAGTTATTGATGCAGTTACTAGTGTTGTTGTATCTCCAATTGGTTCTTTAGACTTTCTAACCCATCTCTTGGTGTGATCTTGTTGTATTTCATCTACCTTCTGCTTTCCTTTTTCATTTTCTTTATCATTGCTAATCGGTGTAGTCTTGCTTCTACAGTACTTAGCAATATGACATATTGTGTTGCATGCATAACATGTAACATTGTTCTTTTGAATTGCTTTGACATATCTAGTGTTATTCCTTGACCTACATTGATTAGCCAAATGTCAAAACTTTGCACATGCATGACATTTAACATTCATTCTGCAATCTTCTGACTTATGACCATATTTCTTGCAATTTGTGCATTGACCGGGAACTAAATTGTAGTTTTGATTTTCTCTATTTCTACATTGTCTAGCCATATGCCCAAATTTATTACAAACAAAACATCTACCATTGAATTTGTTAGCATTAGATTGCCTTACCGGTTTCCTTTGGTCTAATGAGTTCTGCATGCCAGTTGTCTAATCTTCATTTGCAGTACCGAAGCTTTCACCTTGTACCAATCCAAGTCCTCTAGAATCTTCACTATGCCTTTGTCTTTTCAATAAATCATCCAACTGTGCAACACTAATCCTAACTTTTTCTTTATACTCACTTGCAATAGTTAGATCATCTCTCAGAGTCATTGTTTGTCTCTCTAGCTCTTGTTCATTATTCTGGGAGTGTGCCAAATCAGTCCTCAACAGATTATTCTCATGATTCAATCTTCCACATTCTTCAAATTTGTTCTTCAGAGATATAGCAAGATTTTATTAAACCTTCTTTCTATCCTCAATATCTTTTTCCATCCTCATAGTCAGGTCTTGCATTTCATTCTTCATGAGCATGTTTTCTTGACTCAGTTTCTGACATTGTTCCTTAAGTGCATTTTTCTCTTCATCATCCTAGTTTTGCAAAAGTTCCTTTATCTTAGCTTGAGCAGATGATAACCTTTCTTGTAGAACAAGAATGAATTTATAAAAAAAATTCAATTCATCTTGCATTTTTAAGTTCTTCATCCTTTCAACATCATAATCCTCAGATGCCATCTCGAGTTGCTTCTCTATAGCCATGTTCAATGATTCCAGTTTTAGGATCTTACTCAAGATGTTAAAATTCCTCTGAGGTACCAGGCTCTGATACCAGTTGTTGGAGTGCAATGAATCCAAGAACACTGAGAGGGGGGGGTGAATCAGTGTTCTGCCAGTAACATGAGATTTTAACTTTTTATAACATACACATATAAACCGGTAAATGAGGAAACATATAACATGAAGTAAATAAACCAGACACATGAATGAACACCATAACACACTGAATTTATATGTGTAAAACCTCAAAGAGGAAAAACCATGGTGGGATTTGTGACCCACAATATCAATTCACTAGCCATATGAAATATATTATATAGCATGGGGGTCTGCACATACAGGAAGGCACACTGCTCAACACAAAAGAGTCTCACTAACTACAAACTTCTGCTGATATAAAACAGTAATGGTGAACTCACAAAATGCATCTGCAATGCCAAAAAGATTTTCGATTATAGCTCTATTCTATACCAGTTCATAAACTTTGAACCCTTTTATCGGTATCTCCTTTCCTCCAAGAATGCTTTACAAACCATCTACTGATCATTTAATGATATAAAATTCGCATACAAATGACCTACATACATATCCTTTGCATTACATAGTTCTACTACCTTGTCATATACCAAAATGACCTAATAGACTGACTTATATACTCTTTACAAACAATATGCCTTATGTCGGCTTACAAGACAAAAGATAGTCAATGTCGGCCCTATACATTAATTACAAAATGATTTAACAAAAAAAAAAATGTTTCAGATCCCAGAATTATGTCGAATTCACTGAATTGTTGGATGTCAGTGCTGGTGATGACCCTAATTACTCCAATACTGATATCTACTGGTGTAAGCCTTCTATAGAATCTTGTTGCCATCAATGACAACATATGAATCCAATGAGTGTCAATTGCCAACACCATAAACCCATAACCATAACTGTGATCTACAATGAGATCTTACATCATATTTATACCAACCTGGGACCTATACAATTAGGTCGGCTTGCTAAAAGATAATACAATAAATTTATAATATAAACCTGCAATCCAATGATCAACCAAGTTGTCCTAAGATCTAAACAACATAATCCAATCAATAGATCCAATGATAACACATCAAGATCATCTACCAACATGTTACATAAACCAGTCCATAACCTACCCAAATAAGATAGCATTAGTGATGAACAATGATGAACAAAAAATACCCTAATTGCTACTAAGATGGAGGGGTGAATCAGTACATATAAAAACTTCTCAACAACATATCAAGCTAAAACAATGATAACTGGTTGTCTTCATCACTAAACTTAACCATGGCAATACCGGTTAAACACAGTAATACTTCAGACAGCTAAACCAGTAAAACTGAATACTTCAAATAACATTCAACACTTGATAACTACTTCAACAATATACTCATGCATGTGTTGTATCAGTAATACCATAACCATTAACTTTGCATGCATATTCACCTAAACAAAGATTGCTCAATTATCACATGAAAAATACACAACTCATGACACAAATTTTTCACATGGAAACCCAAATTGGAAAAACCACGGTGGGGATGAATACCCACAAGCTTGTTTTTGAACTCTTTTGAAGCTCGCTCTGTTAGGAGCCTAGTTCGGATAAAGACTTTACAATAAGGTTTTGTTAGGAACTGAACCTATTAAAGATCACCCAGTTAAGGGATGGGTACATACCATGTTAAAGGTTGAAACCTTGTTAAAGGTTACCTCACTAGAGGATTTGAAGAACTCAATGATTTTGAGTCACCTAGTTAGAGGATTTTCAATAAGCTTGTTAAAGCTACCCGGTAAAGGGATTTCCTTACTATTGAAATGGTTAGAAGACAACAAGTAAAGCTCTGATCTGATAACAACACTACATGCTAAGGCAGATTCTTTTCAGCTCCTCTACTCTGCAATCACACTGTAGTTTTCCACTCACTGGTCTAGCAAGTATCTCATCACTTGGATACAAACACAATATTTTATAACACAAACAATAACAAACATCATCAACCTTATAGACAACAATTAGGTCGGTAGCATAAACCCTAAACCCTATACATTTTAGGTTTACAGTTACAAGCGGTCCAATCTTGACCATTCAAACATTTTGCATAGAATAAAACAATCTCAAACATATCACAAGTCTTTCTACATCGTCCATTCTTCACCGCATATGGAAATCAGTAAACCATCACACTCTCTTCACATACCACTAAGAAGAATGTTCATTCCCAAGCTAGACATTTAATGCAATTGATCTTCACATGCAAGATCCTCAAGGAAATCCTTCACGTGCACAAAATTGACATTGCATCTCGATCTCATCCTTATCTCTTAGCTAACTCATCACAAAATGTCACCGGTTGCATCACACAAGCTAGATTGCCAAACCGAAAACCCTAGAGTTGAGACTAAGAACTGGTAGTCACACTTAGTGAAACCCTGACACTGGTCCACTTCATCCCTTCAGACTGGTTCTCCTATTTGAACATCAATAACAACTTCTTCCAATCTTCATATCGGTTCACCTACACTTATTGACATCAATGACAACATACATTATCAACATACCGGTTCATCATATGCCAATAGTCTCCGCCTTTGGTATTGATGGCAATACTCAGTGTAGCATTGCAACTATAAACAACATAGACTAGTGAAACTATAACATATATCTTCTCCTGTATCATATATCTTCATCATTTCAAATATCTTCTCCCCCTTTGACAGCAATACCAAAGTGGAGACACAAGCTTCCATTCTCCACTATGATGTTCCCCCTATGGAGTAGCATCCTTCAACACATCAATCCTAAAAGATTTGACATTGTAATACCTGACTAATGTGGAGCACAAAACTTTAGTTTACTTCATGAAGGGGCAGAACCCCTAATTTACCTCTCAAATAGGTAAATGTAGTTTTCAGTAAGGGCTTAGTGAATATGTTTACTAGCTGCTCCTTACTGGAAACATGTTCTAGTACAACCTCTTTGTTTTGAACCTTCTCTCTCAAGAAGTGATACTTGAGCTCAATGTCCTTAGTTCTATCATGCAATACTAGATTCTTGGAGATATTTATTGCACTTGTGTTGTCACAAAATATACTCACTGGTTCAGATATAGGTATTTTGAAACCATCCAATACATGTTTCATCCAGATTGCTTAAGTGCAGTTCATAAATGCTACCACATACTCCACTTCAGCTGTAGACTAGGAAATACAGCTCTGCTTCTTACTCATCCAAGAGACGAGTCTTCCACCAAGAAAGAATGCTCCATCGGTTGTCCACATTACCTGCCCAATCTGCATAAGTAAATACTTTGAGATTAAAATCACCATTGTATGGATACCACAATCCATAATCAATTGTCCCTTTCAGGTATCTAAGAATACTCTTGACTGCTACCAAGTGGGATTCTCTTGGACTTTTCTGAAAATGGGCCACAATGCCCACTGCATGAGCAATATTTGGTCTACTGTGTACCACATAGTGCAGCTTACCGATCATTGACCGGTACTCCTTCTCATTCACCAACACTGAATCATCTTCCTTAGTCAATTTGCAGCTGGTCACCATCAGTGTACCAACCAGTTTTCTCTCCTCCATGCCAAAGGTCTTCAATACCTCTTTGACATACTTGGACTGGGTAATAAAGATACCCTCTTTTATCTGCTAGATCTGTAGACCAATGAAGAACTTTATCTCTCCAATCAAAGACATCTCAAATTCTTTCTTCATTTCATTTGCAAATGCATGGCTCATTTCATCATCTCCTCCAAAGATTATGTCATCTACAAACACTTCACAAATCAAAATTTGATCACCTTCATATTTTAGGTAGATGTTGTTGTCCTCACTTGTTCTTTGAAATTCTATCTTCACAAGATGAGAGTGTAACCATTTATACCATGCCCTTGGTGCTTGTTTCAATCCATATAGGGCCTTTTGTAATCTACACACCATGTTACTATCTTCTAATAAGGCAAACCCATCCAGTTGCTCAATATACACTTCTTCTTCTAGGATTCCATTCAAGAATGCAGACTTCACATCAATCTAGTATACCTTGAATCCCTTAAATGCTACAAATGCAAGTAGCATTCAAACACCTTCCAGTCTAGCCATTGGGGAAAAGGTTTCTCCATAGTCTTCTCCCTCTTCCTAAGCATATCCCTTGCATACAAGTCTTGCCTTGTTCCTTACAACTGTGCCTTCTTTATTCATCTTATTCCTGAAGACCCATTTGGTACCTATGACATTCTTATGTTCTAGTATGGGTACCAAAGTCCATGTTACATTCTTTTCTATCTGGTCCATCTCCTCTTCCATTGCCTTAATCTATTCTTCATCTGTAAGTTCCTCTCTAGTGGTCATAGGCTCAAATTTAGAAAACATGCAAGAGTTTACTTTCACCTTTCTTCTTGTGAGTATCCTTGCATCTTTATCTCCTATGATCTCCTTCAGATCATGATGTAGTTTCACATATCTAGGAATTACTCTAGCTAGTTCTACTTGCTTTTCCTCTTCTTCTTCTTCTCCATCTTCTTCTTCACCTACTGCAGCTTCTACCAGTATAGGAACATTGAGGTCTTTGCTTGTTTCTTTCTTAATCAGTTCCCAGAAGATTACACCATGTTCATCTTCCACTTGCTCGTTGTTGGTTTCCTCAGGTTTCTTAGGGGATTCATCAACCTTGACATTGATACTCTCAATAATTTTCTGAGTCCTATTGTTGTAGCACTTGAGAGATTTTCTTTTAGTGGAATATCCCAAAAGTATCCCTTGATCACATTTAGCATCAAACTTGCTCAGATTCTCACCTCTCTTGATATAACACTTACTGCCAAATACTTTAAAATAACTCACAGTGGGAGTTTTCCCAGTCTAGTATTAATAAGGGGTTTTATCTTTACCTTTCTTGATGAGTAACCAGTTCATAGTATAGACTACAGTGCTCACCGCTTCTCTCTAAAAAGTGTGAGCAACCTTTCCTTGGATCAGCATTGTTCTGGCCACTTCAACTACAGTCCTATTATTTCTTTTTGCTATGCCATTCTGTTGTGGTGTCCTTGGGGCAGAAAGCTACCTCTTGATACCATTCTCTTTACAGTACTTATTGAATTCATCAGAAGTGAATTCACCTCCTTGATCAGTTCTTAGGCATTTTATCCTTATGCCACTCCCCTTCTCAGCCAATGCTCTAAAGTCTTTGAACTTTCCAAATGCCTTAGACTTGTCTTTCAAGAATGTGACCCACATCATTCTTGAGCAGTCATTGGTAAGAATCATGAAATACCTATCTCCCTGAATACTTCTAGTTTTCATTAGACCACACAGATCGGTGTGCACAAGATCAAGTAAGTTCTCTACTGAAAAAGACTTACCTTTGAAAGTTGAGGAAGACATCTTCCCAAGTTGGCATTCTTTGCACAAAGAATTCTCCATTTTGTTCACCAAAGGCAATCCTCTTACTTCCTTGATCTTACTGGCTTTAACAATATTGTCAAATTTAACATGACAAAGTCTCCTATGCCATATCCAACTGTCATCAAACTTCGCCATCAGACACTGACTAATCTTGACATTCAACTGAAACAAGTTACCTCTGGTCTGCTTACTGGTGGCAATAAGTTCACCACTCTTTCTAATTATACTATAGACTCCACCTTTGAACTCCAGAATGAGTCCTTTGTCATTTAGTTGATCAACACTCAAAAGGTTATGATTAAGACCTTCTACCCAGTAGACATCATCCACACTGCTCTTTCCATTCAGTGAGATGGATCCTTTACCTTTCACCAAGCATGGTGCATCATTGCCAAACCGGACAATACCTCCATCATATTCTTCTAGAGACAGAAACTTTCTCCGATCACCAATCATGTGGTGAGAACACCCACTATCAATAATCCACTCATTAGAGTTGTCAATGTGAGAGACAAGGGCTTTCTTGTCAGACACTTCTTCCTTTACAGCTACAAACACTATTTCTTCATTCTCTTCATCCTCAAATTCTTCATCAGTAACACCTTCATCCATTGCAACAAGACAATTTCTCCTACCTCCTCCTTTATACTTTCTAAACCTCTCTAGTTTATCCTTATTGTCATTTTTAGGACTGTTAACAACTATATGTCCTATCTTATTGCAGGAAAAACATTTTAAAAGAAGCTAACCTCTATATTTTCCGATGCCTTTTGGAAGTCTCTTGGAAAGAAGGGCTTCAAACTCCATCAGAATCTCTTCATCATCCATATCTTTGTATTGCCTAGATTCATAACTCATACTCACTTCTTTTCCTTTTTTGATTGGTGTAGTAGATGCTCTAAAGGCTGACTTGGTCTTATGAACACTGCCATAATAGCTGTTCAACTCATATGCAGTCAACTTTGCAATGATAGAGTCTAAGGATACCTTGGTTTTGTCAATAGACCTTAGCTCCTGAAAATTAGCAACTCTGATTCCATAGACCAATAACAATGATCTAAGAACTTTACTGACAATGATGGCATCATCAATTGTTCCACCAATGCTCTTGATATCTCCAACCACATTCTTGATCCTTATGCCATATTTCTGAATGGTATCACCTTCAACCATCCTCATGTCTTCAAATTTTCCTCTAAGACTCTCTTCCTTAGCCTACTTGACATGCTCATCACCACCATAAATGGTTTCCAGAGTGTCCCATACATCCTTAGGATTTTCCTTATCTTGTACATCAATGAACTCAATATCGAATAGGCTGCTAATAAGGGCTTCCATGACTTGCCTATTTTCTTGAATCTCTCTTTTCTGATCGTCGGTTAGAGTGTCAGTGGGGATAACATAGACATTCTCAACATAGCTCCAGTGTTGAGCACCAAAAATCTTGATATAAATATTCATTTTGTCCTTCCATATTTTGAAGTTATCTCTATTGAACTTAGGACCTTCCCTCTTCATCATTAAAGCAGGATATTTTACCTCAAGCAGCTAAGCTTATATCACCGAGGACCTAGAGTTTCTCTAATGCCAATTGATGAATAATGATAAACAACAAATACCCTAATCAATACTGAGAAGGGGGGGGGTGAATCAGTACATACAAAAACTTCTCAACAACTTATCAAGTTAAAACAATGATAACCAATTGTCTTCATCACTGAACTTAACCATGACAATACCGGTTAAACACAATAAGACTTTAGACAGCTAAACCAGTAAAACTGAATACTTCAAATAACATTCAACACTTGATAACTACTTCACCAATATACTGATGCATGTGTTGTATCAGTAATACCATAACCATTAACTTTGCATGCATATTCACCTAAACAAAGACTCCTTAATCATCACATGAAAAATGCACAGCTCATGACACACAGTTTTTTCACATGGAAACCCAAATGGGAAAAACAACGGTGGGGATGAATACCCACAAGCTTGTTTTTGAACTATTTTGAAGCTCTCTCTGTTAGGAGCCTAGTCCAATTAAAGACTTTATAATAAGGTTATGTTAGGAACCGATCTTGTTAAAGATCACCTAGTTAAGGGATGGCTATATACCCTGTTAAAGGTTGAAACCATGTTAAATATTACCTCGCTAGAGGATTTGAAGAACTCAATGATCTTGAGTCACCTGGTTAGAGGATTTTCAATAAGCTTGTTAAAGCTACTCAGTAAAGGGATTTTCCTACTATTGAAATGGTTAGAAGACAATAGGTAAAGCTCTGGTTTGATAACAACACTACATGCTGAGGAAGATCCTTTTAAGATCCTCTACTCTGTAATCACACTCTGTAGTTTTCCACTCACAGGTCTGGCAAGTATCTCATCACTCGGATACAAACACAATATTTTCCAACACAAACAATAACAAACATCATCGACCTTAAAGACAACAATTAGGTCGGTAGCATAAACTCTAAACCCTAAACATTTTAGGTCTACAATTACAAGTGATCCAATCCTGACCATTCAAACTAATGCAGAGCCCTCCTTGCAACCTACCAAACACCTCAAAATTTATGACACTGACCCCTCAAAATAAGAATGGGATCCTATCAAGGCAAGGCTCTACAACACTAGTTCAATCTTCTCACCATCCTCAAGACTCATGCCTACTCAATCTTCAGTACCTTGCTCCAACACACTCTATGATACCTCTGAAGGTTTTTGATAATTTGCATACTAGTTTTGGGTCATATAAGACTCCCCAAGGTCAGACCAAGCATCGGTTGTAAGCATTCATACCCATTCCTTAAGAAACCTACCCAATTAGTCCTAGTTGCTTGTAGCCCTTTTTAGCGAGTAAAGAGACCTTAAGTTAAAACTTTCCCAAATGCCCTAGTAAAAAAATTATGGATTCAAGTACCCTTTTGAGAGTTACTCAAATCCCCAAAAGGAAGGGTCAGGGTCTGGCAAACAAAGGTTTGAGCCGGTAGGATGTTAACTGTCCTTAAGGGCAAATTAAACCTCTTTTGTGAAGCACCTATATTCAAATGAATAAACCATCCAATTACCATACCATGGGAATATGAGGAACCTTAAACCATAAGGGATTCCAGGGTTACATTCCTGGAATCATTGCCATTTGCACACAAGGGTAACTTTGTTGTTCAAGGTCTAGGTAGCCACATAGAGACATCTACCTAGGGTCACCCCAAACAAGCCTCTCCCTTGATCCTCCTACAAAACAATCTTGGAATCCTAGAATAAACTAGCCATAATTGCCTTTCACCAAATCCCATGGGTCTTAAATTGATAAAGTGCAAGATATGGCCATGGAGGAGGAAAAACCAAAGGTAAACCCTAGTTTTCTGGGCACCTGCAGTAAAAGTTGAATATCAGGAGCAAATCACACAACTAGAACTTCAAACCAAAGCCAAAAAAAAGTTAAATCTCCTATCCAACCAATTCACATAATTGGGAATGAATCCCAATCTATAAAGTATCATACCATGGACCAAAACTCTAGAATTGCAAGAAAAACTCAAAATTCTATTAGTTTGTTGTCATCAAAACTCTTCTCCGTACAAATATCTACTTGGGAATTGGATCCACAAGGTGTATAAACCATTCCACAACTTCTCTCAACCAAAACCAAGATGTTAGAGCCATTGGAGGAGTTTCAAATTAACAAAATGCAAAAAGTGCATAAAAGTTGCTCATGACAACTTTTGACAACTTTTGCAAAAGTTATCAAAATGTCATCTTTTTCCTCCTAATGACTTGGGTCAAGTCTAACCCCTCCTAAAAAATATTAAAAGCACTAAAACCAACACATTTGATCCCCTATTGTACAAAACTCCTAATTGTCTCATAAGATGGGGTTCATTATTACAAACACACAATGCATGATTGAAAACCTATACAAAACATTCTAAAGACATATTTGATGCCTTATCCTCCCTTCTAAGAGTCTGACTTATCATCTTGAAGGGTTTGGTGGGGTTCTCCTACACCATACTCCCTAGAAGAAGAAATCTCAAGTCCACTTGAGATTAGTGTCTATAGGTCTGCACCATGGTCTTTAATCTGTTGCTCTATCATCCAGACTGCTTCAAAATCAGGTTGTCCTTTCCAAGCCACCAAATACTCCATGTAAACTTTTCTCCTGGTTTTCTTTGCAACCTTAGTGTCTAGAACCTTATGCAACTCTGGTTGTTCAAGTTTGGGAATGTCATCATCAACAATAACCTAAATTGTGTCTTCTCTTGCACCAATACTATATTTATAAAGAGTTAATTCACAAACATTAAAGATAGGTGACAAACCAAGATCAGATGGGAGTTGAATTTCATAGGCATTTGGACCACATTTCTTCAAGATTTGGTAGGGTCCATTCTTTCTTTGCATCAGCTTTGTATATCTGCTTTTTGGAAGTCTTTCCTTCTTCAAGTGAACCCACACCAAGTCTCCCACATCAAATTGAACATCTCTCTTCTTTTGGGCAGCATGAGCTTTATATCTCTTTGCATATTGTTGAAGATGAGTCTTAACTTGGTCATGGATCTCATTTATGGCAATAGAAAAGGTTTCTCCATCTGCACTAATGGCTTCTCCTTGAGGTAGCTCTCTCAAATCCATCACACCCCTTGGGTGGATTCCATATACAATCTGGAAAGGTGACTTACAGGTACTCCTATTCACTATATCATTATAGGAGAATTATGCCTGAGACAATAAACTATCCCATCTTTCTCCATGTTGTCTATTCAAACACCTTAGTAGATTACCTAGTGACCTATTTACAACTTCAACTTGGCCGTCCATTTGGGGATGGTAGGTTGAGGAGAAGGAGAAATTTGTACCAAGCTTCTTCCAAAGGGTCCTCAAGAAGTGACCAATAAATTTCACATCCCTATCAGAGACTATAGTCAAAGGCAAACCATGTATCTAGACAATCTCCTTGAAGAACAAGTCTGCAACATAAGAAGCATCACAAGTGGTTTTGCATGGCAAGAAATGTGCCATCTTACTAAGCCTATCCACCACTACAAAAACACTATCATATCCTTTCCTTGTCCTAGGAAATCCTAAAACAAAATCCATACTTATGCTTTCCCATGGTCTTGAAGGTATGGGTAAAGGCTGGTATAGGCCTGCATTGGTGGACTTTCTTTTTTCCTTTTGGCAGATCACACATGTCTCCACAAATCTCCTGACATCTACTTGTAGTTTGGACAAAAAATAGTGTGTCTTCACCAAATATAGTGTCTTGTCAAGACCAAAATGTCCTGCCATTGCTCCATAATGTTTCTCCTTAATTATATTCAATCTCATAGAGCATTTGGGTATGCATAGTTGTACACCTTTAAACAACAATCCATTTTGAATCAAAAATTTAGAATACTCAATATGAAACCGTTCATCAAATGAAGTACATACCTTATAGGCCTCTCCAAAATATTCATCACCCTCATACATGGCTTTCAAGGAGTCTATTCCAACACTCTCCAACTAAATCTTATTTGCAGTTAGGATTCTTCTACTCAAAACATCTGCCACCTTATTCTTGACCCCTTTCTTGTGCTTAAGAATAAAAGTGAAAGCTTGTAGGGTTTCTACCCACTTCATGTGCTGGTGATTCAACTTTTTTTGACTATTTATAAAGCTAAGGGCCTGATTGTCTGTGCAAACTATGAATTCTTTTGGTAGCAAGTAGTGTAACCACTTTTTCAAGGATCCAACTAAACCAGTACTTTTTTCCTCCCTTTATGGTATCAAGCATAGGAACACAGATATGGATAAAGCCTCTTATTAACTTCCTATAGAAGGTAGCTAAGCCATGGAAACTTCTAACATCATTCATTGTCCTAGGTGTAGACCAAGACAATATGGCACTCACCTTTTCTTGATCCATTTTCAATTCACCATATGAGATTACAAACCCTAGGTAAATGATCTCTTCCTGGATAAAGAAACACTTTTCCAAGTTAATCATTAATTGTTCTTCATACAATATTCTTAGGACTAGGTCTACATGTTTTAGATGCTCGCCTTTGGTTTGACTAAAAACTAGAATGTTATCTAGGTAGACTATAACAAATTTCCCTATGAAATCCCTCAAGACTTCATTCATTAACCTCATAAAGGTACTAGGTGCATCTGATAAGCCAAAGGGCATGACTTTCCACTCATACAACCCCTCATTTGTTTTAAACACAATCTTCCACTCATCTCCTGGCCTAATCCTAATTTGATGATAGCCACTCTTTAAGTCAACCTTTGTAAAATACCTAGCACCCCCCAAACAATCTAACAAATCTTCAATCCTAGGCAATGGAAACCTATACCTGATAGCAATCTTGTTAATAGCTCTTAAGTCAGTTCAAAGCCTCCAAGTGCCTTCCTCTTTGGGTGCCAAGACTATAGGGACTGTACATGGGCTCAAACTTTTTCCAATCAATCTGGACTCCAATAATACTTCAACCTATTTTGCCATCTACACATTCTGATCTGGTGTGAGCTTGTATGTTTCTTTATTAGGCAAGGTGGATCCAGGTATAAGGTCTATACAATTGTTTATGTCTCTCATTGGAGGTAGTGACCTTGGCATGCCATCAGAGATGACACCCTTGCATTTGTCTAGTAGCTGCTGCACTATAGGGTCAATCAACCTCAATCTGTCTCTTTCTTATCTTTAGACCTCTCCACCTTTGTGATTTTTGGACTAGGGATAAGGGCATAATAGACCATGCCTTCATTTGCCATGTTCTTCATGAACTACTTCCCTCCTAACACCAACACCTTGGTCTCCTTTTGTCTAGTCTCCTCCTCATCCTCCATTAAAGGTAGCAGCTCAATCACCTTACCATCTCTGGTGATGGAACATGTATTCCTAGCACCATCATGTTGTGCCTTCAAATCAAACTGCCATGGTCTCCCAAATAGGAGATGGAAAGCATCCATCTTTGTAATGTCAAACATCAACCTATCTCTATAGGTTCCAATTTGGAATTCTACTCAAGCCTGCTCTTCCACAACAACTTGTTATCCTTGTGTGAGCCATGAGACCTTATAGGGCCAAGGGTGAGCTATTCTCCTCAACTTTAGTTTCTCCACCATCTCTAGAGACACAAAGTTCTCAGTTGAACCATAATCTATTAGGACCTTGCATACTTTTCCACCCGCTTTGCAAGTGGTCTTGAATAGAGACTTCCTCTGTGGGGGTTCTCTATAAGACATATTTGTAGTAGTTACTTCTCTTCTGATCATCAAAGATTCACCTCTTTCAAGGTAGCCATAGCTATCAAGGGTATTGACACTTTGGTATGTGTTTGCACTAGCCACACTTTGGCAGTCAGCCTCTAAAATCAAGTTACTTCTCCTTTCTCCCATGGAACTAGTAGGTTTATCCGGGTGTCTATTGGCCATTTGTCCTTCTTGATTACAATTATAACATCTTATTGGACCTCTACCTTGAGATCTCCCTCTAAATGGTGGTCTTCTTCCTCTAAAGTTACCTCTCTAATTATATCCTCCATTGGAACTACTCTCTCCTTTAGTGCCTTCTTGACTGATTTCACCTTGGTTTCCAAAACCATTTCCCTTACTTCTGAAAAAAATTCTTCCACCCCTTTGTTGTCTTCCTCTTCCTTTATTATTTTTCTCTTGTCTCCTTTTCATCTTCTCTTCCACCTTGATAGAAAGTTGATGGCATCTACCAACGGTATCTGGGCTAAGAAGGTTTAATTCTTCTTGAATGTTGTACCTTAATCCATTCAAGTATCGGGCAACTTTCTCACTCTCTTCCTCTTTTGTTTTAGACTTCATGCATATCCTTTGGAACTCCTCAGTGTATGAGCTCACATCCATCTCCTTCTACTTTAGATTTTGTCTCCTCTTATGGAGTTGTATTTCATAGTCTTTGGGTACATAGGCCTCTTTGATTAAGGCAACCATCCTCTTCCAATAAACAATCTTGGGATTTTTGTCCTTCTCTCTTTCCTCTTGGACAAAGTTCCACCAAGTTAGGGTTGCTCCCTTCAACTTGGACTTAGAAATCTTCACCTTTTGGTGTCCTGGAATGTCTTCACATTCAAAGAAACTAGACAGGGAGTCTATCCAATCCACCACAACATCTAGTTCCATCTTCCCAGTGAAAGTTGGCAAACCAATTTTCTGCTCCATGGTTGTCCTCTCCATGGATTTCAGGGCATTAAGGAAGTGCCTTTGGTCAGGAGGAATCACCTCTTCCTCTAGCATATGGATCTCATCCTCATCCCCTTCTTCACCACTACCAATGCCTCCATCTTCCTTCCCATCTACTCTGCCTCTCAACCTCTCTAGCTCCCTCTACATTGCCTTGCAAGAAGTGCCCTACTCTCTCACAATCTTTGCCAATTTCATGTTGGTGATTGGTCCTTTAGGGACCTCTTCTTCTTGTCCCTCTAACATCTCTCAATTCTCAATCTCCTTACCAAAGTCGTTACTAGCTAGGATACCACTTGATGTAGAGACCTCCTTGCAACCTACCAAACACCTCAAAATGTATGACACTGACCCCTCAAAACAAGAATGGGATCCTATCAAGGCAAGGCTCTACAACACTAGTTCAATCTTCTCACCATCCTTAAGACTCATGCCTACTCAATCTTGGGTACCTTGCTCCAACACACTCTACGATACCACCAATGGTTTATGATCATTTGTGTACTAGTTTTGGGTCATACAAGACTCTCTAAGGTCAGACCAAGCATCGGTTGTATGGATTCATACCCATTCCTTAAGAAACCTACCCAATTAGGCCTAGTTGCTTGTAGCCCATTTTAGCGGGTAAAGAGAACTTAAGTTAAGACTTTCCCAAACAACCTAGCAAACAAATTATGGATTCAAGTACCCTTTTTAGAGTTACACAAATCCCCAAAAGGAAGGGTCAGGGTCTCACAAACAAAGGTCTAAGCCAGTAGGATGTTGACTATCCTAAAGGGCTAATTAGGCCTCTTTTGTGAAGCACCTATATTCAGATGAATGAACTGGCCAATTACCATCCCATGGGCATGTGGTGAACATTAAACCATTATGGACTCTAGGGTTACACTCCTGGAATCATTTCCATTTGCACACAAGGGTAACTTTATTGTTCAAGGTCTAGGTAGCCACATAGAAATTTCTACCTAGGGTCACTCCAAACACACCTCTCCCTTGCTCCTTCTACAAAAAATTCTTGGAATCCTAGAATACACTAGCCATACTTTCCTTTCACCTAATCCAATGGGACTCAGATTGATAAAGTGCAAGATATGGCCATGGAGGAGGAAAAACCCAAGGTAAACCCTGGCTTTCCGGGCACCTACAATAAAAGTTGAATATCAGGAGCAAATCACACAACTATAACTTCAAACCAAAGCCAAAACAAAGTTAACTCTCCTCTCTAAAAAATAAAAATCATTGGGAATGGATCCCAATCCATACAGTACTGTACCATGGACCAAAACTCCATAATTATAGGAAAAACTCAGAATTATATTTGTTTGTTGTCATCAAAACTCTTCTCTGTAGAAATGTCTCCCTAAGAATTGTATCCACAAGGTGTATAAACCACTCCACAACTTCTCTCACCCAAAACCAATAGGTTAGAGCCATTGGAGGAGTTTCAAATTAACAAAATGCAAAACATGCATAAAAGTTGCTCATGACAACTTTTGACAACTTTTGCAAAAGTTGTCAAAATGTCATCTTTCGCCTCCTAAAACATCTTAAAATCACTAAACCAACACATTTGATCCCCTATTGTCCAAAAGTCCTTATTGGCTTATAGAAATGCCAAAAATAGGAGTTTGTCTCACAAGATGGGGTTCATTATTACAAACACACAATGCATGATTGAAAACCTATACAAAACATTCTAAAGACATATTTGATGCCTTATCCTCCCTTCTCAAAGTCTGACTTATTATCTTGAAGGGTTTGGTGGGGTGCTTTTGCACCACAAACATTTCGCATAGAATAAAATAATCTCAAGTAGATCACAAGTCATTCTAAATCATGTATTCTTCACCGCATATGAAAATTAGTAACCCATCACAATCTCTTCACATACCTCTAAGAAGAATGTTCATTCCCAAGGTAGACATTTAATGCAATCGATCTTCACATGCAAGGTCCTCAAGGAAATCCTTCACGTGCACAAAACTGATGTGGCATCTTGATCTCATCCTTATCTCTTAGCTAACCCATCACACAAGCTAGATTGCCAAACTGGAAACCCTAGAGCTGAGACTACCAACCAGTAGTCACACTTAGTTCATCCTTATCTCTTAGCTAACCCATCACACAAGCTAGATTGCCAAACTGGAAACCCTAACACCGGTCCACTTCATCCCTTCATACCAGTTCTCCTATTTGAACATCAATAACAACTTATTCCAATCTTCGTACCAATTTACCTACACTTATTGACATCAATGACAATATACATTATCATCATACTGGTTCATCATATGCCACCAATTAGGTCCGATCCTAAATGCAACACCACCAATCAACAAGAAGATGAACAAGATAACCAACAACATCCTGAAAGCCATATAGAATCCACACCAACACCACTTATCAAGTGCATCAAAAGATCTTCAACAAATCTTTTCCCATAAAACACTTACCAGTGACCAAAAGGCTTACTAGAACAGATGAAAGGTCCCCAATCATCAAATTCTGAACCAACTGATCATGATACACATCTGAATAGCATGAATGACAAAACCAAACCAATTCCACAAACCAAAGAATACTAGAGCATACTGGATCAATATCATAATCCAACCACTCTACTGGAACCTATCAGAAACCGGTAAACAACCAAAACAACCGGTGTTGCCATCAATAACAAAACATCAATGCAACACATAATCAAGTCCTCCAATTTGCCAACATTTGTATCTCTTTAAAAGAATATAAATCTCTTACAAGGTTAAAACATTCATTTCTCCAAAACAACCAAGATCATGCAAGGATGATATCTCCTTAATAAGCACAAATTTTAATTTGCAATGCAACTTCGTTAGTCTATAAATAATGTTTATTCTATGCAAGATTTACAAATCAAACCTCTCAAAAGATTTTTTAACATTATCATGCAAAATAAAATTCCTCTAATTTACTCATTTTATAGGATGAAGAATGCAATAAAGAACTTAGGCCCTCAACCAAAAACATTCTTAATTCACACTTTCCTTTTATACACACTAGATTATATTCATAGGTAATCACTCAAAGTTTCTAATCGATACAAACTACATCAACTAGTTGCATCCTTACTAATCATTTATCTTGATAGAGAAAAGAGGGAGAGAGAGAGAGAGAGAGAGAGAGAGAGAGAGAGAGAGACCAAACAATATTTATATCAAATCAAGCTTATCTTTTATTTATCATGATACATACCAAATACAATTCATACATATTAAGCGTGCGAGCACTTCATTCATTAATCTAAGGGAAAAAAATCATCATTTAAACATAATACAATTAATAAGAATGATCATAAAGAGATACTTTATTTTTTATATATACACAACATCATCAATAAGGAGGGGTATATACACTTTTTCATTCTGATCTATAAACATGATCATATATATGTATAATACAATCTTTACATTCAAGAAGAAACTAGAAATCATAGGGGAAACTCAAGACCATTTGATATCAAATCAACATTCACTTTCATTATGTGCATACAACAAAGACAAATACATATAATGTTAGTAACCAGCTATAATCCAAGAAGAGATAGAACTATTAGACATAATCAAACAAGCTCTAGAGTCTTCATGACCTTTTCCAAAGCATACATTGATGTAGAGGACTCAGGGGTGGTTAGAATCTCACAACACAACAAACAAAAGCAGGTTACAAGGTATTGAGGCATGTCTCTTGCTTCAATTTACTAACCCATTCACTAAAGTCCATGTATTATTCTTTTCTATCTGATCTAATTCCTCTTCCATAGCTTTCATCCAACATTCATCTTTACATGCTTCAATTACTGATGTTGGTTCAACTTGAGAAATTAAACATACCTCATCAACTGCCAATCTTCTTCTTGTCATCACTCCTTTATTCTTGTCTCCAATGATATGATCTTCTGAATAATTTAACCTGGTATACTTAGGAGTCTTCTAATTTTTTGTTCCTCTTCTCTGATCTTCAGTTACTGTTGAATTTTTTGATACTATCAGAGTAACTGGTTCAACATTCCATTTTGGTTTAGGTGCTACCAGTTCAGTTATGATCATTTCCACTGCTCATTCTCTCTCATTAGCTATGATTTGAATTTTGTTTAGCTCATCCACTTTGACATTAGTGCTCTCCACAATTCTCTACAATATTTTGTTATAACATCTATACGCTTTTCTTTCATTAGAATAACCAATAAATATCCATTCATCACATCTACGATCAAACTTTCCAATCGAAACATCGTTTTTTGATATAGGATTTACTACCAAAGATTCTGAAATACTTAACTGTAGGTGTATGACCAGACAATAACTCATAAGTTGTCTTAGCGGTGTCTCCTTTGCTATGAACTCTATTGAATGTGTATACCACCATGCTCACATCTTCTCTCGAGTAGATATGAGGCATATCAGCTTCCATCATTATAGTTCTAACTGCATCCAAGATAGTTTTGTTCTTCCTTTCCACAACTCCATTCTGTTGAGGTGTTTGGAGTGTAGATAATTGTCTCCTTATCCCATTCTTTTCACAATAATTGTTAAATTCACTAGATGTGAATTCTCCACCCTAGTCAGACCTTAAGCATTTAATCTTCAATCCTATCTTTGTCTAAACTTTAGCCTTAAATATCTTAAACTTTTCAAATGCTTCAGATTTATCCCTTAGAAAAGTAACCCACATCATTCTAGAATAGTCATCAATGATTAGCATAAAATATCTCTCACCCTGAAATTTTTTTATTCTAGTAGGACCACACAAATCAGTATGAATAATATAAAGAACATCATTATATTTGTCTTGTATACTCTTAAAATAAGGTCTGACTTGGTTTCCCATTTGACATTCCTTACATATTGGATTATAGGGCTTCACAATCTTATATCTCTAACTGCCTTAGTAGAACTGATCTTTTCAATGCAATCAAAATTCACATGACACAACCTCTTATATCATAGCGAACTATCATCAATTTGAGCAATCAAACATGTCTTCTCACCGGAGTTCAAATGAAATATGTTACCTTTAGTCTGAGTACCGGTTGCAATCTCCAATCCAGATCTGTTGATAATCTTGCATTTTCTATCCTTTAACTGTAATTAAAATCCCTTATCCACCAACTATCCTACACTCAAAAGATTATTCCTTAAAACTTAAACATAATAAACATTATCAATATAATGCTTACCATCCAATGATATAGTTCCTCTGCCCTTGATCATGCATACTTTGTCATCTCCAAATCTAACCAAACTGCCATCAAATTCTTGCAAAGATAGAAACTTCCTTTTATCTCCAGTCATATGATGTGAAAATATACTATCTATCACCCATTCATCCTTTTCTTCAACTTTAGCAGCAAGGGCCTTTTCTTCAGGTACCCGATCATCTAACTTGATAGCCAAGAATACCCATTCCTTTCCATTGTCGGATCCACTACCTGAATCTTTTGTCAATTCATCATTAGAAACAGTCACACCTTGCTCATCTACATAGTAGTAGCATTTTTCTTTGTTCCTCCTATACTTATGCTTTTTTTGATAATCATGATTAGGCCTAAAAGATTTTCTAGCTCTTTCCCCAAATCTTGAATTCCTTTTAGGACATCTAGATGCAAAATGACCTATTTTATTACATGAAAAACATTTAAAAGGTATTTTTCCTTCATACTTACTTCTTGTCAGACCTTTAGGTACTCTTCTAGAAAAGAAGGCTTCAATTTTCTCAAACTCTTCATCTTCTTTCTTCATTTCTTCCATATCCTTAGCATATAAGACTTACAAATAAAACCTCTCAAAATATTTTCTAACATTATCATGCAAAATGAAATTTCTCTAATTTACTCATTTTATAGGATCAAGAATGCAATAAAGAACTTAGGCCATCAACCAAAAAATTTCTTAATTCACACTTTCTTTTTATACACACTAGATTATATTCATAGGTAATTACTCAAAGTTTCTAATCGATACAAACTATATCACCTCGGGGCATCCTTACTAATCATTTATCTAAATAGAGAAAGAGAGAGAGAGAGAGAGAGAGAGAGAGAGAGAGAGAGAGAGAGAGAGAGAGAGAGAGAGAGAGAGATCAACCAAACAATATTTATATCAAATCAAGCTTATCTTATATTCATCATGATACATACCAACTAGCATTCATACATATTAAGCATGCGAGCACTTTATTTCATTAATCGAAGAGAAAAAAATCATCATTTAAACATAATACAATTAATAAAAATGATCATAAAGAGATACTTCATTTTTTATATATACACAACATCATCAATAAGGAGGGGTATATACACTTTTCATTCTGATCTATAAACATGATCATCTATATGTATAATACTTTCTTTACATTCAAGAAGAAACTAGAAATCATAGGGGAAACTCAAGACCATTTGATATCAAATCAACATTCACTTTCATTATGTGCATACAAAAAGGACAAATACATATAATTTGTTAGTAACCAACTATAATCCAAGAAGAGATAGCACTATTAGACACAATCAAACAAGCTCAAGGGTCTTCATGACCTTTTCCAAAGCATACATTGATGCAAAGGACCAAGGGTGGTTAGAATGTCACAACACAACAAACAAAAGTAGGTTATGAGGTATTCATGCATGTCTCTTGGTTCAATTCACTAACCCATTCACTAAATTCCATGCATCATTCTTTTCTACCTGATCTAATTCCTCTTCCATAACGTTCAACCAACATTCATATTTACATACTTCAATTACTGATACTGGTTTAACTTCAGAAATTAAACATACCTCATCAGCTACCAACCTTCTTCTTGTCATCACTCATTTATTCTTGTCTCTAATGATCTGATCTTCTGAATGATTTAACCTAGTATACTTAGGAGTCTTCTAATTTTATGTTCCTCTGATCTGATTTAACTAGCATATGATAAGATGTGGGCATAGTGGTATAATCCCTTGGGATTACAATTATTATGAAGAGATGATAGAATTGAAGACTATGAGAGATGAAGAGGCGACAAACATAGATGAAGTGGCACCAAACATAGATGAAGAGGGAAAAATGTTTGAAGAAGGGTTTGAAGTTGATAGAATACTGATTGAGGGTCTAAGAGATGATTGGGCCAATTCAATGGAGGATGCTTTAAAGCCGGTTTATGCTAATTGTAAGTTAAGCAATTTGAGAACAATCCTTCAAATTCTTAACTTGCAAGTGGTACATGGTTGGACAAATGAGAGTGTAGATCTATAGCATCTGCCAAAAAATCCTAGGGAAACTTACATCATCTCTCCTAAAAGAGTGGAATAATTTCTATTTTGTTTACTAACTAGGTTTCCATCTACTTACATTAGGCAATGAGTTTAAGAGTTGGTTCATAAGTTTCATCTTAAAGTTAAATGCTTAATCGTCGTTTGTTACTTTATGTTTCCAATTCAAGCGGAATAATGTTTATGGGGTTTCTTAATATCCCTAGGGCAATGATGTCACTACTTAAATCACAATTACTTACAATTCATGATCAATTCATTACAATACCATCATCATAACAATGCACATATATGCACCTAATGTTCTCACTTATCAAGAAACACCACTATATGTGCACCCAAGTGTACTATATAACATAGAATCTTCACCCAAGGATATGCTACATATGCTGCCCTCTATTCTCCTAATACATTGATGCAGGAGCATCCCCAGTTCATTGCAATCTTGCATCAACCAAAAACATTTTCCTTTTTGTTTTGTATTCTGTTTGCAATTTCAATTTCCCTTTCTGTGTGTTTCAGTTTTGTCTCACTAGATCCTATGGAGTTGGATTCTACTTGGAGACTTGACAATCCTTCTTTCTTCCAGACCACATCGCACTTGGATCATTTTACCGAAAGATATTGTTAGGAATCCCACAAATACTGAGGGGGGGGGGGTGAATCAGTATCTAACCAGTAAGTAGAATTTCTTGACTTAAAACATGCAGAACATATTATAATACTATACCAGTATGCAAGAAATAATGTAACAAACAGAATTAAGAACATCCACATGAAAAGCACACCATAACACAAGGATTTAATGAGGAAACCCAGTGTGGGAAAAACCTCAGTGGGATTTGTGACCCACAATATTCACTCACTAGCCAATAAGAGAATATTACTTACAATAGGGGCCTACACATGCAAGAAGGCCAACTGCCTAGAGCTCATTGCTCAATGGGAAGTCTCACTGACTTACAATGAGGATTATACAAATCCAAAATCTTGTACTACTTTACAATAGCATCTATAATGCCTGATCCAGTGCCGGTATGTTGCTTTGCTTCTTACATAAGCCCTTAGCCTATATTTCGCATAATAGGTCTACCTAATATTTTTCCTTATCACTTACATCTCACTTCCTAAATGTCTACAATGATCTCTTTTATATATAAGAGTCATTTTACAATTTGCCAAGTCAGCTTACAAATTTTTTACAATAATAAACAAAATATAATATAACAAAATCCTGTCGGCCTCTGTGTCGGTATACTTCCTTTCTTTGTCCCGGTGTCCGTGTCCTGAGTGTCGGTGTAGAGTCTGATCTACTGATGTTGGTATAATGCCTTTGCCGATGCCATAGGATTGCAAGGTTTCCATCAATGACAAAACCTTCAATCACATACAATGTCTCATTGGAGTGTGCATATGCCAACAATCTCCCCCTTTGGCATTAATGGCAACACTCATGAGAAATTTCAAAAATGTGAAGTCCAAAAATGTTACCAAAAATGTGTGTGCTCCCCTTGAGCATATGATTCCTGTGATATTGAATTTTCTCATCCCACTGCTCCCCCTTTGGCATCAATGACAAAGGTTGTCAAGATGTCAGTAGAGTTTGTAGTTTCAACCTTGTAACTGGGTGGTTACAATTTGAAAAAGATCTCCCAAAATCAGGTTTATACTATCCATAAACTTCTTGCTATCCTCTATTGTTGTCTCTGTTCTCTTCATTGTATCGGTGAGATACTTCCTTCCGCAGTGATGCTAGATAGTCCAATCTTGGGCTTACTTTTAATATCAAATGTTTTGCCTTATTCACTATTCTTTCTCTCTCTCTTTCCAATTTAAGTAAATCTTCTTCAAAATTTGTTATCTTCTCCTCAAAAACTGATAGTGTATCAGGTGAGTTAACAAAATTATCTACAAGTTTATTGATCTCATCATGTACCTTTCTCATCTTCTTATCTATATCCATAGTCAAAAAGTTTGTCTTACAGGTTTATTTGTACAGAGTTTTGTATTCTTTCAATAAATTACATAATTCCTATAGAAGTGTGTCAAAATCTCTGTTACACTTCTTTATTTGCTCATCAAAGAATTTTTGCTTTTCAATTTCTACTTTATCCTTTAATGACTCTTCCTTTATTTTCTCAATGTTTTCTGTGATATATTTACATAGTGTATCAAGTTGTCCTAAAGAATCTTTATTGTCTATATTACAGTTAGGAGCAATTACCTTCAAAATTGGTATGGTATCATCAATTGCCTTATAAGCTTGTGAGCTGCAGTCTATTATCTTTTTGATTGAATCTAATAGTACCTCAATCACATTAGTTGATTTGTAGCTTGATGATGAACCAACATTCTGAGTACCACCAGTGGAAGTTACCAAGCTTGTATTGACCTCTGGTAGGTTTTTTTGTGTCTGCATTTCTTTAAGCAATGGTTTTTCTACTTCTCCAGTTACTGGTGGCACTGTTTCCTTATGTTCCTGTTCCTGTTGATCCTGTTCTGGAGCCTTTTTCTCTATTTGTTTTTCCATTTGCTGCATTGTCTCAGTCTGAGTTTGAGTCTCTACCTTTTGCTCTTTGTTATCTATCGGTTTCTCCTGTGTGTTTTCAGTTTGCTTAGCTACCAGAGGCTCACTAGCCATTTCAGTCTTATCAGCTGTATCTTTGTCTACCACAATGTTGATCTTTTGAGTATCAACATCCACAGTATATAATACTTTAGGATTAGGATTACCATCCTCTACATCCATACTCTTAGCTACCGGTTGATCTTTTGTAGCTGTTGTTTTTACCGGTGGAGTAATCAAAGGAGGTGGGGGTAAGTTGTCTCTAACCTTGATACTAGGTGGTCCACCAACTTTACCTTTACCTTTGTCTCTATCTTTCTGATAAACTTTTATGGGTTTGGGATTCCTGTATTCTTCTTGTTTTTCTTTTTCAACTAGTAATATATCCCATCAATTTTCTATCTCCTCAGTCACCTCATTAACTCTTCCAACCATTAAAGCAATGTGCCGATGTGTAGTAGAAAATACTGACCAGTTGGCTTGAGCAATTAGGTCATCAATTTCTTTGGGTGAGTTTACCGGATATACAACAAGTAGCTTTTCAATCTTTATTTTCTTGTCCAGTTCTATTACTGCTTGTCTTCTTGCTTCCAATCTATTAAATAGTTCATCTGGAATTTCATTTACTACCTCCATCAAAAATTTCTTATACATATCCATATACAATATAACACTGTTTTCAACTTGTTCTTTTTCATCAGCCGTTAAAGTGTCATATATTTTCTCTATATTTTTCAATTTACCTTCCTCTATAATTTCATTCAATAGTATATCAAGAGGGGCCAAGTCTTTGGTTGTCCTCTTCTTCTTTTTAGGTGTTAGTTTCTTCTTCTTTGGTGTAGCCTTTCTTACCGGAGATCTCACTGCTTGTTGTTTTTGTCTTGTCCTCTTGGGTGAGGGTGTGGCTGTCGGTGAGGGATCTCTTTTCCTTACAACTCTTTTGAAAGTTGTAGGCATGTCACTCTCCGAAGAAGTACCTATCGGTGATAGGTGAGTTTCAAGTTGTGGAGCTGCTAACTCATCCTCTGTTATACAGGTTTTCTTCAACACATCTTCTTTGATGGCTTTTTCTTGTCTGGAACCTTTCCTTACAACTGCCTCAACCTTTTTCACTCTTTTCTTTGATTGTATTTGGCTTTCAATAGTTTTTGCACTACCAAATATTTCTTCCTTAGGTTCTCTGGGGGCTTCTAGAAGTGCTTTAGCATATGTTTCAATTATATGATCATCTGTTTCATAGCCCATCTTGGTTACCCAAACTATCCTAGGGATGACTGCTTCCATCCAGATTTCATCCTTCTTGATTACAAAGCATATTTCATCTTTGTATTTGTCAACAATATTTTGTGATAACCTGATTCTTTTCTTCATTTTGGCCTTTAATGCTTGAAAGAAGTCATGAATATTGTTTTCCTTGTCTTCTCCCATGTTATTGAATAGTTCTGTTAACTGTTTGCCTACCGGTATATCATATCCAAGTTCTTTGTAGCCTATACCAAGAACCTATTTGGTTATATGTAGCATTTGACATACTAATAGATTTCCAAACCTGAAAGTTCCTTTCTTGTCCTTAATCTTTTCAAGGTCGTCAATTAATTCATCCTTTAACCACTCACATATATCAATCTTTGCATTATCTGTGACCATATCATAAGCACTCTTAATGCATAAACTTGAAACTAATTTGAGTCTATTTGCATGAGTAGCTTTATACCCTAATTAATGTCTGTTACATCATTAACTCTTAGGGACCTTTTGTCGAATGTTGCACTAGTTAGGTTTGTAACTAGGTCATTGGATACCTTCTTAGTTTTATTTGGCCTTTTACCGGTGGTTGGTAACCCTGTGACAACTTTCATAGCTTCCTTAGTGATTTTGTCGATTGCATCTAACCAGAAAAATTCACCATGTACCCTGCTTAAGACTATCCTAATCACATCCTTGGGGAATTCAGGAATGCTAAGGATCTCTGTAAATCCTAGGGTCTCAATGATCTTGTGTTCATCTTTTATATTTCCGGATTCATCACATATCACAGTTTTAAACATGGTTTTAATCTCTTCATCTCCTAGTTCCTCAATGTTGCAATGGATGTACATTTTGGGGTCTTCAGCATAAACAACTCCCTTAGGAATTTGAGAAAAAGCACCTAAGGTATCATCTTTCTTTGCTACCTCGGGAACTAACTGAAATATGAGCCTAGGTCTTTTTATCACTTTGACAACAGTAGGGTTTTCTATATATTCAATTGCAGAGGTGGATGCCATGATAAAATACCTTTTATTGCCTTTAGGATGGATGATTGCTTGGAGTGTTCTTGCCTCTTGTTCGAAATGCCTTAGCTCGGAATCTTCGCACTCTTCAAATTTTTGAAATCTCAGTGAAATGGAATGGAGCCAAAACCTCAATTTTATAGTGTCTTTTTGCCATCTACCACATTAATTGCATGTCAGTTAAGTATTCACTTAACATTGTCTACCGGTAAAATGTAATTTCCAACTTCTTATCTCTAACCAAGGGAATAATAGCACATGTGTCATTAGATTGCCAAACCCTCAAGGAAACTTTCTTCAATTAGATGAAGAACTTCCTACTGGTGGAGCACCACTCTATCCTGCTGGTGAAGCATCACTCTGTCCTGTCGGTGAAGCATTGATTTGTTCTACTGGTGGAGGAGTATTCCCAATATTTAGATTAGCTTTTCTAATCCATTGTTTTGAGAATTCTTGCTTAACCTCTTCAACTTTTTCCTTACCTTTCAAGCTAGAACTTTTGTTGTCTATCGGTGTTCCTTTACTTCTACAAAATTTAGCAATATGCCCAATCTTGTTACATGCATAACAAGTTACATTATTCTTCTGAATAGCTTTCCCATAACCTATGTCGGTTTGTGTTCTGCATTGATTAGATAAATGTCCAAATCTTCCACAAACATAACATCTCACATTCATTCTACAGTTTTCAGAGTTGTGACCAACTTTGCTGCATTTTGAACATTGACCAGTGGGTGTGTTGATATTCTAATAATTTCTAGATCTACATTCATTTTCTCTATGACCATACTTATTACAGTTAAAGTATTTTCCATTGAATTTATAAGCATTAGGTTGTCTTACCGGTTTGCTGTGATCTTGAGTATTTGCAGTACCGGAGCTTTCACCAACTTCAAAGCCAATTCCAGAAGTGTCACCTTTAGGTTTTTGATTCTTCAGCAAGGTGCCAAGTTCCTCTGAGCTTTTCTTGAATTTTTCTTTGTGTTGATTTGCAATTTCTAGTTCTCTTTCTAAGACTTCTTTTTGTCTCAACGGTTCATTTGAGTCATTCTGAGTATGCATTAGATCTGTCTTCAATATGTCATTTTCATAGCTAAGTCTTGTGTTCTCATTTGCTGCATCACTCAGTCTTCTGGTCAATTTTTCTTCATTCTTCTTCATATCCTCAATCTCTTTGCAAAATCTCATAGTCATATCCTACATCTCATTCTTTGTTGTCATGTTCTCTTGTTTCAGCTTGCTTATCATATCATTAAGTGATTCTTTTTCATCATTCTCATTTTGCAATTTTTCACAAAGTTCTCTTCTCTTATTTCTTGCAACAGTAAAATTCTCTTAAAGTGCTTGAATGATATCCTGAGCTGCCCTTAAATCATCTTCTAGTTTGATATTTTTCAATTTCTCTGCATCATAGTCTGAAAGAGATCCTGCAAGTTGCTTCATCAAATTTTCCATCTTTACCGGTGTCAAGATCTTCCTCAAGCTGTTAGGCTTCTAAAATTAGAGGACCAAGCTCTGATACCAATTGTTAGGAGTCCCATAGATACTGAGAGGGGGGGGGGTAAATCAGTATCTAACCAGTAAGTAGAATTTCTTGACTTAAAACATGTAGAACATATTATAATAGTGTACCGGTATGTAAGAAATAATGTAATAAATAGAATTAAGAACATCCACATGAAAAACACACCATAACATAAGGATTTAACGAGGAAACCCGGTGTGGGAAAAACCTTGGTGGGATTTGTGACCCACAATATTCACTCACTAGCCAATAAGAGAATATTACTTACAATAGGGGCCTGCACATGTAGGAAGGCCAACTACCTAGAGCTCACTGCTCAATGGGAAGTCTCACTGACTTACAATGAGGATTATACAAATCCAAAATCTTGTACTACTTTACAATAGCATCTATAATGCCTGATCCAGTACCGGTATGCTGCTTTGCTTCTTACATAAACCCTTAGCCTATATTTCGCATAATAGGTCTGCCTAATATTTTTCCTTATCACTTACATCTCACTTCCTAAATGTCTACAATGATCTCTTTTATATATAAGAGTCACTTTATAATTTTCCAAGACAGCTTACAAAGTTTTTACAATAATAAACAAAATATAATATAACAAAATCCTGTCGGCCTGTGTGCTAGTATACTTCCTTTCTTTGTGCTGGTGTCAGTGTCCTAAGTGCTGGTGTAGAGTGTGATCTACTGATGCCGGTATAATGCCTTTGTTGGTGCCATAGGATTGCAAGGTTTCCATCAATGACAAAACCTTCAATCACATACAATGTCTCATTGGAGTGTGCATATGCCAACAAATATCACTACTAGTTTCCATGATAGTTTCTTGTTACTAGTTGTTCCTTTGTTACCGATTACCTTAGACCTATTCTGGTGATCTACCAAAATCTATTCTGAAGGTTGCAGAGCCTTGGGTGTTGATTCTTATGTTCCTTGGCATGTGGCCAACCTTTTCCCATGATCTATGTTTCATCCTTTGGATTTTCCAGAGAAATCTCTTGGCAGAGGGGAACCTTGTTTATTTTGCACGTTAGGTCTTGTTCTTAGGGTTTTGATCCCTTTTGGGCCGACTGGATCCTTTGGATTGATATATATTTGTAATTATGCATTAGAATCTAATCAATTAGAGTCAATCATAGAAGAAAGTATCTAGATTGTACATAGAAGATAGATCATAAGATTCTATGTCTCAGTTGTGACCTATTCTACCAAGCTTGTGAGCCGGTATGTTGTAACCCAGTTGTTACCATTTGGATGTAATTGAATTTCATGCAATAAAACAAATTGTTCTAGATTGCCTCCATCATATCTTTCTGTTTATGTTATGCTTACTCTTGCTGACCGGTCCGAATTGATCTCTTTGAGGTCCCTCCTCACTGGTGACTACTTCATGCATCCTACCAGTAATAATGCTTAACAACTGCATACTAAGTATGATATACACATCCCTAATCCCTAGCTCATCTAGGAACTAAAACCATACATTCCTACAAGCCAACCAATCACATATGCATATCACAACCAACATACTATGAGAACACTAATGCATTGATATAAATACTCCTTTTGGTGCATGATGTGTAGTAAGGAGCTACCATAATATGTGTATTGCCTAAGAGAATAATGTATCCCACTCAATGCATAGCCGATAACCTTCATGCTTATGCTCTAATATGATATGTATGAACTACTACCATAATAATGTCTATTCTTCTATCATTGCTCTCTTACAAAATGCATCACATAAACTTTATTCTCACTAACTCTACCCCCAAATGCATGCATACTAGCCTACTCATTCAACTATATGCGCGATGATATTGTTCATATATTATTAATTTTATTATAGCCATCGCATAAGTACAAATATCCCATAAAGTCTTGAGGTTATCGATTCTCTAGTTTTGTTATAGTTTTCAGCCATCTCAGTGAATGTGTGCATGACCATATATGTTCTTAATGATATCATTCTACTTGGTTTCATTATGACTTTCAGCCTTATGGCTGATTTAGTTCTCATGATGCTCTCTTTTGTCAATATTGTGTCTTGCATTTTTTGTCCTACTATTGATAAATTGATAAGGTCTTATTTTAAGTGTCTTTATTCAAGTCAATAATCACATAAATTAAGTACTAACATCCACTTATATTGCATCACCATTCTCATGAGAATACATCATTGTCATTTTCTATTTCATTTCCTTTATTTAAGGCATAACATAGTGAAAGTAAATAAAGTATTTTTCCCTTTTATTGCATTATGATCATATCCATATACATATATGCATTTTCTACTTAACATATTGATGCCATGTAAAGATATGCATTGCTGATCCAAACTAATCTTAACCATGAACTCTTACATTACAACTTACTAATCACTTTTCAACATAAGTAAAGCAATTCCATTACATAGTTTTGTGTTCTCTAATCTAGGTTACAATGCTCCAAGTCATGAAATGCAATATACAAGAACATGATTACATCATCATCCTTTCATATGATGTCTTACAAGTTTCCATAAGAGTCTAAGTCCAATAAGAAAACATGGGTACAATAAGTGTCATTATTACATAAGGAGTACAATCATGAGTTCAACTCACTTCCTTCCAAAATTCCTATCCTATTACATAATGAGAGCACATCATAATCATGAATTATAAAACATAAATATGCTTGAAGAAACCATAGCCACCACAAAGAAAGATCCAATCCATGCAAGAAGAGAAGCACCTACATGAGGGAGAAACCCCAATGGAAAAAATATCCAACCACCTGACCAACATGGAACCTATAAGGAACCACTCCCTGAGCTAGGAGATGTCTCTAGGTCCCAACTCCACTCTACACCTAGTTTAATTCTTATACCAAAGGACTAACATCAAGGAGAACTTCCACACACACACACACACACATGAACCAATCACAATGCAAGTCATCAATCAAGAAAACTCCCAGAGGCTGACACATCATCAATCATGAATGCAAATGCAAATCAAAGGGACACCTGTATGAAGGGATTGTCATCACATACCAAACCAAAAGAAACTAGGCTCAAGCTTAAGGGCATGCGGATCCATCTCAACCTATAAGAGACCAAGGGAGGTTCGCTTACCATCTCCACGACCTTCTCATGCTCATCCTAAAACATCCTCCCTAGGACTGAGTCATGAGGCACAATCAATTTTTATCTTTTTAATTATCTAACTACCCAACCCAATTAATTTATTTAATTATCAATTGATTACAATGCTAGGTAAACTCATATGCGGCCAAGAGGAATGGACTTCATGCATCCTTACAAGGAACCTCATGATAGCCCATCTCTCACGACCCCCAGTCATCATAGAGGAGACCACTCCCTTTACATGGACCCATAAACCAACATAGGAGGCTCTAATAAAAAATAAAGTCTAAAATAAATCATCATGACATAGCATCCCACACATAGACATATTCTCATGAGAAATTAAATGTCAACATAACATAAGAGTGGGCCTCTTGACCAAGAAATTTTTTAAACCAAAACATAAAACTGTTGTAGATAACAACATAACCCAACAAGGTTTCGATACTTGCTGTCCCAAAATCATTAGTATGTAATATTCATCCTCATGGCATGAATCATCATGAGGGTACTCAAAAACCATTTAAATCTTGCATGAATAAGTATCACACTGAAAATTATGCAAATAAAGAACATAACAACAACAAGACAACCTCTGGTACCATGACGTCACATGACTTATGACATAGAAATGACTTTGATGAAACAAAGACAATAAGATAAAAATGGGGTAGCATTACAAATACGCTTAGCACGTGCTATAACTTGTGGGCTTCACCCCAATACATTTTTGTACTTAACGCTTTTGACAACGAATTGTCAACATAAACCAACTAGACTCTTAAACATAGCCAAAGATAACATCCATTGAATACAATTAAAAACTCATAACCTTACCTTAAGAAATTCTGAAATACATAATATTACCAATTAAGAAAATGTCACATATATAGAATTATACGGAACACATATTATTAGCAATTACATTACTATATTATTGCATCAATATAAGCTAAAACAATGTCTATCTTGTAGCATGGATAGAAAAGATAAGATCCAAAATACCATTCATAACTCATGAGAATAACATCTATACCTAGCTGAAAGCAAAGTATAATCTTTAGATTAACAAATTAATTCTGGGCATGTTCGCCCTCTGTGTTTTCCTCTACATTGCCAAACCCATCGAATGTGGGTGGCAGTTTGTAGACTTACCCATCGAAATGGACGTGTAGTAAGAATTTGTTAATTGTTGGACTGAACTACGCGACAAAGGGGTAGCATTATTGAACCACCTTATATCGTGGTGTTTTTATTTCATTTAACTTTGTTCATAGCTAGGCAAACTAAAATTTGGGGGCAGCGTTATATTTTTTATGCACACCACATATCGTGGTCTTTTTACTCTTTTTTTGGTTCACTGTTGAACAAGCCAACAAAAGGAAAGCAGTTGCGCTGGGTTAATACTCCACATCATGGAGGTTGTGATGGAAAGCACCCATGATGGGGTATCATGGGGGTTGTACCCATGATATGTACATCATGGTACAACACCCACGATGCCACTTTTAGGATAACTGAAGAACAACTAAGAGGGGGGGGGGGGGTGAATTAGTTGTTAACTGATTATATGAATTAAAGCACTTAAAACCTTATACCAGTATAACTGATTAAGCATTAAAATATAAATGATAACCAGAGAATCAATACCATGCAACAATAACACATAACACCATGATTTTTACGTGGAAAACCTCAATGAGGAAAAACCACGGTGGGAAAACCTATCCATAGTCAGAGGATACTTTTGCAACAAGTATATGATTATGATAGGGGCTTGCACATGTAGGAAGGCACACTTCCTAGAGCACACTACTCATCACAATGGAGTCTTACTGACTATAGAGATGTCAACCACCTCAAGATATTTGGACTACAATCCAGAGAGAAGAACTGTTGATGATAGCATCAAACATGCCAGATTATAGTTCCGGTTAAGCTCAATATTGGAGGTCTAAAAACTCTTACATAAACCCAACTCGATCACCTATGATAGACCAAATCCTCTGCACAAATGATTATTACATTATTCACTCCTTTCCATTCTGATATAGGATCTAAAATGAGATCTTACATATATTTATACCAACCGAGGACCTAACCAATTAGGTTGGAATTTTGATGATGTTTTGATTGTCATTGATGGACACACACTTTCTTGATGTATGAGTTATGCTCAACTGGTAATTGTTCCAACCGGTATTGTGTATTATTGAATGTATAGTCTTTAGACTATTGGTATTTTGTAGAAGATGGTTTACCGGTCACAGATTGAATGAAGATCCCAACTGGTATGAAGACCCCAAGCGGTTCGAGGATCTCAAGCAGTACGAAGGACCCAAGCGGTAGTTAACTTTTGATCGGAACACTATGATTTTCCAATCTTCATTTTTGAGAACCAATAATCAGTATATTGTATTAACCAGTATATATCTATGATGAGTTACCAACCGGTATTACTGTAATGTGTGATGAGTTATCATCCACCGACACTTTGGCAGTGTGTTTGTGTCGCGTTACCAAATGTGTCTAGATGCATTGTACCTAGGAACTTGTAGTCTAATTCTATTGGACCGACATGAAATCAGATTCCTTTATAAGGACATCATGTCTAGGGTTTGCATGTATGAGATATAGAATAGAAAAGGTAATGTGCGATCATTGAAGAGAAGATTAGGTCTGTGTGAAGAGATCAAGTGTGGAGATATTGAAGACTAAAGTAATGCTGAAATGCATTAACAATGAGCTATCAAAGATCTAATTAAGTATACTATGCTATTATCTAGATCATTCACTTGTTGATTACTAATATCTTCGACAACTCTGAAACCCTTAACTGGGTAGGCCCAGCAAAGCCTTTGTAAATCCTCTAACAAGGTGGTTCACAACAGTGGATCTGAAATCCTTTAACAAGGTAGTCTTTAACATGACTTATCTCCTAACAGAGATCTAGATTCCTAACAGGATCTATTCTGGTGAAGAACATTGTATGACCTTAACCAGTCTGGTTACTATTCTGTAGATAGTTACTTGTGAGTTTCTACTCACCGTGGTTTTTCCCATTTGGGTTTCCACGTCAAATATCTTGTGTTATGGTGATTGTGCTCTTGTGGGTGAATGCTTTGCTTTCTATTTGGTTTGCACTTATCTTGACCAGTTTATTAGTGAATCTATTACACTGGTTATCTGCTAAACTATTTAAAAGATTGATTATAGTATTTTTTGGTATATTAATTCACCCCCCCTCTTAGTATTCATCAATTGGTATCAGAGCCAACCTTTCTTTAAGTCAAACCACTTGGAAGGAGATATGGGGGAATATAGTGTGAGGGAACTTACTCATTGTCTCACTCAGAATGAGAGCACCTATGATGAACTCAAAGTCAAGTATAAAGCCTCTCTAGCCAAGAGAAGAGAGCATGATGAGAAACTAATGGAACTCACTGAAAAATAGCTCTTTTGATGAAGCAGACATGGATGCCCTAGTTGAAGAAGTTGAAAAACTGAATGAATCTAAAGCTAACCTGAGAAGAGAGTTGGAAGGAATGACTATCAAAATGTGTCAAGAGCTTGAGAACAGAAGGAAATCTGAAGATCTAGTAAAAGACAAAGATCATGAGATCTCCAAGATGAAGCAAGAAATCAGTACCCTTACCACTCATCTCCAAGAGAGTAAAGTGGAAAAAGAAGAAATGAAAGGTGAACTAAACATGGCTATTTTTGAGAATGCAACCTTGATGGAATCTAATGGTGCTATTTTTAGGGAACTTACTAAGTCAAAGGAAATACTTGCCAAATTCAATCAAAGTACTACTAAGCTAGAGAAAAAGATAGAATTGGCTAAGCCAGTAAAGAATACCACTGGACTTGGTTTCTCTAGGTATGAGGAAGGTGAGACCTCTGGAACAAAAGCTAAAGCATCAAAGAAGCAACTGACATCCAAGGATAAAGGTAAGCAAAAATTTAAACTTGTTTTCTTTAATTTTCTCAAAGAAGGATATACTATCAATGTGTGTAGAAGCAAGGCCTACAACAATTTTCCTTATTTTCAAAACAATATGCCTAGATCCAATAGATTCAATGGAAACTGTTATGCATGAAACAAGTTTGGGCTTAGAGCATTTGAATGCAAGTAAGTTTTGCACAATACTGGGAGATATCCTCCAAGGACTCAAGGAGTTATTCCGGAACTTCCTGTGAACCAGAATCCGAACCAGTACAGTACATATGACCATCGGTCAGTCGATTATCAAGAGGCTACTAGTTGGAGACCAAATTGTTTAATCTGTCGTGGTAGCAGTCACACTGCTACAACATGTAGAAGGAAGAATGGAAGTATGTATAATGGACCATGGAGAACACCTGGAATGGTATGCTATTATTGCAACAAACTGGGACACACTGCCAGAATTTGCAGACTGAGAAAGAACCTATCAGATGATATACCGATCACTCCAGAAGGGAAGATTGATGTTGAAACTGTTTAGGTGGAAATGAATAAAACTTGGAGAAAGAAATTAGAAGAAGAGTCACAGGATGAACCTGTTTCTGCACCTAGTGTGGAAGTCTCTGAATTGGCAAACTAAGCTTCAGAAAAGCTTAGGCGGAACATATTGGTGAAATATTTTGAACCCTCAGTTTATATCGGTAAAGACCTTTACTGGTATATGTTACCTATCAGTTGATAGAAGATCTGAAGCGGTAAAAGGAAAAATTAGGCTTTGTACCCTAGCAGTGATGCATTTATTATGGTCAGTGAGAGTTTGTTTTAAAGGGGTTTTAGTCATCATTTTCACTTATCTGTATAGGATTTGGAGAAATCATGTGTGAAATCTTGTGATCATCTTCAAGCAATCAGTGAAGAACACTAAGCGGTGAACTAGAAATCGAAGTGGTGAACTGTGCGCGATATTGGAAAACCTAAATTTTAGATTGAGAAGGTATTTTCTGAAAATTCTTTCTTATCATTTGACTATGGCTTCTACATCACATTCTAGTTCTAGTGCACCTGAAGATACACCTAAGTTTCTTCAAAAGAAAATGAGATACAATGCCCTATCTCAAATTCTTGCTAGAGTTATTGTCGAGGAAGATATTTCAGGGTATATAGACTGTAAATTGGAAGACCTAGGATCCCTAGTAATTCACTCCCAGCTAAGTTTGTTCAGTGGAGATGACAAGAAGATCAAACCAGAGTATAACATCCTCGAGAAGATGAATATACACAATGCAGTATACTTTCTGGAAGAATTTATAGAAGAACATATTCACATTATCCTCAGCAGAGTGCATGGTGACAAAATGTATCTCAAGCGGACCCATGACATCACACCAGAAGCGGTTCATGCCATCACTGGATTCTGCAATGTTGGAGAAGTACCAGCTCTATGGAAGGTCACCAAAACTAAAATGACAGAGCTCACCGGCTCAGTGAGTGACCAACAGGCAATGACCGTCAACACCATTAAAGACGATCGAGTAAAATATGTTTGCATGGTGATTGGTTACAAGATATTTTATGCTAGCAGAATGAATTTTGTCCTTGCTACTACAGTGAATGCTGCTTATAGGATGATCAAGGAAGATACTAAATTTTACCTATGTACCTATTTACAGAAGCAATTGTTGGTGAACCTAAAATCCATCAAACATGATAAATCTCTAAGGTTCAAGTTTGGACAATTTCTAGTTGGCCTATTCTTTTATTGTCAAGGTTATTTCCCTGGAGTAGGTGATGTTCAATGGTCTACTGACCTACCAATTTCTAGACAGATTAAGGAGAGTCTACAAGTAGTAGGAACTGCATATCCTGAAGTTCTAAATAAGTATTTTGATGAATTCAAAAAAAAGATGAACCAGAGAATAAGGATATCTGGTGATATTGTGAAGATGTATGAAGATGACATCTGCTTCACAATAAGGATAGATGATTGCATAATGGAAGTTGTGGAACCTAGAAAGGAAGTAGTTGGCCCTATGGGGTATGAAGTGGTGAATGACTTATTGATTGGGTATGCCTCTACCCTACTTGCCTCACCACTGGATGCAAAGAAGAAAAGAATTGGTACCTACTTGGAGAGGGTCACACTGATTGAGGAACCAAACCAGAAAAAGGGCAAAGTATTGCCATTGGTATCTGCACCGGTTACATCTGCCAATCTAAAAGTGACCAAGCGGTCACCAGCCAAGAAGAAACCTAAGATTATTCTGGAAAAAGTATTCGAGAGGAAGAGGAAAACTAGGAATCACTCACCGGAGTTAGAGGACATTGAACCAAAGATTCAAATAAAGAAGACAAGGCAATCAAGAAAAAAGTCAAAGTCTACTGGTAAAGCACCAGCAACTTCTACATCGGTAAATATAGATATTTCCTCTTATAAGCCAATGACACACTATCAGAGGACAATAAAGAATATTAGGAGGAAAGTTCTTGATGATTTAAAGGAATATTTTGATGACTTTAGTGATAGTGAGAAAGAGGAGGTAGAATAGGAGGTCATTAAATATTTATGTATTAATGATCAGTCGCCTTCTGAGATTAAATCTGTTACTCCAAATTCTTTGTACAATTCTTTGGATAACAAATGGTGCATTGCCATTGAGAGAGAACAAGAGATCTGTTATCACTGTTTAAGAAATGGGTTCTCTTTTCCCATGATTGGCTAAGTTTTGAAATTTTTGACTCAGGTATGCTATTAGTTGCTTCAAATCTGTTCTAGGTCTTTAAGGGTTGAGGTTTTAGTTTTTAATCACTCAAATGTCTGATAAAAAAACCCTCTGGCTTCTATTTCTACATTACTTTATTCACTTAAGTAATGGGTCTTTAAATCGTGTAAAGTGTCCTGCCCTTGTTACTTGACTAGGCGATCATTAAAAAATTGTAAAACTTTACGCCTTATGCCTTTTCCTAATGTTTGTCGGGCCCAATAAGTGTCGTGTAACTCTTAGATAGATCTACGGCTTTCATTATTTTGTTGGGTGGAGTTGCTAGTGTGTTAGCCTCTGCGAAATAGCCAAAGGCATAAGTGCACCCGACCGAGTACACTAGGATCTCACTTAATGAGACTCCATCTTGTTTTGAATCTAATGGCTGGCATAGTTTCATGGGGTAAAGGTGCTCAAAAGATAGCTTTCACGAAATGGTGAAATGACATGGCATTCCAAGTGAGCAGTCTAGCTGGCTGAGATGGCAAGTAAGAAAGTGACATGTGGCCGAAAAATTAAAGTGTTCAATGAATATACATTTGAGGATTAAGAGGTAGGCCCAAGGAGATGAGAAATGACCTGACAAATACAAGTGGTAAGGATGAAGTGGATCCCACATAATTCTCTTAGAAAATAAGAAGTTGACACATCAATTCAAGAGAGATAAGATGCCAGGTGGACAAAGCCCACGTTGGTCGGTTTTTAAGCAAGTTTTTAAAGCATCATGCTAGTTCTTGAGATCTGACGGCTCATGTGAATTCGCAAAGGTAAGATGCTAGTATTTTAAAACCTGCGAAATGGCGAATGAGCCAGTGGGCCCAAAGGACAGGCAAGGCATAAAGGTAAAGCCCGATTAACTTTGTTTTGATCTAACGGTTCCCGTGACTTCGTGGCTGCAAACTGATCAGACATTAATGTTTGCGAAGTTGCAAAAGATAGGTGGAAGTCACATGAAGGCGTGATGTGGCATGACAGCTGCAGTTTCTTGAAGAGCCCGATGGTGATGTGTTGATTGACATGTGGTTTTAAAAGGTAATTGAGGGCCCACCAAGGTATAACCAGTGGTTATGTGGGAATAGTGAAGTAAGACACGTGGCTGACTCAAAACTGAACCCAAAGGGGTTTCCAGGGCTAATGGCCGGATGCCACGTGGCATTTGTTAATCAGTAAACAAGTGGGGTATGTAGTACTCAGATAAATGTCCCATTTAAAAGGTGTTCATCTCAAGATCGATCCAACACTTCTCATTGTTTCATGGCCCAAATATGGAAGTGGATTAACCCCAATAAAATAGCGAAAACCGTTCACTGTCAAGATGAGGCGCGGTTAGTGAAAAAGGTTGACGGTCCCAGTTGGAGTTAAAGGTCAGGTGGTTAGAGTTCCATCTAACACTCGGCGTAGCTTCACGAAAGAGAAATGCTCGAGGGTTAAAGCTTGCGAAGTGGTGAAAAGAAAATAGGTCCTGACACAAAGGTAAAGAGGTTAAACAGAGATAAAGATCAATCAAGTTCCAATCCGATCGGATAGCTAGCACGACTTCACTGGGTTAAAGTGCACGTTGGCTACTCTCTGCGAAGTAGCGAAAGGATTTTTAGCTCGTTGCCAGATGAGGAAAATAAAAGGGTAAAAGCAGCGTAAGTTTGATGTGATCTAATGCCTAGCACAGTTTCGCTAGATGAACGTGCAAGGATGTTATGCTCTACGAAGTGGCAAAAGAGCGAAAAGGAAAATACACAGGTGTGTTATGACCTGTCGGAGCGAAATTTTTGAATTCTTTTATGAATTCAATTCTGAAGGGACGGCCAAAGCATGCGGTATCAATGTCGTAGTTAAGAGCCCGACTACTGTACATGATCTCATATCAATTGAATGAAGACATCATTTTGAAGAGCTGTTGCAGAGGAGCGGGTGTAGAGCAGATTTTTTCAGGTGCAGAACAGAATTCTTCAAGCCAAGAACAGGTTCTCTTGTACTCTTTCTTAGCAATTACTTGACAGTTTATTTCAATTGGGATTTTAATCTGTTACAAGACTGTGTGGTTAGTAATTAAGTGCTTGCCTAGTAGTTTTAAGATGGCACCTAAAAGGGAGTTCTCAGGAAAGGTTAATTACCAAGAGAGGGAAATCTGTGATGATTTCCTAGAATAGTTGACAATGTCAACTAATGTGGTAGCTAGGGTGAAAGAGTTAGTGCCAAGAGCTCCTCGCATGAAAATAGGAGAAGGACTGTATGACAAAGGCAATTGGCTGAGAGACCCTCAGATAGGATTGTCTGGGTTGGGTCTTTTCAAGGTCGGTTTCGGCATGAGACACTCCTCAGCCCTAATGAACAATATTTGGGAGTCAGTTGTAGGCAAATTGGTTGTCCCCAGAGTATTCATGGATGTGGATCTCCTAACTCAGATTGCACACAACTATGACCCAATTACAAGGAGTGTTAGGGATAAAGAATGGGAAAGTGGATAGGCCTTTTGAATGGTACTCCCTCCTCATGCACTTATTTTTATTCAAGGGTGGTGACTATTTTGCAAGTGGAATGGATCTTGTGAAAGAAAAGAATGGAGAGAAGATGCCAGTTCAGTTATGGAGTACAGTGCTTTCATGGGATAGAGAAGATGCTAGCTACTTGAGATTTGATAAGTACTTTGTATCCAAGATCAGGACTCTTATATGTTTAGAGAATCCAAGAGTTCCTAAGGTTCTTTTGGAATTTATTAGGCCAAAAGAGTTTGTTGAGAATGTTAAAATTATCCATAATTGGGGTGATATGTACTTATACCCTGTCTCCATAGTTTTTCAAAGTGTATGGTTTCAAAGGCACTCCATTTTTATTGCCATCTCAGGTCCCTCTCAAAGTAGGAATTGCAGAAGTTCTCAGGTAGATTGGTGGCATGCAAGAGGTAGAGCTATTAGGTAGAGCTAAAGGGACCATTTTCCCTACAATAACTATAGCACATCAATTTGTGATAACTAAAGGGGGCTGGAAGTGCTTTGAAGATTTCCTTAAACCATACCATTTATCAACTGCAGTATCAAGGTGTGCCAACCTTGAAGATTTCTTCAACGACATGCTCAAAAAGAGGGCAATATGCAGAGGTAGACCTCACCAATTCCAGTTCCGTGAAGACCTCATTAGGAATGAGTTTGATTTGGATGAGCAAGAGCTCAGGAAAGAAAAGTGGGTGGCCTACAAAAAGGCCCAAGAGTTTGAAGAAAAGGTAAAATTCTTAATTCTTTGTTTTGAGGATGTGATGCAGACATTAAAAGAGAAGAGGGAGGTTGTGATTAAGAACTACCCTAAGAAAGCAAGACTAGTTTTAACTAGGTCTACATCTACCAAATCAATCCCTCCAAGTGATTACATGTTACATAAGAAGTCCAATTATAGTGTGTTGATGCCAACAATAGGGGAGCCTTCTACCTCAAAAGGGAAGAGGAAGATACAAGATGTCATTGACATTCAGGAAAGGCCAAAGAGACAAAGAGTGGGAAAGGAAGTACAATCTGATGAACCCTTGTATTCCCCATCTCAATCCCCTATTCATATAGGAGATGAACAGGCAGCAACTGAGCAACTGTTACAATTAGGCAGTCTTGGAGAGATAGCCTACACCTATGATGAAGTAGAAGAGGGAATGCTAGAAGAACCCCTTAATGCTGAAATGAACATAACTATTGATGAGTTCAAAGGCCAGGAGTTGGATCCTAAGATTAAGCAAGCCAATGAGGATTTCTTGGCTGATAAGAACATTGTCAGATCAAGAGCTTTCATGCAATTCATTTGGAAGCAGAATATTGATCAATTTAAAGCTAGGTGTGAAAAGTGGAAAGGTGAGCAGCCCCACAAGGATCCAACTATGGTAGAGGAAGAAATAAAGCAAGAAATGGTCACTGAGTTCAAGACCATCACTCCTAAGAAAGGAAGAGACATGGTAGCAAAGGCTGGTGTACTCATTCTCCCTGATTGGGACATAGCAGATGCCTTGGTTTTAGAAACAGTAAGGAAGGAGACTAAACCTATGGAAGGAGTCACTATTGGTAAGGATAATGCTACCCTGGTCATGTGGTCTTTGAAAAGAGATGAAAATAGAAATAATAAGGACACCCCAGGGTCAAGCTACCTTGGAGGTATGGTAGTGAAAAGAGTACAAAGCACTGGGGTGGTAGAAGCTGCAAGCATAGTCCTAGAGACTACAAAATTTAGTGTTGCAGTAGTAGAAAGAGAGGCAAAGGAAAGGGTAGATCTCCTAGCTAAGTTTGAGACAGTTCTAAAAGTTTATAAAAGTGCCAAGGAAGAGGTAAGGGGTAAAGATAGCATCATTTCCAAGTTACAAAGCCAGTTGGCAGGACAATACCATCAAGGTGAGTCCTCAACATTGATGATATCCTCTTCTCCTGCAAGGCCTCCACCTACCAGCCCCATTATTGAATTCCCACCATCTCCAACACTTTGTAGTTCCCAGTTGATTGAAATCACTCCCCATGAATTGGAGAAGCTAAAACAGGCTCAGGCCCTGTATGCAAAGAAATATGGAGATAGACTAAAGGCTACAATTTTGAGTTTTGATGACACCATAGGTTCCTCACTAATGTACAATAACATGAGTAAGATTTTGGAAATGTGGAATGAGCTAAATGGAGACAAGGTTGTTCTAATGCCTATTATTGACAAATGGAAGCCCAGAGAGCAGGATATAGAGCTTATTTGTGTATCCTATGATGAGGCAGGGGCTGACCCCATTATTAAATCTACCAATGATATGACAAAGGAGTTAGTAAAGTTGGCAGAAGGAGTTGATAATGTAGATAGAAAGATCAATTTGTACAAGAAAGAGTATACTGATCAAGTTTTTGAATTACTCCTAGGGAGTTTTGCTTGTCCAACACAATTAAAGGACAAACAAATATGGCTTAAGGAATTAGAAGCCAAATTTCATTGAGAATAAAAGGAATTATCAATTCAGAGGATGCCTCCATATTTATCAAAACAATTGAGGAGATTGAGAAAATCAAATCTCATTATGGTTTTTTGAACTCAAAGGTCAACAAAATAAGGAACTCTTGGAATAGATTAGCCAAGACAAAAGGAAAAGTGGTTAACTTCTCATGGCCTACTGATGATGTATACCAAGAATGGACAAGAAAATATGTCGTATTGGATGTGGAGTAGTTAGAAGATGTTACAAAAGAACAACAAGTAGAAGAAGCTGTGGATGTTGAAAAAGACTTGTAACTACATTTAGAAAAGGTTTTGTAACTACTTCTTAAGAGAAGTAATGATTGTAACAAACTCTCCTAGGAAAGTTTGAAGCTTTGTATGCATCCATGTTATTATAAATGGATACCAGGACTAATAAAAAAGGGATCGCAAGGAATTGTAAGAAAACGCTACAGAAATTTATCTAAGCTTTTTTCTAAGTCTTAATGGAGAATATTCAAATGTTTTTGTAATACTTTTTGAAATAATATCAATACACAGACCATGGGTTTTGAGCTTAAACTTTGTGTTGTCTTCAAGTATATTTGCAAGTATTGACTGTTTCATTCTGAGTAATCTAGGGTTATTCCTTTTGAATATGGGTTGTAAGGCGACTTCAAGTAGATGTGCTTTTTTTCTTTTCTCTTCAAGAGGGGAATTAAATATGCGGGAATCACTTCTACTAGTAAATTCTTTGTGGGATAATTTAAATTTGATAAATGCAGTTTAGTTTTGGTATGAATAAATTCTTATTTATGTGAGGCATATGTGGGGATCTATAGAAGCCAAGCTGAATGGGATGTGTGGGGATATTTGATTGTGGGAGTATTTTTTAAACTTAGATGACTCTGTGGCCTAGATAAGGCACTGGTATTAATTGTGGTTATCTTTTACATCACCTTGTAGGTCAATACTGAACATGAGTACAAGTTTTATTTCTTTATTTTAGTTGGTTTTAAGGTGATAAGATCGATTGGTTTTCAGACTTGTTTACTATGGATTTGTCTTTTAAAAGTGTGAATTCAGTTCACAAAAGGTATACCCACCTGAACTTTGGACAAGTTCGAAGTGTAGAAGGTTAATCAAACCTTGTCATATGTTGTGCTGGAATTTCTTTCTCCTTATTTTCTCTCTCACACACAGAGTTATTATTTTATTACCAAGGGACTAAAAAGGGAATCAGATTTTGAGAACAACAAAAGTGGTGACTCTACTAGGGAGAGTCATAGTGAAAATCCAAATGCAGATTTGTGCTTAAAATCATAGAGGAATTCATTGTGTGATTGTGGAATAGATTGGTGTTTCAGTGAATATAGTTGTGGTGTCTGGAAGTCTGTATTTGAAGCTTCCCTTTGTTTCTTTTGATGTATGATTTTGGTCTGAAGGTTTGCAACTTTTATTCAAAGCTTGTTTTCATATTTCCCATAGTCTTGTGGGTGGCGACTCTGTTATTCTATAACTAGTCCTTGTGAAATAATTATAATTCTAAAAGAAAGACAAGCATAATGCAAGGAGGAAAAAACACCAGATCATTCATGAAGAAGCATCCTTGTGAAACTTTGCAAGAAGGTTTGCCTAAACAGTCACGAAGAGGTCAGAAGAGATCAGTACTCCATGAACCATCAAATGTTGCTTGGGTGTAGAAAAACAACAATACCGGTAAGATACCTAATCGACCTGTTTATGCAAAATCTAATTCTTCAACTAGAGAATCTGAACATGATGTATTAGGTTTCCATTCTAGATTATTTAGAAATATAGATAATTTTCATGCTTCAAACCAAGATATATCCCATGTTAGCCTTTCTGGGAGAGATAGGACTAGTTCAAATACAATCAGACATTATGTGCCTAGAACAATTGATGGAAACATCAGCCTTATTGATATAGACCAAGTTAATGTATTTGACTTTGAGGAAAATTTTCCTGATGAAGATAAAGTGTCACAAGAAATAGAAGATTTAAATAGAAAGGTTCACCACTTAATCTCCTTAAGAGCCCAAAAGGAAGCAAATAGGGAAAAAGAAGTCAAAGCAAAACTAATGGAGAGAGACAGGCTTCTTAGACAGATAGCTGATCTTGAATTGTTGGCCCAAGAAAAGGAAAAGAGTGATGATGAAGGTCCTATGATTAGAGAAATTATAATCCCTAAGGCCAAGCCAACACATATATCAGTGATCCAGCAAAATAGGGAAGATCTTATTGATCCATAGCCTCCTAAGAATAATGTTAATAAAGGAAAGCAGAAGTGGGTGGATGAGGGAACTGGATCTAGAAATGCAGAGGAAATCTCTCATATAGATTATCAGCACATGAGGGATAAATGGAAAGAATGAGGAAGGAAAAGGAGGATCTACAAATGGAGTTAGAGAAAGCTGAGTTGGAAGCGGCTAATCAGGAAGTTAAAAGAAAAATTAGTTATCTAAAAGCTCCTCCTATCATTTTTCCATCAAAAGATCTCAGTAAGCTTGATCCTCAGCAAATTTCCCTCCCCCCAGTTAAAATTCAGCCTACTGTGCCTGTTAATACAATAATAGTTAGTCAAGCCCCTATAAATAATCAACATAACCAAATCTCTCAGACCTTGATTCCCAATGTCAGAATGAACATGAGAAATAATAATGTTGTCAACCCTTTCCAAAGAAGACCCATCAATTTAGAGCAGTATAGACAGTTGTTTTTTGATGGGATCCCAGGATATCCCAACCATGTTCCCACCGAGCTAAGGGACAAACTTCATAAATTTGCTGGAAATAATGCAATTAGTGTTGAGGAGCACTTAAAATCTTTTGGTGACTTAATAAATGATTATGATATAGTGGATGAAGATGTTATAATGAAATTATTTGTTTAGTCCCTAGTAGATGATGCAAAAGATTGGTACAGAGGTCTTCCAGTTAGTGGCATTAGGTCTTGGGAGGACTTTAAGAATACAGTGACAAAACAAATGTGAGCTTCATGCTCAATGAATTTAATAACATTAGAAACTCTGAAAATGAAATGGTCACCAATTTCAATGCTAGATTTCAGAAAGCCATGCATAGATTGTATCAAGTGATGAGGTTAGATGATAACATGTGTCTGAACACCTATTATAATGCATTTGATTCTAAAATGGCTTATATCCTAAGGGATAAAAATCCACATAGCTTGAGAGATACATTTAGAATTGCTATTAATGTGGAGAGCAATAGGAAAGCATCCGACAAGTTAGGAAGGAGAACTGATGGTAGGCTATGGCAGGAAACAAAACAACAACCTAACAAAGTTGCTAAGGAGGAAGACAAGATAGAAAAGTTGGTTATTACTATGAAGGATCTAACTGCAAAGGTAAGTAAAAATGATAAGCCTCATTATAATTGGAAAGATAGACCCCCCAGGCTGCATGACATGCCCTATAATACCAATTGGAAAGATGGCAAGCCACAGAATGAGAAGCCTAAAAATGCTCAGAGTCAGGATACCCTAGATCCCTTAAAAGGAAAAAATGTCCATAATATAGAAAACATTCCTTGGTGTATTGCTTGTGATGGGCTACATTCTCCTCATGAGTGTGTAGTGGCTCAAGCCCTTGAAGAATCCATGAGACAAGAAGCTGAGCCTGACATTAACATGTTTGAGACCATTGTAGAAAGTGATGAAGAATCTGTACTGAGTGAACTTAGTGATGTGTTGGATAGTGAAAGGTATTTTCAAGGACAACTAACACTGGATTGGCATCCTACTTTGAATGTGGTAACTATTGAAGATGAAGAAATTCATCTCAAAAGGCCTAGTCAGAAAGAAGCAAAAACTCTCACTAAAGCTGCTATAGCAAAAGCAAAGCACAATTACAATTTAAAGAGTAGTAAGAAGGACACTAATCAAGGTGAGGCTGGTTCCATGTTTATAAAAGAGGTTTTTAAAAGGGGGACAACAAGTAGTGCCACTCCTCCTCCAGTGATTCAGGAAAAGAAAGATCAGATTAAAAATGTATCCAAGAGTATAGAGGATAAAAGTACCAATGATACATAAGGAGCTGCCACAACAAGGAAGGCGAGTCAACCTAAGGGAGAAAGAGTTAGAGCCAATACTAAATTAAAAAGTAATTCCACATTTGACATGGCTCAGGCTCTTACACAAATGAAAGTTGCTGTCCCATTAATAGAATTACTGAAAATAAAAGAACATAGGGATGCAACCTTGTCTTTGTTTTCTAATATATCTGACAGTGACACAGTCTTACCCGCCGGTTCAGTTAAAAATGGAAAGGATTAGAAATTCCAAACCCTAGAGGTTTATGTTGGAACCACTATTACTCAAGAGCCTTCACAGGTAGATCCTTTTTATGTTACTTTGTTAGTGAATAACCGGCTGATAAAAAATTGTATGATAGACTCAGGAGCAGCTGCTAATGTAATACCCTATGGTGTTATGAAAGAACTAGGACTGTTAGTAACTACTATATATGGAAAATGCTATGCTATGGATAACAGAGAAGTTCCTATGATAGGTACAATGAAATATGTTGAAGTGAAGATAGCAGCATTTCCTGAGGCCACTTACAAAATGGATGTTATTGTTACTGACACTAAACCCCATTATGACATGTTGTTATCCAGGCAGTGGGCAGCAGTAGTAGGAGGAAATGTCCAATTAGATTTATCTTATGCCACCATCCCAATCAATGGGAATCAAGTCAAGTTGTACAGAGAACCATGTGCTCCTAGAGTAATTGAAAAGGTGGATCCTAGCATGCTCAATTGTATGATAGATGTTGATCTTGATAATTTTAGAATGCAACCAATTTTACCCTAGTTGAAGAATACAGACTCCATTGTGACTGAATTAGAATCACAACAACATGGTTTATGGCATATGTATTTTGATGGATCTTGCTCCAAGGAAGGGTCTAGAGCAGGAGTCCTTTTTGTATCCCCATCAGGTATAACTTTTAAATATTCTTTTCTATTAGCCTTTCAGTGCACAAACAATACTATAGAATATAAAGCTCTATTATTGGGGCTTGAAGTTACAAAGAGGAATGGGATACAACTATTGAAAGTTTTAGGGGATTCAGAATTGGTTGTCTCTCAGGTAAGATCCAAATATGCATCCAAAAATGATAGGTTAAAGAGATTTAAACATGCAGTTTGGGATGTCATTGAGCATTTTAGTGCATTTTCTATTAATTAGATAGAGAGATCAAAGAATATCATGGCAGACTTTCTAGCCAATGTTGCATTGAAAAATGATGATGCAACACTAACTAGCATATCCACTGTGGAAATAAAATCTAGGCCTGCCATCCTTGATAATGTGTATAATTGGCAAGTTTTTGCCGATGATGAAGATATTCTTAGGTTCATTCAATGTGTTGATGATTATAATGGGCAGAAGATTGATTGCAATGCATTGGTGGAAGTGGTTGACAACAAGGAAACAGTGTTCGGAAATGACTTGGTCCAATTGGAAACAAATGAGATACCTAAAGGGTTGGTAGAGCTAGAGAGTATGTTCAGCTACAATGACAGTCATTTACATCAGCAGTCTATCACCAAGTTAGAAGAATTGGAGGAGGTAAACCTGGGGACTGAATCATCCCCTAAGTTAGTATACATTGGAAAGAAATTACCCCGTCATGTCAGAACTAATATTATTAATTTATTGAAGAGATACAAACATGTTTTTGCCTGGTCATATGAAGACCTAAAGGCATATAGACAAGACTTGTTTCAGCATGAAGTCCCTTTACTTCCAGATGCTAAGCCTTTCAGACAAAAGAAGAGACCTATTAACCCCATGTTAGAAACCAAGATGCAGCAAGAATTGACTAAGTTAAGAGAAGGGGGGATTATCAAACCTATAAGACATTCTTCATGGGTATCCAATTTGGTCCCAGTAAGAAAGAAAAATGAGGACATTAGATTGTGTGTGGATTTTAGAAACTTAGATGTTGCTTCTCTAAAAGATAATTGCTCTTCATCCAATATGAAAGCCATGCTGCAAAGAGTAACTGGTTGTGATATTTTGTCCATGATGGATGGTTTTTCAGGATACAATCAAGTGTTGGTAAATAAATCTAAACAATTCAAAACTGCCTTCACTACTCCATGGGGAACATATGTTTATGTAAGAATGCCATTTGGATTAAAAAATGCTGGAGCTACATTTTAGAGAGCTATGGATGTAGCCTTTAAAGAATTCATTAACATCATCATGGTGGTTTATCAAGATGATTTAACTTGTTTCTCCAAATAAGTCGATGAACACTGTGGCATTTAGAAAAGGTATTCAACAAGGCTTTGGAATTTGGCGTGTCATTAAATCCAAAAAAATGCCATTTTGGTGTCACTGAAGGAAAATTATTGGGGCATATTGTATCCAAGGAAGGGATAAGAATAGACCCTGAAAGAATTGAGGCAATAAATAATGTGCCTGCACCAAAAAATGTTAAAGGTATCCAATCTTTTTTAGGTAAGGTTAATTTTGTTAGAAGATTCATTACAAATTTTGCAGAAATAGTGAAGCCCATTGTAAAATTGCTCAAGAAGGCTACAACCTTTTGCGGGGACCAAGAAGCCTCAAGGGATTTTGATGAGATTAAAAAGGCCATTTAGGAAGCACCAATGTTGAAATCTCCTAATTACAGTAAGCCTTTTTCTCTCTTCTCTTTTGCTTCATACCATACAGTAGCTACAGTGTTGTTACAAAAGGATGATGAGGGATATGAACATCCCATAGCTTTTTATAGCAAGTCTTTACAAGCAGCAGAATTAAGGTATGAAACCATGGAAAAATAGGCTTACGCTTTAGTTAAAGTTGTTAAGGCTTTCAAGCCATACCTTATGAATGCAAAAGTCACTGCTTATGTCCCACATGCAGTAGTTAAGGATATTTGGTCCCAATCTAAGGTTACAGGAAAAAGGTGTAGATGGATCAATACAATCCAAGAATTTGACTTGGAAATAAAGATCACTAAATTGGTGAGAAGCTTAGATCTAGCCAAGCTCATGACTGAATCTAATCTTCTGAATGTTGAGATAAATAATGTTGAAATCAAAAGTACTTTAGCCACTAGTATTGAAGAGCAACCTTGGTATTCAGAGATAGTTCATTTCTTAAGGGATGCAACATTTGCAGAAGGGATGACACACAACCAAAGAGGAACCTTAAAATTGAAGTCTCAGAAATATGTTCTCATTCAAGGTGACTTGTTTTGGAGAAATAGAGATGGAAGATTATTGATGTGTTTAGATGAATTCCAAGAAAAGAAAATGTCGATTGAAATGCATGATGGAGTATGCAGAGGTCATTACTCTGCTAAGACAACTGCTGGAAGAATAGTTCAGGCTGGATATTATTGGCCTACCCTATTCAAGGATACTCATGAATATGTCAGGAGATGTGACCCATGCCAAAGGTTTTCATCCAAGCTAAAATATGAAGGAGCTCTGCCCTTGAATCCAGTTACAGTGGAAGCACCTTTTGTCCAATGGGGGATAGACTTTATTGGAGAGATTGTTGAGAAATCAGGAAGAGGTCACAGGTGGATTATAGTAGCTACCGATTATTTTACAATGTGGATTGAAGCTATTCCCACCAGAAGAGCTACAAGTAAAATTGTTATTGATTTCTTGATGGATTGTATCATAACTAGATTTGGGGTTCCTATGAAATTGGTAATGGATAATGCTATGAGTTTTAGGTCAGAAGAGTTTGTCAATTTTTGTACTAGTCATGGGATACTCATGTCATACTCTTCACCCTATCATCCTCAAGGGAATGGACAAGCATAATCCAGTAATAAAAGCCTCTTTAACATTATCAAGAAAATCTTAGAAGAAAACAGGAGGTCATGGGATCAAAAGTTGAAACTAGCTTTGTGGGTAGACATAATCACTGTCAAGAAAGCCATTGGAATCTCACCATTTGAATTGGTATATGGTACACAGGCCAGAGTCATTGTAAACAATCTTCTTCTAGTGTATAAGTTCCTACAAGCTGAAGACATGGAAATGTTAGAGCCCATGGAGGACCAAATGATCTAGATGGTCAAAGTGGAAGAAATCAGGTCATTAGCCCATCAAAGGAATTTGAAGATCCAATTGCAATTTAAGTACCTTTTTGATAAAAGGACATCATTAAGCAAGTTTCAGATTGCTGATGTTGTTCTTCAGTGGAATGCAAGAGGCCAGGACAAAGGAAAGCACAAGAAATTTGAATCATTATGGATTGGCCCTTTTTTGGTCTATGATTTAAATGGAAAGGATTCATATTATATGAAAAATATGAATGATGAAGTACAGGAATTTCCAGTGCATGGACAATTCCTGAAACATTATTTCTCTTAAAGTCTATGCACAGTAGTTTCTCTATTTGTATATATTTTGTTTGCTTTTGTTGTTGTTGTTTGGGTTTGTGTTTTGGTCTATTTCTCTAGATTTCCCTAAGTTTCTTGTGTTGGCCTTGCGATCAACCATCCCCAGTCAGAGCCGTTGTTATCACTGTTTAAGAAATGGGTTCTATTTTCCCATGATTGGCTAAGTTTTGAAATTTTTGGGTCAGGTATGCTATTAGTTGCTTCAAATCTGTTCTAGGACTTTAAGGGTTGAGGTTTTAGTTTTTAATCGCTCAAATGTCTGATAAAATAACCCTCTGGCTTCTATTTCTGCATTACTTTATTCACTTAAGTAATGGGTCTTTAAATCATGTAAAGTGTCCCCCCCTTGTTACTTGCCTAGGCGGTCATTAAATAATTGTAAAACTTTATGCCTTATGCCTTTTCCTAATGTTTGTCGGGCCCAGTAAGTGTTGTGCAACTCTCAGATATATCTATGACTTTCGTTGTTTCATTGGGCAGAGTTGCTAGTGTGTTAGCCTCTACGAAATAGAGAAAGGCATAAGTGCACCCAACTGAGTACACTAGGATCCAGCTTAATGAGACTCCATCTTGTTTTGACTCTAATGGCTGGCATAGTTTCATGGGGTAAAGGTGCCCAAAAGATAGCTTTTGCAAAATGGCAAAATGACATGGCATTCCAAGCGAGCAGTCTAGTTGGCTGAGATGACAAGTAAGAAAGTGACACGTGGATGAAAAATTAAAGTGTTTAGCAAATATACATTTGAGGATTAAGAGGTGGGCCCAAGGAGATGAGTCATACTGCGAGATGAGAAATGACCTGACAGATACAGGTGGCAAGGATGAAGTGGATCCCACAGAATTCTCTTAGCAAATAAGAAGTTGACGCATCAATTCAAGAGAGATAAGATGCCAGGTGGATAAAGCTAAGTCAGAGGCCCACGTTGGCTAGTTTTTAAGCAAGTTGTTAAAGCATCATGCTAGTTCTTGAGATCTAATGGCTCGCATGAATTCGCAAAGGTAAAATGATAGTGTTTTAAAGCCTACAAAATGGCGAAAGAGCCAGTGGGCCCAAAGGATAGGCAAGGCATAAAGGTAAAGGTCGATTAACTTTGTTTTGATCTAACGGTTCCGGTGACTTCATGGCTGCAAACTAATCAGACATTAATGTTCATGAAGTTGTGAAAGATAGGTGGAAGTCACATGAAGGCGTGATGTGGCATGACAGCTGTTATTTCTTGAAGAGCCTTATGGTGTTGTGTCAATTTACATATGGTTTTAAAAGGTAATTGAGGGCCTGCCAAGGTATAACCGATAGTTATGTGGGAATAGCGAAGTAAGACACGTGGTTGACTCAGAACTGAACCCAAAGGGGCTTCCAAGGCTAATAGACAGATGCAACGTGGCATTTGTTAACCAATGAACAAGTGGGTTATGTAGTACTCAGATAAAGGTCCCATTTAAAAGGTGTTCATCTCAAGATCGATCCAACGCTTCTCGTTGTTTCATGGCCCAAAGATGGAAGCGGATTAACCCGTGCGAAATAGCAAAAACCGTTCTCTATCAAGATGAGGCATGCTTAGTGAAAAAGGTTGACGGTCTTGGTTGGAGTTAAAGGTCGGGTGGTTAGAGTTCCATCTAACGCTCAGTGTAGCTTCGCAAAAGAGAAATGCTTGAGGGTTAAAGCTTGAGAAGTGGCGAAAAGGAAATAGGGCTCGACACTAAGGTAAAGAGGTTAAATAGAGATAAAGACCGATCAAGTTCCAATCCGATTGGATAGCTGGCACGGCTTTGCTGGGTTAAAGTGCACATTGGCTACTCTCTGCTAAGTAGAAAAAGGATTTTTAGCTTGTTGCCGGATGAGGAAAATAAAAGGGTAAAAGCAGTGCAGGTTTGATGTGATCTAACGACTAGCACAATTTCGCTAGATGAACGTGCAAGGATGTTATGCTCTGCAAAGTGGTGAAAGAGCAAAAAGGAAAATACACAAGTGTGCTATGACCCGTTGGAGCGAAATTTTTGAATTCTTTTATGAATTCAATTCTAAAGGGACGATCGAAGCATGCGGTATCAATGTCACAGATAAGAGCTCGACTACCGTATATGATCTCATATCAATTGAATGAAGACATCATTTTGAAGAACTGTTGTAGAGGAGTGGGTGCTGAGTAGATTTTTTCAGGTGCAAAATAGAATTCTTCAAGCCAAGAACAGGTTCTCTTGTACTCTTTCTTAGCAATTACTTGATGGTTTGTTCCAATTGGGGTTTTAATCTGTTATAGGACTATGTGGTTAGTAATTAAGTGCTTGCTTAGTAGTTTTAAGATGGCACCTAAAAGGGAGGTCTCAGGAAAGGTTAATTACCAAGAGAGGGCAATCTGTGATGATTTGCTAGAACAATTGACAATGTCAACTAATGTGGTAGCTAGGGTGAAAGAGTTAGTGCCAAGAGCTCCTCGCTTGAAAAAAGGAAAAGGATTGTACAACAAAGGCAATTGGCTGAGAGACCCTCAGATAGGATTGTGTAGGTTGGGTATTTTCAAGGTCAGTTTCGGCATGAGACACTCCCTGACCCGAATGAATAGTATTTGGGAGTTGGATGCAGGCAAATTGGTTGTCCCCAGAGTATTCATGGATGTGGATTTCCTAACTCAGATTGCACACAACTATGACCCAATTACAAGGAGTGTTAGGGATAAAGAATGGGAAAGTGGATAGGCCTTTTGGATGGTACTCTCTCCTCATGCACTTATTTTTATTCAAGGGTGGTGACTATTTTGCAAGTGGAATGGATCTTGTGAAAGAAAAGAATGGAGAGAAGATGCCAGTTCAGTTATGGAGTACAGTTCTTTCATGGGATAGAGAAGATGCTAGCTACTTGAGATTTGTTAAGTGCTTTGCATCCAAGATCAAGACTCTTATATATTTAGAGAATTGAAGAGATCCTAAGGTTCTTTTGGAATTCATTAGGCCAAAAGAGTTTGTTGAGAATGTTAAAATTGTCCACAATTGGGGTGATATGAACTTATACCTTGTCTCCACAGTTTTCAGAGTATGGTTTCAGAGGCACTCCATTTTTGTTGCCATATCAGGTTCCTCTCAAAGTAGGAATTGCAGAAGTTCTCAGGCAGATTGGTGGCGTGCAAGAGGTAGAGCTATCAGGTAGAGGTAAAGGGACCATTTTCCCTACAATAACTATAGCACATCAATTTGTAATAACTAAAGGGGGCTAGAAGTGCTTTGAAGATTTCCTTAAACCATACCATTTATCAACTGTAGTATCAAGGTGTGCTGAGCCTAAAGATTTCTTCAATGACATGTTTAGAAAGAGGGCAGTATGCAGAGGTAGACCTCACCAATTCCAGTTCCCTGAAGACTTCATTAGGAATGAGTTTTATTTGGATGAGCAAGAGCTCAAGAAAGAAAAGTGGGTGGCTTACAAAAAGACCCTAGTTTTTGTGCACCAATTTGACACCAGCTATGACCCTTTGTCAAGCTTTCACCCCTTTGAAGAAAATTTAAAATTCTTAATTCTTTGTTTTGATGATGTGATGCAGACATTAAAAGAGAAGAGAGAGGTTGTGATTAAGAACAACCCTGAGAAAGCAAGACTAGTTTTAACTAGGTCTAAATCTACTAAAGCAATCCCTCCAAGTGATTACATGTTACATAAGAAGTCCAATTATAGTGTGTTGATGCCAACAACAGGGGAGCCTTCCACCTCAAAAGGGAAGAGGAAGATATAGGATGTCATTGACATTCAGGAAAGCCCAAAGAGGCAACGAGTGGGAAAGGAAGTACAATCTGATGAACCCTTGTATTCCCCATCTCAATCCCCTATTCATATAGGAGATGAACAGGTAGTAGCTGAGCAACTATTACAATTAGGCAGTCTTGGAGAGATAGCCTACACGTATGATGAAGTAGAAGAGGGAATGCCAGAAGAGCCCCTTAATGCTGAAATGAATACAACTATTGATGAGTTTAAAGGCCAGGAGCTGGATCCTGAGATTGACCAAGCCAGTGAGGATTTCTTGGCTGATAACAACTTTGTCACATCAGGAGCTTTCATGCAATTTGTGTGGAAGCATAATATTGATCAATTTAAAGCTAGGTATGAAAAGAGGAAAGGTGAGTAGCCCCACAAGTATCCAACTATGGTAGAGGAAGAAATAAGCAAGAAATGTTCACTGAGTTCAAGACCATCACTCCCGAGCAAGGAAGAGACATGGTAGCAAAGGCTGGTGTACTCATTCTCCCTGAATGGGACATAGCAGATGCCTTGGTTTTAGAAGCAGTAAGGAAGGAGACTAAACATATGGAGGGAGTCACTTTCAATAAGGATAATGCTGCCCTGGTCATGTGGTCTTTGAAAAGAGATGAAAATAGAAAGAATAAGGACACCCCAGGGTCAAGCTACCTTGGAGGTATGGTAGTGAAAAGAGTACAAAGCACTGGGGTGGCAGAAGATACAAGCATAGTCCTAGAGACTACAAAATTTAGTGTTGCAGTAGCAGAAAGAGAGGCAAAGGAAAGGGCAGATCTGCAAGCTAAGTTTGAGATAGTTCTAAAAGCTTATAACAGTGCCAAGGAAGAGGTAAGTGGTAAAGATAGCATCATTTCCAAGTTACACAGCCAGTTGGCAGGACAATACCATCAAGGTGAGTCTTCAACATTGATGATCTCCTCTTCTCTTGCAAGGCCTCCACCTACCAGCCCCATTATTGAATTCCCACCATCTCCAGCACCTTCTAGTTCCCAGTTGATTGTGTTGAAATGTGGTGACTGATCAGCAAAGTACTGTACACTTAGCACGTATCCTCGCCGGGGTCCGGGGTGGGGCTAGGCCTCGGGTAGGGGTTCAGGGGTAACAGCCCCTGAGAAAAGCGGGGGTTCAGGGGCGACAGCCCCTGAGAAATTTTTTTTTGCCATTTTTTGTTGATGAAAACCGACATTGTAATAAAACCCTAAAAAGGCCGACTTTGTTTATTGCCCTAAAAATGCATGTTATAAGCGGCTAGGATGCTTAAGGCATTGTAAGGTGGATGTACTGTTTTTGCTGGATAATAAGAAAGATTGGATGACTGTGTATGGTGGACATAACCCATTCTGGGTGAACCACGTTAAATCTCTATGTTATTTGTGTCCTATTTTATTTCTTTATCTTTTGTATTTAAATCTGCATATAATTGTTAGTTCATATTTCCTTCGGATCTACTTGAAACCCTAACAATTGGTATCAGAGCGAGGTTTTCTGTAAATTGGTAGGACTTTCAAATTTGAGTGGGAGCAATGGAGGATTCCAAATTCAAGGTCGAAAAGTTTAATGGCCAGAATTATCAGTTATGGAAAATGCAGATGGAGGATTACTTGTATCAAAAGGATTTGTGGCAGCCATTAGAAGGAAAGGCAAAGAAACCGACCACAATATCAGATGAAGAGTGGGACATTTTAGATAGAAAGGCACTGGGATCAATTCGATTGTGCCTTGCGTCGTCTGTAGCATTTAATATAATAGAAGCAAAAATGACTGTAGATTTGATGGCAACATTGGCTAAGTTGAATGAGAAACCCTCGACTTCGAATAAGGTATTTCTTATGAAGTGTTTGCTTAATTTGAAAATGAGTGAGGGAGGATCTATAGTGGAGCACTTAAATGAATTTAATACAGTTACTAGTCAATTCTCTTCGGTAAAAATTACCTTTGCAGAAGAGGTTAGGGCTCTCTTGATTTTATGTTCTTTGCTAGAAAGCTGGAATAGCTTGGTTATGGCTGTAAGTAACTCTGTCTCTGGTAAAAATACTTTGGTATTTGATGATATTGTTGGTGTTATCTTAAGTGAGGAAATGCGAAGGAAAAGCATAGGTGAGACTTCAACATCATCAGGTAGTGTTTTGAATGTGGAGAACAGAGGAAGATCAAAGGAAAGAGGAAAAGGCCCTGGGAATGAGAAGTCACAAGGGAAGTCAAAGAAAGGATGCTCTCAATCTAGAGGAAAGAAAGATTGATGGTACTGCGGAAAGCCTAGTCATCTAAAGAAAGACTGTTAGTCTCAAAAAAACAAAGAAGGAGACAAAAATGAAAATGATAGTAAGGAAGCTAATATTGCAAGTAATACTTTACAAGATGCTTTAATCTTATGTTTCGATAATGTTAATGATTCCTGGGTAATAGATTCTGGGGATTCATTTCATGCCACACCCCATAGAAAATATTTTCTAGATTATGCTCAAGGTGATTTTGGACAGGTATATTTGGGTGATGATGAGCCCTGTCAAATTGTTGGAAAAGGAAAGATAAAGATCAAGTTGTAGAATAGTAATGACTGGTTTCTACAGGAGGTAAGACATGTTCCTAATTTAAGAAGAAATTTAATTTCTGCAGGGCAACTAGGTAGTGAAGGTTGCATAGTTACCTTCTCAAATAGTATGTGGAAGGTCACTAAAGGATCATTAGTAGTAGCTAAAGGTGCGAAGGTAGGCACATTATATCTGTGTACTGGTAACACTTACTCTACCTTAACTACTACAGATAAAGTTACTGCAGGGACAACAACAATAAATGTTGCAAGAACAGATTCAATAATGTGGCACCATAGGCTTGGGCACATGAGTGAGAAAGGGATGAAAATACTTCACTCCAAAATTCTATTGCCAAGACTAAAGAAGATTGATTTAGAGTTCTATAAAAACTATGTTTATGGTAAACAAAAAAGAGTCAGATTTTTCAAGGTTGGGAAAGAGAAGAAGAGTGAGAAGTTAGAGCTTGTACATTCAGATGTATGGGGACCGGCTCAGGTATCATCTCTTGGTGGCTCTTGTTATTATGTTATTTTTATTGATGACTCAACTAGAAAAACATGGGTATATTTCCTAAAACAAAAATCAGATGTTTTTGAAACTTTTAAGAAATGGAAAACTTTGGTTGAAAATGAGACAGGAAAAAAGTTGAAGTGTCTCAAATTGGATAATGGAGGTGAGTATTGCAGCAAAGCATTTGAAGATTACTGTTCCTTAAATGGGATTCGAAAGCAGAAGATAGTTCTAGGAACTCCATAGGAAAATGGTGTGTCAGAGAGAATGAATAGGACTATCATGGAACGTGCGAGGAGCATGAGATTGCATGCTGGATTGCCCTTACATTTTTGGGTAGATGCTGTACATACTGCTGTCTATTTGATAAATAGAGGACCTTCAACCCCTTTAGATGGTGGTATTCCAGAGGAGGCATGGACTGGTAAAAAGGTAAATTATTCTTTTCTAAAAACTTTTGGTTGCGAAGCTTTTGTCCATGTTGATAAAGAAAACAGAACCAAGCTTGATACTAAATCTCAGAAATGTACCTTCATTGGATATGGGATAGATGAATATGGCTATCGGTTATGGGATTTTGAAAATAAGAAAATAATTAGAAGTAGAGATGTTATATTTAATGAGAAGGTTATGTATAAAGAACAGATGCAGGAAAAGAACATGAACAGGGCAAACAAGAATATGTGGTGTTGGATGAGATTCCTGAAAATGAAATGCCACAGGTACCTGATGCTCAGCAACAATAGATTGTCCCACAAACTCCTGCAAGTGTTAGATGTTCTACGAGGACAAGTAGACCCCCTGAAAGATTTTCTCCTTCTTTGTATTCTATTTTATTAATGGATTCTGGTGAACCAGAAGAATATGAAGAAGCAATGTAGGTAGATGCTAAATAACAATGGGAGCTAGGCATGAAAGAGGCGATGGACTTCCTGATGAAAAATAAGACTTGGGACTTAGTCCCTTTACCTGCAAAAAAAAGAGCCTTGTCTAACAAATGGGTTTATCGGCTGAAGGAGGAGGAAGGAGGTCAGAAAAGATATAAGGCCAGACTTGTGGTAAAAGGTTTTGCACAGAAAAAGGGTATAGATTATGATGAAATATTTTCTCCAGTTGTAAAAGTAACTTCAATTAGAACTGTACTTAGTCTTGTGGCTGTAGATGATTTACATCCTGAACAATTAGATGTCAAAATAGTTTTTCTCCATGGAGATTTGGAGGAGGAAATTTACATGTTGCAACCACAGGGATATGAGGTCAAAGGTAAGGAGAACTTGGTGTGCAGGTTGAAGAAAAGTCTGTATGGCCTAAAGCAAGCACCCCGACAATGGTATTTAAAATTTGATAGTTTCATGGCTGAACACGGTTATCATAGATGTCATTCTGATCATTGTGTATATTTTAAGAGATTTGATAATGGTAGTTATATTATCCTGTTGCTTTATGTTGATGACATGCTTGTTGCTAGGTCTAACATGCAACATATAAATGATCTTAAACAGAAATTAGCAAGGTCATTTGCTATGAAGGATTTGGGTGCAGCTAAGCAAATTCTCGGTATGAGGATTACACGGAACAGAAAAATAGAACCTTGAATTTGTCCCAAAGTGAGTATATAAAGAAGGTGTTGAAAAGATTTAACATGCAGGATGCAAAAGTAGTTAGTACACCTTTGGCTAGTCATTTCAAATTGACTAAGGAGATGTGCCCAAAGGCACAGGAAGAGGCTAATAAAATGTCTAACATCCCGTATTCATCAACTATTGGCAGTCTGATGTATGCAATGGTATGCACAAGGCCAGATATTACACATGCAGTGGGAGTTGTGAGTAGGTTTATGAGTAATCTGGGTATGGAACATTGGAATGCTGTGAAATGGATTCTTCGGTATTTGAAAGGAACTACTACAAAGGCATTATGTTTCAAAGGATCTAATGTTGCTCTAAGTGGATTTGTTGACTCTGATCTGGCAGGTGATATTGATTCATGGAGGAGTACTACAGGGTATGTTTTTACTATAGGGGGAATTGTAGTCAGTTGGGTTTCTAGGCTGCAAAAGGTTGTTACACTTTCAACCACTGAAGTTGAGTATGTTGCTGCTACAAAAGCCAGCAAGGAGATGATTTGGTTACAATGTTTTCTGGAGGAATTGGGTCAGACACAGGAGGATCGCCCATTGTATACTGATAGCCAGAGTGCCATTCATCTTGCAAAGAACTCTGCTTTTCATTCAAGGACAAAGCACATTCAGTTTAGGTACCACTTCATCCAGACTGTTTTGGAGGAGGGTCAGTTATGGCTTGAGAAGATTCACACAAGAGAGAATCCTATCGATATGTTCACAAAGGCAGATCCATAGGAGAAGCTGATTTCTTCATCAGTTTTTGTTGGTCTTCTTGATTGATAATTGTGGAATTTATACCAGTCAAGTCCTAGTGTTTTATCTAGCGGATGTTGCATGTATAGTGGTGTCGTATAGTATCAGTTTCCAAGTGGGAGATTGTTCGGTGTGGAGCCTGATCAGTCTCCAAGTGGGAGATTGTTGAAATGTGGTGGTTGATCAGCAAAGTAATGTACACTCAGCACATATCCTCGCTGGGGTCCGGGGCCGGGCTGGGCCCCGAGCAAGGGTTCGAGGGCAGTAGCCCCCGAGAAAATTTTTTTTGCCATTTTTTGTTGATGAAAACCGACATTGTAATAAAACCCTAAAAAGGCCAACTTTGTTTGTTGCCCTAAAAATGCATGTTATAAGCGGTTGGGATGCTGAAGGCATTGTAAGGTGGATGTACTATTTTTGCTGGATAATAAGAAAGATTGGACGGCTGTGTATGGTGGACATAACCCATTCTAGGTGAACCATGTTAAATCTTTGTGTTATCTGTGTCCTATTTTATTTCTTTATCTTTTGTATTTAAATCTTCATATAATTGTTAGTTCATATTTGCTTTGGATCTGCTTGAAACCCTAATAGATTGAAATCACTCTCCATGAATTGGAGAAGCTAAAACAGGCTCAGGCCCTGTATGCAAAGAAATATGAAGATAGAGTAAAGGCTACAATTTTGAGTTTTGATGACACCATAGGGTCCTCACTAATGTACAATAACATGAGTAAGATTCTGGAAATGTGGTATGATCTAAATGGAGACAAGGCTGTTCTAATGCCTATTTTTGACAAGTGGAAGCCCAGAGAGTAGGATATAGAGCTTATTTGTGTATCCTATGATGAGGTAGGGGTTGACCCCATTATTAAATCTACCGATGATATGACAAAGGATTTAGTAAAGTTTGCAGAAGGAGTTGATAATGCAGATAGAAAGATCAATTTGTACAAGAAAGAGTATACTGATCAATTTTTTGAATTACTCCCAGGGGGTTTTGCGAGTCCAACACAATTAAAGGACAAACAAATATGGCTTAAGGAATTAGAAGCCAAATTGTCATTGAGAATAAAAGGAATTATTAATTCAGAGGATGCCTCCATATTTATCAAAAAAATTGAGGAGATTGAGAAAATCAAATCTCATTATGGTTTTTTGAACTCAGAGGTCAACAAAATGAATAACTCTTGGAAAAGATTAGCCATGACAAAAGGAAAAGTGGTTAACTTCTCGTGGGCTACTGATGATGTATACCAAGACTGGACAAGAAAATATGCAGTATTGGTGTGGAGCAGTTAGAAGATGTTGCAAAAGAACAACAAGTAGAAGAAGCTGCAAATGTTGAAAAAGACTTGTAACTGCATTTAGAAAAGGTTTTGTAACTACTTCTTAAGAGAAGTAATGATTATAACAAACTCTCCTAGGAAAGTCCGAAGCTTTGTATGCATTCATGTTATTATAAATGGATACCAGGACTAGTAAGAAAGGGATCACAAGGAATTGTAAGAAAACGTTGCAGAAATTTATCTGAGCTTTTTTCTAAGTCTTAATGGAGAATATTCAAATGTTTTTGTAATACTTTCTGAAATAATATCAATACACGGACCATGGGTTTTGAGCTCAAACTTTGCATTGTCTTCAAGTATATTTGTAAGTATTTATTGTTTCATTTTGAGTAATTTAGGGTTATTCCTTTTGAATATGGGTTGTAAGGCGACTTCAAGTAGATGTGCTTTTTAGCTTTTCTCTTTAGGAGGGGAATTAAATACGCGGGAATCACTTCTACTACTAAATTCTTTGTGGGATACTTTGAATTTGATAAATGCAGTTTAGTTTTGGTATGAATAAATTCTTGTGTATGTCAGGCATATGTGGGGATCTGCAGAAGCCAAGCTGAATGGGATGTGTGGGGATATTTGATTGTGGGAGTATTGTTTAAACTTAGATGGCTCTATGGCCTGGATAAGGCACTGGTATTAATTGTGGTTATCTTTTACATCATCTTGTAGGTCAATACTGAACATGAGTACAAGTTTTATTTCTTTATTTCAGTTGGTTTTAAGGTTTTAAGATCCACTGGTTTTCGGACTGGTTTACTGTGGATTTGTCTTTTAAAAGTGTGAATTCAGTTCACAAAAGGTATACCCACTTGAACTTTGGACAAGTTTGAAGTGTAGAAGGTTAATCAAACCTTGTCATATGTTGTGTTGGATTTTCTTTCTCCTTGTTTTCTCTCTCACACACAGAGTTATTATTTTATTACCAAGGGACTAAAAAGGGAATCAGATTTTGAGAACAACAAGATCATGGAGAAAATTTTTGCACAATAGTTTCCTGATGCTTCAAATTCCTAGTTATTTGAAATCATAGATAAGAACAGAGGTATCTTCTTTATGAGAAGGAGGCAAATTAGGTTACTAGAAGGTAAAACTTCTGAAATAGAAAAGGATACACACATACATGTTAAAGCTACTATTGAAATATACCAAGTATCTGAAGCCACTAGGAAGGCTGATCAAGAACCTGACCTATCCTTAGGAAAATTGAATGATGTATTTCACAGTCAAGGTGAAAGAGTGATAGAACAAATTGACCCTATTGATGTTGATACATTAGATAATGAGGATGTCACTCCTGACAAAGAAAAAGCTAAGAAAGAGAAATAGGACATAGAGAAAGTAGAGAAAGAAAAAGAAGAAAAAGTAAGGCAAGAAGAAAATAAGAGAAAAGAGGAAAAGAAAAAGAAAGAAGAAGAGAAGAGAAAAGAAGAAGAGAAGAAGAGAGAAGAAGATAAGATAAAAGAAAAAAAGAAGAAGAGAGAATAAGATAAGAGAAAAGAAGAAGAGAAGAAGAAAGAAGAAGACAAGAGGAAGGAAGAAAGGAAGAAGGAGGAAGAGAAGAAAAAGAAGGAAGAGGATAAGAAGAAGGAAAAAATGGAGAAGAAACAAGAAGAGGAGAAAAAGAAAGAGTTAGAAAAGAAGAAAGAAGAAGAAAAGAAAAGAATGGAAGAGGAGAAGGAAGCATAGAAGAGAAAACAAGCAGAGATCAAGACCAAAGAAGGAGGGCAGACTTCTAAGGCAACCAATGATCAAACCTATCATGTTGATTCCACCAGTCCTATTGATCTAACTCTTGCATGTCTAACTCAATCAGCAGATGAGTCTAAGCTACTTCAAGGCATCAAACTTGCATAAGAGAAACTGGAAGAATTGCGGAGGAAGAAAGAACAAGATGTCATACAAATTGTAGTTGACACCCTTACTAGTCTAATTCCCAGTACTAACCTCCCCAGTACTGACTCCTCTCTATCCAAGCTCAAACTTCTTTGTACCTTAGGCGAGGACCAGGTACAATGTTTGGAAGATGTTTTTCAAGCAACTGCAAGAAAGAACCATGAAAAGGCACTCAATATTGCCTTAGTCAAGAACATGAATGCACTTAGGACACAACTACTGAAGCAACATAAAGATATCATTGTTACTATGGGTGAGGGTAAATCACTTTTGAGTAAAATCTACCAACCCCATCTGTTTTGTGAAGATGTGCTCAACCAGAAAGCTAAACTCCAATCGGAGTTATAGGAATATATCAACAACTTCAACATGCCCTATGATTTATTCACTACTTATGGACAATTTGTTCATCATTTTCAGCATCATATTGCCAAGATGAACTTAGAGATCAGCAACTGGACTCAAGATTTGTAGAAACTTCAACTGCTCCTATTGCGAAAACTACAGGTTCTTCAGAGATGTTTTCTCAACTTGGAAGCTATCATGGTAACTCAAGAGATGAGTACCATCGATGCAATGGAAGAACTAGCATTCTAGATGAAGACTAAAAGTGAGGTTTCTACCTCATTACTTGAGTCATGGACTTGGGCATGAAGATTTTTGTGCAGAACTTTAAATCTGTTTTTGAAAAATTTCTTTCCTTGTTGTCATGAACATCTACTTTGTGGTATTTTATAAAAAGGGTACTTTGCATTACTTTGTCATTGTTGGCAAAGGAGGAGTAGTGTACATACATTAAAATTTTGGTGAATGTTTACGCACTTGTAATTTTTGCAAAGGGGGTAGTGTATATGCTTAGGGGGAGTAATTTTGATTGTAGCATATTTTGTGTTATTGTTGTAAAAACACTTAGATGTCAAAATTTTCCTAAGTGTTTCCATCAATGCCAAAGGGGATATTGTTGGCATTTTGATGACGTTTTGATTGTCATTGATGTACACGCAGTTTCTTGATGTATGAGTTATGCTCAACTGGTAATTGTTCCAACCGGTATTGTGTATTATTGAATGTATAGTCTTTAGACTATCGATATTTTGCAGAAGATGGTTTACCAGTCACAAATTGACTGAAGATCCCAAGCAGTATGAAGATCCCAAGCGGTTCGAGGATCTCAAGCGGTACGAAGGACCCAAGTGGTAGTTAACTTCTAATCGGAACACTATGATTTTCCAGTCTTCATTTTTGGCAACCGGTAATCAGTATATTGTATTAACTGGTATATATCTATAATGAGTTACCAACCAGTATTACTGTAATGTGTGATGAGTTATCATCCACCGACACTTTGGCAGTGTGTTTGTGTTGCATTACCAAATGTGTCTAGATGCATTATACCTAGGAACTTGTAGTCTAGTTCTATTAGACCGACATGAAATTAGATTCCTTTATAAGGACATCATGTCTAGGGTTTGCATGTATGAGATATAGAATAGAAAAGGTTATATGTGATCATTGAAGAAAAGATTAGGTCTATGTGAAGAGATCGAGTGTGGAGATATTGAATACTGAAGTAATGCTAAAATGCATTAACAATGAGTTGTCAAGGATCTAATTAAGCATATTGTGCTATTATCTAGACCATTCACTTGTTGATTACTAATATCTTTGACAAGTCTGAAACCCTTAATCGGGTAGGCCCAGCAAAGCCTTTGTAAATCCTCTAACAAGGTGGTTCACAACTATGGATCTAAAATCCTTTAACAAGGTAGTCTTTAATAGGACTTATCTCCTAACAAAGATCTAGATTCCTAACAGGATTTGTTCTAGTGAAGAACATTGTATGACCTTAACCGGTCTGACCTTAAACAATCTAGTTACTATTTTGTAGATAGTTACTTATGAGTTTTTGCTCACTATGGTTTTTCCCATTTGGGTTTCCACATCAAATATATTATGTTATGGTGATTGTGCTATTGTGGGTGAAATCTTTGCTATTTGGTTTGCACTTATCTTAACTGGTTTATTAGTGAATCTGTTGCACCGGTTATCTGCTAAACTATTTAAAAGATTGATTATTGTATTTTTTGGTATACTAATTCACCCCCCCTCTTAGTATTCATCAAAGCTCAATACTAAAGGTCTAAAAAATCTTACATAATCCCAACTCAATTACCTATGATAGACCAAATCCTCTATACAAATGATTATTACATTATTCTCTCCTTTCCATTCCGATATATGATCTACAATGAGATCTTACATATATTTATACCAACTGAGGACCTAACCAATTAGGTTGGCCACCCAAATGATAATTCAATAGATGCATTACATAGTCCTTAAATAAAATCATAACACATGTCGGCCTAAGGCCAAACAAATATCATACAATCAATAAAACATCCCAGAAGCACATCCAAAGATCCACCAACACAACCTAGATAGCACCGTACCTAAATTAGATTCACACATGCCAAAGTAATGACACCAATTAGATGAGGCACAAACACAATTACCATCAACATCTTGAATCCCTTCTAGAAGCTACAACAACACCACTTATGCATTACATCATAGATCTTTAATAAATCTCTGTCAGTGAAACCCTTACCGGACCAATAAAGAAAGCTTACTAGAACATAAGACAACATCTGATCATTAAGTCAATACCAACTAACTGAAACATACTTCGGAAGCATACAAACTTATTCCATCAACCAGATCATACTGGTGACAAACAACTAATAGTCTTCCCAATCCAATCCTTCTACCAGAAGCTGGTAAACAACCATAACAACAAGTGCTGACATCAATGACAAAAAAACAATGCAACACATAATCAATTCCATCATATGGCCAAAAATCTCCCCCTTTGGTATTGATGGAAACACTAGATGTGAAAAATATCCAAGTGCCAAGAAAATGCCAAACAAGTCTCCCCTAATAGAGGACCGCAAATAATCTCCCATAAAATGATATAGCAATGAAGCTTTGAACCAAAACTAAATCAAAAAGACCAAATACCACAAAACTCCCCCTAACGAGTGAAATGAGTCTGAAAAATAAATAGCAATGGTTTTTCACATATATTCCTCCCCCTTTGACAAAAATGCCAAATAATCAAATAGAATATGAAAAGTCTAAATCTCAAGGCTGACTACTCCCCCTGAGTAGTAGCATAATTTCATCAATCTGGTGCTAAAGATAGCTCTGATAATGCATACCAAACTGATGTAGATCTGTATCATTTAAGTCTCTACCAGAGGGGTAGAAACCCCCAATGTATCTCTCAAATACTCAAATGATTCCTGAGATAAAGGTTTAGTGAAGATGTCTTCTATGTGCTCTTTAGTGTTCACATAAACCAATCTGACTTTTTTTTCTTCCACCTTTTCCTTCAAAAAGTTATACTTTATTGATATGTGCTTAGTCTTGGAGTGAAATACCGGATTCTTTGATATGTCAATAGCTGCAGAGTTATCACAATGGATAATAACCAGATCATTACAACTCACTTGTATATCCTTCAACATCTACTTCATCCATAGAACTTGAGTACAATTGGTTGCAACTGCAACATATAGTAGATAAGGAAATGCATGACTACTTCTTGCTAATCCATAAAACCAACTTCTTCCCAAGGAAGGGTGCTCCACTAGATGTGCTCTTCCAATCATCAACATCACCTGCCCAATCTACATTTGTATATGCACATAATATAAAGTCGTCATCTTTAGGGTACCATAAGCCATATTCAGTTGTTCCTTGCAAATACCAGAATATCCTTTTTATTGCACTTTCATAATTTTCTCTTAGATTTCTTTGAAATCTTGATATAATACTAATTACATTCATTATATCCAGTCTAGTCTAAGTTAAGTATAGAAAACTACCAGTCATGGATTTATATCTTGTAGAATTTACTAAAGGGGATACATACTTAATTGACAATTTCTCACTTGTAACCATAGGAGTACTCACTAGTTTATAATTTTCCATACCAAATTTCTTCACCAATTCCCTTAGATACTTAGTTTAACAGATAAAGATGCCTTTGTCAATCTAAGTAATCTGTAAACCTAGAAAAAATCTTATTTCTCCAATCATAGACATTTCAAATTCACTCTACATATTATCAGAAAATTCCATGCACAATTTTTCTTCACCTCCAAAAATGATATCATCAACAAATACGTCAATAATCAAAATATCATCATTAGTGATCTTATAATATAGGTTACTGTCAGCATTACCTTTTATAAAATCAAACTTCAAAAGATACTTATCCAACCTTGCATACCAAGCTCTAGGAGCTTGTTTTAGTCCATATAGGGCTTTCCTTAATCTACAAACCATTATTTTGTCATCTATCAATAAAAAGCCATCTGGTTTCTCAATAAAGACTTCCTCTTCAAGTTCTCCATTCAGAAATGCACACTTAACATCCCTCTGATAGACCTTGTAGTTCTTATAGGCTACATAAGCAAGAAATAGTCTAACAACTTCAATTCTAGCTACCAGTGCAAAAGTTTCACCATAATCAATTCCTTCCTTTTGAGAATATCATTTGCAAACCAATCTAGCCTTGTTTCTTACAACTTTTCCATCCTCATTCAATTTATTTCTAAATACCCATTTAGTTCCAATAACATTCTTATTTTAGGTTGGGGAACTAAAGTCCAAGTATTGTTCTTTTTTATCTAATCTAATTCATCTTCCATAGCTTTCATAAAACATTCATCTTTACAAGCTTCAATCACTAATATTGGGTCAATCTAAGAAATGAAACATATCTCTTGATTTGACAATCTTCTCCTTGTCATAACTCCCATGTTTTTGTCTCCAATGATATGATTTTCAGAATGATTTAGCCTTACATACCTCGGTGTTTTCTGATTTTCAGGTTCTTTGTGCTGCTCTTCAATTATAATTGATTTTTTTGATGATGCTAGGGTAACTGGTTCAATATTCTATTCCAATACATGCACTATCGGTTCAGTTATGATCATTTCCACTGTCAATTCACTGTCATAAGATTTATCTTGTTCTTTGTACTGCTCATCCACTTTCACATTAGCGCTCTCCACAATTATCTTTAATATTTTGTTATAACATCTATATGATTTTATTTTAGTTGAATAACCAAGAAATATTCCTTGATCACATCTAGGGTCAAACTTTCCAATGGAATCATCTCTTTTGATATAAGACTTACTTCCAAAGATTTTGAAATATTTAAGAGTAGGAGAATGACAAAACCATAATTCATAAGGTGTCTTACCGGTATCTCCTTTGATATGAACTATGTTGAATGTATAAACTATTGTACTTACTACTTCTCTCTAGTAGATATGAGCTAGATTAGATTCCATCATCATGCTTCTGGCTGCATCCAAAATTGTTTTGTTCTTTCTTTCCACAATTTAATTTTGTTGAGGTGTCTAGGGTGTAGATAACTGTCTCCTAATGCCATTTTTCTCACAATAGCAATTGAACTCACCAGATGTGAATTCACCACCTTGATCTGATCTTAGACACTTGATTTTCATTTCTATCTCTTTCTCAACCATAGCTTTTGAGATCTTGAATTTCTCAAAGGCTTCATATTTCTCCCTTAGAAAAGCAACCTGTTATCACTGTTTAAGAAATGGGTTTTCTTTTCCCATAATTGGCTAAGTTTTTGAAATTCTGAGTCAGGCACACTATCAACTGCTTCAAGTCTGTGTTAGGTCTTTAAGGGTTTAAGGTTTTAGTTTTAATCACTCAAGTGTGTGATCAAAACCCTCTGGTTTCTATTCCTACGTTACTTTATTCACTTAAGTAATGGGTCTTGGGGTTGTGTGAAGTGTCCCCCTTATCATTTACCTAGGTGGTCGTTAAATAATTGTTTAAAATTTATGCCTTATGCCTTTTTCCTTCTAATATTGTCGGGCCCAGTAAGTGTCACGCAACTTCTAGATGAATCTACGGCTTTTGCTATTTTGTTAGGTGAAGTTGTGGGTGTTTTAAGCTATGCAAAATAGTGAAAGGAAAAAGCATGTTCAGCTATGTGCATTTGGTCTGGCTTAACGAGACTCCATCTCGCTCAAGATCTAGTGGCTGACGCTGATTCACAACTGAAACTAGCAAGTGTAATACCTTTCACAAAATGGCGAAAAAGGCTTGGTAGGACTCGGTGGTGAAGAATTTTCAAATGGCTAAAAGGTGATCAACTTCAAGAGAAATCGACGGTTCGCATTGTTTCGTGGCTGATAGATGCTCACGTGTTATGCCCTACGAAGCAGTGAAAGGTTATTTAGGCCCGAGAAAAGGGAGGTTTAATAGAGGCATAACAGATGTGCAGGTTCCCGAAGATCTAATAGCTAGCGCAGTTTCATGGGAGGAAGATGCTTGAAAGATAGCTTTCGTGAAGCAGCGAAATGACATGGCATTCCAAGTAGGCAGTTCAGCTGGTTGAGATGGCGAGTAAGATAATGGCACATGGCCAAAGATCAAAATGGTCAGCAAATCAGATGTGAGGAATAAAAGGTGTGTCCCAGAAGATGAGTCATGCTGTGGGATAAGGAATGACCTGGTAGATACAGTTGGCAAGGGAAAAGTGGATCCTGATGTTTCTTCTCAGCGAGTAGAAAGTTGACACATCAGTTCGGAAATGACTAGACACCAGGTGGATATTGCTGAGTCAGATAACCCACATCTACCGGATTCGAGTAGGTTGTTAAGCATCGAACAAGTTTGATATAATCTAATGGTCTGCGTGTATTCTCTAGGGTAAGATGCGCATGTTTTAAAGCCCACCAAATGGCAAAAGGAAAAGGTGGGCCCAAAGAACAAATAAAGCATAGAGGTAACAAAGGATCAAATTTGTTTTGATCCAAGGATTCTTGTCATTTCGCGGTAGCATATCAAACGAATGTTAAGTCCAATGAAATGGCAAAAGAGAAAAAGAGATTCTTCTCGGCATGACATGGAGTGACAGTTGTTACTTTTGGTAAAGCCTGATGGTGATGTGTTGATTGACACACAATCTCAAAAGGTGATTCAGGGCCCGCCAAGGTGTAATCGGTGGTTATGCAGGGAATAGGACATGTGGTTGATTCTAAACTAAACTCGAAGAGTTTCCTAGGGCTAATGGCCGAATGCCACATGCCATTTGTTAACAGGTGAATAAGTGGGGTAAGCAATAAATGTCTCACTTAAAAGATGGTCATCTCAAGATTGATCCAGCACTTCTCGTTGTTTCGTGGCCCGAAGATGCAAGTGAGATAAAGCTTGTGAAATAGCGAAAAACCGTTAGTCGTCAAGATGAGGCACGGTTAGTGAAAAAGCTAACGGTCCTGGTAAGGGTTAAAGGCTGAGCGGTTAGAGTTCCATTTAATGCTTGGCGTAGCTTCATGAAAGGAAAGTGCTCACAGGATAAAGCTTGCAAAGTGGCTAAAAATGGTAGGGCCCAATGTAAAGGTAGAGATGTTAAGACAGTGTAAAGGCCAATCAACTCTCATCTGATTGGATGGCTGGCATGATTTCATTTGGTGAAATTGCTAGAAAGTTATGCTCTGCGAAATGGCAAAAGAGCGAAAAGGAAAATACACAGGCATGTTATGACCCATTGGAAGGAAATTTTTGAATTCTTCTATGAATTCAATTCTGAAGGGACGGCTGAAGCATGTGGTATCAATGTCGTAGTTAAGAGCCCGACTACCGTATATGATCTCATATCAATTGAATGAAGGTATCATTCTAAAGAGTAGTTGCAAAGCTAATTTCTTTAGTCATAGAGCAAATTTCTTCAAGCATAAAACATGTTCTCTTGTACTCTTGTTTGGCAATTACTTAACAGTGTGTTTTAATTGAGGTCTTGATTTGTCACAGAACAGTTGGGGTTAGTAATTAAATTGCTTGCATAGTTTTTAAGATGGCAACTAAGAGATAATTCTCAGGAAAGGTTAATTACTAGGAGAGGACTATCTGTGATGACTTCCTTGAATAGTTGACATTATCAACTAATGTGGCCGCAAAGGTGAAAGAACTTGTGCCAAGAGCTCGTCGTCTAAAAATAGGAGAGGGATTATATGATAAGGGTAACTGGCTAAGAGACCCTCAAATTGGGTTGTCTGGGTTGGGATTATTTAAAGTTGGATTTGGCATGAGAAACTCCCCATTCCCACAGAACAATATCTGTGAGTAGGATGTTGGCAAATTAGTGGTCCCTAGAGTATTCATGGATGTGGATCTCCTAACTCAAATTGCACACAACTATGACCCGATTACAAGGAGTGTTAAGGATATAAGTGGGAAAACCCTCATTGAAATAAATAATGAGGAGTTCAGAAATGCTTTTGGGCTTAGTGAATTTACCAATTTTCTAGAGCCTATTAATTTTAAATCACTAGCTCAGGTTTACAGTGTGCAGAGGAATCACCTTAGAAATGGGCCTCTCAAAGAATTCTTAGTGAAAATAGGCAGGCTAACAGTCGTAGGACCTAACACTAAGGAGCCTTTCTCTTTAAATTTGTTTACCCTTAGGGCCAAAGGATTATATTGGTCACTCTGCCAGATTCTAGGAGAACATGCTGAAGCAAATATGCCAACTCATTACATGCTAATGGTTGCTCAAATTTTGAATCCCTCTTTGGCAGTGACCTTTGATTATGCTTCCTTTATCACTGATGCTATCCATGAAGGATTGATAGGAATAAAGAATGGGAAAGTGGATAGGCCTTTTGGGTGGTACTCCCTCCTCAATAATTTGTTTTTATTCAAGGGTGGTGACTATTTTGCAAGTGGGATGGATATTATGAAAGAGAAGAATGGAGAGAAGATGCCAGTGCAGTTATGGAGTACAGTGTTGTCATGGGATAGAGAAGATGCAAGCTTTCTAAAGTTTGATAAATGTTTTGCATCTAAGATTAGGACTCTTATCTATACAAAGAATCCAAGAGTCCCTAAGGTTCTTTTGGAATTCATTAGGCCTAAAGAGTTTGCTGAGAATGTTAAAATTGTCCAGAATTGGGGTGATATTTACTTATACCCTGTTTCCACAGTTTTCAGAGTATATGGTTTCAAAAGCACTCCATTTTTGTTACCCTATCAGGTCCCTCTTAAAGTGGGAATTGCAAAGATCCTTAGGCAGATTGGTGGTGTGCAAGAGGCAGAGTTGACAAGCAGAGGTAAAGGGACCATTTTCCCTATAGTTACCATAGCACACCAATTTGTGATAATTAAAGGAGGTTAGAAGTGTTTTCAAGATTTCCTTCAATCGTATCATTTGTCAACTGCAGTATCCCGATGTGCTGACCCTGAAGACTTCTTTAATGGTATGTTCAAAAAGAGGGCAATATGCAGAGGTAGACCCCACCAATTATAGTTTCCTAAAGACCTCATTAGGAATGAGTTTGATTTAGATGAACAAGAGCTGAGGAAGGAAAAGTGGGTGGCCTACAATAAGGCTTTAGACTTTATACACCAATTTGACACTAGCTATGACCCTTTGTCTAGCTTTCACCCCTTTGAGGAGAAGATAAAGTTCTTGATTCTTTGCTTTGAGGATGTGATACAAACATTGAAAGAAAAGAGGGAAGTTGTAATTAAGAAAAACCCTGAGAAAGCAAGACTAGTTCTAAATAGGTCTGCATCTGCCAGTGTAATCCCTCCTGGTGATTACATGTTGCATAAGAAGTCCAATTATAGTGTGCTGATGCCTACAACAGGGGAGCCCTCTACCTCTAAAGGAAAGAGGAAGATACAGGATGTCATTGACATTCAAGATAGCCCAAAGAAACAAAGAGTGGGAAAAGAAATACAATCTGATCAACCTTTGTACTCTGCATCTCAATCCCCTATTCATATAGGAGATGAACAGGCAGTAGCTGAGCAACTGTTGTAGTTAGGCAGCCATGGAGAGATAGCATATACATATGATGAAGTGGAAGAGGGAATGCCAGAAGAGCCCCTTACTATTGAAATGAACATCACTGCTAATGAGTTCAAAGGCCAGGAGTGGGACCCTAAGATCAAACAAGGCAGTGAAGATTTCTTGGCTGATAATAGCTTTGTCACATCAGGAGCTTTCATGCAGTTTGTGTGGAAGCAGAACATTGATAAGTTTAATGCTAGGTGTGAAAAGAGGAAAAGTGAGTAGCCCCATAGAGATCTAGTTGTGGTAGAGGAAGAGATAAAGCAAGAAATGGTTGATGAGTTTAAGACCATCACTCCTGAGTAGGGAAGAGACATGGTAGCATAGGTTGGGGTACTCATTCTCCCCGAATGGGACATAGCAGATGCCTTGGTTTTAGAGGCAATAAGAAAAGAGACTAAACCCATGGAGGGAGTCACTTTTAGCAAAGATAATGTTGCCCTGGTGATGTGGTCTCTTAAAAGAGATGAGAATAAGAGGAATAAGGACACCTCAAGGTCAAGTTACCTTGGAGGAGATAGTGAAAAGAGTGCAGAGAACTGTGGTAGAGACTGCAAAGTTTAGTGTTGTAGTAGCAGAAAGTGAGGCTAAAGAAAAGGTAGATCTCCAAGTTAAGTTGGAGACAGTTTTAAAAGCTTACAACAATGCCAAGGAAGAGGTAAGAGGTAAAGATAGCATCATCACCAAGCTACAAAGCCAGTTGGCAGGACAATACCATTAAGGTGAGTCCTCAACATTGATGATCTCCTCTTCTCCTGTAAGACCTCCACCTACCAGCCCCATTATTGAGTTCCCACCATCTCCAGCACCTTCTAGTTCTTAGTTGATTGAGATCACTCCCCATGAGTTGGAGAATTTAAAACAGGCTCAAGCCTTATATGCAAAGAAATATGAAGAGAGGGTAAAGGCTACAATTTTAAGTTTTGTTGACACTATAGGGTCTTCACTAATGTATAATGACATGAGTAAAATCTTGGAAATATGGAATGAGCTAAATGGGGACAAGGCTGTGCTAACACCTATTTTTGATAAATGGAGACCCAAAGAGCAGGATATAGAATTGATTTGTGTATCCTATGATGAGGTAGGGGCTGACCCTATTATTAAATCTATAAATGATATGACTAAGGATTTAGTAAAATTGGTAGAAGGAGTAGACAATGCAGACAGAAAGATCAACTTGTACAAGAAAGAGTACACTGATCAAGTTTTTGAATTGCTCCCAGGAGGTTTTGTCAGCCCAAACCAATTAAAGGATAAACAAATATGGCTTAAGGAATTAGAAGCCAAATTGTCATTAAGGATAAAAGGAATTGTCAAATCAGAGGATGCCTCCATATTTGTTAAAACAATTGAAGAGATTGACAAAATCAAATCTCATTATGATGTCCCAAATTCAGAGGTTAATAAGATGAGAAATTCTTGGAAAAGTTTAGCCAAGACAAAAGCAAAGGTAATTAACTTCTCATGGCCTGCTAATGAGGTGTATCAAGAATGGACATACAAATATAAAGTGCTTGATGTGGAGCAGTTAGAAGATGTTGCAACAGAACAACAAGAAGAAGAAGTTGTGGATGTTGAAAGAGACTTGTAACCGCATTTGTAAAAGATTTTGTAACTTCTTCTTGAGAAGTAATGATTGTAACAAACTCTCCTAGGAAAGTCCAATGCTTTGTATGCATCCATATTGTTATAAATGGATACCAGGTCTAGTAGAAAGATGATCGCAAGAATTGTAAGAAAATGCTACAGAAATTTATCTGGGCTTTTCCAAGTTTTAATGAAGAATATTCAAAGGTTTCTTGTAATAATTTTTTGAAGAAAATATCAATATACAAACCATTGGTTTTGAGTTAAAACTTTGTGTTGCCTTCAAATATGTTTGCAAGTGTTTATTGTTTCATTCTGAATAATCTAGGGTTATTTCGTTTGAATAGGGGTTGTAAGGCAACTTTCAATAGATATGTTTCTTAGCTTTTCTCTTCAGGAAGGGAATTAAATATGCATGAATCATCTTTACTAGTAAATTCTTTGTGGGATATTTTGAATCTTAATGAGTGTAGTTTAATTTGGTATGAATAAGTTCTTATGTGTGTCAGGCATATATAGGGATCTGTAGAAGCCAAACTAATGGGATCTGTGGAGATATTTGATTGAGGGAGTATTGTTTGAACTTAGATGACTCTGTGACCTTGGATAAGGCACTGGTATAGATCAAGGTTGTCTATTACATATTTTGCAGGTCAATACTAAACATGAGTACAATTTTTATTCCTTTGTTTCAGTTAGTTTTAAGGTGATTAGATCCACTGGTTTTTCTGGACTGGTTTGTTGTGGATTTATCTTTTAAAAGTGTGAATTTAGTTCACAAAGGTATACCTGCGTGGATTTTGAATAAGTCCGAAGTGTAGAAGGTTAATCAAACCTTGTCATATGTTGTCTTGGAAGTTTCCCTCTCTTTAATATCTCTTCTGCATACAGAGTTATCATGTCACTATAAGGATGTTAAAGTGAATTAGATTTTGATAACAACAAAAGTGGCGACTCTACTGGGGAGAGTCACAATAAGGATCCAGATGCAGATTTGTGCTTAAATTGATAAATAAAATCATTGTGTGTTTGTGGATTAGATCGGTGCGTTAGTGAATATAGCAGTGGTGATTGGAGGTCTCTATCTGAAAGCTTCCTTTATTTTTCTTTGATATATGATTTTGGTCTGAAGATTTCTGACTTTTTTTCAAAGCTTGTTTTTATAATTCCCATAGTCTTGTGGGTGGCAACTCTGTTATCTTGGAACTAGTCCTTGTGAAGTACAAAATGAAAGGAAGACAAGCATAATGCAAGGAGGAAAAAACACCAGATCATTCATGAAGAAGCATCCTCATGAAACTTTGCAAGAAGGTTTGCCTGAATAGTCATGAAGAGGTCAGAAGAGATCAGTGCTTCACAAACCATCAAATGTTGCTTGGGTGCAAAAGAATAACAATACTAGTAAGATACCTGATAGACCTATTTATGCAAAGTCTAATTCTTCTTCCAGAGATTTTCAACATGACATATTAGGTTTCCATTCTGGATTGTTTGGAAATATAGATAATGCTCATGCTGTAAATCAAGATATCTCTCATGTTAGTGTGTCTGCGAGAGATAGGACTAGTTCAAATACAATTAGACATTCTGTTCCTAGGACAATTGATGGAAACATCAGCTTGATCGATATAGATCAAGTCAATTTATCTGACTTTGAGGAGAATTTACTTGATGAAGATAAAGTGTCACAAGAAATAGAAGATTTAAATAGGGGAGTTCATCACCTAATTTCCTTAAGAGCCCAAAAGGAAGAAAATAAGGAGAAGGAGGTTAAAGCAAAACTAATGGAGAGAGATAGGCTTCTTAGACAAATAGCTGATCTCAAAGTATTGGCCAAGGAAAAAGAAAAGAGTGATGAGGAAGGCCCTGTGATCAAAAAAATTATGATCCCCAAGGCCAAGCCAACATATAGGTTAGTAGTCCAGCCAAACAACAAAATGCTCAGTGATTCACGGCCTCCTAGGAATAATGTCGATAAAGGAAAGAAGAAATGGGTGGATGATGGAACTGGATCTAAAAACATTGAAGAGATTTCTCAAAGGCTATCAGCACATGAGAGAGAGATGGAAAGAATGAGGAAGGAAAAAGAGGATCTCCAAATGGAACTAGAGAAAGTTGAGTTGGAAGCAGCAAATCGGGAAGTGAAGAGAAAAATTAGTTACCTAAAAGCTCCCCCTATCATTTTTCCATCAGAAGATCTTAGTAAGCCTGATCCTCAACAAATTTCCCTCCCCCCAGTTAAGATTCAGCCTACTGTGTCTCCTAATATAGCAACAGTTAGTCAAATCCCTGTGAGCAATCAACATAGCCAAATATCTCAGTCCCCAGTTCCAAAAGTCAGAATGAGCATGGGTAACAATAATGTTGCTAACCCTTTTCAAAGGAGACCTATCAATTTGGAACAATATAGACAATTGTTCTTTGATGGAATCCCAAGATATCTTAACCATGTTCCTATTGAGTTAAGGGACATACTCCATAAGTTTTCTAGAAATAAGGCAATTAGTGCTGAGGAACATTTGAAATCTTTTGGTGACCTAATAAATGACTATGAGATAGTGGATGAAGATGTTATAATGAAACTGTTTGTTTAGTCCCTGGTTGATGATGCAAGAGACTGGTACAGAGGTCTTCCAATTAATAGCATAGGGTCATGGGAGGATTTTAAGAATTGTTTTCAAGAAAAATATGGCAATAAAACAAATGTGAGCTTCATGCTCAATGAATTTAATAATATCAAAAAATTTGATAATGAAATGGTCATAGATTTCAATGCCAGATTTCAAAAGGCCATGCATAGATTATATCAGGTGATGACGTTAGATGATAACATGTGTTTGAACACCTATTATAATGCATTTGATTCTAAGATGGCCTATATCTTGAGGGATAAAAATACACATAACCTGAGGGATGCATTTAGGATTGTCATCAATGTGGAAAGCAACAGAAAAGCATCTGGGAAGTTAGGAAGGAGAACAGATGGTAGGTTATGGCAAGAAACAAAATAGCAACCTAGCAAAGCTACTAAGGAGGAAGACAATATAGAGAAGTTGGTCATTTCTATGAAGGATTTGACTGCCAAGGTAAACAAAAATGACAAACCTCATTATAATTGGCAAGATAGACCCCCTAGACTGCATGACATGCCTTATAATACCAACTGGAAAGACGGTAAACCCCAGAATGAGAAGCCTAAAATTGCTCAAGATCAGGACACTCTAGATCCCTTAAAAGGGGAAAATGTCCATAATATAGAAAATACTCCTTGGTGTATCGCTTGGGATGGGCCACATTCTCCTCATCAATGTGCAGTAGCTCAAGCTCTTGAAGAATCTGGTGTAGGAGCACCTAACACAAAAGAACAAAAGGAGTTTATAAGAGGATACAAATCAATTCATAAGTATATTCAATTACATTTTCATTTGTAATGTCATTTTGAGTCAATATGAATCAATATGTAAGGCTTAAAGAGCCCATTGTAATGAGTTGTCCAAGTTGTCCTAATAAGGTCTTGAATTAGTCATTTGGTAAAATTTGTATAAAATATCCATGGAGGGATAAAATGGCGACAAAAATACATTATTATTCCATCCTAATATGTTTTGAAGATTATTTTGAAGGTTTAAAGTCATGAGTCAAAAGTTGTAAAAGTTGTAAAATGCAACTTTTCAAAAGCTGTAAAAAGACCAAAATGGGAAGTTGTATGGTCATAAGAGGAAGTTGGGTAGTTGTAACTTCCATGTGAAGATTAAAAGGCTATAAAACCTCTATAATGGTCATTCATAAGAGGATGTAAAAATTGAAGAAGTAATTGGAAAGCTTTGGGAACATAATAAGAGACTGTACAAAAGGGTTTAATCTGGTTGTGAGTTTGGAGGGTACTTCCTTCACAAAGTGGACATAATTAGCCCTCTTGGGGATTGAGGACAGGGGTTTTTTGAAGACTTTATTCCAAAACAACCCTAGGCAAGACTTTTGGTGTTGTTAGGTATGTATATGAGACATCTAAATAAGTCATAACATTGGTCCATGTTTTGGGAAATGTTTGTGAAAAGAGCCAAAAATAGTCCAATAGGCTACTAGGAAACTAGGCCTGGTGAAGGGCTAAAACTGGGTTTTTGTATCAGCTAATGAGTTGAGGACTTGGTAACCTTGGAGAAATGTTAGTTGAAGTTGTTTGATGTGTGTGGAGGTGGAGGAAACACCTCGTTAAGGTGAAGTCAAGTTTGGGAGCCTATTGAGGCATTGTGAGCACTTGAGACACCATTGAAGGATAGGGGTTTGGGTCCATATTATACTTAAGTCTGCAAGTTTGCAATTAGATCCTCCATCCTCTGCATCAGAATCCATGAGACAAGAAGATGAGCCTAACATGAACATGTTTGAAACTATTATAGAAAGTGATGAGGAATCTATACAAAGTGAATACAGTGATGTGTTGGATAGTGAAAGGTTTGTTCAAGGACAACTAACATTGGACTGGCATCCTACCTTGAATGTGATAACAATTGAGGATGAAGAAGTTCATCTTAGAAGGCCTAGTGAGGAAGAAGTTAAAAGTCTCACCAAACCTTCTATTGCTAAAGCAAAACATAATTATAACTTAAGGAGCACCAAGAAGGACACTGATTAGGGTGAACTTGGTTCCATGTTCATAAAAGAGATTACCCAAAAGGGGGCAACAAGTAGTGCTACTATTGTCCCTAAAATTGGTCAAGAAAAGAAGGAACAGGTTAAAGATGTACCCAAGAGTATAGATGATAAAAATACTAGTGATATACAAGGAGCCACCATAGCAAAAAGGGCAAGTCAGCTCAAGGTAGAAAGAGTTAGAGCTAATACTGATTTAAGCAGTAGTTCCACATTTGACATGGCTCAAGCTCTTACACAAATGAAGGTCACTGTCCCATTAGTAGAATTACTGAAAATAAAAGAGCATAGGAATGCAACCTTGTCTTTATATTCTAATATATCTAATAGTGACACAGTCCTACCCACCGGTTTAGCTAAAATTGGAAAGGATCAAGAATTCCAAACCCTAGAGGTTTATGTTGGAACTACTATCACTCAAGAGCCTTCACAAGTAGATCCTTTCTATGTTACTTTGTTGGAAAATAACTAGTTGATAAAAAACTGCATGATAGATTCAGGAGCTACTGCTAATGTGATGCCCTATGGTGTCATGAAAGAACTAGGACTGTCAGTGACCACTGTATATGGAAAATGTTATGCTATGGATAATGGGGAAGTACCTGTGATTGGTACTTATAAAATGGATGTTATTGTTACTGACACTAAACCTCATTATGGTATGTTGTTGTCCAGGTAGTGGGTAGTAGCAGTAGGAGGAAATGTCCAACTGGATTTATCTTATGCCACTATTCCAATAAATGGGAATCAAGTCAAGTTGTTTAGAGAACCACGTGCTCGTAGAGTAATTGAGAGCGTAGATCCTAATATGCTCAGTTGTATGATTGATGTGGATCTTGATAATTTTAGACTACAACCAATTTTACCTCAGTTGAAGAATACTGACCCCATTGTGGTCGAATTAGAATCACAACAGTATGGTTTATGGCAAATGTATTTTGATGGAGCTTATTCCAAAGAAGGATCTAGAGTAGGGGTTCTTTTTGTATCCCCATCAGGTATAACTTTTAAGTATTCTTTCTTATTGGCTTTCTAGTGCACAAATAATACTGCAGAGTATGAAGTCCTATTATTGGGGCTTGAGGTTGCAAAAAGACATGGAATCCAGCTGCTGAAAGTATTGGGGGATTCAAAATTGGTTGTCTCTCATGTAAGATCCAAATATGCATCCAAAAATGATAGATTAAAGAGATATAAACATGTAGTTTGGGATGTCATTGAGCATTTTAGTGCATTTTCTATTAATTGGATAGAGTGATCAAAGAATATTATGGCAGATTTTCTAGCTAATGTTGCATTGAAAAATGATGATGCAACACTAACCGGCATCTCCACTGTGGAGATAAAATCTAGGCCTGCCATCCCTGATAATGTGTATAATTGGCAAGTTTTTGCTGATGATGAAGATATTCTTAGGTTCATCCAATGTGTTGATGATTATGATGGACAAAAGATTGATTGCAATGCACTGGTGGAGGTGGTTGACAATAAGGAAACAGTGTTTGGAAATGACTTGGTTCAGTTGGAAACAAATGAGATACCTAAAGGGTTAATTGAGCTAGAGAGAATGTTTAGTTATAATGATAGTCACTTACATCAGCAGTCTACCACCAAGTTGGAAGAATTGGAGGAGGTAAACCTGGGGACTAAGTCATCCCCTAAGTTAGTATACATTGGAAAGAAATTACCCCCTCATGTCTGAATTAATCTTATTAATTTATTAAAAAGATATAAGCATGTTTTTGCTTGGTCTTATGAAGACTTAAAGGCATATAGACAAGACCTTTTTCAGCATGAAGTTCCTTTACTTCCAGATGATAAGCCTTTTAGATAGAAGAAGAGACCCATTAATACCCTATTAAAAACTAAGATGCAACAAGAGTTGACTAAGTTAAGATAAGGGGGGATTATCAAACCTATAAGACATTCTTCATGGGTCTCCAATTTGGTCCCAGTAAGAAAGAAAAATGGGGACATTAGACTGTGTGTGGATTTTAGAAATTTGAATGTGGCTTCTTTAAAAGATAACTACTCTTCCCCAAATATGGAGGCTATGCTGCAGAGAGTAACAAGTTGTGATCTTTTGTCCATGATGGATGGTTTTTTAGGACACAATCAGGTCCTAGTGAGAGAATTTGAACAGTTTCAAACTACTTTCACTACTCCATGGGGAACATATGTCTACGTAAGAATGCCATTTGGATTGAAAAATGTTGGAGCTACATTTCAGAGAGCCATGGATGTAGCCTTCAAAGAATTCATTAATATCATCATGGTGGTTTATCAAGATGATCTAACTTGCTTCAACAAAAGGGCTGATGATCACTGTGGACATTTGGAAAAGGTGTTCAATAAAGCCTTGGAATTTGGTGTGTCATTAAATCCCAAGAAATGTCATTTTGGGGTCACTAAAGGAAAATTATTGGGGTACATTGTTTCCAAAGAAGGTGTAATAATAGACCCTAAAAGAATTGAAGCAATAAACAAAGTGTCTGAACCAAAGAATGTTAAAGGTATTCAGTCCTTTTTAGGCAAAGTAAATTTTGTTAGAAGATTCATTGCAAGCTTTGCAGAGATAGTGAAACCCATTGTCAAGTTGCTCAAGAAGGATACCAAGTTTTGTTGGGATCAAGAAGCCTCAAAGGCTTTTGATGAGAATAAAAAGGCCATTCAAGAAGCACTAGTGTTGAAATCTCCTGATTATAGTAAGCCCTTTTCTCTGTTCTCTTTTGCTTCATACCATACAGTAGCTATAGTATTGTTACAAAAAGATAATGAGGGATATGAACATCCAATAGCCTTTTATAGCAAGTCTTTGCAAGCAACAAAATTGAAGTATGAAACCATGGAGAAATAGGCGTATGCTTTAGTTAAAGTTGTCAAGGCTTTTAGGCCATACCTGGTAAATGCAAATATCACTGCTTATGTCCCACATGCTGCAGTTAAAGATATTTTGTCCCAATTTGAGGTTACAAGAAAAAGATGCAGATGGATCAATAGAATCCAAGAATTTGACTTGGAAATAAAGATCACTAAATTGGTGAGAGGTTTAGGTCTAGCCAAACTCATGTCTGAATCTAATCTTCTGAATGTTGAGATGAATAATGTTGAAGTCAAAAGTACTTCAGCCACTAGTATTGAAAGGCAACCTTGGTATTTAGAGATAGTCCAATTTTTAAAAGATGCTACATTTTCAGAAGGAATGACACATAATCAGAGAAGAACTCTAAAATTGAAGTCTCAAAAGTATGTTCTCATTCAAGGTGACTTGTTTTGGAGAAATAGAGATGGAGGGTTACTCATGTGTTTAGATGAATTCCAAGCAAAGAAAATGTTGATTGAAATGCATGATGGAATGTGTGGAGGTCATTATTCTGCTAAGACAATTGCTGGGAAGATAGTCTGAGCTAGGTATTATTGGCCTACCCTATTCAAGGATGCTCATGAATATGTCAGGAGATGTGACCCATGTCAAAGATTTTCATCCAAACTAAAATATGAAGGAGCTCTACCCTTGAACCCAGTTACAGTGGAAGCACCTTTTGTCCAATGGGGGATAGACTTCATTGGAGAGATTGTTGAGAGATCAGGAAGAGGTCATAGATGGATCATAGTAGCCACTGATTATTTTACTAAATGGATTGAAGCCATTCCTAGTAGAAGAGCTACAAGTAAAATTGTTATTGATTTATTGATGGATTGTATCATAACTAGATTTGGAGTTCCTGTGAAATTAGTAATGGACAATGCTATGAGTTTCAGGTCAGAAGAGTTTGTCAATTTTTGTACTAGTCATGGGATACTCATGTCTTACTATTCACCTTATCATCCTCAAGGAAATGGACAAGCAGAATCTAGCAATAAAAGCCTTTTGAATATTATTAAGAAAATCTTAGAAGAAAACAAGAGGTCATGGGATCAAAAGTTGAAACTAGCTTTGTGGGCAGACAAAATCATTATCAAGAAGGCCATTGGGATGTCACCATTTGAATTGGTATATGGTACACAGGCTAGAGTGCCTGTAAACAATCTTCTTCCAGTGTATAGGTTCTTGCAAACTGAGGACATGGATTTATCAGAACCTATGGGGGACTGAATGATCCAGATGGTCGAAGTGGAAGAGATCAGAGCTCTAGCTCATAAGAGAAATCTGAAGATCCAACTGCAGTCCAAGTACCTTTTTGATAAAAGGACATCATTAAGGAATTTTCAAATTGATGATATTCTTCTTCAGTGGAATGCAAGAGGACAAGATAAGGGAAAGCACAAGAAATTTGAATCATTATGGATTGGCCCTTTTGTGGTCTGTGATCTAAATGGAAAGGATTCTTATTTTGTGAAAAATATGAATGATGAAGTACAGGAATTTAGAATGCATGGACAATTCTTGAAACATTATTTCTCTTGAAGTCCATGCATAGTAGGTCCTTTGTTTGTATATATTTTGTTTGATTCCTATTGTTTTGTTTGGGTCTATGTTTTGGTCTGCTCTCTAGAGTTTTCTGAGTTTCTTGTGTTGACCTTGTGATCAACCATCCCCAGTCAGAGCCACTGTTATCATTGTTTAAGAAATGGTTTTTTTTTTCCCATAATTGGCTAAGTTTTTGAAATTTTGAGTCAGGCACACTATCAACTGCTTCAAGTCTATGTTAGGTCTTTAAGGGTTTAAGGTTTTAGTTTTAATCGCTCAAGTGTCTAATCAAAACCCTCTAGTTTCTATTCCTATGTTACTTTATTCACTTAAGTAATGGGTCTTGGGGTCATGTGAAGTGTTCCCCTTATCATTTACCTAGGCGGTCGCTAAATAATTGTTTAAAATTTATGCCTTATGCCTTTTTCCTTCTAATGTTGTCAGGCCCAGTAAGTGTCACGCAACTTCCAGATGAATCTATTGCTTTCGCTATTTCGTTAGGTGAAGTTGTGGGTGTTTTAAGCTATGTGAAATAGCAAAAGGAAAAAGCATGTTCAGCTGTGAGCATTTGGTCTGGCTTAAACAGACTCCATCTCGCTCAAGATCTAGCAGCTGACATTGATTCACAGCTGAAACTAGCAAGTGAAATACCTTTCGCGAAATGGTGAAAAGGCTTGGCGGGACCCGGCGGTGAAGACTTTTCAAATGGCTAAAAGGTGCTCAACTTCAAGAGAAATTGATAGTTCATGTTGTTTCATGGCTGATAGATGCTCACGTGTTATGCCCTATGAAGTAGCGAAATGTTTTTGGCCCGGGAAAAGGGAGGTTTAGTAGAGGCATAACAGATGCGTAGGTTCCTGAAGATCTGACGGCTAGCGTAGTTTCACAGAAGGAAGATGCTCGAAAGATAGCTTTCACGAAGCAGGAAAATGACATGGCGTTCCAAGCAGGCAATCTAGCTGGTTGAGATGGTGAGTAAGATAATGGCACGTGGCCAAAGATCAAAATGGTCAACAAATCAGATGTGACGACTAAAAGGTGGGTCCCAAAAGATGAGTCATGCTGCGGGATAAGGAATGACCTAGCAGATACAGTTGGCAAGGGAAAAGTGGATCCTAATGTTTCTTCTCAGCGAGTAGAAAGTTGACACGTAAGTTCGGAAATGACTAGACACTAGGTGGATATTGTTGAGTTAGATAACCCACGTCTTTCGGATTCGAGTAGGTTGTTAGGCATCAAACAAGTTTGATATAATCTAACAGTCTGCGTGTGTTGGCCAGGGTAAGATGCTCATGTTTTAAAGCCCACAAAATGGCAAAAGGAAAAGGTGGGCCCGAAGAACAGATAAAGCATAGAGGTAACAAAGGATCAACTTTGTTTTGATCCAAGGATTCTTGTCGTTTCGCGGTTGCATATCAAATGAATGTGGTGATGTATCGATTGACACGTAATCTCAAAAGGTGATTCAGGGCCCGCCAAGGTGTAGCCGGTGGTTATGCAGGGAATAGGACACATGGTTGATTCTGAACTAAACTTGAAGAGTTTCCCATGGCTAATGGCCGAATGCCAGGCGCCATTTGTTAATCGGTGAATAAGTGGGGTAATCAATAAAGGTATCACTTAAAATATGGTCATCTCAAGATTGATCTAGCACTTCTCATTGTTTCATGGCTCGGACATGCAAGCGGGATAAAGCTTGCGAAATAGCGAAAAACAGTCAGTCATCAAGATAAGGCGTAGTTAGTGAAAAAGCTGACGGTCCCGGTAAGGGTTAAAGGTCGAGCGGTTAGAGTTCCATCTAATGCTTGGCATAGCTTCGTGAAAGGAAAGTACTCATAGGATAAAGCTTGCAAAGTGGCAAAAATAGGTAGGGCCCGATGCAAAGGCAGAGATGTTAAGATAGTGTAAAGGCCGATCAAGTCTCATCTGATTGGACGGCTGGCGTGATTTTGTTTGGCAAAATTTCAAGAAAGTTATGCTCTGCGAAATGGCAAAAGAGCAAAAAGGAAAATACACAGGCATGTTATGACCCATTGGAGCAAAATTTTTGAATTCTTCTATGAATTCAATTTTGAAGGGACGGCCGAAGCACGCGGTATCAATGTTGCAGTTAAGAGCCCGACTACCGTATATGATCTCGTATCAATTGAATGAAGGTATCATTCTAAAGAGTAGTTGCAGAGAAGCGGTTGTAGAGCAAATTTCTTCAGTTATAGAGCTAATTTCTTCAGTCACAGAGAAAATTTCTTCAAGCATAAAACATGTTCTCTTGTACTCTTGTTTGGCAATTACTTAACAGTGTGTTTTAATTGAGGTCTAGATTTGTCACAGAACAGTTGGGGTTAGTAATTAAATTGCTTGCATAGTTTTTAAGATGGCACCTAAGAGAGAATTCTCAGGAAAGGTTAATTACTAGGAGAGGGCTATCTGTGATGACTTCCTTGAACAGTTGACATTGTCAACTAATGTGACCGCAAAGGTGAAAGAAATTGTGCCAAGAGCTCCTCGCCTAAAAATAGGAGAGGGATTATATGATAAGGGTAACTGGCTAAGAGACCCTCAAATTGGGTTGTCTAGGTTGGGATTATTTAAAGTTGGATTTGGCATGAGAAACACCCCAGCCCCACATAACAGTATCTGGGAGTAGGATGTTGGCAAATTAGTGGTCCCTGGAGTATTCATGGATGTGGATCTCCAAACTCAGATTGCACACAACTATGACCCAATTACAAGGAGTGTTAAGGATATAAGTGGGAAAACCCTCATTGAAATAAATAATGAGTTCAGAAATGCTTTTGGGCTTAGTGAATTTACCAATTTTCTAGAGCCTATTAATTTTAAATCACTAGCTCAAGTTTACAGTGTGCAGAGGAATCACCTTAGAAATGGGCCTCTCAAAGAATTCTTTTTGAAGATAGGTGGGGTAACAGTTGTAGGACCTAACACTGAGGAGCCTTTCTCTTTAAATTTGTTTACCCTTAGGGCCAAAGGATTATATTGGTCACTCTGCCAAATTCTAGGAGAACATGCTGAAGCAAATATGCCAACTCATTACATGCTAATGGTTGCTCAAATTTTGAATCCCTCTTTTGCAATGACCTTTGATTATGCTTCCTTTATCATTGATGCTATCCATGAAGGATTGATAGGAATAAAGAATGGGAAAGTGGATAGGCCTTTTGGGTGGTACTCCCTCCTCAATAATTTGTTTTTATTCAAGGGTGGTGACTATTTTGCAAGTGGGGTGGATATTATGAAAGAGAAGAATGGAGAGAAGATGCCAGTGCAGTTATGGAGTACCATGTTGTCATGGGACAGAGAAGATGCAAGCTTTCTAAAGTTTGATAAATTTTTTTCATCTAAGATTAGGACTCTTATCTTTACAGAGAATCCAAGAGTCCCGAAGGTTCTTTTGGAATTCATTAGGCCAAAAGAGTTTGTTGAGAATGTTAAAATTGTCCAGAATTGGGGTGATATTTACTTATACCCTATTTCCATAGTTTTTAGAGTATATGGTTTCAAAGGCACTCCATTTTTGTTACCCTATCAGGTCCCTCTTAAAGTGGGAATTGCAAAGATCCTTAGGTAGATTGGTGGTGTGCAAGAGGCAGAGTTGATAGGCAGAGGTAAAGGGACCATTTTCCCTACAGTTACCATAGCACACCAATTTGTGATAATTAAAGGAGGTTGGAAGTGTTTTCAAGATTTCCTTCAACCGTATCATTTGTCAACTATAGTATCCCGATGTGCTGACCCTGGAGACTTCTTCAACGACATGTTCAGAAAGAGGGCAATATGAAAAGGTAGACCCCACCAATTCTAGTTTCTTGAAGACCTCATTAGGAATGAGTTTGATTTAGATGAACAAGAGCTCAGGAAGGAAAAGTGGGTGGCCTACAAAAAGGCTTTAGAATTTATACACCAATTTGACACTAGCTATGACCCTTTGTCTAACTTTCATCCTTTTGAGGAGAAGATAAAGTTCTTGATTCTTTGCTTTGAGGATATGATGCAAACATTGAAAGAAAAGAGGGAAGTTGTAATTAAGAACAACCCCGAGAAAGAAAGACTGGTTCTGAATAGGTCTGCATCTGCCAGAGTAATCCCTCCTGGTGATTACATGTTGCATAAGAGGTCTAATTATAGTGTGTTGATGCCTATAACAGGGGATCCCTCTACCTCTAAAGGAAAGAGGAAGATACAGGATGTCATTGACATTCAAGATAGCCCAAAGAAACAAATTGTGGGAAAAGAAATACAATCTGATCAACCTTTGTACTCTCCATCTCAATCCCCTATTCATATAGGAGATGAACAAGCAATAGCTGAGAAACTGTTACAGTTAGGCAGCCTTGGAGAGATAGCATATACATATGATGAAGTGGAAGAGGGAATGCTAGAAGAGCCCCTTACTACTGAAATGAACATCACTGCTAATGAGTTCAAAGGCCAGGAATGGGACCCTGAGATCAAACAAGCCAGTGAAAATTTCTTGGCTAATAATAACTTTGTCACATCAGGAGCTTTCATGCAGTTTGTGTGGAAGCAGAACATTGATAAGTTTAATGCTAGGTGTGAAAAGAGGGAAAGTGAGCAGCCCCATAGACATCCAGTTGTGGTAGAGGAAGAGATAAAGGAAGAAATGGTTGATGAGTTTAAGACCATCACTCTTGAGTAGGGAAGAGACATGGTAGCATAGGCTGGGGTGCTCATTCTCCCCGAATGGTACATAACAGATGCCTTGGTTTAAGAGGTAGTAAGAAAAGAGACTAAACCCATGGAGGGAGTCACTTTTAGCAAAGATAATGCTGCCCTGGTCATGTGGTCTCTTAAAAGAGATGAGAATAAGAGGAGTAAGGACACCTCAGGGACAAGTTACAATGGAGGAATGATAGTGAAAAGAGTGCAGAGCACTAGGGTAGTGGAAGTTGCTAGCACTATGCTAGAGACTGCAAAGTTTAGTGTTGCAGTAGCAGAAAGGGAGGCTAAAGAAAAGGTAGATCTCTAAGTTAAGTTGGAGATAGTTTTAAAAGCTTACAACAATGCCAAGGAAGAGGTAAGAGGTAAAGATAGCATCATCACAAAGCTACAAAGCCAGTTGGCAGGACAATACCATCAAGGTGAATCCTCAACATTGATGATCTCCTCTTCTCCTACAAGACCTCCACCTACCAGCCCCATTATTGAGTTCCCACCATCTCCAGCACCTTCTAGTTCTCAGTTGATTGAGATCACTCCCCATGAGTTGGAGAATTTAAAATAGGCTCAAGCCTTATATGCAAAGAAATATGAAGAGAGTGTAAAGGCTACAATTTTAAGTTTTGCTGACACTATAGGGTCTTCACTAATGTATAATAACATGAGTAAAATCTTGGAAATATGGAATGAGCTAAATGGGGACAAGGCTATGCTAACACCTTATTTTGATAAATGGAGACCCAGAGAGCAAGATATAGAATTGATTTGTGTATCCTATGATGAGGCAGGGGCTGACCCTATTATTAAATCTACAAATGATATGACTAAGGATTTAGTAAAATTGGCAAAAGGAGTAGACAATGCAAACAGAAAGATCAACTTGTACAAGAAAGAGTACATTGATCAGGTTTTGGAATTGCTCCTAGGACGTTTTTATCAGCCCAAACCAATTATAGGATAAACAAATATGGCTTAAGGAATTAGAAGCCAAATTATCATTAAGGATAAAAGGAATTGTCTAATTAGAGGATGCCTCCATATTTGTTAAAACAATTGAAGATATTATGAAAATAAAATCGCATTATGGTTTCCTGAATTTAGAGGTTAATAAGATGAGAAATTCTTGGAAAAGATTAGCCAAGACAAAAGCAAAGGTAATTAACTGCTCATGGCCTGCTGATGAGGTGTATGAGGAATGGACAAACAAATATGCAGTACTTGACGTGGAGCAGTTAGAAGATGTTGTAACAAAACAAGAAGAAGAAGAAGCCACAGATGTTGAAAGAGACTTATAAGAACATTTGTAAAAGATTTTGTAACTTCTTCTTGAGAAGTAATTATTGTAACAAACTCTCCTAGGAAAGTCCAAAGCTTTGTATGCATCTATAAATGGATACCAGGACTAGTAGAAAGATGATTGCAAAGAACTGTAAGAAAACGTTGCAGAAATTTATCTGGGCTTTTCCAAGTTTTAATGGAGAATATTCGAAGGTTTCTTGTAATACCTTTTTGAAGAAAATATCAATATACAAACCATTGGTTTTGAGTTAAAACTTTGTGTTGTCCTCAAATATGTTTGCAAGTGTTTATTGTTTCATTCTGAATAATCTAGGGTTATTTCGTTTGAATAGGGGTTGTAAGGCAACTTTCAGTAGATATGTTTCTTAGCTTTTCTCTTTAGGAAGGGAATTAAATATGCATGAATCATCTTTACCAGTAAATTCTTTGTGGGATATTTTGAATCATGATGAGTGCAATTTAATTTGGTATGAATAAGTTCTTATGTGTGTTAGGCATATATAGGGATCTACAGAAGCCAAACTAATGGGATATGTGGAGATATTTTATTGAGGGAGTATTGTTTGAACTTAGATGACTCTGTGACCTTGGATAAGGCACTGGTATAGATCAAGGTTGTCTATTACATATTTTGCAGGTCAATACTGAACATGAGTACAATTTTCATTTCTTTGTTTCAGTTAGTTTTAAGGTGATTAGATCCACTAGTTTTTTTGGACTGGTTTGCTATGGATTTATCTTTTAAAAGTGTGAATTTAGTTCACAAAGGTATACCTGCTTGGATTTTGAATAAGTCCGAAGTGTAGAAGGTTAATCAAACCTTGTCATATGTTGTCTTGGAATTTTCCTTCTCTTCAATATCTCTTCTGCATATAGAGTTATCATGTCACTATAAGGATGTTAAAGTGAATCAGATTTTGAGAACAACACAACCCACGTCATTCTAAAATAGTCATGAATGATTAACATGAAATGTCTACCTCCTTGAAAGCTTCTTGTATTAGCAGGACCACATAGGTTGGTATGAATCAAATCAAGAACATCATTAGATTTTTTAGGTATTCTCTTAAAAGAATTTCTTATTTTCTTACCCATTTGACATTCTTTACATACCTGATTATGAGGATTCACAATCTTAGGTAAATCTCTAACTGTCTTAGTTGAGCTAATCTTTACAATGCAATCAAAATTTACATGACATTACCTCTTATTCCATAGCCAACTTTCATCAATATGTGCAATCAAACATGTCTTTTCACCGGAGTTCAAATGAAAGATGTTACCTTTTGTCTGTGTATCGGTTGCAATCTCCAATCCTGATTTGCTATTGATTTTGTACTTTCCATCCTTGAATTGTAATTGAAATCCTTTGTCTACCAACTTTCCTACACTAAAAATATTATGCTTCATACCTTCAACATAATAGATATTATCAGTGTTTTGCTTACCATCCAATGAAATGGTTCCTCTTCCTTTGATCATGCATGCCTTGTTATTACCAAATCTGACTTGACCATCATCAAATTCTTGCAGGGTTAGAAACTTCCCTTTGTCACCTGTCATATGATGAGAAAATCTACTATCTATTACCCATTCATCTGTGTCTTCAACTTTATCTGCAAGGGCCTTTTCCTCATTTTTGATAACTAGTTCTAGATCATCTTCCTTCATAGCATAAAATACCCAGTCTTTTCCATTGCTAGATCCACTAGTTGAATTCATGTCGGTGCTTCTTTTGAGTCAGCAGTTACTCTTTCCTCATAAGCATAGTAGCATGATTTGTTTTTGTTTCTCCTGTACTTATGCTTGATCTGATAATTAGGGTTAGGCTTAAAATATGTTCTTGCTATTTCTTCTAATTTTGAATTCCTTTCAGGATATCTAGATGCAAAATGACCTATCTTATTACATGCAAAATATTAGAAAGGAGATTTTCCTTCATACTTTCTTCCTAATGGACCTTTAGGTATCCTTCTAGAAAATAGGGCTTCAATTTGCTCAAGCTCTTCATCTTCTTTCCTAATCTCTTCTAATTTCTTTGCATACAACACTTTCTAATCTTGCTTGTCGTTTGATGATGTAGATTCCTTAAATGCATTATCAATCTTTGTAGCTCCAGGAGGACCAAATTCCTCAAGTTCAAAAGAAGATATCTTCCCAACAAGAGTAACTCTATTGATAGAAGAATTAGGCATGGCTCTTATCTCATTCATTATAGTTACCTTCATATTATATGCTAGTGGAAAAACCCTTAATACTTTTGAAACAATCTCTTCCTCGCTCAGAGATCCACCACAACACTGAATTCCTAATACAATTTCATTTACCCTTTCCTTGAATGCAAAATTTTTTTCATCTTCCTCCATCTTCAAGATTTCATATCTTACCCGGTAACATTCAATTTTTGCAATTTTAATAGTAGGATCACCTTCATTCAGAGTCTCCAACCTGTCCTATATAGCTTTTGCCAATGATTTGTCTGATAGTCCCATGATTTGTTGATCTAATAAGTTACTTAAGATGGCTTCTCTAGGTCTAAATTCATTCTCAATGTTCTTATCCAAATCTACCGATGCACCAATGCCAGATGTTGGATTATGAGTGTGACCATTCTGAGTTATTTCCCAAATTTCCTTTCCAATGCATCTTAAATGAGTCTCCATCTAAATCATCCATACTCCATAGTTTGTTCCATCAAGCCTAGGGTTGTCCTTCCAGAAAACATGAGTTGAACTATTAGTTGCCATAGGATCTCCCTCAAGTGGTTAAGCTTATGCAAAGAGAGGATCAAGCTCTGATACCAATTGTTAGGATAACTAAAGAACAACTGAGAGGGGGGGTGAATCATTCGTTAACAAATTATGTGAATTAAATAACTTAAAACCTTATACCAATATAATTGATTAAGCATTAAAGCATAAATGAAAACCAATGAGTCAATACCATGCAACAATAACACATAAACATAACACCATAATTTGTACATGGAAAACTTTAATGAGGAAAAACCACGGTGGGAAACCCTACCCACAGTTAGATGATACTTCTGCAACAAGTATATGATTACAATAGGGGCTGTAATGCCCCTACCCTAGTCGGCCTTGTAAAATCCATTTGACCTTGGTTGACTTCCTATGTGGCATTCTTGAATGGTTGGTTAACCGTGATGTAATGTTGTAGATTAGATAATATAAATAATTGAGCATACCTATTATTGTGCTTTTGCATCGATTCTTGTGTAAATGTAGTTGTTTCCTTATTCTTATTATAAATCTCAAGCTAACGCCTTCATTGAATATGTATATATATGTATGCTTGTGTGACTCATGGTTGCAGGAGATTGCAAGTACTATATCGCCTTGGTGTGAGGTTCATCTCCTTTAGGATTCGCAGGGTTGAGTATACCTCCTTCATCCTTAGAATTTGGATTAGGTGGTCGTAAAACTCTCATCTTACCTTAGCCATGATCAGGTGAGCGTCGTGTGTGGTTCTTAGGCTTCCTTTGTCATTTGGGTTGCATGTCGTGTGCTTGGTGGATTTCTTGGTTTGCATGCCTTGCGTGTGGGGAGTGGAGTATTTTATCCTAATTATAAAATTAAATTTAATGCGTGGAAGTACGCATTAGTAATTGAGAAATTTAAAATAGATAGTTTTCTTTTATATGATTAATCATTAATTTAAGAGATTGCTTTATTTATATTTGTAGCAAGCTTAAGTAATTAAATTGAAATAATGTGTTCATTTATGCATTAGTAGTTGAGGAACTAAAATAAATAGGTTTCCTTCATGAGATTAGTCATTTATTAAAAAGATCGCTTTATTATGTGTAGCGAGTCTAATTTAATAGTTAATTTTAAATAATGAATTTAATTAGTTTATGCGTTTTGAAAAGAAAAAAGAAAAAAAGAAATATTTAAAGTTATTTGAAATACAATTAATTTAACCACTTTTGCGTTTTGGAAAAGAAAGGGTAAATTTTATTATTTAAAGAAAATTATTTTTAATTTGTAAAGTTGATAGTGTAAAAGGTTGATTTTGGAAATTAATTTAATTTAAATGCTTTACCCTTGTCAATAGTTCGAAATATAATGTTGGCCTAATTAATATTAAAAAATTTAAAATTAAGATCAAAATAAGAGAGAATATATGTTAATTAGAAAATCAAGTTAAATCAATTTAACAGTTGAAAGAAATTGTCATTTCTTTTTATTTTAAAAAGGGCTTAATTTTCGAAATTAGAAATTAGGTCAAAAAGGGGGTTTCCATTTAACCTAAGTGGGAAAAATATTTTGGGGTTTGAATATTTGGAAAAAAATTTAAAAAAAAAAAAAAAAGGGATGGAGATTTGGGGAATTTTGGGGAAGGATGGATTTTTTCTACAGCTGCAGGTTGGGCTTTTCTTCAAAAAAAATTCTTGCCAGGAACACTAAAGGAGGTAGGTTTTCTTGTTTATCTTTTATTTCATTTTAAATCAAAAGAAATGTGTTTGGTTCTTTCTTAAAATCTGAGTTCTAGTTTTGAAAATAATGGTGGACATTGGATCAAGAATGTTGTTATTGTTTAATGATTTAGAAAATCTTACCCATCTAAAAGTTGTTGGTTTTTTTTTAGAGAAAATCATGAACTTGCTCGGAAATTTTTCCCCATTCTAATATTTTGGTCATTCTGGAAAAATATGTGACTGTGATAACAAAATAATGAAATGGGGGATTTCGTTTTCTTGGCTTGTTTCTATACCTTCATTTAAAAAAAAAAAAATTTATTCTTTTTCTATTTATACTGTAAATAAAAAAAAAAATAACTTCAAAAAAAAAGAGAGGAAAATTTTATTGGGGTTTCGGGGGGGAGCCGAAGCTCAACCCGCCCCTCCCCACGGCGTCGCCGCAGCTCCTCCTAGTTTCCACACAGTGGCGGGGTCGGAGGGGAATGCGAGTCCTGTGGAGGCCGTAGCTCTTCCTGGCTCCACTGTGTGGGGGCCGAAGGGCCTACGACCCCACGGCGGCCGTAGTACCCTGGCTCCACTATAGGTGGAGGTTGAGGGGCCTGCGTCCTCCATGGAGGCCGCAGACTCTTCGGTAGGGCATGGCCCGCCCTAGGGTTTTGGGCTGCCCTCCACATGATGTTGTTTTTATTTTATTATTTTACATATGTTTAAAATTTAAATTTGTTGTTATTTTGTATGTAAAGAAAAAAAATATAATATAAAAAAAAAGGGATATATAATAATAAATATATATTATAAGTAATATATATTTGTTATTAATAAAGTTTGGTTGTGATTTATATTTTAGCAAGCAACAATATAAAAAAAAAAATTGAATGGAGTTTTGATTATTTAAATTCAGTTTTTATTTTATATTATTTAATTTGAGTATTAAATAATATTTGGATTTTCGATAATTGAAATTTAGATAATTCATATAGTAATATGTGTTATTAATCATATAGTGATTTTTGCCAAACTCTGATTAATATATGTAGCATTAATATTTAGTAATTATTAATTGTGGATGAATGTGGATTTTAAATAAATGTTATTTTAGATAATCCATATATTAATATATAATATTAATTATATGTGGCTTTTTGGTCCCTTTGTAACGAATTCTGTCAGTGAAGTAACCATTATTGCTCAAACGTAAATTTTATTTGGTTAGATATAAATCGAGATACATGGATACTTGCCTTATATATACGGAAGAGTTTTATAAATTATTTGGGGAGCGTTTTCTTTTCACTTCAAAGATTCCTTTTAAGGTATATTTTCTTTTGAATAGGGTATAATGGTGTTGCAAGAGAGGGGACTAGTGTATAGCTCTAAACCAATATGTCTATGATGTTTATCTAAGGATTAAATAACATATACCTAGATGAGTGATGCTTTCATTTATGTGAACTTGGCTGGACAATTTGTAGAGATGTATTTACTGACCGAAGTGGACGTTTGTATATTGGTTGGTTCGCCTAAAAGGCAGAAAAGTATATGACATGTAACTTATGTAATCCTAACTATATTAAATGTCAGAGGGGTCTTGCAGTTGAGCAGACCCGGAGATGTAGCCCTTTAGGGGTGACCTCCAAGATCATATCTGTGTTATTCGATGCTTTTGTTCCACCTGTTTATTCTTAGTGCTAGCATGTATGGTTGTATTTTGTAAGTGTTTAATGGGGTTTTAATGAAGTTAATTCTTGGATGCATAAATAAAGTCATCTTGATAAAAGTAGTAATTAGGGTAAGAAAACATTGCAATTATGATTATGGAAAAGTATTTTGTTAATATTAATTAAAAGAAGTAAAAGTGGAAAGAAACACGCTAGGTTACCATTATTGGATTAACTTATTATAAAGCTTGTAAATTGAACGAATGTGAATGGGTAACTAATAGAGGATTACCTATCATAATATCTAAATTGAAATCAAATGGAGGAAACTCATTCGGCTACTTACCGTATTATCTTAATAAATGAACATCATCATGTTAGTTATATTTCACTATATTGGATTAATTTATTTAATTGTTTACGTTTTATCCTAAAGAAAATAATCCTCACCAAATTAGTTTTATAATTGGATGAACTCAAAATGGCTAACCACATTTTACCCTCTGTAAATGATCTTCGTCATAATAGCTATAATGGAACTAAAAGGGGGGGAACTCATTTAGTTGTTTAAATATTACCCATAGGAAATGTATCCCTTCACATTAACTTTATTTTAAACTAAAAACAGTGAACTGAATAAGATAGTTATATTTTAATCCTAATGGATGATCGTCACTATGTACTTATAATCTAAATTCTGATCGAATGAATATCATCTTGCTAAATATATTTTAATTAAAGGGATGAGCTCATGTGGCTATAGTACATTTTCACCTTAATGAATTGAGCTCCTTCTCTTAGTATTATTTTAACTTCAATGAAAGAACTCTTTGGCTATTTACATTTTATCATCTAAAAATGAACTACGACTTATTAGCTGGTTATGTTTAAAACCAAATGAAGGAACCTCATTTTATTATTTACAACTTAATTCTTAATGAATGAATTTCATCTTATTAGCCATGCTTTTAACTATAAAGGATGATCTCATTTGTGGTTGGTTACTTTTAAACCCAAATGAATGAACTTCATTATATTAGTCACATTGTACCTAAAATGGATGGACTCGTCAAGTTAACCCTACTTAAACCTTAATGGGTGGACTGTTAAGCTAATTATGTTTTAAATTGCACTGAGTAAATATCCTCATGCTGGCCTCCTCTCCAGTCAAAATAGATGCACGCTTCCCAAATTCTAAAATGTCAAACCATCAATCATAACATATCCATGTCTTAAGCATTAACTCGTAATTAAGATATTCAACTTAATGGATCAATTGTCGCGAGTTGGGTTAGGTGTGAGGTTACGTAATCACATTGGGAAACTCCTTAGGATTGTTTAGTCTTCTGCTGTGTTATCTAAGCTTTAGATAAATCTAATATTTCTTAATGTTGTGTCTATTTTTAACACTCTTAATTATAATTTAAATAAATATATATATATATATATATACACTCCATTTGAGTGTTTTTTTAAACTTAAACTCTTCGGGGTTTCCTAGCGGGGCATTACACTTGGTATCAGAGCCTAGGTTGCAACACTGGGATCTTTGGTTTCGCTTGTGCCCTTAGTTGGTGTGTGTGTGTCTACCTCATGTTGTAGGCTTGTCCTCCTTGCTGTGTGTGTGTGAATGAGCAAACCCTACCTGTGTGTAACACGTGTGTTCACACCTTGTTTCCACCTTCTTGATCTGGGTGTTTTGGAATGATTATAGGTGCTTTGTTTGATTATTAATGTCTTGGTCTATGACTTCTCTTATTCTGAAAGAGAACTATATGTACCTTCGTTCTTGAATTGTTTTACTCCTATGACTAATCCATCTGGGTTGGTTGGTATTATCTTGAATCTAAAAGTACGATATGTGCTTGTCATGGTTATGACCTATCTCAATGATTGTCCACTTGAAAGACTAGTATGGCAAATATTAATGCTTATTATGTAGTAAATTGTATGATTATGACTCTTCTTCCTCTCTCGCTAGAAATTAAAATGTTTTGATATGGGTAAGTTATCTCTTAATTGAGTTTTCTTATTGCAAGAGAAAGGATGAGATTTCTTGAACCCTTGTGTGAGCCTTGTGACACTTATGTGTTTTAGATAATAAAAGGATTATGGGTTTGAAAGTTAATATTGGTTATTGGGGGAAAAATTGTATGTTTACATTAGAGAACTCTCTATGTGCATTGTAGGAGTAATATAATTAAATTCCATCTTAAGTAAGGTGCATTAATATGCGCATAGTTGATTTTGTGAAAACTGCTTTGTTGTGAAAGAAGTACCCAAAATAGAACATGTTATAGTAGCTTCAAGAGTGTAATAATGTGTTCCTCGAAAGATTGTTTTATATGCTTCTTCAAACTAGTTTGATTTAGGACCTATTTTAGCAACACTCCATTTAACTTGCCTTTGGATATAGATAATTGTCTTATTGTGTTTAGAAAGAGCAAATGAAAGACTTGTTAATTTGTATGCATTAATGTGTAGTATTTAGTAGATAGCTCCTCATTTACCTTCTTGTCATAATTCAACTTTCAATGTTAGGTTGCAGATTTGATGTATTATTGTATTGTATTATGAATAGTGATTGTTCTCAAGAAGACTTGTATTACCGAAAAATTGGTTGTCTTGAATTCTTGTTCGGAAAACTAGAACATTATATTGCAACAACAATAATTGGAAATGTCATGCTAGGTTGTTTTGGCACCCTCCTAAAAGATAGTGAAATGAAAACCGTGCAACTAAAATGATAGACTTATATCTAAGCATATAGTGTGATCTGGTAGATCTTGTATATTCGTAGGAAATAGTTGATTTTCCAACTCTCTTCTTCCTCTTGCCTAAATTATAGGATTTGTTGTTTTTGAAATACTATTTAGAGTGTAGTGATTTAAGAAGAATTCTTATAACACATATGAAGTTGTATGTTTGCTTTTGGCTTCTAATTGAAAGAGGAAAATTTTTCGCCTTGGAAAAGAAAATTGCATAGTTAGTAATGTGAATGAAAATGCTTAGTGGAAATTGAGAAAGATATTGGAATGACATTATTTCCTTGTGTAAATTTGAATTGTTAAGAATTTCAGAATGTGTATCTAGAGTAAACTTTATTTAGTGATTCATGTGTAAAGCATAATTAAACTTCCCTTAAGTAGATGTTAGCATGGTGTAAAGTCCTCCCTGTAAATGTGACTAAACCAGTAATGGTGCTATTCCTTGTGTGTTGTAAGAAACCTGTACTTGCTATGTGTGCCCATGGGATGGTGAAGTAATCAACCATGGAGGATATGTTTGCATATGAGTATGGGAAACCATACCTATTTATGTGATGTTGCATATTTGTTCCCTTACTGAGTGCCAACCCACGGGTTGTTGATAAGTCAGTATGTGAAGGGGTAGTATTAGGAGTCACCATTCCTTGAATAGTATGAATAGCGTACGAGTAATGTCAATGCGAAGCGACTTTAGCTTCCCTATCTCGAGGAAAAGTATAGTTATATAATGAAACTGTATTATAGGTGTACTCAATACTTTCCCTTATGATGAATCGATTTATGAGGTTCATGTGTGCCAGCCTAATTCCTATCCCTTATTTTGAGCATATGGATGATAGTTCTTGAGCATATCGATGGATTTTATTGGAGCATCTTTTGCCTTGTCTTCATGAGAGGCATGTTATTTTCTTACATGAGTTGCCAATTGACTAGTGTTGGTAGACTTGTGGGTAGACCTTAGCCATGTATACCTCTAGCTTACAGCAAGTATCTTGAGAGGAACATCGCTATGCGGGGTGTGACTGGTGCGTACCTTATCCATGAGGTACACTGCCATGTGGGATACGTCCATTGCGCACCCTGTCTGCTTGGAGTATTGCCATGTCGTGCTGAGACACGATGCAGGATGTAGTAGACATTGCCATGCGACCTATCGATAGGTATAGGGTAGAGCCATGCCGCATGACAATGTGATGCAGGGTGATGTTGAGGTGCACACTACCATGCCATGCGGATGTGTGACTTGGCCACGCCACATGATGAGTTACTGCAATAGCTAGACGATTGTTCCTTCCTTCCTCATTGGTGGCTAGCTGCTAGTCACACAATGATGTAATGTGCACTTATTATTTTCTTTTATTATTTATTTCCTTGTGGGCCAGCAATTTATTTTATTTTGACCTTGAAGGTTTAGCCATGATCTTGAAATCTTGTTTTTACTTGATTTGATGTTGCAACTACGAAATTATTTTCTTGCCTTACTATTGGAATTGGCGATTATTATTTTTATACTTCTATACTTTGGTGGCTAAACTGGTTTGTCCTTATTGTTTTCATATGCTGGTCTCATGTTGCAATGTGAATTCCTCTCCAAGAACGTAGGAGATGGTCTTGGATGAGTGTATACGAGGAAGTAGACGTAGGGAACCTTGAGGATGGAGGTATGTGAGGCTATGAGATAGCTATGATCCACTACCTACCTATGAGTGGTGACTATCTCTTGGAGGCTAAACACCTTACACAACAAGGGATGTTCATGAGGGCCTTGTATGGAAGGTAGCACCGCTATGGTGTACCCTAGCACCATCAAGCCCTTGAGTGAGATGTTGGATATTGATGATCATGTTATTTGTTCTGAGAGCAGGCATAGCGATGTTGATCGTGCATGTTATCTTTGACCAAGCATCAGACATGCTCACATGTGGCCTTTTGTGTTGTGCAAACCAGTTATGTGGATGGTTATTATGTGTAATCATGAATTAAATGGTAGTAACTTGTCACTATGTTATGGGACATAGTCATTGGAAAGGTTCTTGTATGTCTGGAAATAGTAAACAATTGAGTTATCTACGTCGCTCCTAGTTATGGAAAATGTTAACTTGGTTGTAGAAATTGATTTTTGAAGCTAGTCTTATGCGATAAATTGTTGTTAAAAGAGGTATGGGTGAAAGAATTTGATCTTGATGGCATGTTTTCTTGTCATGTTTGATAGGTGATTATGGTAACTGTTGTCTATATCTTGTAATGCAATAAATTGGTGTAATGAAAGGAAGGAAAAATTCTCGTTTCTCTACTATGATTGTGTGTAAATTCTAGAATATTTTAAGAAGTGTATGATTTTAGATGCATTCTATTAATGGATATTGACATTCATAGAGGATTTATAAATAATGTTTTAAATTATTGACAAAATAGTTATTTGTGCAGATTGATAATTGTTAATTGAGTTTAAGGGCTAATATGTGTCGTATGACTTCCACTTAACCTTGCGACTTCCAGGAGTAAATCAGAGCCTAGGGGGGGAGAATGTATTGCCCCTACCCTAGTCGACCTTGTAAAATCTGTTTGACCTTGGTTGACTTCCAATGTGGCATTCTTGAATGGTTGGTTAACCGTGATGCAATGTTGTAGATTAGATAATATAAATAATTGTGCATACCTATTATTGTGCTTTTGCATCGATTCTTGTGTAAATGTAGTTGTTTCCTAATTCTTGTTATAAATCTCGAGCTAATGCCTTCATTGAATATGTATATATATGTATGCTTGCATGACTCATGGTTGCAGGAGATTGCAGGTACTATATCACCTTGGTGCGAGGTTCATCTCCTTTAGGATTCACAGGGTTGAGTATACCTCCTTCATCCTTAGAATTCGGATTAGGTGGTTGTAAAACTCTCATCTTGCCTTAGCCATGATCAGGTGAGCGTCGTGTGTGGTCCGTAGGGTTCCTTTGTCATTTGGATTGCGTGTCGTGCGATTGGTGGATTTCTTGGTTTGCATGCCTTGCATGTGGGGAATGGAGTATTTTATCCTAAGTATTTAATTCAATTTAATGTGTGGAAGTATGCATTAGTAATTGAGAAATTTAAAATAGATAGTTTTCTTTTATATGATTAATCGTTAATTTAAGAGATCGCTTTATTTATATTTGTAGCAAGCTTAAGTAATTAAATTGAAATAATGTGTTCATTTATGCATTAGTAGTTGAGGAATTAAAATAAATAGGTTTCCTTCATGAAATTAGTCATTTATTAAAAAGATTGCTTTATTATGTGTAGCAAGTTTAATTTAATAGTTAATTTTAAATAATGAATTTAATTTGTTTATGCGTTTTGAAAAAAAAAAGAAAAAAAGAAACATTTAAAGTTATTTGAAATACAATTAATTTAACCACTTTTGCATTTTGGAAAAGAAAGGGTAAATTTTATTATTTAAAGAAAATTATTTTTAATTTGTAAAGTTGATATAGTGTAAAAGGTTGGTTTTGGAAATTAATTTAATTTAAATGCTTTACCCTTGTCAATAGTTCGAAATATAATGTTGGCCTAATTAATATTAAAAAATTTAAAATTAAGATCAAAATAAGAGAGAATATATATTAATTAGAAAATCAAGTTAAATCAATTTAATAGTTGAAAGAAATTGTCATTTCTTTTTATTTTAAAAAGGGCTTAATTTTCGAAATTAGAAATTAGGTCAAAAAGGGGGTTTCCATTTAACCTAATTGGGAAAAGTATTCTGGGGGTTGAATATTTGGGGAAAAGGAAAAAAAATAAAAAAATAAAATAAAAAAAAATTGGGGATGGAGATTTGGGGAATTTTGGGGAAGGATGGATTTTTTCTACAGCTGCAGGTTGGGCTCTTCTTCAAAAAAAATTCTTGCCAAGAGTGCTAAAGGAGGTAGGTTTTCTTGTTTATCTTTTATTTCATTTTAAATCAAAAGAAATGTGTTTGGTTCTTTCTTAAAATATGAGTTCTAGTTTTGAAAATAATGGGGGACATTGGATCAACAATGTTGTTATTGTTTTATGATTTAGCAAATCTTACCCATCTGAAAGTTGTTGGTTTTTTTGGGGGAAAATCATGAACTTGCTGGGAAATTTCTCCCCATTCTGATATTTTGGTCATTTTGGAAAAATATGTGACTATGATAACAAAATTATGAAATGGGGGACTTCGTTTTCTTGGCTTGTTTCTATACCTTCATTTAAAAAAAAAAAAATTATTCTTTTTCTGTTTATACTGTAAATCAAAAAAAAAAAAAACTTCAAAGAAAAAGAGAAAAAAAAAAGAGAGGAAAGTTTTATTGGGGTTTTGAGGGGGAGCCAAAGCTCAACCCGCCCCTCCCCACGGCGTCGCCACAGCTCCTCCCAGTTTCCACACAGTGGGGGGGCTGGAGCGGACTGCGATTCCCATGGAGGCCGCAGCTCCTCCCGGCTCCACTGTGTGGGGGCCGAAGGGCTTGTGACCCCATAGCGGTCGAATACCCCGGCTCCACTGCAGGTGGAGGCCGAGGGGCCTACGTCCTCCATGGAGGCCACAGACTCTTCGGTAGGGCACGGCTCGCCCTAGGGTTTCATCACCTAGGGTTTTGGGCTGCCCTCCACATGATGTTGTTTTTATTTTATTATTTTACATATGTTTAAAATTAAAATTTGTTGTTATTTTGTATGTAAAGAAAAAAAATATAATATAAAAAAAAGGGATATATAATAATAAATATATATTATAAGTAATATATATTTGTTATTAATAAAGTTTGGTTGTGATTTATATTTTAGCAAGCAACAATATAAAAAATAAAATAAAAAATTTGAATGGAGTTTTGATTATTTAAATTCAATTTTTATTTTATATTATTTTATTTGAGTATTAAATAATATTTGGAGTTTAGATAATTGAAATTTAGATAATTCATATAGTAATATGTGTTATTAATCATATATTGATTTTTGCCAAACTCTTATTAATATATGTAGCATTAATATTTAGTAATTATTAATTGTGGATGAATGTGGATTTTAAATAAATGTTATTTTAGATAATCCATATATTAATATATAATATTAATTATATGTGGCTTTTTGGTCCCTTTGTAACGAATTCTGTCAGTGAAGTAACCATTATTGCTCAGATGTAAATTTTTTTTGGTTAGATATAAATCGAGATACATGGATACTTGACTTATATATACGCAAGAGTTTTATAAATCATTTGGGGAGCATTTTCTTTTCACTTCAAAGATTCCTTTTAAGGTATATTTTCTTTTGAATAGGGTATAATGGTGTTGCAAGAGAGAGGACTAGTGTATAGCTCTAAACCAATATGTCTATGATGTTTATCTATGGATTAAATAACATACCTAGACGAGTGATGCTTTCATTTATGTGAACTTGGTTGGACAACTTGTAGAGATGTATTTACTGACCTAAGTGGACGTTTGTATATTGGTTGGTTCGCCTAAAAGGCAGAAAAGTATATGACATGTAACTTATGTAATCCTAACTATATTAAATGCCAGAGGGGTCTTGCAGTTGAGCAGACCCGGAGATGTAGCCCTTTAGGGGTGAACTCCGAGATCATATCTGTGTTATGCGATGCTTTTGTTCCACCTATTTATTCTTAGTGCTAGCATGTATGGTTGTATTTTATAAGTGTTTAATGGGGTTTTAATGAAGTTAATTCTTGGATGCATAAATAAAGTCATCTTGATAAAAGTAGTAATTAGGGTAAAAAAAAATTGCAATTATGATTATGGAAAAGTATTTTGTTAATATTAATTAAAAGAAGTAAAAGTGGAAAGAAACTCGCTAGGTTACCATTATTGGATTAACTTGTTATAAAGCTTGTATATTGAACGAATGTGAATTGGTAACTAATATAGGATTAACTATCATAATATCTAAATTGAAATCAAATGGAGGAAACTCATTTGGCTACTTACGGTATTATCTTAATAAATAAACATCGTCATGTTAGTTATATTTCACTATATTGGATTAATTTATTTAATTGTTTACATTTTATCCTAAAGCAAATAATCCTCACCAAATTAGTTTTATAATTGGATGAACTCAAAATGGCTAACCACATTTTACCCTCTGTAAATTATCTTCGTCACAATAGCTATAATGGAACTGAAAGGGGGTGAACTCATTTAGTTGTTTAAATCTTACCCATAGCAAATGTATCCCTTCACATTAACTTTATTTTAAACTAAAAAGAGTGAACTCAATAAGATAGTTATATTTTAATCCTAATGGATGATCATCACTATGTACTTATAATCTTAATTCTGATCGAATGAATATCATCTTGCTAAATATATTTTAATTAAAGGGATGAACTCATGTGGCTATAGTACATTTTCACCTTAATGAATTAAGCTCCATCTCTTAGTATTATTTTAACTTCAATGAAAGAATTCTTTGGCTATTTACATTTTATCATCTATAAATGAACTACGACTTATTAGTTGGTTATGTTTAAAACCAAATGAAGGAACCTCATTTTATTATTTACAACTTAATTCTTAATGAATGAATTTCATCTTATTAGCCATGCTTTTAACTATAAAGGATGATCTCATTTGTGGTTGGTTACTTTTAAACCCAAATGAATGAACTTCATTATATTAGTCACATTGTACCTAAAATGGATGGACTCGTCAAGTTAACCCTACTTAAACCTTAATGGGTGGACTCTTAAGCTAATTATGTTTTAAATTCCACTGAGTAAATATCCTCATGTTGGCCTCCTCTCTAGTCAAAATAGATGCACGCTTCCCAAATTCTAAAATGTCAAACCACGATCATAACATATCCATGTCTTAAGAATTATTTCATAATTAAGATATTCAGCTTAATGGATCAATTGTCACGAGGTGGGTTAGGTGTGAGGTTACGTAATCATGTTGGGAAACTCCTTAGGATTGTTTAGTCTTCCGCTGTGTTATCTAAGCTTTAGATAACTATAATATTTCTTAATGTTGTGTCTATTTTTAACACTCTTAATTATTAATTTAATATATATATATATATATATATATATATATATATATATATATATTTACACTCCATTTGAGTGTTTTTTTTAACTTAAACTCTTCGAGGTTTCCTGGCGGGGCATTACAGGGGCCTGCACATGTAGGAAGGCACATTGCCTAGAGTGCATTGCTCATGAAAATGGAGTCTCACTGACTACAAAGATGTCAACCACCTCAAGATATTTGGACTACAATCCAGAGAGAAGAATTGTCGGTGATAACATCAAACATGCTAGATTACAGTTCTGGTTAAGCTCAATACCATAGGTCTAAAACCTCTTACATAAACCAAACTTGATCACCTATGATCGACCAAATCCTTTGCACAATGATTATTACATTATTCCCTCCTTGTCATTCTTAGACATGATCTATAATGAGATCTTACATATATTTATACCAACACGGGACCTAACCAATGAGGTCAGCCACCCAAATGATAATTCAATAGATCCAATAAATAATCCTGAAAAAAAATCATAACACATGTCGGCCTAAGGCCAAAAAAGTATCATCTAATCAATAAAACATCTTGGAAACGCATCCGAGGATCCACCAACACGTTTCATGCAAACTGGTCCATAACCTGGATAGCACTAGACCTAAACTAGATCCACACACACCAAAGCAATAACACCAATCAAACAAGGCACGAACACAATCACCATCAGCATCCTGAATCCCTTCTAGAAGTTGCACCAACACCACTTATGCATTACATCAAATATATTCAATAAAGCTTTGTTGGTGAAACCCTTACTGGACTAGTTAAGCAAGCATACTAGAGCATAAGACAACATCCAATCATGAAGTCAATACCAATTAAATGAAACATACTTCAAAAGAATATGAACCATCCATATAAACTTATTCCATCAACCAGATCATATCAATGACAAACAACTTATAGTCTTCCCAATCCTTATAACAGAAGTCGTTAAACAACCATAAAATCAAGTGTTGACATCAATGACAAAACATCAATGCAACACAATCAATTCCATCATATGGCCAACAACCACATCGTGGTGCTATGGGGGGGGTGTGTTCAAAATCATCTCCACTCATATGTGGTGTAAGGGGCAAGAGGGGGTGCCACAATAGAAGCACAAATAAAATACATAGCCCCCACCCCCACAAATTAAACAAAAGAAATAAAAATACGTAAAACAGGGAAGAGACAGGGGCATCCATAAAGGAGTAAAATTTGAATTTCATGAACAAAAACTCCTCATCCCATGAAGGGATTCAACAATTAAATTCTCAGACATATGCACTAAATTTTAAACACCAGATTTACTGGAAGCTCAATTTCCATAATGAAGGGTTTCAAACCATAAGGAAAAGAAAACAAACATTCAATCTTCTAGTTGTACATTCAAGATGCAAAAATAAAAGAAGAACTAACTAATCTTTCACTATCCAAGTAAACATGGTAAATAAACTTTATTGCTCCAATATAAACATTCACAAATAGCTTAATATGCAATGGACTTCACACATATTCCTCAACCCATGCAAACAATTGTAGACACAAGGTAATATTGAAGGAAAATCTTCAACAAGACTAAGGTTTTCAAACCCAACATAGGGAATTCAAATGAGGAGTTTCTCTACTAAAGAAGAACTTCTCCCAATCCTCCAATAGCAACCAGAAATCCAGCCAAGCTCCTCCAAAAATCACAATTGTAAAAGCCCCAAATTTTTTGTAGATAACTCCCCAAAAAAGAGAGTAAAAATGATGGATGACCAAGAAGTAGAAATGAAATCACGACAAATTCCTAAAAAACCCTAACTTGCCAGCAAATCAATCAAATTGCTCCATTTAAATTATGTCTTCTTTAAAACTATATAACATATCTATATTTTATTTTTCCCCCACTAACTTTTGGATGGGGAATTTAAAATTCCAAAAATAATATGTCAATATAAATTGTAGAACTATATTATTATTTAATCCCCTTAGCATTATTCCGCACTATAAAAACAATTATAATAATTAAATAGACTCAATTAAATAAATCGAGATGGATAAAAATATATTAAATAAAAATTGAATAAGCATTAAATAAATTATTGGGTAAACGATAAACAATAAATAATATTATCAATTAAATCAAAGTATAAATAATAATTATTAAATAAAATCTTAGTCAACTTTAAATAATAGTCGTCAAATAAATCTCAAGCAACATAAAGTAATAATTATTGTCATGCATGTGAAGTGTGATACTTGCAGTTGCAACACAAACAGTCAATAGATCATTACAAGCATGGTTAGAAAATAATAAGCAAATGAAAGGTGAACCATGACAAAGCAACCTATCGCCTCCTAAGAGATGCAAGTATTGATTTGCTCTCAGAACTAGATAAGCAATCCCAGTGACTTGACTACACCTAGAAGGAGGATTTGAAATGATGAAGATGTGCAAACTAGATGAGATTGATTATGCTATATTAATCCAAGAGTCTAATTAAGCTAATGATTATTCAATTAAGCTAGAAAAGAGATTGATTAAGCTACATGATTCAATAATTATGCTAGAAAATGATCAAATTAAGCTAATACAATTGCCTATAACAACAATGCTCAAATGATATGCCTATAGTAACAATGCCTAAATTGATAATGAGATGAGATCATTTGTGCTCCAAAATGGGGGATATTTATAAGATTTCCAAGGCCAAGGGTGAGGTGGTAGGAATCAACGGTCAAGATTGAGTCTGAAGATATCAAGGGTGAAATTGGAGGAGGTTGGAGAAGAGGTTGGAGGAAGGGACACTTGTCATCTCTATGGTGACAAGTCTCAAGGAGCCTTGCTCATAAGAGGGAAAGTGTCTAAGAGAGGAGGCATGTGGCCAAAGTGCCATGTGTCTCAAGGGAAGAATATCCACACCATAAGAGGTTAGGATAAGGAGGTTAGAATTGGCAAGATAGGATAGGGTTAGGAAAACCCAAGGTTAGATGGAATGGGTTAGGTTAGAGAGATGGTTAGGCTAGGTGGTTAGAAGTTAGGAGGCATGTGGGTAATTTGAATTTAAAAATTCAAATAATAGGAAAAGACATTAATTTTCAACAACTCATAAATTGATTTGTTTTAATTAATTAGAGGATTAGAAGAATTGATTGAAATGGAGGGAGGATTAATTAATTTGAATTAATTAATCAAGGGGGACTATTGAAATGAGCCTATTAAATAAATCCTTAGATCTATTAATAAGTAGATGAAAGGGAGAATTTAATCAAATTGCTAATGAATTCAATTAAATTAGGGAGGGGATTAATTAAATAATTACTTATTTAATTAATTATTTTCAGACCATTTTTAGGTGTATACAATTATTGATTTAAATTTAAAAGTAAAAATAGTTAAATAATTAAAATCATCAAATATTAATAAATTACAATAAGGCTCAAATCATTAAACATTAATAATTGAAATAACATCAAAATCACAAACTAAGATTAAATAATTACTTAATCAAGAATAGATCATTAATCACAAATTAAATAGATTAAATAACCAATCTATTGTTATAATCAATAAATCACATTAAATAAATCAAACAAATTAAATACATAAACTCACCATGCCTCATACTCACAATCAGAATGACATGACGACATGATGACATGGCATACCACACCAAGATGGACCACAACACTAGATGACCAACCTAGACCTAGAGTGCGGGTAGGGAACCAATGACACCTCCGACCACATATTCTCCATTGGGAAGAGGCACGCTTGCACCCGGTTGCCTGAGAGGAATGAATACCTTAGTACCTGCAAACCTGCAACCACCATGAAAATACATATGCATATATATAGCAGACAAGTGGAGGAATTTCGCAATGACACATCACGCTTGCAAGAGTAACGTGATGTTGATTCTCCCACACAAACAGTCACACAGTATCCAAATAGTAACACATAACACATGCAATATTGCATCATAAGTACATTGAGCTAGGGTTAGCATGTCCATTTCATAATAAAGCAAGATCAGTAAAATCTATTAAAGCACATGATAATCAGAATGCTAACGCTATAAATCTTTGCATCAACCACAACATATATACATATAAAAATTGATCATCATCATGTTAAACATCTAAATCACATAAGGTCGTAACTAAACATGAACATAATCACTAATATCGGGAATCATGAAATCATGTAATGTCTATCAATGATCAACAATGAGGTACACATGAAAAGACAAAAATAACATCGATGCATCATGTATATCTAATCCTGTCTATCATATCCATCACTCAAAAATAAAGATCCGATGAAGTTTACCAAAGTGGAATGGGAATCTAGTCAAAGGTGAACACTACACAATCCTCTGTACAACCATTTAGATAACGTGAATCCGCATAATGCCTAGCATCGTGCTAAGAAACTAAAATACCTAACATCCTAACCATAATATTGAACATCCTCTCATGGCCTTGGTGAACCTATCACAGGTATCACATTAGCTGGGTCAAGGAGGGGTATTACAAGATCAGTTATTGGCATTATTAAGTTTATTGTTACCAGCTAACTCCATATTGCCAACAAAACAAAGTCAATGTAAAAAAAAAACTAGTAAGCTTGGCTTGGTGGGGTATGAAAACATCCACACATATGTGAATGGTTGTGTATTATTTCACAAAAATCTTGCAAGTGACACTGAATGTCCACAATGTCATGAAGCGAGGTATAGACAAGGGTTGAAATCAGCTATGGTTCCTAGAAAATTTCTTCACCACTTTCCGATAATCCCACAATTACTTGAAATGTATACATGCCGAGACATTGCTTTGTTGGCATTTTTGATGATTTTGTTGTGATTGTCATTGATGGACACACACTTGCATTGAGATCATTTTTGTATGTATGAATTATGTTCAACCGGCAATTGTTCCAACCAGTATGATGCATTATAGTCCTTAGACTATTGGTGTTTTGCAGAATGTGTTTACCGGTCTGAAGCGGTATGTAGATCCCAAGCAGTTCAAGGATCTCAAGCGGCATGAAGGATCAAAGTGACAGAACACATACTTCCCAGTCTTCATTTTGTCAAACCGGTAATCGGCATTTTGCTTGAACCGGTATTTTGTATGAACTGGTAATACTTTGTGATGAGTTACCATCCACCGATTGTTTGACAGTGCCGACACTTTAATGGTACTTTTTGTGTCATGTTACCAAGTATGTCCAGGTTCATTGAACCTAGGAAATTGTAATGTAATCCTATTAGACCGGCATGAAATCAAATTCCTTTATAAAGACATCATGTCTAGGGTTTTATGTTGTTGATGTGATTATAGTGATAGTTTATGTTGTTGCTAGGGTTTAAGGTGGTTGAGGAGTTAGAGAGAGTATGAATGTGTAGAAGACTGAAGTAATGCTAGAATGCATTAGGAACGAGCTATCAAGGATCTAACCAAGTAGTTTGTGCTATTAGCTAGATCAATCACTTGTTGATTACTCACATCTTTGACAAGTTTGTAGCCCTTAACTAGGTAGGCCCAAAAGCCTTTTGTAAATCCTCTAACAAGGTGGTTCACATCTATGGATCTAAAATCCTCTAGCAAGGTAGTCTTTAAACGGACTTATCTCCTAATAGAGATTGAGATTCCTAACAGGATCAGTTCTGGTAAAGAACATTGTAAGACCTTAACCGGTCTGGTTCCTATTCTACAAATAGTTAATTGTGAGTTCCATCTCACCATGGTTTTTTCTCCCATTTAAGTTTCCACGTCAAAATCTCTTGTGTTATGGTGTTTGTGCTTTTGTGGGTGAATGCATTATTAGTTGTTTGGTTTGCATGTGTGTTAACTAGTTTGTCTGCTAAACTATTTTACTGGTTTACTGTCAGTCTTGTAAAATGTTTAAGTGCAAAGATTTTTGGCATACTAATTCACCCCCCCTCTTATTATTCATCAATTGGTATCAGAGCCTACCTTTCTATAAGTTTAACCACTTGAAAAGAGATATTGGGGAATACTCTATAAGGGAACCTACTCATCGGCTCACTCAGTCTGAGCAAGCCTATGATGATCTTATGGTCAAATACAAGGCATCTCAAGAAAAAAGGAGAGAACATGCATAAAATATGATGGAGCTATTTGAAAATAGTTCCTCTGATGAAGCGAACATGGAAGCCCTGATTCAAGAAGTAGAAAAGATGAATGAATCCAATTCCAACCTAAGGAAAGAACTGGAAGGACTGACTATCTGAATGTGTCAAGAGCTTGAGAACTGGAGGAAAGTTGAAGATCTGGTGAAGGATAGATATCATGAGATCTCCAAGTTGAAACAAGAGATCAATGCCCTAACTGCTCAACTCCATGCAAGCAAAGTGGAAAGGAAGACATGCAAGGAGAACTGAACATTGCCATCTCTGAGAATGAAAACTTGATGGAAACAAATGTTGCTATTTCCAAAGAACTCTCTGAGTCAAAGGAAATACTTGCTAAGTTCAACAAGAGTACTATCAAGCTAGAGCAAAAGCTTGAATCTGCCAAACCGGTCAAGAATACCAATGGACTTGGTTATTTCGGTCATGATGAAGGTGAGACCTCTAGTACAAATGCTGGAACATCAAAGAAACAACCGACATCAAAGGATAAAGGTAAGAAAAAGTTTAAACCTATTTGCTTCAACTATCTTAAAGAAGGACATACTGCAAATATGTGTAGGAGTAAGGCTTACAACAATTTTCCTTATTTCCTAAATGATAAGCCTAGATCCTATAGATTCAATGGTAACTGTTATGCATGCAACAAGTATGGGCATAGAGCATCTGAATGCAGGTCAGTTATGAACAACATTGGTAGATATCCTCAGAGGACCCAAGGAGTTGGTCCTGAACCTTTTGTGAACCAGAATCACAACCGGTTTAATGCCTTCAATCATCAGCAAAGAAGCGGTGGCTATCAAGCGGCAACCGGATGGAGAAAAAACTGCATGGTCTATCATGGTCATGGTCACATTGCTACAACATGCAGAAGGAAGAATGGTAACATGAACAATGGACCTTGGAGAGCACCTGGATTGGTCTTCTATCATTGCAACAAACCGGGTCACATTGCCAGATTCTGTAGATCAAGAAAGAACATATCTAATGAAATATCGGTCACTCTAAAAGGAAACATTGATGTTGACACTATTCAAGTGGACATGAACAAAACCTAGAAGAAGAAACTAGCGATGTTACAAGAGGAACCAGTTTCTGCACCTAGTGTGGAAATCACGGAACCAACAAACTAAGCTTCAGAAAAGCTTAGGGGGAGCAAACGGCAAAATTTTTCAAACCCCCGATTTACACTGGTAAAAGACCTTAACCGACATGTGATACCTATCAATAGGCAGAAGACCAGAAATGGTAAATGGCAAATTAGAGTTTACGCCCTAATGGTGGAGCATTAATTACGGTAGGTGAGGAATATGTTTAAAAGGATTTTTCAAGTCATTTCTCACTATTTGTTTTCAAGTGAAGAAAATCTTTTTTTCAAAGAGCAGAGCAAAGAAAAGGTGATTTGTGCTGAGATTTTGAGAAATTGAGAAACCGCGAAGGAGATTCAAATTCAAATTGCAAACAACCAAGTGAAGAATGCAAAGTGGTGATTCTGCAACTGACAGAGTGTGAAGTGAAGGAGAATCTGAAAGCCCTAAATTCACATGTTTCAAAAGGTATTTCTTGAGTCTTTAAGTTTCTATCATGGCTTCCGCATCTCATACCAGTTCTAGTGCATCTATCGAGTCTGCAAGTTTTCTTCAACCCAAGTCTAAGTATAATGCCCTATCACAAGTTCCAGTTGGTGTTATAGTAGAAGAAGGGATTTCTGATTACATAGATTGCAAGATTGAAGACCTAGGGTCTCTAGCTATCCACTCCCAGCTAGGTTTGTTCTGTGGACAAGATAAAAAAATCAAACCAAAGTATAGAATCTTGGAGAAGAAGAAGCTCCACAATGTTGTTTATTTCCTGGAGGATTTCACAGATGATCACATTAGGATCATTCTGAGCAGAGTTCATGGTGACAAGATGTACCTGGAAAGTGTTGTTCTCAAAATCTGATTCCTCTTCAATGCCCTTAATAATACAATCTAAAATGGGTGCCGAGAAGACATCAAGAATAAAGGGATTTTAGAGACAACATATGACAAGGTTTGGTTAGACCTTCTACACTTCGGGCTCTTCCTTGAACCCAGGTGGGTATACCCTTTATGAATTAACTTCACACTCTTAAGCAACAAACCCATAGCAAACCAGTCCAGAAAACCAGTGAGTTTATTCACCTTGAAAACAACTGAAAACAAAGAATGAAACAATACTCAACTTCAGCATATTTGATCAACAAAGCATGCAATAAACAGCTTTGATTAGTACCAGTGCTTTATCCAAGGCTACAGAGTCACTCAAACTCAAATAAAACTCCCAAAACAAAATATCCCTATACTTCCCATCAACTTGGTTTCCATTAATCCTTGCGAATGCCTAACACCAACAAGAATTCAATCACTTCAAACTAAACTATGGTCCTCAAAATTCAAAGTCTCTCCCGAAGTATTTACTGGTAAGAATGATCATGCATATTTAATTTCCCTCCTAGAGAGAAACGCTAAAAACACCTATACTGAGATTGCCTTACAATTTCAATGAAACAGAAAATCCTGGATTATTCAGAATGAAAACAGTAAATAGACTTAAGGACAAGATTGAAGACGACACAGAGCTTTACTCAAAACTGACGGCCTGTATATTGATATTCATTTGAAAAGATTTTACAAAAGTCTGATTCTCCATTAAACTTTGGAAAAGCTCAGATAATTTTTCTGCAGCGTTTTCTTACAAAATTTTTGTGATCCCCTTCTCTCTAGTCCTGGTATCCATTTATAACAATATCGATGCACAAAGCTTTGGACTTCTCGAGGAAAGTTTGTTACAATTATTTCAAAATTGAAGAGGTTACAATTTCTGCGTGAATTAGTTATGTGCCCTTTTCAGCTTCTCCAGCAGTTTGTTCAACGGGTTGTTCAGTTGTAACTTCTTCTGGCTCTTCAGAGACGCCCTCCAACTGCTCCGGATCTCGAGTGGAATATTTAACTCCCCACTCACTATATGTTTCCTCTGTCGGCCATACAAAACTAATCACATCATTCTTAACTTTAGTCAACCTTTTCCAAGAATTCCTCAGCTTGTTGACTTCTGAGTTAAGAAAACTATAGTGTGATTTAATTCTTTCTATTTCCTGTATGGTTATAACAAAGAACGAGGTATCATCCAGATCAATGATTCCCTTGACCCTTGCTGACAATTTGACATCCATCTCATTGAGCCATATCTGCTCATCTTTCAGCTGATCTGGATTGGCAAAAATTCCTGGGAGCAACTCACAAACTTGATCAGTGTATTCCTTTTTAAGCAATTTAACCCTTCTTTCCACATTGTCCACCTCTGTTGCCAATTGCAATAAACTCTTAGTGATATCAGAAGTGGTTTTGATAATAGGGTTAGATCTTGCTTCATCACAGGAAACACACATGAACTCTAAGTCTTGCTCCCTAGGCCTCCATCTGTCAAAAATGGGTGTCAAAATGGCCTTATCTCTTCTTAACTCAGTCCATATCTCCATGACCTTTCCTACACTATTGTGAAGGAGTGAGGCATTTATAGTGTCTGCAAAACTGGAGATTGTGGCTTTTACCTTCTCCTCATACTTCCCCGCATAATAGGCCTGAGTCTGCTTTAGATTCTCCAATTCTTGGGGAGTTATCTCAATCATTTGAGAGCTAGAAGGCGCAGGAGATGGTGGGAGCTCAATGATGGGGCTAGTAGGTGGAGGTCTTGCAGGAGAAGAGATGATCATTAATGTTGAAGACTCACCTTGTTGGCGTTGTCCTGCCAGCTGGCTCTGCAATTTAGCAATAATGCTATCTCTGCCTCTTATCTCCTCCTTGGCACCATCATAAGCCTTCAAAACTATTTCCAATTTAAACTGGAGGGCCTCCTTTTCTTTGGCTTCCTTTTCAGCCACTGCAACACTAAATTTGGCAGTCTCTAGCACAGTGCTAGCAGCCTCTACTACCCCTGTACTCTCTACTCTCTTGACCATCAATCCACCAATGTGACTTGTCCCTGAGGTATCTTTATCTTTCTTGTCCTCATTTCTTTTAAGGGACCACATGACCAATGCAGCATTGTCCTTACTCAATGTAACCCCTTCCATGGGTTTGGTCTCCTTTCTCACTGCATCCAGCACCAGAGCATCAACAATATTCCATTCTGGTAGAATGAGCACTCCAGCTTGTGCTACTAGATCCCTTCCCTGTTCAGGAGTGATGGTTTTGAATTCTTCCATCATCTCCTATTTTATCTCTTCCTCTACTGAGGCTGGATCTTTATTAGGCTGCTCTGCCCTTTTTGCTTCACATCTAGCATTATATTTATCTATATGTTGCTTCCAGATAAATTGCATAAATGCTTCAGATGTGACAAAGCTATCATCAGCTAGAAAGGCACTAGCGGCCTTCTTTATCTCAGGATCCCACTCCTGGCCTTTGAGTTCAGTTGAAGTGATGTCCATCTGTGCTTCAGTGGGTTCTTCTGGCATCCCTTCTTCCACTTCATCATATGTATATGCAATCTCCCCCAAGCTGCCCAACTGGGAGAGGTATTCAGTTGCTGATGAGATCTTTAGGAAATTGGAATTGATGAGGCCTACCTCTGCATGCTACTTTCTTCCGGAACACACCATTGAAAAAATCCTCTGGATCAGCACATCTAGACACTGCAGTGGACAAATGGTAGGGTTTGAGAAAATCCTCAAAACATTTCCAGCCTCCCTTGGTGATTACAAATTGGTGAGCTACTGTAGCCGTAGGGAAAATAGTCCCTTTACCTCTGCCTGTTAACTCTACCTCTTGCAGGTTACCAATTTGCCTAAGAATCTCAGCTATTCCCACTTTGAGGGGGACCTGGTATGGTAACAAAAATGGGGTGCCTCTGAAACCAAAAACTCTAAAAACTGTAGAGACTGGATATAAGTACATATCACCCCAATTATGAACTATCTTGATATTCTCTGCAAATTCTTTTGGTCTTAAGAACTCCAGAAGAACCTTGGGGACTCTTGGGTTGTCAGAGCAAAAGAGAGTCCTTATTTTGGATGCAAAATATTTATCAAATTTTAGAAAACTAGCATCCTCTCTGTCCCATGACAACACAGTACTCCATAGTTGTACCGGCATCTTTTCTCCCTCCTTTTCTTTTACCAGGTCCATTCCACTAGCGAAATAATCACCACCTTTGAAGAGAAAGAGGTGCATCAAGAGTGAATACCACCCAAATGGCCTATCTACCTATCCATTCTTTATCCCTATCAATCCTCCATGGATAGCATCGGCAATATAAGAAGCATAATCAAATGTAATAGCAAGGGAAGGATTCAAAATTTGAACAATCATTAGCAAGTAATGGTTTGGCATATTCGATTCAGCATCCTCTCCTAGAACTTGGCAAAGTGCCCAATACATCCCTTTTGCCCTCAAGGTAAACATACTTAATGAAAAAGGCTCTTGTGTGTTGGGCCCTACAACTGCTAACCCTCCTACTTTCAGAAAAAGTTCTTTGAGAGGCCCATTCCTAAGATGAGTCCTCTGTGCCCTGTACACCTGGGCTAATTGTGTGAAATTTATAAGTTCCAAGAAGCTTGTGAACTCACTGAGCCCAAATGTTGTTCTCAACTCTTCTGCATTAATCTCCACGAGGGTTTTTCCATTTACATCCCAGATGCACCTTGTAACTGAATCATAATTCAATGCCATTTGGGTTAACAAATCTGTATCCATGAACACCCCTGGGACCACCAACTTCCCAACATCTAATTCCCAAATGCTATTTTGAGGAGCAGGAGAATTCCTCATCCCAAATCTGATTCTAAATAACCCCAACCCAGACAGTCCAACCTGTGGGTCTCTTAACCAATTACCCTTGTCATATAATCCTTCTCCAATCTTCAGATGGGGAGCCCTGGGTACTAACTCTTTGGCCTTAGATGCCTGGTTGGTTGACAGCGTCAACTGTTCTAAAAAGTCATCACACACACTCCTTTCTAAATAATCAATTTTACCAGAGAATTCCCTTTTAGGAGCCATTTGCAAAACAACCAGATGAATATCACTTCTTAAACACTTCTGTAATACGAGAATAATTCCACTTGTTATAAGACACAAGAATAACTGCAAAATAAGAAAGAACCTAATGCTTGCTTCAAGGAAATCGCTCTGCAACTGGTTCACCTTCTCTGTATTTGCAAAAGATAACTCTGCGTTACTCTTCTGCAAAATCCTTTTAAAAAATCTCTATACTTGGTTGCTAAGAAATCAAATGCTTGTACTCTGGGCCTTAACTGTAACATTGATTCCGCATGCTCCGGCCGTCCCTTCAAAATCGAATTCTTGCGAGAATTCATATTTTAACTCCAACGGGTCGCAGCCTTCCTGCAAGTGTCTCACTATGAATTGCATTTTGACGGCTTTGTCTTTAGTCTGGGTCCCATCTTCTTATTGGTTACATAATACCACGCGGCATCTGATCATTGGCTTAGAAAATCCTTTTACATTCTGTTTTGATACTGGCCGAATGTATCCCTTTATACTGTGGCGGGCCCATGTTTTTCCCTTTTTGCCATGTCATCATCATGACACGTGGACGGCCCTCGTTAACTCTCGCTATTTCGTGGCCTTAAAAGGTGAGCACCTCACCCTTGCGAAATAGCGCGGGCCGTTGGATCATCTTTCAAGTTAATCACCTTTTAATCCTTCGAACAGGTCCTCAGGAATGATGGGCCCACTGAGCCGTCACTAACACCTGGCATCTAGTCACCTACTGTGCTGATTTGTCATTCTGTCATTTGCCAGAAGAAGAACCGTGGGGGCCCTACATTCATCTCAACAGGTCTATCTCCTACGATATCATCAAGACACGTGGACGGCTAATATTAACCCCTTGGGAAGGCTCTCAGAGATGGTGGGCCCACGGACACGTCATAGACACCTGGCACCTTGTCACCTTCAGAGCTGACCTGTCAATTTTTTATTCGTCAAGCAGGAACCGTAGGGACCCACAGTTTCCTTTTAGACCGCGTGTCATCAAGACACGTGGACGGTCCTGGTTAACTTTCGCTATTTCGCGGCCTTAAAAGGTGAGCACCTCACCCTTGCGAAATAGCGCGAGCCGTTAGATCATATCTCAACTTGCTCGGCATTTAAAGCCTGTTAGAAGCTCTCAGAGGTGGTGGGCCCATGGACACGCCATGGACACCTGGGGCCTTGTCACGTTCGGAGCTGACCTGTCAATTTTTCATTTGCTCGAAGGAGCCACGGGGTCTCAGTGAACTGTAAGAGCTGTTTCTGCTAGGTCATCTCCACCTGTGAGCTGACTCATCTTCGGGGCCCACTGACACGTCATGGACACCTAGAGCCTTGACCTGCTGACTGTGGCGACCTGTGCCATGCGTTACCTTATGATACGCCAGAAGAAAGCCACGGGGCTCCAGCTATCTCTGACAGCTATGCCTTCCACTTACCCTGTCGTGACACATGGATGGCTGATATTCATTCTCGCTATTTCGCAGCCTTAAAGGGTGAGCACTTAACCCTTGCGAAATAGCGCTGACCGTCGGATCCTTTCTCAAGTTGATCGGCATTTACTGGGCCTGACACTTTAGAATGAAATAATACAAGGCGAAAAATTTTCAAATAATCAACATGACCGCCTAGGTAAATAGGAAGGGGGGACACTTCTTACAACCCCGCGACCCATGACTTAAGTGGAATAAAGTAACGAAGGAATAGAAACCAGGGGATCTAATACAAAAGATAAAGTTAAAACTTGGAAAACCCTTAAACCCTCTAGGCTTAGAACAAAGCTGAAACACCTTAGACCATACCCTATTCAGAATTTTTCAAAATACCATAGCCAATTATGGGGAAAGAACCCAATTTTAAAATAGTGATAACAGCGGCTCTGACTGGGGATGGTTGATTACGAGATCAACACAAGAAAACTCAGAAATTCTGGAGAAACAGACCAAAACACAGACCAAAACCAGGAAAACAGGAAAGAAAACAAAATATATACAAACAAAGGACCTACCGTGCATGGATATTAAGAGAAATAATGCTTCAGGAATTGTCCATGCACTGGAAATTCCTGTATCTCATCATTCATATTCTTTAAAAAATATGAATCCTTACCATTCAAGTCACAAACTACAAAAGGGCCAATCCAGAGTGATTCAAATTTCTTGTGCTTTCCTTTATCCTGCCCTTTTGCATTCCACTGAAGAACCATGTCATCAACTTGAAACTTCCTTAACGATGTCCTTTTATCAAAAAGATATTTTGACTGTAACTGGAGCTTTTGATTTTTCTTATGAGCAGAAGTTCTAAGCTCTTCCACTTCTACTATTTGGATCATTCTGTTCTCCATTGGTTCAGATATTTCCATGTCCTCTTCCTGCAAAAACTTATACACTGGAAGAAGGTTATTTACCGGTAATCTGGCTTGGGTACCATAAACCAACTCAAAAGGTGACATTCCAATGGATTTTTTAACTGTTATTCTATCCGCCCACAGAGCTAATTTCAACTTTTGATCCCAAGACCTTTTGTTTTCTTCTAGGATCTTCTTGATGATATTTAGCAAGCTTTTGTTGCTAGATTCTGCTTGTCCATTCCCCTGGGGGTGGTAAGGCGATGAGTATGACATGAGTATACCATGACTATTACAAAAACCTACAAATTCTTCTGATCTAAAACACATAGCATTATCCATGACCAATTTTGCAGGTGTTCCAAATCTAGTCACAATATTATCCATTAGGAAATCAATGACAATCTTACTAGTAGCTCTTCTTGTGGGAATAGCTTCTATCTATTTGGTAAAATAATCTGTAGCCACTATAATCCATCCATGACCTCTTCCTGACTTTTCAACAATCTCTCCAATAAAATCAATACCCCATTGGACAAAAGGAGCTTCTACAGAGACTGGATTTAGTGGTAAGGCTCCTTCATACTTGAGCTTAGAAGAAAATTTCTGACATGAATCACATCTTCGAACATATGCATGGGTATCTTTAAACAAAGTAGGCCAATAATACCCAGCCCGTATTATCTTACCAGCTGTAGTCTTAGCAGAGTAATGACCTCCACATACTCCATCATGCATTTCATTCAACATCTGTTTAGCTTGAAATTCATCCAAACACAGTAGTAACTCCCCATCTCTTTTTCTCCAAAAAAGATCACCCTAAATGAGGACATACTTTTGGGACTTGAGCTTCAAAGTTCTCTTCTGGTTGTGTGTCATTTCTTCTGGCAGCATATTACCCCTCAATACTTGGATTATCTCTGTGTACCATGGTTGTCTCTCAATACTAGTAACCAAAGTATCTTTAACCTCAACATTGTGTACTTCAACATTCATGAGATTTGACTCAGTCATGAGCTTAGCCAAACCTAACCCTCTTACCAATTTAGTAATCTTTATCTCCAAATTGAATTCTTGAATTCTATTGATCCACCTACATCTTTTCCCAGTAACTTCAGACTGAGACAAAATATCTTTAACTGCAGCATGTGGAACATAGGCAGTGACATTTGCATTCACCAAATATGGCCTAAAGGCTTTAACAGCTTTAACCAAGGCATAAGCTTGTTTCTCCATAGTTTCATATTTTAATTCTACCGCTTGCAAAGATTTTCTATAGAAAGCTATGGGATGTTCATATCCCTCACTATCCTTTTGCAATAACACTGCAGCCACTGTGTGATATGAAGCAAAAGAAAACAGAGAAAAAGGCTTACCATAATCCGGGGACTTCAACATTGGTGCTTCCTGGATCGCTTTCTTAATCTCATTAAAAGCTTTTCAGGCTTCCTGATCCCAGTGAAACTTTGCGTCCTTCTTGAGCAATTTGACAATAGGCTTCACTATCTCAGCAAAGTTTGTAATGAATCTCCTGACAAAATTCACTTTGCCTAAAAAGGATTGAATTCCTTTCACATTCTTTGGTTCGGACACCCTGTTGATTGCTTCAATTCTCTCAGGGTCTATTCTTATCCCTTCCTTGGAGACTATGTGTCCCAATAACTTTCCTTCAGTGACCCCAAAGTGACATTTCTTGGGATTCAGTGATACACCAAATTCCAAAGCCTTATCAAATACCTTTTCTAAATGTCCACAGTGATCATCAGCCTTCTTTGAGAAACAAGTTAAATCATCTTGGTAAACCACCATAATAATATTAATGAATTCCTTAAAAGCCACATCCATAGCTCTTTGAAATGTAGCCCCTGCATTTTTCAATCCAAATGGCATTCTCACATATACATAAGTTCCCCATGGAGTAGTAAAAGCTGTTTTAAACTGTTCAGACTCCTTTACAAGCACTTGATTGTATCCCGAGAAACCATCCATCATGGACAAAAGATCACAACCTGTCACTCTTTGTAGCATTGCTTCCATGTTTGGAGATGAATAATTATCTTTTAGGGAAGCAACATTCAGATTCCTAAAATCCACACACAATCTAATGTCTCCATTTTTCTTTCTTACTGGGACCAAATTAGAGACCCATGAAGATGTCTGATTGGTTTGATAATCCCCCCTTCTCTCAATTTAGTCAACTCTTGTTGCATTTTTGTTTCTAACAAGGGGTTAATAGGTCTCTGTTTTTGTCTAAAAGGCTTAGCATCTGGAAGTAAGGGAACTTCATGCTGAAAAAGATCTTGTCTATACACCTTTAGGTCTTCATAAGACCAAGCAAAAACATGTTTATACCTTTTCAGTAAACTGATTAGGTTAGTCCTAACATGAGGAGGTAGCTTCTTTCCAATATATACCAACTTGGGGGATGATTCTGTCCCCAAGTTGACCTCCTCTAATTCTTCTAACTTGGTGGTAGATTGCTGGTGTAGATGACTGTCATTATAACTAAACATGCTTTCTAACTCCACCAAGCCTTTAGGTATCTCATTGGTTTCCAACTGGACAATATCATTTCCAAACACTGTCTCTTTGTCATCCACCACTTCCACCAATGCATTACAATCAATTTTTTGTCCATCATAATCATCAACACATTGGATGAACCTAAGAATATCTTCATCATCAGCAAAAACTTGCCAATTATATACATTATCAGGAATAGCAGGCCTAGCTTTTATTTCCATAGTGGAGATACCAGTTAGTGTTGCATCATCATTTTTTAAAGCAACATTGGCTAGGAAATCTGCCATAATATTTTTTGCTCGCTCTATCCAATTGATAGAAAAGGCATCAAAATATTCAATAATATCCCAAACAGCATGCTTATATTACTTCAATTTATCATTCTTAGATGCATATTTAGATCTTACCTGAGAGACAACCAACTCTGAATCACCCATCACTTTCAATAATCGGATTCCATGCCTTTTTGCAACCTCAAGTCCTAATAACAGGGCTTCATACTCTGTAGTATTATTTGTGCACTGGAACGCCAACAAGAATGAATATTTGAAAGTTATACCTGATGGAGATACAAAAAGAACCCCTGCTCCAGATCCTTCTTTGGAGCAAGCTCCATCAAAATACATCTGCCACAACCCATACTGCTGTGCTTGTAACTCAATTACAATTGGGTCTGTGTTCTTCAATTGAGGTGACACTGGTTGAATTCTGAAATTATCTAAATCCACATCAATCATACAATTTAGCATACTAGGGTCCACATTTTCAACTACCTTAGGAGCTCGTGGCTCCCTGTATAGTTTGACCTTATTGCCACCAACAGGAATAGTAGCATAAGACAAGTCCAATTGAACATTTCCCCCCACTGCTGCTGCCCACTGCCTAGAGAGTAACATGCCATAATGGGGTTTAGTATCTGTGACAATAACATCCATTTTATAAGTGGCTTCAGGAAATGCAGCTATTTTTACTTCTACATCTTTCATTGTACCTATCACAGGTACTTCTCTATTGTCCATAGCATAACATTTCCCATACACAGTAGTCACTGACAATCCTAATTCTTTCATAACACCATACGGCATTACATTAGCAGCTGCTCCTGAATCTATCATGCAGTTTTTAATTAATTTGTTATTGACTAACAGGGTAACATAGAAGGGATCCACTTGAGAAGGCTCCTGAGTGATCGTGGTTCCAACATATACCTCTGGAGTTTGGAACTCTTGATCCTTCCCAATTTTATCTGAACCAGTAGGTAATACTGAGTCACCATCAGATATACTAGAGAATAGAGACAAAGCTGCATCCTTGTGTTCTTTAATCTTTAATAACTCCACTAATGGGACAGTGACCTTCATTTGAGTTAAAACTTGGGCCATATTAAATGTGGAATAATCACACTTTTCAATATTAGCTTTGACCTTTTCTACTCTGAGTTGATTGGCCTTTTTTATTATTTCCACCTTTTGTACATCACTAGCATTTTTGGCATCTGTGGTTTTAGGTAAATCTTTAACTTGTTCCTCTTTTTCTTGACTAACTTTAATAGTAGCAGTAACACTATTTGATGCCCCTTTCTTAGTGACTTCTTTTACAAATATAGAACCTGGCTCACCCTGATCAGTATCTCTCTTGGTACTTCTCAGGTTGTAATTATGTCTTGCTTTGGCAATTGCAGCCTTAGTGAGGTTTTTAACTTCCTCTTCACTAGGCCTCCTAAGATGAACTTCTTCATCTTCAATTGTTACCACATTCAATGTAGGGTGCCATCCTAAGGCTAACTGCCCTCATGCAAATCTTTCATTATCTAACACATCATTGCATTCACTTTGCATAGATTCCTCATCACTTTCTATAATAGTTTCAAACATATTAATATCAAGCTCTACCTCTGGTCTCATGGATTCTTCCAGAGCTTGAGCCACTGCACACTGATGAGGAGAATGTGGTCCATCACAAGCAATACACCAGGGAGTATTTTCTATATTATTAACAGTTTTCCCCTTGAGAGGATCTGGTGTATCTTGGCTTTGGGCAATTTTAGGCTTCTCAACGTGAGGTTTACCATCCTTCCAATTTGTATTGTATGGCATATCATGTAATCTAGGAGGTCTATCTTGCCAATTGTAATGAGGTTTATCATTTTTGTTAACCTTAGCAGTCAAATCTTTCATAGCAGTAACCAGTTTTTCTATTTTATCCTCTTCCTTAGCAACTTTGTTAGGTTGCTGTTTGGTTTCATGCCATAATCTTCCATCTGTCCTCCTTCCTAATTTTCCAGATGTCTTTCTATTACTTTCAACATTTATGGCAATTCTAAAGGCATCCCTCAGGTTATGAGGATTTTTATCTCTGAGAATGTAAGCCATCTTGGAATCAAATGCATTATAATATGTATTAAGGCACATATTGTCATCTAGCCTCATTACCTGATACAATCTATGCATAGCCTTTTGGAACCTAGCATTAAAATCAGTGACTATTTCATTTTCAGATTTTCTAATGTTATTGAACTCATTTAGCATGAAACTCACATTAGTCTTATCACCATACTATTCTTGAAAGCAATTTTTGAACTCTTCCCATGAACCTATGCTAGCCACTGGAAGACCTCTGTACCAATCTCTTGCATCATCAACCAGGGATTGAACAAACAGCTTCATAATAACATCTTCATCAGTTATCTCATAATCATTTATCAAATCCCCAAAAGATTTGAGATGTTCCTCAGCACTGACTGCATTGTTCCCAGCAAATTTATGGAGTTTGTCTCTTAACTCAGTGGGAACATGATTTGGATATCCTGGGATCCCATCAAAAAACAATTGCCTATATTGTTCTAGATTAATCGGCCTTCTCTGAAAAGGGGAAACAGTACTATTATTCCCCATGATCATTTTAGCTTTTGGGATTGGGGATTGAGATGTTTGGGTGTACTGTTTATTTGAAGGTATGTGGCTTGCTGAGGCAACGTTAGTGTGTACTGCTGGTTGGATATTAACCTGAGGAAAAGAGATATGTTGGGGATTAGGCTTGCTAAGATCTTCCGATGGGAATATAATAGGGGGAGCTTTTAGGTAATTAATCTTTCTTTTAACTTCCTGATTTGCAGCTTCTAACTCAGCCTTTTCCAATTCCATTTGGAGATCTTCCTTTTCCTTCCTCATCCTTTCCATCTTTTTCTCATGTGCTAGGATCCTATGAGAAATCCCATCTGCAATTTTAGACTCTACTTCATCATCTACCCATATCTGTTTCCCTTTGTCTAAATTAACTTTAGGAAGCTGGGAGTCATTAAAAACTTCCTTACTTGGCTGGGCTACTGACTTAGAGACTGGTCTTATCTTAGGGATTAAGATCTCCCTAATCACTGGGCCTTCCTCATCACCCTTTTCTTTTTCCTTGGCAAGCACTTCAAGATCAGCTATCTGTCTAAGAAGCCTATCTCTCTCCATTATTTTGGCTTTAACTTCCTTTTCCTTATTTGCCTCCTTTTGGGCCCTCAAGGATATTAAATGATGAACTCTTTTATTTAATTCTTCAATTTCTTGAGACATCTTATCCTCATCAGGATAGTTTTCTTCAGAATCTGATGCATTAATTTGATCTATATCAATCAAACTAATGTTCCCATCTATTGTCCTAGGAACAGAGTGCCTAATTGCATTTGAGCTAGTTCTATCTTTTGCAGAAACACTAACATGTGATAAGTCTCGACTTAAAATAGGCATATCATCAATATTTCCAAACAATCCTGAATGAAAACCTAAAATATCCTGCTCTGAATTTCTTGAAGATGAATTTGACTTTGCATAAACAGGTCGGTCAGGCATCTTACCAGTATTGTTGTTTTTCTGCACCCATGCGGCGTTTGATGGCTCATGCATCACAAATCTTTTCTGGCCTCTTCGTGATTGCTCTGGTAGACCTTCTTGCAAGGTTTCACGAGGATGTTTCTTCATGAATGACCTTGTGTGCTTATTTCCTTGCATCTTGCTTGTCTTTATTTTAGAAAGTTTGTATCTCACAAGGACTGGTTATAAAATAACAGAGTCGCCACCCACAAAACTATGGGAAAGATAAAGAACAAGCAGTCTTACTCACAAATACAACGATATTCTTCATAAGTCTCGGCACAGATTTGTGTCTATGTCTTTGTGATAACTGTCCCCAGCAGAGTCGCCACTTTTGTTGTTCTCAAAATCTGATTCCCCTTCAATGCCCTTAATAATACAATCTAAAATGGGTGCCGAGAAGACATCAAGAATAAAGGGATTTTAGAGACAACATATGACAAGGTTTGGTTAGACCTTCTACACTTCAGGGTCTTCCTTAAACCCAGGTTGGTATACCCTTTGTGAATTAACTTCACACTCTTAAGCAACAAACCCACAACAAACCAGTCCAGAAAACCAGTGAGTTTATTCACCTTGAAAACAGCTGAAAACAAAGAATGAAACAATACTCAACTTCAGCATATTTGATCAACAAAGCATGCAATAAACAGCTTCGATTAGTACCAGTGCTTTATCCAAGGCTACAGAGTCACTCAAACTCAAATAAAACTCCCGAAACAAAATATCCCTATACTTCCCATCAACTTGGTTTCCATTAATCCTTGCGAATGCCTAACACCAACAAGAATTCAATCACTTCAAACTAAACTATGGTCCTCAAAATTCAAAGTCTCTCCCGAAGTATTTACTGGTAAGAATGATCATGCATATTTAATTTCCCTCCTAGAGAGAAACGCTAAAAACACCTATACTGAGATTGCCTTACAATTTCAATGAAACAGAAAATCCTGGATTATTCAGAATGAAAACAGTAAATAGACTTAAGGACAAGATTGAAGACGACACAGAGCTTTACTCAAAACTGACGGCCTGTATATTGATACTCATTTGAAAAGATTTTACAAAAGTCTGATTCTCCATTAAACTTTGGAAAAGCTCAGATAATTTTTCTGCAGCGTTTTCTTACAAAATTTTTGTGATCCCCTTCTCTCTAGTCCTGGTATCCATTTATAAAAATATGGATGCACAAAGCTTTGGACTTCTCGAGGAAAGTTTGTTACAATTATTTCAAAATTGAAGAGGTTACAATTTCTGCGTGAATCAGTTATGTGCCCTTTTCAGCTTCTCCAGCAGTTTGTTCAACGGGTTGTTCAGTTGTAACTTCTTCTGGCTCTTCAGAGACGCCCTCCAACTGCTCTGGATCTCAAGTGGAATATTTAACTCCCCACTCACTATATGTTTCCTCTATCGGCCATACAAAACTAATCACATCATTCTTAACTTTAGTCAACCTTTTCCAAGAATTCCTCAGCTTGTTGACTTCTGAGTTAAGAAAACTATAGTGTGATTTAATTCTTTCTATTTCCTGTATGGTTATAACAAAGAACGAGGTATCATCCAAATCAATGATTCCCTTGACCCTTGCTGACAATTTGACATCCATCTCATTGAGCCATATCTGCTTATCTTTCAGCTGATCTAGATTGGCAAAAATTCCTGGGAGCAACTCACAAACTTGATCAGTGTATTCCTTTTTAAACAATTTAACCCTTCTTTCCACATTGTCCACCTCTGTTGCCAATTGCAATAAACTCTTAGTGATATCAGAAGTGGTTTTGATAATAGGGTTAGATCTTGCTTCATCACAGGAAACACACATGAACTCTAAGTCTTGCTCCCTAGGCCTCCATCTGTCAAAAATGGGTGTCAAAATGGCCTTATCTCTTCTTAACTCAGTCCATATCTCCATGAACTTTCCTACACTATTGTGAAGGAGTGAGGCATTTATAGTGTCTGCAAAACTGGAGATTGTGGCTTTTACCTTCTCCTCATACTTCCCCGCATAATAGGCCTGAGTCTGCTTTAGATTCTCCAATTCTTGGGGAGTTATCTCAATCATTTGAGAGATAGAAGGCGCAGGAGATGGTGGGAGCTCAATGATGGGGCTAGTAGGTGGAGGTCTTGTAGGAGAAGAGGTGATCATTAATGTTGAAGACTCACCTTGTTGGCGTTGTCCTGCCAGCTGGCTCTGCAATTTAGCAATAATGCTATCTCTGCCTCTTATCTCCTCCTTGGCACTATCATAAGCCTTCAAAACTATTTCCAATTTAAACTGGAGGGCCTCCTTTTCTTTGGCTTCCTTTTCAGCCACTGCAACACTAAATTTGGTAGTCTCTAGCACAGTGCTAGCAGCCTCTACTACCCCTGTACTCTCTACTCTCTTGACCATCAATCCACCAATGTGACTTGTCCCTGAGGTATCTTTACCTTTCTTGTCCTCATTTCTTTTAAGGGACCACATGACCAATGCAGCATTGTCCTTACTCAATGTAACCCCTTCCATGGGTTTGGTCTCCTTTCTCACTGCATCTAGCACCAGAGCATCAACAATATTCCATTCTGGTAGAATGAGCACTCCAGCTTGTGCTACTAGATCCCTTCCCTGTTCAGGAGTGATGGTTTTGAATTCTTCCATCATCTCCTGTTTTATCTCTTCCTCTACTGAGGCTGGATCTTTATTAGGCTGCTCTGCCCTTTTTGGTTCACATCTAGCATTATATTTATCTATATGTTGCTTCTAGATAAATTGCATAAATGCTTCAGATGTGACAAAGCTATCATCAGCTAGAAAGGCACTAGCGGCCTTCTTTATCTCAGGATCCCACTCTTGGCCTTTGAGTTCAGTTGAAGTGATGTCCATCTGTGCTTCAGTGGGTTCTTCTGGCATCCCTTCTTCCACTTCATCATATGTATATGCAATCTCCCCCAAGCTGCCCAACTGGGAGAGGTATTCAGTTGCTACTTGCTCATCTCCTATGTGGAGAGGGGATTGGGATGGGGAATACAGGGGTGTATCTGATTGCGTTTCCTTTCCCACCCTCTACTTCTTTGGGCTATCCTGGATGTCAATGACATCTTGTACCTTCCTCTTTCCTTTGGATGAAGAGGGCTCCCCTATTGTAGACACCAACACACTGTAACCTGCTTTCTTATGCAGGGTGTAATCACCAGGAGGGATTGCTTTAATGGGAGCTGATTTTCCCAAAATCATTCTTGCTTTCTCAGGGTTATTCTTGATTACAACTTCCCTCTTCTCCTTTATTGTTTGCATCACATCCTCAAAGCAAATAATCAAAAATTTTATTTTCTCTTCCAATGGGAAGAAGCTAGACAATGGGTCATAGCTAACATCAAATTGATGCACAAAATCCAGGGCCTTCTTCTAAGCCACCCACTTTTCCTTCCTCAACTCCTGTTCATCTAAATCAAATTCATTCCTTATGAGATCTTTAGGAAATTGGAATTGATGAGGCCTACCTCTGCATGCTACTTTCTTCCGGAACACACCATTGTAAAAATCCTCTGGATCAGCACATCTAGACACTGCAGTGGACAAATGGTAGGGTTTGAGAAAATCCTCAAAACATTTCCAGCCTCCCTTGGTGATTACAAATTGGTGAGCTACTGTAGCCGTAGGGAAAATAGTCCCTTTACCTCTGCCTGTTAACTCTGCCTCTTGCAGGTTACCAATTTGCCTAAGAATCTCAGCTATTCCCACTTTGAGGGGGACCTGGTATGGTAACAAAAATGGGGTGCCTCTGAAACCAAAAACTCTAAAAACTGTAGAGACTGGATATAAGTACATATCACCCCAATTATGAACTATCTTGATATTCTCTGCAAATTCTTTTGGTCTTAAGAACTCCAGAAGAACCTTGGGGACTCTTGGGTTGTCAGAGCAAAAGAGAGTCCTTATTTTGGATGCAAAATATTTATCAAATTTTAGAAAACTAGCATCCTCTCTGTCCCATGACAACACAGTACTCCATAGTTGTACCGGCATCTTTTCTCCCTCCTTTTCTTTTACCAGGTCCATTCCACTGGCGAAATAATCACCACCTTTGAAGAGAAAGAGGTGCATCAAGAGTGAATACCACCCAAATGGCCTATCTACCTTTCCATTCTTTATCCCTATCAATCCTCCATGGATAGCATCGGCAATATAAGAAGCATAATCAAATGTAATAGCAAGGGAAGGATTCAAAATTTGAACAATCATTAGCAAGTAATGGTTTGGCATATTCGATTGAACATCCTCTCCTAGAACTTGGCAAAGTGCCCAATACATCCCTTTTGCCCTCAAGGTAAACATACTTAATGAGAAAGGCTCTTGTGTGTTGGGCCCTACAACTGCTAACCCTCCTACTTTCAGAAAAAGTTCTTTGAGAGGCCCGTTCCTAAGATGAGTCCTCTGTGCCCTATACACCTGGGCTAATTGTGTGAAATTTATAGGTTCCAAGAAGCTTGTGAACTCACTGAGCCCAAATGCTGTGCTCAACTCTTCTGCATTAATCTCCACGAGGGTTTTTCCATTTACATACCGGATGCACCTTGTAACTGAATCATAATTCAATGCCATTTGGGTTAACAAATCTGTATCCATGAACACCCCTGGGACCACCAACTTCCCAACATCTAATTCCCAAATGCTATTTTGAGGAGCAGGAGAATTCCTCATCCCAAATCCGATTCTAAATAACCCCAACCCAGACAGTCCAACCTGTGGGTCTCTTAACCAATTACCCTTGTCATATAATCCTTCTCCAATCTTCAGACGGGGAGCCCTGGGTACTAACTCTTTGGCCTTAGATGCCTGGTTGGTTGACAGCGTCAACTGTTCTAAAAAGTCATCACACACACTCCTTTCTAAATAATCAATTTTACCAGAGAATTCCCTTTTAGGAGCCATTTGCAAAACAACCAGACGAATATCACTTCTTAAACACTTCTGTAATACGAGAATAATTCCACTTGTTACAACACACAAGAATAACTGCAAAATAAGAAAGAACCTGATGCTTGCTTCAAGGAAATCGCTCTGCAACTGGTTCACCTTCTCTGTATTTGCAAAAGATAACTCTACGTTACTCTTCTGCAAAATCCTTTTAAAAAATCTCTATACTTGGTTGCTAAGAAATCAAATGCTTGTACTCTAGGCTTTAACTGTAACATTGATTCCGCATGCTCCGGCCGTCCCTCAAAATTGAATTCTTACGAGAATTCATATTTTAACTCCAACGGGTCGCAGCCTTCCTGCAAGTGTCTCACTGTGAATTGCATTTTGACGGCTTTGTCTTTAGTCTGGGTTCCATCTTCTTATTGGTTACATAATGCCACGCAGCATCTGATCATTGGCTTAGAAAATCCTTTTACATTCTATTTTGATACTGGCCAAATGTATCCCTTTATACTGTGGCGGGCCCATGTTTTTCCCTTTTTGCCATGTCATCATCATGACACGTGGACGGCCCTCGTTAACTCTCGCTATTTCGCGGCCTTAAAAGGTGAGCACCTCACCCTTGCGAAATAGCGCGGGCCGTTGGATCATCTTTCAAGTTAATCACCTTTTAATCTTTCGAACAGGTCCTTAGGAATGATGGGCCCGCTGAGCCGTCACTAACACCTGGCATCTAATCACCTACTGTGCTAATTTGTCGTTCTGTCATTTGCCAGAAGAAGAACCGTGGGGGCCCTACATTCGTCTCAACAGGTCTATCTCCTACGATATCATCAAGACACGTGGACGGCTAATATTAACCCCTTGGGAAGGCTCTCAGAGATGGTGGGCCCACGGACATGCCATAGACACCTGGCGCCTTGTCACCTTCGGAGCTGACCTGTCAATTTTTTATTCATCAAGCAGGAACCGTAGGGACCCACAGTTTCCTTTTAGACCGCGTGTCATCAAGACACGTGGACGGTCCTGGTTAACTTTCGCTATTTCGCGGCCTTAAAAGGTGAGCACCTCACCCTTGCGAAATAGCACGAGCCGTTAGATCATATCTCAACTTGCTCGGCATTTAAAGCCTGTTAGAAGCTCTCAGAGGTGGTGGGCCCACGGACACGCCATGGACACCTGGCGCCTTGTCACCTTCGGAGCTGACCTGTCAATTTTTCATTTGCTCAAAGGAGCCACGGGGTCTCAGTGAACTGTAAGAGCTATTTCTGCCAGGTCATCTCCACCTGTGAGCTGACTCATCTTCGGGGCCCACTGACATGTCATGGACACCTAGAGTCTTGACCTGCTGACTGTGGCGACCTGTGCCACACGTTACCTTATGATACACCAGAAGAAAGCCACGGGGCTCCAGCTATCTCTGACAGCTATGCCTTCCACTTACCCCATCGTGACACATGGACGGCTGATATTCATTCTCGCTATTTCGCAGCCTTAAAGGGTGAGCACTTAACCCTCGCGAAATAGCGCTGACTGTCGGATCCTTTCTCAAGTTGATCGGCATTTACCGGGCCCTACACTTTAGAATGAAATAATACAAGGCGAAAAATTTTCAAATAATCAACATGACCGCCTGGGTAAATAGCAAGGGGGGACACTTCTTATGACCCCGCGACCCATGACTTAAGTGGAATAAAGTAACAAAGGAATAGAAACCAGGGGATCTAATACAAAAGATAAAGTTAAAACTTGGAAAACCCTTAAACCCTCTAGGCTTAGAACAAAGCTAAAACACCTTAGACCATACCCTATTCAGAATTTTTCAAAATACCATAGCCAATTATGGGGAAAGAACCCAATTTTAAAACAGTGACAACAGAAAGAACACATGATATAACACCACAAGCAATTCATGTCGTCACTAGTTTCTGCAGTACAAGGGATGTGCTAGCCCTAAGGATGGTAAGCAAAACTGAAATGTCCAAGCTCACCAGTTCAGTGAGTGACTCACAAGGTATGACCATCAATTCTATCAAGGATGATTTGGTGAAGTATGCATGTATGGTGATTGGATACCGGACATTCTCAGCCAGCAGAATTAACTGTATCTGCTGGAGTGGTAAATACCACTTACCGGATGATCAAGGAGGATGCATCATTTGACCTATGCACCGGTATGCAAAAGCAACTCCTATTGAATCTAAAATCTATCAAACAGGATAATGCTTTAAGGTTCAAGTTTGGACAACTACTAGTTGGGCTATTCTTTTACTTCCAAGGCTACTTTCTAGGAGTAGGTGATGTCCAGTGGTTAGCTGACCAATTGGTAACCAAGCAAATCAAGGAAAGCATTCAAGTAGTTGGAATCAGTTACCTTGAAGTTCTGAACAAGTACTTTGATGAGTTCAGACGCAAAATGAGTCAGAGGGTGAGAATATCATATGATATTGTCAAGAAATATGAAGATGATATATGTTTCACCATCAAAGTGGATCAATGCATAATGGAGGCTGTTGAGCCTAGACAAGAGGAAGTGGAGCCTATGGGCTATGAGGTAATGAATGATATGCTGGAAGGATATGCCTCTACCCTTATTGCCTCACTGCTTGATCCAAAGGCAAAAAGAACTGGCACCTACCTAGAAAGAATAACACCGGTTGAGGAACCCTCAGCAAAGAAAGGAAAAGAACCATCAGTGAAGAAGGCAAAAGCAGTGCCTTTAGCATCGGCACCAGCTATTACTGCTAGTCTTGCAGTGACCAAGCGGTCATCGGCTAAGAAGAAACTTGAAGCGACACTAGCTAAAGTGTTTGAGAGAAAGAGGAAGACAAGGAATACCTCTCAAGACTCAGAAGAAACTCTGTCTGAGGAAAAACCAAAGAAAACATATCAAGCAAAGAAAAAGACAAAGAATAAACTGGCATCATCGACACCGGTAAATATTGACATCTCCTCCTACAAACCTTTGACACATTGTCTGAGAACTATCAAAAACATTAGGAGAAAAGTATTGAATGATTTAATTGATTGTTTTGATGACTTTAATGATGATGAAAAGGAAGTGGTGGAAAAAGAAATAATTCAATATTTATGTGTTAATGACTGGTCGCCTTCAGAAATTAGATCTGAGACACCAGATTCTTTGTATAAATCCTTAGACAATAAATGGCGCATTGCCATAGAGCAAGAACAGGAAATGAGAGAAAAAGTTTTTGCTGAACATTTTACAGATGTATCAAATTTGGAACTGTTCGAAGTGATGAACAAATACAAAGGCCTCTTCTTCATGAGAAGAAGAAGACTCCTATTACTTGAAGGGAAGGGTAAAGAAGTACTCAAGAATACACACACCCTTGCTCTAGAAGCTCTGAAAATGCATCGAGTGGCTGAAGCCAACTGGAAGGCTAAGAAAGAACTGGTAATAACAAAACAAGATGAAGCATTTGATGATGAAGGAAACTCGGTTGTTGAGTCGATCAACACCATTGATGTCGATGCTATGGATGTAGAGGATGTTACTCAGGAAACACCATCTGAGGCAATAGGATAGGAGCAACAGGCTAAACAGGTTGATAAGCAAGCTGAGGACAGACAGGAAGCGAAAAAGGAATAGGCAGAGCAGAGGAAAAAGGATGAAGATGAGGAGAAGTGGAAAGAGGAGGAAAAGAGAAAAGAGGAAGAGGAGAAAAGAAAAGAAGATGAAGAGAAAAAGAAACAAGAAGATGAAAGGAAAAAGAAAGAAGAGGAAGAAAAGTAACAGGAGAAGAAGAAGGAAGTAGAGAGGAAGAAGAAGGAAGAGGAAGATAAGGAAGAAGAGAAGAGGAGAGAAGCAGAGAAAAAGAAGAAGGAAGAGGAAGATAAGGAATAAGAGAAGAGGAGAGAAGCGGAGAAGAAAAAGGTAGAGGAGGATAAGAAAGAGGAGAAGAGGAGAGAAGCAGAGAAGAAAAAAGCAGAAGAGGATAAGGGAAGAGAGGGGGCAAAGAGAACCCAAATGGAGACTCCGAAGGCAATCGGTAGTCAGGCCAAACTGGCTGACCTCACCAATCCTATCGGCCTCCAGTCTGCAAGTGAAATGGAGCTGATGCAGAGCATCAAAGTTGCCCAAGAATGGCTTGAAAACATATGGAGGAAGAAGGAGCAGGATGTAATTCAAGTGGTTGTGGACACTCTTACCGATTTGATACCCGGTACTAACCTTCCCAACCCTGAATCATTACTGGTTAAACTTAAGCTCCTATGCATAGTAGTGGATGATCAAGTGCAGAGCCTAGAAGAGGCAACAGAGGCAAATGTCAAGAAAGAGTATCAAAAAGATCTTAATACTGCTCTAGTAAAGAAGTTGCATGAGCTTCGGTCTGAACTATAAAAAGAACAAAAACATATAAGGGATGCTCTGGATGAGGGGAATCTTCTACTCAACAAGATCTGCCAACCCCATTTGTTCTATGATGATGTGCTAGCTCAGAAGGAAAAGCTTCAAATAGACTTGCAGTCCTACATGAGCACATTCAAGCTGCCTTATGATTCCTTTACAACTTATGGGCAAACCATTCACCGGTTTCACATCCAGTCAGCAAAAATGGAGCAAGAGATCAGCACCTGGTCTAGAGATTTGCAGGAGCTACAACTGGTTCTACTCCCACGATTGCAAATTCTTCAGAAGTGTTATCTAAACCTAGATGCCGTAACAGTGACATAGGAGATGAGCACAATTGATGCCATGGAAGGACAGGTCTCCCAGATGCAGACAGAGAAAGAAGTAGCCACCTCCCTAATTGAGTCCTAGTCTTTATTGATGAAACAATTCTTGCAGGACTTTAAATCTGTTTTTGACAAGTATGATTCCTTATTGTCATAAACTTGTATTATTTTAATATCAAATGAAAACAGGGTTGTTCAGCTGTACTTTGTCATTGTTGGCAAAGGGGGAGAAGAATTCTATTTGGGAGAAGTATCTGGTAATCAAATTTTGATATATGCTCTAAATATCTCAATGTTTATGCTCTATATGCAAAATTGTTATACATTGTATTGTCAAAGGGATAGTGTATATGATTAGGGGGAGCAATTTTGCTAATGGCATGATTTTGTTGTAAAACACTTAGATGTCAAAATTTTATTTTCCTAAGTGTTGGCATCAATGCCAAAGGGGGAGATTGTTGGCATTTTTGATGATTATGTTGTGATTGTCATTGATGGACACACACTTGCATTGAGATCATTTTTGTATGTATGAATTATGCTCAACCGACAATTGTTCCAACCGGTATGATGCATTATAGTCCTTAGACTATTGGTGTTTTGTAGAATGTGTTTACCGGTCTGAAGCGGTATGTAGACCCCAAGTGGTTTGAGGATCTCAAGTGGCATGAAGGATCAAAGCGGCAAAACACATACTTCCCAGTCTTCATTTTGTCAAACTGGCAACTGACATTTTGCTTGAACTAGTATTTTGTATGAACTGGTAATACTCTGTGATGAGTTACCAACCGGCATCTTGTGATGAGTTACCATCCATCGATTGTTTGACGATTCCGACACTTTAATGGTACTTTTTGTGTCGTGTTACCAAGTATGTCTAGGTTTAATGAACCTAGGAAATTGTAATGTAATCCTATTGGACCGACATGAAATCAGATTCCTTTATAAGGACATCATGTCTAGGGTTTTATGTTGTTGATGTGATTATAACAATAGTTTATGTTGTTGCTAGGGTTTAAGGTGGTTGAGGAGTTAGAGAGAGTATGAATGTGTAGAAGACTGAAGTAATGCTAGAATGCATTAGGAATGAGCTATCAAGGATATAACCAAGCAGTCTGTGCTATTAGCTAGATCAATCACTTGTTGATTACTCACATCTTTGACAAGTTTGTAGCCCTTAATCGGGTAGGCCCAAAAGCCTTTTGTAAATCCTCTAACAAGGTGGTTTACATCTATGGATCTAAAATCCTCTAGTAAGGTAGTCTTTAAATGGACTTATCTCCTAACAGAGATTGAGATTCCTAACAGGATCTGTTCTGGTAAAGAACATTGTAAGACCTTAACCGGTCTGACCTTAACCCGTCTAGTTACTATTCTGCAGATAGTTACTTGTGAGTTCCATCTCACCATGGTTTTTTTTCCCATTTGGGTTTCCACGTCAAAATGCTCTTGTGTTATGGTGTTTGTGCTTTTGTGGGTGAATGCATTATTAGCTGTTTGGTTTGCATGTGTGTTAACCAATTTGTCTGCTAAACTATTTTACTGGTTTACTGTCAGTCTTGTAAAGTGTTTAAGTGCAAAGATTTTTGGCATACTAATTCACCCCCCCCTCTTAGTATTCATCTTTCTTAACCAATGTAGTGGCATTCCTAAAATAAGAGAACTGATAGAAAACAATGGCATGTGCTTGATTCAAAGACGTGGATGAAGTTTTATAATATATGACCTGTTTTTTCTCAAGATCCTCATAATATAAGATTGGGTTTAGCTCTAGATGGGGTGAATCCATTCTCAGATCAAAGTACCAAATGGTCAACTTGGCTAGTGTTTCTAATAAATTATAACTTGCCTCCATGGTTAGAAACTAAACCATTTTTCTTAATGTTATCATTGATTATACCAAGAATGAAAAGTTTGACTTTAGAAACAATAGATGCTTATCTAGAGCCATTGTATGATGAGCTAATGAAATTGTAGAAAGGAATTGAAGCAATTCAATCTTTAAGGAATTGTCATTCAATAAAATTCATTTTAAGAGCTTCCTTATTGTTTACGATTCATGATCTCCCTACGTATGGCACATTGTCTGGTCTCTTTGCTCATGGATACCATGAATGTCCTACTTGCAACTTTAAGTATTCTATGAGGCACTCAAGAAGTATGCGTAAGTGTATTTATTGTGGCATCGTGCTTACCTTAAAATGGATCATCTATATCATCAGCAAAAAACACGTTTCAACGGTCAAGAAGAGAATCGTGAAGCGCTATTGCTAATAACAGGTGATTACGTTATTGAGTATGGATAGACAAGAATATCATTTATTGAAAATGTTGGGATTGTAGGTAGTAGATATGATCCATGTAATGAAAGCATTGTAAAGCAGTTGTGCATATTGTATAAGTTTCCATACTTTAAGGATATAGCCATTAGGCATACTGTTGACTTTATGCATACTGAGAAGAATATAGCCTATGCTATTATAGAAACTCTTTTTGGTGACTTAGATACTATTTCATCATGTGAAGACTTTCAAGAAATGAAAATTCATCAAAATATTTGGGCTGAAAAATATGATAATGAAAAATATAGAAAACCTGGTGCTCCTTATGTCTGGATAAAGGAACGATGTGCACAATTCTTACAATTGTTGTCTCAGACTTGCTTTCCCACTGGATATGTAAGTAGTAACATCAGAATCCAAACTGACATTAATAGGTTAAGAGGCCTCAAGACCCATGACTATCATGTCATAATCAAGAATATCTTACCTATTGTGTTAAATATATCAAGTTTGGCAAAGGGGCCAAGATTGGCAATTTTAAGGTTGGGCCTAATATTAAAAAGAATGAGCTTACATGTATTAGATCCTTTGAACTGTGATAGTTTGAGGGAGGAGGTTGTTGAAGTCCTTTGTTTATTGGAACAGGAATTTCCACCAGAAATCTTTAACATTTCTATGCATCTTTTGATACATCTAGAATATGAAGTAGAGCATTGTGGCCCAATAAGAAAGAGATGGATGTATCTTATAGAATGATATATGAAGTTTTTTTAAAAAATTGTCTATACTAGGGAAAAACCAGAAGGCAACATGTCTTAGGGATATTCAATGCAAGTGGCCATGAGATTTTGCACTGAATATATGAAGGATTTTAAAAATGTCAATTGACATGTATGGGATGATGACGACAATGATAGAGTTGCAGGTGAAGTATTAGAAGGCAATGGATGTCACTTCAAGCTATCACATCAAGAAAGAAGTGCAATACATGCATTTATTCTTCAAAACACATCTGTGTTCGATAAGTGGCAGAGGTAAAAAAGAAATTACATAATGATTTATTTACTCCATTTCATTTACAGATTTATATTATTAATCTTATTATTTGTAAGTCATTATTTTATGTAGAAAATATGAATAAGAGAATCAAACTTGGATGCAACATTGACCTCAAAAGCACATACGTCGTGATTTGATTGGAGGTGATTCTTTTCCAAAATGTGAATAATGGATTGCTAATGCAATCAATGATGCAAAAGGAGGTCACGATATAACAACAAAGGAAAGTAAACTTTCAAAATCTCCACATTTATGGGCTATGCATTTTAGTGGAATGTGGGCCTATGGTAGTCACTTAAGAGTCGAAGAAAAAGACAAAGGAAATACTAATTGTGATTGTGTTGTTAGTGCTGAATTTCTTCATGGAAATGAGAAGAAATTTTATGTTGGATTCATCCAAGATATTATTCAAGTGGATTTTGGTGAAAATAGTCCTATATTATTAAAATGTAAGTGGATTTGACCATCTGTGGTACAATTTGATGAGTATGGAGTATAGATTTGTCCATGGAAATACACGACAAGTTTTATTAGAGACAAATGAGCCGTATGTTTTCCCTCTTCAAATTAATCAGTCATTTCTAATTGATGATGTAAGAACCGCGGGATGGGCATGTGTCATTCAAACAGAGTCTCATTCGAAACAAAAATTCATGGAAGTTGTCGATGTAATTGATGATGGGCAATATGCTAATTTACAAGAAACATTCAAAGAAGTGGATGAAGACAATGAGGGACTTTTTGAAGAAGAAATTTTAATTATAAATGAAGAAATTGGGAGAGAGAATGCATTACATTTCTCAAATGAGGATGAGGAATAAAATCAAGTAGATGCAAACACTAGTGATCAAGACTTTGATCTTGCTGGCAATGCAAATGATTATTGATGAGCCCTATTTTATGACTTTTTATTTAAGACTTTTATGCAGTTTTAAGACTATTTTATGTTGTAAGGACATGGACCTTCTAACTAATACTTGTTTCAAAGATTTAATGTTGAAAAAAGTTTCAATATGAATATGTTAGCTTTAATCTTTGTTAACATGCTACACTGTGACTATCAATTGTGCCTTATAATAGTATTGACTAGAAGACAAGCATTTGATGAAATGTCTTTGTAGATAGCCATTATCTTAGACTATATTTTACTCTATCTTTGTATCATGGATTGCTCTGCATCTATTGGGACTGCTATATAATGACAATCTTTTAGCTCTATGACTATCATAGTATGGTTTGTTACTACCTTTTACCTGCTCTAGATGATTCATTGTTCTATGTATCAAACTATGATTCATTGAGATATGCTTTGTGAATTGAAAAAGTTCATTGTTGCTTTGTATTATCACCACCACATTATTCAATGAAGATCTTTGACAATAATAATCCCCCTTTGGCTTTGTTCTCATGAACTTATTGAAGTCTTTATAAGCATGATGATTGTATTTATTGATAGTGATATGCTTTGGGTTTAGAATATATTGGTCTTTATGATAGTTAATTCTCACTATACAAACCATTATTCCATTTGTATGGGTCCTTGGACTATGTTGTTAAAACTCTTTATCTTTGTTCTATCCCTTGAAGATGTGACTTTTCACTATCTAAAAGTGTGACATATCTCTTCTAGCGAGTTCTTTTTAAGGTGGTATGAGTAGGTCATCAAAAGATTGCTGACAATGTTGATATTATACAAACTTATTTGTAGATTAATATTATTTATGGTGTGTGAAACAGAACAACATATCTAAAGAATAATAACATTCAGATTGTAACATCTTTACAACCTTCAATTGTCCTAAAATTTTGACATCTAATCTTGTAGATCTGAAATCAGTGACAGTGGTATGCTTTTATATTTGTCATTGTTGTTATGAAAATATATTAATGTCACTGGAGTTCACTGCTAAACATGGAGTGTGAAGATCTTGAATGATAACATTCAAATTGTAATACTTTTGTAGACTATGTATCTTCAAATCTGAGAATCTACTTGAAAATTCAAATTCTTTTGGATTTGATATTCCTTTAGATTATACACTCTATATTTTTTCTAGTAATGGGATCTCTTCGGTTTGATGAGCTAATTATACATTATTGTTTATTTGGACATCAGAAAATGAGGAAAAAGAATTTAAGGCACAAATTAGATGATAGTGATCATATTGTTGAAGTTCCAATCATAGATTATGAGCACTCTGATGAAGAACGTATGGTAAAAAATAATGATTTTTTATCGTATCTTGGTTTGACAAATAGGCAAGTTGTAAATCCACTAAGTAGTATATTATTTGTTTAATACTATTTAATGAAATTTTATAGGCAAGAGTTTGATGTACATAAGACATTATATCAATTTTTTTTTGTTTTTCAAGCAAGAAAAACAGTGCAGAGAAAATGGAGAGAAAAAACAAAAAGAAAGGAAAGATATAATGCATCCAACTCATAGAAGCCAAAATATTTGTGACTCAACAAATGTAGTTGGTGAAAACAATAGTTGTGGTGACGTGCAATATGACCAAGCACACGGTGATGTGCAATTTGACAAAGCACATGGTGATGTGCAATCTAATAAAACACACAGTGATATGCAACCTGATATACCACATGGTGATGTGTAGCCTGATATACCATGCAGTGATCTCTTAACACAAAGTCTAAGAGAAATTATTGAAAAACATAAGAGCAAAGGAACAATGAATTTGCAGATGATTTATTCAATTTTAAAGGATGTGTTTGAAGTGAAATCTATAGAGACCACTACTGATCTATCTACTCATGCCACACATAATGTGGCAAAGGAGCATGAAGTTCCAGTGCCTTAGGGTGAAGTTGTCGCATCTACAACTTTTGATGGAACTACTAGATCATTTATAAATATTGGTAGTAGTTTAACAAAAGATGTGCCTACTTTTGTTAAAAGAAAGAGATTGAGTCAAGATTTATATAGATTTGTAGAGAAGAATGCAAAAAAAAGAAAATTAGAAGGGAAGAAGCCGTTCTTGGTTGAGGTGTCAAGAGATGGTGAACCCATTGGGAAAAATGTTGCAAGGTGGGCCACTAAGTTGGGCATAAGATGTAGGGCCCATTTGGATATTTGTAAATCAAATTTTGCAAAGAAAGATCCATGAAGTGTGGAAAATGTTATTCAAAAAATGGAAAATGCCTTTGATACTATTGGTGGACAAATCTCAAGAAAATATTATAAGAACAAGATGAGACTTTTCATGAACAATTTTAGATACAATTGGAGAAAAACAATCATGGAGGGAAAAGAGAGGTCTGAATCCACTCTATCTCCAAAATAGTAGGAATCATTGAAAGAAAGAATGTGTTCTGAAGAATATTTGACAAAGAGTCACAAAGGAAAGATAGCAAGAGATAATGTGGGGGTTGAATATATGTCATTTGACTGAGGCAGGTTGCAAGCCAAAATGGACAAATTCAGAGTAAGTGCATGGCTTTTTAGTTCAATCTACATTGTGTTATTTAATTAAATTTTTTTTGGACTAACTATATGTTAAAATTGACATTGTATTTTAGGTGGAAAACAATAAAAGAGAAGCAGGTGTAGAAGATATTGTCTATTATATGGCAACACTAGATCCTACTAAATCTAAGAGTAGTATGAAGTGCAAATCTAGTTCATCCACAAAGATTTCATAGCCATCTATTGAATGCCCAATAAGAGCCTCGCAAAATCATGTCAACTCAAATGATAGGTTACAAGGTATAATGAGTTTCTTATAGAGTCTCACTGAGAAAGTTTCACGGTTGGCTGCCTCTGTTAGCCTATAGTTTTTGCATGGAATGACCATAATTCTATGGATTCAGATTAGGTAAGAGTCTATCCCTCAATATTTTTATTCTCACCTATATCATATTTATATTATATTTTGAATATGTATGCAAATGTATTTTGATCATATATAGAACAGTGAATCTATGAAATTTTTCCTTTTATTGACTATTTTTTAAATGAATTACTTCTCATATGGATAATTTTTGTTGCTTGATGGTTAAACTACATGCACCGAACTTTTATCAAAGAAACACAAAAATAAAAACACCTTGATGCCAATAGAGTTGTCGATATTGATAGTGATTATGATGAATTCAAGGAGTATGTGAATGATATTCATACTAGTAGTTGTGTTGAACTTGAGGTCAGTGCTATGAAACCTTTACTTCTCTTTTGTCTTTTAGTAATTGTTTTTGTTTGACTGTGAAAGTTGGAATATACCTTGTATTGAGATGCATGTTGCAATATCTTAGTACTTAGAGTCATATAGACTGCTACTGCTTCAATAATCCAATATGCCTACCTCAGTCTTAGACTCTTGGTGTCAATGCTTGTCTAAAACATTTTTCTAATATTGTAACTTAAAAAGGAGATAACCCTAAAATATGGTGTTAGTCTATGCTTTCCTCAACCCTAACATATAACCTTTGCTAGACAATTTTTATGATTACCACTGGGATAACCCTGTCAATTGACCTGACCTTAAATGCCTTCAATTATTTCACTAATATCTCAACTAGTTCTTTTGAATTTAACTCCTACTGGAAGAGACCAACATAACAAAAAATATATGGAAAAACTCTCACATACTTCTAATGATCAAATTGAATATTTAATCAAACAATATCTCATGTAGAAAGATTCTAAGTAGTTTATATTTATTGAAAATATAAATCAGAAAGGAACTAATTGATTAAAATACTTATCTGTATACTCAAGAGAAAATAGGAAGCTGATCATTAATTGCAAAAATTATTTACAGAATGCTTGAAATATTGGATATGTCACTTCTTGCATAATAGTTCAAGTATTCTTTCTAAAAGATATCCTCATGTCAAAAAATGATTTCCTTTATATAGTGGAAATCTTGAACAATCATGATTCTTGACCAACGGTCATGTTCTTTACAAATATAACCATATAGTAAACTAAACTTAATTATCTCTAAGGAAAAGATTAACTTTTCCTGTGTGTTCAACATAGGCTGGATCTCGATGAGTGCCACACTCAGCAATCAATCTCTTCATTGTGCACTCCTGTGCGTACAGAGTATTAGTTATTCTCAAGACTTGTGGTGCCAAATCTTCGTCCTCCTTTATCTTATAAATCCTATGCTCTAGATTACCTCCCATCTCCTTCTTAAATTTCTCCAGGGTTAATATATCTCTTTCACTCATCAAGTTTGAAAGCCCCTCTGCATCTTCAAATCTATCAACATCTCTCTTCAGCAGCTGATAAAATTCTTCATGTTTTCTTAAAATGTATGGTTCCACTCCTTCTCGATCTATTAGTTTTTCTTTCAAAATTATATGGTCATCAATGCTTGAAAAGGTTTTCTTATGGGTAGACTATAATGGGACCTTTTGTGCATCCATAGTGTCAATTATATGCTTGATCACCCGTGTCACTAATGAGCGTACAAATGTCTCTTTCTGTGCCTCCACCTTTTTTAATTGTTTTTCATAATTCTCTTCTTTGTACTTCTAGTAGATTGCATCCTATGAGGATTGAACAATTTTCTGTTCTTCATCAAGATCAACTGGTCTCTCAGGGGTTGATTCCTTCTATAGCTGTAGTGCTATTTCATACCATTTCTGAGATTTTTCTCATTCCTTATGGTAAAAATACTTAAAGTGTTCCATCGACCACTTGACATAATCCATTTGGTCAATGTTGAGTCTATCCACACATTCAAGTTTAACATGGTTGTTTCCATGGGATTACTCTTGCCTACTTTGTGCACTAAAAGAGTAGCATACATTTCATCTAGGTCCAAAATAAGAGGTCTTTTATCCCTAAGATAAATTGCCCACTACAGTTAGGCCTTCTGTCCAGGATCATACCTTGAACCAGTGTAGACTAATTCTATGTAATCTGGCAATCTCATTTGCTCTCTCCCTACTGCTTTTGCAAAGGTGTCAAAAATCAATGCCCCCTTCATGTTCCACACTTGGTATATGATATCACTTGATTCCTTCAATAGTTGTCTCCCTCTTGCCAGGGTCATCATCTTCATCTCCTCCTCTATTATTCTTTGTAATTCATCCAAGAGTGCATTCTTGTCTACATTTTTTCTCTTCTCCATCAATTCCTTCTCTTTGTGTTCATACGAGAATGACCAAAACTCTTTAGTCTAGATAAAATCATTGTTTGATATGAAGGCTGCACAATCATCTATTCTCTCATTGACAATTGCTTACTCCTTAGAGTCCTCAAAAATATTTTCATCACCCTCCTCAGAAGGCTATGTAAGCATATTATCATCCCTCTCCTATGCTCTGGAGTCAGGGGACATGTGTTCAAGTGGGATTTCCTCAGTTGGTGCCTCAAGTTCTGCCTCCACTATCTCCCTAGGAACATCACCAAGGATTTCCTCTGCATGTTGAATTAATGTCATTTCCTTATCTATTGGATTCACTATGCTTTCTACATTAGGCAAGTTTATTTTCTATTGTTGCATCTTCCAAGTGTAGGCATTAGCAACCCTATTGTACAACTCCTTTCTTCTAACTGATTCCTCCCTCTCCAAGTTTATGATGATGTCTTCATTCAACAATGGGATATTCTCTATTTTTGTGAGGCCCTACCCCAAGCTGTCATAGCATTTCAGTTATTTTCATGTCAGAACTATTATTGATACTATATTTTGATGTATTATGGACATAGATTCTATATGATCCAGTGATTGGATAACATTGATATGGTGTATGTCATTTATCTCTGATTTGCAGTAGTTTATTTTGATGCTAGAAATTATGGATGCATGCTTTATAAATGATTAAATTTCATGATGATTATGATGATGCCATTTAGTAGATTAGTTTATGTGGATTTTATTAGATAATTAGAAACTTGATTATTATAATTGAAATTGTATGCAAATGTCTGAATTGTATTCTTTTCATATGATAATATTATATGTGATTTTTGGAATTACTAATGTGCAAAGTGAGATGTGCAGGAAAAATGATCCATGTGACCATGGAAACTATTCGGAGAATCAAGCCCAAACCTATGTGCGTTTGTGAAGCCAAGGGTTGTCTATTTGGAGAGACAACACCTCGTGTGTAAATATGTTTTAATTTGTAAATGTTTATGCTTGGATGTGTGTTTAATTTGAAAATTGCTAATTTATTAATTCCAAAAAAGGGACATTGCCATGTGTATTTAAGTAATGTGTAATTTTGTGGTGTCACTTGACACGTGTTGTAAAGTGAGTTGACAGTGACATGTCCCTTGGAAGGAATCTGTTTTACCAATGCATTTTTTTAAATATCCTAGTATGGTCCCAAGAAAGTCTTGGATAGGGAGCCATCAGAAAGGTCAACTCAGGGTTGACCCGTAGGTAAACTTTGGGTGAGTTTCTAGAGGGTTAAAATAACTCCTAAGGTCAAGTTGGGAGTATTTTTAATGGGTCATATGATGTACCTATGGGTAATGGTCAATTTTAGCCATGTGTCCACTCCCTAGTGACTATTGAGTCACCCCAAAAGTTGAGTTTTTCAAGATGGCCAAATTTCAACTTTTGAGGATCTTACCTAGGTTAGACAACTTTCCTAATGAGTGATATTGTTCTTCCCCATTCTCTTTTACCTTTTTGAGGTGCCTTGTCTAGAGAGCTTGTAAGGTGTTGGGAAGACCAACCTACGAAAATTCCTCACCCCTCCCAAGCGGATTGGAAAGAGTGAGGAGTGTCTTCTTAAGGAATGGTTTGGGAGGGAGAAGTTTGATCACCCACTCTCCATTTTGAAGACATAGATTCTTGAGAAGTTTGGTATTTGATATGGAAGTTTTGGCTAAGTATTGAGAAGAAAAAGATGGTGGATTTGGGAGACTCTCCTACAACTTTTATTGATCCATTTGCAGGATTTAAGGTTGGTTGATTACTTCTTTTTATGTTTTGCTTTGTGTATGAATGAATGTATGAGTTTGTATTTGGTTGTTTCTTTGTTGTTTTGAAAAATATGTGTTCTTCTTGTGGTTTTCTTTTGTTGTTTCACATTTATAAATTTGGGAGTTTTCAAGGCCAAACTCACCCTTGGGAGGGTAGAGTAGCCTTGGGGTGAAGGGCTGCTTGACAACCTAAGAGTCTAAAGGCTCTCTTCTTGGAAGAGAGTGAATCTCAAGGGTTATGGGACCCTTGTTGCATGGTGTTTATGTTCATGCAATGGGGGTAATAAGGGGAGTTTGTTGGCTTGTATGCCTTGGGGGACATAAAGATTTTTGGGACAAGTTTCAAACTTGTGGTTACTCTTCTTGGAAGCTTTGCAAAGGCAATATGTTCTTCTTCTTGCAGATTTCTTCTCTAGGTATTTGGTCCACCTTCACCCCACAAGTTATAGTCACTAAGTGACTTTGTTCATCCTTGGGTTGGGAGTGTTGTGTTGTGTATTCTTCTTGCTTATGTGTTAAGCTTGTGTGTAGCTCGGTTATCCTTGGTTCTCCTAGCTCAGGGGTGACTTCATGTAAGCCTAGGTTGGGAGGTGAGCCTCCATGGTCACAACCTACAAACTTTTATTGCAGGTTTGCTTGGGAAAAGATTGGAAAGGAAGCTATGGTTGATCCTATTTTTATTTGTATTTGGCTACAAGAGAATTAATGTATTTGGTGAGCCCTCATTTCATAGAAATGAGAGGCTTGATTTTGTTATCTTCATATTTTAGTGAAGGGAAGCATGATGTATTAAATGTAATTATTTGACTAGTTTTGCCATGCAATAAAAACGTATTTTTACTTGAGTATATTATTGCAAAGAAAAGAATTGAATTTGAGTTATTTTCCCTATTGATATTTGTTACTTGAAATAGATTAGGAATGAAATTTATTTCTATCCTATTAGCTTTTGAGAAAGAAATGAAATAAATTAAATGTTAGTAGTGCAACTATTAGTAAAAGAAAAGAAATATTTATTTATGTCTATAGTTTAAACACAAAAATTATTAGACTTCTTAGAATTAATTTTTAATCTTGCATTACATCCTGTTGTTCATTGATTAAATGGATTCTAGAAAAAGATAGTTGCAGCTATAAATAAAATCATTACTATTATATTTTCCTAATCTGAAAACGCATGTAAAAGTAGAAAATATTGTAAATCTAGATATTGTTATTTTAAATCAAGAAAGGAAACTATATGATATTGAAAGAAAACAAAATTTATTCTATTCTATTTATTTGAACATATCTTGCTCTAAGCTATGGAAATGCAGATTTAACCATATAAATATATATGTATATGTATATGGTGAAAATGGATAAAACAATATTGAAAGATTAAATGAATTCAACCACAAAACCCTAGCCTAACAACAACAAAGATCCACCATAACATATGAAGATTACCTAAGACAATGCAAATCAAATGAAATCACAAAGATTATACCATCACATGTCCAATAGGGTTTTCATCTCCATTCTTCCTATCTCCATTGATCTTGCTTGATATATTTGCTCTCAGATTTTATATGTGCACAAGAGCTCAACAAAGAATGGAAATGTGGTTGCAAGTAGGCTTGATTGCATATGCAAGTTCGAAAGCGTAGTTAGGGTTGAATGCATAGTGAGTTAGGGTGCATAGATTGATTAGGGTTTGATAATGAAGGAAGCATCTCCTTATATAGAAGACACTATATGAAATGGAGGGATAAGATTAAGAGGTGTAAAAGATAAATGGTCGGCTATGATTAGAGGGTAGGTGAAGAAAATAAGAATATAATAAGAGGGTAGGTAGTGTATGAATTAAGAGATGAATGACATGTGTCATAGGTGGAAAAGGCTAATGAATTAATTAAATAAATAAAGATTTATTTAATTAATAGAAGAATTAGGCTAAAATAATTAAATAAATAAAGATTTATTTAATTAGACATGACAATTTTAGGTGTCTACATTTTGCCCCTCTTTGAGACAATGCAGCTTGTTGGGTTATTTCAAAGAAAATAATATGAACTGATACAAAGTTGCCCCAAGATGGGAATGATATGCCCCCTCAAGAGATTGGATGAAAATGTCTGAAAAGGTCATGGACGATCTCTCGATAAGAAAGAAAGGCTAGAATGGATTGACCGAATAGAGTGACAGAGTCACAGGATAAAGAAGACTGACTCGGGAAATGAGGGCTAGGGCTAGGGCTAGGGCAGTCTATAAAATAGACCACGAGGGGAAAACATCCTCATTGTCATCCACACATCCAAGAGATCAGAGTGCAGAGGGAAAATAGAGCAGCAGTAGTCAGTAGCGATGGTATTGGTTCACAGATTTGATCGCGTTCGCCGATTTCAGAGGCCAGCAGATGCAGGAGAGCCGGTAAGTACCTCAAAACCTCATTGTACTTTGTCATATTAATTGTTGTCATTAATGCATGCTAGGTAGTGCAATAAATGTGCTTTAGGATAATATCAAAAAATGTCAAAAACGTTAAGGCATGCTTATGCAATATGTAAGTGTGTTTATGTCATGAAGGTGTGTTTGTGTCTTCTAGGCCAAATCAGCAGTTCTGTGATGAACATACGATGTTGATTGGATAAGCTGCTGAGAGGATACACTCAAGAAGGTCCTCTAGGGAAGACTAGGATAGCATATAGGGCTAGGATTGACAATTCTGTGATAAAACATACATTGCCAATTAGGAAACTACTCAAGAGGATACACTCAAGTATAGCCCTAGGATAGGATAGATCGAGGCACTTTGTGATGAACAGAGAGTACCAAGACATAGTACTTTGTGATGAACAGGGAGTACTAAAAAGAGAAGCACTTTGTGATGAACAGGGAGTGCAAATATAAGCAGCACTTTGTGATGAACAGGGAGTGCAAAAGAATGTAGTACTTTGTGATGAACATGGAGTACCACTAGGATAAATAGCAACACTTTGTGATGAATAGTGAGTTTCACTAGGATAGAGTATCATAAGCACTTAGGATAAAGAGCAACATTTTGTGATGAACAGGGAATGCCACTTTGACTGACAAAGTTTATTTGCTTGATTGTAGGAGTATCTACCTATGCTGGAGTCACGAGAGAGATTCCCATCGACTCAGAGTTTATGACTGGAACTGACTTTTGAGGACAGAGCAACCATTGAGGTTATGGGTTTGCGATTAATTCTGTATGTGCCTGAGTTTCAGGCGAACATGGGGTTGCTGACAGCATTAGCTGAGAGATGGCAATCTGAGACATGCACATTCCATTTGTCGATGGGTGAGATGATAGTCACCTTAGAGGATGTATACAGGATGCTAAGGATACTGATCAATGGGGAGTTGATACCCTATGATCAAGATGGAAACATGGAGTTTTTGAGACGAGTGTTTCGGGATCTGGGACTGGAGATGAGGGTTGGACACATGGCATGGGACACGATGATAGCGATAGGACTAGCACTACCAGCAGTGTTAGGAGGAGTGATCAGTGGGTTCTTGTGTCCAGACAGGGCAACATGAGGGTTGGCTATGTAGCCATATGTATTTTGACATCATTGTATCATGACACTTATGATTATATATATATATATATATATATATATATATGAGATTCATCCTTGTGGCAGCTATATGTATGTGTACCTATGTGATGCTTCTATATGTGATGCATGTTTCTATTTGATGCTTATGATATGGATGCAAGTATGTTCATGAGGAAATGTAATACTTTTGTTCTTTCATGTTTTTATATGTTATGCCAATGTGAATGTATGAAATGCAAATGAATATGATAATGCAAATAACTATTTACATGATGAAAATGTAAAATGTGCTAACATGTGTTGTGTGCAGGATGTGATGCATTTATGATATCTATATGTATGTATGAAATGCTTATGTGTGGTAATGCAGGTGAAACTACATGAAATGAAAATGTTTTTGGTGTGTCATTATACTCAGTCGTGTGATAGTTGGCTATGCAGACTCAAGAAGGATGATGGAGGTCAATCAAGAAAGGGGGATGGAAGATAGAAGATATGAAAGTGAAAGAGCTTCTTGTGCGTTATCATCATTGAGCTTTATTATGGCAAGTAGGTTATGATAGTCGAGGCATATGTTTGACCCATTAAGTCATTGTACCCATTTGCATGGAGATAAGACAGTTGCAAACAAGGAATACCCTAGTTCATACTAGACTCTCAGTGTCCTCATATCCTTGGACAAGTCATAGCATTACTAAGAGACAATCCCCAGACAACAAAAGAAAAATAGGTGATGATACCCCATCCTCGCCTTTCTAGTCAAAGACATCCTGGAGATAAAATCTCTAGTCAGAGACATCCTGGAAAAGCTAAAAGACATGTCACCAAAAATATGAAATCAAAATAAAACCAAGACTCGACACTAACATTCACTGTAGTCCTCAAGTTTAGTGTCTCTTGTCACTTGTATAAGTCTTATTTGATTGTGGTCACAATGTTTACTTTCACAAAAGGATAGATAGCACTAAACCATAATGTTATCTGAGTCTGTTGAAAAATTTGATTTGTTTGAAGCTCATTGTTGCTGTTGTGTCTCATCTGAAATTGACTGAATCCATGAAACTAATACTTTATTGTGGAGAAAGCAAAACTTTATTGTGGATTGTAATGCAAATGCTGCTTTATTGCGGATTGTGCGCGAATAGACTGAAGAAGAGTGGAAGAAACTGTACTCCTCAAAATATGTGATGCTCTCAATTCCACACCCATTACTAGATGTAGGATTTGCCTTAGCCACAGATAGGAGCTGATTTATTATGGATGGAAAGGGGTGAAAAGGAATGTTTATTATGAATGGCTAACCAATCTTAGGTAGATCAATAACAAGCCATGATGGGAATGGGTAAGTTTGTTATGGATGAAGAGGTTGTGAGTGTGTGCAAAGTGAAGGATGAAAGTGAATCCTGAAGAAGGGAGGAGCAATGTCTCTACGCATGGCGTTGGTGACCCAGTTTTCACCATGGTACTTGTCCAGGGCACCACCAAAGTGGTTTTCATTGTTGGACGAAATGTTTTTCTTTACTTTTTTGATTTTTTTTTTTTGTGTGTCACAAGGCGCCTATTTGCCAGGTTTTCACCAAGTAACGATTTTTTTGTATTTTGAATTTTTTTTTTTTTTTTTTTTGAATTAGGATACTCTGAAGAGCTATGTGTAGAACCTACGAAGGTGCATGCTATTGATAGGATCCTCCAAAGATTCACCCTTTGTGGTTGAGAGCTGATATGCACCAGATCCATATGCTATTGTGATGATGTAAGGACCAAGCCAGTTTGGTTTGAACTTTCCCTTCTTCTCTCTGTCTTGCTGATTTTTAGGATTTTCTCTGAGAACCAAGTCACCCACCTCAAATGTGCGAGGCTTGACTTTATGATTGTAACTACATTGTTCCTTGGTTGAATGATGTGTAGCTTGAGTAACTATCTTCCTTGATGAAGGAACTAAGATAGAATTACTAGTGTGTGGACTACACAGGCCCATATGCATGTCACCTAAAGAAGTTTGGGCATCCCTGAAAACAAAATCCTTTGAAGAAGTTCATTTAAAGGTCCATGATGTATCACCAAAAGGGAATGGATGTGTGAAACAAGTGGATGAGTTATGAAGGCTTATGATTGTGAAAAGAAGTGAAAGTAGGATAGCATGATGGAGACTTAGGATCAACAAGTATGCTTTTTGACTTGAAATTTTAGAACTTTTGCCCCTAGTTATTTTGATATTAGGGGAGATCATCTCTTGTTCTTTTTGCTTCATAGGATTTTTATCCTTGACTTTGATTTTTGTAGAGTCCAATAGCTTTTGATTTTGATTTGGACTAAAGGACTTCTCTTTATTTTTGACATTTAGATTTTTCTTTTCAAAGCTTGATTTTTGATCCCCAATAAGTAAGGGCTTTTGTGATTCTTGTTGATCCAAGTCTAGGAGCGGAGAGGAAATGGCATGAGTGGATGAAATGGTAAAGCTATGTGATTTCTCAAGAGGGTTGGCGATACACTCAATAGATTCTTTGTTGGATCCACTCTTAGGACTATTGATATCAAGAGTTTCTTGCACCACTAGAGGAGATTTGCATTCAGACTTAGTAGCCACAACACTAGGTGGTTCATACCCAATTCCTTGCAAATTGTTTATAGATTGTTCCTATCGACTGAATGTCTTAGGAGATAATGGGAGTTGATCGACATGAAAGATATACTCACCACATCCCAGGTCTTTAAACTTGAACTTTTCTTTGATCTCTATTTGTTTTGATGTAGAAGCTTTCAAGGATTCTGGATCCACATATGCTGAAGATGGAATAGCCTCTCGATTGACTGGTATTGTTATTTCTAATCTAGGTCGCAGATTGTTGCAATATATGAATGGATTTGGGTCAACTTTGATAGTCACTTCAACTCCATTGTGTGGAAACTTGATGCATCGATGATATGTTGATGGTACTACGCTCATCTCATGAATCCATGGGCGTCCTAGCAATATGTTGTATGTGAGATCCAGGTCTAGGACTTGACAAACCACATCTTTTGTAACTAGCCCAACTCTAAGAGGTAAGGTGACTATGCCTTTGGATGAATGTTCTTCATCATCATATGCCTTGATGGTAATTTTGTTTGTAGAATTCACAGCTTTATTTGAATATCCCAATTGTTTAATAGTGCTCAATGTACAAATGTTTAGACCAATTCCTCTATCTATCAAGACTCATTTTATTTGATGTTTGTGTATGAAGGCTTCAATGTGTAAAGGTGCATTATGTGGCTGACTCATGGAGGCATCGTCGGCTTCTGTGAATGTAAGGGAGTGTGGAATGGAAAGGTATCCCACCATGGCTTGAAATTGGTCCACGTTCAGATCAGTAGGAATAGAAGCGTCTCTCAAGATTTTGTCAAGAATGGCTTTATGTGCGGGGGATATGCGTAGGAGCTCAAGGATGGAGATGAGCGCGGGTTTCTTCCCTAATTGTTCTACAAGGTCATACTTAGGCTTGGTTGATGAGGAAGCGGTGTTTTTGGCTGGAGCACCTTGTAAAGTGAATTTACCTCAATGGGTAGTGACATTACATTCAGAGGTAGGTTTGGAAGAAGATCCAATGCCTTTTAGGATAATCTTGGGTCTTTGGGTAGAATTCTCAGGTGTTTTGTCCTTGATGATAATAGTAGAGACATAATTATCCATTGAAATGTGATTGATAGTTGAATCATAGTTATAGGATGCTCTTGTATAGTTGGTTTGGTCATTTGTGGCTTTAACTTTTCCCTTGTCATGTTTTGGGAATGGTTCCTTAAACATCTCATGTTCTTGATTGGATGAGTGTCCTTCAATCTCAATGTCACCTCTATCAATGAGATCTTGTATGATGTTCTTCAGTCGATGACAATTTCCTATTTAATGACCCTTGCTCTTGTGAAATTCACAATACTCATCATCATTCCACCAATTTGGTTTGACCTTTGGTTCATATGGAGGAAAATCTAGAACTGTGATTACTTTGTTTGTCACTAGCTTCTTGAAAACTGACTCAAGTGGTTCTCCCAATGGGGTATACTTCCTTCATGACTTTGAAGTTGTTTGAATATTCACTTGATTGTTTGTAGAGCTTGATCCCAAAAAAATGATTTTGGGTCACACTGTATTGGCATCAACAACACCATCATTGACTGTGTTCTTGTTTTTATTCCAAAATCTTGGCTTGTCTCTTCCTTTAAAGTCCTCTTTGTTTTCCTTGAATATCTTAATGACTCCTTGCTCAATTAGGACCTTCTCTGTTGCTAAGCCTTTTTCAATGACGTCCTTGAAAGTGGACAAACAAGCTTTTCTTAGGTCATAACCAATGTCTTTGTTAACATTCCGGGTGAACATCTCTACCATTTGTTTTCGTGGAATTTCACAAGAGCATCTACTGGCTAGATTCCTCCATCTTTGTAAAAATGATGAAAAAGATTCTTCATCTCTTTGCTTGGTGTTGCACAAAGTAGTGACTGATATGTCTATCTCTATGTTTTATGAGAAATGTTGTATAAATGCCTCAACTAAGTCACCCCATGACTTAATTCCAGGTGGGAGTTGGGAGAACCATTACATAGCTTGATCACCTAAGCTTTGTGGGAATAATCTCATCAAATATGTCTCTTCTGCTACTACCTCAATGCAAGCTATGAAAAACTGTCTTATGTGTGCCTTAGGATCCCCTTTTCCTCTATACTTATCAAACTTAGGCATCACAAAGTGTGTAGGAAATGGATGCATTGGAATGCTCTTGTCAAATGGATAAGGACATATGTCTCTCATTGTGTATGTTGGCTTTGGTGTATTTATGTCCTCCATTTTCTTTTGTAAGTCTTTGATTTGCTGTTCCAAATTGTTCTTAGGTGGAGATCGACTTCTTGGACCAAACCCCATGCCTAAACCACCAGGTGGAGGAGCATGTTGCATATATGGATGGTATTGATCATACACATGTTCATATGGAGGAGATCTATAATGATGTTGCGTATATGGACACCTTGGTATAGAGTCATGGTGAGGAATAGAATATTTGTTTTGTCCATGTATACCATACTCTATAGGAATGTCATGAGTTTGTTCTAGTGCGTTTCCCCCAAATTTGACATGGGGTTTCCTTGTGTCCAAATTTAGAGCATGCCTTTGGATATCCAATTGCTTTGGTGGTTGATCCTTAGCATTGGTATGTGATTGAGTATATTTTCTGCATAAGACTTCCATAATGGTCTACGAAGGTGAGTATCATATGCTTGATCATGTGTGTATGGGACCTCAGGTTTTTGAAACAAAGATGATGGTGATTTAGGCACCATATGTGGTCCTCTATTGCCTCCACTATTAGGCCTCCTTTGATCCATGTTGGAGTGAGGTTGTTGCAGAGGTCGATTTTACATTACTTGAGACATGTCAAAATCATGAGGGATCTTGGTCCACTTTGTGCCATCACTTGTAGAAAGTATTGTCTATCTCTCCTCATTATTTCCTCAACCAATCAATTGAATTGGGGATTCATAATCGTGTCTTCCACTTCTATTGAATGTATTGAAAAGTTGTCCATATTTTCATTGTGTGTATCATTGTTGTTTGTAGTGTCCATGTTATCAACATTTGGAATGTTTCTATAGGCATCCATGTCAGGTAATGTAGTATGATCAGAATTGAAAAAGACATCATTGTTATACTCATAGGCACTCATGTTTGCAGACTCTTGAGCCTCTTTAGCTTCTCTCCTAGATTTTTGGGAATGAGTTTCAACCATGAACTAGGTCTTGACCAAGATGTGTGAGACTAGATGAAAATGGAAAGATATGAAAGACCAAGAGTTGGATGAAATGTAAATGAATCTGAAGTGTACTTGCAATGTCCAAAGTGTAAGACCAAGTATGTATGTAGTAGAGTAGGTGTGACTTCCAAAGAGATGATAGTTTCTCTTGATGAGGTAAGTTGACCTTGACTCTAAGTAAGACCAAATGAGACCCAAAGGTGATAGACCTTGATGAGGGACCACTTAGCAAAATGTTGTTGTATGTAGTGTGTTGACAAAGTATGATGAGGACAAGCAAGTGACCTTTTGACTCAAGTTTAGACAAATGTGAATGTAATGCAAGATGTAAAGAAATGGTGAACTTTGTGAGACCCAAAGGTAGGTTGAATGCTACATGAAAACCTGAAGAGATAGCTTAGGAAGCTCAAGAATTCTGAAACTGATTGCTCTTGTTTGTTGGACTGTAAATTTTTCCTATTTGTGAAGCTTCTTTGTTGTGACCAAATCTGAATGTTTTGACTATTTTTCATGACAAGAGGACACAATGTTGATGAGGACTCAATGTTTGCAAGTGTTTAGACTCAAAATGACTCCAAGAAAAGTGTGTTGTTTGATGTAAGAATGTTTTGCATACACTTGAAGACACAAAAGACACAATGTTTTGATGTTTGGTCTTGAATGTTTGATAGTTCAAAATAAGACAAGCACAATTCTTATGGTTGGCCAGGACAATAGTTGTTGATCCCACATGGAGTTTCCCTCGAGGCTACGCTATTCAGAGAGGATACTTAGATGCTTGACCCCACTGGCTCCACCCTCGGCACTCACTTCTTAGGGCAGCCAAACATCAATCCCCATGAAAACTCCTTGTGGTGAACTTTGTATCTCTACTAAGAACTGTATGTGTGTGGGCCGCTACCAGAGGTCTGACCTCCTGCCCCAACAACTAGAAGGATTTTGGCTTCTAAAATAAAAAGGTGCTAGTAAGGGCATCTGCTCATGTGGCCATACATGTAGCACTTTCAGCTCTATAAATACAAATGGCTCCCATCCGGTAGGGGTTACGCCCTACAAATTATCAAATAAATTTGATCAAACGGGTTTATGGGGAGACATAGTGTCGGTATGAACTAATCAGCACACGTTATTCATAGTTTTCACCATGAATACAGTTATTTATAGTGGTTTGGAAGAAGATGGCTTTTCTTTTGCTACCACTTGGGTCATTCTCTCCTCACTAGTAGTCCTAATGACCACACGGGGAGACAGGCCCTCTAAAGATTAAACAAAAAGAGCCTATTGCTCAAGACACAAAAGATAATGGTTCAATTTTAGTGTACCAATTGAAGTGTTTGATAATATATGAGAACAAGGCACACAATAAAGATCAAAGACCCTTGCCAAGGTCCTACAACAGACATTTGTTAGTAGTTTGGATTGTTTCAAATGATCACCCCTTCCTGCAAGCACACAAGTTAGGTAAATTTTAGATCCAAAAGACTTTGTGAAAATAAGGGCCTTCAACAATGCATTTTGTTGACCAATTAAAAGATCGGATTCATCATAAAAACACATCGCCTGTAAAATTTTAAGACATTTCCAGAAATGTAAGAAAATCCAAAAAAAATTTCTAATTTGCTCCAAAAATTAATTTTTTATGAAAAATCATAAAAAATTCATATAAAATGTAAAATCGATCCAAAAAATATGAAATTTTTACTGGAGAGTTCTGAGGGTCTTCCAAACATGCATAAAAAAATTTCTGCAACAAATCCAAGCAATTTGTGAGATATGAGTAAAATAATGCAAAACCCTAATTTTCAAAGATCCAATTTTTGAGGAATGATTTTGCATCAAATTTAAAATCACAAAGAATAGATCCTATGTATAATTATGATATATTTCCAAAAATGTAAGACAATTCAAAAAATTCACTAATTTGCTCTCAAAATTAATTTTTTATGGAAAATCATAAAAAATTCATATAAAATGAAAATTTAACCCAAAAAGTCGGAAATTTTTATTTAATCTTTTTGATACTTTTCTTAACTTGAACAAAAAATTTGATGCCAAAATTCAAAGTTGTTTGTGAGATCTAATCAAAATAAGGAAAAACCTTAATTTTTAAAGATCCAATTTTTAGGGAAATATTTTGCATCAAAATTAAAATCACAAAGAATAGAACCTATGTATAATTATGAGAGATTTCCAAAAATGTAAGAAAATCCAAAAAATTCTCTCATTTTCTCTCAAAATTGTTTTTTTATGAAAAATCGTAACAAATTCATAGAAAATGAAAATGTGCTCCAAAAATTCTAAATTTTGGATTGAGAGGTCCTGATATTTTCTTAAACCTGCAAAACAAATTTGGTGAAAACTTTCCAAGCCGTTTGTGAGATATGATCAAATCTCTCCAAGATCTTGATTTTGTGTCCAAAACCCTAGCTGCACAAGGTTATTCTCCAAATTGTTTTACAAAACAGCAATATAGGGTTAGAAAAATCTGCAAAAAACACAGATCTAACAAAAATCCATGTCCCATAGGGCGTGCCAAAATGTATATGGTGAAAATGGATAAAACAATATTGAAAGACTAAATGAATTCAACCACAAAACCCTAGCCTAACAACAACAAAGATCCACCATAACATATGAAGATTACCTAAGACAATGCAAATCAAATGAAATCACAAAGATTATACCATCACATGTCCAATAGGGTTTTTATCTCCATTCTTCCTATCTCCATTGATCTTGCTTGATATATTTGCTCTCAAATTTTATATGTGCACAAGAGCTCAACAAAGAACGGAAATGTGGTTGCAAGTAGGCTTGATTACATATGCAAGTTTGAAAGTGTAGTCAGGGTTGAATGCATAGTGAGTTAGGGTGCATAGATTGATTAGGGTTTGATAATGAAGGAAGCATCTCCTTATATAGAAGACACTATATGAAATGGAGGGATAAGATTAAGAGGTGTAAAAGATAAATGGTCGGTTATGATTAGAGGGTAGGTGAAGAAAATAAGAAAATAATAAGAGGGTAGGTAGTGTATGAATTAAGAGATGAATGACATGTGTCAGGTGGAAAAGGCTAATGAATTAATTAAATAAATAAAGATTTATTTAATTAATAGAAGAAGTGGGATCAATTAAATAAATAAGATATTTATTTAATTTAAGAAAAAGATAATTTAAATAAATAAATGTATTTATTTAAATGAGAAATAAGGCTAGAAGAGGATAAATGAATTAATTAAATAAATAAAGATTTATTTAATTAATAGAAGAATTAGGCTAAAATAATTAAATAAATAAAGATATTTATTTAATTAGACATGACGATTTTAGGTGTCTACAGTATATATATCCTCAATATATATATATATATATATATATATATATATATAATTTAAGAAATGCCTAATGTTTTAAATGTAAACTAAGTTGTTGTATTCTCTTAAGAAAAAATAGATGAACATGTATGTTGCTGTCATATAAAAATAAAAAAATATAGATTATTAAGTCTCTGCATATATCTTGTAATGTTTATACAATCTGGTTAAACAGATCAGTCTTTGAATCGAATTAAATATATGGACATGAGAATATGTATATAAAAATATATTATATTATGGATTTGCTGTCCTATTTATAAATATATAATAACAAATATATATGTATATATATAAAGATATATATATATATATATATAAAGATATATATATATATATATATATATATATATATATATTAATATACATATTTTTCAAACAAATAAAAAAATAACACAAAAAAAAAAAATTCTGCATGCAAGCTTGGGCCGGATTGCAGCCCAAGGCCCGCTGCGGGTTGGAACCCATAGCACAGACCGACCGCAATATGGGCCACAACCCACAAGGGAGTGGCTTCGGTCATCCCTATGGGCTGCAACCCACAGGGTCACCACGGCCGCACTGTGGGCCGCAACCCACAAGGGAGGGACTTTGGTCATCCCTGTGGGCTGCGACCCATAGGGTAACCGCAACCGCACTATGGACCACAACCCACAATGGCAGCCTCGACCGCCACTGTGGGTTGTGACCCACAGGAACGGCTATGGCCATCCTATGGGTAGCACCCATAGTGACACCGCCGCCCGTGAGAAACAAACCCCCCGACCCTTATCAAACTTCCATCGCCTCCTGCACACATACACACACATTCAAACAAGAAAAAAAATATGTTAGAACAAGAAGCCCTAACCTAATTTCAAGTTAGGGTTAGATAATGGTAAGAATGAAAATAAAGTTTAGTTATAGAAATAAATCAACCCTAGTTAGGGTTCAAAAAATATAATAATAATAAAAGAATAAAAGGGGGAGGGAAACCCTTTTTAATTTGAAATGGGCAAAACCCATTTGTATTTTAGTTAATTAAATAACAAATTTATTTCTACAATTGTTTTTGGGATATTATCCTTAAATAAAATCCATATTTTTATGTAGTTATATTATGCATATATATATATATATGTGTGTGTGTGTGTGTGTGTGTGTGTGTGTGTGTGTGTGTTAATAATCATATCTATATATATTGATGTTAAGTTAAAATTCTTTTGTAAATTTTTTATAATGGGGGTTATTAAAGGTAAATTGTTAAATTTTAAACTATAGGGGTTAATATTGGTTGAATATTAAATACTTGATATTTAATATTTAAAGGGGGATTTACTTCGACAATAATGTGGAGTTAATTTGTTAGTTAATTATAATATTGTTTTTAGTTAACTTTATTGGTCGAATCTAATAGCATTATTTACATTTGCCCAATTAATTGTAATTAAAGGATTATTTGGTTAAATTAATTTATTAATTAATAAAGTGGTAAAGACAGTTTTTTTTAGAGAATTATTTCTGCGTAAAAATGTTCACGCTTGAGTGGTTAAATTAATTACATTTACTCTAGGAACCCATTCATTTAATGCATGAGTTAACCTTCAGCTTAGATAAATTTATTTATCTCATCTTTATTATCGAGTAATTAGTATTTTATGTTGTTTTAAAAAAAAAAAAATGTTGCGTTTTTGCCCAAAAGTTTGGGCATGATAGTTTTGTCTAATCCTTGGGAATTCGAAGCTTTCTGAATATACCCTTCAAGATCAAATTTTGCTCGTGGTGTACCATAGGACAATTGATAATATCATATCTTTCCCTCAAGGAGTGCATAGCTTCTTGTGCTTCTAATCAAAAAATCTCCAAAGGATAAACATCCAAGTAAGAAAGATTGTTTCCTACTTTGCCTTAGATGGACTTGTGTTGATCCATTCATCTATCTGACGATTTCCAAATAGGCCAACCGGTCAAGGATGGTCATAGGAAGGATATTAGAGATCCCTTCAAATCCATAAACTCTAATCAAAGTATGGTTTTCATGTGAAAACCAGTCTCCCTTGTTATGATCAATTCCTAGCTTTTCATTGAATTGCAATGGTCTAAGAAATTTCTTAATTTTAGGGGATAAGGAGAAATTATTATAGTATCCTAGTAGACACATCATAGGCTTTACAAACTTGTCCTCAAAACAATTGTATTGACAATTTGCATACCTTGAATCCTAGATGGACAACCACAGTTGAACAGGCTTCTTCTTGTCATGCTTATCAAACACATTTCCTGGCAAATCCCTACCCCATATTGAATTCATATCCCCAACAAATAACAACATATGCATTAAGAGAGAATAATAAGGAAACACTATCTGTCTAGAATCCCCTTTGATCTTCTCCAAAGAGTGATTTATCTAATTTGCAATATAGGTTGCATAATCAAACTCTCTGGGATCCTTTGATTGGATATCTATAGCCAAAACCATCAGTGAAATTTCCATTAGGGGAGGTTCCTCAACTCCCACGACTTGTCCCATAGAGTAATAGGTGTATTTGAAGTGTGTTCTAAGAAGATTCACATCAAATGAAGCTAATTCTTTACTTCTGAATACTGTTGGATTTTCCCCTAATTCCCTCCTTCTGTGATAAGGCAACCTCCAGTTTCTATATGTACTTTCTATGGAAACATACTCCTATTTTAATTTTGCCACATCAATTTGTGCTTCGTTTCTAAAATTCAAATTGAATACTGTCTCAATGAAGTCCTTCCTAATTGCGACTAATGTCTTGTTGACTTTGTCATAAATTGTATCTATTTTAGGATCATATCTATCTACGAGAGCTTTTATCAGTTCAGGACTAATAAATACATTTGGAACTACTAGCCCCCCTATATTCAACCTCCATGGATTACTGACAGGCTCATGGCTCATTCTCCTCTTCCAGTGAAACATGAATAAATTATACCCTCTGATCTCGGTCTAGATATCTCCTACAAATTCTTGATTATCCTTTAGGCCATCCTCTTCAGTCTTCACTCTACGGGATTTGATGCTAGATGTAGGGAATTGGTCCAATAAGTCTTGGTTCAATGCTCTCCCTTCCTTTTTGTCTTTTTCTTTTAGCTACCTCACTATTATCAGTAGGTGGGGGATTCTTGGGCTTCCTACTCTTGGTTTATATGAAGAGGACTCCATGAATTCATAGAGAAAAAATAGTATAGCAACTTACTTGTTTCAAACTGTGTGTTCCTTTCACTGTATCTCCTGTCATGCCCAAACTTTTGGGCAAAAATGCAACAACAATTTTTTTTTCAAACAACACAAAAATCCTAGATGTTATTTGGTAAAAGATGCGATAAATAATTTTGTCTATACTAAGGGTTGACTCATGCGTTAAAATAATGGGTTCCTAAAGTTAATTTAATTAACTCCACCAATATAGCGTTTACAATTTTAACACTGAATAATCCTACCCTAAGGGGTCATCGCAACTTTATTTATTAATTAATTTATTTACCCCAAATAATTCTTCAATTTTCTAATCAAGAGATAATATTCATTCCTAATAGTATTTAATTTCTTTTGAAACTAATTAAAATAATGTTATCACATTTTCTATAGTATTCAAAAATAATTAATTTAGCAATAGTAAATAATGTTTTTAAATCTGTCTATTAAAATTGACTAAATCAAATATATTAATTTCCTAGTCATTAACTTCACATTATTGTTGAAATAATTCCCTTAAAATATTAAATATTAAATATTTAATAATCAACATCAAATTACCCTCTTAACATAAAATTAATCATTTCACTATATGAAATTTCCATTAGTAAATTCTTAAGTTAAGTACTCATACATGAGTATAATATTGCCTATATAATTAATTATTTACAGCTCCAATTAAAATCCCTAAAAGGTCAACTAACCTAAAATAATAACTTAAATCAAATGGAGTATTCCCCCATTTCAAATTTAAAAGAACTTCCCCCCCTTTTATTATTTTATTTCTTTTATTCTAACCCTAACTAGGGTTTATTTTAAAACCTAATAACACTCTCTTCTTCTACTTTTCTTTTGTTATTCATTTACCCTAACCTAAAATTGGGTTAGGGTTTTATTTAGCGACATATATTTTTATTTTTTAGTGTGTGTGTGCAGGTGAAACAGGGTGGAGGCATGGCTGAAGGGAGGCCGAAGGGGCCACAAAGGCCGTGGCAGAGGCATGGCCGAAGGAGGGTTAGTGATGGAAGATTGTGGAGCGGTCGAAGGGCGGTGGTGCCACGACATCACCCGTGGGTCGCCCCACTACGTGAGTCATGACCCACATAGTGGCATTAGCATATGTGTGGGTCGTGGCCCACTGTGAGGGTCGTGGCCTACACAGGGGGCACGACCACCTATGTGGGTCACAACCCACACAGTGGTTGCGGACCACTATGTGGCTATGGCTCGAGGGTTAGTGCCCAACAAAACCCTTGCCTTCCATTTTTTTTACATGCAAACTTTTGTTTGTCTTTTTTTGTTTATTATCTAAAATAAATGTGAATGATCATATATATATATATATTCATATTTAAATGTTTATATATATAAATATAAATGGGCTTTTGTGACTAAGAATACAAAATTTCTTTCTGCATAAACCAGAATAGAAAATAGCCCATTTTTTTAGGATAAATGTATATATATATTTTTTGGTTATTTTAATGTAGCATACATTTCAATTTATGTCTCTAATACATCATATTAGTTAGATGTAAAATATTAGATATTTAAAATGTATAACATATATATATATATATATATATATATATATATATATATATAAACTTAAATCTACACTTTTTATTTTCTTTTACACTAGTTAGAGCAGGTATGCCAAAATAAACATAATGGTTTTCTTTTATCTTTTCTATTTAAATATGAATGCATAGATTAATTAATTCCTCTAAAATGTGCATTTCAGATTTACTAAATGTAGAGTTTTATAAGAATGCAATGATGAACCTTCATTTCCAGAATATAAAATTTATCAAAAATAATTAATTTTACAACTGCAACTAAATTCTTCAAATTTATATTTGATCAATAAAGCAGCAAGATGCAAATACTAAGGGGACTAAAACTAACACTTAAAAAGTATCTTCATTCATTTCCTTTTAAAACTATAGACAACAATAACATTTCCTTTTTATTTACAACTGCACTTCTAACACTTTTTTTTTTTTTTTGCAGAAATGATAAATTAACAGAATGAAAACAACTTAAATATTTATCTAATTTTTTTTCCATTTCCAGCATGCATATCTTTTATTAGCTAATAAAACATAAAACATATTTCATTCCAGCTTATTCCAGCAATAAACAAATATAAAGGAATAACTTAAATGCTTTTCTTTTCTCTTATTTCTTTGAAATGAACTACGTCTCAAGCAAATATACATTTGTTTCTTCCTTGTTTCCTTTATACAAAATAGGAAGGTTACAACTCAAGCCTCTTCATTTCTTCTAAATGAGGGCTTGTCAAAAATACATTTCTTTACTTTGAAATTCAATATATTAAAATAGAAACTTGCAAGTAGACTTCACTCCATTCTTTACTCCCAAGAAAACCTGAAATTAAATTTGTAGGTTGTGACCATGGAGGCTCACCTCCCAACCTAGGCTTACATGAAGCCACCCCTGAGCTAGGAGACCCAAGGCTAAACAAGATACAAACATTTCAAACACAACACAAGAAAGACTCACAACATTTGAACTCCCAACCCAAGGATAAACGAAGTCACCAAGTGACTATTTCTTTTGTGGGGTGAAGGTGGACCAAGTACCTAGAGGAGAATTTGCAATATGGAGAACACAATGTCTTTACAAGGCTGGCAAAATAGAACCACCACAAGTCACATACTTGTCCTATAATACTCTTATGTCCCCCATGGAATACAAGCCCAAAATCTCCCCTTATGACCCCCTCTGCATAAACATAGAAAAACACAATGCAACAAGGGTCCCATAACCCTTGTGTATCACTCTCTTCCAATAAGAGAGTCTCTACACTCTTAGGCTATCAAGCAACCCTTCACCCCCAAGGCTAATCTACCCTCCCAAGGGTGAGTATGGCCTTGAAACACCCAAAAACATATATCATTCAGCATGCAAGAAAAACACAAGGAAGGGACTCAAAACGAATTTCCCAAGTCTACAAAGAAAACATCCATAGAAAAGCACATACAATCTTTTCACATTTACAATACAAGCATATGTAAGAATGAATTTCTACCAACCTTAAACCTGCAAATGGAAATGAGGAGAGGTTGTAGGAGAGCTGTCCAGTCCACTATTCTTTTTCCTTCTCAAGACTTAGATATTCCAACTCCAAAGCTAAAAAAACATTCACAAGAAATCTATGTCTCCAAAAAATGGAGAGTGGGTTATCAAAATTCTCCCTCTCAAGCCCTTCCCTGAGAAGACTCCTCTCACTCTTTCCAACCTCTTGGAAAAGGTGAGAGATTTCATAGGTTGGTCTTCCCAACATCTTACAAGATCTCTAAACAAGGCAACCCAAAAAGGTAAAAGAAAAATGGGGAAGAGGAAATATCACTCAATGAGAATGTTGTCTAACCTAGGAGAATTCCTCAAAAGTTGAAATTCGGCCATCTTAGAAAACTCAACTTTTGAGGTGACTTGATAGTCATCAGGGAGTGGATACATGGCTAAAATTGACCTTTACCCATAGGTATAACATATGGACCTTTAAAAATACCCCTATCCTAACTTTAGGAGTTAGTTTAACCCTCTAGAAACTCACCCAAAGTTTACCTATGGTTCAACCTTAAGTTGACCTTTCTAATGGTTCACTATCCAAGAATTTCTTGGGACCATACTAGGATATTTTGAAAAATGCATAGGTTAAACAAATTCCCTCCAAGGGACATGTCACTGCCAACTCACTTCACAACACATGTGTCAAGTGACACCACACAAATACACAATACTTAAATACACATGGCAATGTCCCTTTTTTGAATTAACAAATTTAACAAATTCAATTTAAACACACATTCAAGTATAAAAATTTAGAAATAAAATACATTACACACGAGGTGTTGTCTCTTCAAATAGACAACCCTTGGCTTCACAAATGCACATAGGTTTATCTTGATTCTCTGAATAGTTTCCAAGGTCACATGGATTAGTTTTCCTGCACATCTTACTTTGCACATTATTAATCCCAATAATCACATTTAATACTAACATATAAAAAGAATACAATTTAGACATTTGCATACAATTTAAATTATAATAATCAAGTTACCAACTATCCAATAAAATCCACATAAAATAATTTACTCAATGGCATCATCATAATCATCATGAAATTCAATCATTTATAAGGCATGCATCCATATTTTCTAGCATCAAAATAAAGTACTACAAATTAGAGATAAATGACATACACCATATCAATGTTATCCACTCATTGGATCACATAGAATCTATGTCCATAATGCATCAAAATAAAGTATCAATAATAGGTCCAAAACATGAAAAATAACTGCAATGCTATGATGGCTCGGGGTAGGGCCACACATCTCCAAGTCGCAATTCACCTATGGATCAATTGAAAGCTTTTTCTCTTCTCCAACAACTCTATCCTTTCTTTAATGTTTTAATCTGAATACAACATTCTTTGTATTTACTTCGGAATGCCTTTCAAATTTAATTTTATTAAATCTCACTCATGCATGTATTCAATTTTTTCTTTGATCAAGGTATTGCCATCATTACTGGTCACATCAGGAGTGATCGATGATTTTAACACATAGATAATCCCCATTTTTCTTTTATTGAAAAGCAATGTGTCACCAATGTGTATTTTGCTGGAATCCAAGAACATTGAGAGGGGGGGGGGGGGGGGGGTGAATCAGTGTTCTGCAGGTAATACAAGATTTTAACCTTTTATAACATACACATATAAACCGGTAAATGAAGAAACATATAACATGAAGTAAATAAACCAGCCACATGAATGAACACCATAACACACTAAATTAATACATGGAAAACCTCAAAAAGGAAAAACCACAGTGGGATTTGTGACCAACAATATCAATTCACTAAACATATGAAAGATATTACATAGCATGGGGGCTTGCACATGCAGGAAGGCACACTTCCTAGAGTACACTGCTCAACACAAAAGAGTCTCATTGACTAGAAGCTTCTGCTGAGATAAAACAGTAATGGTGAACTCACAAAAAGCATCTTCAATGCCAAAAAGAGTTCCGGTTATAGCTCTTCTTTGTACCAGTTCATAAACCCTGAACCCTTCTACCGGTATCTCCTTTCCTCCAAGAATGCTTTAAAAACATCTACTGATCATTGCATGATATAATATTGACATACAAATGACCTACATACATATCCTTCATATTACATAGTTCAACTACCTTCTCATACATCATAATGACCTAAAGGATTGACTTATATACCCTTTACAAATAATATGCCTTATGTTGGCTTACAATACAAAAGATATTTAATGTTGGTCCTATACAATAATTACAAAATGATTTTATAAATAAAACCTTTCAGATCCTAGACTGATAACAACTTCACTAAATTGTTGGATGTTGGTGTCGGTGTCAGTGATGACCCTAATTACTCCAATGTTGGTATTTGCTGGTGTATGCCTCCAAATGTCTGTATGAGTTGATATAAGCCTTCTATAGAATCTTGTTTCCATCAATGACAACATATGAATCCAATGAGTGTCAATTGCAAACAATCTCCCCCTTTGGCATTGATGGCAACACTCATGTAAAAAATGGATTCCCTGTTGGTTCAACTGAAACATGCTCCCCCTAAGCTGGTTGACTCTGTTTGCAATATGCTTTGTCTGATATCCTCCCTCTAGGATTATATATTTTTCACATACATATACTCCCCCTTTGGCATCAATTCCAAAGATCGGTGAAAGAATTGAAAGAATTATTACAAATTACTTTACCGGAGGTTGACCAATTTCAACATTTCTGGGTAAGCTTTCTCCAGCAACTATACATAGGTATCCCAACCGGTTTTGAATGTTTCAGATATGGATACAAGTCCACTCAGTAAATGTGCAAGTTTTTCTTTCTCAGCGACTTTTGTTGGTGCGGGCTTCGTAAGCATATCTGTACATTCCCTCTTATGTACACCAAGTGAATCTAATCTTGGACTCACCAAATCTCTGAGACTCCTTGCTCTCTGAATAATATTGTCTCTTTCCTTTTCAAAACCAAAAATTTGGTTCTCCAGTCAAAAATTTTCCATCAATGGATGTTGTAAGTGAAGTTATTCCATCAAAAGAATTTGCAATATTAGCAATCTATTCATGTAACTCCTTTAACCGCTTATCTACATTTGCTGTACAAATTTCTATATTACAATAGACCCTGTAGATGTTAGTACATTGTTTTAAATAATTTTCAATAAGTATAAGTTTCTCTTCAACCTTCTTCTTCTTTGTCTCAATAATCTGATCAAAAGCGTTTTCCTTATCCAAAGTAAATCTTTCAAGTTCTTTCTTGTCAGAAATTTGCTGCAATGATTGAAAGTTTTTAGATATGTGCTCTGTCAATGCCTTAAGCTTGCTAGAAGAGCTTGCTTCATTTTCAATCATACAATTAGGAATCAATCAGTGCAAAACTGTTATTGACTAATCTATTATTCCTTTGTCTACAGATCCTTCTTTCATTAGCTTTTGAGTAGCCATCATCATTAGTTTTGTGGGACTCGTCTCTGTGATTGATTTCTTCTCAACTTGAGAAGTGTAAATTGCCAAAAGTTTTGTTGGGGAATCAACTAGCGGTATGGTACTATATGTTTTATCAGTCTCATTTTCCTTGTCCTCTCCTATTGTATCCCTTTTCTCATTCTCTTTTGCACTGGTGGCTTCGCCACTTGGTGCAGTATCTGTTACTACCGGTGGAGTATTATCCACAATGTTATCAATATCTTGTACATTATCTATTTTACCTTTCTCAGACTATACAAATGTTGTCTCTATCAATTTAGTCTATACACTCTCATCAGTTTTAGGTTTAACCACTGGTTCATTCAAAATTTGATCTGAACTTCCCAAAATTCCTTTCCCTTTAGATCTGTCTAGAATGGTGGGAGTTGTTGCCTTAGCAAATTCTTCTTGAGAAGTGAGAAAATCAGGATTCTTTTGGAAGAATTTAGCCCAATTATCTCTAGTCTCATTTATTATCTTATTGACTCTACCCATCATTAAGCTTATTTGTCGGGGTTCACTGCTAAAGATTGTTCTATTTGCAACTTCTATACATCTTTTCATTTCCTCATTATTTATGGAACCACACATACTCAAAAGTTGAACTTCTTGGATCTCTCTGTCCCTCTTGATTGCATCTAATCTCCTTGCATCTAACTTATTATACAATGATAAAGGAATTTCCTTCAAAATCTCTACCAAAGCCTTCTTATATATGTCTAAATGTAACACATTCTCAAAAATTCCATCTTTAGTTGCCTCATCAATTAACTCTACACAAGTCATATTATCAGATTCGGTTGCTTCATCACTCTTTTTCTTCTTGCTGAGGGTTGGAGGAGCATATGGAGTAGGCTACCTCTTCTGAGTAGGTTTCCTTGCCAGAGGTGTGGATGTAGTTGTTACCTTTCTTACTAGCTTCCTCCTTGGTTCCACCTTCTTCTTCTCTACCGGAGGCTTGCCAACTTTCTTCCTCTGTACCCTTCTGAATGCAAGAGGTTAATTATCCTATGGATCAGAGTCAAAAGTGATAGAAGAAATGAAAGTCTCAAACCTCTTTACCTCAGGAGCACTAACTGTTGCCGATTGATCTACCAGTTTAGATCCAGAACCTAGTTCTGTATCTATCTTGTGAATTACATTTTGAACAAATGCAAACATTATGCCTATCTTCTTTTCCCTCCTTTTCTTGTCGAAACCAATTTTGACCTCAAGAGCCTTCTCCTTTGTAGTGCCAAAGTGTTCAACCTTATCATCCAAAGGATCATCAATCAACATTTTAGCATATAGCTCCAAGATGATGTCATCTACTTCACAACCTAATTCAGTGACCCATATAGTTCTAGGTTCCACTACTTCCATGTGTGTCTCATATGTTTTTACCATGAAGCAAATATCAGTGGAATATTTCTCCACAATGTGTTTGGAGATTCTTTCCCTTAGTCTCATGTTTTCTTGAAAAGTTTTAAACTAGCCCCAAAGCTTCTCATCCATATTACTACCAAGACCGGTGATTGCATTTTTTATCTGCATACCTACTGGTATGTCATGAGCCCAACATTTTTTTCCCAAACCTGGTCGCTCATTCATGAAATACAACATCAAATAGACAATAAGATTGCCAAAATGGAAAGTTCCTTTCTTAACACCTTTGATCTTGCCAAGATTTAACATCAATTCACTCCTTAACCATTCACACAAGTCATAATTTTCATTATTCTTTATCATTTGGTGTGTGCAACTTGGATACACGAACTGGCAACCGAGTTCAATAGACTTGATTGAGTTACCTTGTAGCTGATGATCATGCTATAAAATTTCACATCTGTATCTTTGATGGTGTTGACCCTCATTGATCTTCCATCATGGGTTGCACCGGTGAGCTTCTCAACCACAGTGTTGGAGATCTTCTTTCCTAGTTCCTATCCAACTTTGGGTAAGTCGGTGACCTCCTGAATTGCTTCTTTGGTGATCATATGAGACCAGTCCAGCCAAATGAATTTATTATGGGCCCTGCTCAGAACATATCTAATCACTTCATCCTTGAATTCCGGTATATATAGGATTCCAGTTAACCCTACATCTTCAATGATTTGATATTCTGGCTTGATTGTTCCAGAGCTGCCTAGTATCATAGATTGATACATTCCCTTGATTTTCTCAATGCCTAAATCCTCAAAGGTGCAGTGAATATAATCCCTGACATCTTCCACATAAACCACGCCATCGGGAACCCTTGAAAATGCGCCAGTAGAGTCTTCCTTCATATCAATTTGGGGAACTTCCTTGAAAATAGGTCTAAGCCTATCCTTAACCTCAACAATAGTGGGATTCACAATAAAATTAGGAGCAGATGATGATCTAGATGTCATTTCAAAGAAATACATGGATAATGATCATCGGTTTAAATATTTTGATTATTTCTTAGATAACTACTGGAAATCCTTTGGAATGCCTTTGCTCGCTCTTGATTGCTTATGATTTGCCTTTGCTTCGCTCTGGTTTGCTCAAGTGCTGGGTGAGTGAAACTGAGTTCATTTTCCCTTTTTATTAGCGAGTAAACCCTAATTCATCACTGTCATAAATGTTTAGTGATGTGCCCTACCAGATGTTGGTTTCATAGTTTTATGCCGGATAAACCTCCATTAATGATCAATACCACTCTCCAGATCTCTTTCTAGATCTCTTACAAGGAATATGCAAGATTTACAATCAATTTGCCAACCCCTAAGGTGTATGCCTCAGTTACCAGTTGAATTTCCTTGTGGTGCAGGAATGCTTTGTTCTACTGGTGGAGTTATAGGTGCAGTTACTGGTGTACTTGCATCTACACTTGGTTCTTCAAATTTGTTAACCCATCTCTTGGTGTGATCTTGTTTAATTTCATCCACCTTCTGCTTTCCTTTCTCATTTGCTTTATCATTGCTAACTGGTGTAGTCTTGCTTCTACAGTACTTAGCAATATGACCTATTTTCTTGTATGCATAACATGTAACATTGTTCTTTTGAATTGCTTTGAAATATCCAGTGTCATTCCTTCATCTACATTGATTAGCCAAATGTCCAAACTTTCCACATGCATGACACTTAACATTCATTCTTCAATCTTTTGACTTATGACCATATTTATTGCAATTTGTGCATTGACCGGGAACTAAATTGTAGTTTTTATTTTCTCTATTTCTACATTGTCTAGCCATATGCCTAGATTTATTACAAACGAAACATCTACCATTGAATTTGTAAGCTTTAGACTGCCTTACCGGTTTCCTCTGGTCTGATGAGTTCTATATACCAGTTGTCTAATCTTCATTTGCAATACTAAAGCTTTCAACTTGTACAAATCCAAGTCCTCTAGAATCTTCACTCTGCCTTTGTCTTTTCAATATATCATCCAACTGTGCAACACTAATCTTGAATTTTTCTTTATACTCACTTGTAGTAGTTAGATAATCTCTTAGAGTCATTATTTGTCTCTCTAGCTCTTGTTCATTATTCTTGGATTGTACCAAATCAGTTCTCAACAGATTATTCTCATGAGCCAATCTGCCACATTCTTCAAATTTGTTCTTCAGAGATATAGTAAAATTTTTTTCCTTCTTCTTTCTATCCTCGATATCTTTTGACATCCTCATAGTCAGGTCTTGCATTTCATTCTTCATGAGCATGTTTGCTTGACCTAGTTTCTGATATTGTTCCTTAAGTGTATTTTTCTCTTCATCATCCTAGTTTTGCAAAAGTTCCTTCCTCTTAGCTTGAGAAGATGATAACCTTTCCTGCAGAGCAAGAATGAATTCATTAGAAGAATTCAATTCATCTTGCAGTTTTAAGTTCTTCATCCTTTGAACATCATAATCCTCAAGTGCCATCTAAATTTTCTTCTCCATAGCCATCTTCAATGATTTTGGTTTCTAGATCTTCCTCAAGCTGTTAAACTTCCTCCGAGGTACCAAGATCTATACCAATTGTTAGAATCCAAGAACACTGAGAGGGGGGGTGCCAGTCACATGAATGAACAACATAACACACTGAATTTATACATGGAAAACCTCAAAGAGAAAAAACATGGTGGGATTTGTGACCCACAATATCAATTCAATGGATATATGAAAGATATTACATAGCATGCGGGCCTGCACATATAGGAAGGCACACTGCCTAGAGCACACTTCTCAACACAAAAGAGTCTCATTGACTACAAGATTCTGCTGAGATAAAACAATAATTGTGAACTCACAAAATGCATCTTCAATGCCAAAAAGAGTTCTGGTTATAGCTCTGCTCTTTATCAGTTCATAAACCCTGAACCCTTCTACTGGTATCTCCTTTCCTCCAAGAATGCTTTACAAAACATCTACTAATCATTGTATGATATAACATTCGCATACAAATGACCTCATGCATATCCTTCACATTACATAGTTCAACTACCTTCTCATATATCATAATGACTTAACAGACTGACTTATATACCCTTTACAAACAATATGCCTTATGTCATCTTACAATACAAAATATATTTAATGTCGGCCCTATACAATAATTACAAAATAATTTTACAAATAAAACCTTTCGGATCCCAGACTGATGTCAGCTTCATTGAAGTACTAGATGTCAGTGTCGGTGCCGGTGATGACCCTGATTGCTCCAATGCCAGTATCTGCTGGTGTATGCCTCCAAATGCCGGTATAAGCTGGTATAAGCCTTCTATAGAATCTTGTTCCCATCAATGACAACATATGAATCCAATGAGTGTCAATTTCCAACATATTCCCAACAATTGATAAGATAATGTCCTTCTACCAAACCACTATTTGGATCATCAAAACCCTTACTTTCAACAATGGGTTATATCGATGAAACCATAGCCTTCGATAATGAGAAAATCACTTTCTTCAAGCAGCTTTGTTTCTTCGCAATCACTTTGATGATACCTCCTCCTTTGATAATCACTATTTCCCTTTTATCAATCCCTATCATATCATCAAACTTCTTGTCTTCGATAAGATTTGGTGCTTTGATGAGAGCATTTTTTTATTTCTTTGTTGCATTGCTTTTATCGACCTCGATAATATTTACTCCATGATGATACTCCTCCTCCATTTTATCGGTGTTGTAACTTTAATCTAAGTTCACCCTTTGATCAATTTTAATCCCTTGATCATATGAATTTTTGGATCATCGATAGTATAAGACCCATCGAAGTGATGTATAGTAGCTAACCCTTATTTCAATGATCCTGAATCTTGCGATGATCGCTTTTATGACTTCATCGATCTTACTTGTCTCATCGAAGGGCTTGCTTTTTGATAATACACACTATGGCGATAATAGAAAATAAACTTTTATCAAAAGTATATGTTATATCGATGTTACTATGTGGGTCCCAGTCTCGATGTTCCTTCTTCGATGAAACTTGTTCTGTCGATGATACAATATTTATGTTTCACCGAAACCATTACTTTCATCAATGAGTTATATCAATGAAACCATAGCCTTACATAATGAGAAAATATTTTTCTTCGAGTAGCTTTGTTTCTTCGTAATCACTTTGATGATACCTCCTCCTTTAATAATCATTATTTCCCTTTTATCGATCCCTCATATCATTGAACTGCTTGTCTCCAATAAGATGTGGTGCTTCAATGAGAGCATGTTTTTGTTTCTTCATTGTGTTTCTTTTATCAACCTCGATAACATTTACTCCGCGATGATACTCCTCCTTTGCTTTATCGGTGTTGTAACTTTCATCGAAGTTCACCCTTCGATAAATTTCAATCCCTTGATCATATGAATTTTTGGATCAGTATAAGACCCATCAAAGTGTTCTATAGTAGCTAACCCTTATTTTGATGATCCTGAATCTTGCAATGATCTCTTTTATGGCTTCATCAATCTTACTTGTCTCATCAAAAGGCTTGATTTTCGATAATACATATTATAAGACTCTACAAAGATATAAGAAATTCTATAAGAAATTCAATAATGCATCTATAAGAAATTATTCATGATATTAAGTTTCATGATTGATTTCCTTGATGAATGGAACACATCTTCCATTGAATATCTAGCCTATAATGACTGTTCTTTTGTCTTTATACTTTTGTAGCTGTAATAATCTTCAAGATCCACATTAAAATCTTTTAGTAACTAAGCCCTTGCTCATTAGTCTCAAAGATAGTTTAATAGGACACTACCTCCTATTATAGACTATGAACTATGTTTGTCTTTCTATACCTCCAAATGCCTCTTTTGTCTCATTTTATCTTCATGAGGTCCTTTAATACTTTCCACAGACCTGCACCTCTATCATTACAACTCTAATAGTAGTGACTATATATATTCATTATTGTGATGGCTACTATGTTTTTAATGTTTGGACTATATTTTGAGTTAAGAATTGTGAGCACTTACATTTTGACAACACTATTTACTTCTCAAGATTGTGTTCTTGGTAGGGATGCTTTGGTGAAAGTTTTCTTCGAATCAATTCTCATTTATTGACTACTTTTTAAATGTAATGCTCATCTTATTGCCATCAATCCCTGCCACCTATGTATTAAAATAGAGGATGAGGGTAGAGGTCTTGAAATCTTTTGTTGGTACTATTTTGAAGCCTCCTTTATCTCTGTTCAACATGACCATGCTCATGATATATCATTTATGATTGAGATCTTTGAGTCCTTTACTTTCATGACACTCTCATCATCAAAACTTATCATTGCATCTATCTTTGATCTTGTCATAATTTGACCCCTAAGGATTGCTTTGTGATAATCTCTGCTAGATCCTTTGTATGTCTTTTGGTACCAACGTTGTGTTAGGCCCTTCTTCCCTATGACTATATTCTCTACCCTAACTGATGCTCATGGATGTTCGCACTATTTATGACCACTTTAAATGTGGACTTCTCTATTCCCATAAATTTGACCCTATGATGGTTAGGTCACTATCACCTTTGACTATAACTAATCCCTTTGTTTTTTTATGAGGGCTCATGAATATGCCTTTCTATGCTCACTATGCCTACTAATTTATATATAGTCAAAAGTTTTTTTCTCCAAGCCCTATGCCCTTGGTTGGCTACCCTAGGGTCTTTGCTTTTTTTTAATATATCTCTATCATTAGTCTATACTTTAAGTGTACTTCTTATTGGAATATATATTGTAGACTTCATGAAGATTTATAGTCATGAATGACTATGCTTTCATTCTCACTATGCTTTGGTAGCTCTCCAACTGAATATTCTCTATTCTAACAGAGATTTCTTACATTATCCCTTACTGCTCTCTATTATTTTGATAGTTGACAATCCATAGGGTTTTCTTCATGGCATATGAGGGGCTCATGAATCTCTATTTTAATGACTTCATATTCTGTCAAAGAAAGTTGTAACTTATCATGGATACCCCGCTTAAAGCTCACTATCTTAAGGAAGAAGGATATCTTTGACTACAAAAGTCTTTTGATATTGCTATTGTCTTCAAAATTAAGACCTCCATAGACTTGCTACCTTTGTTTGGTACTACTATTGTGATTGTAATCTTTACTGTAACAACAACAATGATACCCTCTTTTAGGTTGTATTAATTGTGTCTAAGTCAACAAAAATATCTCCTATCTTCTTCATCTCTTTTACTATCACAATCTTTTATGCTTGGATAGTCTTAAAAGGTCCATCACCGTATATGAAACAGTCTTACAAATGCCATTTCATCACAGGCTTATTGTTCTTTTAGGATTAACTTATGACCGCTCCCCTTTGAAACTTTGTAACTATGAAGCCTCATTGTCCTTTTCTCATTCAAGATATGAAGATGCCTTTTGATAAATAGGTTTCTCAAATATTTTTGATGTTGTGTGCTTTGTAAATGACTTTTGACTTTTGACTTGACTCTCCTTAACTGTTTTTTCAAGGCCATTTGTGATAAGTTTGTTTTTTTCACTATCTTTGCCTTCTCTCAAGCTCATGACTGCCCTACTGAAGCTGTGAACTGCATCTTTGTGTTTGAACTCTGCCCTTTGTATAAATATTTGCACATCTATTATGCATACTCTTTCCTTTTAGGTGATTTGGTCAGACAATTGATTCTCACCGTTCTTATTCTATATATCTAGACTGCACTTATCACTGCTCTAAGGCTTAGCTACAACCTTCATTATTGTGAGGATTGTCATGAATGTAGACTTCTGCATAGTTGTCCTTCTTGAAGAAAGGACTTCCATTGCACTCCTCTTTTACTGTCTTAACTTCTTTTTATGCACTTAGATAACTGTCAATGTTTCTACGGTCCATTCTCTACCATTCATAATTGAGATTTTGTGTCTAGACTATGAGTTACTGTGACCTTGATGTATTTATTGTATTATGCTATTAAATTCTAAAATATGTTACTATTAACTGTGAAAGGGCTGCACTTATGATGTAAAATATTGCTATTGTATTCCTTCACACCATCATGAGGGTCTTCTATGATATCATCTTTGAAACACTGGGATTGTTCTCTTCACTCTTTTGGGCTATCACAAGCTAATGTCTACTGCTTTGTGTGCTCCAAGTTGTCATAGCTTTGAACTAGGGCTATGATCTTATGTAGAAGCTTCCTTCACCGTGACTAGGATTCTTTATTGCTACTCTTGATTGTAGTTGTTGAAGCTTAAGATCATGGTTGTCTCAAGTGATGTCTCTTATTTTGAATTTCTAAGACTCATTACTAACATTGCAGTATTTCTTATAATTGTATGACTATTACAGTGAATTCATAACTTTGGTCTACTAGATGTCTTTTTTTGCAGAATCATTGCATTTTTTTTGAAATTTTCTTTTTGTAGTTATTTAAACACACGTAATATTAAATTAATGGTTGTTTTATTATGCAAATAAGGGTAATAATTACATATGTATTAATATAACATGTTATTTTTTATTTTTTTAGAAACATACTGATAAATTCAATGAAGGTGATAAACCTAGGCCATTGGATCCATTTGATAGTGTTGTTGTTGGCATTGGGAGGATTCACTCCCTATATATTCTACATGGAGTAAACTTAAAAGGAACAGGTGATGCTAATGTGAACATTTTAATGATCACAAGTAACATACCTCTTCCTTATGAAGACAAAATAGATGGATCCATCCGTCTAAAAGAGAAAGAGGGAACCTTCGCAAGGTGGCCATTAAAATATTTGCACAAAATGATATAGTTGAATATGTTTATCAAGTTTCTTATTATTTTATGCAGTTTTTTGAATATTTTGAAAGAGTTGGAAACTCTTAGACAACTTTGACATTTTTTATTATATTTACATATATACCCTTAGACAAATTTGGCATCTTATAACTTGATTTATATATACATATTTGCATTATATTCTTTTTATATATACATATTAGCATTTTCATCAGTTACTAATGGAAGATGTCATGCTTGAAATTTACAGTATTTATTGGATAAAATATTATATCAACTCTCCCTTTTTACATCTTTCACAATATCTCATTGCTACAGAGAGATTAATAAAATTGCAGATTTCTTAGCTAATATGACCATTAATGTTCAAGAAAATCATTTGGAGGTTTCAGCTTCAGATATTCCTTCCAATGTTCATGAAGGAATATGTTCCAATGTTATTTGATTAATTTCATGACCAAGGGTAAGCATATGGGTGATTAGTTTTGGTTATGGGGTTGTCTTTATTGATATTTGTTGCTAATGGTTTTCTTGTGGCTCTTTTCTATCGACTCATATTCTGAATTTGAATTATTTTATTACTCATGGCAATGTGATACACTCTTGTATTTCATGGTAGATAGTGCACTTCCCTGATATGAGGCATTTATGGTATACATCCCATGCATTGAGCTTTGACCGTGAGGTGTGTATCATGTATGTCTTATGTGTAGGGGTGTTGACTATCTCTTATCTATGTTGAGTTGGAACTTCTCACTGCTTACATGGTTGTATGGTGATTTAGACATGTTTTTCCACTGTTGGTTGTACTTACACATGCGAGGAGATTGGTGGGGTATGAAAAATTGCTTTGCTCGACCCTTCCATTTATTGCACTATTTTTGTTTTGATGTGACAGGATGGTCCTTTATGATTTCTATCATCATGAAGTATTATGTTTTATTACTTGTTGTAATTCGTAGCTCTACTTTGGCACATATTTGGCTCCTCGTATGTGCGAAATATTTATTGCCACTAATCTTAGTGATATTATTTCTATTTGTAGGTGATTTAATTGTGAAAGATTGTTTTACAAATTTTGCTCGGCTTTGGTTGATCGAGTAATTATGGCATCTTCGTATTATTTATATGATGTTTCTTGTCCTTATATTATTCATTGTTTGTGTTTAAGCTATTATTTGTGCTATTATTTGCATCTATGTCTCGTTCTGTTATCTCTATGCACTACAGAATTCTAGTTCCATTGAGATTTGGTGACTTCTAGGATGGCCATTCTTTTAATGATGAAAAGTTTAGTAATATTTTTAATATCTACTCTTTTGAGGTTTCTCATTCGATCGGGAAGGTGGTTGGTATTAATTGGTTGGTGGCAAATCCTAATTGTTCTATTCATGAGATGGTGTCTCATTTCCTTACAATTTATATGGATTTCCTTCTGGATGCTCCTCTAGTGCGGGCCTTGGCTGATACGTTTTTGGTACCCTCCCTCTATAATACTATTGCTTTGGATATTGCTTTGACTAATTACTCTTTTGGTTTTGGTGATTTTCCTTATGGTGGCTTTATGTGTATTATTGATTTATTGTCTAATGGCTGGTGTGGAGAGTTTCTTTCTATGATCAAGTATGGCCTTATTTGTGATGATTTTGATGACACTCTGCTACAATTTGAGAGGCTCATTGATTTAGTTCCACAGTCTCTCTTGAACCTTTCTCTTGATGCTTTCATGGGTATTCATTCTCTTTTGGTTCTATAGGTTGCTAAGTTGGATGCTCCTCAATTTTCTATCTCATTCTAGATTATCTCCCCCTCTGTGGATGTTGGGGATCCTCCCCTTGTGAGCTCGAGCTCCTAGTTTTTGGCTTCTTGACTATTGGGTTGATTGGGTCTCTGTTTTGGGTTGCATCTACATGGTTGATGCTTTTTATTATCAATGGTTACTTGTATCAGGTTTGGTAATGATCTTCATGTATTCGGCTTCTATACATATTGGGGGAGTTTTTGTATCTTGACTTGTGGGGCCTCTCATATGTAATGGGTTTTTTGGCATTTTGGTTAGCGTTAGGCTTTTCTTTTTATGGGCTACAACCAAAGGTTTTCTTCCAAATTCTTTCCTACTGGTATGCCCTTTTGAATCCGACTGTAAATAACTTAATATTAATAAAAGTTTAATGGCTTTGCCATTTTTATCAATTTCTTTTTTAAATGATTAAATTAATGACTCAATATATGACTAAATAAATGACTAAATAAATGACCAGATAACATCAGTCAATGACTAAATTAATGATTAAATATATGACTTAATTAGTGACTAAATAAATGACCAGATAAGAAAAATGAATGACTAAATTAATGATTAAATATATGACTAAATTCGTGACTAAATCAATGACCAAATTGATGACAAAATTGATCAATCAAAACAACCAACAAATGACTAAAATAGTTTAGTCATAAATTTGGTCATGTGATTAATGAATGGCAATAAACTAATAATGGTCATGTGATCAAATTTAATCATTCATATGCAATTTTTGGTCGATTTTTAAGTCGTAAATTATTATTTTTGTAGTAGTGAGGGTTTCAGAATAGTTTTTAGAAAAATGCTCACAAAATGCTTAATACTCAATGAAATCTCACAAACTTGGTATCAATGGAAAGGTGCTTCATAGATTTTCAAGATGAAATTTGTTTCAAGTCATCATTCTATTTTACAAGAAAGTATTGATCATTTTTGCAACATTGTCACATAAGATTACAGAGTTTAAGCTTCAAGTTTTATTGATTTCTCCTTCTCTTCGGTACATCCACATCAAAAACCTTGGCTCAACCCAAAAGAGGCTATTTAAACACCATTTAGACCTTTCCTAATGGCCACCAACTTATTTTTCAATGGATGGTCGTTGGGACTCAAATATTGCAATAGAAAGTTGCAAAAGTTGTCAATGTAACTTTTGCAACTTTTACAATTTTTTTGCTCTACTAACCAAACTGACCCAAATATTGGTTTCAACCAACAATAAATGTCAAAATAGACCATATGAGACTAATTACATCATTTCCACTCACTTTGGACACATTTTGAGTGGTTTGAATATATTTGACCCAACCAAGACCTTATAGCTCTATATGTCTTAAATGGCACCAATTGCCTTATAATTTAGTTTGAAGTGTTTACAAATGGTCCTTAGGACCTTATTAGATCATCAAAGACACAAAAAAAAGAAAAATCCTTGAAGAGGCATCAAGCTAACAAGGTTCTCATGCACCATACACTCAGAGGAAGAGAGATCTCAAGTCTCATATGAGATGAGGTCTTGAATAGTGCTCCATGCTATTTTATGTCATCTTCTGACATCCATTTGGTATCCTCATTAGGTAGACAATGCAATTTGACCAAATACTCATTGTAGACCTTGTTTCCTATCCACTTGACCTCCTTTGTGTCCAAGATGCTCTCTAGTTTCATGTGTTGACTTGGGGGTAAGTCTTTGATCCATTATTCATCTTAAATCCCTGTTGTACCTATGTCTTTACTTGCATCCACAATACCATTAAAAGGATAAAGATCACATACATTAAAAATAGGTGATATGGCTACCTCGGGGGGTAATTCTATTTCATATGAATTTTGCCCAAATTTATGGACCACCTTGCAAGGTCCAATCTTTTTTATCATCAACTTTGTGTATGTTTCCTTAGGCAACCTTTCTTTTCTCAGGTAGGCAATAACCAAGTCACCAAATTTGAATTGAACATCCCTCTCTGTCAAATCTTCCTTTTCCTTATACCTATCCATATTCTTTTGAAGAATATATTTTACTTGTTAATGTATATCTCTCATTGTAACTGCAAAATCCTCTCCTTTTGCACTCATCTTTTCCATCCCTTGTAAATCCCACAACTCATAAACACCCCTTGGGTTCATTTCATATAGAACTTCAAAAGGACTCCTTATACTCTGGTTTATGGGGTCATTCTAGGCATATTCTACTTGAGGAAATATGAGATCCCGTGATGAATCATGTTCCTTAGTGAGGCACCTCAACAAGTTTCCCAATGACCTATTTACAACCTCTATTTGTTCATCTATTTAAGGATGGTATGCAAAACTATAGGACAGATTTATGCCCAACTTCTTCCACAAGGTCCTCTAGAAGTGACCTATGAACTTATAATATCTATCAAATACTATTCTCAAAGGAAGGCCATGAATCCATACCACCTCTTTAAAGAAAAGACCTGCAATGTGAGAGGCATCATTTCTATATTTACAAGGTATAAAGTACACCATCTTATTAAACCTATCCACCACCACAAACACACTATCATATCCTCTTTGTGTCCTTGGAAGAACAAGTACATAATCCATGCTCAAACTCTCCCAAGGCCTATTTGGAATAGGTAGAGGTTGATACAAGCCTGCATTAGATGAAGAACCCTTGGACCTTTGACAAATAGTACAAGTCTCCACAATTTTTTTGACATCCACATCCATCCTAGGCCATATATAAATTCTCCTTACCTACTCTAGTATTTTGTCAACCCAAAATGGCCTCCAAGAGTCCCACAATGCATTTCTCTTATCAAATTATGCCTCATAGAGCATTTAGGTATGCACACAATTGAGCCCCTTTTAAAAATAAACCATCTTACAAAACATAATATGCATACTCACTATTAAAAACATCTAAAAATTGAGAACAAGTATCAAAAGAATCCTTGAAGTCCTCATCCTCATTATACATACCTTTAAGGACTTCTATACCCATACTTTGCAATTGTACTTCCTATACCAACATGGCTCTTCTACTAAGAGCATCAACAACTTTATTTGCTTTTCCTTTCTTGTGCTTTATAGAGAAAGCGTATGCTTGCAAGTATTCAACCTACTTCATGTGCTTGTGATAAAATGTATCCTATCCATTCAAGAAACTAAGTGCATGGTTATCGATAAACACAACAAACTCCTTTGGTAATAAGTAGTGCCTCCATTTCTTCAGGGCTTGGACCATAGCATAACATTCTAGGTCATATGAATAATATTTCCTCTTAGCCTCATTTATTTTCTTACTAAAAAAGGGAACCGACCTCCCTTCTTGGCTTAGGACTGCACCTATTGCTTGACCACCAGTATCAAATTCTATAGTAAACACTTTATTAAAATAAAGAAGATTAAGGATAGGTTATTGAGATACCCTTCTTTTCAAATGAAGATATTCGAACCCTTCATTTGCTTCATTGGTTCATAGGAACTTACCCTTATTGTCTCCTTTGACTGTGTCTATGATTGGTGCACAAATGTGAATGAAGTTTCTTATGAAATTTTGTTAGAAGCTTACAAGGCCATGGAAACTCCTCACATCCCCCACTAATTTAGGGGTTCGCCAATCGAGAATGGCCTCAACTTTTGATCCAAATCCATTTTCAAATTGCCCCTTGATATGACAAACTTGAGAGAGACCAACTCCTCCTTCACGAATTCACACTTTCGCAAGTTAATCATCAATTTATCTTCATGCAACCTCCTTAGGACCTTGTCAAGATGCTCCAAATTCTCCTCTTTGGACCTGCTAAACATAAGAATATCATCCAAATAAACCACAACAATTTTTTCAATAAATTGTTTTAATACCTCATTCATCACCCTCATAAAGGTATTGGGTGTATTGGATAGACCAAAGGGCATCACTATCCACTCATAAAGGCCTTCATTAGTCTTAAATTCAATCTTCCATTCATCCCCTTCTCTGATCCTAATCTGATGATATCCACTCTTCAAGTCAATCTTTGAAAAATAGTAGGCTCCTCCTAGACAATCCATGAGATCCTCCATTATTGGCATAGAAAACCTATATCTGATGGTTATCCTATTTATGACTCTTGAATATGTGCATAACCTCCATTTACCATTCTTCTTGAGAGCCAACATGGTAGGGACTACACAAGGTCTTAGACTCTCCTTAATTAGGCCCTTATCTAATAACTCTTGAACTTGTCTTGCTATTTCTTCATTTTGCGTAGGAGTCATCTTGCAAGTAGCCTTATTAGGCAATGTGGCACATATAATCAGGTCTATATGATGACTGATATCCCTAATTGGAGGTAGGAAACTATGCAAATCATCCACCACAATACCCTTATACTTCTCCAACAAGGTTTGGACTTCACTAGGAATGGCTTCTCTCTTGTTTGTAGACAAAAATGACCCACACATTGGCTTAACAATTAGGAAAAATCCTTGACCCCCCTCCTCCTTTAAGGTCTTCAAAAAATCCTTCTCCCCTACTATCACGATACTAAACCCAAGTTTCCTATCTGAACCTTCATCTGGTAGGGGATTCAAGGTGAATGATACTCCATCTTTGTCTATTGTATAAGTGTTTATTTTACCATCATGATGTGCTTTTCGCTCATATTGCCAAGGTCAGCCTAGAAGTAAGTGGAAAGCATCCATGGGAATAACATCACAAAATATTTTATCCTTGTAGCCCCCAATATGAAACTCTACCCAAGATTATTCATTAACAAGAACCTATTGACCTTTGTTTAACCATGCTACCCTATATATGGTGTGGGATGAGGGGTTCTTTTTTATATTTAGTTTCTCAACCATCTCTAAGGACACTAACTTATCAATGGAGCATGAATATACAATTACCTTGCATACCTTCCCATGTGATTTGCATGAGGTTCAAAACAAAGACTTCCTTTGGGGTGATTCCTTAGTGCTTGGTACCTTGAGAAGTGTCCTTCTCATCATTAAACTCTCTCAAGACTCAGGGTCAACAAGCCTAGAAGGTGAGTTCACACTTTGACCATCTTCTTCCTATACCAATTGGTTTCTCCTTTCCCCACCATGGGAGCTTGTGGCTTGCTTCTCTGGGCACTTGAAGGATAGGTGTCCAAACTAGTTGCAATTGTAGCACCTACTAGAGAAAGTGTTGGAACCCCTTCCTGGTCCACGAAAACTTCATCTACCAGAGGGTCTTCTACCTCTAAAGTTCCCTCTACCACTAGTCTCATTGTTTTTCTCTTGGTGACTACTATCCTCACCTTATTTCCTTTGAGACTGCCACCTTGCTCCAAAGTTACCTCTGTAGAACACAAGATATCACTAAGAGGGGGGTGAATCAGTGAGTATAACAATTTCAAAAAATGTGTGCAACTGGTAGGATAATGAAAGCACTAACAAGAAACCACACACAAGAGCACATCACATAACACGGAATATATGAGGAAAACCCAATGTGGGAAAAACCTCAGTGAGGAATGTTGTTGGAGATCTACTACTCCAATCCAACCTCATAATGAAATAACAATTTTACAATGTTTAGGGCACCAACCCAAGGAGAAACAACCCCTAGCAATTTATGGGCACCTACCCAAAGCAACATCAACTCCTATTCTATTCTGAGCACCAACTCAAGGAGCACCAACCCCTGCACCAAGCACCCACTTAGTGAAACACAATGAGATATAAAATAATACAATGATAAACACTTGTTACAAATGAGTTTTGAAATCCCTGCAAACAATTCTCTTTGATGGTTACACTCTTTTTTGTCACATTTCTTCTCTTCTCTACTGGTTCTTTGTTCTTATTGTCTAAATCCTCTGCAAATCAGTTTCTACCTTGCCGAATCTTCTCTGAAACTCACTTTGCTCTCCTTCATTCTCTGCTACTATCTTACCGGTTCAGACACTGCTAGTTAGATGAACTGTTACACTTTGTAACTATCTACTGGTTATCTTAAACCTTGTTGGTTAAACCTTCCTTACCAATTCTTCTACTAATACTCAGTCACTTCAAGATTTTTCTATCAACACTCGGAGTGATCAACCTGGCAGAATCACACTTTGTCATCACTCATCTGACATACTAGCTAATTTATTAAGTCTTTGATCTACATATTTATATACATGTTTTCCCACCAAAACAAAACTCAAACTTCATGTGCTTAGGGTTTTCTTCACCGACTTTGATTCGTATCAAATCATATCTCATCTTCTTGAATCAAAAACCTCTATCCTCTTTTTATTCTTCCTATAAATGTTTACTATATTTAGAAAATTGGACTTTGTTCAACGGTCTTGATTTTGTTGATCATAATAAATGATCTGACTATTTCTTTCTCCAGATAAACAAGATGATCAGATATCCTTCTTCAATCATAATGTCAAAGAATAAAATCTCTTCCCTTTGATCGATTTTGACCCGCAATCCTCTGCAACCGATCCGTGATTTTTGTAGTCGATGACTACCTTATCGACACACCATTCACCTACCATTGCATGTTTGCCACCTGGAGTCCATGTAACATCTTTGTTAGCATCCATCTCACTTGATTGTGTTAGTTCAAACTTAGTCACCAACCAAACATGCTACTGGTATACACTAACCGCTTAACCTTCATATCATGCACTTTTCTGTTCTCTCAGTTAGGTCATGTTATATCGGACCACACTAACTAACCGGGTGTTCTTTCTTGCCAGTTGACATACTTACCAATTCACATCAACATGCCAACAACCTCTAATATTGGTAACAACATCTTGCATACTAGTTGACATACTTATCGGTTGACATTAATTATAATTAAATGCCAACAATATCCCCCTTTGGCATTAATGTCAACACACATATTTTTCAAGTTAACCTCCACTACCTGGGTTCACAATATGCACTATATCCCCCTTTGACAACAATAACAAAGTACACAAACACCAATTACTATTAGGCTAGACCACTCTACCCTTTCTCCCGACAGTCCAATTGTAACTTTTGTAGATAGACAAATTGAATAGAAAACTTCCCAAAGCTTCAAACTAGCTGGTACTTCCATACAAACATCTTATCTCCCCCTGTGTCCAACATATGGTCCAAGAGTAAAAAATGTATGGCTATGAACTCCCCCTAAACCAAGGAGCTCCATACACATTTAAATGCATAGAGCGGGTGAGAAAACTCCTAACTTGTGTCTTATATATTCAAATTTGTTTACCAGTAGAGGTTTTGTGAAGATATCAACAACTTGTTCACTTGTAGGAACATATTCTGCCTTCACTTCTTTCTCTCCAACCTTCTCCCTAAGAAAATGGTGTTTGATGACAATGTGCTTTTTTCTTGAGTGCATAATGGGATTCTTTGAAATGTTGATTGTACTTGAGTTATCACATCGTATTGAAATAGGATCAGATATTTCTATCTGAATGACCTTGAGGGTCTACTTCATCCATAGCACCTAAGAACAACATGTAGCAGTAGCAATATATTCTTCCTCGATAGTAGATAAGGATATTGAATCCTACTTCTTTTTGTTCCATGAAACTAACCAGTCACCTAAAAAGAATGTGCCATCGGTTGTGCTTTTTTGGTCATCAATGCAACTTGCCCAATCAGCATCAGTGTAGGCTTGTAAAGTGAAATCTCCTTGCTTTGGATACCATAATCCATAATTAAGTGTTCCTTGTAGGTACCTGAAGATTCTTCTAACTGCATTCTCATGTGACTGTTTAGGTGCAGCTTGAAATCTTGCCACCATACATACTAGCTGCACTATATCCGGTGTTGAGGCAGTAAGGTATAACATACTATCAATTATGGATCTATATAGGGTTTGATCCACTTTCGGTACATATCCAGTTTGTTTGCTTCATTCAACATAGTTCTTTCCATCTCCTTGATAGTCCAATTTTTTCCTTTCTACAACACCACTTTGTTGTGTTCTTGGGGCTAAATACTGCCTTCTGATTCCATGTCTTTCATAGTAGTCTACAAACTCATTTGATGTGAACTCACCACCCCAGTCTAATCTCAAACACTTCAGCTTGCATCCACTTTCCCTCTCAACCATCTTTCAAAATATTTTGAACCTCTCATATGCTTGTGATTTTTCATGTAGAAAATTGACCCAGGTCATTCTTGACAAATCATCAATGAACAACATGAAGTATCTCTCACTGGGTAAAGCTCTTGTTCTGGTTGGACCACATAGATATGTATGCACAAGTTCTAAGGGCCTTGAGGTATTATGTTCTTTGGTCTTGAAGGTTACCTTAGTCTGCTTACCTCTTAGACATTCATCATAAAAGGTGCTTGCTGGTTTGATGATCGATGGTATATCTCTCACATACCATTTCTTGCTCACTTTAACCAAATTATCAAAGTTTATATGGCCTAATATTTTATACCACACCTAGCTCTCATCTAATTGTCCCATCAAGCATTGGGACTCAAAGCATTCCTTCAAATTATACACATTTACATCTGTCCTTTTGCCTTCTGCAACAATCTGTTTGGTACTATCCTTCCTTATCTGACAAATGATAGAGTTAAATGTGAATTTGTATCCTTTATCACACATCTAACTCACACTTAGAAAATTATGTTGTAGTCCTTCCACATAGTATACATCATGAGCTTTTAATTTGCCATCTATGTTCGGAGTACCTTTTCCTTTTATCTTGATGGAAGAATTATCTTTGAACCTCACCGAACCTCCATTCAACCATCAAACTTGATGAACTTCTTTTTTTCTCTGGTCATGTCAACTACCCATAAATTTATTCTTTCTGCATGCAAGGTAGTCTAGAAAATTAGACTTGATTCAGCCTTATTCTTGTCCTTTTCAACCCAAACTGGGTTGGCTTCCTTCATCTTACTTTTTGCAATTTTTTGCTCCAGTTTTGCTTCTGGTCTCTGATCCAGTACAAACTTCTTTTTCTTAGATTTCCTAAGTTTACATTTATTTGCAATGTGGCCAACATTTCGCATTGGCATTCAAAGATGAACTTGAAAAACTATTTTAGGATGTCGGCTGACTTCTCCTACAATCATAACTCCTATGACCAAACTCATTACAATGACAATAAATAACATTCATCTCCTGGAGTGGAGAAAATAAATTTCTACTTTCAAAACTAGTAGGGGGATTATGCATCAAACTACAATAAGAAATTTTATGACCAAACTTATTACACCGGTAACAGTAACCATGGAATTTGGGTACATACCAATCTTGTCTCTTTGGACCAGCAAACCTTTGTCTCAATGGGACTCTAGTGAATCCTTCATTATCAACCTTGGGCTTGCCTTTAGGATTTGCATTCCGGTATAGTGAGTGAGCCTTCCAGTTCAAGGTTTGAGCATTGCAGTTCACAAGCTGATTTATTGTGGCTTCAGCATAGGTCTTTTTCTTTGTATCTTTGCTGATAGTAAAGGTTTATTTTTATTTACTTTCACTTTAATAAGTAAACTATATCTCCTTTCCTGATGTGTCTTTACTATTGGAACTCTATCCTACTTCAAAACCTATACCTATGATATCTTTAGAGTGCTTCTGATTACATAACATCTTGTCCAAGGCTTCAGTGTTGCTCCCATATTTGCTTCTCATCTTCAATTCATTCTTGCTCTTTTCAAGCTTCTTTCTGAGCCTTACAATTTCTTCTTCTTGATTCTGATGCTCCTTCTCCTTCTTTATCAAATCGAAGGATGTAAATTCACACATCGTTTTAGTTTCTTCTAGCTAGAGTTACAAATCAGAAATAGTTTTTTTGGTCTCCTCAAGTGATTGCTTCAAATGATCTTGATCTTCTGCAACAACACACTTAACCTTTTTGAGTTCCCTTCTTGTTTTACTCAACTCCTCAAGAGAACTTATGAGCTCACCTTACAATTCCACTTCATCTTCAATATCTTCATCTTTATTAGCTTCATCAACCAGTTCATCTAGTGCCATAAAGAGATTAGTTTCTCTTTCATCCTCACAACAGTCATTATTTGAGGCACTTTCTTCATCTATGGCATCATCTTCAAAAGTATATAGGTTGTTCTATTTCCTATAGCTTCTTCTATCTTATCAGTAGGCTTTCTTCTTTTTATCCTTACCTGAAGGTCTACTGGTGCTTTGTTTCTCCTCTCCAGCATTCTCACTATAGGGACATTTTGAAGCGAAGTGTCCTATTTTACTAAAGTTAAAACATTTGAGAAGTAATTTTAGTTTGTAATTACCAGATCCTCTTTTAAGCTTCCTTACAAAGTTTGCTATTGTTGTTTCTGAGTCTTTACTAGATTCTCCATGAGTAATTTCTTCATTACCCTTTTTTATGGAGTTGAAAGTAGCCTCTTTCTTTGAAGTTCCTTCACTAGTTGTTCTCATCTCATAAGCAGTTAGGGATCCAAATAACTCATCCATTGAAAATGTTTTTAGATCCTTGGATTCTTCTATTACTAAGACTTTTGTATCATACTTAGATGGGAAAGATCTAAGCACCTTTTTGACAATGACTTCATTAGCTATATCCTCTCCAAGTCCTCTAATAGTGCTCATAATTTCATAAATTATTTGAAGATAATCAACAATCTTCTCTTCCTCTTTCATCTTCAAGATTTCAAGCCAACCTCTTAGTGTTTCCAGTTTAGCCTCCTTGACCTTGACATCTCCTTCAAACAATCTTTTCAACTTATCCCAAGCTTCCTTGGCAAATGAGCAGTGCATAACCTTAACAAACTCATTATTAGACAAACCACTGAAAATAGCATGCTTGGCCTTGGCATTATTTTCACACTCCTTCTTAGCATCCAGATCTATAGGAGGAGCAATAAGGATAGTATACCCATTATTCATAGACATCCAAACATCAAAACCTAGGGAGGATTCATTCCTTTCCATTGTGTTCTTAAACCAGAATCTACCCAAGTTAGATAAATCTTTGACCAACCGAGAACCTAAGGCTCTAATACCAATTGTAGAACACAAGATATCACTGAGAGGGGGGGTGAATCACTGATTATTAACAATTTCAAACAATGTGTGCAACTAGTAGGATAATGAAAGCACTAACAAGAAACCACACACAAGAGCAAATCACATACCACTAGATATACGAGCAAAACCCAATGTGGGAAAAACCTCGGTGAGAAATGTTGCAGGAGATCTACTGCTCTAATCCAATCTCATAATGAAATAATAGTTTTACAATGTTTAGGGCACCAACCCAAGGAGCACCAACCCCTACCAATTTATGGGCACCTACCCAAAGGAGCACCAACCCCCGCACCAAGAACCCACTCAATGAAATAAAATGAGATATAAAATAATACAATGATAAACACTTGTTACAAATGAGTTTTGTAACCCCTGTAAAAAATTATCTTTGTCAGTTAAACTCTTTTCTGTCACATTGCTTCTCTTCTCTACTGGTCCTCTGTTCTTGCTGTCTGAATCCTCTACAACTCAGTTTCTTCCTTGCCGGATCTTCTCTGAAACTTAGTCTACTCTCCTTCACTCTCTGCTTCTATCTTACCAGTTCAGACATTGCCAATTAGATGAACTGTTACACTCTATAACTGTTTATCAGTTACGTTAAATCTTGTTGGTTAAACCTTCCTTACCATTTCTTCAACTAACACTTAGTCATTTTAGATTTTTCTATCAACACTCAGACTAATCAACCTGGAAAAATCTCACTTTCTCATCACTCATCCAACATACTATATAATTTCTTAAGTCTTCTATATGCAATTTATATACATGCTTTCCCACCAAAAGAAAACTCAAACTTCACGTGCTTGGGGTTTTCTTCACTGACTTCTATCCGTATCAAATTAGATCTCATCTTCTTGAATCGACAACCTATAATAGTTCAAAAAAAAGCTTTGTCCTTTTTTTATTCTTCCTATAAATGTTTACTATATTGAGCAAACTGGACTCTGTTCATCGGTTTTGATTTTGTCGATCACAATAAATGATCTGACTATTTCTTACTCGAGATCAACAAGATGATCATATATCTTGCTTCGGTCATAATGTCAAAGAAAAAAATCTTTTCCCTTCGATCTTCTTTGAGCCGCAATCCTCTGCAACCGATTCGTGATTTTTCCAGTAGACATTTAATACTGACCTAGTCGACAACTACCTTGCCGACACACCATTTACCTACCACTGCATGTTCGCAACCTGCAGTCCACATGACATCTCTGCAAGCATCTAGCTCACTTGATTGTGTCAGTTCAAACTTAGTCACAGACCGAACATGCTACCGGTATACACTAACTGGTTAACCTTCAAATCGTGCACTTTTTTGTTTTGTCGATTAGGTCATGTTATATATGACTGCACTTGTAATGCCCCGCCAGGAAACCCCAAAGGGTTAAAGCTAAAACACTCAAACGGAGTGTAAATATATATATTTTTTATAATAATAATTAAGAGTGTTAATAATATGTCACAACATTAAGATAATTTGGAGTTATCTAAAGCTTAGATAACACAATGGAAGACTAAACAAACGAAAGGAGTTTCCCAACGTGATTACGTAACCTTACACCTAACTCAACTCGCGACAATTGATCCAATTAAGCTGGATATCTTAATTATGATTCAATGCTTTAGACATGGATATGTTATGTTCGATGAATTGACATTTTAGAATTTAGGAAGCGTTTCATCCATTATGATTGGAGATGAGGCTAACAAGAGGACATTTACTCAATGAAGTTAAAACATAATTAACTTAAGAATTCACCCATTAAGGTTTAAGTAGGGTTAACTTGATGAGCCATCCATTTTAGATACAATGCGACTAATATAATGAAGTTCATTTATAGATGGTTGAAATGTAAATAGCCAAAGAGTTCATTCATTGAAGTTAAAATAATACTATAGATGAAGTTCATTTATTAAGGTGAAAATGTAATATAGCCACATGAGTCCATCCCTTTAATTAAAATATAGTTAGTAAAATGATATTCATTCGTTAAGGATTAAAAATGTAAGCAATAAAGTGACGTTCCCTTATTTGGGTTTAAACATAACCAACTAATAAGTCGTAGTTCATTTATAGAGGATAAAATGTAAATAGTCTATGAAGATCATCCATTAGGGTTAAGATATAAGTAACTTAATGAGTTCACTCATTTTAGTTAAAATAAAGTTAATATGAAGTAATACTTTTGCTATGATCAAGATATAAACAACTAAATGAGTTCTCCCATGTTAGTTCGATTATAGCTATTATGATGAAGATCATTTATTAAGGTTAAAATGAGGATAACCAATTTGAGTTCATCCAATTATAAAACTAATCTGGTGAGGGTTATTTGTTTAGAATATGATGATGTTCATTTATTGAGATATTATGGTAAGTAGCCAAATGAGGTTCGTCCATTAGATTTCAATTTAGATATTATGACAGTAGTCCAAAATTTGTTATACATTCATTACGTTCAAATTACAAACTTTATGTCAAGTTAATCCAATATTTGTAACCTAGCGAGTTTCTTTCCATGCTTACTTCTTTTCATTAACATTAACATAATACTTTCTATAATCATATTTACATTCTTTTATGACCCTAATTACTATATTTAACAAGATGACTATATTTATGCATTCAAGAAATAACTTCATTAAAACCCCATTATACACTTACAAAATGCAACCATACATGCTAGCACTAAAAATAAAACAGGTGGAACAAAAGCATCGCATAACACAGATATGATCTTGGAGTTCACCCCTAAAGGGCTACATCTCCGGGTCTGCTCAACTGCAAGACCCCTCTGGCATTTAATATAGTTAGGATTACATAAGTTTCATGTCTTTTACATCTTTTCCATATAGGCGAACACAGCCACTATACAACAACCACCTCGGTAGATAATTACATAATAATCCCTTTTGAAGTGGATCCTACTAAATACATCAAAAGCAAATACAAGGGTTACTGAACTATCGGTACCCTAAATAGAGACTTGACCGACTATGATGAGACACAAGCAACCAGATGATAGGGACCCAAAAAACCTATCAAGGACGTGCTATTATTATAGACATAGCGATTACAAAAATATTAAACCATGCACAAGCATTAACGGTTAAACATAGTCTTTTCTCATGTTGATTTAAGCATCTAAACAAGTTATTTAATCCTTAGATATGCATCAATGGTAAGTTGGTTTTACAACAATACTCTAGCCCCTTTTCTAACAACACAAAAATTACCCATTACTATAAAGACCAAACTACATTAAAAGTGAATAAGGAAATGGGAAAAAATCATCTCCCAGCTAATTTAAGATTCCCTTGCATACATTTTAAAACTAATTTCACCATTTGATTTACTCATTAGCTTCTAAATATGAGTCCCAATATTTACCAACTAAATAAAAATTAAATTAAATACAACATTTCAACAATTGTTAATTCAATGGAAATCATTGCTATATTGAATCCAATGATTAATATATAATTAATAATATATGCTAATTAGATATTATCTATATTAGCATATATTTTAATATATATATTTATCCTTTTTTTTTTTTTTTTATAATCATAACTTGCTAGAAATATAAATCTCAATTCACTTTAATAATACAAATATATTACTTATAATATATATTTTTTAATTATTATATATCCCCCTTTTTTTTTAACATACAAACAAAACATCATATTTAAATTTTAAAAATATATAAAAAATAACAAAAAGAAAAAGGGCGGCCAAAACCCTAGGGCGGCGAAACCCCCAGGGTGGTCGTGCCCTAGCTGAAGGAACTGCGGCCTCCATGGAGGATGCAGGCCCTCGGCCTCCACCAACAGTGGTGTCGGGGTTACTGCGGCCACAGTGGGGTCATAGGCCCTTCGGCCTCCACATAGTGGTGTCGGGGGTTGCTGCGGCCTCCACGGGGGATGCAGTCCCCTTCGGCCCCCACTGCATGGAACCGAGGGTGCTGCGGACGGCGCCGTGGGGAGTGGTTGGTTGAGCTTTGGCTGCCCCCCCCAAAACCCCCAATTAAATTTTTTTTTTTTCATTCTCTTTTTTTTTTTTTTAATGTAATATATAGTTTGTATTTCTAGTTTCGATTTAACTAATGTTTTTTTGAAATAGGCATGAACGATAATAACCAAGAACAATACATAAAATGCCCATTATCCATTTGTTACAGTCACATACATTCTTCTTTTCCAGAATGTTAAGGGTTTAAAAAAAAATAGAAGAAATTGATGAATAACCATCCAATCTAAACAAATATTTGGGCATAAGGCAGTTCATTTCTCACACAAAGATCTTACAATAAGCCACTCTTAAACAAATTTCTACTATGAAACTTACTCATGGACAATAAATGGAAAATTTGAAAACCATATTTGCAAGAAGAGCATTCAAACCCCTTTTATTTTTAAATAAACATTTTAATCAAACTAATGAATAGATTCCTACCTCAATAAGCATTTATGGAAGAATTTGAAGATGAGCCCCCAAATCTGCAGCTGTAGAAATCCATCTTTTTTCCCCAAATCACCATCTCCATATTTTTCTTTTCAAAAAGAAAACAAAAAAACCCCCAATAATATTTTTCAACCTAGGTTAAATGGGAACCAATTTTGACCTAATTTCTAATTTCGAAATTTAAGCCCTTTTTAGAATAAAAAGAAATAAGAATTCTTTTCAACTATTAAATTAATTTAACTTGATTTTCTAATTAATATACTTCTCTCTTATTTAATCTTAGTTTTAATTTCTCAATATTAATTAAGCCAACATTTATATTTCGAACTATTGACAAGGGTAAAATATTTAAATTAAATTAATTTCCAAAATCAATCTTTTACACTATATCAAACTTTACAAATTAAAAAATGATTTTCTTTAAATAATAAAATTTACCCTTTCATTTCCAAAATACAAAAGTGGTTAAATTATTTCTATTTCCAAATGACTTTAAATCTTCCTTTTTCAAAATGCATAAACTAATTAAATTCGTTATTTAAAATTAACTATTAAACTAAACTCTCTACAAACATAAATAAAGCGCTCTTTTTTGATAAATGACTAATCTCATGAAAGTAACCTATTTATTTTAATTTCTCAACTAATAATGCGTAAATGAACACATTAATTCAAATTAAATACTTAAGCTTGCTACAAATATAATTAAGGCGATCTCTTAAATTAACAATTAATCATATAAAAGAAACATATCTATTTTAATTTCTCAATTACTATTGCGTAAATCAACACATTAAATTGAATTAAATACTTAGTATAAAATACTCCATCTACCACACGCAAGGCATGCAAACCAAGAAAGTCCACCAATCACAAGACACACAACCCAAATGACAAAGGAACCCTACAGACCACACACAATGCTCACCTGATCATGGCGAAGGCAAGATGAGAGTTTTATGACCACCTAATCCGAATTCTAAGGATGAAGGAGGTATACTCAACCCTATGAATCCTGAAGGAGATGAACCTTGTACCTAGGCGGTATAGTACCTGCAATCTCCTGCAACCATGAGTCACGCAAGCATACATATATATAAATATTCAATGAAGGCGTTAGCTCGAGATTTATAACAAGAATTAGGGAACAATTACATTTACACAAGAATCGATGCAAAAGCACAATAATAGGTATGCCCAATATTGATATAGTCTAATCTACAACATTACATAACGATAAATCCACCATTCAAGAATGCCACGTAGGAGGTCAACCAAGGTCAAATGGGTTTTACAAGGCCGACTAGGGTAGGGGCATTACATTCCCCCCCCTAGGCTCCGACTTACTCCTGTAAGTTGCAAGGCTAAGCGGAAGTCATACGACACGTATTAGCCCTTAAACTCAATTAACAATTATCAATTTGCACAAATAACTATGTTGTCAACAATTTAAAACATTATTTATAAATCCTCTACAAATGTCATTATCCATTAGCAGAATGCATCTAAAATCATACACTTCTTAAAATTATTCTAGAAATTACACCCAATCTTAGTGGAGAAATGAGAATTTTTCCTTCCTTTTATTACACCAAACTAAAGCATTAAAAGATATAGACACAGTTATCATACTCATCTATAAAACATGACAAGAAAACATGCCATCAAGATCAAATTCTTTTGCCCATACCTCTTTTAACAAAACTTTATCGCATAGGACTAGCTTCAAATATAAATTTCTACAACCAAGTTAACTTTTTAGTAAATAAGAGCAACGTAAATAACTCAATTGTTTACACTTTCTAGGCATTTAAGAACTTTTCCAATGACTATGTCCCATAACATAGTGACAAGTGAACACCATTTAATCCATGATTACACATAATAACCTTCCACATAACTGGTTTGCACAACACAAAAGGCCACATGTGAGCATGTCTAATGCTCGGTCAAAGATAACATGCACGATCAACATCTCTATACCTGCTCTCAAAACAAATAATATGATCATCAATATCCAACATCTCACTCAAGGGCTTGATGGTGCTAGGGCACACCATGGTGGTGCTACCTTCCATACAAGACCCTCGTGAACATCCCTTGTTGCATAAGGTGTCTAGCCTCCAAGAGATAGTCCCCACTCAAAGGTAGGTAGTGGGTCCTTGCTGTCTCATAGCCTCACATACCTCGATCCTCAAGGTTCCCTACATCTACTTCCTCGTATACACTCATCCAAGACCATCTCCTACGTTCTTGGAGAGGAATTCACATTCCAACACAAGACCGGCTTACGAAAACAGTAAGGATAAACCAGTTTAGCCACCCATGTATAGAAGAATAAACATAATAATTGTCAATTCCAATATTAAGGCAAGAAAATAGTTCCGGAATTGCAACATCAAATCAAGTAAAAACAAGATTGCAAGATCGTGGCTAAACCTTCAAGGTCAAAATAAAATAAATTGCTGGCCCACAAGGAAATAAATAATAAATAAATAATAAAAGAAGATCATAAGTGCACATTACATCACTACGTGACTAGCAGCTAGCCACCAACGAGGAAGGAAGGAAAAATCGTCTAGCTATCGCAGTAGCTCATCATGTGGTGTGGCCTAGTCACACATCTGCATGGCATGGCAGTGTGCACCTCGACATCACCCCGCATCATGTCATCATGTGGCATGGCTCTACTCTATACCTATCGGTAGGCCACATGGCAATGTCTACTACATCCTACATCATGTCTCAGCACAGCATGGCAATACTCCAAGTGAATAGGGCATGCAATGGATGTATCCCACATTGCAGTGTACCTTGCGGATAAGGCACGCGCCAGTCACACCCCTCATAGCGATGTTCCTCTCAGGATACTTGCCGTAAGCCAGAGGTATACATGGCTAAGGTCTACCCACAAGTCTACCAACACTAGTCAATTGGCAACTCATGTAAGAAAAATAACACACCTCTCATGAAGACAAGGCAAAAGATGCTCCAATAAAATCCATCAATATGCTCAAGAACTGTCATCTATATGCTCAAAATAAGGGATAGGAATTAGGCTGGCACACATGAACCTCATAAATTGGTTCATCACAGGGGAAAGTATTGAGTACACCTATAATACAGTTTCATTATATAACTATATTTTTCCTCGAGATAAGGAAGCTAAAGTCGCTTCATGTCAACATTACTCGTACGCTATTCATACTATTCAAGGAATGGTGACTCCTATTACTACCCCTTCACATACTGACTTATCAACAACCCATGGGTTGGCACTCAGTAAGGGAACACATATGCATCATCACATAAATAGGTATGGTTTCCCATACTCATAAGCAAACATATCCTCCATGGTTGATTACTTCACCATCCAATGGGCACACATAGCAAGTATGGGTTTCTTACAACACACAAGGAATAGAACCATTATTGGTTTAGTCACATTTACAGGGGGTACTTTACACTACGCTAACATCTACTTAAAATAAGTTTTAATTAGCTTTACACATGAATCACTAAATAAAGTTTACTCTAGATACACATTCTGAAATTCTTAACAATTCAAATTTACACAAGGAAATAACGTCATTCCAATATCTTTCTCAATTTCCACTAAGCATTTTCATTCACCTTACGAACTATGCAATTTTCTCTTCCAAAGTGAAAAACTTTCCTCATTCAATCAGAAGCCAAAGCAAACATACAATTTTATATGCATTATAAAAATTCTTCTTAAATCACTGCATCCTTAATAGCATTTCAAAAACAACAAATCCTATAATTTAGGCAAGAGGAGGAGGAGAGTTGGAAAATCAACTATTTCCTACGAATACACAAGATCAACAAGATCACACTATATGCTCAGATATAAGTCTATCATTTTAGTTGCACGGTTTTCATTTCACTATCTTTTAGGAGGGTGCCAAAGCAACCTAACATGACATTTCTAATTATTATTGTTGCAATATAATGTTCTAGTTTTCCGAATCAAGAAATCTAGACAAACAATTTTTTTGTAATACAAGTCCTCTTGAGAACACTCACTATTCATAATACAATACAATAATACCTCAAACCTAAAATTGAAAATTCAAAATACGACAAGAAGGTAAATGAGGATCTATCTAATAATATTACACATTAATGCATACAAATTAACAAGTCTTTCATTTGATCTTTCTAAACACAAAAAGACAATTATCTATATCCAAAGGCAAGTTAAATGGAGCATTGCTAAAATAGGTCCTAAATCAAACTGGTTTGAAGAAGCACATAAAACAATCTTTCAAAAAAAAAAACACATTAATACACTCTTGAAGCTACTATAACATGTTCTCTTTTGGTACTTCTTTCACAATAAAACAATTTTCACAAAATCAGCTATGCGCATATTAATGCACCTTACTTAAGATGGAAATTTAATTATATTACTCCTATCAAGCACATGGAGAATAATTAATGTAAACATACAATTTTCTCTCAATAACCAATATTAACTTTCCAACCAAATCCCTTTCAAAATCTAAAAACACAAAGCATTATAAGGCTCACACAAGGGCTCAAGGAGTCACAACCTTTCTCTTGCAAAGAGAAAACTCATATTTAAGGGATAGTTACACATATAACAAGCATTTTAAATTTCTAGAGAGAAAGAGGAGAAAGGGTGATAATCGTTCAATTTACTACACAATAAGCATTTAATATTTGCCGTACTAGTCCTTCAAGTGGACAACACTAAGATAGATCATAACCATAACAAGCACATTTTGTACTTTTAGATTCAAGACAATACCAACCAACCTAGACGGATTAGTCAAAAGAGTAAAATAATTCAAGAATGAAGGTACATACGACTCTCTTTTAGAATAAGAGGAATCATAGACCAAGACTGCAATAAGTAAATAAAGCACATATAATCATTCCAAAACACCCATATCAAGAAGGTGACAACAAGGTGTGAATGCACACATTACACACAAGTAGGGTTTGTTCAATCACACTCACACATCAAGGAGGACAAGCATACAACATAAGGTCGAAACACCACACACCAACTAAGGGCACAAGCGTAACCAAAGATCCCAGTGTTGCAACATCGGCTTTGATACCAAGTGTAATTCCCTGCCAAGAAACCCCGAAGGGTAAAGCTAAAACACTCAAACAGAGTCTAAATATTTTTTTTTTATAATAATAATTAAGAGTATTAATAATAAGTCACAACATTAAGATAATTTGGAGTTATCTAAAGCTTAGATAACACAACGGAAGACAAAATGAACCTAAGGAGTTTCCCAACGTGATTACGTAACCTTACACCTAACTCAACTCACGACAATTGACCCAATTAAGCTGGATATCTTAATTATGAGTCAATTCTTTAGACATGGATATGTTATGTTCGATGAATTGACATTTTAGAATTTAGGAAGCGTTTCATCCATTATGATTGGAGATGAGGCTAACAAGAGGATATTTACTCAATGAAGTTAAAACATAATTAACTTAAGAATTCACCCATTAAGGTTTAAGTAGGGTTAACTTGACGAGCCATCCATTTTAGATACAATGCGACTAATATAACAAAGTTCATTTATAGATGGTTGAAATGTAAATAGCCAAAGAGTTCATTCATTGAAGTTAAAATAATACTAGAGATGAAGTTCATTTATTAAGGTGAAAATGTAATATAGCCACATGAGTCCATCCCTTTAATTAAAATATAGTTAGTAAGATGATATTCATTCGTTAAGGATTAAAAATGTAAGCAATAAAGCGAGGTTCCCTCATTTGGGTTTAAACATAACCAACTAATAAGTCGTAGTTCATTTATAGAGGATAAAATGTAAATAGTCTATGAAGATCATCCATTAGGGTCAAGATATAGGTAACTTAATGAGTTCACTCATTTTAGTTAAAATAAAGTTAATAAGAAGTAATACTTTTGCTATGATTAAGATATAAACAACTAAATGAGTTCTCCCATGTTAGTTCGTTTATAGCTTTTATGATGAAGATCATTTATTAAGGTTAAAATGAGGATAACCAATTTGAGTTCATCCAATTATAAAACTAATCTGGTGAGGGTTATTTGTTTAGAATAAAATGTAAACAACTAAATAAATTCCTCCATTATAGTGAAATATAGCTAACAGGACGATGTTCATTTATTAAGATATTACGGTAAGTAGCCAAATGAGGTTCGTCCATTAGATTTCAATTTAGATATTATGACAGTAATCCAAAATTTGTTATACATTCGTTACATTCAGATTACAAACTTTATGTCAAGTTAATCCAATATTTGTAACCTAGCGAGTTTCTTTCCATGCTTACTTCTTTTCATTAACATTAACATAATACTTTCTATAATCATATTTACATTCTTTTATGACCCTAATTACTACATTTAACAAGATGACTATATTTATGCATTCAAGAAATAACTTCATTAAAACACCATTATACACTTACAAAATGCAACCATACATGCTAGCACTAAAAATAAAACAGGTGGAACAAAAGCATCGCATAACACGAATATGATCTCAAAGTTCACCCCTAAGGGGCTACATCTTCAGGTCTGCTCAACTGTAAGACCCCTCTGGCATTTAATATAGTTAGGATTACATAAGTTTCATGTCTTTTACATCTTTTCCATATAGGCGAACACAACCACTATACAACAACCACCTCGGTCGATAATTACATAATGATCCCTTTTGAAGCGGATCCTACTGAATACATCAAAAGCAAATACAAGGGTTACTTAATTGTCGATACCCTAAATAGAGACTTGATCGACTATGACCAGACATAAGCAACCAGACGATAGGGACCCAACAAACCTATCAAGGATGTACCATTATTATAGACATAGAGATTACAAAAATATTAAACCATGCACAAGCATTAATGGTTAAACACGGTCTTTTCTCATGTTGATTTAAGCATCTAAACAAGTTATTTAATCCTTAGATATGCATCAATGGCAAGTTGGTTTTACAACAATACTCTAGCCCCTTTTCTAACAACACGAAAATTACCCATTACTATAAAGAACAAACTACATTAAAAGTGAATAAGGAAATGGGAAAAAATCATCTCCCAGCTAATTTAAGATTCGCTTGCATACATTTTAAAACTAATTTCACCATTCGATTTACTCATTAGCCTCTAAATATGAGTCCCAATATTTACCAACTAAATAAAAATTAAATTAAATACCACATTTCAATAATTGTTAATTCAATGGAAATCATTGCTATATTGAATCCAATGATTAATATATAATTAATAATATATGCTAATTAGATATTATCTATATTACCATATATTTTAATATATATATTTATCCTTTTTTTTTTTTAATAATCATAACTTGCTAGAAATATAAATCTTAATTCACTTTAATAATACAAATATATTACTTATAATATATATTTTTTTATTGTTATATATCCCCTTTTTTTCTTAACATACAAACAAAACATCATATTTAAATTTTAAAAATATAAAAAAAATAACTAAAAGAAAAAGGGCGGCCAAAACCCTAGGGTGGCAAAACCCCCAGGCGGTCGTGCCCTTGCCAAAGGAACTGCGGCCTCCATGGAGGACGTAGGCCCTCGGCCTCCACCAACAGTGGTGTCGGGGTTACTGCGGCCGCCGTGGGGTCGCAGGCCCTTCGACCTCCACATAGTGGTGCCGGGGGTTGCTGCAGCCTCCACAGGGGATGCAGTCCCCTTCGGCCCCCACTGTGTGGAACCGAGGGTGCTGCGGATGACGCCATGGGGAGGGGCGGGTTGAGCTTCTGCTTCCCCCCCCCAACCCCGAAACCCTCAATTTAATATATATATATATTTTATTCTCTTCTTTTTTTATTTTATTTAATATATAGTTTGTATTTCCAGTTTCAATTTAACTAATTTTTTTTTGAAATAGGCATGAACGATAATAGCCAAGAATAATACATAAAACGCCCATTATCCATTTGTTACAGTCACAGACATTTTTCTTTTCTAGAATGTTAAGGGTTTCAAAAAAAATAGAAGAAATTGATGAATAACCATCCAATGTAAACAAATATTTGGGCATAAGGCAGTTCATTTCTCACACAAAGAACTTACAATAAGCCACTCTTAAACAAATTTCTACTATGAAACTTACTCATGGACAATCAATGGAAAATTTGAAAACCATATTTGCAAGAAGAGCATTCAAACCCCTTTTATTTTTAAATAAACATTTTAATCAAACTGATTAACAAATTCCTACCTCAATAAGCATTCCTGGAAGAATTTGAAGATGAGCCCCCAAATCTGCAGCTGTAGAAATCCATCTTTTTTCCCCAAATCCCCATCCCCATATTTTTCTTTTCCAAAAATTCAAAAAAAAAATTCCCCAAAAATATTTATCAAGCTAGGTTAAATGGGAACCAATTTTGACCTAATTTCTAATTTTGAAATTTAAGCCTATTTTAGAATAAAAAGAAATAAGAATTCTTGTCAACTATTAAATTAATTTAACTTGATTTTCTAATTAATATACTTCTCTCTTATTTAATCTTAGTTTTAATTTCTCAATATTAATTAAGCCAACATTTATATTTCAAACTATTGACAAGGGTAAAGTATTTAAATTAAATTAATTTCTAAAATCAATCTTTTACACTATATCAAACTTTACAAATTAAAAAATGATTTTCTTTAAATAATAAAATTTACCCTTTCATTTCCAAAATGCAAAAGTGGTTAAATTATTTCTATTTCCAAATGACTTTAAATATTCCTTTTTTTAAAACGAATAAACTAATTAAATTCGTTATTTAAAATTAACTATTAAACTAAACTCGCTACAAATATAAATAAAGCGCTCTTTTTTTGATAAATGACTAATCTCTTGAAAGTAACCTATTTATTTTAATTTCTCAACTAATAATGCGTAAATGAACACATTAATTCAAATTAAATACTTAAGCTTGCTACAAATATAATTAAGGCGATCTCTTAAATTAACGATTAATCATATAAAAGAAACCTATCTATTTTAATTTCTCAATTACTATTGCCTAAATCAGCACATTAAATTGAATTAAATACTTAGTATAAAATACTCCATCTACCACACGCAAGGCATGCAAACCAAGAAAGTCCACCAATCACAAGACACACAACCCAAACGACAAAGGAACCCTATGGACCACACACGATGCTCATCTGATCATGGCTAAGGCAAGATGAGAGTTTTATGACCACCTAATCCAAATTCTAAGGATGAAGGAGGTATACTCAACCCTGTGAATCCTGAAGGAGATGAACCTTGCACCTAGGCGGTATAGTACCTACAATCTCCTGCAACCACGAGTTACGCAAGCATACATATATATACATATTCAATGAAGGTGTTAGCTCGAGATTTATAACAAGAATTAGGGAACAATTACATTTACACAAGAATCGATGCAAAAGCACAATAATAGGTATGCACAATATTCATATAGTATAATCTAAAACATTACATAATGGTAAATCCACCATTCAAGAATGCCACGTAGGAGGTCAACCAAGGTCAAACAGGTTTTACAAGGCCAACTAGGGTAGGGGCATTACAACACTTACTAACCGGGTGTGTTTTCTTGCCAGTTGACATACTTACCAATTGACATCCCATACCAGTTGACATCAAACATGCCAACAACCTCCAATGATGGTAACAACATCTTGCATGCAGGTTGACATCAATGACAATACAATGCCAACAACCTCTTCCCCTAAACTCCTTCCTCTTCCTTTTCTTTGTTGTTTTTTCTTTCTTTTCAACTTCTCCTTTACCCTACTTGCCACTTGGAAACTTTCCTCCATTGTCTGAGGTGTATTTAGGCTCATCTCATCCAAAATGTTGAACCTTAGGCCATTCAAATACTTTTCCACTTTCTCCTTCTCATTTTCCACATGTCCTGACCTTATACTAAGCATATAGAATTCCTCAGTAGAAGTTGCCACATCCATGTCTCTTTGTTTTAGATTTTACAACTTTTTGAACACTTGCACTTTATAATTTGCTGGTAGGAATTGTTCTTTCAACTTATTCACCATCTAGTCCCATGAATTTATCATGGATTTTCTCATCTTTACTCTCTCTCCTTAGGTATAGTTCCACGAAGTCAAGGCAGGTCCTTTTAACTTTGTCTTTGCAAATTTGACCTTCTTGTGCTCTACTACTTCTACTCAAAGTAGTTGTTTAGTGCATCCACCCATTCAATCACTTATTCAACATCCATTTTTCCTCCATACATGGGAAGGTCCATTTTAACATCAGATGTCTCTCCTGTTACTGATTTCAAGGCATTGATAAACCTTCTTTCCTCAAGGGCTATCTCCTCTCCTTGATGATTCTCTTGAGGATCTCCCTCTTCAACCTCATCTTCTTCTTATTCAGTGTCACTATCACCTTCTTCACCCCTTTTTCTCCTTCTCTCTCTTTCTTTTATTATTGCAATCTCATATTCTAGGGCCTTCAATCTCCTAGACATCATTGTCCCACCTTTTGGAGGCATATTGTACTTTGCAAGGTCAACTACTCTTCTTCACACACAAATCTATTTCCTTTTGACAATTAGAATATGGCTCTGATACCACTATGATGCAGAGAACCCAAGGGTGGTTATAATATCACAACTCAACAAAAATAATAGGTTACAAGGTATCAAGGCATGTCTCTTGCTTCAACTCACTAACTCATTCACTAGGCATCTTAACCCTTAACCCAGTTTGCACCAAATTTGACACAACTTCACAAAATGCTTAGGGGCCCTTGGGGAAGGATTACAAAGTGATTGGAGGCATCAAAAAAATTCTCCATATGAAGTGGTATGACCCCAAAACACTTCCTGACATGGTTTACCTTGGAAGAGCTCATACATCCCTCTAGGCCTGCTCAGAGGGTTTTTAGGCAATAACTTACAAAAAATTGACCACATATGTAAAAGGAAAACCTTTTCAAATACCCATTAGGGAATATGATAACATATGTGAAACTCACATGGGGTTGCTTCAGACTTTTTGAGTCAAAATTAAGATTGTCACTAGTTTAGGCCTATAATTACCCCTCTTTTCCAAAGCACCTACCCTAGAGACTTGTCTCACGTCTCTACCAATGGTTCAAACATGTGGTTTTCAACTCCAAAAAAAGGATTTCATAGGTTTTGGAACTACTTTGTGTATACACCTAAAAATGGTCTAAAGATAATTAATTAAATAAGCAATTATTTAATTAATCCCTCCTCCCCAATTTAATTGAATTCATTAAACAATTTGATTAAATTTCCCTTTTCATCTACTTATTAATAAATCTAAGGATTTATTAAATAGGTTCATTTCATTTCACCCCTTTAATTAATTAATTCAAATTAACTAATTCCTCAACCAAAATCATTTCTACTAAATCCCCTAATTAATTAAAACAAATCAATTATGAGTTGTTGAGATTAATTAGCCATTTTCCTAATATTTGAATTTTTAAATTCAAATTCTCCTAACTTCTACCACTCCTAAACCTAACCATTCCTAAACCTAACCTATTCTACCTACCACCTTGTCCCCTTTCATCCAACATCTTCTAGAACCTTTGTGACACTTGTCACTAAGTGTTCCCTTTAATCCAACTCCCTTTGCCAACCTCCTCCAATTTAACCATTGATTTCTTCAGATCAATCTTAACCATTGATTCATGCCAACTCACCCCTAGCCTTGGAAAATCCTATAAATAGACCCTATTTTGGAGAACAAATGGCCAATTCATGAATTTAGCCACTTTACTAATTCATGCTCAATTTTAGCTCATTTGCATTGTTACTATAGGCATCTAGCTTATAGTTTATCAGTTTTAGCAATGTTATCATGCTCATTTCAGCTTAACTCTTAGCTTAATCATGCTAGGATAATCATGAATTCATATAGCTTAATCATGCTATCATGCTAGGATCATGCATCTTAATCATTCAAATCCTCCATCTAAGTGTAGTCAAGTCACTAGAATTTGCATACTAAGATCTGAGAGCAAATTCCATACTCACATTTACTAGGAGGCAATAAGTCTATTAGCTATGGTTTTGTCTTTCATTGTTTCAATTTACTAACCATTGCTTATAATGATTTATTGAGTGCATTGTGGTTGCAGGTACAGGTACACTTCATAGAGCATGACATTTTGGTGCCCACCGTGGGGCCGAGATCATCATTTTCAGCCTCCCAAGCTTCCTTAAACTTCATCTCTGCCGGATCAGAATCAGATTGTCATACGAGTTGCCTTTCTAGCTCGTACAAACTTCCTTTTAGTCTCGGATGACACCTCATTCTGACTCGTACGAGGTATAATCTTGACTCGTATGAGATTTTAGACTACAAATTCTTTACTCGTACTAGGCTGATCCTGTGTCGTACGAGTTGATTTTCACTCATACTAGAGCTAATTTTGTGTCATACGAATTTTTGGATGTTAAATCTTATGTCGTACAAGTCAATTTTGGTCCCTGTGCGAAATCTAATCATTTGTCATTCTCTCTGATAAATCATTTCGTACGAGTTTCTGCATCTGTTATTTTTTTGAAAAAATTGCAAATTAGAAATTTCAAATTTGTCTATACGTCGGTAATCTGCATTTTTGAAGGCTTTCTTGTCATTTTTAGCCCTTGAGAGTGCCCAAAGGTCTTGGCTAGAAGCCATGTCCTTTGAAAATTGCATCTAGAACTCTTGGAGACCTTTCCAACGAGGTAAACGACATGTAATTTCGAGTCCTGAGTAGAAAGTTATGCCTTTCTGAAGTTAGGATAAAATTTCATAGAATTTTTCTGAAAATTTCATAGTTTGGATCACTAATGCTAATCTTGTTATGTCTATGAGATGTTTGCATCCTAACTCTTTCTTGCAAATACGCTTGTCAAAGATACGCTTGTCAAAGACCAAATTCAAAACAATGACTACTGATGAGTTTTTGCAGGTTGCCTAAGGATTCAGCAAAAAACTTTGTGTATTCTTTAAGATTTTTAGGCACATTTCAATTTGGGCTTAAAGAAATGAACTATCATGTCTTGTGTGTCTTTGATGATAGGCGAGTATGCTCTCACCTTTCTTAGGGGATCAGAAAGCTAGACTCATCTTTTTTCTTTCATTAGTACATCTCTTTAGCAGGCCTTCCCTCCCGAGGAGTTATTAACTCTTAGCCATTAAGGCCGGTGAGAGGGGAACGACCTAAGTGGGAACGGCTAACGCCAAGTAATCCAACCCACTATAAAATAAATGTGTTTTTGATGAAAATCAAAGCAACAACAGTGCTCGGGAATAGCTCTCCTCCGTACCTTTGGGTATATCAAACCTTGGTTTTCAAGGCTGGGAGACCTCTTAATTGAGTTTATACCCCGACGTGTCGAACGGATCCCTTACTAGTGTTGGTTAAAATAGAAGCTACCCGATTCACCTCCAAAAGGGTGATAATCTTTGTGCAAGAGAGATAGTAACTCTCCCAAGACACTTGCCATATCGTGCCCCCATTAGCATTTGGAGTCGGATAATACGGCGTTGAGAATCCATTGCGTGAGACTCAGCGGCCGTATTCTGATTAGCTATTGGGTGTGTACCTAAGTCAACAAGCAAAGGTTTTCATTCTCAGCCAACTTCCTTAGGGTTTAGCTTGATTGAGAGTCATGTATCACATCATGTGTTTGTTGTGTATTCATCCCCAAATTGCAAAATCAGACACTTAAAACTGAAAAACCAAAGTAAAACATCAAAATTTAGTGATCAAAACTCAAAAAAGCAAGCACTTTTTATAACTGCTCAAATACCTATCATACGAGTCAGGAGTCTCTATCATATTGCTTGATCTTCTATCGTATGAGTCAAGGTTCTATGTCGTACAAAAAACTGTTGTTCACATGAAGTCACTATTCTGTCGTATTGACCTATATCTGGTGTCGTCCTATGCTGTGAAGTATGTCGTATGAAACTCTACATTTGTCAGTCCAGAACTGAGTCTTACATACCTATTTCAGAGTTGTCATTTCTATCTGGTCACTTTGCAGTAAACATAAACACCTGGTGTCTATTATTCTATGCTTAAATAGTCACGTGTGTGCCAATCCTAACTAGATCTCAAAGATGAAAAATTGCAGAGACCGAAATCGAAACATTAGAAATAACTAGAATTATGGAACATGAAGATGAAATACAAGGGGAATGAGAAATAATAGAACAAAACATCAAAGACATCAAAAAGGACCGTCAATTCGACAAATTTATGTGAAAATTGTTGGAGGAAGAAAAAGAAAAATATTTTCTAATGTTATCCAAATCTGGTGCTACACTCCCTCAAGATTTTGATTTGAACAAATTAACGCAAAAGGAAAGTGACCCTCCCCCTAATAACGAACAACATGAGGACATATTTGGTATCAAAATGAATAACATGTCAATCCCCATTAACACCAAAAACAATGAAGAGACTTACATCACCAAAAGAGATGAAGTAGAAATTTTGAATAACATTCAATTCGATGAGAATACAAGAAGGACTAGGGATGAAACAAGACAAGATCTAGATCCTACTAGAACACAAAATCATGGTCATGCAAGAACAAATCATGTCGATAATCCTATCATGACTCTGACACAACAACTGCAAGTAATGTAAACACAAATCCAAGAGATGCAAAGAGGAAATGTTAGACGATATTCACTTCAAGAAATCTGTCCTTATCCATTCGACATAAATCTAAACATGATACCATTTCCAATAGGTTTTGAAACTCTGAGATATGAAAAATATGATGGAAGCTCTGACCCTCAAGATCATATAAGAGAATTTTGTACCATGAGTATGGAGTTTGCACATGAAGATACCTACTTAATGAGACTATTTCCAAAAAGCTTAACTGGACTAGCTATGGAGTGGTTTTCCAAACTTGCACCTGGAATAAGATCATTTTCAGAGTTGGTAGATAAATTTATTTCGCAATATTCCTACAATATACAACATGAAGTGACCATGCTAGACCTCTGTAACACTAAACAAAAAAGTGGAGAACCCTTCATGACATTCTTACAATGATGGAGACGCCTAGCATCACAGTATCCTCGCACATTGCCAGAGTATGAAAAAATGGACATATTCATTGACAACTTAAATGATCAAATGAGTTATTACTTAAAAATGCAAGGAAATCAAAACTTTGGAAAAATGGTTGATAATGGAATCAGAATGGAGGAAGCTATGATAAAGAAAGGTGAGTTGAAAATATACAAAGGAGTCCATCCACCTAACAACAATAATAACAACAATCACAATGATAAACCAAAGTTTTGGAATAGAAATCGAAATGTCGTGAACGATGGAATCGTAGATAATAATAATGTAAAACCAAAACAACCGGTTTTCAATTTATCTACTCACTCGGCAGCAGCACAACAAAATAATAATCACCAAAGAGCAACTATCAAAACATTCTTTCAAAGACAATTTACAAACATTGGTGAACCCCTGGGGTCAGCATTAAAAACACTTATCACTAACAAATTGATTTCTTTGCCAGAAGAAAGGAACTATGAACCTCAAATAAAACCACATTGGTGGAATGATCATCAATATTATGATTTTCATCGAAACAAAGGACATCTCACAGATAATTGTCAAAAGTTAAGACATGTCATACAAGATTTGATTGACAAAGGAGTAATAATGGTGGATGGACATACAACAAATGAATCTCATACAACTTTTAAAACTCTTCTTCCCAACTATGAGAAAGGTGAATCATCAACAATAAACAATGGTAAGGGTAAATCAAAGGTAAATTACGCTCATACATATGATAATGTGGTAAACGTGATTGTAGTTAAAGAAAAACAAGATCAAGAACATGCTCAAGCTATAACAAGAAGCAAAGCCAAAGTTATTTTGCCAAGTCCTACAACAAATGCATCATCCACAACAAAACAATACAATTTAGTGGAACAATTGCAGAAAACACCTGCGCAGATATCCATCTTGGAGCTTTTGAAACTTTCACCTACACACAAGGAAATTCTTGAAGGAGCATTAGTAGATACCATAGTATCCAAAGATCTTGATATTGATCAATTCCAAACCATGGTGGGACACCTCACAACCCCTCACTGCTTATTATTCACTGAACAAGATGACATGTCCTTGCAACATCCCCACAATGCTCCCTTGCATATCAAAGTCATCATTCATAAAATGCGCATTAAATGTGTCCTAATAGACAGAGGAGCTGGTCTAAATATCTGTTCATTAAGTCTTGTTCATGCTTTAGGATATTCAGAAGATGTAGTTGATGCTCGGAAAAGGATCACTATAAAAGCCTATGATGAAGAAGAGCGTTCCTCCAAGGGAATTGTGATACTACCCATCAGAGTGGGACCTTTGCAGAAAGATACAGCATGCCAAGTTCTAGACTTGGATCTATCATATAATATACTCCTAGGGAGACCATGGATCCATGACTTGCAAGTTGTCCCATCAACATACCATCAATGTGTAAAATTTCCATACAATGGAGAGGAAATCACTATCTCTGCAGATTCAAATCCTTTTCAATATTGCAGCAATCTCAAAATAGCTCAAGAAGTCACTGTTCCTCATAATAGGGAGGCATCATCTTCAAACACACAATCCAAGGAACAATCATTTGCTTCTATTCTGTCAAGTATGGAAAAACAAATGCAGCTAAAAGATCGAGGAAATGGAGAATATTCGATATCACAAATACCACTCTTTGCTAAATCCTTGGGAAAACCATCAAACTCTACACAACGACCAGTTGTAAAACATCTTCCAATATTTGATGGAGCATTTATTAGTGTTGGGACCTTATCAAAGGAAACAGAAGACAAAGATGTGCTACAGTGGCTATACAAGGATGAAGAGGTCCAACAAAAGATCAACAATGTTCGTATACCTACAAAAAAATATAGAAAAGGATTTAGCATCCTGAGAAAGATGGGATACACTGGAACTGGTCCTATAGGGAAAAGAAAAGAAGGTATCTCAAAACCTATCCAACCTTATAGTCAGCAAGCTACAGACAAATCAGGCATAGGGTATGGACAAGCTAATTTAACAAAAGATACACTTTTTAGTCAACAACAAGAGGAATATGAGAATAGACAAGAACAACTTGTTATTGAAAGGGAGCAACAAGCACAAATAATGAAATGGGAAAAGCAGCAAGCTTCAGATCAACAAGAAAAACAAACCAAACGTACCTGTCAAGCAGCATTAAATCTTGATCAAAACAAGCATGATCCTAGTACAAATCTAGGAGATCTCATAACAAGGTTGACAAAACTCAATCTCAGTCCTGAAGAAGCTAAACATGAAAGAAGACAAGATATATTAAGAATAATAGAAGAAATGTTGTATGATAAAATCTGTAGATTACAAGCTATCAGTGAGACAAATTCTAATGAGTGGGAATGGGATTCCTATCATTCTGAAGAATCTGCTGAAGAAAGTTTCTTTGAAGGAGATGTAGAAGTCGATATAGTTCACACGTATGTAGGACAAATGTCAGGAACTAGTTCACTTGAACTAGAACCACATTTTACTAACTTGGACTTAATCGAGGATGACCGGGATTTTCTAATACAAGGTCATTTTGATGAGAGTGGTATTCTAGACATGAACCTACATACTGAAAACTTTGACACATATATCATGACCCTTAATACCCTTGAAACATCTCAACATGATGATCCCTTACCTCTACTACATCCTGTGCTTATTGATTGGGAAAATGAAGGACATACCACCATTGATACCTTTCCAAATGATCATGCCATATCTGTATATCTTAATGCAATCGAACCCGTAACAACTCTCACCAGGAATTTCAGCAATGCATCTTCTAGTCAAGTGGGTGCCAAATCTCCCAGTCGCAAAAATGAAAATAAAGAAAATAGCATCAGGTCTAATGCTGAAAACCATTTATTGGCAACATTAGATCAAGAAAAAGTAAAAACAAAGGACGCATCCAATGGTGAAAACCTCCTTGAGGCACTAGAAGATGGGAGATTTGACACTTTACTTGAGCATTATCAAGAAAGATCATCCATTTTGATCGAACCAACAGAGGTAGTTAACATTGGCACAAAAGAGCAACCAAAAATTCTTCATCTAGCAACTTCTTTGTCTGAGCAAGAAATGCAACAATATGTGGAATTCTTCAAACGACGACAAATCAATTTTGCCTAGTCATATGCAGACATGCAAGGGTTAGATCCAAAGCTTATTATGCATCCCTTGAATGTTAATCCAAGAGATAAACCAGTCAAACAGAAGTTAAGGAAAATGCATCCGCATATCGCTCTTCTAGTCAAGGCAGAACTAAAAAAATTACTGGATGTCGGATTCATTAGACCTATAGCATATCCTCAATGGGTATATAACATTGTTCCTATTTCAAAACCAGATAAAAGCATCAGAATATGCACAGACTTCAGAGATCTTAATAACGCATGTCCAAAGGATGACTTTCCTTTGCCTAACATTGACATCATTGTATATTTAACGGCAGGACACTCCATGTTTTCTCTAATGGATGGTTTCTCTGGATACAATCAGATCAAAATAGCACCCGAAGATCAAGAAAAGACAACCTTTACATGCCCATGGGGTACTTTCTACTGGAACGTCATGCCTTTTGGATTAAAGAATGCATGTGCTACATATCAAAGAGCTATGCCAGCTATATTTCATGACATGATGCATACATTCATGGAAGACTATGTGGATGACATATTGGCTAAATCATACAATAGAGAAGAACATATAGACATACTGGAAAAGATCTTTGATAGATTAGAACAATACAAGGTAAGGCTAAACCCTAAGAAATGTGCCTTTAGTGTTACTTCAGGAAAGCTATTGGGATACATTGTTTCAGCAAGAGGAATCAAAGTAGATCCAGCTAAGGTAAAAGCAATCATGGAAATGGCATCTCCCAAGAATATCAATCAACTAAGATCGCTACAAGGAAGACTCCAGTCAATTAGAAGATTTGTGGCTCAATTAGCAGATAAATGTCAACCATTTACTCACCTATTGCATAAACATGTTAATTTCAAGTGGGACCATCACTGTGAAGAAGCATTCAACAAGATCAAGGCATATCTCATGCAACCACCTATTCTAATGTCACCATTTCTAGGAAAACCATTATTACTCTATGTATCAACTACCGAAGCATCATTGGGAGTTTTGCTCGCACAAGAGGATAATGAAGGAAAAGAATAAGCCATCTACTACATCAGCAGAACACTAGTGGGATATGAGGTTAACTATTCATCAACAGAAAAAGCATGCTTGGCAGTAGTTTTTGCTTCTCAAAAACTACGACATTATCTACTATCTCACTCCATCAAGTTGATAGCTAAAATCGATCCTCTAAAGTATTTGCTCAGCAAAGCCACATTGACAGGACGACTAGCAAAATGGATCATGATTTTAAGTGAGTTTGATATCAAATATGTTGACAGAAAATCTATCAAGGGACAAGTCATCACAGATCAACTAGCAGAGACACCACTTCAAGATAATCATCCTCTACAGATTGAATTTCTTGATGCTAATATCTTAACAGTTACAACAAAAACATGGCAACTATACTTTGATGGTTCATATACACAACACGGATCAGGAGCAGGAATTCTTTTCATCACACCACAAGGGCATACAATCCCAAAAGCATACAAACTAAGCTTTCTGTGTACAAACAATATAGCAGAGTATGAAGCATTGGTAACAGGTATCAAAATGGCTATAGAATGGAATATTAAACAACTTCAAGTCTTTGGAGACTCCTAGCTTGTCATTAATCAAATCAATGATGACTATCAAACAAAAGATGACAAACTCATGCCTTACAAAAAGATAGTGGATGATTTCAAGAAGTACTTTGTAGAAATAAATTTTGAACAGATTCCAAGAAATGATAACAAAGCAGCAGACACCATGGCTACAATTGCTTCTCTATTGCAGACACAGGAAAATCAAGAGCGTTATGAATTCTTGGTTGAAGAGTTGTTTCATCCCGCCTATAATTGTCCTGATTCCCAAACCATTTGTCAACTCATTGGATACGATTCCTCCCGCTATGGCCAAACTTATACATACCTGAAAGATAACACCCTACCTCCTAACTTATCCAAGAACCAAAAGAGAAACTTTATTCGCCAATCCTCCCATTATACTCTCATCACGGATACCCTGTATAAACGAGGTCTAGACGGTTCTCTCTTAAGATGTCTTGAACAAGAAGAATCTAAGAAGGCCTTACATGAAGTCCATAATGGCATTTGTGGCACTCATTCAAGTGGTCTTACCCTTTCGAAAAAAATCATACGCTTGGGCTACTATTGGCTAACTATGGAACGAGATTCTTTCAAGATAGCAAAAACATGCAAACAATGTCAGATCCATGGGAATTTGATCCATGCACCAACACAAGAACTACATGCTTTGGCAACATCTTGGCCTTTTTGTCAATGGGAACTTGATCTAGTAGGAAAGATAAATCCTTCCTCATCTAATGGACACAAATTCATCCTAGTAGCTACTGAATATTTCATAAAATGGATTGAAGCGGTACCTCTCATAAATATCACAGGAAAACAAATTGCTGCATTTATCTTGAATTATATCATCTGTCGCTATGGAATACCAATGACCATTATCACTGATAATGGGTGACCATTTAAGAATCAAGATGTATAAGAGTTATGTGAGAAGTTCAAAATCTAGCATATATTCTCCACACTATATTATCCACAGGGAAATGGGCAGGCAGAAGCATCTAACAAAACTATCCTGAAAATTCTTAAAAAGATAGTGAATGATGCTGGGAAAGATTGGCATATCCAACAAAATCTTGCTCTATGGGCTTACCACACCAGTATCCGCACACTGACAAGTGCCACACCTTTCTCTCTTGTATATGGATCAGAAGCCATATTGCCAATCGAAGTAGAGATACCTTCTCTACGTGTATCACTAAAAGGTCTCATCCCAGATGAAGAACAAAGAGTATCTAGACTGCAAGAGTTAGAACTAATCCATGAATGAAGACAAAATGCCTTTGATCATCTAAAGGTATATCAGAAAAGAATGTGTCGAAGCTATAATCATAAGGTCAAACCAAGAATATTTCAAGTTGGAGAACTAGTGCCAAAGGAAAATCCACGCAACCAGGCAGATTGAGAAAAGAAAGGAACATTTGAACCAAACTGGTTAGGTCTATTTGTGGTCACACCAGTATTTCGATCAGGAGCATATCAACTATCAACATAGGATGGAGATCAACTCGAGGAACCTATCAATAGCATGCACCTGAAGAAGTTCTATGTCTGAAAAATCAGAAAAATCAAAAACAGTGAAAAATCAGAAAAATCAAAAAATAGTGAAAAATCAGAAAAATCAAAAATAGGGAAAAATCAGAAAAATACTAAAAAGTGAAAAAGCAGAAAATCAAAAAAAAAAAAAAAAAGGTGCGATAAAAACACATGGTGAAAACCTGGCAAACAGGCGCTATCTATCGACTGGCTCTTCCATCTATTAGTTCATGCATTCATTTTTCCATCAGCGCTGATCATCATGAAGCCTTTATACATACGCAAGCATCCCAGTGGCTTCTTACCATGGTTTGGATCATTGGATATATCATAACGACTTTGTTTCTATGCTTGGGGCAAAATCCTACACCTAGCTGGGGGCAAAACTTGAGATCAATTTTGAGCTTAATCAAACAAGTAGAACAAACAGTTAGACAACTCTTATCAAGCGAAAACTGAGACACATCCAACATTGAACACAAGATCAAACTATCAACTATCAAGCTATCACAAAATCAATCTAAGCACATCACACACTTTTCAGTGGATAATATCTTTTTGAATGATTGATTGTAACATGATTGTTCAACTTTTTTATATTGCTTTTCGCTATCATGATTTGTGAGTGACTCCAGGATATCATTGACTAGAGGAACAAGGAAGAAACATGATATTTTTCTTATCTGCTGTCTGAAAATTAATCATTAATATGTGCAAATTTGTCTCGGGACATGATCATTAGAATATCATTGAAGACATTTCCGATTTACATATTGAAATGATTAATACTGCCTATTTTACACAAACAACACTCAGGTCATCTCGATTCAATTATACCTCGATGCTTGTGTTAACTTGCTATATCAAACTCCAGGAAAATAGTGCTCAGGTCATCATGGTTTAATTATACCATCGATGTTTGCACTCACTTCCCACATTTCAAAAGCTCAATGATGACAAAAATGCAAAATAATCCAATGACTGGTCCGGTCCGGTTGTAGCTTTGCATTGCATTGCATTTTCATTGCATGTTAGCTTGCATTTCATTCTTGCATGGATCCCAAAAGCTCCTTTTATCCAAGGTCAAATCTATTGTAGGAATCATCAAAGTATCATCACAGGTGTATACATAATCAGAATGATGACTCATATCTCTCTAGATATTGTCAACTCAGCAAAAATCTTATGCTATCTCCCTCAAATGCATCAACATCAGCATATACAAAACTTTTTGCAACTGATATCAACAAACTGTCAGTTCTTTATCTAATCAATCTTACCAAATGAAATCAATCAATCAAACCTAATCAACTCATGTCTTATACATGATGTATCCTTCCTGAAACCAGACGTGATCATCAATGTCTTATACAAGATGAATCCTTCCTAAAACCAGACGTTATGATCATCCATGTCTTATACAGGATGAATCCTTCCTGATACCAGACAAATTGATTCTGACTCATCTCTTATATAGGATGTATCCTTCCTGAAACCAGACGTGATCATCAATGTCTTATACAAGATGAATCCTTCCTGAAACCAGACGTTATGATCATCCATGTCTTATATAGGATGAATCCTTCCTGAAACCAGATTGAATCAAATCAATCAAGCTAATTAAAGAACTCACACTTTCATCAAACAACAGTTGCAGAAATCAAATCAAATCTATCGGGATATCAATCTCGCAAAAACTCCAAAGATCAATTATCTCAATTGATCTCCCGAGGGGGCATCATTATACCGGGATTTAGCAATCAAGAGCTGGGGCATCCTATCAAATCAATACCATCATCAAAATGAGATTGTTCTTTGAATCAATGCATCATCACACCTCGCTTCAAAGAGGGGCAAAATGTATACACCTAAAAATTGTCTGAAGATAATTAATTAAATAAGCAATTATTTAATTAATCCCTCCTCCCCAATTTAATTGAATTCATTAAACAATTTGATTAAATTTCCCTTTTCATCTACTTATTAATAAATCTAAGGATTTATTAAATAGGTTCATTTCATTTCACCCCTTTAATTAATTAATTCAAATTAATTAATTCCTCAACCAAAATCATTTCTACTAAATCCCCTAATTAATTAAAACAAATCAATTATGAGTTGTTGAAATTAATTAGCCATTTTCCTAATATTTAAATTTTTAAATTCAAATTCTCCTAACTTCTACCACTCCTAAACCTAACCATTCCTAAACCTAACCCATTCTACCTACCACCTTGTCCCCTTTCATCCAACATCTTCTAGAACCTTTGTGACACTTGTCACTAAGTGTTCCCTTTAATCCAACTCCCTTTTCCAACCTCCTCCAATTTAACCATTGATTTCTTCAGATCAATCTTAACCATTGATTCATGCCAACTCACCCCTAGCCTTGGAAAATCCTATAAATAGACCCTAATTTGGAGAACAAATGGCCAATTCATGAATTTAGCCACTTTACTAATTCATGCTCAATTTTAGCTCATTTGCATTGTTACTATAGGCATCTAGCTTATAGTTTATCAATTTTAGCAATGTTATCATGCTCATTTCAGCTTAACTCTTAGCTTAATCATGCTATCATGCTAGGATCATGCATCTTAATCATTCAAATCCTCCATCTAAGTGTAGTCAAGTCACTGGAATTTGCATACTAAGATCTGAGAGCAAAATTCATACTCGCATTTACTAGGAGGCAATAAGTCGATTAGCTATGGTTTTGTCTTTCATTGTTTCAATTTACTAACCATTGCTTATAATGATTTATTGAGTGCATTGTGGTTGCAAGTACAGGTACACTTCATAGAGCATGACACTTTGCATTGTTTTGACACCATACGCCAAACCCTTCACCTTACCTATGCTTCCTTGGCCTAACACATGGAGATGTTAGGCTTTCAGGGCTTGAAACTTGGCTCAAAGAATTGTCTCTATAAAAATGAAAGAAAATAAATTTGAAGGACTCCTAAGTATAGCATTCCACCAATTTGGGTGATCTAGTCACAGTGGAATGGCGAGATTTCTACATTTCTTTGGTAAACTCTTGAAACTAGGGTTTCAAAATAGTTTTTAGAAAACTGCTCACAAAATGATTAATACTTAATGAAATCTCACAAACTTGGTATTAATGAAAAGATTCTTCACAGAGATTCAAGCTACAATTGGTTTCAAGTCATAATTAGATTGTACAAAAAAGTACCGATCATTTTTGCAACACTGTCATAAAAGATTGTAGAGAATAAGCTCCAAGTTTTATTGATTTCTCCTTCTCTTCGGTACATCTACCATCAACAACCTTGACTTGACCCAAAAGAGGATATTTAAACACCATTCAGACCTTTCCCAATGGTCCCCAACTAATTTTTGAATGGATGACCGTTGGGACTCAAATGTTGCATTAGAAAATTCAAGAATTTATCAATGCAACTTTTACAATTTTTTTGCTCTACTAACCAAACTGACCCAAATCTTGGTTTCAACCCACAATACATGTAAAAATAGACCATATGAGAGTAATTACATCATTTCCACTCACTTTGGACACATTTTGAGTGGCTTGACTATCTTTGACCCAAACAAGACCTTATAGGTCTATATGACCTAAATGGCATAAATTGCCTTACAATTTAGTTTGAAGTGTTTACAAATGGTCCTTAGGACCTTATTATATCATCAAAGATGCAAAACAAAGAACCAAACACAAAACACAAAGAAAAATCCTTAAAGAGGCATCGAGCTAGCAAGGTGCTCCTGCATCAAACATCCAAGAGAACAAACACATAAAAAAGAAGCACTATGTCTAACTTGCCACAACAAAACATCACACAAAAATAAGGGCAATAACATTAACTAGAGATCCTAGTGTAGAAACTTGGGCTCTAATACAAGTTGTAATGGCTTGATAAGGAACCCAAATAGACTGTTGTTCATAAAAAATGATTAACCCAAGTACACTTGCAATTGATCTATGTAGTAGGCAATTCAATCTATGAAGAACCTTAGGCCTTGGACAACATGACAAGGATCTAAATCATTCTACTCTTTAGGCTCTACAAAACCTAGGTGGGTATACCATTGATGCATTTAATTAGACCTATTACACACAAGACTGCATCAACAAAAGTAGATGGATCTCAAAAGATTCAAAGACTAAGAGGTTACTGTAGATGAGCTAGATCCACACTTGCAACTCAACAATGTTTGAATCATGAGATGGATGAAACATTCCCACAGAACATAAAACAAAGAAAGCTATTCTGATGTTGGATTTTAAATTGTTTTAGAATCCCTTCAATTGCAAGATTAGTGACTTATCCAAGGGCAACAGAGTCACATATCAAACTATAGATGAAAAATTCTATTGCAAATCCATCTTCATTATTAAGTATTCCTCCATTAATGCCTTGCATGAATGCATTACTAAGATCATTCACAAAATCATCAAATCTTGAAACTATATTCCATTATTCATGATTTATTATGGAATTTAAATCCTTCCTTGAAGAATCCCTGCAAACAATCACAACTACCTCCTTGAGATAAGAAATTTCATCCTCCTTGAGGATTTGATTTGAATAAAATGGAAATACAAATCTAGTGATAATCTTGTGTGAATTTATGTATGCCTTACATACACAAGAACCTGCAACTAAGAATACCTACAACAAGAATTAAACTCCATTACTCAAAGAAAAGCCCTACCCTGTACAATCTTTAAGAAAACTCAGAATTGGAAACCATGAAAATATGGAGCCATTCTCCAAATTTCAGGAACCCTTACAATGAGAAGATAATTAGAATAAGAAGGAGAGGGAAAAATATTAGGTTTGCAACCGAAATTGCCAAGTGTCTCTTTTCCAACTAAATTTCAATCCTTTCCTCCTTCCCTTGGGAACTACTCTCTAAATATCCCATATTTGTTAAAACAAGCTTAATAAATGCATTCCTCATCTCAAGAGCTTTTGGACGACATATAATACTTGACTATTTGGCCAAAAATTAACCCCTGGGCGAATTAAACTTGGATATGTGCACATCATTTAAATTTTTGGATTTTCTATATCGTTTGCACTATACATTTAAATTTGATTTTTCAATCCATTTTTGCCCTGACGTCCTACCACGTGGCAACTTTTGATTGGCTGATGGGATCCACTAGGATGACACCTCACTAATTCACCACCTGGACTGCCTCATCACTGCCACCTATGCGCCATTAGACTGCCATCTGTAAGCCACGTTATTGCCACCTCAGCATCACCTCATCACCAGGTCAGTGGGACTCGTGAGCTAAACCTCCACCTGGACCTGCCACCTATCTTTCACCATTTCACACTGGCTAATGAATGTGCATCTTTGGGCTCCGAAATCATGCGGGCCATTGGATCCTCTGCAATCTGCATGCTCTTTAACCCTTCACAATTTTGTGAAGCTTAACTGGTGAGCATCTTCCTTTCGCAAAATTACATCGGCCGTTGGATCTCCTGAACTTGCATGGTCTTTAATTCCTTTCATTGTTTCGCGAACCTTAGCCGGCAAGCATCTTTGGCTTGCGAATCCACACACGTCATCGATCTCCTTGGAACATGCTTGATCTTTAACTCGCCCGTTCTCTACAAAACTCTCCTACCTTGGGATTCGTGCTTGCGTGGGGTCCACCTGGTCACCACTTGTCAACCTCCTCGGTCGTCATTGGATCCTCTGCAATCTGCATGCTCTTTAACCCTTCGCAATTTTGCGAAGCTTAACTGGTGAGCATCTTCCTTTTGCGAAATCGTGTCGGTCGTTGGATCTCCTTAACTTGCATGGTCTTTAATTCCTTTCATTATTTCGCGAACCTTAACCAGTGAGCATCTTTGGCTTGCAAATCCACGCACATCATTGATCTCCTTGGAACATGCTCGATCTTTAACTCACCCATTCTCTGCAAAACTCTCTTGCCTCAGGATTCGTGCTTGCGTGGGGTCCACCTAGTTGCCACTTGTCAACCTCCTTAGTCACCTTGGGATACGTACCCATGTGCATGGGGTCCACCTTGGGCCCAACCAACACCATTCATCAAAAGCCTCTTGAGGCTTTGACACTATGGTAGTGTAAAGCTTTGATTATAAATATCAAAAAATTACATTCCCCGGCCAATGTGGGACTAGAATGTTTTGCCTGAAACTGTGCATTTGCTTGAAATTTCTCTTTCATGACTGCCAATGGCATTTGCTAAAACCATAAAACCCCCACATACCATAGCAAGGAGGAGGGAGGATTTCTTATAATACATGCCAATGGCATTTGTTTCAATTTTTTTACTGGTCTACTCCTTGTTTCTGGCAAAGGAGGGTGCTGGCAGAGAGCGTGGACTTTGGCTTCACCACTTCCAACCGCAATTGCTGAAGAGTTCATTTGCTTCCACCAAAAACTATGCAGAGGACATTTAGCCTACACACTTGCCAATGTGCATTCACTGGGAGTTCATTTAAAATGACCTCCTCACTCTCCATTCATCTCACACAAAGGCAAGGAAAGCATGTAAATTAAACATGCCAATGTGTTTGGTCTAAAAGCTTCAAACACCTTCACAATGCCACACAGAAGGGAAAAGATCAACTAATTTCAGACCTGCGAATGGCATTTGTCTGGTTGTAACTTCAATATTTCACCATGCCATGCAAAGGATGCTGCTGCTATACACCTGTGAATTGCATTCACTTGAACTTGTTTTAGCTCCTTTTACTAGCCAACATGTGAGAAGAGGAAACATTAACTGTTGTTTGCATTGTTCTGAAGACTAAACCCACGTTCCCTCTCCTTCACCATCTAGGCAGGGGAGAAAACATCACACAAAGGGGAGTTTTCTTAATAGAGTTTGCAGCCTTTCCGAGAGCCACGCAGGAAGGGAGACCTTTGGCAAAACACCTGGCAAACTCATTTAGCCACATGACTTGCCAATTGCATTAATTTATTTTCAACGCTGTTGTTACATGCATTTGGTCTAAGTTTTATACTGCCTTAGATGTCATGTGGGAGGGGAGAGCACACAAATATTTGCATTGTATAAACTTCAAAGCTTCCCTCTTCATCATCCATGTAGGGCTTCATTTTGCATTTGGGTGTTTGCTAGGTTTCTGAAAGCTTTTGTAGCCTTCCTTGTCTGTTCCATGTGAAGGGAGGATGCAGGCAATAGAGCTTCACACCACATTCCACTTACTAAGATCTACTTGCAGCTTACTCATATCTGCATTCTTCTCATTGAGGTTTCTTTTAACTCTGTCATCTCCATCAACATCCCTTCCTTCTCTGCATTTAAAATACTGCATTTCTTCTAAGCAATTTCAATCAACTCTTGTTCCTTCTGAAATTGCAACTTTGCATTTGCTTAATCAATTAGCTCTTTTTCCCATTCTTGTAATTTCTTGATTCTCAATTCCATTTTCTTTTGTCACCCTTCTAACTCTGGTGGTGATGAATTTCCATTACTTGCCACATCCCATTTCAAAATTGCACCAGTATTTGCGTGTTTACCATGAACATGTAAAATGCCTTAGTTGTTTTGACTACAAGAGGCATTCCCATTTTACATTATCCTCTCATGGGAAACATACAAGTATTCTACTCCAACTATGGATTTCAATATTATTTTGGAAATGGTCATAGGGCCAAGTCGCCAATAAAATAATACTGCACAGGTAGGAGCCAGGTCAGGCCCCAAAGTGGGTCCGACTAAAAAACTTTTCATTTACCTCGGGAACTTTAAGCATACCTCTGGAAATGATCGACATCATTTTTCAGATCATCAAACAAAGTTTTGCAACTTTTAGGCCCTTGTGCCACATTTTCGCATTTAATCGCGAAGACATAATTTTCAAACCAATCAAAACACCTTTTTGGACCTTGCCATCTGACAAGTGTGTACTGTGATATACAAGGATGAACTTTGCCAAGTGGTTTCTCAAGATGAATCTTGAGAAAAGAGATATTAATTGTCGAAAATGACCAACTCGCTTTGTCGACACTGCAGACCTGATGAAGTCAATGCATAGGCAACTCATGATGCCTTTCTTAAAAATATCAAACGATCTTCGTAGACCCTCAAATCTTAGACATAGGTACCTTGAAGTATATATAAAATCATAGAACACTCAGTTCGATCAAAAGACTGACTTGGTGCGAATGGCGTGCTCATGAAAATAGCAACTTTAACTGTTACGACAATGAAAGTACGGATCTCTTAAACAGATGGCTCGAGGAACCCTCTTGAAAACCGATCAAACGGATTGGTAGGAGCTTGAAATTTGAAACACAGCTTCTCATTTATATCAAAAATAGCCTAGAATAAACATTCTGACATAAAACTCACTGAGGCAACTTTTACACTTATGCAAAACAGGGCTCTGACTAGCAATTGAAACAGGGACTTGTCAAACCATACAAACTACAAACAGATTGAGGTTGGAAAACTAAGCAAATGGATTCATAAAGACTTTAAAATTTTCACGCTGACTCACATTTATGCGTAGAATTGAATCCATTTTGAATTTCTACATGATGATCAATAGGGAAAAAGATATAAGCGCTCAAAGTAGTCTAGGTAAAATCTGCATATACACCTAAAATGCACTTTCAGCTCACCCCTTGAAATGGGTACCTGGTAAACTTATCCAAACTGAGCTCTGAAAGTTGCAACACACTACATAGGCCAAATGAAAGGTGTAGGACACATTTCCCAAGCCTTACCCTTTGAAAATCAACTGGCTCCATTTTACCCTCTCTCTAACTAGGCCATTCAAACTGACTCATTTTATGATCATTTGGAAATGCAGTGAATTTTTTTGAAATGGGCTTCAAAACTTGACTCAATTTTAATGAGCCCCAACATAGACAACAGCTAACTAAACAATTAAACATAGCAATAATTTAAAAATAAAATAAAATTACATAACATAAAAAACTCATCATGAAATTAAATATAACATTTACACATGCGGAAGATAATAATTCCCCTAAATTAGTCCTCTTGTGGGTTTCCTTATGTCACTACCTAAGCAATGCTCTAAAAAACAATAAAGAATATAACATTATAATGCAATAACAAACATTACAAAATGCGTGAACATAATTAACAATCTCAAGATTCATTTTAAACACCAACCTAAGTGTTCCTATGTGAACCTTTACATTAGACATAATGATACATTGGAACACATAAGGATGGTCAATACCAACATCACACCACTAAATACCAATCTAGAATTAGAATTACATTATTTTGATTACTACACATTACATTATATTACATCAAATTCCACAAGGGATTTTCCAAATTACAACAATAATGAAATAATTACAATGATATAATACTAGTGATAATGAAATATGTAGCATTCCCTAATACATCATTGAATCATCTACATTAAGCAATGGAAGATACTGGAGAGGAAAATAGAGAACCATTCATGGCACATGAACATGTCCACCGGTCCCCGATGGAGTTAAGAAACAACCTCCCATCCATGTAGAACTCTTAGGTCCACTCCACCATATTATAGAGATAGACATGAGGCCCCAAACAACACAAGAAAAAAAGGTCAAAAACCAACATCCAAAGAGGCACAAGGATACACAATGAACAACCAAGACTTAGCACAAGGTTTCACTAGAAGCCTTTAACATTCAACCACATAGGATAGGGTTCTAAGATACAATTAGGGAAGAGTGTCATTATATAGCCTCAACATGGGTTATCCTAGTAAGCCTCTCTAGACCCCAACCCCAATTTTATGACTCATGTGGAACCAAACAATCCTTTCACGAGGACAAGGAAGTTTGATCATGCTAGATCAACATCCCCTAGACTACTAGGAATTCTTGATTTCACCCTTACCCTGTATGAGGACTAAAGACATGGGTGAGAAAACACAATTATCTTGATTAATGTGTATTTTCCTCCCCAGTTCATTTATTTAGTTATCACTTGATTAAAAAACTCACAATGGTTTATCCTGGCTAGTCACTTTAGGGCCTTGACCCCTATTTAGAGCCATGCTCCCTAAAATACATCTAGACACCTCTAACCTAGGGTTTGATTCCAATGAATAATAAGCATCAATGACATAAAAAAATCATAGGTATCATACATAAGTCCGTGATCACAAATCTGAAACATGCATTGTACATATATGCCTCTCTAGATCTTATCCATCAAGATATATCCTTGAGTTCACTTCAAAATGCCATAACCACAATATAATCTTACATGGAAAAGCATATGAAAACATAAAAAGACATGAATAAATCTCAAATCAGGCCTCGTTAACCCCTATACATTGATATAATAGAGAACAACCTCATAAGCCTCCAGAATCCACCTGGACACCCGAAATGATGAAAAAAGTCAAACAACAAGTACAACCTTCAATTGAAATGTCCCCAATAGAGTATTAAGGATTTATTGCAGATACTATTATTCACTCAACAATATATTAGTGATTCATTTCAGATCTTAAAATGGATCCACAATTTATCTTGAGAAAACTATTGAAAATAACAAAACTAATTAACTAGACTTGCACAAAGGAACACCAAATTGTATGTAATCTTAGAGGACAACATGGAAAAGTATTTTTTGATATTTAAAAATAATATATCAGGTCTGAAATCTGATTTACCATAGCAGAAAATGATATAACTTTTATTTTCAAAATCTCTACCAAACCCACAAAAATGCGATAAAACTACACTACCTGATTCACCCAAACACCACAAAATGATTCTATTTGAATTATAAATAGAAATAATAGGATATAAGTAAGATTAAAACAATAATAAGAGAATAATATTTCTTATTCATATTAATAAGGACCTACACAACAAGAAATTCATATGTAACTATACTTGAAGGTCACTCAAAACAACACAAAGATTCCTTAAGAAAAAAAACCCCTTAAACTCAAGGAAGACGAGGGTATTCAAACCTAAAAGTACTCATACATAATTATAAATCAAAACCATTTTTAGATTGAAATTATACGTGATTAAATTCACATTCTTTCCATTCTCGAAGTAATGAGAATAGATCAAGCAAGAGTGAATCAAATACTACCTCGAGTCCTAGGGAGAAATCAACAAAAGAAGAAAGAAGAGGAAGAATGGACAATGAGGACAATCCACACACAACCAACAATCCTCCCCAAATAATTTCAAGAAAACTCCAACAAAAAGCCTTCATCAAATGAACAAAGAATTCGAAACAAATTCCAATTAAATGCTCTCCTCACACGTCAAAATCATATAAAATCTCAAAATCCAACAAAAACCACTATCAATGAGAATACTTTTATCTCCAAAAACAATACATAAAATAATGTAAAATCCCCTCACAAAATTGAGTATGAAAAACCTCAACCAAATCCCACCAATAAGCTTTAAAATTAAAGCATAAACTAAGATTAAACTCATAAATGGAAACCAATTCCCCACCAATAAAAATAAATTAAATATATATCAAAATAATAATATATACTATCCCACTTAAAACATATTTACAAAAATAAATCTTTTACATCATTTATTATTCCCTACCAAAAAGAACTCAATTAAACATAGTCTCATAAATAACTAATCTCATAATTAAATAGTGGGAATAAACACTTTAATATAAATTCAAATAAACCATATCTTTAATTAAATAATAATACTAAAAATAATAAATAATCACATAAAAATAATATTATCATCCCAATAAAATATTATACATAAACACTTAAATCATAACCAAGATAAAGACATAATTCACCACAAACTCAAGCAACTGACTTGGGGTAACTGATATTTCCTTTAGGGAAAATTTGAATAGGTAAACATATAATCAAAGATAATTATCGTACTATGGGACAATGGTTAGGGTTAAGTCAACATGGGCCCCTATGCCATCTCCATTACCATCGTCAGGGATTTTTAGGCACACTCAAACCTATGAAGCCAAGTGGAGTCGATGCCTAGTGCCTACAACCAAAATAAAACACAAAACACCTACACACATACACATCCATATGTAGTGTTCACATTTTTGTGAGCATTAGATTTCGAGGGATTATCCTATTATTTTGACCCTCGTAGGCTGGTATGGTGGATTAGAGGGTCCAATTTGGGAGTTTCGAGCTCTTCAGATGGTCGTTGTCAGTGTTTACCTCTCCAGGTTGTTGGTATGTTCCGAGGCTAGGCTATTTAAAGGTTTTTGGTTCCATTTTAAGGGACTTACTATTTATAGTAAGTTAGTGGATATTAGAGAGGGACCCTTAATATTTTTAGTAAGGTAGCTGGATGCATAGTGGATATAATGGTTAACTCCCAAGTTCAGTCTAAATTGAGAAATAATGATTAATGATGGAGCTATAATGTTATAATTATTATTAAAGTTATAATTTAATAATAATTAATCATTAAGTGCATATCATTGATAAATTAAGTGGACTCTATTTAAAAGAGAGATTTAAATTTTTTAAAACTATTCTTTATAATAAGTGATAAAGTGTTATTAAAGGGGAGATATAAGTGTTTAATAAAGTATACTTTATTTTTTAATGTTGTGCACCAAAAGGAGGGAAAAACAAATGAAATTAAAGTAAATTAAAGGAGATAAAGACAAATGCAAATTAAACATTATAAAAGGGTGTTTGGATTTCATTTCATTAATTCTTGAATCATTCAACATTTGTCTTTTCTGGAGAAGCTTTGTCTTTGAAGAAGAAACCTAAGGTTTCACTGTAAATTCAATCTTGGAGAACGTAGTCTCTCTTCGATTGTGCAAATACTGGTGGCTTTATTCAAAGGTCATGTTTGTGCATATTGGTGAAACTTATTCAAAGGTTTTACAAGGGTTTTAGGTGCAGATCAACATTATTGATGGTAAATATTATTAAATATATTTATTGTTGGTTGTGACTGCTCTCTTTGGCATGTGGAAAATATTGTGCTAATTGGAGGTGAAAGTCTTCAAGAGATCTCAAGGGTTTGTGAGAAGTTTCCAAAATACTAAAGAAGCATCCATTGAAGGCTACCTTTGTGCTGTTATAATGCTATCAACTTTATACTTCATTTTTGGCATCCATTTCAGAGGGTTTCAAGGCATCTCTTACCCATGAGTTCAAAATTTGTAACCTCCAAATTTTCTGGGTATTGTTGTTTTAGATAATAGTGGATATTTTATGAACTGGGTTGTCAATATTATATGAAAATACTAAGTATCTCGGCTAATATAAAATTCTATAATTTTCAACTCTGAATTCTCTATGTAATGTTTAGTTTTTAAGTTGAAAATTATTATTGCAAGATCTTCTATTTTGCTGCAATATATTGTTGTATCCAGCATTGCAAATATATAAAAAAAAAGCAAAACATACCAACAGGCAGAAGTAAATAGTAAAGATCTCTACAAGGGGGTGGGATAGTACACCATATATATACATCAAGCAAATAGGATTAGTAACCACAATCAATAATTGTATGAAGTCATTCGAACATATGTCAGTACATCATACTGTTGGAAATTGACACTAATCAGATTCATTTTGTTGTCATTGATGACAACAAGATTAGATGGAAGTCATATACCTGCAGACATCAGCCTTGGAGCATTCAGGGTTACACCGACACCGGCACCGACATCAATACTTGAAGGAAGCCGACATCAAGGGAGATTTATTTAGTAAATCATTTTGTAATTATTATCGAGGCCGAGATTGAATATCTTTTGTAATGCATTGTAAGCCGACATAAGGCATATTGTTTGTAATGTGTATATAGGTTAGTCTACTAGGTCATTTTAGATATGATACAACATATGACATATGATGTGACGTAGGAGAATATAGCAGAACTGTCTAATGCAAAGTATATGTATGTAGATCATTTGTATGCGAATGTTATATCATGCAATGATCTATAGATAGCTTGGAAAGCATTCTTGGAGGAGAAGAGATACTGGTAGTAGTGTTCAGGGTTTATGAACCAATATAGAGTAGAGCTAGAACGGGAACTCTATTTGGCATATCAAATGCTTTTTTGAGTTTAATTTTATTGTTTTACTTTAGTAGAAACTTCTAGTCAATGAGACTCTTTAGTGATGAGCAGTATGCTCTTGGCAGTGTGCCTTCCTGCATGTGCAGGCCCCCATTATATGTAATATCCTTTCATATGGCTAGTGAGCTGATATTGTGGGTCACAAATCCCATCATGGTTTTTCCTCTTTGAGGTTTTCCATGTATAAATTTTGTGTGTTATGGTGTTCATTTATGTGGATGGTTTATTTGCTTCAAGTTATATGTTTATTTGTTTACCAATTTATATGTGAATGGTATAAAAAGATTAAATCTTGTGTTACCAGTAGAACACTGATTCACCCCCCCCCCTCTCAGTGTTCTTGGATCCCAACAATTGGTATCAGAGCCTAGTACCTCAGAAGAAGTTTAAAACCTTGGTGAAGATCCTAAAACTAGAATCTTTGAACATGGCTATGGAGAAGCAACTTAAGATGGCTCTTGAGAATTATGATGCTGAAAGGATGAAGAACTTGAAATTGCAAGAAGAATTGAATTCTGCAAATGAGTTCATTCTTATCTTGCAATAAAGGTTATCATCAGCTCAAGCCAAGAGAAAAGAACTTTTGTAAAACCCAGATGATGAGGAGAAGAATGCACTTAAGGAACAATGTCAGAAACTAAGTGAAGCAAACATGCTCATGAAGAATGAAATGCAAGATCTGACTATGAGGTTATCAAAAGATATTAAGGACAGAAAGAAGAAGGAAGATAATCTTGTTGTATCTCTGAAGAAGAAATTTGATGAATGTGGCAGATTGACTCATGAGAAACATCTATTGAGAACTGATTGGGCACACTCCCAGAACAATGAACAAGAACTTGAAAGACAAATAAATACTTTGAGAGATGATCTAACTACTGCAAGTGAGTATAAAGAAAAATTCAGGATTAGTGTTGCACAGTTGAATGACTTATTGAAAAGACAAAAGCAGATTGATGATTCTAGAGGACTTGGATTTGTACAAGGTGAAAGCTCTGGTACTGCAAATGAAGATTAGACAATTGGTATGCATAACTCATCAAAATAGAGGAAACCGGTAAGGCAATCTAATTCTTATAAATTCAATGGTAGATGTTTTGTTTGCAATAAATTTGGGCATATGGATAAAAATGTAGAAATAAAGCATATCAAAACTGCAATTTTATTCCCGGTCAATGCACAAATTGCAAGAAATATGGTCATAGATCACAAGATTGCAGAATCAATGTTAAATGTCATCCATGTGGAAAGTTTGGACATTTTTCTAATCATTGTAGGTCAAGGAATTACACTGAATTTGTCAAAGCAATTTAGAAGAACGATGTTACATATTATGCATGCAACAAAATAGGTCATATTGCTAAATATTACATAAGCAAGACTCAACCAGTTAGCAATGATAAAGATAATGAGAAAGGAAAGAAGGTAGATGAAATACAAAAAGATCACACCAAGAGATGGGTTAGAAAATCTCAAGAGCTAAGTGGAGATGGATCTACACCAGTAACTCCACCAGTAGAACAGGGTATTCCTCCACTAGAAGGAAATTCCACCAGTAACCGAGGCATAAGCCTTAGGGGTTGGAAAAGTCATTACAAAATCCTGCATTTTACCTCAAAGGAGATCTAAGGAGATCTGGAGAGTTGTGTTCATCATTGATGAAGGCTCACCTAACACAAGACTATGAAACTGACATTTGTAGGGTTGTTCGCAAAGAATTTATTACAGAGAAAGATTAGGGTTTTACTCATTGATAAAAAGGGGTAAGCGAATTCATTTGCACTCACCGAGAATTCAAGCTTTTGGAGAAAAGAAAAGGCAAATTAAGAGAAAGCAAAGGTATTCTGAAATTAAAGGTATTCTGAAATTATTTCAAGCAGAAACACTAAATCTTCCGCGAACATTCACTTTTAGGTATTCTTTCAAATAACATCTTGATCTTCAACTCCTACTTTCATTTCAAATCCCACCATTATCGAATTCAAGGATAGGTTAAGGTCCGTATTCAAGGAGGTTCCCAAAATTGCTAAGAAGGAAGACTCTGCAGGAGCATTTTCTAGGGTTCCCAATGACGTGATGTATGTTGAAGACGTAAGGGCATACATTCACTACACCTTGTAGGATCTAGGCACAAAGGACATCAAAAGAATGTATCAATCCATGATACTAGGATACTCTGGAACCATCAAACTAGAATACAAAGAAATTGAGGATTTACAGTTAATCGGTATTCTGTACATACCGAAATACAAGGATTAAGTTATCAGATATGTTCTGAGTAGGGTTCACAATGAGTTTATATGGTTGGATAGGCCTTACATGATCACGAAGGAGGCTATTCAAGTAGTCACTGACTTACCCAAAGTCAGACAAGAACCTGACAAGAAAGTTTCCAACATAGAGGTCGAGAAACTCACCGGTGCAACTCCTGATAACAGATCAATGAGGATCAGCACAATCACCGACACTGATGTGAAGTTTGCAAGCATGATAATAGGTTATATGGTAACTCAATCCAACTGATTGAATTATGTTTCTAGTTCATGTATTCATGTTGCATATTAGATGCTAAGGAATAATGCAAACTATGATTTATGTGAATAGATGAGGATTGAATTGTTGTTGAACCTTGGGAAGGTCAAGGGAGTTAAGAAAGGAACTTTTAGATACAAAAATTTGATTGTTTGTTTAATGCTTTACTTCCTAAATGAGCTACCTGTTCTTGGCAAGAAGCGTTGGGCTCATGACATATTGGTAGGTATGAAAATCAAGGAAACAATCATCGGTCTTGGTACCGGCAGGGATGAGAAACTTTGGGGGTATTTCAAAACATTCCAAGAAAACATGAGGTAGAGGGAGAAAATATCAAAGAAAATTGTGGAGAAGTACTCCACTGATATCTATTTTATGGTGAAAACTGATGAAACCATTATGGAGGTAGTTGAACCTAGGACAATTTGGATTACTGAGCCTGGATATGAACTGGATGATAGCATTTTTGAACTTTATGCAAAAATGTTGCTAGATGCCCCATTGGATGACAAAACAAAGCATTTTTGGTAAAACAAAAGAAAAGGCCCTTGAAGTCAAAACTGGTTTTAATAGGAAGAGAAGAGAGAAGAAAATAGAAAAGATGTCTGCATATGTACAAGATGTAATTCATAAAATAGACACTCAACTAGGTTCTGGATCCAAACCGATAGTGGCTAGTACTACAGAGGTGAAGAAGCCTAAAACTTACATTTCTACCATCACTTCTGACTCTGACCCTAAGGACAATGAACCTCTAGCATTCAGAAAGGTACAAAGGAAGAAAGTGGATCCACCACTGGTAGAGAAGAAGAAGATAGAGCCTAGGAGGAGACTTGTTAGAAAGGCAACTAAACCTACTGCACCACCACCTCTAGCAAGGAAGCCTATACAGAAAAGGAAACCAGTCACAAATACACCGGCAACCACAAGCAAAAAGAAGAAGAGTGATGACACTAAGTCTGGTAAGACTAAAATGATTTTTGTTGAGCTAATTAATGAAATAACAAAAGATGGAATTTTAAAAAATGTATCTATGTATTATGAAGATTTAGAGGATGGTGAGCAAAATGAAATAGAAGAGGCTATTTTGTTACATATAGACATTTATAAAAAAGCCTTAATAGAAATTTTGAAGGAGATACCTCTATCTTTGTATAATAAACTTGATGCTAGAAGACTTGACGTTGTTAAGAGAGAAAGGGAAATTAGGGAAGTAGCACTTTTGGAAATGTGTGGTTCTATAAACAATGAGGAAATGAAATGATGCATAGATGTTGCAAATAGGATAGTTTTTAGTGGTAAACCCTAGTAGATAAGTCTTATGATGGGCAGAGTAAATGAGGTAATAAATGAGACCAGTAAGGGTTGGACCAAATTCTTCCAGAAGAATCCTGATTTTCTTAAATCTCAAGAAGAATTTACAAAAGCTACATCTTCCACCATTCCTGACAAATCAAAAGGGAAAGGTATTTTGGGTAGTTCAACTCAAATTTTGACTACATTGACAATAACTATAGACATACTGAGACAACCAGCAGTAAAGTAGAGTGTACAATCCATACAAACTGAAACAATTTTTGAGCAAGGAAATGTATAGGATACTATAAATACTATGGATAATACTCTACCGACAATAATTGACACTACACCAAGTGGCGAAGCCATCGATGCAAAAGAGGTTGTAGAGGATAAGGTAAAGGAAACTGAATCTATACTGGTTGTTAAAATTGATTCCCCGACAATGGTTTTGGCAATTGACACTTCTTAGGTTGAGAAGAAATTTGTCACTGAGATGAGTCCCATTGAGTTGATGATGATGGCAACTCAGAAACTATTAAAGGAGGGTACTGCAGGCAAAGGAATAATTGATCAATCAGTTACAATATTACATAGATTGTTACCTAATTGTAATATCAAAGATGGAGAAAGCCCTTCCGGCAAGCTCAAGACTCTAACAAAACATATTTCTAACAATTTTCAATCTCTAAGGCAGATTGCAAACATACAGGCTTTAGAAAGATTCACTAGAGCTAAAAGAGAAGCCTTTGATCAGATCAATGAGATAGAGAAAAAGAAAATTGAGGCCAAACTCATTCTTATTGAGAATTGTTTGAAACAAGGTACAAATATCTACAGGGTATGTTGTAACATAGGAATTCTTATAGCTAATGTAGATAGCAGATTAAAGGAGTTACATGATAAAGTAGCTAGCATTGCAAACTCTTTTGATGGATTAATCGCATTGACCACATCTATTGATGGACAAATTTTTTTCTTGGAGAGCCAAATTTATGCTTTTGAGAAGGAGAGAGATAAATTCATTAGGAGAGCAATAAGTCTTAGAGGATTGGATTCACTGGGTGTTCATAAAAGAGAGTGCATGGAGATGATTGCTAAACCCACATCAGCACATGTCAAGGAGAAAGAAACACTTGCCCACTTACTAAGTGGACTAGCATCTATATCTAACACATTCAAAACTAGTTGGGATACATATCTTTAGTTGTTGAATAAGGCTTACCCAGAAATTTTGAAGTTGGTCAAGCTCCAGTGACATTAATAGTATTCATTTATTCTTTTGTTCTGAATTCTTTCAATTTTTCACCAGTCTTTGGCATTGATGCCAAAGGGGGAATATGTATATATGTGAAAAATATCAGAAAAATCAGATAGGATCACATGGGAAGGATATCAGGATATTAGGAGTGTATTTTTTCAGGGGGAGCATAATTCAGTTGAACCGACAGGGAATCCATTTTTCACATGAGTGTTGCCATCAATTCCAAAGGGGGAGATCATTGGAAATTGACACTCATTGGATTCATTTTGTTGTCATTGATGGCAACACGATTAGATGGAGGTCATATACTGGTAGGCATTGGCCTTGGAGCATTCAGGGTTACACCGACACCAACATCGACCCTAACATCATTACTTGAAGGAAGCTGACATCAAGGGAGATTTATTTAGTAAATTATTTTGTAATTATTGTCAAGGCCAACAATGAATATCTTTTGTAATGCATTGTAAGCCGACATAAGGCATATTGTTTGTAATGGGTATATAGGTTAGTCTACTAGGTCATTTTGGGTATGATACAAGAGATGACATAGGATGTAAAATAGGAGAATATAACAGAATTGTATAATGCAAAGTATATGTATACATAGATCATTTGTATGCGAATTTTATATCATGCAATGATCTATAGATATCTTGGAAATCATTATTGGAGGATAAGAGATACTAATAATAGTGGTCAGAGTTTATGAACTAGTACAAAGCAGAACTAGAACTAGAACTCTATTTGGCATAGAAGATGCATTTTTGAGTTCAATTTTATTGTTTTACTTCAGCAGAAACTTGTAGTCAGTGAGACTCTTTAGTGATGAGCAGTATGCTCTAGTTAGTGTGCCTTCCTACATGTGCATGCCCCCATTATATGTAATATCCTTTCATATGGCCAGTGAACTAATATTGTGGGTCACAAATCCCACCGTGGTTTTTCCTCTTTGAGGTTTTCCACATATAAATTTTGTGTGTTATGGTGTTCATTTATGTGGATGGTTTATTTGCTTCAAGTTATATGTTTATTTATTTATTGGTTTATATGTGTATGGTATAAAAAGATAAAATATTGTGTTACTGGCAGAACACTGATTCACCCCCCCCGCCCCTCTCAGTGTTCTTGGATCCCAACACATATATCATCTATTATATAGCCATTAGAGGTTATAACATAAAAACATAACATTATCATCATATCACTTCATCTCACATGTAATCACCAAGTAACCTTAAGCATTAAACACTTATATTTCATTGTTATAGCCTCATGATAGATACACTACTAAGACACCATAGAAGTAATCATAACCCTAATATCATTGAATCGTGCTTAAAATATATATAGGTCATCATAACATATGCATGACTTAAAAAATATATCCACTATACATAAGAGACCTACAATTAAATAAACTGAGTATGTTTACTTTTAACTGCCAACAAACCTCTAAAGCTAATATAAACCAAAAGATATATCATCAGGATACAAAGAGAAAATGTATTACCCTAGAGCATGATTCATTTCCTCAAGGAGATCATGTAGAATAAACATGATTAGAAAGATCCACTTCTCAATAACACATTTCAACAATACATAGATTAGCATTAAATATTCACCTCCTAAAGAGCACAATCAGGATATTTTCATGTTATAACTAGGCATCCCAATATGCATGTAAACAACCATAATAAAATATTCACTCAAATGGGATTCTAGCATCACATGCATTCTCATCTATTCAGATGATTTGATGTCACCCCCTTCCATTCTCGTTGATTATTACTACATTACTACATTACTACATTATCAACATTAAAGTGTAGGTTGAGTATCATGATACCTACCTTATCGTGCGGGGATTAGAGGGTATTACACATAATAATATATATTTTTTAAATATTTTATAAGAAAATGATAATGTTCTATGATTACATTATAATACAATAGTAACTCTGATTGTAGCCTACCATTAACCTTAAACCTAATCTTTCCATAATTGTAACCTAACCCTAGACTTTACTCTAACCCTAGAATTTAACACTACTTACAACTTCAACCCTAATCTATCCTTAATTGAACTCTAATCCTAAATTAAACCCTAGATAACCCTATCTATATCCTACGACTAACTCTAACCTTAGTTAAACCTTAATTGAAAAAAAATAAGAAACATAATCCTTATCTAACCCTAGCCCTTACTCTTACACTAATTATAATTGAACCTCAACCCTCAACCCAAGCATTATTCTTACAATATTGTAACCCTAATTTGTCCTAAACTTAATCTTAAACCTAATCTTACCATAACTAAAACCTCACTATAACCTAACACTAAACATAACTATAAATATAGAGAATTAAGCACTACCAACAACTTGAACTCTTACCCTAAACTTAACCCCAACCTTAATTAAACTCTAATCTTAATTTTATTATGCCCCAAACCCTAATTATAATTGAACTCTAATTCTAATCGAACCCTAACCCTAGCATTTAATTGAATCACAACTCTAATTCTAACCCTAACCGTGACCTTTAAATCTTAGAATATTTGAAACCTAACCCTAAAACTAACTTTGAAACCTAACCCTAAAACTAACTATAACCCTAGAATTAATCTCTAACTAAAACTTGGAACCTAATCTATCCTTAATTGAGCCCTAATCCTAATCAAATTCTAGGCCAAACCCTAACCCTAATGGAACTCTAATCTTAATTTAATCCTAACCCTAATTTAATTAAATCAAACCCTAGTTAAAATCTAATAGTAACCCTAACTATCACTAAAACCTTATCATAATTAAACTCTATCTTTCACAATATCCCTAATCTAGACCTAATTAAACCCTAACTATAACCTAGTCTTACCATAATTGAAACTTAACCATAACCTAACCCTAAACTCAACTTTAAGCCTAAAATTAAGCCCTAACTAGAAATTTAACCCTAATCTAACCATGAATTGAACCCTAGCTCCCTAACCTTAACCCTAACCCTAATTTAACTCAATTTTAGTCTTAACCCTAACTTAAATCCACTCCCAACCTTGATACTAATTGAACTACAATCCTAATTTAACCCTTACCCTAATGTAATTGAATCATAAACCTAATTAAAATCCCATCTCAACCCTAACTATAATAAAAATATTATTGTAGTTGAATCCTAAACCTAATTAAGTTCTATAACTGTAAGAAAACTTGCAGCCAACTTTATGACAATTTCCATATAACCCAATTGATATTTCAACAAAATAAACTCATAGAATCCACATGCAAAGAATAGAAAACATACCCATCAAAGATGACACAATATATACCTTGGGAAAACCCTCAAGAGGGAAAAACAGTGTCCAAAAGCATCCATCACCATGTATTATTCAACAATGCAACATTACAATACAATTGTGAAAGCTTCTGAAACCCAACCATCAACAAGCCATAAACAAATACTCCATGTAAACAAGCATGTGACTTTTGGCATTGTGTTGTCATTGATATCAACCGATAAGTATAACATGTCACTGGTATGGATGGTTACCGGTATGCAAGTAGGAGATGTTATCGGTATGGATGTTCACTGGTTTGCAAAAATAAGAAAACAAAGAGATAAACTAGTTATGTCAACCAATATGCAGGAAGGTGGAGTGCCAACTGGTAAACAGGTCCACTGGTGAGTATGTATGAACAAGTAGAAGACTAGCAGCATAAGGCAGATACCGGTAGGATGTTTTTGGTCGGTGACTAGGCTTGAACCAACATAGTGGACTTAGCTGAGCTAGATCTCGACAAAGGATGCCATGTAGGAACCAAGTTCTAATGTATAGCAGTCAATGAAGTGTGCTTTAATGAGGTAGTTGAAGATTCATTCAACATTAAATGAAGACTATAAATATCATGAGTGAGTTGCAGAAGTTTCTGGCTTGATGAAGATCGATGGACGACTTTGGTGTGTTGATCGATGCATGATATATGATCTCCTTGTCGACCTGGAGAAGTAAACTATTGGAACATTAATGGTGATTGATAGAAAGAAGAGACGTGTTTGCCAAATATAGAAAACATGCATTTAAAGGAAGGATTTGGTGTGCAGTGTGTTATTGTTGCAGGCTATCAATCCTAGAGATGAGATTCGATGTGACTTGATATAGATTGGTTCAGTGGAGAAAACACTAAGTGCACCAAAGTTTGAATCTATGTTTTGGTGGGAAAGCAGACAAATAAATATGCAGATCAAAGATCAAAGACAGGATGCCAGTTGTGAGAAGAGAGTGTGCTTGAGCCAATAGTGTGCAGATCAATATGAGAAGAGTATTGCAACTAAGTAGTTTAAGGAGAACCAGTAGTAAGAGTTGTAACCAGTAAGGGGGTTTATCAGAGGTTTAACCGATAGATAACCGAGTTGAGGTGAAATGGTAGGAAGGCATTCAAGAGTGATAGAGTGTAGGGTGAGTATTAGAGGAAGTGAGCAAAGGTAGAGATCAACCGGTAAGGGCTCAAAGAGAGTGAATTGATAACAAGTAGTGAAATAAATGGTAAAACAAAGAAGAGTTGTAATCGGTAGAGAGAAATTGAAACAAAACTCATTTGTAACAAGGTACTTTCATTGTAATGAGTTGGTATTTCATTGTGTATCATTGAGTTGGAGCTCGGCATAGGGGTTAGTGCTCTTTGGGTTGGTGCACTAAACATTGTGACTATTGTTTTATTGTGAGGCTGGATTGGAGCAGTAGACTCCAACAACATTTATCACTGATGTTTTTTCCCACATTGGGTTTTCCTCATATAGTCGGTGTTCTAAGATGCATTCTTTGTGTGTTTGATTACTAGTGCCTTCATTGCTTTATCGGTTGCACACACATAGTTGGAAATTGTTTGAAATCACTGATTCACCCCCCCCCCCCTTCTCAGTGACATATTGTGTTCTACAATTGGTATCAGAGCCCTAGGTTCCCGGTTGGTTAAACCTTTCTCTAGCTTGGGTATATTCTGGTCTAAGAACACAATGGCAAGAAATGAGTCCTCCTACTCCAAATCTCCCATGTTTGATGGAACCAACTATTCTTTTTAGAGCAGAAGAATGGAGACCTATTTGTCCTCTCTATGATTTGATATTCGGATGTGTGTAAAGAATGGGTATATTATCCCTAGTGTTCCTCCTACAGACCCAGATGCCAAGAAGGAGTATGAGAACAATGCAAAGGATAAACATGCTATCTGAGTGGGCTATCAGATAATGAGTTTGTCAATGTAATGCACTGCTCATCCACCAAAGAGACTTGGGATAAACTGTAGTGATTATTTGAAGGAGATGTCAAGGTCAAGGAGGCCAAGCTGGAAAGACTAAGAGGTCAGATTGAAGGCATGAATATGAAAGATGAAGAAAATATTGCAGACTACCTTCATAGAGTTGATGAAACTATTAATGCCATTAGAGGACTTGGAGAGGAAATTGCTAATGAAGTTATTGTCAAAAAGGTGCTTAGATCACTCACATCTAAGTATGACACTAAGGTCTATTCTATAGAGGAATCCAAGGATTTGAAAAATTTTCAATGGATGAGTTATTTGGCTCTCTAACTACTTATGAGATGAGGACAATTGGTGAAGGAACTTCCAAGAAAGAATCTGCCTTCAACTCCACCAAGAAGGGTAAGGAAGAAAATGCCCATAGAAAATATAGTGGAGACTCAAATACTAAAGTTGAAAACTTTGTAAAAAATCTCAAAAGAGGATCCGGTAAGTATAAAGGAAAACTACCTCTCAAATTCTTTAACTGTGATAAAAAAGGACACTTTGCTGCAAAATGTGCTTATGGTGAAACTGGTGGAGATGAGAAAAGGAGCTCTGACATGTCTTCTGGTAAAGATAAAGAAAAGAAGGTCTATTGGAAAGAAAGAATAAGCTATCAAAATCATAACAATCTATATACTTTTGAAGATGATGCTACCGATGAAGAAAGTGCATCAGAAGATGACCACCATGATGATGAAAGAGAAGTTAATCTCTTTATGGCACTAGATGAACCGATTGTTGAAGATGATGAAGATGAAGATATTGAAGCTGAAGTGGACATAGAAGGTGAGCTCATAAGCATTCTTGAGAAGTTGAAGAAAACAAGAAAATAACTCAAAAAGGTTAAGCATGCTACTGCAGAGGAACAAGAACAACTCGATGAATCTCTGGGGGAATCCAACAAAACAATTTTTGATCTACAACTCTAGTTGGAAGAAGTTATGAGGATATGTGAAGCTACATCCTCCAATTTGATAAAGAAGGAAAAGAAGTAGCAAAATCTAGAAGAAGAAATTGTAAGGCTCAGAAAGGAGCTAGAAAAGAGCAAGTATGAGAGCAACACTGAAGCTTTAAACAAGATGTTGAGAAAACATAAGCATTCAAAAGACACTGTAGTTTAGGATTTGAAGAAGAAAAATGTTCAAATAGCCAAGAAATATCTAGTAAGGAGATACAATGTGGTTCCTCAAATGAAAGTAAAGAGAAGCAAATCTTTACATTCAACAAAGATACCAAAAAGAAGACCTATGTTGACGCTACAAGAAATCAGCCAGTCAACCGGTATGCTCAAAACCAAAAGTATCACACATCTTATTGGTATGTAAATCATAAAGGCAAGATGAAGGTGGATAGTGAAGGATTCACTAGAATTAAAAGCATGAGAGGAATACATCAAGTGAGACAAAAGTTTGCCGGTCCAAAGAAACAAGACTGGTATGTACCCAATTTCCATGGTTATTGCTATTAGTGTAATAAGTTTGGACATAGAGTTGCCAACTATAGACTGATGAATAAGCCCCTATTAGTTTTGAAAGTAGAAACTCTTTTGTTGCACTTCAGGGTATGGATGTTGTTTGTTATCAATGTACTAGATTCGGTGAGGAGTTTTGAATGTAGGAGAAGTCAACCGATGTCCTACAATAGTTTTAAAGATTCATAATTTAATGTCAATATAAAGTGTTGTAATTGTCAAAAGCTTGGGCACATTGCAAAACATTGTAAACTCAGGACAACCAAGCCAAAGAAGACAGTATTGGATCAAGAACCGGTAGTCAAACCAAAACATGAAATTGCAGCAGACAAGAAGGAAGACAAGCCGGTTTGGGCTGAAAAAGACAAGAATAAGACATAATCAAGTTTGATTGTGCAGATTGCCTTGCATGCAGAAAGAAGGAACTTATGGGTTGTAGACAGTGGTTGTTCCAATCACATGACCAATGACAAAAATAAATTTATTAAGCTTGAAGATTAGAATGGAGGCTCGGTAAGATTTGGAGACAACTCCTCCACTAAGATAAAAGGAAAAGGTACTCTAAATATAGATGGGAAATTGAAGGCCCATGATGTATATTATGTGGAAGGTTTAAAGAACAATTTACTGAGTGCAAGTCAAATGTGTGATAATGGTTACAAATTCATTTTTGACTCTACCAGTTGCCAGATAAGAAAATAGAGTACCGGTCAAATTATTGCAGAAGCTAAAAGAACAGATGTAAATGTGTACAATCTAAAGAAATTATTTGAGTCCCAATGCATGATGGGGAAAGTGGATGAGAGATGGCTATGACATAGGAGATTATGCCACAGAAATTTTGATAATCTGGTTGCAGTGAGCAAAAAGGGATCTGTGAGAAATATACCACCAATCACCAAACTGGTAAGCGAATTTTGTGATGAAAGTGTAAGAGGAAAGCAGACTAAGGTGAGCTTCAAGACTAAGGAACATAATACTTCAAGGCCACTAGAACTGGTGCATACATATCTATGTGGACCAACCAGAACAAGAGCTCTAGCCAATGAAAGATACTTCATGTTAGGACCCGGAGGCAACTAAGAGTGGGGGTGAATCAGTTGACTATTAATTTCAACCCAAATATAACTTAACCAAACTTAGTGCATAATACTGGTAAACCAAACTTAATTCCGGTAGATAGTTTGATAGTTAATAACATAACCGGTAAAGTTTAATGCATGAAACAAAAGTCAAATAAAATCCACAACACATAACACAATTACTTGTACGTGGAAACCCTGTAAGGGGAAAAACCATGGTGGGAAACCTTACCCACAATCAGTTGATACTACTACAGATAGTTTGTACAAATGGGATCTGCACATACAGAAAGGCCAACTACCTAGAGCTCATTGCTCAATCACAAAATGGGAGTCACACTGACTACAATTGGATGGTTAAATCCAATGATAATATATTTCTCAAAATAGTATCTTCATATGCTAGATTCAGTACTGGTTAAGCTCTGATTGTCTTCCTCATACCTTCCTTGAATCTTCAAATGATGTATGTGTGTATAACTCTACTTATATTTGCATATACCTTATTGCAATCCTTTTCCTCTCCTTCTCTATGTTTAATCTCACAAATGAGATCTTACATATATACCAAAACCTAAGACCAAATGTGTAGGTCGGCTCACTAAGATATTACAATAAAATCAATTACAAATGAATCAATATGTGATGCATGATGTTGGCTCAATGCATTTACAACAATAACCAATCAATAAAATCTCCATAACGTGTCGTGCTGATCTGGAATAGATAACGCTTGCCGGTCCATAACCTAGACCTATTTGCCGGTAACAACAAATATGCAAACTCGATTGTACCAATAGTCAAATCATCAAAACCAATTGTCCAAACAATGTCTTAGACATAACCAAGTAGTCTCCAGATGATAACAGATCATCCTCAGTGTCGGTGAACAATATAACATGTTGGTGAACCAAATACTAGTGACTGTGCATAAGTTACTGAACATGCCGGTGAACATAACCAAAGATCTCCACAAGGATAAGTGTTGACATCAATGACAAAACCAATGCAACACATCCATAATACCAACAATCTCCCCCTTTGGAATTGATGGCAACACAAGATGGAAAAACCATCTAAGTCCTAAAGCAGAAATACCAAAAACCAAAAACCAACAATCTCCCAAAGAGATCAAAATACAGATACAAAGAATAACAATCTCTCCCCCAATGAATAATCTCTCCCCAAAAGATAATGTGTTTTTCCGTAGATATCTCTCCCCCTTTGACATCATATGCCAAAGCAATACAAGACCAAATACAATCATTTCATAGAACTTATTACAAATACCAATTGCTTTAACCAAATTTATTCAATCTACTCCCCCTGAGAAGTAGCTCTCCTTCATCAAAGCTGGAAAAAGGTTTCTCTGTTGATTCAGTCAGTTTGATGCCATGCTCCAACTGTCTAAGTTTCTACAGGTGAGGCTATAACTCCAAGTTTCTCTCTTAGATATTCAAAATTTTCCTTAGGCAAAGGCTTAGTAAAGATATTTGCAATCTGCTATTTAGTATTCACATAAACCAATTTCACTTCTTTTGCTTCAACATTCTCTTTCAGAAAATTGAATTTAATAGAAACATGTTTAGTTTTTGAGTGAAATACCAGATTCTTTGATATATTAATTGCTGCCATATTATCACAATAAATGATTATAGGTTCTTTGCATTTTACCTTTATGTCTTTCAACATTTTCTTAATCCATAATACCCGTGTACAATTAGTTACTACTGCAACATATTCTAATTCTGCTGTTGATAGTGATGTACAACTTTTTTTCCTGCTCAACCATGAAATTAGTTTGCTCCCAGGAAAAAATGCTCCACCAATGGTGCTTTTTCTGTCATCTACATCTCCTACCTAATTTGCATCTGTGTATGCACATAAATCAAAATTTTCATTTTTAGGATACCATAAGGCAAGATTTGGTGTGCCTTGTAGGTACCAGAAAATCCTTTTCACTACTGATTCATGATTTTCCTTAGGATTAATTTGAAGTATTGAAACAATACATACTGCATTCATAATATCAGGTCTTATTTGTCAGATTAACAAGTGTTGATTCATCCTTCAATGATAGTTTGGCAGTTGTAGTCATAGGTGTGCTTACCGGTTTAGAGTTTTCCATGCCAAATTTCTTTAGTAATTCCTTCAAGTACTTTGATTGATTTATGAATATACCTTTATCGGTTTATGAAATCTACAATCCTAAAAAGAATTTTATCTCCCCAATCATAGACATTTCAAATTCTTCCTGCATATTATTAGAAAAGTCTTTACACAATCTATCTTCTCCTCCAAAAATGATATCATCAACAAAAAATTCAATAACCATGGTGTCATCATTAGTCACTTTGTAATATAAGTTTTTGTCAGCATTACCTTTAGTGTAACCAAGCTTCAAAAGATATTTTTCCAATATAGCATACCAAGCTCTAGGAGCTTGCTTCAATCCATATAAAGCTTTCCTTAACCTGAAAACCATATCTTTGTCATCTGTCGAAGAAAATCCATCAGGTTGTTGAATGTAAACTTCCTCTTCAAGATCACCATTAAGAAATGTACATTTAACATCCATTTGATATACTTTATAGTTCTTGTGTGTTGTAAAATCTAAGAATAATCTAACTACCTCAATTCTAGCTATCTATGCAAAGGTTTCATTGTAATCAATTCCTTCTTTCTGTGAATATCCCTTACACACTAATCTTGCTTTGTTTCTGATTACCTTACCATCTTCATTAAGTTTATTTCTGAATACCCATTTAGTTCCAATTATGTGTTATTCTTTTCAATTTGTTCTAATTCATCTTCCATAGCTTTAATCCAATGTTTATCTTCACATGCCTCATTAATAGTTGATGGTTCAATTTGAGAAATTAGACATACCTCTTCATTTTTCAGTCTTCCTGTAGTCATAACACCTTGATACTTGTTCCCAATTATCTAACTTTTAGAGTGACTCAATCTTACATAGCTGGGTGTATTCACTTGATGTTGTTCTTTAGTCACTATGGAATTCTTAGATGATGTCGGTGTGACTAGATCAACATTCTGTACCAGTGTACTCATTGTAGGTTCATTTGTTATTATCTCAAATGTTAGTTCAGAGTCCATAGACCTTCTAAATTGTTCATCAATCTTCACATTTGCACTTTCAATGATTTTCTACAATCTCTTATTAAAACATCTATATGCCTTGCTCTTAGATGAATAACCAAGAAATATTCCTTCATCACTTCTAGGATCAAATTTGCCAATATAATCATCTCTCCTAATTTAACAATTGCATCCAAATATTTTGAAATATTTAAGAGTAGGAGTATTACCAAACCATAGTTCATGAGGGTCGGTTTCACCTTTGATTCACTGCTTCTCTCCAATACACATGAGGTAGATTTGCTTCTTATATCATGCTTCTAGCTGCATCCAAAATAGTTTTGTTCTTCCTTTCCACAATTCCATTTTTTTGGGATGTCTGAGGTGTTGATAATTGTCTTCTAATTCCATTCACTTCATAGAATGTATTAAATTCATTAGATGTGAATTTGCCTCCTTGAATTGATCTCAAACATTTGATTTTCTTATCAGTTTCATTCTCTACCATGACCTTGAATAGTTTGAATTTCCCAAAAGCTTCTGATTTCTCCCTAAGAAAAGTAACCCAACACATTCTAGAATAATCATCAATGATTAGCATAAAATATCTCTCCTTGTAAACTTCTAGTTCTTGTTGGACCACATAAATCAGTATGAATTAAGTCAAGAACTTTATTGGATTTTTCTAGAATACTCTTAAAAGTTGCTCTAACTTGCTTTCTACATTGACATTCCTTACATACTGGATTGTGGGGTTTAATAATCTTAGGTAAATCCCTTACTGCCTTAGTTGTACTGATTTTCACAATGCAATCAAAATTTACATGATAAAGTCTCTTATGCCATAACCAACTTTCATCAATATGTGCAATCAAGCATGTCTTCTCATTGTTATTCAAATGAAAGATATTACCTCTAGTTTGATTATCAGTTGCAATTTCCAAACTAGTTCTATTCATGATTTTGCATTTACCATTCTTGAATTGTAATTGAAATCCCTTTTCAACTAATTGACCAACACTCAAAAGATTATGCTTCAAGCCTTCAACATAGTAAATATTATCAGTATTGTGCTTACCATCAGAAGATATAGTGCCTTTTCCTCTGATCAAACAAGCTTTGTCATCTTGAAATCTTACTAGACCTCCATTGTATTCCTGAAAGGTTAAGAATTTACTCTTATCACCAGTCATATGATGTGAACATCCAGAATCAATGATCCATTCATCCTTTTCTTCAATTTTAGCTGCCAGGGCCTACTCTATCGGTTGAACAATAGGTGTCATTTGATCTTTTGTTATTCCAACAAAATCCCATCCATTGTCTATCGGTTCCTCATTAGAATCATCAGTAGCTCCTTCATCAACATAGTAACATGATTTGTCTCTATTCTTCTTAAATTTGTATCTCTGATATTCAGGGTTAGGCTTATATGTTCTTTTAGCTTCTTCTTTCAATCTTGCATGTTTGTCAAGACACCTAGATGCCATATGACCAATTTTATTGCAGTTAAAACATTTAAATGGTGCTTTACCTTCATACTTACTTCCAACTAGACCTTTAGGCATTTTCCTTGCAAATAGTACTTCAAGCTATTCAAGTTCTTCATTCTCTCTTCTGATTTCTTCAAGTTCTCTAGCATAGAGTGCTTTCCAATCAGATTTTTTAGATGATGATGATGATGTTGCAGATGATGAAGCTTTGAAAGACAAATCTGTCTTAATTGTAGCAATAGGACCAAATTCCTCAAGTTCAAAAGCTGAAAGTTTTCCAACCAAAGTATCTCTAGATACTGAAGCATTAGGCATTGTTCTCAATTCATTAATAGTAGTTACTTTCATTTTGTATGATGGTGGCAATGCTCTTAAAACTTTAGAAATAATTTCATATTCACTTAAGGATCCTCCACAACACATTATACCCAAAACAATTTCATTAACTCTTTCCATAAAAGCATAAATCCTTTCATCTTCTTCCATTTTTAGATTTCCATAGCTGACCCAGAAGCATTCCAGGTTTGCAATTTTGATAGTGTTATCACCTTCATTTAATGTCTCTAATTTATCCCAAATAGCTTTAGTAGTAGATCGGTCTGATAATCCCATGATTTGTTGATCTGACAATGTGCTCAAAAGCATTTCTCTTGCTTTGCAATCATTCTCCTGATCTTTAGCCAAGGTTGGTGGATTAGGTTGACTCTGTGTAGGACCAACATAGCCATTCTTTGTAACATCCCATATGTCTTTTCCAATGCAATTCAGATGTGTCTCCATTCTAATCTTCCATATACCATAGTTAGTTCCATCAAGCTTCAGACTGTCCTTCCTAAAATAGTTAGTTGCCATAGAATCTCCTCAAGCTGTTAAACTTCTGCAAAAAGAGGACTAGGCTCTGAAACCAATTGTTAGGACCCGGAGGCAACTGAGAGGGGGGGGGTGAATCAGTTGACTATTAATTTGAACCCAAATATAACTTAACCAAACTTAGTGCATAATATCGGTAAACCAAAATTAATGTTGGTAGACAGTTTGACAGTTAATAATAGTACCGGTAAAGTTTAATGCATGAAACAAAATACAAATAACATCCACAACACATAACACAATTATTTGTACGTGGAAACCCTGTAAGGGGAAAAACCATGGTGGGAAACCTTATGCACAATCAAATGATACTACTGCAAATAGTATGTGTGTACAAATGGGGTCTGCACATGCAGAAAGGCCAACTGCCTAGAGCTCACTGCTCAATCACAAAATGGGAGTCACATTGACTACAATTGGATGGTTAAATCCAATGATGATGTACTACTCAAAATAGCATCTTCACATGCTGGATTCAGTACTGGTTAAGCTCTGATTGTCTTCCTCATACCTTCCTTGAATCTTCAAATGATGTTTGTGTGTATAGCTCTGCTTATATTTGCATATACCTTATTGCAATCCTTTTCCTCTCCTTCTCTATGTTTAATATCACAAATTAGATCTTACATATATACCAAAACCTAAGACCAAATGTGTAGGTCGGCTCACTAAGATATTACAATAAAATCAATTACAAATGAATCAATATGTGATGCATGATGTCAGCTCAATGCATTTACAATAATAACCAATCAATAAAACATCTCCATAACATGTCGTGCTGATCTGGAATAGATAACGCTTGTCAGTCCATAACCTAGACCTATTTGTTGGTAACAACAAATATGCAAACTCGATTGTACCAATAATCAAATCATCAAAACCAAGTGTCCAAACAATGTCTTAGACATAACCAAGTAATCTCCAGATGATAACAGATCATCCTTAGTATCGGTGAACAATATAACCTGCAAGTGAACCAGAATCCGGTGACTATGCATAAGTCACTGAACGTGCCAGTGAACATAACCAAAGATCTCCACAAGGATAAGTGTTGACAAGTGTTGACATCAATGACAAAACCAATGCAACACATCCTTAATACCAATACTTCATGCTCCTCATTGATAATTTTTCAAGAATGACATGGGTTACTTTCCTACAAGATAAATCTCAAGCCTTTGAAAGATTCAAGATTTTTCAGAAGATGGTTGAGAGGGAAAGTAGATGCAAGCTGAAATGTCTAATATTAGACCAAGGTGGAGAGTTCACATCAAATGAGTTTGAACATTACTGTGAGAGACATGAAATAAGAAGACGATATTTAGCTCCAAGAACACCACAACAAAATGGTGTTGTACAAAGGAAAAACATGACAGTCAAGGAGATGGCAAGAACCATGATAAATGAGGAAAACATATCGGATACATATTGGAAGGAAGCAGTTCGCACTGCTGTATATACCTTGAACTAGATTCAACTTAGAACAAACAACAAAATGACACCTTATGAACTGTGGTATGTTCGGAAGCCGTCAGTTAAATACTACAAAGTGTTTAGAAGTAAATGCCTCATCAAGAGAGATGTAGATGGCCTGGGTAGCTTTGATTCCAAGAGTGACGAAGGTATCTTCTTGGGATACTCAACTCATAGAAAAGCCTACAAATTCTACAACAAAAGACTAAGAAGAGTCATTGAGAGTGTGTATCTAAGAGTTGATGAAGATATACATAAAGGAAGACAAGAACAAGTGAAACGGTATGATGACACCAATTATGAAGATGAAGTTCAAATTGATAGTGAACTAGAAGAAGCATCAAACAAGTCTCCCAACCGGTATGTACAAAAATATCACCCAGAAGATCAGATCTTAGGTAATAAGTATGATGGTATGCAAACCAAAATAACACTTGCTTGAAATGATGAGCAAGTCAATTTCTGCCTCATGACTGAAATGGAACCCAAAAAATTTAATGAGGCAAGCAAAAGTCAGAGATGGATGGATGCAATGGAAGAGGAACTACAACAAATTGAGAAGAATAAGACTTGGGAATTTGTTCCTAGACTGACATACAAGAACATTATTAGCACAAAGTGGGTCTACTAGAATAAGATGAATGAAGAAGAAAATATTGTGAGGCACAAAGCAAGGTTAATGTGAAAAGGATACTCTCAAGTAGAAGGAATAGACTTTGAATAAACATTTGCATTGGTTGCTAGGCTTGAGGCCATTATAATTTTTCTAGCCCTTTCAACCTATAAGGGATACACAGTCTATCAAATGGATGTAAAATATGCTTTCTTGAATGAAAATTTAGAAGAGGAAGTATACATGGAATAATCAAAAGGTTTTCTTCTGCATGATGATGAAACCTTTGTGTGCTGGTTGAAGAAAGCACTGTATGGTTTGAAGCAGGCTCCAAGAGCATGTTACTCAAGGTTAAATAAGTATCTAAAGGAGCAAGGATTCAAAAAAGGAGGTGCAAATAGTAATCTGTACATTAAATTACATGGAAACCACATGATTATTGTGGTTGTATATATGGATGAAATCATTTTTGGAGGGAACAAGGATACCTTGTGCAAAGAGTTTGTTGATCCGATGCAGTCAGAGTCTGAGATGTCAATGCTTGGAGAGCTATCATTTTTTCTTGGTTTGCATATTTCACAATGAAACAAGGGAATATTTGTCTCTCAAACCAAGTATGCTCAAGACATGTTGAAGAAATTCTGAATAGAAGATAGAAAACCAGTAAGCACCCCCATGGTGACCAGATGCAAGTTGAGTAAGGATGATGAATCACTAGTAGTGGATTAGACATTGTATAGATCCATGATTGACAGTTTGTTATATCTTACTACTTCTAGACCAAATATAGTGCAGGCAGTATGCATGGTGGCTAGATTTCAAACTGCACCCAAACAATCACATGTGAATGTAGTTAGGAGGATATTAAGGTGGGTGAATGAGCACAATACCGGTTCCCACTTTTTGACCAACTTTGACACTTAGATGAATGTTTTAAAAAAAACCTTCACTTTTCGACACCTATAAATTTTAAACCATTAAGAAATTGAAGATGATGTAAACTAGTGATTTGTAACATCTTCTTTGAAGATTAGATTCTAAATATATTTTTTTCAATTTTTTTAAAATAAAATTTGATTGATTTTTCCATCTCCCTCAAAAAGTAGTTTTTTACAGCAAAAACATTTTTTAAGAGTGATGTGCATCCTAAAATGCATAATTTTTTTTCTATAAATGATAAAAACTTACATCTTTTGAATTTTGATTTTATAACATCAATACCTAGGGCATGCAGTTGGTTTGATAGTGATATGTTGAATATTTTTCATTTTATTAAGTTTTGAAGTTTGACTAATAATAATTTAGATATAGGTGTATGTTTGAACACGTAACTTGTTCTCTATATATCAAAATTCAATTTTATTTTTTTTGTTAAAGAAGACAACAATACCTAGTGCATAGATATTTTTCAGATTTTTTGTGAATTAGTTTACTAATTTTCCCAATGCATTGAACAAACAAGTTCATGTTCGGTGAAAAACCTATATTCATAAAAAATAAAATAAAAATATATTAATAAAATTAGATATATTAAAAATTATACTATTTGGAAAGCTTATAATAAGGACTAAATACTTAATAAAACAAAACTTCTAAATGAATTCATTTGACCCCACAAAAGCTAATGTAAAATTAGTTTTTTATCAACATTTGATAGATGCAAAGGAGACTCCATTGCAAGTATGATTTAGAAGTAGAGAGGTTCTATCCAAGAAATTTTGATCTAAGAGACTTTGATCTAACTCTCTTCAATTAATTACTTCAAATGGGACATCTCAAATCTTAAATCATTATATTTTCTAAAAACCATATGATTTCGGCAAAAATCAAGATGTACCAAAAAGTGGGAACCAGCATTGTGAGTTCACCCATACATATAAGGAATGGCTAATTATCTACTATGGTATCTTTATCAAGGAGAGTTCACCTTAAAAGCCTACATATATGTTGATTAGGTAGGCTGCATTGATGACTGGAAGAGCACAAGTGGTGGTGCATTCTTCCTAGGTAACCGATTGGTCTCATGGCACAACAAGAAGTGGGATTCAATCTCCCTATCTATTGCTGAAGAAAAATATATTGCTACTGCTACATGTTGTTCTCGGGTGTTGTGGATGAAGCGGACCCTCAAGGATATTCAGGTAGAACATTTGACCCTTTTTCTATTTGGTGTGATAATTCAAATGCAATCAATATATCAAAGAACTCGGTTATACATTCGAGAACCATTGTCATCAAATACCATTTTCTAAGATAGAAGGTTGAAGAAAAAGAAGTTAAGGTAGAGTATGTCCCTATAGGTGAACAAGTGGTAGATATATTCACAAAACCTCTACCAGTAAGCACATTTAGTATCTGAGACACAAGTTAGGAGTTGTGTCACCAACTTCATGCACTTAAGTTGGTATGGAGATCTATGGTTCAGGGGGAGTTCACTGCCATATCTTTTGTTTTTGAACCATATGCTAGAAAAAGGGGGAGATTGTACTAGGTGAGTACATGCAGAGTCTTGTGATCTAATCTACTAGAGAATGGCAAAAGGAACTGGTATTCTAGAAGATAATGGACACTGTTTGTGCCCTTTGTCATTGTTGTCAAAGGGGGAGAAGGAGCCGGTATGACGGTGATAAGTGTGTGTTGATATCAATGCCAAAGGGGGAGATTGTTTGCATTGTGTTGTCATTGATGTCAACTGGTAAGTATAGCATGTCACTGGTATGGATGGTTACCGGTATGCAAGATGTATGCAGGATGCAAGTAGGAGATGTTACCGGTATGGATGTTCACCTATAAGTAAACATAAGAAAGAAAAGAGATAAACTTGTTATGTCAACTGGTATGCAGGAAGGTGCACTGCCAACCGGTAAAGAGGTCCACCAGTGAGTATGTATGAGCAAGTAGAAGACCGACAACATAAGGAAGATACCAGTAGGATGTTTTTGGTCGGTGACCAAGCTTGAACCGACATAGTGGACTTAGCTAAGCTAGATGCCAACAAAGGATGCCATGTAGGAACCAAGTGTCTAACGTACAACAGTCAGTGAAGTGTGCTTTAATGAGACAGTTGAAAAGTCAGTGGACATTAAATGAAGACTACAAAAAATCATGGGTGAGTTGCAAAATTTTGCGGCTCGATGAAGATCGATGGACGACTTTGGCATGTTGATCGATGCATGACATCTGATCTCCTTGTCGACCTAGAGAAGTAAACTATTGGAACATTAATGGTGACTGACAGAAAGAAGAATCGTGTTTGCCAAATATAGAAAACATGCATTTGAAGGAAGGATTTGGTATGTGATGTGTCATTGTTGTAGGCTATCAATATTGGAGATGAGATTCGATATGACTTGATACAAATTGGGTCAGTGGAGAAAAACCTAAGTGCCCCAAAGTTTGAATCTATTTTTTGGTAGGAAAGCAGATAAATAAATTTGCAAATCAAAGATCAAAGATGAGATGAAATTTATGAGAAGAGAGTGTACTTGAGTGAATAATGTGCAGATCAATCTGAGAAGAGTATTGCAACTAAGTAGCTGAAGGAGAACTAGTAGTAAGAGTTGTAACCTATAAGGGGTTTTAGTAGAGGTTTAATCGATAGATAACCGAGCTGAGGTAAACCGATAGGAAGGCATTCGAGAGTGATAGAGTGTAGGGTGAGTATTAGAGGAAGTCAGCAAAGGCAAAGATCAACCAGTAAGGGATCGAAGAGAGTGAATTGATAACCTTTAGTGAAAGAACTGGTGAAACAAAGAAGAGTTGTAACCGATAGAGAGAAATTGAATAGGTGTTACGAAACTCATTTGTAACAAGGACTTTCATTGTAATAAGTTGTTATTTCATTGTGTATCACTGAGTTAGAGCTCGGTGTAGGGGTTGGTGCTCCTTTGGGTTGGTGCCCATAAATCATTAGGGGTTGGTTCCCTAAACATTGTAATTGTTTTTTTATTGTGAGGTTGGATTGGAGCAATAGACTCCAACAACATTTCTCACAGAGGTTTTTTCCCACATTGGGTATTCCTCATATATCCAGTCTTGTGAGATGCATTCCTTGTGTGTTTGATTACTAGTGCCTTCATTGCTTTACTGGTTGCACACACATAGTTGAAATTTTTTTCAAATCATTGATACATCCCCCCCCCTCTTTGTGAGATATTGTGTTCTACAATAACCCCACATCCCATGCCATGCTCCCAACCTCCACAAATGCTAACTTGGTTAACTAACTAACCCAAACAACTACCCTTGTGGTTGCTTTTATAAACACAAGCTCCCACAAAACCACCAAGTGGTATTACATCGCAACCATGTGCTACAATACCATTTGCAAATACCATGGGCTACCTACCCCCTTGACCCCACATCTAATATTAGGTACTTTATTAAATTAAATTTTCCAATATTAAATAAATACAATATAATAATCTTAATGTTACATTACAACTCATCAAGTGGTCCCGAGAATATTCCCAAGGAATCTCTACATGTTACACTCCATGTGCAATGCCAAATAAATATTACATTACATGTCCATGAGAAACTCACATAACAAATAAATATTATAATTCCAAACAATATTTATATGCAAGGTGTATAATTCCTATTTTCCCAACAAAAAATATCTTTTTTCATTTTTCAATTTTGTAGGGAATTTTTTTCTACTGATGAGAATATTTTTAACAAATTTTATTTCCTGCAAATTGAGGCAAATAATTGGATGGCCATCAGTATAAAAAAATTTGCATTCTTTTCAACTAAGACAAAAAAGGATCGAATTATATATTATTTTTTGCCTCTCGACCCACGTGAATTCATCCATGAGGTCCATTTTGTCCCACGAGGCCATTTGTGAAAGCTCACCCCAAAAACCCTCATTTAAAATCACAACCAAGGAAACCCATTTGACCCAACATTTTTCCAACCCCAAATCACCACCAACCCATCATAACAACAAACCCAAAAGCCTCAAATCTTCAATAAACAACCTAAAAAAACCTTATATATTTTCTTGTCTTTCATTCTAACATGCATTCATGGATTCAACAACTCAGGTTATAATACCACAAAAACCATAGCTTTGATACTACTTGTAAGGAATCTTGCAACAAACTTTATGACAATTTCCACATAACCCAATTGATATTTCAACAAAATAAATTCATAGAATCCACATGCAAAGAAGATACAACATACCTATCAAATATGACACAATATATACATTGTGAAAACCCTCAAGAGGGAAAAACCCAACCTCCAAAAGCATCCATCACTGTGTATTATTCAACAATGCAACATTACAATACAACTGCGAAAGCTTTTGAAATGCAGCCATCAATAAACACTCCATGTGAACAAGCATGTAACCACACATCCCATGCCATGCTTCCAACCTCCACAAATGCTAACCTAGCTAACTGACCAACCCAAACAACTATCGTCATGGTTACTCTTATAAACACAAGCTCCCACAAAACCACCAAGTGGTATTACATCAGAACCATATGCTACAATACCATGTGTAAATAGCATGGGCTACATACCCCCTTGACCCCACATCTAATATTGGGTACTTTATTAAATTAATTTCCCCAATATTAAATAAATACAATATAATAATCCCAATGTTATAATACAACTCATCAAGTGGTCTTGAGAATATTCCCAAGGGATCTCTACATGTTACACATCCATGTGCAACATCAAATATATATTACATTACATGTCCCTTGTAAAATCACATAATAAATAGATATTACAATTACAAGAATTATTTCTTGGCATATGGACACTCCAATGAGACATTGTGTGTGATTGAAGGTTTTGTCATTGATGGAAACCTTGCAATCCTATGGCACCGGCAAGACATTATACCGACAAAGCATTACATAGGCAACCTTGCAATCCTATGGCACCAGCAAGACTTTATACCGGCAAAGCATTACACAGGCAACCTTGCAATCCTATGGCACCAGCAAGACATTATACTGGCAAAGCATTACATAGGAAACCCTGCAATCCTATAGCACTGACAAGACATTCTACTGGTAAAGCATTATTCAAGCAAGATAGTGCACCGACATCAGCAAGACCACTCTACATCGGCACTGGCACCGACATAGAAGAAAAGATGTATACCGGCACAAAGGCCGATAGGATTTTTGATATGTAATATTTTGTTTATTATTGTAAGCCGATTTGGCAAATTGTAAAATGACTCTTTTATATAAAAGAGATCATTGTAGACATTTGTAGGATATGGATAGGAAGCATAAAGAAAATTATTAGGCAGACCTAATGTGCAAATTATAGGTCAAGGGTATATGTAAAGAACAGAGCAAGAGCCGGTACTGAATCTAGCATTGAAGATGCTATTGTAAAGCAGTACAGAATATTGGATTTGTATAATCCTCATTGTAAGTCAGTGTGACTTCTTATTGAGCAGTGTGCTCTAGGCAGTTGGCCTTCCTGCATGTGCAGGCCCCTATTGTAAGTAATATTCTCTTATTGGCTAGTAAGTGAATATTGTGGGTCACAAATCCCACCGAGGGTTTTCCCACACCGGGTTTCCTCGTTAAACATCTTGTGTTATGGTGTTCTTTTCATGTGGATGTTTTTGATTCTGTTAATTACATTAATTCTTGCATATCGATATACTATTACTTTATGTTCTGCATGTTCTGTTTTAAGAAAATCCAATTACCGGTAAGATACTAATTCACCCCCCCCCCCTCTCAGTATCTATGGGAACCCTAACAATTGGTATCAGAGCCTGGTCCTCTATTTTCAGAAGCCTAATAGCTTGAGGAAGATCTTGACACCGGTAAAGATGGAAATTTTGATGAAGCAACTTGAAGGAGCTCTTACTGACTATGATGCAGAGAATTTGAAAAATATCAAATTAGAAGATGATTTAAAAGCAGCTCAGGACATTATTCAGGCACTTCAAGAAAATCTTACTGTTACAAGAAATAAGAGAAGAGATCTTTGTGAAAATTTGCAAAATGAGAATGATGAAAAGGAATCACTTAATGATATGATAAGCAAATTGAAACAAGAAATCTTGACAACAAAAAATGAAATACAAGATATGACTATGAGATTTTGCAAAGAGATTGAGGACAGAAAGAAGAATGAAGAAGAATTAACTAGAAGACTAAGTGATGTAGCAAATGAGAACACAAGACTTAGCTATGAAAATGACATGTTGAAAACAGATCTGATGCATACTCAGAATGACTCAAATGAACTAATGAGACAAAAAGAAATCTTGGAAAGGGAATTGGAAACTGCAAATCAACACAAAGAAAAATTCAAGAAAAGCTCAGAAGAACTTGGTACCTTATTGAAGAATCAAAAACCCAAAGGTGACACTTCTGGAATTGGATTTGAAGTTGGAGAAAGCTCCGGTACTGCAAATACTTAGGATCACATCAAACCAGTAAGACCTCCTAATACTTACAAATTCAATGGAAAATGCTTTAACTGTAATAAATATGGTCATAGGGCAAATGAATGTAGATCTAGGAATTATCAGAATATCAATCCTCCCACTAGTCAATGCTCCAAATGCAACAAAATTGGTCATAACTCTGAAAAATACAGAATGAATGTAAGATGTTATGTTTGTGGAAGATTTGGACATTTATCAAATCAATGCAGAACACAAACCGACATAGGTTATGGGAAAGCTATTCAGAAAAATAATGTAACTTGTTATGCATGTAACAAGATTGGTCATATTGCTAAATTTTGTAGAAGTAAAGGTACACCAGTAGACAACAAAAGTACTAGCTTGAAAGGTAAAGAAAAGGTTGAAGAGGTTAAGCGAGAATTTTCAAAGAAATGGATTAGAAAAGCTGATCTAAATATTGGGGATACTCCTCCACTGGTAGAACCAACAAATGCTCCACCGGCAGGACAGAGCAGTGCTCCACCGGCAGGAAGTTCTTCATCTAATTGAAGAAAATTATCTTGAGGGTTTGGCAATCTAATGACACGTTCTATTATTCCCTCGGTTAGAGAAAAGAAGTTGAAAATCACTCATTATCGACGAATAAAGTTAAGCTAATACATTATCGGCAAGCAATTAATGTGGTAGGTAGCATAAAAGACTTTATAAAATAAGGTTTTGGCTCCATTTCACTTCACCAAGCATTCAAACTTTCAGAGAGCACGAAGATTTCCGAGCTAAGGCATTTCAAGCAAAGAGGCAAAGCATTTCAGCAATCAATCCATCCAAAGGCAGAAAAAGGTATTTATCATCATGGCATCCTCCTCTGCACCTGAATTCATAGCAAACCCTATAGTAGTCGAGGTTATAAAACACCCTAGACCCGTGTTTTAGCTAGTTCCCGAGGTAGCTAAGAAAGATGACAATACAGGTGCTTTTTCCCAAATTCCAAAAGGAGTTGTTTATGTAGAAAACCCTAGAATGTATATCCATTGCAACATAGAGGAATTAGGTGATGAAGAAATTAAAAACATGTATAAGACTATTATATGTGATAATTCTAGAAATGTAAAACTTGAATATAAAGTTGTTGAAACCCTAGGATTCACTGAAATTCTCTGCATTCCTGAATTTCCCAAGGAAGTGATTAGGATAGTTTTAAGAAGGGTACATGGTTCATTCTTTTGGCTTGATTCAGTTCACAAAATTACAAAGGAAGCTATGAAAGTAGTAACAGGGTTGCCTTCCACCGGTAATAGACCCAACAAGACTAAGAAGGTCTCCAATGACCTAATAATGAACTTAACTGGTGCAACACCAGACAGAAGGTCTTTAAGGGTTAATGATGTGACCGATATAAATGTTAGATTTGTTAGCATGATTTTAGGGTACAAAGCAACTCATGCAAATAGACTTAACTCAGTTTCCAGTTTATGTATTAAGAGTGCTCATGATATGGTAAAAGAAAATGTGAAAATTGATGTGTGTGAATGGTTAAAAGATGAGTTGATTGATAACTTAGGCAAAATCAAGAAGGATAAGAAAGGAACTTTCAGGTTTGGAAATCTGTTAGTATGTTCCCGGTATAGGAAACAAAGATTTTGGATTTGACATACCGGTAGGAAAACAATTATCAGACTTATTCAACAACATGGGTGAAAACAAGGAAAATAATATCGATGAGTATTTTCAAGCACTAAAGGTCAGAATGAACAAAAGAATCAGACTATCACAAGAAATTGTCAACAAATACAAGGATGATATATGTTTTGTAATAAAAAAGAATGAGATCTGGATGGAAGCAGTCATCTCAAGAACAATTTGGGTAACAGAGATGGGTTATGAGACCGATGATCATATCATTGAAATTTATGGTATAGCACTTCTGGAAGCACCCAGGGAACCAAAAGAAAAAGTATTTGGTAGTGCTAAGACCATAGAAAGTCAAATTCAATCTAAGAAAAGAGTGAAGAAAGTTGAGGCATTTGTGAGGAAAGGATCCAGATAAGCAAAAGCTATAAAGGAAGATATATTAAAGAAAACTGGCATAACTGAAGATGAATTGGCAGCCCAGCAACATGAAGCTCATCTATCACCAGTAGGTACTTCCGCAAAAGGAGATATGCTGGCAAATTTTAAAAGAGTTGTTAGGAAAAGAGATCCTTCACCGACAACCACTCCTTCACCTAGAAGGACAAGGCAGAAGCAACAAGCGGTGAGATCTCCAATCAGAAAGGTCACACCTAAAAAGAAACTGACACCCAAAAAGAAGAAAAAGACAAACACAGACTTGGCCCCTCTTGATATATTACTGAATGAGATCACAAAGGAAGGTAAATTGAAGAACATAGGGAAAATTTATGACACCCTATCAGATGATGAGAAAGGGCAAGTTGAGGAGAGTGTAATATTACACATGGACGTGTTTAAAAAGTTTTTGATGCAAGTCTTAAATGAAATTCTTGATGACCTATACAAAAGACTTGAGGCCAGAAGGCAAGGAATAATTGAACTGGATAAGAAAATAAAAATAGAAAAACTACTTGCAGTATATCCTGTAAACTCCCCTAAAAAAATTGATGATTTGATAGCTCAGGCTAACCAGACAGTTTTTTCCACTGCACACCGGCAAATTTCACTAATGGCAGGTAGAGTTATAGAGGTTTCAGAGGAAACATAAAATGGTTGGGACATATTTTGGTTGAAAAAGAAAAACAAGAAGAATATAGAAATCCCAAGCCTATTAAGGTATATCAGAAGGACAAGGGGAAAGGTAAAGTTGGTGGACCACCAAGTATCAAGGTTAGAGACAACTTACCCCCACCTCCTTTAAATACTCCACCGGTAAAAACAACAACTACTGAAGATCAACCGACAGCTGAGAGTATGGATACAGAGGATAATAATCCTAATCCTGAAGTCCTATATACTGTGAATGTTGATACTCAAAAGATCAACATAGTGGTAGATAAGGATACAATAGATAAATCAGATATAGCCAAAGAGCCTCCGGTAACAGGAAATACAGAGTAACCGGCAGCAGATATAGCGAAAAAGATGGAATCTGGAACACAAACAGAGAAACCGACAGAGCTAAAAGCTCCAGAACAGATGCCACCGGTAAGAAATGAAGTAGGAAAACTAGTGCTTAAAGAAATGCAGACACAAATAGACCTACAAGAGGTCAATACAAGCTTGGTCACTTCCACCGGTACTCAGTTTGTTGGGTCACCATCAAATGTGACTGAAGTATTACTTGAATCCATCAAGAAAATACCTGATTATAGCTCAGAAGCTTACAAAGCAATAGATGATTCAATCCCATTTTTGAAATCAATAGCTCCTAATTGTAATATAGACAATAAAGATTCTTTAGGATAGTTGGATACACTTTGTAAATAGATTTCTAGAAATTTTGAGCAAATAAAGGTAGAATCTATAAAGGAAATTGTAGAAAAGGAGAAATAGAAATTCTTTGAGGAAGGAATAAAGAAGTGTAACAGAGAGTTTGACACACTTCTACCGGAACTGTGTAATTTGTTAAAAGAGTACAAAAACCTGTATAAAGATACATGTAAAATAAAAATTTTTGACTATAGATATTGATAAGAAAATAAGCAAGGCACAGGATGAGATAAATAAACTTGCAAACAATTTTGTCAACTCACCTGATTCATTATCAGTTTTTGAAGAGAAGATAGCAAATTTTGAGGAAGAATTGCTCAAATTGGAAAGAGAGAAAGAGAAAATAATAAACAAGGCAAAACTTTTGAGATCTAAACTAAGTCCAAGATTGGACTATTTAGCATCTCTGTAGAAGGAAATTTCAGAGACATTAACACAGGGAAGCAAAACACCGCTAGAGCACTTGCAGTATCTCACCGGTATAGTAAAAAGAACTGAGACAGTAATAAAAGATAGTAAGAAGTTTATGGATGGTATAAACTTAATTTTGGGAGATCTTCTTTAGATAATAACTACCCAACTACAAGGTTGAGGTTATGGACTGGTACAACTACAAACTCTACTAACCTTTGTCATTGAAGCCAAAGGGGGAGTAGTAGGATGAGAAAATTCAAAGCATAGGGATCATATGCTCAGGGGGAGCTCTCACATTTTTGGTAACATTTTTGGTAACATTTTTGGTCTACACATTTTTGGATATCTTTTTGAAATTTCTCATGAGTGTTGCCATCAATGCCAAAGGGGGAGATTGTTGGCATATGGACACTCCAATGAGACATTGTGTGTGATTGAAGGTTTTGTCATTGATGGCAACCTTGCAATCCTATGGCACCAACAAGACATTATACCAGCAAAGCATTACACAGGCAACCTTGCAATCCTATGGCACCAGCAAGACATTATACCGGCAAAGCATTACATAGGCAACCTTGCAATCCTATGGCACTGGCAAGACATTATATCAGAAAAGCATTACACAGGCAACCTTGCAATCCTATGGCACCAGCAAGACATTCTACCGGTAAAACATTATTCAAGCAAGACCACTCTACACCAGCACTGACACCGACACAGAAGAAAAGATGTATACCAGCATAGACGTCGACATGATTTTTGATATGTAATATTTTGTTTATAATTGTAAGCCGACTTGGAAAATTGTAAAATGACTCTTGTATATAAAAGAGATCATTGTAGACATTTGTAGGATATGGATAGGAAGCATAAAGAAAATTATTAGGCAGACCTAATGTGTGAATTATAGGTCAAGGGTATATGTAAAGAACAGAGCAAGAACCGGTACTGAATCTAGCATTGAAGATGCTATTGTAAAGCAGTACAGAATATTGGATTTGTATAATCCTCATTGTAAGTCAGTGTGACTTCTTATTGAGCAGTGTGCTCTAGGCAATTGGCCTTCCTGCATGTGCAGGCCCCTATTGTAAGTAATATTCTCTTATTGGCCAGTAAGTGAATATTGTGGGTCACAAATCCCACTGAGTTTTTTCCCACACCAGGTTTCCTCGTTAAACATCTTGTGTTATGGTGTTCTTTTCATGTGGATGTTTTTGATTCTGTTAATTACATTAATTCTTGCATATCGGTATACTGTTACTTTATGTTCTGCATGTTCTGTTTTAAGAAAATCCAATTACTGGTCAGATACTGATTCACCCCCCCCTCTCAGTATCTGTGGGAACCCTAACATTATTATGTAAGGTCTACAACACCTATTTTCCCAACAATAACCTTAACCCTTAACTCTAATCTCCTTAATTGAATGCCAACCCTAATCTAACCATAAACTTAACTCTAACCATATAATTAAACCCTACCTACAACATGAACCTTCATCTAAACCTAATTGAGCCCTAAGACTCATATGAACCCTAACCTTAATTGAACCCTAATCCTAATTGAATTATAGCCCAAATCCTAATCCTAATTGAACTTCAATCATAATTCAATCCTAACCCTAATGTAATTGAATCATAAACCTAATTATTACTCTAATACTAAACCAAACTATATTTAAAACCTTACCATAATCAAACCCAAATCTTGATAATGTCCCTTATCTAGTCCTAATTAAACTCTAATCCTAATTGAACCTTTATGCTAGCATAACTATAACCTTGATTAAATTTGTATACTAATCTTCAAATGAAGCTTTATTATATAATCCTAACTCTTACACCATGCTTTATCCTTAAACCATAATCCTAATTAAAACTTGTAAAGGGGAAAATTTGATTTGGCAATTTGCGACATAGAAGGGAGAAGTCACCAACTTTGAAAAAATCTTTACATTCAAAAGACGGAAGGGAATCCACTAGATCTAGTCACAAATCAGATTAAGGACTAACTATTGAGTGGATGGATTAATTGTTGTGGGGTTTTCCTTTCTTTGTAAGTTGACATATTGATTTAAGGTAAAGTGCTAAAAATTGACGGTAAAACTGCAAAAAATAGTGAGCTACAGACGTGGGATCGAGTTGGGCACCTATAATTGGGTAGGATAAGTTGAGTCGGATTTGACCTTTGAAAAAGATCCTAAAAAGTCAGGACCAGGACACGACATCATGGTCCTTCGAACTTTCTATGCATCGAGAAGGGTTGATTTGTTTCTATGAATGAAGCTTATTCTGAAGACTACAACTTTGTACATGTTTGTTGCACACATAAAGAAAGGGAAATAGGTTGGGAATAGGGAATTGCCTTAGCTCAAACCCCAATTTTGGAATTAACCATGAAAGTGAAATAAATGTAATTAAAATGACTGTAAGGAAAGGATCTCCTTTTCAGAGAGATGCTAAATTATGACTAAACATTAAATGATTATAACTCCTCATGAAGTTTTGGTTGCCTCCACATGGAATTACGGTTTTATAGAATATGATGTAGATCTCCACTTCAATGCTTAATCCTTGAATTTATTGTTGCTCCAAGGCAGGAAGATTGAAAATGCTCAATTTCAATTGAATGGTTGATTACTTGATCTCATGTGTGTAATGTATACTTGATAGATATGTTAGATTGTCAAATGAGAGGGAAAATCCTCTTTATATACTTGTCCATTGAGAAAAATGATTAATTTTTTGACATGAGCCGACACAGAGAGGGAATTCCTGCTCAAATTTGAAAAATGAAAAACGGTTTAAAGGGACCCAAAAATGAGGGGGACCATGGTGTGGCACCATGGTCCTATTGAGGACTAGGGCGTCACACCCTAGTCCTGCCCTATTTTGGGGAAAGGATTACATGCCATATGCATAGGAAATGTCAAAAAAATAATGCAATATGGATGGGACATGAGCATAACTAGGTCCCAAGTAGGCCAAGGGACACAAATGCTAATGTAAGGACCCAATGCAGTCGAAATTGCAAAGGGGTGAAATTTTAGGACTACACAAAACCTAATGCTAACTCTAACCTTAATTAAATACTAAATAAATTATAATACTAACCCTGTTTCTGATTGAACCTATCCCTAATCTGACACTAATTATAATTGAGCCCCAACCCTTATCCCGAACATTATCCTACAATAATAACCCTAAATGTATCATAACCTTAACCTCAGATTTAATTTTCCACAATTGAAAATTTACCATAACCTAACCCTAAAATGAACTCTAACCCTAGAATTAAATCCTATCTACAACTTGAACCCTAATATAACCATAATTAAACCCCATGACTCAACTTAACCATAAACTTGATTCAATTGTAATCCTAATTGAACCCTATCCCTAAACATAACCATAACCATAATTAAATAATAATCGTAATGGGTCAGTGCAAGAAGATGAGTCCACTTTTTGGCCAAAAAGTGGAAATGTTTTCCCTGATTTTTCAGATTTTGTCTCATTTGAGCTTAAATTTTGAAACACTTAGAGATTGAATCTTGGAAAAAGTAATTAATATAAAAGATAGCCCTCTGAGTGTACTTTCCAAATATGTAATTTATTTTAATACCCACATAATAAAAATTTACTTTTTGAATGGAGTTCTGAAAACTATGTTTTAAAAATGCCTGTTTTAGGACCATACCATGCATGTGTACGACCCACACTTTTTGATACAATTAAAATTATTTTATCAAACCATTTTGGGAAATGGTTTGTAACAAACTGAAGATTGATGAACATATTTTTCTATATTTTTTTTTGTAATATTTTTTTTTAATTAATTTTTTAATAGTCCTAATTATATTTTTAAAAATTTGATGTGTACGACCCACATAATTTGACGTAAACTTAACATTTTTTGATTTTTTTTTTAAATACAAAAGAATTTTGTGTATATTGATGACATATAATTTTTTTTCCAAAATTCATTAAAATAAAAAAGTTATTAAATTAACAAAATTAGTTAATATTTCAAATTTATGGACCTGATTTAGTAAAAATTAAATGAAAAATAGTTAAAATAATCAATTTTTAAATAAATTTACATATTTAGAATCTAGACAGTATAATCTGAAATGGGTTTTAATTTCGTATAAAAATTATTTGATTAGAGGCACATAAACTATATCAGAAGTTCATATTTGTGCCTTCATTCACGGAGATTTGAATTTGCAGGTCCATGTCTCAGGTGTGGCCATCCCAGGTCTAATCCTGAGCCAAGTGGTGGGTTGTGGAATCAACTTCCATAGAACAGGCCCTCATTTTCAAACAAGGACGACTTGTGGAAAGAAAAGGAAAAATACGATTTAGAAACGGGGGCCATTTTTAAAAAACGGGCCCTCGTTTTTTAGAAATGGGCCCCCCTTTTTAAAAACGGACTTCCATTTCTAAAAAATGGGCCTTCATTTTTTTTAAAAGCGAGCCCCCTTTTTAGAACAAAATGGGGGCCCGTTTATTTTTCCTTTGGGCCCTCATTACCTTTCGGCTCGGGAGCCCGAAGCATAAACGGGCCCCTATTTTTTGAAAACGGGCCCCTATTTATAAGATTGCATTTTCCAACGCACGGACTTCCATGAATTTGTGACTCATTACCTTGCACTTGCCTAATTGAATTCTAATATATATGTAATCGGTATCTAATCCTAAATCTAATATGTCCTAAACCCTAATCCTTATTGAACTCTAATACTAATTTAACACTAATTCTAAACCTAATCAAACTCTAGGCCTAACTATAATTGAACCCTTATGATTAACCAGCCCTAAAATTAACCCTAACCATAATTAAACCCTATCTTGAACTTGAACTATATCCCTAAAGTAATTTTAACCCTAAAAAAACCATAACCATGATCTTATCCCTAAACTTACCCTACTTGAACACAAATCATAATTGAAAATTTAAACCAACGTAATCCATAACCTTAACTAAACCTTAACACTAACCTTGAAACCAAGCTTTATTATAGAACCCTAGCCCTAACACCACAAGTTTTATCCTGAAATCCTAACCATTTTAAATCCTAACACTAACTCTAAGCTTAATTAAATTGTAGTTTAATTTTTATACTAACCTGAATCCTAATTGAACCCTAGCCCTATCCCCAATTCTTAATTATAATTTAGCCTGAACCCTTACCCCAAGAATTATCCTAAAATAAGAACCCGAATTGTAACCTAACTTTAACTTTAAACCTAATATTGACATAATTAAAACTTAATCATAACCTAACCCTATAATTAATTTTACCCTAGAATTAAACCCTACCTCAAGACATAATTAAACCCTAACCATAATCAAACTATAACTGTATCAAACCTTAATCATAGTAAAACCCTAACCCTAGTCATAATCAAACCCTAATCAAAATCAAACCCTTCTCTAACAATAATTAAAACTTGAATGAAACCCTACCTCCAACTTGAACCCTAATTTGATGATAATCAATCCCTAACCCTAATTGTGCTTGAACCATAATTTTAAATTAAGTTATAACATGAAACCTAAGTATAATTTTAACTTATTTGTAAATTAAACAATTAAGGTTGAGATACAGTTAGGGTTAAAAATTTATTACTAATACTATAGTATGCTTTCATATAAAATAATATCATTATCACAATCTAACACAATTAGTGTGATTATAATATTATTAAATAAACATTATAATGTACATTAACATTATTATTATATATTAGTATAACTCTATTTAATAATATAATATTATATAAATATATATTGACTTCTTTAATGTCTTCTATGTTTCCTTGCAACCTCTTTTAGCTTATATATATATTTAATTTTATAATAAATAAAATATCCCAAGAGATATCCCTCTCAAGGTTCCTACTTATATATGCATATACATATACATATACATATATGTATGTATATATGTATGTGTGTGTGTGTATATGCATGTATGTATAGGTATATGTATGTATGTATATGTATGTATGTATGTGTATGTATGTATGTATGTATGTATGTATGTATGTATGTATGTATGTATGTATATGTTTTTATGTATATGTATGTATGTATGCATATGTATGCATATGTATGTATGTATATATATGTATGTATGTATATATAAATGTATGTATGTATGTATGTATGTATGTATGTATGTACATACACACACACACATATATACATATGTATATAAGCTAGTTTTACTCCCCCTATGGGGGGTTGGAACCATAGCCATGAGAGTTGTGGAGTACACCTGTAACTCTAGGGAGTACATGCCTACGGGGGTCAAGGGTGGTGGGTCTGCACCCAAAAACATATTTTTAATAATTTTTCCAAAAAAAAAAAGGTCGACGGGTTTTTCTGTGGGAAACTTGCAACCAATTTTATGACAATTTCCACATAATCCAATTAAGATTTCATAAAATAAAAAAGAATCCACATACAAAGAATATACATCATACCCATCAGAGTTGACACAAGCTATACCATGGTAAAACCCTTATGTGGGAAAAACCCAATCTCCAAAAGCATCCATCATCCATGCATTATTCAGTAATGCAACATTACAATACATGCAGAAAGCTTTTGAAACCCTATCCATCAACAATTAATCCATGTGAACAAGAATATAACCACACATCCCATGCCACGCTTCCAAAGTCTACAAATGTTAAATCTAGCTAACCCAAATAACAACCCTTGTGGTTGCTTTTAAAGACAAGAGCTCCCATAAAACCACCAAGTGGTATTATATCAAAACCATGTGCTAATACCATGGGCTAATTACCCCAATGACCCCACATCTAATATTGGGTACTTTTTTAAATTACTTTCCCCAATATTAAATAAATATAATATAATAAGCCCAATTTTATAATACAACTCATCAAGTGATCTCGAGAATATTTCTAAGGAATCTCTACATGTTACACATCCATGTGAAACCTTGAATAAATAAATATTACATTACGCATCCATGAGAAGGTCACTTAATCAATAAATATTACAATTATAAACACTATTATGGAAGGTGTACACCTATTTTCCCAATATGGAGGACAATAAAATGAGTTTTTAGAAACCACAAGAAATAGTCTTCAACAAATACAATGAATGAACATGGAGATGTAGGAGGAGTGTTCCTCATTTTTATTAATTATAGACAAGCGGTTTTAACAAACTGTATATGTGAAGGAAGCAGTTTTAACAAACTGTACACATGGGAAGTAATCAATTCTTTCTAACATTCCTCAATTTATTCCACTCACAATTTTAGCATCTAATATTCTAAAATTTTCTCATAAATATTCAAAGTTTTATTTAAGTAATGTCTTAATAAAAATATTAGCTAATTGATCTTTTGATCTGCAAAATTTGAGATAGATTTCTCCATTTCTGACCAATTATGTGATGTAGTGATATCTCGTATCAATGTGCTTTCTCTTATTTTGAAAAACATGATTAATGGTACAATTGTTGATTAGTTGTCACAAAATATTGGTGTTGGCTCCTCTTGAGCTTGCAATAATTTTGACAATATACACCTCATTCAAATTGCTTGGCATGATGTTGATGTGGCTATAACATATTTAGCTTTAGCTAATGAGAGTGTCGCCATGGCTTGCTTCTTTGATGCCCATGATATTGCGCTTGTGCCAAAATGAAAAATATATCGATAATTACTCTTCCTATCACTAATACTACCTGCAAAACCATTGTTAGTATAACCAATCAAATCAAATTCATTAGTTTTGGAGTAGAGAATTTTAAATCCTCTTGTTTTTGCAACATATATAGTATCATTTTCCCAACTTGCTCATGAGAACCTTGAGGTGAATCCACATACCTTAAAATCAAGCTAACACCATACATGATGTTTGGCCTTATAGCTATGAGATACATTAGACTTCCAACAAGTATCTTAAATAAAGTTGGATCAACATTTAACCCCTTATCCTCTTTGCTATGTTTCGTTCCTATTGCAACTAGAGTTGTTGGTTTATTGTTCAACATTATGAATTTTCTCAATACATCCTTGGCATACTTAGATTGACAAATAAAAATTCCTTTATCAAATTGAACAACTTAGACACCTAAGAAGTATCTCATCAAGACCAAATCTATCATTTCAAATTATTTCGTTTCTAACTTGAACATTTTTATGGACAAATTACCCATGAAAAATAAATCATCAACATATAAGAAAACAATCAAAACTTAACTTTGCTGATTGATTTTTATATACAATGTGGGCTCACTTCTACTTTTATTTAATTCTTCACTCAACAAATATGAATCACTTTGACTATACCATACCCTAGGTGCCTGTTTCAAACCATAGAATGCCTTTTTCAATTTACACACTTTACTTTCATGCCCACACACCTCATAACTAGGTGGTTGTTGAACATAAACTTCTTCTTCAGGAAAACCATTAAAGAAGGCTAATTTTACATGGACATTTGAAAAACTTTCCAATTATTTTGTGTAGTTATAGATAAAAAAAATCTAACTGTACATCAAGTCTAACAATTGGAGCAAATATTGTATTATAGTTTATCTCATCTTTTTATGCAAAACCTTTTTCTAGTAATCTAACCTTATGCTTATCAATTTCACCATGTGCATTATATTTGGTTTTATAAACCCATTTTACACCAATGCAATCCTTACCTTCAGGTAGATCAACTATCTCCCATCTTTGATTCCTTTCAATGGAATCGATTTCTTCATCCATGGCTTTAGCCTAATGTTCCTCCTTAACAAATTTTTCAAAACACAGAGGGTCATGCAAGAATAAAGAAAAAATTAAGCATAAATTTAAATTTTCTTCTCCTTGATCATATATCTATTTGAAAATTCTCATTTTCTTACCTTTTAATGAGGCAAGTGAAGGGTTTGACTCATTACTTACATTTGGAGTAGGATTGTCTACATGGCTTGATGATTGACCTTACACAAGATTTCTTAGTGGAGTGCTTAGTCCTGCTTGATATGAGTGACCATCTTGTTCTTCATGTTCTCCTTCACTATAAGGTATCGGTGCTCTAGTTGTGATTAAACTATCAAAATTTCCATCTCATGTTTCTTCCTCCATAAAAAGGGCATCCTTGCTAATAATAACTTTCTTTGACACGGGGTTATACAATATATAAGATTTTTTATTGCTCACTATAACCAATAAAGATACATTTCTCACTTTTATCATCCAATTTTTTTCTTAGTTTAGTTGGAACTAAAGCATATGCAACACATCAAAAGATTATAAAATGAGATACACAATTTTTCTTACCATTCAAAACTTCTTGTCGATTTTTGTCTTTAACACTCTTTATAAGGCTTCTATTCAAAATGTACACTGCACACGCTACTACTTCTACCCAAAATCATTAGATATGTTTTTGGCCTTTAGCATACTCCTTGCCATTTCCATTATGGTTATGTTCTTCCTTTCTTCTACACCATTATGTTGTGGTCTGTACTTTGTTGCGAACTATTTCTTGATCCCATGTTCTCTACAATACTTTAAAAAATCATTAAAACTTAATTGACCACCACTATCAGATCTGAGTATCCTAATTATTAATTCATATTTCTTTTCCACCATTGATTTAACCTCCTTATTTATTTATTGAAGGATTCATGCTTTTTCTTGAGAAAATATAGTCAAGTTTTCCCGTTGAAATCATCAATAGATGTTAAAAAATATATCTTATACTTCCACCAAAAGATGGAGTTTGCATTGGACCATAAATGTCAGTGTGAACTAACTTCGATGGCACACTTGCTCTATTTGAATTTCCTACTAGAAAAATTTCTCTATGTTGTTTCACTAGTATGCAACTCTCACATGAATTAGCTAGATACATGATGGGTGGCAATCCTTTTACTATATTTTTCTTTTGTAATAAAATCAATCCATCAAAATTAAGGTGACCAGATACCTCAAATGCTAAAGCCATGTCTGGTCTAAGTATTCTATCTTGAAACTAACTTCCTCTATTAGTTGAATTTCATGAATTTGTAGGGGGGAAATTTAGTTCTCGCTCATATCAAACTTGGAAATTAACATCTCACTAGGATTTCTATCCAAAATTGTACATGCATAATTTTTAAAGAGAACTCTATATACCTTTTTCCATTAATTGTCCAACACTCGGTAGGTTATGTTTTAATCCAAGTATAAAGTAAACATTAGGAATTTATCTTTTTTCTCCATTTTTATTAAAAACATTTCTATGACCATTTCCCATTACATATACTATACTATCATTCCACAATTTTACTTCAGAGTTCACAAAATCATTCAGATTAGAATATAACTCTCTATTTCTAATCACATGGTTACTACATCCACTATCTAAGAACCATACATCCTTAGAGATTTCCTATGCAACATTACAAGTTATTAATAAACTATAATAATTTTTTATTAGATACATCTAAATAATTTTCACCATGCTTATCTATCTCTTCTTGTTTCTTCCTACATTCATTTGTAAAATTGCCATATTTATTACAATAATATCACTAACCATGAGATTTATCAAAGCTTGATGGTTTTTCTTAAGATTGGCTTCTGCCTCATTGTTTATTGTTGAAATTATAATTCGACTGATTGGTCCTTTCTCCTTGGTTTGTACTTATGTGTCCACCTTTGCCTCTTCGTCTTCCTATATGATTTGATCTTCCTCTTCCTCGACTAGATGAAACTTGAGATCTAAAAGCATTCTCTAAAGATGAACATCAATTCCTATTGATTCTAGATTCATGGGATAATAAGGACTGTAATAGTTCATCTATAGACAATTGACTTAAATATTTTGATTATTGAATAACAACTATAATTGCATCAAATATATTAGGCAAACTTCTAAGAAATTTTTCAGCAACTATTTGATTAACATCATTCATTACTTTAGTAAAGAAGTGGTTTATAAAATCAGATTGTAGCTTAACTACCTCTACTTTGGTAGTACCTTGATAAGTGATTTTTAATGTCTCCCAATCTTGTTTCAACCTAGTTGCTAACAAATTTTGAAAAACATTGAATCATTCATTACTTGTTGGATGAAAAATGAGGCCTAAACATCCTTTTTCTTGTTGTCCTTAAGCTGATATTTTTCTAGTTGTGTTAATGCTTGATAGGATACCTCATCCTATGGTTCTACAAAAAAAATTTCTACTAAATCCCATATATCTTGAGAATAAAATAGCGTTTTCATTTTGATTGACCAAAAATCATAATTCGTATGATTGAAAATAGGAATTTTAGGCTGAGAAATATTGTTATTTGTTGCCATGTTTGTAGAATTGTCTATCTCCAAGGACTATAGTTTATTTCTTTTGATTGAGAAAATTTGATATTGTAATAGTAAAAATTAGGGTTTCCACCACAAGAAGGATGAAAATCACTAATTTTATGACTTAGGGATAATTACATTCAAAAGAGGGTTCCAATCCAATAGATCTAGTCACAAACCAGGAAGGATTAGGACTGAGAATTCTAATTGGATTGGGTTTTTGATGATGTGAATTAATAAACCCTCTTTTGTAAATTGAATTGCTGAAATTAGGGTAAATGTGTTGAAATAAAGATGAAAATGTGGAAACAGTAAGCTATAGTCATTGGATTGAGCCACGAAGCTAGATCCAAGCAATGTAAGAAGATTTGGAATTGTTCCCCATCGCCCTATTCCTCTGAACCTTTCACACTTCGAAGGGTGATTGATTCGTCATTGTAAATAATGCTTATTCTGAAGATTGCATCTTTGTACCTATTTCCTACACACATAAAGAAGGGGAAATAGGTTGGGAATAGGGTTTTCCTAAGTAAAACCTTGGTTTAGGAATTAACCTTGAATGAAATGTTGCAAATACTAAAATAAATAGTGGAAAGATATACCTCAAATATTAAATGACTAATAATGATGTTTTTCTTCTTGAATGTAATCATTTATGTTGTATGAAATGTAATGAAAATGATAAAACCCTAATCACACACACATGCTTGGATACGAATAATGTAATGTTTCTCCACAATAAATAAATGAAGAATATGTAGCTTTGAAGATCACTAGAAATGATCGATGATGAATTTTTTAATGTTTGAATGATAGATTTCTTGAATATGAATTTATTAGATGCCTTATGATTCTCTTGTGATGATGAAATGAGAGGCATGAACTGTTGGCAAGATGGTGCAGGAGCACCTAAAACATGTTCAAATTTTGATGTAAGGGGTCAAGTAGTTAAGGTATAGGAATAGGAAAACCATTTTGTGATGTAATAAGGTCTTAAAAGACCATTTAAAATGTTTTTAGGGTCATTTGGTTCCAAATTGGCAAAGTATGTAAAATGTTGTAAAAGTTGTCAAAATGCAAAAAAAGGTGTAATTGTAAAAGTGCAAAATAGGAAGTTGAAGAGACAAAGTTATTAAGGGGTAGTTGGAGAAGTTATAAAATGTCTAGGAAGTTATAAATAGAACCTTGTAGATAATTTGTACATGGTTAAGTGTGGAGGAAGGTGGTGAGGATGGTTGGAAGATGAAATAAAGAAGAAACTTCATTTTTCTCTGTTTGCTTTCCGTAAGTTTGTTGCTCTTTTATTCAGTACAATCTGTAAGGACATCATGAGGGTCTTAATCTTATATGGTTGGAAATATAATTGAATTAAAAAACTTTTTCATTCTTATTAGTCCTAAAGAAAAGGTTGTTTAAGTTTTCTAATGGTCAAATCTTTCCAGTTACCCAGTTTAGAAATTAGGTTTTTCCAGTGTAGTAGTCCATTTTTTAGGGTTATGTTCCAAATAAACCTTATGATATTTATATATATTTTGTATAAATTCAAAATGGGTATCTAAAAATGGTTTTATATTTTTGATATGAATTCTACAGTGAAATTTATCCCAAGAAAACTCAATTTGCTCTTGTAAATTAGCCCTCATGAGTAGATTAACTGTCATTATTTGAGACACATGTTTCAAAACAACCATACCTCTATTTTACATATGTTTTGTAATTCCCAAAAGGGTATCTGAAACTATATTTGGTTTGTGGGATTTATTTTTTCATGGAAATTTGTGATCAGTTTTGTCTTTGGACGAGGTTACTACAAACTAGGACATGTTATGTGGAAATTGTGACAGTTAGAGGAATATATGTTTCTTGGGAGTTGATAAGGTGTTGAAATGGTTTGTTTGGGAGTATGTAAGGATTTATTGAAGTATATTGAGTCTTGTGAATACTAAAGACCTCATTTGCTATTTGCAGCCTATAAGGCAAGGTGTCTTTGTGAAGAGGAAGCATGAAGGTGTGAAGTATCATGGTGATATGATGTTTGAAAACAACCTTATCAAAATCCTTGTTCATTCAGAGATATTATTGTGTCAAGAATGTTTTCATGGTTTCTTTATTGGGTTATGAGGAAGTTTTGAGCCCATTGTTGTGAAATATGCCTACTTAGTATTGATATGTACATGTTGGTGATTGGAACCCCACCTACTACATCACAAGAGACACTACATTGATGATCAGATGTTGTCATTGATGAAAACTTGAGTCAGATATCCAGTCCATAGTTCATGATTCACCCATTCTGAAAGATTGATTAAGGTCTAGTGAGGTTTGGTGAGAAGAACAAGTTATCCGACAGAGTGTACAATGTTTTGATTGGTAGATCAGTTGTGTTGAGTATTTGGTGTTGCGGATCTTGAAGGTACATTGTGGATGTGTAATATACCTTATTTTAGGTCTATGGTCTCCGATGTTTTGAATTGAGTAAGTTGGAAGATCCGGTAGATAATTTTCTTGTAGAACAGTGTTTTGTGGTAGTAATGTGTGGAGATTCTATGTATGGATCATGCAGAATAATTTGGCGGTTGTTTGCATGTTTGAGGTTGTTGAGATAACATATGGGAAGCATGTGGATATCCTATTTTGGTCCAGTTAGTTGTTTTGGGATCAGATTGAGCCAACTTGGGTAACATGTTTCATTTGTGTGTTATGCAGTCTTTGGGCTGACATGAAATTGATCTAATTTGATGTTGCATATATATTAGACCGATTGATTTGATCATTTAGTAGATTGATGGTTATGTGTGAAGTGTTTATGAGTGATTGTGTACAGTTTCATGTGCATAGTTGGAAGATTGGTGCTTTGGTATAATGTAGATTATCAAAATAGAGCAGAGTGTGATCATGTGTTTTGTACTTACCCGAAACTATACTCAGGCATTTATTTATGCTATGAATTAGTTCAAACCTTCTTATAATCATTTGTAAACATTTTGTAAGGCAGTGAGCTCTAGGTAGTGTGTTGAATGTATGTGCATTCCCCTTATGTAATATTTTTATACTTCTAATAGAGTATATTAATAATGTGGGTTTGCATCCCACTGTGGTTTTTCCCTTAACTAGGTTTCCATGTAAAAATCTTGGTGTTATGATGTTACTGATCTTGGCTTTGTGTTTCTGTAGTTTACTTTTCTTCATTTTCATTAAGTGGTTGAAAGATCAGGTTACTAAAGTTAAAAATTGTTGAACACTAATTCACCCCCCCCGCCCCCCCAAGTGTTCTCTTTATTCCAACAATTGGTATCAGAGCCGAGTTCATAAGAAGGAGCCTAATAGCTTAAGGAGGATCCAAGAAGGTGTCTTAATGGATTCCAGTAGTCTTAGACAACAACTACTTGTTTCACTTGATGATCTTGATCAGGCCAAAGCTAAATTTCAAGAATTGAAAACAAATCTCAATGATGCTGAAAATTTCATTTAGACATTAAAGGAGCAACTGAGTAAGTCCAAGGAAAGAGAAAGAAGATTGTTGATCAACTTCAGGAGAAACAAAGTCAAAGCATTGATGAAGAAGCCCTGAAGGAAAATAAAGAAGAATGTGACAGACTTGCTAGAGCTAATGCACTTCAGAAGAATGAAATGGAAGCCATTGTGATAAAATTGACAAGGGAGATTGAAGAAACAAAGAAGAATGAGGAAAATCTTGCTCAGCCCTTGAAAGACAAATCGGAATAATGTTGCAAACTTGATAATGAGAATGGACAGTTGATGAGTGACCTTCAAAATGCTAGAGAATATGAGGAAGATCTTGGAAAGAAGGTCCTCCTTCTCAAATATGATCTTGATGTTGCAAATGTGTACAAGGAGAAGTTCTAGATCAGCTCAACCATAATAGATGAGATGATTGCAAGTCAAAAGAATCATAATGATACTCAAGGTCTTGGATTTGAGAAAGGTGAAAGCTCCAAGTCAACATAACAAAAGAACAATTCAAGAAAGCCTTTGGTAAGGTAGCCTAATACTCATAAAATCAATGGTAACTGTTTTGTTTGTAATAAATTTGGTCATATTGCTAGTCAGTGTAGAAATAGGATGAACAATAATGGTCCATCTTTTACCGATCAATTTTTCAAATGCAATGAGTATGGGCATAAGGCATATGTATGCATAAGTGTGATGAATAACTTTTAGAATAGGATAAATTTCAGATGTTATGCGTGTGGTAGGTTTGGAAATGTTGCTAATCAGTGCAGATCAAGAAGAAACTAGATGAACTTCATACCTAATCAGGGAAATGTTGTTTGCTATGCTTGCAACAAATCCGGTCACATTGCTGAGTATTGCAGAAGTAGAAATATGAATAGGAGAGGTTTGAAAGATAAGAATAAGAATCTGAAGGAAGATGAGAAGGGAAAAGAAAAATTTGAAGAGATCAGAGAGAAGATGAAGAAGACTTGGGTCAACAAGAGTGATTCCAAAGAAGGAAATGGGTTGGCACCTGATTCCGGTGTTGGAACCTCATCTGACAACTAAGGTAAGGCATCCGGCCTTGGGGAAAGTTTTCATGAAAATCTTTCAAACCCCTCGTTTGAAGATTTGTGCCTGATTCCTATAGGTTGGAGAGGTATATATGATGATTGCAAATATTTATGATGGATTACTGGAAGAGTTCAAGTAGATCTGAAGGTCTACAAAAGATCTTTGTGAAATGTAGAGTATTCAGAAGTATTAGGGAAAAGTGCATTTATTGTAGTGAAAAGTTAGGTATGAAAAGGATAAAAGGTGAATCGACCATTCATTTCTCACTTTGCATTTACAGTGAAAGAGAAAAAGAGTGAAATAAAGGAGAATTTGAAGAGATTCTGAAGTGATATCCAGATTCAATGTGTGATATTGCGTCCAATTGAAAGTTATTTAACAATGAAACCTCTTTTCGGTTAAGTTTGAAATTTAAAATTCGATAACATGGTTGCATCTGGTATTGAAATCATTTTGTTGAAATCATTGAATGTGTGTGTCCTAGCTTCAAGAATCAACCATTCATTTCCATGGAAGACAATCCTAAGAGTGTTTTCTCATCAGTACCCTACGGAGTACTGCATATTGAAGATATTAGGGTATATGCGCACTACCCTATTAAGGAATTGGGTAGCTCTCAAATGCTGAATATATACAACAACCAGCTAGTAGATAAGAGTTTGGTATTGAAACCAAAATTTCAAGAATTGGAGAACAAGGGTTTTGCACAGTTCGTCAGGTGTCCGATGTTTTATGAACGGGAATGGATCTAGTTCATCTTGAGCCAGGTTCATGACAAATTTATATGGCTAGATAAGCCTCACAAAATCACCAAGATAGTCATTCAGGACATAACAAGATAATGTGCAATCGGAGAACTACCATCCCTAAAGGTTGTGAAGAATGACATTGTGACCAATGTGACATGGTCAAAATTTGACAAACAAGCGATGACAATCAATGCTAGCCTGGAGCATGATATCAAGTTTGCATCAATGGTCATAGGGTATAAAATCTAAAATTCTAGTAGAGCAAATTTTGTTTCTGTTGGCAATTTGGAGGAATTGATTATGTGTTGTATTAATGTTTGTCATTGATGTCAACACTAGCTTATTTGTTTGTCTACTAGATTCTGGTAGAGTGGTTGGACTTAGATGATGATCAGGAGATTTATCTCCAGTATATTCTGATTGGTGGAATTGGTTTGGTTTGGTCATTCATGTTATTCAAATGCGTGTCACATTTAGTTGGTTCAGAATTTAGTGATCCAGAAGCTATCATATGTTCTAGTAAGCCTTTTGATTACCGGTAAGGGTTCTACTGGCAAAACTTTATTTAATATCTTTTGATGGATTTGATAAGTGGTTTTGGTGCAGCTTCTAGAAGGTTTTCGGGATGCTGAAGGTTATCTTGTTCGTGTTCCAGTTGATTGGTGGAATTTCAGTTGGTTTATGGCAACCTATTTTAGGTTCAGTCTTATTCTATTAGGTTATGGACTGGTTTATGTAATGTGTTGGTGGATGCTCCCGATGTTTTATTAGTTGGATTTATTGTTTAGTTAATGTTGTTTTGGTCTTAGGCCAACTTAGTTTATCATTGGCTTATGGGTTTATGTAATGGATTTATTGTATTATCTTTTAGGTGTCCGACCTAATTGTTTAGGTCTTGGGTTGGTATGAATATAATGTAAGATCTCTATGTAGATCATGGCATGTGGTCATGGATTATTTGTGTGTGAATAAAGTTGTAATCATATGTAGAAAGTTTGGTCGATCATAGGTGATCAAATTGGGTTTTTGTAAGAGGTTTAAGACCCCCGACATTGAGCTTAACCAAAACTATACTCTGGCATAGGAGATGTTATTCTTGTAGTTCATTCTTATTTCTGGATTGTAGTTTGGATTTCTTTTGTAGTCAGTGAGGATCCTTTTGTGATGAGAAGTGCGCTCTAGACTGTTGGCCTTCTTGCATGTACAGGCCCCTTATTGTAATCACATACTTAATACAAAAGTATCATCTGAATGTGGGTAGGCTTCCCATTGTGGTTTTTCCCTTTATCGGGTTTTTCACGTACAAATCTTGGTGTAATATGTTGTGGATGCATGGTATTTGGTTTATGATTTATGTTTGTGCTTAACTGATATATCTTCTATTTTGATATTTTGTTTATGCATTCCGGTAAAAGGTTTTGTGTGCTTAAAGTTTCATAATTTGTTAACAACTTATTCACCCTCACTATTAGTTGTTCACCAGTTATCCTAACAATTGGTATTAGAGCTTGGTCCTCTCTGTAGAAGCTTAACCACTTGAAGAAGATCCTATGGCAAGTAATCATTCAACTTTAATTGCTTACCAAAAGGACAACCCTAGGCTTGAAGGAAAAAGTTACAGAGTATGGAAGCCTCAGATGGAGACTCATTTGAGATGTCTTAGCAAGGAGATTTGGGAGACCACTGAGAAAGGCTATGCCCCTTATGATTTGGCATCTGGCAACCCTCCTCCGATAGACTTGGATAAGAACATTGAAAATGACTGTAGAGTGAGAGAAGCCCTTTTGAGTGCCCTTTCAAATCAACAGGTAATGGGATTAACAGACAAATCATCTGCAAAAGCTATATGGGATAAGTTGGAAACTCTGAAATGAAGGTGACCCTACTATTAAAATTGCTAAACTTTATGGTTAGCGGGTAAGGTATGAGAACTTGAGAATGGAGGAAGATGAAAGAATTACTATTTTTATAGAAAGAGTCAATGAAATTATCTTGGAAATTCAATGTTGTGGTGGATCTCTAAGCGAAGATGAGATTGTTTCTAAAGTATTGAGAGCTTTGCCATTAACTTACAAGATGAAGGCTACTGCAATTAATGAGTTGAGAACAATGTGTAACACTTCTGTTAATAGGGATACTTTGGTTGGAAAGTTATCTTCCTTTTAGGTTGAAGAATTCGGTCCTCAAGAAGTTGCAAAGATAGATTCTGCATTCAAGGCATCTACATCATCAACCAACAAGAGTGATTCGAAAGTATTATATGCGAAAGAACTAGAGGATATGAGAAAACAAGATGAAGAGCTTGAGGAACTTGAAGCCCTATTTTCTAGAAGAGTATTTAAAGGTCTAGCAGGAAGTAAGTATGAAGAAAAATCACCTTTCAAATGTTTTGCATGTAATAAGATAGGTCACTTTGCATCTAGATGTCCTGAGAGGAATTCAAGATTTGAAGAGAAAGCTAGAAGAGATTTTAAGCCTAACCATGAATATCAAAACAAGCATAAGTACAGGAGGAACAAAGACAAATCATGCTACTATGTTGATGAGGAAGGTGTAACTAATGATTCTGATGATGAACCTACAAAAGACTCAGCTAGTGGATTCGACAACGGAAATGAATGGGTTTTCTTAGCTATCAAGGAAGATGCTTCAGAACCTATCATTCATAATGAAGCAAAGGCCCTTGCTACTAAAGTTGAAGACAAGGATGAATGGGTGATAGACAATGATTTTTCACATCATATCACTGGAGATAAAAGGAAGTTTTTATCATTGCAAGAATTTGATGGTAGTCTAGTCAGATTTGGAGATGACAAAGAATGCATAATCAGAGGAAGATGAACTATATCATTGGATGGTAAGCATAACACTGATAATATTAATTATATTGAAGGTTTAAGGCATAATCTTTTGAGTGTAGGTCAGTTGGTGGATAAGGGATTTTAATTATAGTTCAAGGATAAAAAATGCAAAATCATCAACAAATCTAGATTGGAGATTGCAACCAGTACTCAAGCTAGAGGTAACATCTTTCATTTGAACTCTAGTGAGAAGACATGTTTGATTGCACATATTGATGAGAGTTGTCTATGGCATAAGGGGTTGTGTCATGTGAATTTTGATTGCATTTTAAAGATCAGTTCAACTAATGCAGTTAGAGATATACCTAAGACTATGAAGCCTCATAATCTGGTATGTAAAGAATGTCAAATGGGAAAGCAAGTCAAAATTTATTTTAAGAGTATTCAAGACAAATATAATGATGTTATTGATCTTATTCATATTGATTTGTGTGGTCCTGCTAGAATAATAAGTTTTCAGGGTGATAGATATTTCATGCTAATCATTGATGACTATTCTAGAATGATGTGGGTTACTTTTCTAAGGGAGAAATATGAAGCCTTTGAAAAATTAAAGAACTTTAAATCTATGGTTGAGATAGAGACATGATTGAAGATCAAATGCTTAAGATCTGATCAGGGTGGTGAATTCACATCTGGTGAATTTAACAGTTATTGTGAGAAACATGGGATAAGGAGACAATTGTCTGCACCCCAAACACCTCAATAGAATGGTGTTGTGGAAAGAAAGAACAAAACTATTCTACATGCAGCTAGATCTATGATGATGGAAGATAATTTTCCACATATCTATTGGAGAGAAGTTGTGAGCATGAAGATGTACACATTCAACAAAGTTCATATAAAAGGAGACACTGGTAAGACACCATATGAGTTATGGTTTGGTCATACACCTACAATTAAGTACTTTGGAATCTTTGGTAGTAAATGTTATATCAAAAGAGGTGATTCCATTGTAAAGTTTGATCCTAGATGTGATGAAGGAATATTTCTTAGTTATTCTAATGAAAACAAAGAATATAGATGTTATAACAAAAGATTGCAGAGAATTATGGAGAGCACCAATGTCAAGGTAGATGAGTAGTACAAAGGTCAAATTAGAACTTATGAGAGAGAATTGGAAGTTGAAATGGTCATAACTGAACTGGTAACACCTATACTGGAACAAAATGTTGAACTAGTTACCCTAACAACATCACAAAATTCAAGAGTAACTGAAGATCACAGTAGAGAAATAGAAGGTCAGAAGACTCCTAGGTTTGTAAGGTTGAATCATTCAGGAAATCAGATCATTAGAGACAAGAGGAAAGGAGTGATGACAAGGAGAAGGTTGGCAACTAAAGAGGTATTTTTAATTTCTCAAATGGAACCGACATCAGTAGATGAAGCATGTAAGGTTTAATGTTGGATGAAAGCTATGGAAGAGGAATTGGATTAGATAGAAAAGAACAACACATGGACTTTAGTTCCCCGACCTAATAATAAGAGTGTTATTTGAACTAAATGGGTTTTTAAGAATAAATTGAATTAAGATGGACAAGTTGTGAGGAACAAGGCTAGATTGGTTTGTAAAGGATATTATCAGAAGGAAGGAATTGATTATGATGAAAATTTTGCTCTGGTAGCTAGGATTGAAGATGTGAGATTATTTCTTACTTATGCTGCCCATAAGAAATACAAGGTTTATCAGATGGATGTTAAGTGTACATTTCTAAATGGAGATATTGAAGAGGAAGTCTGCATTGAGCAACTTGATGGATTTTCTCTTTCAGATGATAATAACATGGTTTGCAGATTGAGGAAAGATTTATATGGATTGAAGCAAGCCCCTAGAGCTTGGTATGCTAGATTAGACAAATATATTTTGAAGATTAGTTTCACTAAAGGTAATGCTGACAATAACTTATATTATAAGATCACTAATGATGATATATTGATTGTTGAGGTCTTTGTGGATAATATCATTTTTGAAGGTGAGGAAAAGTTATGTATGAAATTATCTAATAATATAAAGAATGAATTGGAGATGTCTATGATTGGAAAAATGAGGGTTTTCTTACGTTTGCAGATTAATCAGTCTAATAAAGGTATTTTCATTTGTCAAACTAAGTATGCTAGAGAGTTGTTGAAGAACTTTGGTATGGAAAATTCTAAACCAGTTGGTACTCCTATGGTTATAAGTGAGAAATTAACAAAGAAAGATGTATCAACTTTGGTAAATCCTACATGGTATAAATCTATGATTGGAGGTTTGTTATATTTGACTCAGACTAGACCGGATATAATGAATGATGTTTGTATTGTATCAAGATATCAAAGTGATCCTAGAGAGAATCATGCGAGTGTAGTGAAAAGGATTTTCAAATATTTATAGGGAAGAACTGAATATGGTTTGTGGTATCCTAAAAATGATGACTTTACATTATGTGCATAAATAGATGCAGATTAGGCTAGAGATATAGATGATCGGAAAAGCACATCTGGATGGGGCTTTCTTTCTTGGAAAGAAACTTGTTCCATGGATCAATAAGAAACATTCATTTACTTCTTTATCTACTTCTAAAGATGAGTATGTTGTTGATGCTACTAGTTGTACACAAGTTCTATGGATGAAGCAAATGTTGAAGGATATAAGGGTAGATTGTAATGAATTGGTAGTTATTCACTGTGATAACTCTGCTTCTATTGACATATCAAAGAATGTGGTATTTCATAATAAGATAAAGCACATATAAATCAAGCATAAATTTTTGAACGAAAAGGTGGAAGTAAATGAAATTAGATTGGTTTATGTGAACACTAAAGAGAAAATTGTAGATATCTTCACTAAACCTTTGCCTAAGGAATCATTTGAGTACTTTAGAGATAGATTGGGGGTCTCTGTCCCTCTAATTGAGACTTGAGTGATGCTAATTGGCATCAGTCCCGTATGCATTATCAAAACTATCATTCATTATGGATTGATGAGTTAGTGCTACTACTCAGGGGGAGTAGTCAACTGTGTGGTTTAGAGGTTCTATGATTTTTCTTTGATGTTTATGTCAGATTTTTGGCATTGTTGTCAAAGGGGGAGAGGTATACATGTAAAAAATAGAGCTTAACAGAGATACCAGTCATAGGGGGAGTTTGGTCTATGGTTTGGTTATCTGGTTCAAAACTTCATTGATATATCATTTGTTGGATGTCTTCCATTCGGGGAGACTTGTTTGGCACTTCTTGGCACTTGGATGTTTTTCACATCTAGTGTTGATATCAATGCTAAAGGGGGAGATTTTTGGAAATTTTGAGGAATTGATTTGTGTTGTATTGATGTTTGTCATTTATGTCAACACTAGCTTATTTGGTTGTCTACTAGATTTCGGTAGAGTGGTTGGACTTTGATGATGATCATGAGATTTGTCTCCATTATATTTCATTTGGTGGAATTGGTTTGGTTCGGTCATTCATGTTATTTAGATGCGTGTCACATTTAGTTGGTTCATGATTTGGTGATCTAGAAGCTATCATATGTTCTAGTAAACCTTTTGGTTACCGGTAAGGGTTCTATCGATAGAGCTTTATTGAAGATCTTTTGATGGATTTGATAAGTGGTGTTGGTGCAGCTTCTAGAAGGTTTTCAAGATGTTGAAGGTTATCTTGTTCATCTTCCAGTTGATTGGTGGTATTTCATTTGGTTTATGGTGACCTATTTTAGGTTCAGTCTTATTCTATTAGGTTATGGACTATTTTATGTAGCGTGTTGGTGGATTCTCCCGATGCGTCATCGATTGGATTTATTGTTTGGTTAATGTTGTTTCGGTCTTAGGCCAAATTGGTTTATCATTTGTTTGTGGGTTTATGTAATGAATTTATTGTATTATCTTTAAGGTGGCTGACCTAATTGTTTAGGTCCCGGGTTGGTATAAATATGATGTAAGATCTCTTTGTAGATCGTGCCATGTGGTTGTGGATTATCTATGTGCGAAAAAAGTTGTAATCATATGCAAAAGGTTTGGTTGATCATAGGTGATCGAATTGGGCTTGTTTAAGAGGTTTAAGACCTCTGGCATTGAGCTTAACCAGAACTGTACTCAACCATAGGATGTAATGCCCCATCAGGAAACCCCAAAGGGATAAAGCTAAAACACATGAATGGAGTGCAAATAATTTTTTAAAAAAATTAAACATAACATAATGATACAATGAGTTATCAAAAGCTCAGATAATACAGTGGAAGACTAAAAAATACCTAAGGAGTTTCCCAACGTGATTACTTAATCTAACATCTAACTCAACACACGATATTTGATCCAATTAAGCAGGTTAACTTAATTTTATGTTGTTACTTTAAACAAGGATATAATTTGTTTCAGTAAATTAAAATTATAGATAATAGGATGCATCATGCATTATGGTTGAAGATGTAGCTAACACGAGGAAATTCACCCATTAAAGTTAAAACATAGATAACATGTGGACGTTCATCCATTAAAGTTAAAAGATAGATAACTTAATGAGTTTATCCATTATGATTTAGCCAACCCTCGCATTCAAACTTTCATTAAAACTTAATTCATGCATCTAGTTTTATAACACACTTGAATTTCATTATAAACTAATGAGTTCTTTCCATGCATAATTAATTTCATTGTCAATAACTGAATATATTCCATTATTCTAATCTACATTCTTTCATGATCCAATTTTTTCATTTAACATGATGACTAGACACATGCATTTAAAATTAATTTCATCTAATCCACTTGATACATTCTAACATAATGCCATCCATACATGTTAAAAACTAAAAAGGAACACAAGAACATAAGCACCACATAACACCAAATTGATATCGGAGTTCACCCCTAGAGGGCTACATCTCTAGGTCTGCTCAACTGCAAGACCCCTCTGATCATTAAATAAGTTAAGAATACATAAGGTTCACATCATTTACAATCCTGCCATCAAGGTGAACATAACCAATATACAATGATCACATTGGTCAAATAAATACATAAATGATCCCCAAATAGGAAAGGATCCAACTGAACATAATAGAAGCAAATACAAAGGTCCACTAGAGCATCTGCAAAACTAAGTCATCGCAACCCAAGGTCTGGCATGACATTAGGTTCTCACAAGGTCATAAGCAACAAGATGAATCCACAAAAGTTCTCCTATCAAGACAACACAACCACACACTAGCGAACATAGGGGAAAAGTCTCATCACACAACCTGGTATGGTTACCACGAAAGGTCTTCATAGGTTCCGACCCCATCCACTGGGCTACCCTAGCAACCTATTTTGAACCTCCAGCCCATCCAAGCCTCATGTGGACCCACACATCCTTTCGAGAAGACAAGGATGCTGGTTTTCCTTTTGAAGCCTTCTCATAGCATGTTGAGTCTGTGTTAGCACTCGTCCCATGTGTGAGGCACAATTATCTTATTTAGTGATTTATTAACTAACTCTCTAATATGCTATTAGGTTTTCACTTAATAGACACACTTCTGATGGGTTACCCAACAGTCACTTTGGGCACGACCCCCAATTGAAAGCCACTTTCCCATACGACACTAGACCATACTCAATGAACTCCTAAACCCAGACATACACAAGGTCAAGAAACTAGAGTTCAAAATGGAGGAAAAAACCATTTGGTCAAACACGACTTCATATGAGGTGCACTAACTGACAGTACTCTAACTAGAGACCTGACCAGCTATGGTCAACCACAAATCATCATTCAACACCCACATAACGAACATGACCAGTTATAACACCATCACAAGACAACAGTCAAACTCGAGATCAAGGACAAAAATAGGTATCCCAAATCAACCAAATGACAAGGTCCAATCAAATAATCAAGGTCTTGCCATTAGTTAAGCAAAAGCAAATACAAAAATTTAAACTTGCATAGGCAATAACCGATAGAGACAATATTTTTCCATATTGATTTAAACATTAAAAGTCGATCAAGTTTTCTAAATGATCTAAATTTGATTGCAGTTATCTACCTCATCTAGGTATAGGTCGTTCTTGGTTTTCTAACTCACTAAGTTCATATGCATCGTAACATAACATAATTACCACGTCACGAGTTTTTAAACCAAATTCACATTAACATTAATATTCTATATGCAGAACACCCAATGATATAAAATCAAATATTCAGATTAATCAACTAACATATGATATTCATTTTTCCAAATAAAACATCATTTCATCCTAAGTCGAATGCAATAATATAATCTCATCTCTAGCAGCACAAATATACACTTTCAAAAAATGGAAATATACATTAAAAGAAATATAGAAATAGATAAACATTTCCTAATGAAATATAATTCCCTTGCATATATTAAAACAAATACACAATCCAAAGATATTAATTAGTATATATATCTCTATATATATGCCTAAATTAATAAATTAATGACTGAACAATCATTATTATATATTTGAAAATATACACTAATTACGAATCAATAATTAATATATAATTAATAATATATATTAATATAAAAATTATCGCAATTAACATATATTTAAAATATACATTAATTAATAATTAATAATTAATATATAATTAATCAAATATATTAATTAAAATTTAATAATATTAAAACATTTTAAAAACAAAATTTAAATTTAACATATTATATTTATTTATTTTTTAACTAAAAAAAATAATTAAAAAAATACCCATCAAAGGGTATCTGTGGGGCCGACTGTGCCCTAGCCGCCAAGCCTGCAACCACCATGGTTGACGTAGGCCCTCGGCCTCCACACAGTGGAGTAGGTGTCTCTGTGGCCACCGTGGTGGATGGAGACCCTCGACCTCCACATTGTGGAGTAGGGGTTATTGCGGCCACTTACGTGGACACAGACCCTCTGCCTCCACACAGTGGACGTAGACCCTCGACCTCCAGATTGTGGAGTAGGGGTCTTTGCGGCCACTTACATGGACGTAGACCCTCTGCCTCCACATTGTGGACGCAGGGGTCTCTGTGGCCACTTACGTGGACGTAGACCCTCGGCTGTGGATCTGTGGAGAGGAGGGTGCGAGTCAAGCCTCGACTCCTCCGCCCTCCAACCCAAAATCCACCCCAAAATAAAATAAAAAAATAAAAATAAAAATTCATTTTAAATAATAGTTTTATTATTATTTTAAAACAAAACTTTGAAAACGAAATTGAAAACCCCATAATTCTTTAGAATTCACAGTCTCATACAGAGACTAAAAAAATTTAAAATTTCTATACAACTTTTTAGAAAAACAAAATGAAATCCCAAACTTCATAAATTCATAGTCTCATATAGAGACTAAAATATATCCTTTTGTACAAACTTTTTTTTTTTTAAAACAAAATGAAACCCCAGATATCTTCAACCAAAAAAATCAATTTTAGGCAATGAGAATCATTGCTCACACATGATTCCACCATTCAACCAAACTCTAGACTAATTTCTCAATCAAAAATAATCCTAAGAGATTTTCAATGGAGATTTAAACCAAAACAAATATAGGGAGAATACAAAACCCAATCTTTGATTAAGAACACAACTAAAATGATACACAGATTCCTACCTCATTTCGCAATATTGGATGAGATTTGTTGCAGAGCCCAACCTCCAAGCTCCAGATCAATTCTTCTCTTCCAGAAATATTTTTCCCCAAAATTCCTCCAAAACATTTTTCAAAATGTCTCTCCGGGAATTACTTTTCCAAAAAAATTTCTCCCCCAAAACATTTTCCAAACCTAGGTTAAATCGGAAAATTTTTGACCAAAAATCCCATTTTTGCAATTAAAATATTTTTATTTCAAATACCATCCAAAAATTCTTATTTATGATTTTAAAATACTTTTACACAATTTATTTCTAATTTAGAAAAATCAAAATGCCTCTTCCTCAATTAATTTCTAATTTTTTTAATTTTAAGAAAACTATCATTTATATTTCAAATTATATAAAGAGGATAAAATATTTTTGATTAAATAAAATCTCCAAATTCATTCTTTCAAAACTATATCAAATATAAATATAAAACTTGCTTTTCTGATTAAAATTGATTTTCTTTAAATAACTAAAATCAACCTTTCTATTGTTTTTAAAAGGCAAAGAGATTAAATTAATTCTATTTCAATTAAATTTAAATATTTCCTTTCCAAAAGCATAAATGGAATAAATTAATCAATTAGAATTAACCATTTAATCGAACTAGCTATCAACTTGAATTGAACAATTCTAATTAACGATTAATCGCATAAAGGGAGCCTATTTAATTTAGTCCCTTAATTACTAATGCAAAAACACACATTAAATCAAATTAAATATTAAGGATTAATTACTAAATTTAACCACACACAAACACGTAACCCAAGAAAGCCAAATAGACCAATGACCTGCATACCCAACCAAAGGGAAGACCAATGATGACTAAAGACGCTCACTTGAGCACGACTAGGGTCAAATGAGGGTCTTACGACCACCTAATCCAAACTCTAAGGGCCAAAGAGATACACTCAAACCTGCGAATCCAGGTGGAGACGAACCTCACACTCATGCGGTACTATACCTAAAATATCCTGCAACCAAGAATCATACATGCATACATATATATACTTAATGAAAGTGTTAGCCCGAGATTAATAACACGAAATAGGAGAACTAATAAACTTGCATACGAATTGGTGCGAAAACCTCATTAATAGGTAAGTACAAAATCAAAACATCTGACTATAACATTATAACATGATAAACTAACCAAGGTCAAACCAATATTAGAATCTGAGTAGGGTAGGGGTACACTACATAGGAGATGTTATTCTTGCAGTTCATTCTTATTTCCAGATTGTAATCTGGATTTCTTTTGTAGTCAGTGAGGTTCCCTTTGTGATGAGTAGTGCGCTCTATCCTTTTGGCCTTCCTGCATGTGTAGGCCCTTTATTGTAATTACATACTTACTACAGAAGTATCATCTGACTATGGGTAGGCTTCCCATCATGGTTTTTCCCTTTACCGGGTTTTCCACGTAGAAATCTTGGTGTTATGTGTTTTGATTAAGTAAAAATAGGTTTTTGAAAGGAACCTGAAACCTTAATACATATCGGGAGAAATATAAAGCATTAAAGAGGAATAAACCATGCTTGATCACCCAAACAAAAAATAGTTCCCAACCACAACAAAAAGGGAACACAAAACATAGAATGTCGCACTAAGATAGCCAAAGGATAGAAAAAGGATAGCACAAGGACAAAGACAGAGACAAAGATAGCTAAATATTTTTTATAATATCTTCTACATGAAACACCATCTGCTTCATGTTGTCCACAGAGTTCTTCAATTCATCCAGCTCTCATCCCTTGTTGTCACCCTGTTTCCTGGTGTTGGCCCTAGTTCTCTTCTCATGACCCTTTTTCTCCATCTGGTCCTTCTCGCCCTCCTTATCTTTAATGTGATCAAATCTGTTAATCAGGATATTCATATTATCCATAAAGGCCTTAAGAATTTGGAAATTCTGGTAAGCAATCCTCTTCACAGTTAATTCCATCTTGTCGACTCTATTGGCTAGGTTGTTCATGGTAGTTTCCAACCCATTCACCTCTCTATTCCCTTCCATCTCCTTCACCTTCTTTTCTATTTCAAGAATTTTACCAACCATAGCCTCAATAGCTTCAGCATTGTTAATTGCAACCACTAATTCTTTAACATTTTCAGAAAGAGGCTTTTCACCTATCATAGCATTTTAAATAACATTAAGGTTAGTCTTCAGATTGCTAATATCTTTCCCCATTTTGCTGATAGTTTCACAAAATCCCTTGATACCATCATTATCCTCATGACAGTTGCTTGGATTTCCCATTTTATTCTCTTGGCCCTCATTCTACACACCTTGAGTACTCATATCCTCACCACGATCCTCATCTAGAATCTCATCCTCCTCCTTACCCTTCATATTGTCATTTTTATCCACCTCAACATCCTCATCAGAAGAAATCAGTATATGCCTTTTAACCTTTTTAGTACTCTTAGGGGTATTCTTGTTCCTTTGGGTTTGTTTTCCCACTCCCTTTCCTTTCTTGATTTTAATGAATTTCTCATCAAAAGACTCATCTTCGGAGTCTGAGAGGTCATAATCGACAACAATCCTCTTTCTTTTCCCCTTAGTCTTCCCCTTTTTGCTGAGATCCTCATACTCACCTTCAGTTTCTGAATCAAGGTTGAAACCACTATACTCACTTTCCATGTCATCATCCCTGGTATCTTTACCTATAATGGGTTTCTCAATCAATTTCCCTTTCAATAACTTGTAAACTAAAACCATAGGATCCTGATGGAGAGCATGGTCACCTTGAGGGTCTTTTTGCATTTCTTTAATGGTATGATCCATAGAACAAGCTAAATAATTTGGCAGACTTACCTTTTCACCATGGTGGAAGTGATTGAGCAACACAAAATGGTGCCCGTAAGCCCTCATGAATCTTCCATCTAGAGTAATGTAGCTGATGTTAGCAAACAAAACAAACCTCCATGGCCTACAAATATGCTTAGGGGATTGGTAGGAGTTATCCACCTTCACCAATTTCCTTTTTTCACCATCTGTGATAGGAAATCTATCTGTCGCCTTATCAAAAACACTTCGATCTCTATAAAACTTGATACCATCTTTAACCATCCCTGTAGCTTCAGCAATGATGTTTCCATCCACCATCATCATCTGGATACCAACTAGAACCTTGCCATTCTTCCAATTTTTTATGAAATTCTTGGTAACTGTAGGGTCTTTTCCACAGAGCCTCTCCATGAAAACACTTAAGCGTCCCTCTTGAAGAATCTCCTAGACATCATTGTTTTTCTTCCAGTCCGAGAAAGAAGTAGGTTCAAACCTATTTTTATTACCTCCCATATTTCCCTTGAATTCACTGGTTTTCCTAATCTTGGCTCTGTTATTTCCTCTCTGGTATCTATTATTGTTCTGAAAAACAACCCAGAATCTGTGCCCAGTAAATTTGAAATGACTATTAATAAATAATCAACACCGTCGTGGTGATCAATCATCAAAAAAAGAGTAAAAGGCATTAAGAATTATGATTGGCGATGCCACGTCGCTTCATCTGGATACAGTCCAGTTCAAACATAGATTTCACCTCACACGCAAGATTACTCTCACCATAAAGGGTAATGATTTTATCAGAACAACAAGCTAGGTTGGCAGCCCAATCAACACACATGTTGGCTTGCCTATAAACATGTGTAAAAACACACATATCAAAGGTTTCACTAATTTCCTTCATGGCTTTGATGGTATTGTGTATAGACCAAGAGGGTGGGAAAACATTATTCAAACAATTTATAATGTTCAAAGAATCACCTTCAAACCAAACTCTGGTACAATTGGCTTCCTTAGCAAGAACCAACCCATGATAAGAAGCAATGGCCTCAACAACATGATTAGTTTGACTACCAATAAGAATACATTTGATGGTTTTGCATATTCCGCATTCATCCCTTCAAACCACACCACACCCCACATTTCCAGGGTTGCCCTTGGAAGCACCATCAAAGTTAATTTTCAGCCATCCATGAGGAGGGCTTTCCCATTTCACATCTTCTCTAGGGTTACCCTGAAAGATGACTTCCCTTTAATCTCCAATTCTTGAAAATGATATGTTCATCTTGATCTTTGGGGTTGGATATTCCACCAGTGATATAGATATTCTCCACCATATATCTTTTGATTTTCTAACAAAAATTTGAGCTTTTGAAGCCTTATCTCTGAACACTCTTTCATTTCTATCTTTCCATGTTCCCCTGCAAATATGAGGTAACGCCAATCTCCATAATAAAATAACAAACTTATTCCTCAAATGGTGATGCCAGGAATTAAAAACATCTTGGATTGATTCTAGAAAGACCCAACTGATATTGAAGTTATCCAGACATCTAGCTATCAGCAAAGAAGGGATAGTGGATAAACAAGTGATTAATGGTTTCCTCATTCTTCATACAAATATGACAAAGACTAGGCATACATAATCCTCTAGTTTTGAGATTATCAATAGTCAAAATTTTATTTTGAAGGACAGTCCAGAAAAAAATATTAATTTTGGGAATAAGGCCTATCACCCAAGCCTTAGCCCAACAAGGGCTCTTCTAATTAGAGAACTGCTGATTATAAAGAGAGGCAACAAAAAATTTACCATCTACAGTAAATTTCTAGATTAGCTGGTCATCATCATCCATCACCACCATAGAATTCATAATTTTGTTCAGATTTTGAAGGGAAGGATCAATAGAGGATAAATCCTTCCATTGTCCAACATTCCAGTAGTCAACCACCATAGTACCATATTTTTCCTTACACTGATCCTGAAACTTGTCCCAATCAGGACTTTTGCTTAACGGGAAGTCAAATAGCCAGGTTTCTTCCCAAAATTTAATGAAATTACCCTTCCACACCTTCCATTTCACACCTTTAGCAATTAGATCTCTAGTTCTAGTAACATTTTTCTAGATGTTAGAACCAATTGGAATATATTCATCATTGAGGAAACTTTGAAGGGTAGGGAGTTGTCTTTTATACTTATTGTCCCATATCAATTTCCATTCTCCCTCAGTATTATAACCTCTCCATATTTGCTTAGCCATGAGAAACTCATTCATATCTTTGATTCTCCTAAGGCCTAGGCCTCCCTTTCTTATAGGTTTGCAAACCTTATCCCATGCAATCAAATTCATTGTCTTCTTTTCCTCAACCCTTGTCCACATAAAATTTCTTTGAATTTTTTCAATAGCCTCTGCAAACTTAGCAGGGATTCTAAAAAGATTGATAGCATAGAGAGGAATACTCTCAAGAGTAGATTTCAAAGCTGGACATTTCCCTCTTGGCTGAGCAAAGAGCCTTTCCATCCAACTAACTTCCTATGAAATTTATCCACAAGAGCACCCCAATAAGTATTAAGAGGAACTTGACATAAAGGGAGCCCCAGATAGAAAGCAGGAAGATTCCCCAAATGGCATTCCAAAATGTTACTAATATTTATCTGTCTTCTTTCCAGAGTGTTTATGAAATAGACAAAACTTTTAGACCAGTTTATCAATTGACCAGTTGCTATCCCATATCTGTCCAAAGCTTTCTTTAAGCTCCTAGAATCTTTCACTGAAGAGTTCCCCATAATAACAGAGTCGTCCACAAATTGCTGATGGGAGCAAACTTGGTCCACTGATGAAGGTTTCAACCCATTGAACTCTCCCTTCTCAACAATTTTACCTATAAATCTTCCCAAGCATTCCAACATGATAATGAAAAAAATAGGGGATAGATGATCTCCCTATCTAAGACCCCTTGAGGATTTGAAAAAAGGGGAAGGATACCAATTGATCAAAATAGAAAAAGAAGAAGAGAAAACTAGTTGCAAAATAAGACAGATGTACTTCTAGAGTAGAATCCAAAAGCAGAGAGAACATTCATCATAAAGCCCCAGTCAACTCTATCGTAGGCTTTAGATAAGTCTAGCTTCAAAAGGAAGCCTTCTTTTTTAGCACTAGAGAGAGAGTGAATATTTTCATGGACCGTGATTAGAGAATCCAAAATTTGTCTCCCAGGGACAAAGCAACTTTGCTAAGGAGATATAATAGAGGGGAGCAAAGTAGAGATTCTAGAGGTCAAAACCTTTGAGATGATCTTGTACAAAGAATTGCATAGACTGATAGGTCTAAAAAGATTCATAGTATCAACACTTATCTTTTTGGGAATAAGAGAAATAAAAGTACCATTCAGTTCTTTCAAGATTCTCCTCGCACCAAAGAATTATTTCACAGCACTTGATACATCCCTTCCAACAATATGCCAATACATTTGAAAAAATAACATAGGGAAACCATCTGGGCCCGGGGCCTTATTACCTTCAAAAGAGCTGACAACTTTCATAATCTCATCATTAGAAGGTATAGCAGTAAGATAGGAATTTTGGATAGCATCCAAGATAGAAGGGATAAAGTTTGTAAGGTCCTTTTGAGCCTGAAGGTCCGGGTTCTAATCCTTAGTCAGGAGATTGGAGAAGATCTCCAAGGTTGTCTTCCTCATAGACTCTTCATCTTCAATAATTCTACCATTGACTTTAAGCTGAGATATCCTATTGATGGCCTTGTATTTCAAAGTGGACATATGATAGTATTTGGTGTTTCTATCCCCTTCCTTCAACCAGATATTTCTTGACCTTTGTTTTGAGAATGTTTCTTCTTTAGCTATAATGTCATGATATTTCATGAAAATCTCATATTCAACCTCTCTAGAGAGTTTGATGTAGCCATTATTCTGAATCTCATCCTGGATATCTTTCAGATCTAAGAGAATGGTAGCTTTGGAAACAAAAGTGTTTCCAAAGGACTCCTTATTCCATCTTTTAACATTATCTTTCACAAACTTCAACTTTTTGACCACCTTATGCATAGCATTTCCTTCAATTCCAACCTGCCACCATTCCTTGATTTTGTTTTCAAGGTCCAAGTGTTTTGTCCACATTCTCTCAAATCTATAAGGGAAATGCCTTCTTCCCTGCTTGGTATCAGCCATAAAGGATATAGGATAATGATCCGACCTGACCCTGATATGAGAAGATAAAGAGCAAAAATGAGAATTAAACCAATCAAGAGAAATTAAAGCTCCATCAAGCTTGACCTAAATTAAGTCTTCACCACTCCTTCTATTAGTCTAGGTATATTTAACCCCTTGCAAATCCAGATCATGGAGAGCATGATTAATGATGGACTCCATCAAATCCAATCTGTTGTCCAGATTGGATTGGCTCCCTCCCTTCTTCTCATTTTCTCTCAGAGGGGTATTGAAGTCCCCCATAATAATCCAACTATCTTCAACAAACATACTTCTAAGCGAGGATAATATTTTCTAGAAATCACTTCTACCAGTTTTGGTATTAGGGGCATACACATTAGTCAAAACCCATGAAGTTCCATCTTTCAAATGCTTAAATCTTATGCAAGCCAAGTTGTTATCTTGAATCAACACTTCTCCTTTAACATTATTTTTATTCCAGAAAGTAGCAATACCCCCAGGTGCCCCTTTTGAACTACCACCACTAACTCCACCATTGATAAACATTTTCAAACATTCAACCTTATCCTTAGGCATTTTGGTTTCCTGAATCAAAAAAATATCCGGATCTTTGTCTCTACTCATAATTTTTATTAAATCTTGTTTGTGAGGATTATTCAATCCTCAAATATTCTAGGAGATAATCTTCATGATTTTTTAGAAATACCTGCCTGAAAGATGGTTCTTTGAGTACTATCTACTAAGTTCTTGCTAGTTTCCATGGTCCTCTTCTTTGCATTTGAATATCTTCCAGGTGATGTATGCTAAAACCTCGCATCCCCTAGTCTACTTCTGGTATTTCTAGTGGTTGTGTTATTGTTATTGCTATTATATTTTTTGTTTGTTCTTGTTCTATTTTTGATTTAGGAAACCAAAATGCCTAACGATAAGGTTGAATGTTTGAAGATAAGGTTGAATGTTATGTGTTGTGGATGCATGGTTTTTGGTTTATGATTTATGTTTGTGCTTAACTGATATATCTTCTATTCTGGTATTTGGTTTGTGCATTTTAGTAAAAGGTTTTTTGTGTTTAAAGTTTCATAATATGTTAAGAACTGATTCACCCCCCCTCTCAATTGTTCACCAGTTATCCTAACAGTTTCGAATATTGCCATTTATGTCACATGTGAGATGATGAGAGAGAACAAGAAATATGATATTTGTGAGTTTCTCCATATTGAACTTATCAAAAATATTAAGAAGATCAAAGAAAACAAGAAACACCCTTTCCAGTTCGGCACATTGCTTCTATGTCTAGTTTTCTACTTCGTGCAAGAGGTTTTGGGAGTTGGTCTAGTACAATGGGCATTTAATAGGCCTATAGGAGTTTAAATCTGGGAACACCTTTAAAATTCCAGTGACTCCAAGGTCTGGAACAAGAATCTATGGGGTTATTTCAAGAACCTCTAGAAGAAAATGCATGATAGGGAAATCATCCCTAAGTCCATCGTAGATAAATATCAAGACACCATTTGCTTCATGGTAGATACCAATCAATGTTTGATAGAAGCTTTAGAGCCCTGGACCATATGGATGATGCTTGTGGACTATGAGATCGAAGAACAAATTTTGGAACTGTATGCACAACATATGTTGAGAAAACTGGTGGACCCCAAATGAGGAAAGGTTTGGAACATACAAGGAGAAGAGCTTAAAAATTCATCAGTAGTTCAAGAAACTGGCGAATTAGAAGAAGGTAAGGAAGGAAGTTGAGGCTCTTGCAGAGAGCATGGGGATAACAAAAGAAGTTGTCCGAAAAGATAGAGAGAAAATATTCTTTTTGAGTAGTAGACTATTCTGAAGTGCCTAAACCTAAGCCAAGGCAAGTCAAAAGAATAGCTCTTGCCTTTAGTCCCGCAAAGACAACAAGAAAGCCTAAATGTTCAATCAAGCCATTTGGTGGTGAAAAGAAGAGGAAGACAACCAGATTTGTGACTGTGGATGAAGGAGAGACCGAGTCTAATGAAGCCGTCAAGGAAGTGAAGGCCCAAACTCCAAAAGTCACTAAGATCACAAAGGAGAAGCCTCCCGATAGAAAAAGATTTGTTAAAAAATCTAAGATATTTGAGTTTGATGAGGCACTAAAACAAGGAAAATTTACTATTATTCCTCCTATAACATTAGATGAGATTGTCAATGAAGTAGTTAAGAACGGTAACTTGAAGCCTCTATTAGATTGGTATGACAATTTTGATGAATCTAGCAAGACAACACTAGAAGAGGCTACTATACAATACCTAAATGTGTATATTAAAGCATTTCTCAAACTAATGACAGTGATATCCAAGAGCTTGTATGACATTTTGGATGCTAGAAGACAAACAACTAATAAGGAAGATGAGAGACTGAAGGAATATATGTTGGTAAACTTATGTTCAGTTATTACTACAAAAGAGATAGATAGATTGCTTAAACTAGTAAAGAATGAATTCAAGAGTAAGCACAAGGTAAATAAAATTATGTTAGGAAAGATAGATGAAGTTGCAAAGGAGATTGAAAAGATTTTGATAAAAGTTTTGTTAGATAATAAGTATGAGGTAAATGAGGCTAAAGGCCAAGAAGAACTTCATCTGGGAGAACAAGTAGAGGTCAGTGTGCAAGAATGGGTTAAAGAAGAGGATATAGACAAAGTAGATGATGGAAAGGAAAAAGTTGAGAATCCTCTAGTTGTTGAAATTGACCCTCTGGTTCATAAGAAGAACATAGAAAAGGAAAAAGTGAAGGTCAAGGTTGAAGTTAAGTCTAAGGCAAAAGACACTATAGAGACAATAAAGGGAAAGAAAGTCATTGATGATCCATAATTAATTCAAGATCTAATTAACCTCGCTTCTTTGTCCCCAATTCAAAAGATTCAACTTGCATTATTTGCACAAGCCAAAGCTAGTGAGGATCTTTTGAAGTCCCATACTGAGGATAGTATGTTGCTAACCCAAACAATCAGTTTTTTTGAAAAGTTGATGCCCTTGTCTCAATAGGACACATTAGATAATCCATCTAGGCAATTAAAGAGTTTGATTAATTATGTAGATAAACATTTTGTCTTTTGAAAAGTTAGCTAAGGAGAAAGTCCAAAATGAATTTAATGCAAAGAGGCTTCAAAATTTGAAAAGGATGATCACCACTGATAGAGCCACTTTAGAAGAGTGTGTGAAGAGCATGCAAGATGCATTGTCTGAAGGTGGGAACTTGTATAAATCATGTCTATCCTTGAACAAGTTCACTAAAGATATTGAAAAAAAGTCTAAGGTGCATGAGAATGAGCTTGAACGCATATCTTGGTTAGTTGATTCTCTGATAGCATCATTGAGTAGTCATGAGAATTAGGTAATATCTCTACTTGAGAAAATCAAAAGCCTAAACCCTGATCGGGAGAGAATAATTGGGAGAGTTGGTGAAGTTAGGAGTCTCATTACTCCTAAGTTGGACATTATGCTGAGTGCTCTCAAAGATACTCAAGATGCTCTAGCCAGCCATGGTCCAAAAGATGTAAAGGCTTCAGAGGAACAATCTTACTTGTTTAGTGGGTTCATAACCGTGTTGGAGAATCTATAGAAAGGTTTGGAAAACCACTTGGACTCATTGAAGAATTCTTATGTTGATATCTTCAATTTTTTTGAGAGTGTAACAACTGTGTACATACGTAAATAACATTTTTTATTTCGAGGACCATACCCTTTTCATTGATGTCAAAGGGGGAGAATAGATGAGTGAAAAATATTGATCTTATGAGGATATCTTTGATTTTTTTATTATTTGGAGTCTGGCAGTTAGATTCTTGTTGTAGTGTATATATCTTGGTTTTGGTCTCACACTTAGTAATTTTTCACTAAGTGTTGCCATCAATGCCAAAGGGGGGATTGTTGGAAAGAGACACTGCATTGATGGCAACTTGAGTGAGATATCCAATCCGCAGTTCATGATTCACTCATTTTAGAACATTGATTGAGGTCCAGTGAGGTCCGGTGAGAAGAACAAGTTATCCAATAGAGTGTATAGTGTGTTGTGTTGAGTATTTGGTGTCGTGAATCTTGGAGATTCATTGTGGATGTGTAATATAAGGGCGTATGCACAAAGATGGTGTTCAGAAAAGTGGACACCACCCCAAAAAAACTTGGAAAAATAGGTAGTGCTTACGCGGTTTTAAAATTTCAAATTCCCGCGTACGCGCTTAGGTTTGTTCTTCCTGAGCCTAGAAAAGGAGCGCGTACGTGCTTAGCTTAGGAAACTGAGCGCGTATGCGCTACACCTAGGAAAATTAGCGCGTACGCACTGCTTATAAGAAAATGAGTGTGTACGTGCTAATAATCCTAGTAAAACCATGTACGCGGTGCCTGATGAAAAAAGTTTTAAAAAAAAACTAGGTCCTCATTTACCCGAAAAGTGCATTTTTTACTTTCTTTTTTCCCATTTTTTAAGCTAAACCACGAACGGGGTGCGAAATTTGTCCTCAGGCTATGGATCAAGGTTAGTTTTTGTTTTTTTTTGTCTTTATTTCTGGTTTATGCAATTTGTTTTACATTTTGAATTTAATTTCATTAATTTTGATTAGGTTTTTTAATTTTTTGTTTCAAAAACCAGATTCTTCTAATCCAGAACAAGAACAACCAAATGCACCTCCTGAAAACCCACAAGAACAACCAAATGCACCTCCTGAAAACACACAAGAACAACCCCCAATTCCTCCTTTTGACCGCACAGCCAAAACACAGGAAGAATTAATTAATCAGTTAGGGCAAAATACATCCAAAATCAATAGACTGATTGTAAAATTGAAAACTTCTAAACTTGACCATCATCAATCCCTCGCCACTAGCCTAGAAACATTAGCTAGTGGTGCCATAGATGTTTCCACTGAAATTACCAAATGGGGAAGCTTTAGGGATAGGTGTCGTCAATTATATGCCAATGGGCTATCATACGATCGAGTTAAAAACAAAAATATTTCTAAACAACAAATATGTGCCCTTTTTGTTGACCCCAAAACTGGTCAGTCATTACCTCCTAATGCAAAGAGGTTTCCCATACATTGGTGTACCAATGTGTAGATGAAGAATCTTTTTTGGCAAAGGTGGTGGATGGTCTTTGATGATCCACCTTGTAATAATTATGAGGTGCCATTATATTTATTGAGAAAAATATATTGTGAGTTTGTGCTCAATGTGCGCCCAAATTATTTTGACATGAGAGAGTTTCATGGTATAGGTGGTGGCTCTGCCCAAGATAGACCTGGAGCTCATAGGCGATTAGCTGCGGAGAGTCGCTGCCCCATAGCACCCAAACCCAAGGTGCATCAGGCTGTCCCATTAGAGCTGAAAGAGTTGATGGAGCTACAGACTCTTCAGGCGGCCACAACATTGACTGGTGCCATCATCCAGCATGGGACATCATTAGCACACCCTATTGTATTAGATGATGAGCCGTTAGAGGGTGACAAAGAGCCCATCAAGCATATGTGTGTCAGTTGCTTAGGGATAGATGATGCAGCCAGTGTAGATGGATACTCATATCATCTATGCACGATTTGCGGTTGTAGATGTCAGGCTCACACAGTTGAGGATGTCGCACTGATAGATGAGTTGATGGACATGGTGTTTGCCCATGAGCCACAGACACAGGTGTGTTGATTTGAATTCATAACATTTTATTTATCAGTCACTTTAATTTTGTAATTACATAAATAAATTTTCATTTATACATCGATTTAAATTGAGACAAATAATATGCATTTCAAGATGCAACGACGGTATCCCATACACCTCCCCCAGTTACCATAGCTGCAACTTCGACGCCTGAGGTATAAATTTTGTAACATGTTAAAATAGAATAGTACACTTTGAATTCAATAAAATACAAGATATACTAACTATCTTTAATGCTCGGTCCAATTTCTGGTTTGTAGGTGTTGACAGGGGAGTAAATGTCCCAGATTGATGACATCACACTATCGGTGATCGATTTTGGCCTACAAGGCTATACGGTATCATATTTTGTACAACTCTTTTTATGTATTGTTTTGATGGAATATGCAAGTCATTTCATTTTAGATTTTTAAAATTATGTTTAATTTATTATCTGTACTAATATCTCATGTTAATTTTCTATTTTTAGGGCACCCCCTCCGCGTCTAGGGCTCGTCCGAAGAAAAAGAATATCTCGAAGATGCCAAAATGTGTGAAGAAGGTAATTGAACACATTTTTAGTTGTACAATTGTTTGAAAATATTGAAATCAAGTATTAGTTGGGGTTTATAGATTGATTAGTGTTTTTTGTCTATTTTACATGTACAGCGGCCATTGAGCTTTGTGGATATGTTGAATGCACCTGATTCACCCACGAATCAAGAGAGGGTGGAGGTATGTATCTCTACTTTATTTTTTTGATTTCATGATTATATGCACGCATACATGTGAACTTGTGATATATTATAATCTTATATTTTTTTCATACAACAAATATCCATACCTATTTCGTCAATGGAGAACCCTCCTCCTTGCACTAGAGAAGCATATCAAGATCCGGTACACTTTTGTTTGATATGTAAAATTAATTGTTTTCAATCTTCAATACTTATCATTATATTAATTTTATTTAATCTTTGTACATTTTTTGTATAGGTAATAGCGACCGTTTCTACATCGATGGTGAGCCATCCTCAGTCCATTGGAGAAGCATCTGAGGCACAGGTACATCATTGTTCTCTATATTATAGCTTTTAAGTGTTTTTGATATATTTATGTTAGTACATTGTATTAATTGTACATTTAATCTACAATAGACTCCTTCGTGGTACGGCCATAATGTGGATCCATTTAAGTATGTCTTCAAGAAAACTCCTAAGAGTGACAAGGAGAGGAGAGCGAAGACATTAGCTCTTGGATCAGCCGATGAGGTAATCTACATTTCAATTGCAAAGGAATTAAAGTTAAAAACATAGTTATGATGTCAATTGTGAACTATTTTCTACAAAAGAATTCTAACTTGGCTTTTGAATTGTGGTTTTGCAGCCATTTACAGAGCCGTGTACTGCATCGAAGAGGCTTGATTTTGATGATCCACCAGAAGTTTAGGATCATATAGTGTTAGTTTTGGTCATAGAATGACCAATACATGTAGATATATTCTACATTTTTATTCTATATCGATTTGGACATAGCATATGTCACATTTTTGTAATACTTGTATTGACTTGGCAGACATGCCTTTTTTTATATATATAAATATCGATATTCGATCCAATAAATGTGTAATGAGTTCATTATTTTGTATTCGTTGTATTTTTTGGTTGTCCTTTTATAAATTTAAATGAATATTTGTATATGTAATCAACAATATGAATATAAACAGCAAAAATATATGATATAAAGCATTGCAATCGTGGAATATGATTTGATAAAATTTCTAAAATGTTGAATTAACCGTACAAAACTCCTTGTATTCAATTCATTATTGTGTATTCATTGTATTTGGTGGCTGCCCTTTTATAAATTTAAATGAATATTTGCATATGTAATTAACAATATGAATATAAACAACAAAAATCGACAATATGAATTTAAACAACAATGTGTTTGGTGTGAGAGCACCCTCATGCTCGCAATGGTCAAATTTTATTCCTCATGTGCACAAACCAACATCGCGAGTGCATCTAGGTGGGCATGTTTATGCTAGGCATGCCCTTGTCATGCATCCCAAACCACTAGAACATTGAGAGTCATACCCTACCGGTGAGATCTCTCAAGTGCCTTGAGTCCAAAAAATTGTCAAAATTTGATGGACTGTTTCTTCCAATCCATGATATATACAGTCGATCTATTTGATCATGTGGGGTCATGTGAGGCTCATCTACAATGGCCTATCTCGGTTTTCAATGACTCGAAGCCATTTTCAATTAGTAGCATTTTTTCGCCTGCTCAAAAAACCATCAGTTGCTTGCAAGGAAAAGTTGCAAGATTGGCTAGAATTGATTTTGTTCCTTGTGTGCACAAACCAACATCGCGAGCACATATGGGTGGGCATGTTTACACTAGGAATGCCCCTGTTGTGCATCCCAAAGCACCAGAACGTCGGGAGTCATACCCTACTAATGAGATCTCTCAAGTGCCCTGAGTCCAAAAAATTGTCAAAATTTGATGGACTATTTCTTCCAATCCATGACACATATGGTCAATCTGTTTGATCCCATGGGGTCATGTGAGGCTTTTCTACAATGTCCTATCTCGGTTTTCAACGACTCGAAGCCATTTTCAATTAGTAGCAATTTTTTGCCTGCTCAAAAAACCGTCAGTTGCTTGCAAGGAAAAGTTGCAAGATTGGATAGAATTGATTTTGTTCCTCATGTGCACAAGCCAATGTCATGAGAACATCTGGGTGGGCATGTTTATGATAGGCATGCCCCTATCATGCATCCCAAAGCACCAGAATGTCGAGAGTCATACCCTACCGGTGAGATCTCTCAAGTGCCTTGAGTCCAAAAAATTGTCAAAATTTGATAGACTGTTTCTTCCAATCCACGACTCATAGGTCAATCTGTTTGATTCTATGGGGTCATATGAGGCTCTTCTATAATGGCCTATCTTGGTTTTTGACGACTCGAAGCCATTTTCAATTAGTAGCATTTTTTCGCCTTCTCAAAAAACCATCAGTTGCTTGCAAGGAAAAGTTGCAAGATTGGCTAGAATTGATTCTATTCCTCGTGTGCACAAACTGACATTGTGAGAACGTCTGGGTGGGAATGTTTATGCTAGGAATGCCCCTTTCATGCATCCCAAAGCACCAGAACATCGAGAGTCATACCCTAGCGACACAATGTAGAAGTTGCTTGACAACGTTTTTGACAATTTTTTTGACAACAATGACAATTTTTGCTCAAATTGTATCTAGTCTCGATTTATCACCCCTATGACCTGATAATGACTCAAATAATTATCCATGATTATACAAGAATTAAGAATGCTCATGATTGACCAGGGACACATCACATATACTCAAAACATAGTCACAAAACATTGACACACAAAATAGTCATAAAACATTGTCACATATTATTCAAATCAGCTCTTGGCTATTTGATTATACAAAAAATCATCTTACAAATAATCTCATGGGATTTTATACAAAATTTGGCATTACAATATATACGATTCAGCTCATCGCCATTTTAATATACAAATCATCTCATGGGCTTTTATACAAAATTTGGCATTACAATATGTGCAATTCAGCTCATCGCCATTTTAATATACAAAATTTGGCATGTACATATGTACAAATCAGCTCATTGCCACTTAAATATACAAAATTATGCCCCTAAACATGTAAAAATCAGCTCATGGGCATTTATATATACAAAAAATGAATATAGAACAATTCGTCGATGATTTATACAAAATTCTCAAAATCATTCTACTCTGAACCATAGAATCAATCAAGTGAGCCTTCAGGATCAGCTCTAACCCGTATTGTGTCAAGTATTGCCTCGTGGTCAGATTCACGAACTTTCCATAAAATCTTGTTATGAGGTCTACCACGATACTTCATCAAATGAATATTTGTTGCAACAACAAGGTTAGAGAAATGAAGAATATGTCTATGTGTTTCAAAGTCCTCGAACAACCAAACATCAGAATTCTTGATAGGGTATCTCTGAAGCCATGTTTCTATCACGACAACAGACCCTATTGGGTACTCAATACCCTCTCCGTCAATGATTGTGGTTGTCAATTTTCTTTTAGGCTCAACACAACGACACAAATAGTAATTTGTTCCTTCTTCATTGTTCTCTTCTACAACAACTGCATACACATGACCTGCATTTTATAAAGTGTTAATTAATACCAAAAATAAAGTATGATGTACAACAAAATGAACCAAAAAGAATACTTGCAAAAAAATTAACTCAAAAAATCACTTGAATCCACTAGGTTGGATACATGGTCAAAATCCACTGATGTCTCCATCTGGCTCAATTGTAGTGCTTTGGGAATTTGATATAAATCAATGGGAACCAACGGTCTACAAGACCATTTGTCAACCCACTCTTCTGATTCACATTCTTCTCACAAACAATACATGCATGAAGAGCAAAAACATACCATCTGTCTCATATAAATTACCAGTGAACTTGAATTTAAACTCATAAATGAGTGCATGTCACTCGATCCTGCAACTGTACAACAATCTAGATAGTTTTCAATGTTAGATTAAGTAATCAGCCAAAAATATCTATGAACCAATGACGTACCTAGATTACCTGGACCCATCGTAGACTTACACCATCACACAATTGTTTCTGCATCTACCAACTCAGCACCACCTTCGTACTTCAATTCTTCCTTGGCTAGGGCTCTTTTCACACATTCTCCTGCACCATCATGCTCTCCCTTACCATGTCTAGCCTCAGTGAAATTCCAAAAATGTTGTACACCACTTGTCACATGCATCCTTGTCAGCCAATAAAACATCCTTGCATTCTTGAATTGTGTGGTGAAATTATCTAACCATATTAAGTGTCGGTTGTATCGTATGTTCCTTTCCCTTAAACTATCATAGAAAACTTTAAAGCATCCTTGTACAAACTCCAATGAATGAGTACAATCATCACTTATGTAGATGTGATACTCTCTTACAACCATTCTATCCTCCTTTGTGCTATCATATGCATGCATGAATGCTATGTGTACAAAAATAGAAACTTGTGTAGAGTGATAATACATGGATTGCACTTCATTTTGAGGTTGTAGAGTATAGTTTTTACTGAAATCAATGATAGAGACAATGGTGCCAAGAGGAAATGTGTCCTTACACAACTTGAATTGCTCATCTAACCATCGAGCTCTATGTGAATGCATTATGTACTCATAAACTAGTTTCTCTTGAAACATTTTCATAAATTGAGCTACACATATATCATTTTTCACTAGCTCACATCTCTTCAAATCTTTTCCATCTTTAACTCCATATGCGATTGTCTTGTATTTTCCAAAAGAAACTAGTTTCGTACCAATTTCATGTGTGCTCTCCAAATGTATGCATCTTGGTAAACGTTGCAAACCACCACATATAGCACAAGAACCTTCCAAACAAGGCATCTTATAATAAATGCAACCATCATGTCTATTACATAGCACACTTGAAATAAATTCTCTTGCTGACTTAGGAGGTGCTTGTATATTACATTCCTGCAAAACATCGTTAGTGTGCAAAGTAAAACAAATATGATGAAAAATATCATAATGCATGGAAAATTCAATATGCATCCTACAACAACACATGGTGCGTACATGATTAATCTTAATATAAAAAGGTTTTACCATTTCAAAAAATCTTTGAGAAATTTTTATTTGAGTCATATCCAAATAGTGTTTCGCATGTGGCTCATGATTTTTAGACCCAATTCGCCTTCTAACAACATCTCTTTGGTTGGGTGATACTCTTGTGTTGTCATGCCAAAAATTTTCAATTAATGTTTTTAGTGCATCTACAACAACCTTGTCTTTGCGTGGTAGTCTACCCGAGAATGTCCAAAGAGAATTATTGTTAGGTTCCTCTATTTGTTCTCATCTCTTTAATGCTTTACTTAATGTTGTTCTACTAACGTTCAATGACTTACTTGTTTTGCTTATCAAATTATCTTTTTTTATTTTCTTGCTCATTATGGTTGATGTAATGACACGTTGAGTAGCATTAGAATCTTTACTATGTGATTTTGAACCAATAGATTGATATGCATCAAATAGATTTCTGACAATAGTTCTTTCACTATTACTTTTAGATGATCTTAGGCCTAGAATTTTCATTGTCTCTCTAAAATTCAAATTTTTAATCATTTGAACAATTAATTGACATCTTGCAGTTTGATTTAAGTTTTTAAAATTATTTTTCCATATTCTTTTAACCATTCTCCTACAAGTTCGTTCATTCATTTTATTGGGCATTGACTTCAATATATTCTCATCAATGTCAATTAGATACTTTGGTTTCCTACGAATGATTCTAGGAGGTGTTAACATCAGTGCATTATGTACATTCAATTCATCAAGTAGAGAAGGTGTAATATGTTCATCATTTAACTGATTATTCAATGCGGTATCTTCTTCAATTGCAATAGGTTCAAATGGTAAATTATCAAATGTTTCTTCTTCAATTGCATTAGGTGCATTATATTCATTTGGTAAATCGAATTGAGATGTCGAGGTTGACATACCTTCTTCTCCCATTGTTCTTATGTCATGTAATTTCTTCATACACTGCCTTTGTCTTTCCTTTTGAGCCTCTTGTTGTTCCATCGTTCCTTCCTTGTTCTTTCCCATGGTTGAGATCGGTTGACCTAAATAGAATCATATTACATATATATGTAAAGAAAAGTTCAAAAATAAATAAATAACCATAAGTATGCATCTTATCACTATTTTTTGGAATCAAACTATTAAAAAATCACAATTTAATCATTTGAAACCATGCAAAAACAAAAAACTAATAAAAACAACAATTCAATCATTTGAAATCATGCAAAAAACAAAAAATTCACTTACTTTTATGTATACAACAGTGATAGAAGTGCAGACATAGTTCTAGTGGGGCCTTCAACGACCTCAAAAACTTCTTTTGAGACTATTGAGGCTCTTGGGCAACTAAAACTATGTCTATAAACTGCATACGCACTACATTGATAACCGTGTATGCGTTGCTAGGCCATAAAATGTTGGCAAGCCCAATGGTATTCTTGGCTTATGAGTAATAAGTACTGTGTATGCACTTATGAGTAAAAATTACCACGTACGTGCTAATAAGCCTTAAAAAAGTTATGGAAGGGGTATGGAGAAAGGGAGAGGGAGAGAGGGAGAGAAGAGGGGGGGAAGGGAGAGAGAAGGAGAGGAGAGGGGAGAGGGAGAGAGAGGGAGAGAGGGGGAGAGAGGGAGAGGAGAGGGGAGAGGGAGAGAGAGGGAGAGGAGAGGGGAGAGGGAGAGAG